>NC_134139.1:91372500-92622500 GCF_033958435.1 Carettochelys insculpta | reverse complement strand
CGAAGTCGCTAACTTCATGAGGAGATAGGAATAGCGCCCTACTTCGACGTTCAACGTCGAAGTAGGGACTGTGTAGACGATCCGCGTCCCGCAACGTCGAAATTGCTGGGTCCTCCATGGCGGCCATCAACTGGGGGGTTGAGAGATGCTCTCTCTCCAGCCCCTGCAGGGCTCTATGGTCACTGTGGGCAGCAGCCCTTAGCCCAGGGCTTCTGGCTGCTTCTGCGGCAGCTGGGGATCTCTGCTGCAGGCAGAGGGTCTGCAACCAGTTGTCGGCTCTGTGTAGCCAATAGGAGAATTGCTGAGTTTGATCATTCCCTTTTCTTCCACTTATCTTTGCAAAGTATATTTTTTAACTCTCTATAGCCGTGTCTACACGTGCACGCTACTTCGAAGTAGCGGCACTAATTTCGAAATAGCGCCTGTCACGGCTACATATGTTGGGCGCTATTTCGATGTTAACATCAACATTAGGTGGTGAGACGTCGAAGCCGCTAACCCCATGAGGTTCGAAGTTGAACGTCGAAGTAGGGCACGTGTAGACGATCCGCTTCCCGCAACATCAAAATAGCGGGGTCCGCCATGGTGGCCATCAGCTGAGGGGTTGAGAGACGCTCTCTCTCCAGCCCCTGCGGGGCTCTATGGTCACCGTGTGCAGCAGCCCTTAGCCCAGGGCTTCTGGCTGCTGCTGCTGCAGCTGGGGATCCATGCTGCATGCACAGGGTCTGCAACCAGTTGTCGGCTCTGTGGATCTTGTGTTGTTTAGTGCAACTGTGTCTGGGAGGGGCCCTTTAAGGGAGCGGCTTGCTGTCGAGTCCGCCCTGTGACCCTGTGTGCAGCTGTGCCTGGCACCCTTATTTCGATGTGTGCTACTTTGGCGTGTAGACGTTCCCTCGCAGCGCCTATTTCGATGTGGTGCTGCGCAACATCGATGTTGAACGTCGATTTTGCCAGCCCTGGAGGATGTGTAGACGTTATTCATTGAAATAGCCTATTTTGATGTCGCTACATCGAAATAAGCTACTTCGATGTAGGCTTCACATGTAGACATAGCTTATAAGTGTTGATTAAAACCAAAACAGTGCACCTGGCTGGAAGTGGAAAGTGACCTATGTTATGCTCATTCATCCTTCAAATGAAGAATTTTTGGGCTTATCTGGGGAATAAGAGTATCATCCCTCTCATTCTGTTTACTGCACTTTAGTCAAGTTTTAGTTAAGTTTGAAGTGGTTTGAATTTGAAGTTTATTTGTGATATACTACATTATAACTGTTGATTAAAATATATGCACTGACATTTGTTCATTTTAGAAATTTTCAATAAAATAAAATATTTAGGCCGTGTCTACACTTACGAAAAACAGAAATGAGTATTTTGGGGGGGTCCTTTCGAAAAGGATCCCCATTTAGACAAGCCGTGGGTGAGTGAACCGTAGCACTTCTGAAGTGCCGCAGTCAGCGGCAAGCTAATGAGGCACTGAATATTCGTTTCAGCACCTCATTAGTGTTCTTCAATTTGGCCATTAGCGCGGCCATTTCCAAGTTTTTCATAAGTGTAAATGTAGCCTTAATGTTTTATATGTATTTTTCAGTCTTCCCTATATGCACCAGATATGTGGGTAAAATAATTGAGTTAGTTGACCATGAATAATATAAATGAGTACAAAGGGTTAAATTTATTTCAGTCAAAAATTGGGGTAGGGGCATGAGGGTTGAGTGAAAATTAGAAGGTGGTTGTCATATCAAAAGATTTGGGAACCACTGCACTGAACTTTCATTCTGATCATTGCAAATCCTATCATCATTTACTCCCGTTCCTTTGAGGGGAAGTGAGATAAAACAGTCACCTGGCACACCACCACTAGTGCATATGGTTTCTCTGCTGTAGCAAACTCCCTTCTTTGGGAGGGCTCAGGTTCAAGGGTGCCAGACCAGAAAGGTCTATCCTGTATTGAACTGAGACCTGTGTTTTCTCACCCACAATCTCAGGATCACATATGATACTCAGCACAAAGCAATGTAACCTCTCATATCCAGTGGCTTGTTTGCATGCTATCCTACTGAACAAATCTGTACCTTGTAGACAAATACAGTTGTGGTACAGTTTTACTCTCCTTCTGGACTGAGACATTTTCACCTTTTCTAAGAGTTAGAAATAGCCACTGCATTTTTTTACACAAAAAGGGAGTAGCCAGTACTCAGTCGACACTCCACTCCATTCCCTCCCCGCAGCCAATCCCATGGCTGGGGCTGCTGAGGTGCTGGTACTCAGTACTGGCAAGTACCAGAACAAATAAGCCCTGGAAATAGCCTTATCAGATCTTGCCGCTATTATCGTGGTAATTACGGTAACTGAAGAAAAGCAGAACTTAGTGAAACACACAAGAAATCCAACTCCTGAAGGACTCAGTCTCATGAGTACTACTTGCGTTTGTACAATATGAAATACTATAATGTTGCTATGGTAACTGTAATTTTGTTCTGTCCAATTATTTGCTGGAATTAAATTGATCAAGTTTAAACATATTTTTTCAGACTTAATTTACACATTTATTGTAATCTCATTTTGAATAGCATAACAGTAAACCCTTGGTTTAATGGACTAATAGCAGGGAAGGAGCGTCGATTAAATCTGAAAGTCCATTAGGTTCGAATATGCAGGACTGCAGGCACTGTGCAAGGCACACTAGGGGTGCTCTATCGGAGACCTGGGAGGAATGCAGCAGGCTCGGGAGAGAGCCCTAGGCTGCATCCACCCTGGTGGCCGCAGCCGCAGCAGCAGCAGCAGCAGCCCCAGCCACTCCTGGGGTCCTAGCTGTGTCAGCAGCCCCAGCTGCTCCAGCAGCTCTTCCAACTCCGGCAGATTTTCCAACCCCAGCAGCTCTGGTGAATTGCTGGCATTTATTTGAGGGAGGTGAGGGAGTTTTGCAGGTAGCATCTGTTATTTCTGAAGTCTGTTATATCATGGTCCATTAAAATTGAGGGTTTACTGTACTTTGTAATGCCAGAAACCTGTGTTAAAGGATATAGATGTTTCCTTCTGCCTTTATTATTCACTTTTATATTACTGGCTTTTATGCCCTCTTTACACTGGCAGAACTCCCGTGGGGCTCAAATCTGCCCAGAAATATTGTTGCCTACACATCCTATCTGGATATAATTTGGCCAGATGGGAGATTTGGTGGAGGAAGAACTAAGGCTTGTAGAATTTGCCCCTGTGTTTAATCATTATGGCATATGATTGATGTTTTGATGACCTTTCATTTTTAATGAGGCCGAAGGAGTCAAACGACACTAGGAGCACAGGACACACAAGCCAAATGATATTTTTCAAATAAGTTCTGCAAAGTATTTGGTCAAAATGGCATCACTTTAATGACATAATACTCCTTGTCCCCTGGTATTTGACAATGCTAAAAGTCATGAGAAACTCCTTAATGTGGATTTCATTCGCAGTGTCCATCAACTGAATTCTCGCTGCAAATCAGTATTAACTGGCCCTTGTTTTAAAATAAAGATAATTGTTGCCAGCAAAGCAGTCTGGGCCCTCTTACCCATCTTTGTAGTTGGCATGAAAGGATCATACAGCTAATATAAAATATGTATTTCATTAAAATATTGAATTGGAAATCTGTGCCCACTTTGAGGCTATCTATTTGAACAGAAGCAAAATATTGAACAATCTACTCTTCATTGTTTTGGTAAGCAAACAAGAAAACCCTGACAAGCAATATAGATTACATTTGTTTTCCAGCCAGTGCATCTGGTCTTTTGGCAGATTTGACTGTCATATCCATTATGCTTCAGTCTCTGAGATATACTGAGCTGAGAAATTTCTTTGGCTCATTTTTGCTGATAGAATAAATGGACAACTGGCCTTCTCTGTTGTATGTTACATATTTACCTGATTTTTGGCTGAGGTGCCTAGAAGTTAACTTTTATGGATCTTTTTTATCTGGGGCTGGTCAAAAGTTTTCCTTCAAAATGTTCTTTGATAGAAAGTTGGATTTTAATTAAAAGTATTTATTTATTGGCAAGCGCCTGCTAGCTACAGCAAAACATCAATTTTCTGTCAAAATGGAAAATTAAATATTTTCATCTGTAACCAAACTTTTTTCTTTTTCAGTTTTTCAACAGAAAATTGAGCATTTCTCAGGGGTGGGGAGGGAAGCCATTTTGTGACCAGCTCTCTTTTTAACCCTTTCTGCTTAGCTGATAACTGTCATAGAAGTACTTTAAATTCTGATGCATGGTAAGATGTTGAACTGTAGTTTTCACAATGTGTTCAATAGATTTGGCCCTTTTTAATTTATTCATTAATTCTCCATTGCCCAATTAGGATTGTAGGGCCAGATGTGATATTCTTTTTTTAGCAGTCCTCCAAAAGTAGTCCTATGGACTACATATGAAATCAGGTTCCAGTCGATATGAGAAAAGGATAACTACAGTCTGTCTCAGCAACTTGTCCATTTGTCACAGTAAGTTTTTACACTCATTGTATGTTTGCAACCAGTTCAGAGCAAAGGCTTGTCCATCTGCACAGAGCGACTTAGTTATGAATACCAGCTGGACCCCTCTGTCATGTACCAGATTCTGTTATTTGATTGGACAACTTTAGATCACTCTGTACAGCAGCAGTATCTAAACAAAGTATTGGGGATACAGACTGTTGAAGGCAGAGGGATAGAAAGCACTGTAGGGAATAAGACATAAGCTCAGAAAATACTTGACATCTTAAAAGATCAGTGGCCAAGAGCTTAAAGAAATTGATGTTGCGTTGCTTAAGTTTTGGATGTCCACTTTTAGATGCTCTAAGGTGCCTGATTTTTAAGAGGACAGGGGCTCAGTACTTCTTGAAAAGCCACTCCATTAAGGTCTCTAGTGGCAGCTTTCAGCATCAGAGCCACACAAGTTGGATAGCTACTCCTGGAAATCTTAGCTAATGCATTTTGGGTGAGTCTACACTAACTCCCTCCTTCAAAGGGGGCATGCTAAGCAGATAGGTGGGAGGAGATTCTTGAGGTGCCTCGATGCATATGCGGCACTTCATTAGCATAATGGCTGCCACAGGAACTTCGAAGCTGCTAACTTTGAAGCACTGACAGGCAGTGCTTTTTGGGAGGAAGGGAACTTCGAAGTGCCCACGGCTACACTTCCTGTCAGTGCTTTGAAGTTAGCAGCTTCAAAGTTCCCATGGTGGCCATTATGCTAATGAGGTGCTGCATATGCATTACAGAACCTCATTAGCCTCCTCTGATGTACTTGCTTAGCAGGCCCCCTTCGAAGGAGGGGCTAGTGTAGATGCACCCTTTCGTGTGGCATGTAGAGCCCAGATTTAAAGATAGCTGTCTTCCTTCTTCTCGCAGAGTAAAAGACAGCTGGCTCTCCAGTGGATATTTTTATTCTTCCTTTTTTTCTTTCATGGAATACATTCAATGACGTTTACAAGTTGAAACTCTCTGGTCTGGGAATCTCTGATCTGGGACTCTCTGGTCCAGCAACATCTGTGGTCCGGCAAAACCATGGATGTTGCTGGACCGGAGAGCCCCAGCCACAGAGTTTGTTAGTGGCTGGGAACTCATCTGGTCTGACAGTAGGCAGCCCCAGGGGTGTGGAGCTGGTGGGGGCCAGGGTGGCCTGATTTTTCTGATCCATCAAACTCCCTATTTCAGGACTGCTGAGGTCTCAAGGGTGCCTGACCAAGGTGGTCCAAACTGTATGTAAATGTCTACTACTAACTGGCTGAACTTCCATTGCAGTTAATGTTAGTTTGCATGTTTACTTATATTTTCACAAACTTCTCAAACTTTTCTGCAAGCAGTCACCTGAAAGTTCATAGAAAATGAACAAAGGAAGCTATCAAACTGGAAATCTGACAGTATAAAAATTCAACTGTGAGCGACTGAGTTTTGGCAAGAGACATGCCACCAATAGTACTGCTCCCTAAGATGCCAAGTGTGAAGTATGGAAGAACACAGCAATCGTCCCCCTGTCACTCTCATGTACACAATGACAAGCTGTCATCCAGCCTAACTTGGCAGTTTACTACTCCAGCCCCATTACACCAGTTTGTGCTTAGTCTTTTTTGGGAGTTCAGTGTTGTGAGGGACTTTACTATCCATTGCCCTTGAGTATGCTGGAGATCCTCTTCTTGGCTACACCAGCCACAGCCAACACCAGCTCTCAGCCTACAGAGGCTCTGCTGGTTAGTGATAAGCATACACCACCCTGTGAGCCCTCTGACCATCACATTGCAGGGTTCAGCCCTGGGTCCACCAGATCCCCACAGAGTTCACACATTAGCTGCTCCCAAGGAGGCACTACCCACCAGACTTGGAGAGGTCCATAGTGTAAACAGGTCAAATTTCATTTAACAAATCATAAATATTCTAGAAATAGCATGCGTAAACTTTGGAAACAAATGTTTACATATAAAATTATGTGGGTGATGCATTTCATCAGCTGGGGTCACTAATTACAATTAGGTTACCAGATCAGGATCAGCAGCTATCTCACAGGCAAGACTTTCACAAGCCCAACCCTCTTTTAAAAGTCAGCCATCTTGTGACATGACTTATATCGGTTTTCTACCTCTATCTTTGACAATTTTTAATCTAGACTAATGACAATGAAACTGTGTCCCCTTGTACTGGCTGTGAAGGTGGGACCCTCCTACGCATTAGATGCAAATGTTACACTGAACACAAATTATCTGTCTTTTAAACTGAATTACTGTCATGACATTTCTGATTATATCAACCCATAGTTGGGAGGGAAGTTTGTTCACTCACTCTGTAAGTATTGTACCCTGACTCTGATCAAAGCAATCTTCAACTCTCAAAACTCCAAGCTAGATTATCCCACCCCAAGACACATTCTCATTTGCCGAAAAGCTTTTGTGAAATAATGGGAAAATATTTTCTGTTAAGGAATTCAGTTCCCCCCATTCTTTTCCTTATCCTTTCTTTGCTTCCTTAATTTTCTTGTGCGTATAAACACTTGTGAATACCAGGAATGGTTTTAGCTACCAAGCAACAGAGTAAGAAGTTAGAGATGTAAAACAGACGTCAATCCCATCTTCTCAGTTTCACAGTTTTGCCCAACCGCAGATTTCTTTTTTGTATTGTGTCTTGGAGCCCTCATCCTGGACCAGGGGCTGTACAAACGGAACAACAAGAAAGTTCCTACCCCAAGTGAAGCTTTGTCCAGTATGGTTTTAAATAGTCTTATCATGAGGTTTCCTTCTAATCCCTTGAGAAAATTTTCCCCCAACTCTGATCTCAATTGGCAAGTTCTCCTGAATTTGTTCATATTTTTATTACTTTTATCTAAATACTCTATTTTAATCCTTTTGTACCACCTTGAGAAGTCTGTCTATAACACAAGTTGGTCGGAGGTGAAAAAACCTGTAGATTTACTTTTTCAAAAATTTATACTTGCTTAAAGTACTGTCTGATGAAGGCTCCAGCTTCTCCCAAAATTTTTGTCCATCCAGCCTTAGATATGCCTAGCTTTAAATCCCATATGTATTTGTTATACATCCCTACTGTCCCAACAGCAATTAACTACACACCTCCTAGACTTAACATCCTTTGGTATATCAGCCCCAACTCAATGAGTGTAATCACCACCACTGGCCTGCATGTAAACTGAGCACCCTCAATCCAAAATCAAATAATGTTGTACTGCCTGCCACTTACACTTTTCCCAGGCCTTCCCCACATCATTATCCCAGACCTGACCACATCTTACCCTCTAGGGCAAGGGTCGGCAACCTTTCTGAGATGAAGTACCAAAATTTGACCTTTTGACCTTTGTGTATAGCCTGAGTGCCAGTGATACTTTTGAAAGTTACTCAGGCTAAGTCTACATGTTAGTGTTATTGCGAAATAAGCTGTTCCGGAATAGCTATTCCAAAATAGTTTATTTTGAAATAACATAGCTACACACAAGAATGCATTTTGGAATAGCAGCCAGCTATTTTAAAATAACAAGTCTGGACACATACTGCTATTGGACACCATTGTGGCTTATTTTGAAATCGCGCTATTTTGCATGGCTGCAGCTACACTGCATTCTGCTTTCGGAAGTGGAGTACAAATGATTAAGATCACAAATGCAGATAAGGTGTGGATCTACATATCTCACACCTCATTTGCATATTCTCCTGAGATCTTGCTTCCAGAAGAGGCTATTCCAGAAGTAAAAACAGCCGTGTAGACGGGGTTCCTTCAAAACAAACCCCATTTTTGAAAGAACCTTTCTTCCTAAAAGACAATAGGAAGAAAAGTTAGTTCAAACACTGTAGAAGGAGCCCAGTCTACATGACTTTTTTTGCTTCTGGAAAAGGCTCTTCTGGAAAGAGAGATTGCACAAGAATATGCAAATGAGGCATGAGATATGTAAGTCTGCACCTCACCTGCATTTCTGATCTAGATTATTTGCATTTTGCTTCCAAAAGCGGAATGTAGTGTAGCCACAGCCTGTCTTAACAGCACCTATTTAAAAACAGCTCTTTCAAAATAGGCATTCTCCCTACTGCAATGAGGTTTATGAAATTCAAAATAATGTGCTCTCTATCTTGAATTTGTTTCAAAATAGTGTGTGCTCGCAAAATTATTTCAAAATAACAGCTGTTATCTTGAAATAACTTTGCTGTGTGGTATCTCCTAATAGTCCTACTTACAACAGCTTCATTAATTAGTAAATTAAGATGCAGAACTTTATCTTTTAGGGTGTGGTTGTTAGCATTAGCTGGTCTTTTGTCAAGCCACATGTAGTATGGCTTTGAGCAAGCTCCTGGTTGCATGGAGGAGGAGGGGTGGGGATGAGCTCCTGTCTCATGTGCTGATGAAAATTGGCCTGTATGTCACTCTCGGCACCTGTGCTGAGGGTTGCTGACACCTGCTCTAGAGCTTTTCACAAAAGTGGATATTCTTTAGCCCCTCTTAGACCTGGGGCAGCTCTAAGGTCTCCTTCACCCATTTCCTAGGTGTAGTGTTTCAGGGGGTTGTTTGAAGACCACAGAAGTAGGAAGGGACATATAGTGAAGAACCATATCATTTTTTCACAGGAGGGGAGGGTGAAAGCGGGAAGCAGAGTCCATCTGAGCTACAGAGTTGTTATTGCTCCCTGTCCTTTTATAAAAATGCTATCTGCAGCTTCTTTTCCTCTTCCCAAACACTCCTCATGAGAGAACTGGGGAGGGAAGGGAGCTTAACTGCTATTGTGTCAGATTGATTGCCTTTGCCAGGAGGTCAGGAAGAAAATGAATCAGGGCAGTTTTCCCTACAGACAAGTTATTCATTTTTGTTCTGCATCACCTTTGGGGCATTCAGAAAATCCTTCCATAAATGTGAAAGCCCTGAGCCTTTCTTTCTAGTGCCAAAGCCTCAGAATCAGATATGGTATTAATGCTAGCCTTATGTGAGCAGCTGCAAATAGAATTACAGCTATCTTAGGGTTACAAGAAAGTTGACAAAACTGCAGTTGTAGGTGAGGAAACCAGCAGATTTGAAAAGGACCATAAATGGAGCTGACACTGTGCATTTCAATTCCCTTCATCCCACTAACCCATATTTAGTATTGCTGAAAAAGAGCTCTTTTCTTTAGCTTTCTAATTATGAAACAAAGTTCCTCCTGTTCAGGTATTTATCAACTGTTGGGCTGCCTTCTTTTTTTTTCCTCCTAGCCTGAGTTCTAGATATAGTAGTTGTAAGTCAAGACACATGCTAATTACATGGGCTAAAGATGGAGCTGCTTCTGCAAACCCTAATTAATAAGTACTCAGAATCAAAAGCAGTTATAAGTTCACTGAAAACCTGTGTTCCATTATGAATTACTTTGTGTAAAGCAAAAGAAGAAATTGGCCCTTCTCTCTGCTGAATCCTGTGTCATTGGTCTTTTTTAATATAAAACGATTCATATAGTCTTTTAAATCATTATGTAGGACTTTAGCTCCATTGCCTTCATTAAAATTAGTCAGTGTCATATGGCTAATGCCTCAAAGAACATTTTGAAATTTCTTTCATATCCTCTTTCAAATACGGTATACTAAATATTAGAAGGCTCTGCAGGCACATCTGGAAATAGACCTCTCCTGTGGCCTGGAGTGACATTATATATCAATCACTATTAAATCAACATAGTCTGCATTTGAATAGCAGCTGCTATCCGGGGACCTCAACTACTTCGCATATGATTAGTTGTCTGTGAGACAGGCAGAAGTGTTTACTATACCATGCAGAAGAGGTAGGCACAGAACCTAGAACCAGGAAGTGGACTTTTAATTCAAATTACTGATGGACATATGCATCCTTGAGTATGGTCTAATCATATCGATTCACAGCAGAAATTGTCTCAATAAAATATATTATCTCACTCACCTTGTTTCTCTAAGGCAGGGGTCAGCTTTGGCTTCCTTAACCACAGAATGCTATTCCAAGAAGGACAGCTAGGCAGATATGGCATTCACCTTTCAAGGAGAAGGAAGACCCTATTTGAGCACAGACTGGCTATCCTAGTGCGGAGGGCTTTAAGCTAGGTTCAACAGGGACAGGGCAGCAAAGCCCATGGGTAAATAGAGAAGATGAAGACCTGGGAAATGGGTCAGAAATGGGAGGGAGCATGGGCTATAATGGCAGAGAAAAAGGAGGGTCAGGACAAAATGGGGAGGAAAAATTAAATCAATGTCTTAGATGCCTATATACAAATGCAAAAAGTATTTGTAATAAGCAGGAAGAACTGGAAGTTCTAATAAATAAATACAGCTATGACATTGTTGGCATCACAGAAGCTTGGTGGGATAATACACATGATTGGAATATTGGTCTGGAAGGGTACAGCTTGCTCAGGAAGGATAGATGGGGGAAAAAGGGAGGAGGTGTTGCCTTATATGCTAAAAATATAAACACTTGGGCTACGTCCACACTAGCCCCAAACTTCGAAGTGGCCACGCAAATGGCCATTTTGAAGTTTACTAATGAAGCTCTGAAATGCATATTCAGCACTTCATTAGCACGTGGGCGGCTGCGGCACTTTGAAATTGACACACCTTGCTGCCGCGTGGCTCTTCCCAATGGGGCTCGTTTTCGAAAGGACCCCGCCTACTTCAAAGTCCCCTTATTTCCATCAGCTCATGGGAATAAGGGGACTTCGAAGTAGGCGGGGTCCTTTCAAAAAGGAGCCCTGTCGCGACGAGCCGTGCGGCGGCGAGGTGCGTCAATTACGAAGTGCCGCAGCCACCCTCATGCTAATGAAGTGCTGAATATGCATTTCAGAGCTTCATTAGTAAACTTCTAAATGGCCATTTGCATGGCCATTTCGAAGTTTGGGGCTTGTGTTGACACGGCCTTGGACTGAGATTGAAATGGACATAGGAAACGGATGTGTCTAGAGTCTCTGGGTTAAACTAAAAGTGGTAAAAAACAAGGGTGATGTCCTGCTAGAAGTTTACTATAGTCCACCTATCCAGGTGGAAGAAGGGGATAAGGCCTTTTTTCAACAACTAAAGAAATTATCCAAGGCCCAGGATTTGATGGTGATGGAGGACACCAACTATCCAGATATATGTTGGGAAACTAACACAGTGATGCACAGACTATCCAATAAGTTCTTGGACTGCATTGGAGACAACTGTTTTATTTCAGAGGGTTGAAAAACCTACCGGGGGGATGCTGTCCTAGATTTGATTCTAACAAATGATGAGGAACTGATTGAGAATCTGAAAGGGGAAGGCAGCTTGGGTGAAAGTGACCATGAATCACAGAGTTCACAATTTTAAGGAAGGGTAGAGGGGAGAACAGCAGAATAGAGACAATAGATTTCAGGAAGGTGGATTTTGGTAAACTCAGAGAGCTGGTAGGCAGGGTCCTGCGAGAAGCAAGACTGAGGGGAAAAACAAAGGAGGAGAGTTGGCAGTTTTTCAAAGGGACATTATTAAGGGCCTAAAAGTAAGCTATTCCACTGTGTAGGAAAGATAGAAAATATGGCAAAAGACCTCCTTGGCTTAACAAGGAGATCTTGCATGATCTCAAAATAAAAAAGGAATCATATAAAAAATGGAAACTAGGACAAATTGCAAAGGATGAATATAGGCAAACAACACAGCAATGCAGGGGCAGGATTAGAAAGGCAAAGGCACAAAATGAGCTCAAAGTAGCTACAGGCATAAAGGGAAACAAGAAGAATTTTTATAAATACATTAAAAGCAAGAGGAAGACCAAGGATAGGGTAGGGCCATTGCTCAGTGAGAAGGGAGAAACAGTAATGGGAAACTTGGAAATGGCAGAGATGCTTAATGACTTCTTTGTTTTGGTCTTCACTGAGAAGTCTGAAGAAGGAATGCCTAACCTAGTGAATGCTAGTGGGAAAGGGGTAGGTTTAGAAGATAAAATAAGAAAAGAACAAGTTAAAATCACTTAGAGAAGTTAGATGGCTACAAGCCACCAGGGCCTGATAAAATGCATCCTAGAATACTTAAGGAGCCGATGGAGGAGGTATCTGAGCCATTAACTATCATTGGACAATCATGGGAGACAGGAGAGATTCCAGAAGTCTGGAAAAGGGCAAATATAGTGCTCATCTATAAAAAGGGGAATAAGAACAATGCAGGAAACTACAGACCGGTCAGTTTAAGTTCTGTGCTAGAACAAGGAATTAAAGAAATCATCTGCAAACACTTGGAAGGTGGTAAGCTGATAGGGAACAGCCAGCATGGATTTGCAAAGAGCAAATTATGTCAAACCAATCTGACAGCTTTCTTTGATGGGGTAACGAGCCTTGTGGATAAGGGAGAAGTGGTAGATGTGGTATACCCAGACTTTAGTAAGGCATTTGGTACTGTCTCGTATGATATTCTTATCAATAAACTAGGCAAATACAGCTTAGATGGGGCTACTATAAGATGGGTGCAAAACTGTCTGGATAACTATACCCAGAGACTAGTTATTAATGGTTCTCAATCCTGCTGGAAAGGTATAACAAGTGGGGTTCTGCAGGGGTCTGTATTGGGACCAGTTCTGTTCAATATCTTCATCAACGATTTAGATATTGGCATAGAAAGTATGCTTATTAAGTTTGCAGATGGTGCCAAGCTAGGAGGGGTTGCAACTGCTTTGGAGGTTAAGGTCAAAATTCAAAATGATCTGGACAAATTGGAGAAATGGTCTGAGGTAAACAGGATGAAGTTTAATAAAAACAAATGCAAAGTGCTCCACTTAGGAAGGAACAATCAGTTTCACATATACAGAATGGGAAGTGACTGTCTAGGAAGGAGTATGGCAGAAAGAGATCTAGGGGTTACAGTGGACCACAAGCTAAATATGAGTCAACAGTGTGATGCTGTTGCAAAAAAAGCAGATATTATTCTGGGATGCATTAACACGTGTGTTGTGAACAAGACACGAGAAGTAATTCTTCCACTCTACTCTGCTCTGGTTCAGCCTCAGTTGGAGTATTGTGTCCAGTTCTGGGCATCGCATTTCAAGACAGATGTGGAGAAATTGGAAGGAGTCCAGAAAAGAGCAACAATAATGATCAAAGGTCTGTGAAGAAAGGCTGAAAGAATTGTGACCTGTGAAGAAAGGCTGAAAGAATTGGGCTTGTTTAGTTTGGAAAAAAAGAAGATTAAGGGGGACATGATAGTGTTTTTCAGGTATCTGAAAGGGTGTCATAAGGAAGAGGGAGAAAACTTGGTCTTCTTGGCCTCTGAGGATAGAACAAGAAGCAATGGGCTTAAACTGCAACAAGGGAGGTTTAGGTTGGACATTAGGGAAAAGTTCTAACTGTCAGGGTGGTCAAACACTGGAATAAGTTGCCTAGTGAGGTTGTGGAATCTCCATCTCTGGAGATATTTAAGAACAGGTTAAATAAATGTCTATCAGGGATGGTTTAGACAGTACTTGCACCTGCCATGAGGGCAGGGGGCTGGACTCGATGACCTCTCAAGGTCCCTTCCAGTCCTAGTATTCTATGATTGCATCATTCTATGATAACACCTGACACGGGTGGCAAGAGTGCCACACAAGCCAATTTTCATTGGCACATGAGGTGGGAGTTCAGCCCTGCCTCTCCTCCCCCATGCAGCTGGGAGCTTGCTCAAAGCCATGTCACCTGTAGATTAACAGAAGACCTGCTAATGCTACTAGCCACCACCTAAATGGTAAAGATCTGCTTCTTAATTTATTTACTAATGAAGCTATTGTAAGTAGGACTATTAGTGACTTTAAGAAGTATCACCAGGACTTGGAGCACGCATAGTGGTCAAAAGGTCAAATTTTAGCACTTTACCTCGGAAAGGTTGCTGACCCTTGCTCTAATGCATTTCCAGCAAGCATTTATGTTAATTTGGCCAGCTAACTGCCATCTTAGTTTACCTTTACTTTTATTTATTTATAAGAAAGAAATGCATGTTACTCATTCTAAACCATTTCAGGGTGTGAATTTCAAAAGCACACAGTCTTGATCTAAATTTTCCCGCTGAAGCCAGTAAGGATTTTACCACTGACTGAAATGGAAGTGAAGTTAAGCTAAATGCTGAGTGCTTTGTGAAAAAATCAGACCCCAAGATCTAACGTTATTTTCTTAAACACTGTGTGATCGTATTTCCCTAGCAGTGTAGATTAGTAATTTTAGAGAATCATATAATAGGCCTTGACAGATGTAGAAAGGTCAGTCAACACTTCAGCTACATCCATACTTCCAACAGGTCATGTTTTGAATTTATTCATGCAAAAACTAATTTTTCATTGTATTGGGTTCATGGGAGCCTCATTCTACCCTTCGTAGTGGGATGAAATATAACCTTCAGAATTTCTGGAAAGGATTTGAAGATTAGCCCTTCAGCCAAATCCATCTGTCCTCAAATATTTTTTGGTGGATTTCAAATATTTCGTAGCATTTCAGTCATCTAGCAGCCACATTTCACAATTGTCTTTTGCTGCTTTTCTCTGCTACACCTTGTCCACAAGAATGTTGTCATTTCAAAGATGGAAGTAGGAATGCACGAATAATTTATTTTGTCCCATATTGATTATTCCATACTCAATTGGTCACTGGAAGATTAAAAAGAGAGATCTTTTTGCTCTTTTCTTGAGCATTTATCCCTTTGACAAGGTGTTGAACTCTACTTTTAGGTTATATCTACATGAGAGGCTTCTCCCAGCAAAACTGTCCTTTTGTTGCAAAAAACTGCGGCGCATCTATGCATGAAATGTGCTTTGTCGACAGTTTGTTGGCAAAACCCAATGCGTCCGTCAGCAGTGTTATACCTCTCCCCATTCAAGTATAACCCCTGTTGTTACAGTGTTCTGTTCACAAAACAGCTGTGTAGACACTCTGGGGCCTTTTGGTTGACAAGCAGAGCTTCCAGTTCCCCGGTCAGCCCTGTTTGCAGACCTTCTGGTCAGTTTTCCTTTGAGAAAAGGCAAGGCAGTCTGGCTGCTCTCTGGCAACAGTGGCTTGCTCTTTTGATCTGCTTTTATGTGTCAATGCATAATCCCTTCCAACAGTGACTTCTGTTGACAGAGGTTTCTCATGTAGATGTAGCCTTAATGTCTTTTTGCTGTTTTACATGAAAATGATTCTAATAAACAGACAGTAGCAGTTGGCTTGGAGGTACCTCAAATGATTGGATGGTTTGGTTTAAGTTTGATAAAGCAGCCAGTACTTAGTTTAAGAGTAGTTGTATCAAGACTCATAAGAAGAATTTAATGAGAGAAATATGAATTGTTTGCTTTAATGCATTTTTAACAGAAGAACTATGTATAGATTTTTCTCGGTAAATCCAAAGTGCTCTTCCAAGTATCAGAAGATATACTGTAAACAGTTAGACTTAAATAGTTATCACTGATGGTTACAGGAAAAATGAGAAGTATTACTGCCTGAGGTAGAATTCCTGAACATTTTTTTTAATAAGTGTTCCTTTTTAGTATAGTATGCTCACCTAGAAATAGCAATCAACTCATTTTGGCTGGTGTTTCCTTCTCAGAATTTTAATCTCTGAGTGCTAGGATGTGTGTGTTATTAAAAATGAGCCCTGATTGGGGGCAGCTTCACACATTTATTTACACATTTGAAAGTACTGTTTGGTCTGCGCAATTGCACTGTGGGAACATAAACAACTCGGGTGTAAGATTGAAAGCTAGCTGAATTCCCTGAAGCAGGAAGTCTTAATAACCATCTATACAATTTCATATGAACAAACACGGAACATTAAAATTGCTGCAATTATCACTACCTCAACTGAACTGAAATTAATTCAGCTTGTTTGTCAAGAAAGTGATGCCTTCAACCAGAATGGAAAACAAAACAAAAAGCCCTCCTGACGTTGCTTTTCTAGTTTTGTTAGTAACTTGTATCTCTGGGGACTCAGCAGTCGTTTGAGAAAAGTATAATTAGGGCTTCTGATTTTAGGTTTTAACTGATTAACCCTGGGGAAAAAAAATTAAAAAAAACCAGAAATGGTGAGTTGGATGTCAGTGCTTATTTACAGGGAGCCTTAAGGCAGACTACAAAGTTACGATTTTTAAAACACATTACTATGTTAACTGATCCATGTAGACCCTGCTGGTGTACACTCAGAGTATATCTACATACACAAAAACACTCACAGCAGGATCAGATGCATTGCTTTTGCCTCACTGCAGTTATGTAGTCCCAGAGTTCAGGCATCATGAGCCCAAGGCAGCAGACCTGGGCCAGCTGTGGATATTTCATTGTACTGTAGATGTAGCCTAAGGTTCCCTAGGCACTTTAACATAGTACTGCTTGAAATCTCACTAGGTTACAGAGCACTAGTGGAATATTTAAAAAAGAGATTGCTCATTACATTAGTGTATATTGTAATGAGAAACGTATATGATGTGCCAAACATTACACTATATTTAAAAAACAAACAAAACTGAGAACCCTTTTCTGCCTTTTATATAAAACTTAGATTTCTAAGCCTCTCCAAATGACATGAATAAAGCCCCAAAGCCAGGATTCCTACGTATACCACATTATAATCTATAGCTTCAATTTTGCTTCTGATTGACCAAGCGCTCTCTCAGTCCTGTAGACAGTGGGCAAAACCTGTGTAACCGAGTTAGGATCCTAAACCCATTTTTAGGTTTCTAAATATAAAATTGTCCCATTTCCAGATTTGCTGAGCATCTCAAAATCCTGTTGAAGTCACTGCAGATGCTTAGCACTCTTAATCATCAGCCACTTTAATTGTGGGTGACTGATTATAAATTTAGGAACCTACCTGTAAGCACAGAGGTTTTGATCACAAGTCTTTTCTGCTTGCCTTTAAACTCATACTGTGGGTGGATTCATAATCTTCACTTTGTCTCTATGAATAATCAATTGGCCTTAGGTTATGCATTTTAAACATTTGACCTTCAACTCTGCTGTGAAACAATGCAATGCTTTGTTTGCATTGTGCATTTTGTGCAAAATGCATGTGCATTTTGAAAATCTGCCCCCAGATTTGGGAAGAATTACAATGGGTCAAATTTGGTCCTAAAATTGGGTTTTGTAAAACTAAGCTGCTGTGAAACTTAAATCCAGCTGAGGCTTCCATGCATCCAAGCTGCAAACATCTAAAGGATAAAAAGATAGGCATTCTGCTGGAACTTTTGAAACCTGGTAATTACTGTAATGTACTAATACAGGAGACTCTAGAATTGCAATCCGCTAAAATATGACTACATAAGTAAATGTCGAAGCCTTTAGCATTGTGAATTCTTATATATATGCTGAACTTTCCACATAAGTAGTTCCACTGATGTATAGTTTATTATGTACAGGTTGGAAGAACTGGTTTCAAAATGTTACAGTTTACAATGAGAGAACTCAGAATAATAACTAAAAATCTTAAATAGGAAAAAGAAAAATATTTTATCCTTAATAATCAGTGGTAGATTTTGTAATATAGCTAATGCGGTGTGATTTTTAAAAACAAAGTAACTGAACAATCATTCAGTGATCATACAGGTGAAGTAGCTGAGACAAAAATTTTTATTATTTTGTTTCATCATGGATTGTGGGCATTGACCTCCTATTGAATTTCTCTCATCCAGGCCCTGTTATAGTGGAAGTAATAAAGGTGAAATCTTCCTGCTGTCATGAAGTCTGCACAATTGTGCAAAAATTGCTTTTTAGTTGTTAAACAATAATAGCAACTATTTGATATTCAAATGAGCATTAAATGACCTCTCTTTTGAAGATTTAACACACATTAGATTTTGAAAAAATACCACCCACATTTGAGTCCATTTAATTAAAGCACATACAAGAAATTTAAATTCAGAGTAGAATTCCGTTTATGACTTAAAATGTGCATATGGCACTGCATTTTAACTAACCTGCAGTTCTGAATCTGGGCATATAAAGAGGCAAAAATTGGGGTTTGGGTAGGGACTGAAGGGAAAGAGGAATTATATGCCACCAAAAATTAGAATTTTTAATAGGGATCACAAAACAGACTTCTGTACAGCATAACAGTTTAATTATTGGGGTTTGCTGGTTATACTACAAGGTGCCAGATTCATACCTAAATCAGAGATTTTAAGGATGGAAATAACTCATTATGATATGCACTGACTTCCTGCATAACACAAGCTAAACAACTTCAAAATAAACACTGAATCAAGGCCAGAATGTCTCTTTGAGTTATGGGTATCTTTTAAAAAAGTAGCTGGTCTTCTAACAAAAACCAGCCTCATTTATCAACTTTAGGTTTGCTTTTTCTTTTCAGTTCTCTGGTAATACACGCAATGAGTGTTATGAATAACTGATAAGCAAGGGCCCTAATTTGCATTTGTCTATCTTTAGTTTCTAGACATTTGATTTTCTAATGCCTTAGTCTGCTAGACTGAAGAGATGACCACCATCAGAAAGCTTCTTCCTGTTTGAATACTTATAGATCATAATTAAGTCATAATTCTTTGAGAAGCTATACTGATCGAGCTTGTTTCAAACCTCCCCTCCCCAGATTGTCCAGGAAAATAATCATTCTTGTAGCTCTTTTCAGAATGCTTCCAATTTGTCAACATCCTCTCTGAAGTGTGAACATCACAACTGTGTACAGAATTCTTGTACAGTACATTCTATTACATAATGCTGTTTCATCATTCAATCTGACCTCCAACAGCCAAGGCACAATTAGCTTAATTGTACATTTATATGAACACTTAATTGAAGTGAATATTAGCTGATTAGTGCATTTGCATCTATATACACATATTTAGCACACAGCAGGTGCAGTAAATGAATACTAATATTACCATGGTGAATAAATCAATATTTACGAATTGTTAGCTGTTTAGTGGACTGTAACTTGGCAGAGAGACTGGCTGAAAATCTTCTAGATGACTAAAAGAATAGATTATAAACCTTTCCAGGGCTACATTGAAATGGGATTGGGGCCCTTGCTTATCAGTTATTCATAACACTCATTGCGTGTATTACCAGAGAACTGAAAAGAAAAAGCAAACCTAAAGTTGATAAATGAGGCTGGTTTTATATCATTCAGTTTCCCCAGCATCATCACCACATAACCGTTAGTCATTTCACTCTTAAACACAGTTCCTTCTAACCTCATATTTAACACCAAGAGCTAGTTATTAGAACTTGGCATCATGGGCTAAAACCTATGGCTCCCAATCTTGCCCATACCAGGACCCTATCTCCACACTGGGACTCTCCTCCCTCTTCTCTTTTAGTCATATGAGAAGGCCAGGGTGGTTATGACCCTTGTCATAGTTGAGGGTACAGACACTGAAAAGTCCTTAGGGACCCCCTCACCTGGCTAAGTAGGGGTCTCGATGATGCAAATTGCATTAGATGCTGGGTCATTTATATTGAAGAGGATGGATCTTGAGTCCCACTCCTCTGGTGCCTTTTGTATGGTCTGTAATTTCCTACCTCCCAAAGGGGTAGAGGCTAACAGTATTAGCTGCCTAATTCACTGGCTTTGGGGTTTGCCAAACCTATCTCAGCTAGCAAATATACCAGGGTCCTTGCAGGCATAAATAAAGTGGACCTGGCAAATGGTTTTCCTTGGAGCCTGGCCCCTCAGCACGGATGGTTGCTACAATGGGTCTGGCGGCCTCCTGCAGGGAGAAGGTGCAGTCGAAAGGCAGGGTTGAAAGCATGTGCACCCACATGCATTTGTGACCAAAAAGTCAGTGACTCTTTTGGAGTCCCCAGTGGCAATCCAGGTGGTGGCAAGTAGCTAGTCTGTCCAGTGGAGGCCATCCCAGGTAGTCTCTGGGAATTGTGACAGGGATGATGGTGGCAACAGAGGAGCAAATAGACTGGGACGAGGACCCTTCCCCACTCCCTGATGACAGCAGAAACAGCTGCCACAGTACTGGCAAAGGTGATGATGGTGGAACAGAAGACTCAGCTCTGGTAACAGCAGTAATCTCTATCATAACAGCAGCACCGACAACAGTAGCTTTGCAATAGCCCCCTCCAGCAGCAGCGACAGCAACTCTTCCCATAGCAGCAGCAGGCAACTGCCCAGGAGAGGGCCAGTTGTGGTAGTGTTGACACTCACTCTCTGGGAGGAAGGCAAGCAAGCTCCTGGGCAGAAGCCAGCAAGGCCACAAGAGGGGCCCTGCCCAGGTTGGGCTGTTATGCCCTGGGCAAAAGCAAGTAGATCCATCTCTCCTGCTTGTACCGGGGCAGAGGACAGTGGAAATTAATATTATAATTAAACTGCCCTGAATGGTTTACCAGCAGCAAGGTCTTGGATAGTTTTGTGGACTTGAACAGAGGCTGGAGTGAATCAGTTCTGCCACAATGACAACATTACAGCTTACTTAGTACAAAGAGAAGCGCACAACGCACACTCAGCTTTTGGAACTCATCACTGTGGGATGCTGTCAATGACAGCAGTATAACTGAGTTCAAAAAAGAATTAGATAAGCTCATAGAGGATGGGTCTATCAGTGGCTATTAGCCAAGATGGTCAGAGGCAAAACCCCATGCTTTGGGTATCCCTTAACCTCCAAATCCTAGACTCATCTGGCATTGACCACGGTCAGAGACAGGACACTGGGTAGGTGGATCAGGGGTCTAACCAAGTATGGTTGTTTTGCTGTTCTCTACCTGCTCACTGTACATAACTTATTTCTTTCTAATTTATTTGGTTTCTGCTAAAAGACTCCAATCTTGGGTCAGCCTTTCAAAATTGCTCATATCTGGTGTTTTAGGAGATGACCCTTTTCCTGTCTTCCCTACATTATACTTTTTTTTCATTGCAATTCCACATTCTCTTATACACATCTCTTCTAGACTGGAAATAAAATTAATTTCCATAGTCCATTAGTCTGATGCAATGCTTCTAATTTATATACTGATTTGAATTTCTTTTACCTTATTTTTGAAGAATTAAAAGAAAAAAAAATGCACAGTTGATGCCACTGTGAGGGAACAAATACTGGGTACTAAATGGTATGTTTTCCCCTTTACTGGTAAACTAAAATACTGGAAAGTTGGAACTTTTGTCAGTCGATAATAAAGTTATCCTAGAGAGTTTTTTTGAAATACCAAATGATGTTAAAGGCTTTTTCTCTTACTTAACTTATCTTCAGGAATTACATATCTATACTAGCCTCAGACTGCAAACCTAGGAAAACACATTTTTAAAGATTTGTTAGTGGCCTACATACAGCTCAGTCTGAAGCCATTTCCCTAATCTATTTATCTTCTGTGCTAAGTTCTTCACTTAAAATCTTGCAGATAATGAGCAACCTAGTCTTGTGGGTGCTTCATGGAAAATTTCAGCAGCTGAATAGACAATTTTCTACTGAATCTTTGCAGATTCAGAAAAGGAAAATATGGCTTAAAAACTGAAAAGCAAATCAGTATGCTAGTGCTGTTTCCTCAAGCAGTTTCTCACAACAGCTATTAAAACAAGTTCAGTCGTCGTAATTCTCCAGGACTGAATATCAATGCTTCTAGTGAAAAAGACAAGACTTCAAGATGGTTAATAAATTATACCTTGACAAGCACAGTTAAAATTTATGAATACAATTAGAAGCTGTCATAGTTATGATTTTTTACTTTCTTGTGCAATAGCTTATTGTTCTATAGCTATGTAGTTTTATTTCAAACTCCGTTTCTCTGAAAATTAATTATACAGGACCATTCATATATGCAAAATACTACCCCCTCCTTATTACCTGCCGCATACATTACAAATGGCCGAGGAACAGAAAACAACAAAAGCTACAAGATTGAAAGAAGAACTGTTATCACATATCCTCCAGTAACCAAACATCTGGGTCTACATTGATAAAAATAGAATAGGAAGTGCTTTAAGGTGCTTAGGCATTAGTATTGTACGTGGAATTTCTTTTTCACCGGCATTCTTAATTATTGGTATACTTGTTTCCTCATAGTTTTACACTTTTCTTGAATGCAGTTTATGAGAATTTGTTTTCTGTGCACTATGTCTCTTGCATGTATCACAGAATGACCAACCTCTTTAGTAGGGAGCAAAGTCCAGTGCAACTATGACCTAGCTCCCAGCTGGATTTAAGTGAAGGCATCTGGGTCTGAGAAAAGGAAAGATAAAAGGGGGAAGTTGAGAGCTACCTGATAGGGAGACTGGAAGAGTCAGGAGGGTTAGGTGATACTTGCCTTGGAACAGAGACTGGATGGGAAGGGTGGAAGAGAGTTACCTGAGAAAAGAGCTGCAGAAACCCAGAGGCACAGTAACTGTGAGAGGCTGGTGATGGGTGTGAGGGAACTGCTCAAGCACTGTGTAGAGCTGTGGAACCTGCCATTTGCAAGGAGCCTTGGGAAGAGTGTCATTGGAGAGGGCAGGGGGGTACAGCAGCACCCCACCCCCCAAGAACCTTGCTACATTGGCTCCTGCCTCCCCTCCACCCAGGAGTGTGAAGATGCTTTATTTATTTATGCATCTCTGTTTCTACTGTTTCTCTGAGGCGCCCTCTCCCCCTCTCATCCCGCCTGCCCCTTTATATCAACGTTCTGACTTTATTAGGCATTCTTGGACTGAGAGTAAGCAGATTTACGTTCAGAAGCTGTTCTAGTACAGTACATGCTGGTTCATTAATGGTCTATATAAAGTTAGGATCTTCCTAGTCTTACTTTCTACACAGTGCTTGAGCAGTTCCCTTCACATATATATGTATCATTCTTTGTGGGGTATTTTATACCTGCACAAAGCAGGTGTAAAATACAACTAAAGAAGAATAATGGCTTTTGATAGTTCTACATGTGATGGGTTGCCAACTTTTTCAATAAGAATTTCAAAATGTTTTCTTTTCTGTTAGCAAAACATGCAACACTCCCAGGGTAAGATACTCTTTGCCCTCAACCAAAATCCACTCCTAAAAGAAACACATACGCTATCAATTCCATTCGCCTCTACCCTGCCAAACAAACAACAAAACTTTAATGTCATATTCCCTTTAGTTCGATAGCCTCTGAAATCTCTGTCCTGCATCCCCCATGCTACCCTTCCCTTCCCAATATATCATACAATCTCACTGATGCATCTCTGTAACGTGGCCACTGCTGTCTCAGCAGAAGCAGCAGCAGTGACAAAGTTGTTTTTTTTTTCCCCCACTACAAGGAAAACAGATATAATTGGAGCCACCAACAAATCTAAACCGTAAAGAAGCACTGTTAAAAACAGCATACACTTTAAACTGCCACAAACCTTGTCCTTCTGTGAAAGTAGGTTCTGTTTTTGTGTCTTTTGGGTACTGCACTGACTTATACAAACTCTATTCTAGGTCAGAAGGGGAGGTTGTTGTTTCAAATGGTAATATGGTATCAATTTTTTGTTAGTGACGCTGAAGATAACAAAACAAACTGCCTGCAGAAGCAGAGAATGAAATAATTAGAGAAAGGACGTCTCTTCAGGCTGTCACCAACATCCCTTCTTCCCCATGGCTGCATGGAGTACCACGATCAATGGAAGAGCCCAGAGAGTTTGATTTTGCTGTGTCTTCACTGATGTGGCAGAACTGAAGTCTGTCAGATCGATTTCAGTGTGTCGAACCCGCATGAAATATAGACCTACCCCTGCTCAGACCTCTTGGACTATCCACAATTGTGACACAAGATACTGTAGCCTAGCCTTGAGTGGGAGAATTACGGGGTTCCATCCCAGAGACAGTTATCAGGCCACAGACCTGAGAATTGTGCCCCCAGAGGTCAGAGAGAGGGTCAGAGGTGCGCAGTAGGGCCGAGGGCCACTGCGGGCTGTGAGGCGAGGTGGAGCAGGGCTCAGCCTGGGATCAAGGATAGTGGCACTGGGATCCCACCCCCCCATACCGTCATGAATGAGTGTTGGGAAGGGGTTAACCTTCTAAAGTGGAGTGAATCCCAGGTGAGCCAATGGGAGTGAAGTGATCCTGTTTAGACTGATTAGAACTGCAGTTCCCAGGGCTTTTGTCTCTGGGCATCCAGAGAGAAAGACCTGGACAGGGAGATGACTCCCAGGCAGTTGAAATAAAGTATCCTGACTGTCACAGAATCAGCCATAAGCCGTGTCTACATGTGCACGCTACTTCGAAGTAGCGGCACTAACTTTGAAATAGCGCCCGTCACGGCTACACGTGTTGGGCGCTATTTTGATGTTAACATCGACGTTAAGCGGCGAGACGTCGAAGCCGCTAACCCCATGAGGGGATAGGAATAGCGCCCGTGTAGTCGTTGAGCATCCCGCAACATCGAAATTGCGGGGTCCTCCATGGCGGCCATCAGCTGAGGGGTTGAAAGACGCTCTCTCTCCAGCCCCTGCGGGGCTCTATGGTCACCGTGTGCAGCAGCCCTTAGCCCAGGGCTTCTGGCTGCTGCTGCTGCAGCTGGGGATCCATGCTGCATGCACAGGGTCTGCAACCAGTTGTCGGCTCTGTGGATCTTGTGTTGTTTAGTGCAACTGTGTCTGGGAGGGGCCCTTTAAGGGAGTGGCTTGCTGTCGAGTCCGCCCTGTGACCCTGTCTGCAGCTGTGCCTGGCACCCTTATTTCGATGTGTGCTACTGTGGAGTGTAGACGTTCCCTCGCAGTGCCTATTTCGATGTGGTGCTGCACAACGTCGGTGTTGAACGTCGACGTTGCGAGCCCTGGAGGACGTGTAGACGTTATTCATCTAAATAGCCTATTTCGATGTCACTACATCGAAATAAGCTATTTCAATGTAGCGTTCACATGTAGACGTAGCCATAGAGGTGTAAGTACCAAGGAAATATATAGTTAGAATCATTCAGATTTTCTGGTTATTTTAAATTTGGATGGATGGTCTGGCTTGTTACTTTTTCTTTTTTTTTTTTTGTTATTGACTGCTGTTTTTCTCCTTTGTGTCACTGTTTTTAACTTGATGTTTTTCCCCTGTAACTTTCAAGTTGAATCCCAGGGAAATACTTACCCTGATTTCTTTTTCTTGTTTTGTGAATAAATTACTGGTTTTTGCAATTGGCTGTGAAGGGCTTGTCTCTGAAAAGGTCTGTGTGAATCTACCTTTGGTCAGAAGCTAGCTATCAAATCACAGCTCTTTGTCTAAGCTCTGTCTCCTGAAGAAGAGTTAAGAGCTTAGTAGTGCCTCCACAAGAAGGCTTCCAAGTGTACC
Source organism: Carettochelys insculpta (assembly GCF_033958435.1). Classification (NCBI taxonomy): domain Eukaryota; kingdom Metazoa; phylum Chordata; order Testudines; family Carettochelyidae; genus Carettochelys; species Carettochelys insculpta. The sequence goes on along the minus strand of NC_134139.1, from coordinate 92,596,900 downwards.
TTCTTGCAGAAGTTGGAGGGTATTTTCTCACTCAGTGGTGGCAGCCTACCTTCCCAGGGCTGAGGAATCTGTGACCTTGGGAAGTTTTAAAATAAAGCTTGGTTACAGGCAAGGTGTTTTTTTTAATCTCTGTGGGGCCTCACTTTCTGCACTCGGTGTGTAGGGTCGGGGTAACCCTGACACTCCCTTACAGCTGTGTGGAGTAGCAGAAGTACGCTACCGTGGCACTTCAAAGGGCCCCAAACATCTTGCTGATGGCACTGCTGAAGTAGCAGCTCCACCCAGAGCTCCAAGCCTCTTTCAACTGCTGGACCTCAGGGTAACGGCCCCCTTTGCCACCCACCCTCCCCAAGCCCCATTGGTGGGCCTAGAGGTCCAATTAGTTCTATTACTACTGTCATGTTTACATTTGTGAATTTCAGCATTTGTGTTCACATTTTCCATGGGGTTTTGTTTTGTTTAACCATGTGGGACCTAAGGCAGAAATAACAAGAAATGGGGGGGTTTCATAGTATTTCTGTTCTTGGCTTGTGGAAATACCATGAAAAGATAAACTAGAGTCACTGCAGTGTCATAAATGGCTCTTGAGGGGAAAAAAAAGGCAGACAAAAATCCATTGAGAAAAATAGACTCAAAGATAAATACGCTCATCCCTCACTGTACGGGCACAATTGGTTCCCAAATTTCTGCTCATAAGCAAAAACCCATAAAAGCAACACTAAATTCCCATTAAAATACATGTAAAAGTCTCTGGTTCGTTCCCAGTGCTCATAACTCGGCGAAGGAGTGGCAGCATGTGGTGTTGCTTTTGAAAGGTGTTTGTAGGGGTATGGGGAGGATTAAAGGCTGGGGTTAGCTGGGGCCAATAGTGGGAGAGAGGGTTAAAACCTGGCGGTGGTTTGGGTCCACGGGTCTGGCAGGGGGTTGAGGTTGCGGTGGGTTGCACCTGTGGGGCGGGTGGGGTGTTCAGGCTGAGGCAGGTTGAGGTTGTGGGAAGGGACTTAAGTCTCGTATCAGCAGGGGGAAGTTCACTTGTTTAGTGAACCAAGGTAGGTATCTGTATCCATCGTTCTAGTGAGCACTGGTAAGTAAAGTACTGGTTTAATGAGGGATGAGTGTACCAAGCTGTTTGGGGATTAACCAAATGATTAAAGATTTGGGTTTTTTTGGGTTCTTACTGTCTGTAAGCAAAACCCTAGCAAATAAGCAACTTACTAGCCAAATAACATTACTTATGAACACACAAAGGCTTTTAAAGGAGATGGCAATATTCATTGTATTTCTGTGCTTTATTTCGTGTAAAACTGTGGCACCAAGAGCTGCTGTAGGCCCTGGGGCAAGGTGGGAGTGGCACTTGCACTGTGCCCCTCAAGGGGCCGGGCCAAGAGAAGAAAGGGCAGGGCCAAGGGCAGTCAGTCCTCAGTGCCGTCCAATCTGCAGTACTCGGCCCATTGTGGACCCTTGACAGCTGTGCTTAGCCAGAGCAGTGCTGACACAGCACTTTAAAATGGCCCCAGGAGTAACTGCCCCTTTACTTCCCCTCTTTTGGTGGGCTTGTATACAAGTAACACCTCTGTGTTTGCCAAGAGATCCATGCACATGCTTCCATCCATCTGATGCTTTTCTCCTAGTGTCAGCATCTTTTCATGTGCTTGTTGGAAGGTTGTCTTGTTTCCTTACTCCTGGAATAGCGTGAAGACTAAATCCTGAAAGGGGTAGAAATAGAAGTTTAGCACCTTGACACGTAATGCTTATGTTTGGCATTGAACTCAATACCATACTCAGCACTGACCATAATGTAATGAAATGTAATATCCCTGTGGCGGGAAAAACACTGTGGCATTTAATTTCAGAAGGGGGAACTATGCAACAATGAGGAAGTTAATTAAACAGAAATTAAAAGCTACAGTGCCAAAAGTAAAATAGCCACAAGCTCCATGGAAAGTTGTCAAAGACACTATAATAAAGGTCCAACTTAATTCTATGCCCCAAATTAAAAAAAAACATAGTAAGAGAACAGAAAATTGTGACTGTTGCTTAACAACCAAGTAAAAGAAGCAGTGAGAGATTAAAAGGCATCATTTAAAAAAGTGGAAGTTAAGTCCTAGTGAGGAAAATAGAGAGGTGCATAAACTCTGTCAAATAAGTATAAAAATGTAATAATGAAAGCCAAAAATGAATTTGAAGAACAGCTAGCAAAATGCTAAAAAGTCAAGAACAAAATGTTTTTTAAGTACATGAGAAGCAGGAAGCCTGCTAAACAACCTGTGGGGCCACTTGACAATAGAGATGCTAAAAGAGAACTCAGAGACGATAAGGTCGTTGCGGAGAAACTGAATAAGTCGTTGCTTCAGTCATCATGGTTAAGGATGTTTGGGAAACTTCCAAAGCTGAGCTGTTCCTTTCACATGACAAATTTGAGGAATCATCCCAGACTGAGGTGTCATTACAGGAGATTTTTGGAACAAATTGATAAACTTTACAGTAACAATCACTGGGACCAGATGGCATTCACCCAAGAGTTCTGAAAGAACTCATATGTGAAATTGAGGTTTGTTATTTTCCTTTCAAATTATCTTGTGTACCTTATGTCTGGAAGATCGGAAATGTGGTGCCAATATTTAAAAAGGGCTATAGAGGTGATTCTGGAAGTTACAGACCCATAAGTTTAACATCAGTACTGGGCAAATTTGTTCAAGCTATAGTAAATAATAGACTTGTCAGACAAATAGATGAACATAATCTGTTGGAGAAAAGTCAATATGGTTTCTGTACATGGCAATCATGCCTTACTAATCTGATAGAGTGCTTTGAGGGGGTTAACAAACGTGGACACGTGGGATCCAGTGGATATTGTGTATTTGTATTTCCAGAAAGCCTTTGCCAGGCTCTTAAGTAAAATAAGTTGTCTGACCCAATATGGCTCTTCTTATGTTCTTAATAATTACACTAATGTCAGTCCTTTAGTAACACTAAAGATTTAATAATAAAAGAATGAACATTAATAAAGGTTAATAAATCATAAACATACAAATAGTAGGCATCCTTCAGTCTGCATAGACTATGGATCGTGCCCTTTAAAGTTTCAATTGAGGACTTCATTTACAGCATCTATTGTGACTATGAAGACCCACACGAGAGTGACAGTCCTTGCTGCATCTCTTGCAGATGTAGTGGGTGTCTGGCAAGTCCTTATTGTGCTTTCTGTGTGCTCGCTTCTCCTCTGCTAGCTGTCTGATCTTCTTCTCGCCCTTCTGAAGGCCCTTGTGTAACCCCTGCCTCCATCTGCTGCGGTCGTCTGCTAGTTCTTCCCAGTTGTCCAGCTCGATGTCTACCTCTCTGAGGTCTCTCTTGCAGACATCTTTGTAGCGCAACTGGGGGCGTCCGGGAGGTCTTTTGCCAGAGGCTAGCTCACCATACAGGATGTCTTTTGGAATCCTTCCATCATTCATCCTGTGGACGTGGCCAAGCCAGCGGAGTCGACACTGCCTGAGGAGGGTGTGCATGGCTGGGATTCCAGCTTGCTCGAGGATGGCTGTGTTGGTCACTCTGTCCTTCCATGATATTCCGAGGATGCGCCTGAGGCAGCGCAAGTGGAAGACGTTCAGCCTCTTTTCCTGACGGGCATACAGGGTCCAAGTCTTGCTGCCATAAAGGAAGGTGCTGAGGATGCAGGCTCTGTAGACTTGCAATTTGGTGTGAGTGTACAGCTTGTTGTTATTCCACACTCTCTTGCTGAGTCTGGACAGAGTTGTGGCTGCTTTTCCGATCCTCCTATTTAGCTCAGTGTCCAACCACAGGGTGTCACTGATGGTGGACCCGAGGTAAACGAACTCGTGGATGACCTCTAACGTATAGTTGTCAGTGCTGATTGATGGGGATTCAGCAACATCCTGACCGAGTATGTTTGTCTTCTTTAGGCTGATGGTAAGCCCAAAGTCCTTGCACGCTTTGGAGAACTGATCCAGCAGTTTTTGAAGCTGGTCTTCTGTGTGAGACACTACAAATAATTGCAAAGTTACTATATCAGTTAAACCACAGTCAATCAAATCAGGACAGGTAAAAGGCAAAATGAGTATCTCAGGGATCTTGTATATCCTTTGTCATCTGCCTGGAAATTAACTTTCTGTGTGGAAAGTTGCTGGCATAAGGTGGAGTCCAGGATCACCTGAGTATATTGCGCATCCCTACATGCTTTGATGGTTCACAGGGGAAGTCATTGTCCCTAGTCTTCTTGAGAGATCTGCAGGAAGGCTTAGTAATTGGGATGACCTTCTTCTGAGGCCTATCATGAGAAATAAGCATTCTTTGTGGGCCATTAACATATATCAATCTAGACTTGATGTAAATCCTGTCTGGTGGATGTTACTCAGGAATAGAAAGTTTATTAAGATACAAATCTGTGACCAATATTCATAACTTCAGATGCAAAGATGATACATGGACTTAACCAGCATAATTGTATTGGTCTGTAATTTTTCCATTGACACTGTATGTGATATACTTTGTACAAACTTTGTTGCTATCATGCGTGGTGAATGAACACCCAGCCAGAGAAGGCAAGCCCCAGCCCCACCCCTTCCACCCAAAGCCCCAATCCTTCCACACCATCCCCCTGGAGCTAAACCTACCCGCCTCTGCCTTTGCTGACTCTTCCCACCCCAGGCTAGTGGCCCTAGCACAAGACCTGGTGCACTGGGCAGTCATGCTGCAGCTTGATACTCTCCAGTCAGCCAGACAGCCATCGTCATAGTCAATTATACATCAGCACAGTGTGTCTGACTTGTTGTTTCTTTTAGGGATTTTTTCCAGTAGAGACCAAATTGGCTGAAGCCTGGTTTGTTTTTGCTTTCCTTGAAGCCTTGTGGAGATACAGCTCAGTAGAAACTGGGTTTAAAAAGTAGTATTGGGAACTGTATGAATATTCAGCTCATTGTAACTTATGTCCAGTGCAGATAAGAGACCAAACTGCCAGCACCTAAATGTAAGACAAAGTATTTCTCTTGGATGTACAGGAAAAGGGGATATCTGAAGCCTTTGCTGACCAACATCTCTCTAGGGCCACATTTACATTATTCCCATTTGGTTTTGGGAAGAAGGGGCTTTCGAAGTCTGGGGGGGTCCTTTTGAAAGGCCTCCATCTACACAGTCAGTGTGTATTTTGAAAGCAGCACTTTTGAATCACATGTGGCAACCATTCATGCCAGTGAGGTGTTGCATATTCATTGCTTATTAGCACCTGTCAAAATCCCTCATTACCATGCCCTTCTGAAAGGAGGGGGCTAGTGTAGATGCAGCCAAGCTGTGTCTACACTTGCGTTTCTCTTTTGAAAGAGGCATACAAATGAAGGAAATAAAAAATGCAAATGAGGCACTGGTTTACACATCTGGAGACTCATTTGCATATTCTCCTTTTGAAAGAGCTTCTCTTGAAAGAGAAAAAAACAATGTAGATGGGGCTCTTTTGAAAGTAAGCCCCATATTTGAAAGAACCCCCCTTCTTATTTTGTTTCAGGAAAATATGCAAATGGGGTGCCAGATATGTAAATCAGTGCCTCATTTGCATTTTGATTTCCTTCATTTACATTTCCTCATTTGAAAAAGGCATGCAAATGTAGACACAGCTTCTGTGCTTCCCTCTGTTCCCTTCACAGGAGAGTTGGTGAGGAGTTCAGCAGAGCAAGCTGAATCCTTGGGGGAGGCAGAGGAGATTCTACCCTGAGTTATGGGATATATTATTGGAGCCACCTAAAATCTGCACTGGACCTTCATAAATGTCAGGTATAGAGAAAAGATATAGGTAGTACCCCAATGTGATGTTATACTTAACAGACTTGCAGCCTGCCACTTAAAATCCATCCATATGTCTGTCCTCATTCACTCATATGTGCTCCTCAAAGAAGGCTGAATCTGCTTTTTAAGCTGGTAAAATCAGTAAGCGCTAACGCAAGGGCATAAGTTTGTAGGTGAGACTGATGAAAGCACTGTGACAGACTGACAATATCCACAGCAAACCTTATTGAATTAAGATAAGCCTTATTGAATTAAGATTAATAACATTGGGGTATATTGTATTAAAATACAATTATGTGTTATTGTGGCACTGTGTGTAACTTTTTCTTATACTGATGGTGGGGTGGCTGGGGGGGGGAAGGGGGTGATGTACATCCTCCATTACTCACCTTTTGAAGCCAGAGAAATACACATGTACTAGTTCAAACTAGTTCCTCCGGGGAATAATAGCCAAACAAGGGGTGTTGGATAAATACTCTGGTTGTAAACCTTCTGACCCAGCAAACGCATAACACCTCTGCTCTGCAGAGTGCTCCCACTCCTTAGGGAGAGGGATGGAAGGACCAGGCCTCAGAAGACTGTATGCTTGTTTAGACCTTGAGCTGTGCTGAACCTGTGATCACAAGGACTCCTCAGGGGGTGACTAGGGGGGTGCTGAAGGACTGCACCATCTAGAATCTATTTTAAGTAAGCTCATTAGCATGCACATGTAATTTCTCTTTTCTGTAATATCCTGTCCTGTAAGAATAAAATAGACATGCATAAGAGTGTCGTGTGCCACCTACTAAGTGTAGCAGTTTTATACCTGTTAACCATCTCTGATAAGAAAAGACTCATGTGACCTTGGGCAATCTGTCAGTTCTGGGACATTCTCAGAGAAGGCGGGGCAGAACTGTGCTACCCCAGTCATCAAGAAAAATGAAGCAGAGCTGCACCTAAGAGAGGGAACAACTTGGGAACTGCAAGATTGAGAGTGGGTGTCCTAACTGGGCCATTCAGGGGCAGTTGCCCTGAACTGTAACAAACATTGTAAGTTTCCAGTCTGTGTGCTGACACAGAGGATGTATGTGGTATTTTAGACCCTACCTACCAAGTGGGATTCTACCAGGACTCCAGCTGACTCAGACTGTATACAACACTGCAGCTAATTCTTAACAGGAGAGGTCATTTTCCTGAATTATTTCTTGCAATAAGCATTTTTATACAGAGGAGACATATACATTAGTTATATCAACAGCATGAGATGTCATGGCTTTCTTGTGTTTAATCAAGTTTTTCTGTGACATGATTATTTACAAAACATAAATCTTGAAGTATCCTTTGCATCAGTTATGCTCCTCTTGCTTCCCACTCTGGAGGTTGTGTGACACCATCTCTAGAAAGAGCATTTGATGAATCCAGAAAAAATGCATTATGAATATTCCTCATTCATTCCAGCTGCGTTCACACATCTTTTGTGCCTGGTTTCCCTGAGCATTCTAAGTGAATGACTTTACCAATATGTTGTGGAAATGGTGCAATAAAGAACCTGCAGTATGCCTTTGGGGTGGGGTATGAGTACTTTTTATCCCTGACGTCTTTATGTTGCAGCAGGGTGTACCATAGGGCTATTGTGAAGAGGTGCTATATCCCTCCAGCTACTGCTATCTGAGAGGCAGCTCCTCTCCACCTTCTGGGTGTTAACCATAGTGCAGAGCAGTACAGATTCATCACATTCTCCTTGCAAGGCAACAATGAGCCTTTCTACATTCACAGCACTGGTAGTGGAGTGCCCAGTGAAGACGCTGCCTACTTCTTCCATCAGCATAGGTAATCCATCTCCTCTAGAGGCAACCACTGTGTCAATGGGAGGGCTTCTTCTATCCACATAACACTATCTAGGCCAGGGATTAGGCTGGTATAACTACATCACACAGGGATGTGTATTTGCCACACTCCTGACCCACACAGTTGTACTACTATAAGTTGGTAGTGTACAACAAGCATGTATTGGCAGTCTCAGAGCTAGGGCCAGGTTCCTAAGACCAGCTTCCTGAGCTCTTTGTGGAAATAAATAGGCAGGACACTGTACAAGGTAAAGAAAGCCCCTCTACTTTTTCACAGTGGCCAGGCAGCAGAGGAGTTCCAGCAACATTCTTAGCCACTAGTCCCTACTCTGTGGGTTCAAGGAACTCTATGGCCATTTCTACACATGGCACTTTTTCCGGAAGATCCTCTTCCGGAAGAGTGCATTTATACAGCAAACAGAACCCTGAAAGAGCCACGCCTTCTGGAAGAGTGCATCCACACACACACTGGCACTCTTCCAGAAGAACAGGGCAGGAAACAATGCGGATGGGGTTGCACAGTCAGGGAGCCCTTCTGGGGCCGCCAGCCACATGGCCCCTTAAAGGGCCCCACCCAAACAGCCCCTCCCTTCAAACATTGCCGAGGTCTGCCACCTGTGTGCACAGCAAGCCAGACCCAGGTCCCTGTCCAGCAACCACCAACCAGCAGGAATGGACCCCCTAGCAGCTGCAGGACAGCAGGCTTGCCCTCACCCACAAGCTAGCCATCCTCCTGGCCACCCTCCTCAGCGTCCTGTGGAGACAGGGGCCCAGGCCTGTGGGTCCTGAACCCCTGCCGCCCCTGCCACGCCCCCTCTGACCCATCCAGCTCATCTGGACCCACGCCACCAGCACAGACTGGTGGGACGGGGTCTTCATGGGGGAGTGGGACAATGACCACTGGCTGCAGAACCTGCGGATGAAGAAAGAGACCTTCCTCAAGATCAGCAGCTGGCTCACCCCCATGCTACAATGCCAGGATACCTGGATGAGGCCAGCCCTCTCCCTGGAGAAGTGCATGGCCACTGCCATATGGAAATTGGCCACCCCGGACAGGTACCAGTCCATCAGGCAGCAGTTTGGCATGGGCACATCCACCGCTGGGGCCGTTGTCCTCCAGGTAAGCCCTGCCCCAGACCCTGCCCCACTGGCAGGAGGGAAGGGGACGGTGGGCTCAGGGGATCCCAGGCACCGATTGGGAGGGGGCAGGGCTGGGGGGCGGGCAGGCCTAGCTCAGAGGGGATACTACATGGCTGCTCCTGGAGGGATCCCTCAGCAGGGGGGGCCCCATATGGAGTCAGAGGGTGGAAGGGGAAGGGGGAAGGGACCCCTCTGCATATGCCCATGAGTGCGGCCATTCCCATTGCACTGCAGGTCATGAGGGCCATCAACCACATGCTGGTGTGGTGGCTGGTCTGCACTGGGAACCTGGATGCAGTCACTTGAGGGCTTCACCACGCTCATGTTCCACCAATGCTTTGGGGTGATCGATGGGATGCATATCCCCATCAGGCCCCAGACCACAGTGGTGGCCGATACATCACCCGCAAGGGGTACCACTCAATTGTGCTCAAGGAGGTGGTGGACACATGTGGGAAGTTCAACAACATTTATGTCGGCTGGCTGGGCTGGCCACACGATGTGCGGCTCCTGTGAAATTCCGCCCTGTTCCACAGGATGGAGGCTGGGACATTCATGCCCCGATGGCAGCATGCCATTGGGGACATCGTGATGCCTCCCTGCCTCATGGGTGACCCAGCCTACCCACTCCAGCCCTGGCTGATGTGCCCATAAACGGACCACCTCACACCCTCCCAGGAGCCATTTAATGCCTGGCTCACATGGGCCTGGTATGCTGTCGAGTGTGCTCTTGGCTGTCTGAAGGCATGGTTCAAGTGTCTCCTCACGCGCTGCGATGTGGGGTGGAGAAAGTCTTGCAGGTCATGACTGCCTGCTGTGTACTCCACAACCTCACTGAGGCACATGAAGGGACCCTGCCCCAGGGCTGGATGGAGGAGCTGGCCCCCCACTACCAGCAGCCCGCTGCGGCCCCTGATAGGAGGCTCAACCTTGACAGGCTCTGGATCTGGAAGGCACTTCGAGAGGCATTCAGCTGAGGGGACCACTAACCCCTGCATCCCTCGCCACAGGTCCTCCCTACACACACCCCCATGCGCACATTCCACACACCCCCAATGCCCCACCCTCCCTCACAGTAATTAGGGACATGGGGGGGTGCAAAATGTAAACGTATTTAATCCAGCTTTTAACAATGACCAAGGTAAATAGTAAATGGGGAATTATAAAAATAACAACTAAAACCTTGCAAGGAGCGAACTATATACATGAGGGTTAAGGGGCTGGGGCACTTAAACTTTGACGGGAACTGCGGCAGGCGGAACTGGAGCTTAGTGTGCTCAGAGGAGCTCATTAACCTCTTTCTGAATGGAATGGAACAGACTGTATTGTAGGCAGGCCACATATTTGTAGTAAAATATTAGCATATACAACATAATTATGTATAATTATATAATTTAAGATAACTATTTTTCATGTTTATGTGAGAAAATCTGATCAGATTTAAACATTTTTGGTGAAACGTTTGTGCACGTGTTTGTCAGGAACAGAACAGATTTATTTTAATCAAAGGGGTGTTCAGATTAGAGTAACGCAACATTTCCATTTTTATATGATCTATGATTTGAAAAATCTACCCATACATTTCAAAAATAAAATTAAATATGATTTAGGAATGAAAAGGCCTGGAAATTAAATAGCAGAAAAATTCTCATTAAATTATGTGAAAGTGAAATTTTCAATTGTACAATTCCAATCCATTCCTTCTGCCCTCAAGAAGACCATGATTTTTAAATATCCGTCATTCACATGAAACCACATGCAGCAAGATACAGAGTAAAACTTGGATCTTGTCAACATTTATGGGTGTGCTTAGCTTGAGTCCCATAAATTATTCCATTATCCCAAATAGGACTCATAGGTGACCTGCGGGTGCAGCACCTACCCCTGCCTTGGAGAGTTTCCAGAATATCCAATTTCCAGTTTGGTTTAACAGGTCTCAGCATCCCCACTACACAAAATGTAACAGTACCTGTGATAGGACAAATCTTAAAGTTAAGCACATGCATATTATATTTTTGCAAGCCTTCAGTATATTTTCTTTCCAGCCTATATAGCCCTCTAAATTAATGTTTTATAGAAATGCTATATAAATTTATAGTACTTACTACATTGTATTTTAATACCGACCATGAGGAAAACCCAGTTATTTTCATATATTGCTTTGAAATTATGGGATTTGGCAACAAAAGTGACATTTTTATCTTAACCTGTGTTTTTAAGATGATAAGCTTCAGAAGGCTGAAAATATCTTGAATCAGTAAACAGAATCAGTCAGCTTGATGAGAACATGAATGGCAATCCAAATTGTCTTTGAGTATGGAGGTGATAATTAATTACCTAAATTGAGCTGATGGCCTACAGTTAATGAAGGAAGTTCATGTACCTGCTGAACTTGCTATTTGGAATATGAAGATTAATGTATTAATCCTTGTGAATTTATGATCCAGGAAAGGCTCGTTATATTTTGATGCTAGGCAGCAGACAGGAGCCTTGAATTACATTGATTTGTTAGTGAATGCAACTTTTTTGAACAGCCAATTAGTAGGCTTCCACTATTCACCAAGGCAGGGTCTAGTTGGTCAAAAAAAATTAATGGAAGACGTTTGTGTTTGAAAATGCTCTGTTGTCAAAATCAAAATGTTCCATAGAAACATGCTAATATGAAAAAAGACAATGGAGTGGATTATGAAAAAAAATATGAAATTATTTATATGTAAATAGGGTGCTGAAGCCTTGTTTTGATTCAAAAAAACTACTCAAACATTTTTAAAAGTTTAGCATATTTTATCTGTGCTCTATTATATTTCCTAATAATATTTCATATTCTATATTCAGTTTTGATATAACCTAAACAAAATGCTTTATTAAGGCAATTTTGGTCTTTCCAAAATAAACTTGTTTGGAGTTTTCATTCTCTGGAATATATCTGATCTTACAGATTTCATATGTCACTGAGTTTTTAATGGCCATTATATTTTAGATGCATTCAATATGGTGAAGGGAATGCTAACAGCAAAAAGGTGAAACCTGATATAAATATGAAAAGAAAATATCCGCCATAGTTAAAATTTAGAACTCCTTCTCAAATCTTTAGGAAAAAAATATTCCAGTGTCAGAAAAATTTATCATATGCAGTGAAAGATCTTACGAAAGACTGTGCTTTGAGAAAGATCATGCCAACCCTTTGCCCAGACAATTCTAAGATGGGACACTGAAAAAAGGAGGCAGCTTGTTCATTGGGGAATGTGACCATGGTTACCAGAGACACTATACTGAAAATGCTCTGTCAGGGACCATTACAAATAATAGGGTAGATCATCCCCCAAACTGGTAATTTATTCTATAATTAGATTTCACCAACCTAAACAGCTTCTGTAATACTTTGCTGGTTACAAAAAAGTCAACGTATGGTTCCCTTTAAGCAAGCCAACCTTTGGCTCCCACCCCAACAGCCAAAGTCCAATAGAGTGGGGGTTACTATAACCATTATTCACCATATATAAATTTCTACCAACCCTAGGGATCAGGCACAGTACCCATCATCTCAATATTTGAGGTCTTACCCAAATACACACAGACAATTCTTAGGTCCTAGGTGACAGACCTGTCCTTTCCGATAGACAACCTGCTAACCTAAGAAAGATTGTCACCAGAAATCACAGGCTACACCACAGTAATACTAATCCTGGAACTTTCCCTTGCAACAAACCCCGCTGCCAATTTTGTCCACATATTTATTCTGGGGATACCATCACTGGACCTAATCATGTTAGTTACAAGACCAAAGGCACATTCTTGTGCACTTCCAGCTACACTATATATGCCATTATGTGCCAACAATGCCCTGTCCCTATGCACATTGGACAGACTGAGCAAAACCTTCACCAAAGAATAAACAGACACAGAGCAGACATCAAGAAACTCAACACACATAAGCCGGTCAGTGAACATTTCAATGGAGTGGGCCATTCTGTTAAAGACCTGAGAATCTGTGTCCTGGAGCAAAAATAATTTAATAACAGATTAGAGAGAGAGATTTGTGAGCTGGAATTCATATTCAAATTCCACACATTAACATGTTGTATGAACAGAGACATCAATTACCTAACATACTACAAGGACTGCTTCCCTTGCTTTGATGCTCATAATTATCTCAGGCAGGACAATTAACATCCCCTCACTCCTCATCCCCATCCTATGTATTTGGTTTGTCAGATTTTATTTATTTATTTATTTATTTTGGTCCTCTGTACTTATAAATGTCAGTCTGTATTGGAAGTGAGATTGATCTGATAAAGTGGGTCTGTCCTACAAAAGTTAATCACCAAATAAATTGTTTTGTTAGTCTTTAAAGTGCTACATTTCTGTTGTTTTGATTTGCTGAGGATGTCCTGTTAGTCTTGAGATTTAAACTTTCCCTGAAAAAGTTTAAGCACATTTGAGAAAATAAGGGTCAGGCTCAAAAGTCAGTGTAGCCCTGTATGTAATTAGAAGTTTTCTAACAAACATTTAAGCAGCAGACAATGCAAAATGAGGTACATTCTAAGAACAGTATTGCTTGAACTGTGTCTGGGAGGATATCTAAAGTTTATTTGTTGAAGGATTTAAAAGCTTGCTCTCTTTTTTTTATTTCTAAACTTGGTTTTTAGGAAAAGCAAAATCCCTATTTATTTTGTTTATCAGAGCCTATTATCATTATACTGTTCACTCAAAGGTACGTTAGGAAGATTATGCTTTTCAAGGACATTTTACCATTTCACAATATAAAATAACAAAACTGCAAAAATATTGTTTGCTAACCAGACTAGTCTCCAGTAAGAACTACAAATGTGAAACAAATCATTTCTTGTATTCCCTCATATGTTGTTTTGTTTATTTACTTGCTTAGTTTTAAGTACTAACTAGCATCTTCTCTTGCGAAATGATTTGACTGACGAGAAACTTATTATCTCTTTCAGCTGGTTAAAAATGCTACTGCGGTTTGACCATCAGGTAAAATCTGATTGATTATCTGGACTTCCCATTCCTGATAAGGGGCTAGATACTGTTTAACTGTAGATCATTAAGCTCTAATATACTCTAATTGGTCTTGTGTTTATTTAATAGTGTTTTGATGTTGTGTATTCAGATGTGACCTTGCTTTTATGTGTGAAATAGCCTGCATGAATCCATTCTAACTTTGTTCCATTGACTTATTTCATGATTATTTCTGTTGGCAAATGGTCTCCAGCTGCTTAGACATAAAATCTATTGTTATTAAAACAGTTAAGTTGCTCTGTGATGACAGTGTGGTGCTCAGTGTGACATTTGGATGAAAATGTCCAATATATAAAATACTGGCATAAATTATATGGTCTTATATAACCCTCTCTCATCATGCCAGAGTACCTCCTAATGTTGCATGAAGGTGAGTAAAACTTTCATTTGTGGTTCGTGCTGTCTCCCATTTTCTCCCAAAGAAGAGAATTATATGTGCAGTGGAGCATCTTGTTAGCTGGTTCTTTAAAGGTACCTACTGCTGTGTGTTTGTCAGGGAAGGCAAGCCAACGAAGTATTTCAGCCCTGGGAATAGAAGTGGTAAAGTTAGTGCTGGTCCTTAGTTTTTATGAGAATTAATTCACTAGTCTTGGACTTTCCCTGTGAAATGTGTGTCTCCAACACAGATGAGCTTTACCCTTATAATAAAAATTTTTGGTGGTAATCTTTTCCCCCTGACTCTGCACTGTTTAGAAATGGATAAGTATCACAGATCAATATTATCTGTTAGATCTGTCAATACACATTCTCCTGTGGCAGAGAGATTTCCAGTTGTCCGTACTTTCTAATGACCAAATTCTGTCCCCAGTGCATAGATCAAGGCCAGGCAGTGTTGCAGTAGGGGAAGATTCTGTAGCTAATCTGAGAATAAAGAGGGCTAGAGGAAGCCTAAGGGCCTACCACTGGAAGAAGTGTCAACTCTAGAAGAGTCACGAGGGAAGAAATTCTAATGAGGCAGGAGAAGCAGACCAAGCAAACAGACCCAAACAAAGTGACTGGGTAGGTTTTGACTGCTGGCTATAAGGTTCCTGGGCTGGAACCTATTACGTCAGGAGACCTGTGTTCCCCTCCCAGCCATTGGGAAATAGTGCAGATGTTGCAACATCTCAACAGGTAGTCTGACGAGAATCCCCTTCCCATGGAAGGTGGGATCACATAGTGACCTCGCAGAAGAACTGAATTATGAGGGGGTTAACGTTGAATTTAATGTTGGCAGGGGTTGCCATATGAGGAGAAAGCTGCAATGGTATCCCTAGCTAGGATGATGTTCACTTGTGATGAATGGATCCTATTACAATTGTCTAGCACAGCTGGATTTTAGACCCATGTGTTTCCTGGCTTTCACATTATGTAACCATATATTTTATGCTATGCTTCAGTTCTTTTTATAGGTTGTGCATATTCTATATTGTGGCAGATTCCTCAATATACTAGTCCTGTACACATTTTCTCTGCCTTTAACTAAGACAGTACAGGTATTTCTAGACAAATACCGAATACACATATTTATAATGGCTTAATTAATGATTTAGGATAAAATCCTGGAAACCTTTTAAAAGGTCAGGTAACGTGCCCTTAGGTATGAGTTCTCTGTGGAAGTAACAATGTCTGGCAAACTGGGGCATGTGATATTCCTTTTATTTCTAAAGAAAAGATAGAAGTCTGGTGATGTCCCCTCTGTATATATAGTTTTGACACTGACTCCAAATAACTGGGTCCCAGCAGTATAATCTCTGTCCTTTTCTTAACACAGACTTTTCATTAAGTGCATCTGTTTAGAATTTCTATTAGCCATTCATAACCCTTACACAATGACCTGGTTCAACAGATGACCTTTTTCATCTCCTGTCATTGCAGTGTATCATTTGCTTTGTGCTCACTTAAAACTAGATTACATAAAGCAGTATTTTACATTTACTGTTGATTTAAAGCAAACTTACAAATATCATGAGGGAAAATAATTTGTATGGAAGAGGGCTTCTCAAACTTCTTTGAAGTATGGGCAATATCTTAGGAGGTGATGTTCAGTCCACTTTTCCTCATATTCATGCCTGCATAAGGTACATTGATGAATGCCTGGAGACCTGAAGAGCTCTGTGTGAGTTTGAAAGCTTGTTTCTTTCACCCAAATAAATCAATCCAATCAGATCGCTCACTCACCTTGTCACCCAGCATTACTGTTAATAATCTTTTCACTTATAAATTGTTTAATTGCTGTTCTGCCTATTAGTCACATATTTTAGCTCCAGCATGCAGCCAATTGCAGAGTTCCTTCTCTTTGTATCCCTTGATGCCTTAATTCCTTTGATTATTTTCATGATACTTTGACTGAGGCCTTTTCTCCACTACTGGTACTTGTCTCTACTATAGTAATCGATCCACCGGAGGTTGATTTAGTGGGGGTAGAGAAGACCTGCTAAATCAACCTTCAGAAATACTCCTGTCAATTTCAGTACTCCTCCAGAATGAGAAGCTTGAGTTGATGGGAAAATTTGTCCTGTCACAGCACAGACACTACAACAAATTAACATAAGGTATGTCTAATCCAGCTACATTATTCAGGTACCCAAAGCTGCATAATTTAGGTTGAGTTTAGCCTATAGGGTAGACATGCCTTGTCTTATATCTTATGTCTTAGAGTCATATATCTCAGCATATGTGCCTTATTTACCTTCTTAGTACCCTCCTCTTTAGATGTCAGATTAATGGTTTCCTGGCTCTTCCAGCTATTCTTTTAACTAGAGTATTAGTTCCTCTTTTGCAGAGATGGAGCTGGTCCAAGCCATGTACCCTCCTTTCCTGATAGAACACGGCACATGCTTAGACAATGGTTTGCCTCTAGTATCTTCTGTTTTATCCTCTCTTGCTCCTCAGACAGGTAGGATCTCCAAAGTCACCAGTTATACCCTCCTTCACCTCCCTTGTAAGGTCTCAAGAGAGTTGATTGGTCTGTAGAGTGTTTTGAAGAAGTTCATATCAACATGCATCTTATCTAAGGAACACTCTCCATAGTCTTCGGAATCCCATTTATTTGTTCTGTGATGTGTATTTTTGTTCCAGGAAGGCAGCATGGCACGGCTGTACTTATGTCTGCTGCACAATATTTCACATAATTTCTTTTACAGTGAGTTACTAACGAGGACAGTCTAGCTCCTTTAGAGAGCTAAGCTTCTGTCTTCTGTGCCTACTTGATACAAAGTATTAGACTGAGCATGCATGCCCAGGTATGGTGATCATTGTAGGGATAGCATACCAACTTATGTGGTGACTACAGCTACGTCTACATGTGAACGCTACATCGAAGTAGCTTATTTTGATGTAGCGACATCGAAATAGGCTATTTCGATGAATAACGTCTACACGTCCTCCAGGGCTGGCAACATCGACGTTCAATGTCGACGTTGCGCAGCACCACATCGAAATAGGCGCTGCGAGGGAACGTCTACATGCCAAAGTAGCACACATCGAAATAAGGGCGCCAGGAACAGCTGCAGACAGGGTCACAGGGTGGACTAGCGCTTCCGGGGCAACAGCTAGCCGCTCCCTTAAAGGGCCCCTCCCAGACACACTCAGCTGGTGGGAACGGCTGGTGCTCGGAGAGTGGGACGACGACTGCTGGCTCCAGAACTTTCGGATGAGCCGGCAGACATTTCTGGAGCTATGCCAGTGGCTCACCCCCGCACTGAGGCACCACGACACCGCCATGCGGCGTGCCCTCAGCGTCGAGAAACGGGTCGGCATCGCTGTCTGGAAGCTGGCCACTCCAGACAGCTACCGATCCGTGGGCCAGCAGTTTGGCATCGGCAAGGCCACTGTCGGGGCTGTCCTCATAGAGGTAAGAGGACCCACGGGGGGAGGGGGGGAGGCAGCCCTGGCAGGGGAGGGGAGGGGAGCCCTGGCAGGGGAGGGCCACACACACCCTGCACACCCCTCATTGGTGCTCTCCCATGTGCTTCCCCTGCAGGTCGTCTGCGCCATCAACGCCCTGCTCCTCCACAGGCTCATGAGGCTTGGGGACCCGGATGCCGCCATCGCGGGCTTTGCCACCCTGGACTTCCCCAATTGCTTCGGGGCTCTGGATGGGACTCACATCCCCATCCGCGCCCTGGAACACAGTGGAGGATGCTACATAAACAGGAAGGGCTACCATTTGGTGGTCCTCCAGGCCTTGGTGGACAGCCAGGGCCGTTTCCTGGACATTTATGTGGGCTGGCCTGGCAGCACCCAAGACGCCCGGGTATTCCGGAACTCGGGCCTGTGCCGCCGGCTGGAGGCAGGGACCTACATCCCCCAGCAGGAGATCCCTGTGGGGGACACCACCATGCCCCTCTGTGTCATCGCAGATGTGGCATACCCCCTCCAGCCCTGGCTCATGCACCCGTACACGGGCCATCTGTCTGCCAGCCAGAAGCGCTTCAACCAGTGCCTGAACCACGTGCGCCAGGTGGTGGAGCGCACATTTGGGCGCCTCAAAGGGCGCTGGAGGTGTCTCCTCACCCGCCTTGATGAGGGCCCCACCAACATCCCCCAGATTGTGGGTGCGTGCAGCGCTCTACACAACCTGGTGGAGAGCAAGGGGGAGGCCTTCTTTCAGGGCTGGGCTGTGGAGGCTGGCAGGGCCAATGTGCAGCCACCCACTGCCCCCAATCGCCAGGTGGACCCCGAAGGGACCCGGGTCCGGGAGGCCCTGCGGGCCCACTTCGATGAGGCCGTGGGGTGAACACTGGCAGGCCCCCCACTGCACCACCCCCATCCTCCACAACACTCCCTGCCGCTACGCCCACAACACAGAGCACCCAAGAGCACACACCCCCACTTTTCTTGTAAAAATAAAAGCAGACAGTTGTTTGTCAACTCATCTTTACTGGAACTCTTATTATTATTATTATTCATAATATTATGAACAAGACAAACGTTGTACAGGGGAAATCTGATAAATATATATAATACATTATAAAAATCAGGATAACATGAAAGGGGAAGACAAGGAAGGGGAGAACTATTTACATGGGGGAGTAAGGATCAGCATAGTAATGCGTCACAAATACAAACTATTTACAACAAAATAACAATAAACTGGGGGGAATATATACAAAGGGGGAGTGGGGGGCCACGTCCTGGGCCCCACGCCCCTACAGTCCAGCGCTGGGGGTGGGCGGCCGGGATCCCCGCCTCGGCCACAGCCCTGGCCGGGGCTAGCTGGGGGCCGGGCGGACCGGGAGATACGGCCGGCGAGTGTCAGCTGGCCCCAGGTCCCCCTCGGCAGAATGGCCCTTGGTGGTAGGTGGCAGTACGACGGTGGACGGTGCAGCGGCTGGAGCAGCGGGTGGAGCAGCAGGTGGAGCAGGCAGGGTGGGCACTGCGGTGGCCGGCGCGGCCTGGGGGGCCAGGGAGTCCGCGATTCGATTGAGGGTCCGCATGTAGGCCCCCCATGCCTCCTGGTGCGAGGCCAGCGCCCGCTCCTGCAGGTGGAGGCGGCGTTCCTCCACCCGCAGCCGCTGCTCGGCGACCTCCAGATGCCGACGGTGGAGGGCCAGCAGCTGGGGGTCCGTCGCCGTCGGCTGGTGGTGCTGCATCTGCCATCTTCCCCACTGTGGGGCCGGTCGGTGCTCCACCGAGGGGCTGGCCTGGAGTGATGGCCCCGGAGGGCTTTCCGGGACCACTGACGCCTCGCCAGCACTCTCTGGTCCTTCCGATGGTGCAGCTGCGGAACACAGGAGTGGGGGAAGAAGAGTGGAGGCAGCCGTTAGTGTGGGCCTCGAGCCGTAGCCCTTGTCCCCCCACCCCTCTGCTGCAGGTTCCCCATCCCCGTCCCCGGGAGATGCTGCTGTGATGGAGTTCTGGGGTCCCCCTGCACTGCACCCCGTCCGCTGGCAGGAGTGACTCTCACTCAGCAGGTACAACAGGAGGTTTATTAGGCAACAGATGCCCAGTTTCTCACAGAAGCGACAGTACAGCAGTCAGAGACGGTCCTTCCAACCCGTCCTGGGGAGAAGACCCCGAGGGGTGCCCCTCTGGGGTGTAGCTTTCCCCCTCCTCAGGCTGGCTGCCTTCTAGCTCTCCCTTCTCCTAGCCTCTAACTGCCGCCCCCGATTCAAACCCAGCTCGGCTCCTCCCTCCTCTTTGTTCAGGGCAGAGGTGTAACCTGCAAGTTGTAGCCCCAGGATCATCCTTAGCCACTGGGAGCTATTCTGCTTGTTTCTCATATCTAGCCTGAGTCTCGCATTTGCACTTCCCCCACTCCATCACATGCTGCTGCTGCTGGCTCTCCCACCTCCTCCCCCTGGGGGACCCTAGAGGTTCTGCTCCCCCCACCCCCGGGGATGGGGCATGGCACTGTCATGCTGGGGGGGGGCAGGGGCTGATGCACTCTTCTGAGGGACATGTCACTGCTGTTCTTGGGGACATGGTCATCTGGGCATGTGGAGGGCCCTGGCCATATCTATTACCCCCGCCCCTCAACCCCGGGGGTGTGCACCGGGGGGGGGGTGCATACCTAACGGTCCACTCCCACAGTCGGGGGACACCCAGGGGGTGGACGCCCAGCTGGAGCTCCTGGATGGGAGGATGATGTGGAGGCTGGCGTCCCTCTTCTCCTCCTCCTCCTCCGGTGCCCTGGGGGTGGGCTCCTGGGGGGGGGGGCCTGGGGTGTGTGGCTTGCCTCCAGGGCAGACTCTGCCTCTGGGGCCTGCTGGGGCTCCTCGGCCGAGGTGTCAAGCGTGGCCGGAGGGGAGGAGGTGTGCCGGGGGCCCAGGATGTCCCTGAGCTTCCCATAAAAGGGGCAAGTGACGGGGGCGGCCCCAGATCGGCCGGCTGCATCCCGGGCCTGGGTGTAACCCTGCCGCAGCTCCTTCACTTTACTCCGGACATGATCCGGAGTGCGGGCAGGGTGACCCCAGGCGGCCAGGCCCTCAGCCAGCCGAGCGAACGCATCCGCGTTCCGCCTCTTGCTCCCCATTACCTGGAGCACCTCCTCCTCGCTCCAGAGCCCCAGCAGGTCCCAAAGCTTGGCCTTCATCCAGGAGGGGCCCCGCTGCCGCTTCCCCGCCTGGCTGCTGGGCTGGGAGCCATGGCTCCCTTTGGGGGGGGTCCCCTGGGGGCTCTGGGGGGGCTGGCGGGCGGCCATCACAGCAGGTGGGGGTGTGTGTGGCTGCGGACGAGCGTGCAGGCTAGCCGCGTGTTACTGCTGCTGCCTGCATGCTCTCTCAGCTTCCTGCACAGGAAGGCAGGGGGCGGGGAGCTTTAAGGGGCCGCTCCACGTGGCCACCATTGAGCTCAGGGGCTGGAGAGAGCATCTCTCAACCCCTCAGCTGATGGCCGCCATGGAGGACCCTGCAATTTCGATGTTGCGGGACGTGCAATGACTACACGTTCCCTACTTCAACGTTGAACATCGAAGTAGGGCACTATTCCCATCCCCTCATGGGGTTAGCGACTTTGACGTCTCGCCGCCTAACATCGATGTTAACTTCGAAATAGCACCCAACACGTATAGCCGTGACTGGCGCTATTTCGAAGTTGGCGCCACTACTTCGAAGTAGCATGCATGTGTAGACGCAGCTTATGTGTTGCATAATTAGAGCATTAACTTTGCATATATAATTAAAATAATACTTTTCATACAGTGTATGTTTGAATTTAAAAGAAAAGGAAAACTAATGATTCTCCTTCCCTTGATTGTGACTTCCTGCTATCTGCCCTGAGTTGCACTAAGCAGAGTAGATCTGAAGTTATTTGTTTTGGTCTTTTTATCGGGGAAAGAATTGTGTATTTATTCTGTAGACTCTAAGCCACGTTAGACACTCTACAAGTAGAGGTAGGCAGAACTCCAGTTTAGAAAACTTGCAGATTTTCACAACCAATGAATCTGAGGTCACTTAATGAAGCCTAAGGGCTAGAACCTTAGCTGGTATAAATTGGTTTATCTGATTTGCCATTAGTGGATTTAGCTTGATTTGCACCATCTGAAGATCAGTTTCACTGATTCTACTGAAAAACTTCCTTGAATCAAACATGACAAGAAACTGCTTGAATCTTAAACTCTCTCAGTTCCACCACATCACTGCTCTGAGCCTTGGACCTTATCTTGGATAACAGCTAATTTCATCCTAAAACAGTGTTCAGCTACATTAATAGCTCTTATACTATAAGTGCCGAAATACCATTAAAGCACATGATAAACGAGCAGGGTAGAAAAGCTGCCATTGTTCTTTCACTTTCATTTTGTTGTTTTAAAGTCCGTGGATGGTTCAGAGCTGGTTTTGAAGTCAGCCTCCACTTGTACAGGAAGATTGCTCATTGTGCACAGTAGCTGCCTCTCATCACCTTGAATTGTCAAAATCTTTCTTTGTTTACCAGACATCTGCTAATGGCTAACTCTATTATTTGGAATAATGAATCCCCCAGGGATCAATATTTAATGGTGCTTCCTGTTGGCAGATTTAAATTGACTTGAAACTATCCACTAACACAAATTGCAAAGGTGACATACTGTTCAGGAAATATTTCGTCCATCGTCCATGTAAAATTGTAATAATTAAAGTATAAATCACTCTGACAGGGTGGAGGCACAGATTTCAGGGTTGTGTAGGGCATGTAGATAAAACATCTATTTTAACACTGAACAATATATCTAGAAAGATAAATCCTAATTTTTCCAAACAAAGAGGAAATAGTCATTCACTGTCTTGCAAACACTAGTGCCACACACAAATGCTGCTAACATGTAATATTTTATCTTGAATAATGGAACGATATCATAAAAAAACCCTCAAAACCCTTGATCTCATTGCATTCAATTTTTTTTTCTAACAGCATGAAAGTCTTTTATTGTTTTCTATTTTTTTTTCTTCACGGTTCAAGTTCTTGTTCCCATTTTCAGGCCCCCAAAAGCATTCTTTACGCCCTGAGGTTGGAACATTGAAACTTCAGATTCTGCAGAACTATTACAAAACCTTTCAAGCTAGTGGACTTGACTGTATAAAGGGTTTATTTTATTTTATTTTATTTCATATGAGCTTCTGTATCAGATACTCTCAGGTGTCTACATTCCACCTTCCTTCGAAGGAAGGATGGTAATGAGGCTGTTTGGAGTTTACTAATGAAGTGCTGCCATGCATAGGCAGCACTTCATTAAGCAAATCCCACCCCAACCCCCCGCGGCAACTCTGAAGTTTTAAACTTCGAAGTACCATCACGCATCTATATGCGGCGCACCTGCCAGTACTTCGAAGTGCCAGGGCATCTTCGAAGTCCCCTTACTCCTCAAAATTACTGCTCAGCTATTTTGAGGAATAAGGGGACTTCGAAGATACCCCGGCACTTTGAAGTACTGGTGTGTGCACCGCATCTAGACACGTGCTGGTACTTCAAAGTTTAAAACTTCAGAGTTACCACAGAGGAGAATTTGCTTAATGAAGTGCTGCCTATGCATGGCAGCACTTCATTAGTAAACTCCGAACAGCCTCATTACCATCCTTCCTTCGACGGAAGGTGGTAATGTAGACACAGCCTCAGAGAATAAAGACTGTGAAGTAGTTGTGGTGATATGCTGGTTTACATATGATGAAACTAAGATGAGACACTATTGCCAGCATTTCAAACTTAGGAGCCTAAATTTAGGCTCCCAACTTCATAGGTAGGTATTTAAGTGTCTTTTCAGAACACCAACTTCTATTGAATCCTACACTTCTGAAAAATTAACTTGTTTGTGCCCACATGAAGATTTAGGGTGGGTCTACGTAGCAAAGTTATTTCAAAATAGCAGCTGTTATTGCAAAATAACTAACCTAGTTTCTACAGGATGGAATAGCTATTTTGAAATATATTTGAAATCGTGGCCATCTGATTTCAAAATTGGTAAATCTCATTTCAAGAGGAATAGTGCCTACTTCAAAAGAGATGCAGTTAAGACAGGGACTACCACCTATTTTGAAATAAGCCATAGTGCATCCACTGGCTGTATTTCAAAACAGGCTCTAGGTGTTTAGGCAACGTATTTTGAAATAGTTAAGTACTAATTCAAAATGCATTTTTGTACATATCAGCATTATATCAAAATATGCTATTTTTGAATAAGACTGTGGTGTAGACATACCCACCATTTTGCATTTTTGAGGCTGCTTATTTGCATCAAACTGTCAGCACTAAGGTTCAGTGTAGACACAGCCTCAGAAGCCTAATGTTTAAGAACCCAATTTTGAAAACATTGCCTACAGGTAGAATCCAGGTCAGATATGGGCTCAGAATGTATATTCCCTGAATCTTGATTAGACAATGCTGGCTCACTATTTCTCTCCACAGTCATGAGCTGTCCTGCTCTTAGGAAAAGGGCACAAACGTCAACTTGGTTGTGTACTTTATATCCACATTTCCAATGTATTGCCAAGCATCGGCTCCTCAGACACTAAGGCAAGCTTGTCAAGCTGGGGTACTCCAATCTCTTGGCGTGCTGGTAAGCTTCCCTTTGTGATAGATGGTCCCTTACACAAAAGACCACAACAAAATTCAGGTTTTTCTTAGTCGGAAGGATCCCTCACTTAACACAGATCAATTGCATGGTAGATCTCACATCAAAGACAATGCTTGTTGCCAGTCCTCTAATAAACTATCAAAAGATTGCTTATATAGGGAAGAGGAAACAATCTGAAGTTTCAATAATAGGTTAATAGTAATAATAGGTTCAATAGGTTAGTTAGTCTAGAAGCTTCTATATGTCCTTCAAGGCTAACCCGGGCTAAGCACTGGGGGACCTCTTGCTTATGCTTAGAAATCATTGCTCTTCAGCCTCCAAGTATCATACAAGAAAAGTTCCTCCTTGGTAAGGATTTTTACCTCTCCCTCTTCTCCTTTTGCTTTGAATTGTAAACTAATGAGAGGAGTTCATACACATGCCTCTCTTGATTGTGTGGAGAAGAGGCAACTGGAGCAGTGAGGAAGAGCAATCAGTTAAGTAGTTTATCCTTAGTGTGCCAGTTTTTCAAGTATGCTTATTTAGAAGATGGACATCATCTTTCTCCCCGCAAAGAGATTTTCGTCTGTATCTGAAGCAAGCAAACACTGAGGCTCAAATATTTGTTTGTCTTTTTATTTTCATCCAGTTTCCGTCTGGGGTTGGGGTTAAGTATTGTGAGAAAAAAAGTTCAGTGCTGTTTCCAACGTTTTTAGGAGTAGATGGTAGCAGAAATCTCATAGGAGCTTTTAATCCTGATAATTCCAGCCCAATTTTGAAGATTCAAAAAGTTCATATATTCTTTGAATATAAATATTCTGAGTTTTAGCTGCATGCCCAAATCAGATCCTAACTCTTACACTTTTGCCCACTGCTAGTTGAAATTCCACCTACAGTGCAATCAGAGTGTGAGACCTCAGAGATGAACTCAAGGAAATATTAATGGTCTCCTGAATTTACTTGGATAGGTATAGCAATTCAATTTCCTTTCTTCTTTTGATATGCTATGTACACAAGATGAATACCTAGTAAAAGACTCTTCCCTTGAGCATACTGTCTAGACAGCCAAATGAAGCATCATTTGCATCTTACAGATGGGGAACTGAAGCAGAGAGATTATAAATTGCTCAGGGTCATACAAAATCTGTGTCAGAGAAGGAAATAGAACCAAGGGACTTATTGACAGAGAGGAATTATTCCAGTAGTACAGGGATGGGGAATCCCCATCTCATGGTCTGGATCCAGACCACAGCTTGCCCGGATCTGTACCCTGGGGCTCAGGGGCTCCCACCCCCCCAGCATCCAGTCCACAGTGGGGTTGTAGCTGTGGAGCCCCAAGTCTTGCAGGCTGGATCTGGCAAGCTGGGGCTAGATCCAGCCCACAGAGTCTGGTTGGCGGGGGGCAGGAAGTGGCAGTATGCAGAGCCTGGAGCCACCACCACTCCTTTCCTTCCCCAGCTGGCTGAGTGGCAGCACAGTGATTCACCTGCCGCTCTGCTTGGCTGGAATTCTGGGCAATCAGAGCAGCAGGCTTTTCTCTTGCCCTTGCTATTCCGCTAGTGAGCGGAGTGGATTGTGGTGGTGGCATGGTGAGGTAATATTTGTATGAAATGTGTGAAATCTGAAGAAGTGGCTCCTATCCATCAGAGCTCACCACCTAATAAGTAAAACGGATAGTCTTTAAGATGCTACAGGACTGCTTGTTTGGTTTTCTGAAGCTACAAACTAACACGGCTACCACTCTGAGGCTGTGTCTACACTACCACCTTCCTTCGAAGGAAGGATGGTAATTAGGGAGTTGGGAGTTTACTAATGAAGTGCTGCCATGCATAGGCAGCACTTCATTAAGCAAATTCCAACCCCCACCCCCAGCAAATTCTAAGTTTTAAACTTCAAAGTACCAGCATGCATAATTTTGAGGAGTAAGGGAACTTCGAAGTTGACCCTGCACTTTGAAGTACCGGCCGGTGTGCTGCGGCTAGACGCAACCAGTACTTCAAAGTTGTAAACTTAGTTGCTGCAGAGGGCAATTTGCTTAATAAAGTGCTGCCTAGGCACGGCAGCACTTCATTAGTAAACTCCCAACACCCTAATTACCATCCTTCCTTCGAAGGAAGGTGGTAGTGTAGACAAGCCCTGAGACAAGATGGAGGACTGTGGTTCTGCCAGCTGGGAAGTCAGTGAAACCCT
The DNA here is from genome assembly GCF_033958435.1 of Carettochelys insculpta. Taxonomy (NCBI): domain Eukaryota; kingdom Metazoa; phylum Chordata; order Testudines; family Carettochelyidae; genus Carettochelys; species Carettochelys insculpta. The sequence goes on along the minus strand of NC_134139.1, from coordinate 92,570,464 downwards.
GCCAGGGAGATATGTTTTCATTACATTATTTCCAGTATGTTTGCAATTTTTAATTTGCCCTCCAAACATATTTCTCACAATAACACTAATTATGAGTAATTTGCCAGCTTTTATTGATATCTTACGTGACATCTTCGAAGTCCAGGTTGCACCCTTAGGCTACATCTACACTACAGGAATCTTTTCAAAGAAGCCCTTCCAGAAGATCTCTCCTGAAAGAACTTCTTTTGAAAGAGTGCTTCCACACACAAAAAAACAGATCAAAAGAATTATCTGCTCTTTCAAAAATGAGCGGCCACACAGCCCCTGTTGTTTCGAAAGAATGGGCCAGGTATCAAAAAATCAGACTCCAGGTGGACTGATCCTTCAAAAAATAAAAGGGTCTGAAGAGCATCTACACATGTTTTCTTTCAAAAGAAGCTTTTGAAAGGGGGCGTTCTTCCTGAAATGGGAAAGGAAGAGTGATTGGGAAAGGAGCACCACATTCTTTTAGTATACTTTTGAAAATGTTTTTTGTGTGTAGCCACTCCATGGGATCTTCCGTAAGGGCCCCCTTCTTTTGAAAAGTCTTTCTGAAGAACTTGCTAATGTAGATGTTGCTTTAGTGAGTTGGGGCACATGCAACTGGTCAGGCCACCTGAACTTCATCAGCACAACCCATGCCCTCTTGCCTCTGGATGCTGTTAGGTCCCAACTACATTTCTCAGAGTTTGAATTTTTCACATTTTGCAACGACATAGCTCAAGCTATGCTTTAGGTATACACCGGGCCTAATTTTCCCTGTTTAAACAAGCCCTAGATCTTGTGACTGAGTCCCAGTCTAGTTCCTCAATGACAAATTATGTGACATGAGTGAAGAGCAGGACAGTTTGATTGCTCATGGGGTAGGGAGGCAAGTCCAGAGAGAAGGTTTCCCTTCCTGCTAGTCGGCTGGAGCCTGGATGTGGCATTTAAACTGTATCCCAGCTCCAACAGGCTCCTGCCCTCCCTCCCTTACCCTCCTTACCACATCAGGGAGGGGGAGGGGATTCTTTCCCAGCCCATTATCCTGGGAAACAGCATTGCATGAAATTCCCATTTAAAAATGTTACTAAAAAAATTAAACAGGGCAAAGGGCTGCAGTGAGAGGAAATTGATTGACTTTCATGGCACACTTGGACAATTCTCATGGCATACCAGCGTGTTACGGCACACTGGTTGAAAAGCATTGATCTAGGGTGCAGTATTCCCAATGTACACCAAGAGACAAGTGGAATGCAATTTATGTAGACTGTAGTCAGAATAGATGAGCCCCACCAAAGCTCCAGTTCTGAATATCAAAGAGCAGATCACAGTGTATGTGTGTACAAACCCGGATATGAATTGCACAGCTTCCCTCTAAATGGCTGGACTCAAAATCCAACACCCTGGAGGGTCCAAACTCACAAACTGAATGTCTCAGCACAAGCCTTTCTTTAGATTTTTCCACTTGCTATCAGAAGGCTTCTCTCTCCCCAACACGCAGATTAGTGAGAGAACCAATTATTAGTGATATAAGAGTACAAGAGGCAAACACCATGACTTGGGATTTGTTTCTTTAGTAAAAAGTGTGATTTATAATGTGTTTGCTGATGTATCATTTTTGAGTTCAGATTATCCCCAGTAAAAGCAAAATAGCCCATCTGTTTGTGTAGGGAAGGTAGGAAGTTGGGTCTAAAGGGAAAGGAATCCATTGTAAGATAGGTGCTCTGTCAAAAGAATGCATTTCACTACACTGGCTCATTCAGTATGGAACATTTGAGTCACTGTATTTTAATGAGCATTCAAAGCACTGAGCCTCTAGTTCTTCAGATGTGTCAACTTCAAAAGTTCACCAATTTCAGGATTTGTTACATTGCTTCTCAGTCCTTGAAATTGTAGTGTGGCCTTGTCATCTCCATTTGTCTCTTAAAAGGAACCCAAAACCACCACTTTCAGATCCCAGTGTGGTGTCAGCTGACAAGGGGACTCAGTGCCTGTCAAAGTAATTAAGAGCTATTTGCTCTCCAGCATTCATGGCCAGACAGGAAGCTTTATGCTTGAATTGTTTCATCTGCTTTAAATACCTTTAAGAGGAATAAGTTATCTGGATGTAGAATACTAAATGCACCAGTAAGAAATCTTTCACTAGTTTAAATCTAGTGGCAAGTTTTTAAGACACAACAAATCCTGCATCTTGGCTTGGGGTGAGATTGGATAACCCTTGTGACCTCTTCTAAGTAAAGTAATTATCCTATGATAGTTTATGGTCCAAATTAACAAGGGAGCCTAAATCAACAGAAAATCTGGAATCCCTTCTTTCCAAGCACTGCTAAGAGGACAAAAGCATCTCTCTCTCTCTCTCTCTCTCTCTCCAGCAGTCTATGAAGGTCTTGACCCCATCTTTCAAGCTACTGGCTTCTCCAAGTTTATTTGATATTAGGGAGAAGGAGAAAAATTAATCTGGCAGGCAGTGCTCAGGTGTAGTCCTGTTGATGTCAGTGTAATTCTTCACTCTCCCAAAGCTTGAATTTTGGTGTAAGGCTTGCACAAAAAGCAGTACAAATACACAGATAGCTGAAATTTTCGCAGCAGCTGAACTTTTTGGACACTCCACTATCTCTGGGACCACAGTGGGGATTCCTCAACACTCCCTATCTTTGCTTTTCTGGGGTTCAACTAGAGTTTGAAATTTGTTCTGTCCCTGATTATCTCTGCTCTGCACTGCAGGCTTGTATTATCTGAGGTAAGAAAGAACCCTGCACCTTTAAAGAGCAATCTGAATTTCTAGTGTGTTATAGTGGCAGATGAGGAACTTGTGAACTCCACCAGATTGGCAGCTCACAGTGTCTGGGGACTGGAATACTTAGATGGTAGAAGACTGATGAGCACTAGTGTGTCATAAGAGGTGGGTGTTTAATAGGAAGGGGAATGAAGGCTTATGCTCAAAAGAGAGTCAAATGTATGGCAGTGCACTGACATTTCCAATATTGGTGTAACACTGGGGGAGAAATGCCTTATTTCCATCCCAATCAGAATAGCTCTTTAGTGAAGATTCTGCCAATTTTCCAAACATGGATTTTTTTCTCCTCAACAACAAACACCACACACACATGTTCCTGGGCGCTTCCTCCTTCTCTTGCTCTTCTATAATAGTACTGAGTCCATGTGCTCCTGGAGCAACCAGCCAGCACTTTTTTCTCCTCCTTTGATCCTCCACTCCCCAGATGCTATGTTGTCCTATACCAGAACATGGGCCAGACCCAGGCCCGGCCTTCACACAAGCCTTCAGGCCTCTGCTCTCTAACTGACTACAGCATCCACCATCCACTGGCAGGGTCCAGCTGTCACTGTGCCACTTTGGTTAGGCCTGTCATCCCAGAAAAGCAGGTTATCCCATTTTGTGTAGGACATCTTGCCCCGCCTTCAGTGCCAGGCTCCCCTTGTTCTTCCTCAGCAGTAGAAATGCTGGTGTCATAGGAACGAGACTCTGAAAACATAAGTACATGAGAACATAAGACATACCAGGTCAAACCAAAGGTGCATCTAGACCAGTATCCTGACTTCTGACAGTGGCCAGTGCCCGGTGCCTCAGAGGGAATAAATAGATCAGGTAACCATCAAGCGATCCATCCCCTGTTGCTCATTCCCAGCTTCTGACAAACAGATGCTAGGAACACCACTACGGCAGAAGTAAGAAATCAGAAGTGCTTAGAAGGGTAGGGCTTCAGCAGCCCTAAGAAATGTTATTGAAAGGAGTTTTCTCTGAATGGGAGATGAGGGTCAGTTTCTCCCACCTCTAAAAGGCTACTTCGACACTATGAGAAAAAGTTGAATTTATTCATATCGATTTTGTAACACAGGATTTGATAAATTCAAATTTGACCACCCTTACCTTCCCAGGTGCGCCTCACAAAGTTGACTTATTGCTGTCACACTCAATCGGCAAACATCAACTGTTGCAGCACTACCCTGTGTGAAGCTATCTCTGGTCCTCATAGCATTCTCGGTACATTTGATGGTTTTTGACATCATCTTCCCATGTTGCATTGCCCTCATTCCCCTCCTGTGGTAAACAAATGTCCATTTTTCCAGTTGGAAGGAAGGAGAAGTAGGGCATCAACAAAGATTGCGAAGTTAACAGAGATCTCTTTCTTCTGTAACTGAATTATCATGGATTTTATAAAAAATCAGCAAGTGTGTATCTTCTCAACTGGCTGTCCGCTGACTGTTCCCACTCCCGTGATGGCATCTGATCCCCAAAAATAACACAGGGACAATGAAAAGCTTGAAGAAAGAGTAGACAGTAAAATTTTGAAAAAAAAAAAAAAGACTGTTGCTGAGGGAGGGGTATTTGGCTTCCTAGTTCATTATACAGCTTCTATGCACAGTCCGTGTTCTCTACTGGCCCTCCACCCACTCTTCCCTGTGCGAAGGGGTCTAAAGTGAGAAGAAAGAGGACAGAAAAAGCTAGGAAAAAAGATTTTTGTCTTCTCTCTGCACTACACGGACGTTGCCGGCATGGGGGGATGGCAGCAAGCCCCCCAAAATCTTAGCTACCGCGGCAGATTTCTCCCTGGCTGCAGCAAGCTCCCAAAATCTTGGAAGTCTCCACCAGTGGCAGCTAGCCCCTCGGGTCCTTGTTGGGACATGGCGGAGTTTCAGTGGGGGGGCAGTTGAAGTAGGCCCTGTGCGGCAGTAAGCCCCTGAATGTATTGAGGGTGGGGGAGGCTTCTGTGGTCTGTGGCTGCAGAGCTAGTTGAAGGGGTCCCCACAGCATCTACAAGGCCCCACAAGTCTTAGCAGCTGGGGGAGACTTCCTCCAGGCAGCAGCAATCCCCTGAAAATCTTTCCAAGCCTGGGAGCCCTTATTGGGCGAAAGCCAGGACATGGTGCTGCCTGGCAGCATCGTCCGCACTGAGCAGCAGGCATGTCCTTTTATAGGGTTGGGGGCTAGCCACGCGACGTGGTTGTGTGCAGGAAAGACCCCGAATGGGTGGTGCCTGTGGGGGAGCGGGGCTCTGCACAAATGTAAAACACAGGAAATAAGTTTATCGGCCTCTCATACAAGCATGACCCCTCAATAGCCTAGCTGCCATGTGGTGAGGTGGAACAGGGGCTGGCACCAATGCAATAAGCAAATAAATAAATAATTTTTTTTTTAAAAAAAGCACTCAGCTTGCAGAGGTAGAGACAGAACCAGAACTGAACTAATAACAAGAAATATAGAAGTTTCTCAGCCTCTCCTACAAGCATGACCCCACAGCCACGGGCTTCCTGGTGCCGAACTCAAATTCATGGGCTTCCTGTTACCTAATACCTGCACTCCTGGGCTGTTTCTACACATGCCACTTTCCTCCGCAAGTGGCATGCTAATAAACAGCCCAAAATATGGTAATGAGGCATGGATGCAAATTCCCAGTGCCTCATTAGCATAAGGTCACGTGATTTGGAGTCTGGAAGACATTCTTCCAGACTCCAAAACAAAGTGTAGATGCGCGGCCCCCAGGGGGGGTCTTCCGGAAGGAAGTCCTTCTTCCGGAGGCCCCTTCTTCCAGAAAATTTTTGGGAAGAAAGGGCCTCCGGAAGGAGGAATTAATTCTGGAAGGACCCCCAGGGGCCACGCTTCTACACATTGTTTTGGAATCCGGAAGAACACCTTTTGGACTCCAAATCACGTGACCTTATGCTAATGAGGCACCAGGAATTTGCATCCACACCTTATTAGCATATTTCAGGCTGTTTATTAGCATGCCACTTTAAGAGGAAAGTGGCATGTGTAGAAACAGCCCTGGAGAGCAGTGGCCAGAACAGGGCATTGTGGGGGATTGTGGGTTACATACAGGACACCTCTGGAAGCTAATAAATTCAATTTGAAGCCGTGGCGCTTCCACACTGGCCTTTGTTTGAACTTTTAAATTCAAACTTGGCGCTACACCCAACAGGTACAGACGATGTTATGATATTGATATTAGTGCTCCCTAAACTGAGCTAATGCTATTTACAGTGAAGACAGTCACGTGGTAATATCAAGCTAACTGCCTTAAATTCAAATTTATCTCATAGTATAGACATAGCCAAACTGTGATTTCTTTTGCATCCTATTTTCTGCCCTAAATGGTCTGATCTGTGGACTTCATTTTATGTTGCTTGTAGGTATAAAAACCATCTAGAGGACAGGGGAGAAGGGGAAATCCAACTGAAGTACAATGCTCCATCTCTAAGTCTCTGGTAGCATTTGATGGAGTGGTGAAGAATTGGAGTTTTCACTTTCCTCGTCTCCTTCCTTTCCAGTGTGTTCAATGCCTTCTCCCCAGATAGGTGAAATAAGAGACTTTTGAAGTATAAACCAATTGTTTCTGTGGAGATGGCTCCCTCCCAAATTAAGCAACATTGCTGCTAGGTTTATTGGGGACAGAAAATTTCATTGTTTCAGTTTCTCCTCAAATGATAGTAAAGTACTCAGCACAACTGCCTGATAGGCAGACAGCAGCCTCCAACGTTATCCATCCTTGATGGCAGGGCCAGTCCTAATTAATTAACAGTTCTAGGCAAATGGGGCCGCCAGGCAGGGGGGATGGAAGGTGGACCCTCCCCACTGCTGTGCTCTCCCACTGGACCCTGCTGCACCCGCAGCCACCTGCAATACGCCATGAACTCCAGGCCGCTCAGCTGCAGCCCTGCCTCTCCCCCATCACCGCACATCAAGTGCCTGCTAGCTCTGGCCCCAAATAGGCTGCTCCATTTCAGCAGCCCTTAAAACTGGCGGCCTCAGGTGACAGCCTGGCTCGCCTGTCCCTAGAACCGGCTCTGCCTGATGGCACATTGCCATTTATCACTAAGCTGCTAGGCCTGCCAATTTGTCTTTCATTCATATTGATAATTGCTTCTGAAAGTGTGTAGTTGAATACGTTCATGAGATAATGCCTTCCTTCTGGATGTTCTTTCATCATCAGTAAGACCTGTATCACATTCTGGGTTGCCTAAAACTCACTCTATCAGTTTTAAAAAATGGAGGTAAGGGAAAATAAGCAGCGAGTTACATACTAAAACTTTACTTCAGTTTGGTCATGGATAACAATTAGAGCTGGTCAAAAAATGCTGAAATTTTCAGTAGAAGAAAAGCCAACTTGTAAACCCCCACTCCCCTTGTTTTTTTCTTTTTTTGAGGAAAAAAAAATAAAGATGCAGTTTTCCTTCAAGAATTGTCAAGCAACCCCAGTCAAGAACAGCTTTTAATCCATGTGGTGGAACTCAAGCTGTGTTGTACATTTCTCCTACTGCAGTGGTGTCACCACTTGGGATTTTTTACTGTGAGGCTCGCATCACTTTTCTGAAAGCCCTCACCAGAAATAAGAGTTTGCATCGCAGTGTCTGCTTTCAGTTTTTTTTTTTAAATGTATTTGTAGTCCTCATGGTTGGAAAGGAAAGCTAGAAAATGTGAAACAAGTGCACCCTGAAGGCTCAGATGCCAGATGACAATTTTTTTTTCTTGTTTGAGTAATGAATTGTATGTCATCATGGTAAGAGTATGGCAGTTGCTTTGAGAAAAGTGGCAGGACAAAACAAAGACAGACAAGCCTGCATTTATAATATTATAACTAGCAGGTTTACCACATTTCTAGTGACCTTAACTCTGTTTTATTAAAATAAAAAGACAATACACATGCTATACTTAAATGATTGTACTTTTTCAAAAATATGATTTAACTTTTTTATTTTTTTAATTTTGGATTTCTTAACAAGAGGGTTTATTAAAATTTTTCTGTCTAATTTTTTTAGTAAAATTTTTAAATGGGAATTTCATGAAGTGGATTTTTTTCTTCATCCCTATAAACTCTTACCATCTGCAATGTTTTTTAAAAAAGGGCTGTAGTCAATGTGGTTTCCAATAATATTTCTTCTAGTTTTCAAACCTTTAGCATTGATTTAGCTGTGCCAAAACAGAGGACTACTCTGCATTTCTCTCTTCTATCTCTTTTCCATAAAGTTTATTGAGAAGCAACGCTATTCCAAGTTCTTCTTATTTTTCTGGGTCATCTTGGTTCAGTCTCTTTCAACGTTCTCTAAATTATCAGTTTTGAGGACTTTACTTGTCTTGGTGATTTGATTCTCTTTTCTGTTTGGTTTTATGAGGAGCAATCCTGTTTCAGGCACATCCCATTTTCTTGGCACAACGAAACCGTTATGCTGCTTTGAACTATGATAAGAAGAATCTATATATCAAATGTGGTGGTATTCTTCATACCACTTGGGAGATGTTTTTGATCAAACAGAGAAACTCTAAATATGGGGTGGGTTACATGGTGACAGTGAGAAAGTAAGCAATTCTTCAGCTGCAATATGATACTTCCATATTTTAGTGTCTGATTTGGTAAACAAGTCGACTAAGTGAGGTGAAATTATTGGGTACAGAAAACAAATAACACTTCTGAAAGGAATACAGAAAGTTGGAAAGGTTGAGAGTCACTGCCCTACAGGATCCAGTCACCTGAGGACAGAGGCCCTAACAACAAAGTTCTTCTCTATGTTGAAATTCTGTAATGAAATGGGCTGAACATGAGTGGCATTCGAGGCTGGGCTTTGGAACTTATATTTTATAGCCTCATCAGTACTATATTCATGATTGTACATACATATAATCACTCTGCCCAGTTCCAAGGAGTTTCCAATTTTAGTTAAACACAGAGCTAAATTCATTATTGATGAAACTATACAAAGCTTTGTTTTCAGAGAAAGCAAGATTACCAGCCAGAACAAAGTCTTGAAACATCACACATCAGGCAATAAAGCAGCATGAACAACAAGGGATCTTACAAATGAATGTTGGCACAATGTAACTTATGTAGGAGGACTGCAAATAAGACAGTGACAAAAAGCACACACAAAACCTTTTAACAGTGACACATCTTTTAAACAGACATTTCCTTTGTTTAAAGACAAACAAATATGAAATTAAGAACTAATTTTTGAACATTTTTAATCACAAAGAAGCATTTGAGTCACCAAGTAAGAAAATAACACATCAGATGAGTTGTACAGTTCTTGTGCTTCTTTTGTATCTAACACTTCGATTCATATTACACGTTTCCTCCTTATGAATCTCTCTTTTTGTTTTTGTTTGTTTTGTTTATTTTTTGTACAATGTACTGCATAAGAAGGGACTTTTGCTAGGGATCACACAGTGCTCTTTTCAGAAAAGAATGCCAAGGGGCAAATCATTAAAATTAGAAGGGCTCAGCACTTCCATTTTGCCACTCATGCTACAGACACCCAGGACTGCAAATCCACAGAAATTCCAGTGAATATCAGCACAGTTATTCCAGACTTACACTAGTGCAGCTGAGATGAGAACCTGGCCATTCGGCCCCGTTCTTCCAACAAGACAATGCCCTCTAGCACCACAGTCATAGTATTATTTTAGGATTAATAAAATGAATTGGTTCAAGGTGATGCCAAACAACCCGGGTTTTCACCAGAGGTCTCCCATCCAAGTACTGACTAGACCGACTTTTGTCTAGTATATGAGGTACAATCCATGATGGTTATAGTCTGACAACATCCGGAGATGCTGCGGGACCGGAAGAGGTCACTAGCGGCTGGGGACTCAGATCTAGCAACAGGCAGCCCTGCAGGTTGAGAGCGGAGCTATCATCAGCACTGGGCAAGGAGCCCCTGTGACCAGGGCCAAAGAGTGACCACCCCTGGGATACGAAGCCCCAGCAACCATGGACATAGAGTCACTGCCACCACCAGGAAAGGAGCCCTGGGGCATGGAACCACCACTGGCCCCGCGGGAGGAGCCCCAGCTGTCCCTAGGGTGTGGAGCTGCTGGGGGCAAAGAGCCCCACTGGCTGGAGAGGAGCAGCCCAGTGTGTCCTGACCTCCCCTGGTCTGGCAAACTCCCTCCTTTGCTCACACCCTAAAAGGGCTGGCTCAGCAGCTCCAGCCTGTAATATGTATCTCAGTCTTTTGGCTCTGGTGCTCCACTTTATATTTAAAAAAAAATCAAGTCTGTCCCCTGGCCTCCCAAGACTTGATCATAGTGAAGTAAATTACGAATATTATTCAGGTCTCCTGATAAAGGGCGGCAAGCAGGGCAATTGCCTAATGTTACATGCCACAGGGAATCCAACAAAGTTAAGTTACTTGTGTCAGCTGCACCACCTGAGGCTCAAGCAGAAGCTGAGCACCACCATCGTGGGAAGGAGCATATAACTTACCTTTACAGGTTCCCCGTGGCATGAGACCCCATCAATTGCACTGCTTGCCATCCCCTAATGCTGATCTTGGAGACTCTCTCCCTCCCACCCTCCACCACCTCCTGCCTGCAATCTCCAGGTAGAGAAACACTGAATTAACATATAGTACTTATCCACTGCATAAAGTGAACTGGAAAGTTAAAAAAAAATAGGGTTAAGCCTAATCATAGATATAATTAGTAATATACAAATCTTTTGTAATTCATATTGTGACAGTCTTTGCTTCAGGATTTTTCATACTACCAATGTTTTATTTTTCAGACCTGAAATATTTATTGAATTTAAATTTTGATTATGCAAAATTAACATGCTCCAATATTCTAATGTGCCAATTCCAAGCAAGACTAATTATATGTTTGGCATGGGCTATACACAGCAAGTTGCTTGGAAGCTAAAAAAGCAGAGAAATTCCATTTTGGGGACAGCAGAATTTGTATTATTTTTTCAGGCTGCATGGGCTGACACTTCATTTCCTGTCCATCCTCTTTTATCAGCTCTAACATGATATATAGCACAGAACCACAATTGTGTGAAACATGACAGTTTCTTTAACATGTGTTTTGGTAGACTAGATCATTGGATTTTTTTTTCAAAGTCTTAGGTATTTTACCTATTTAAGTGTTTATACTGTCTATCATATGAATGCTTGAGCACCTGTGCATCACTACGTTCTAATCCCCTTTCCCACAAATAAATTAATAAAATCAAATAAACTGACAAAAGTGTTTGAAACTCAGGGAGTTTAATCAAAACACTAAAGAATCCTTTTTCTGCAAAAGCAAGCTAAAACCTCAAGCCAGCTATCATCTAAATTGATTGGCAGTGAAGAGGTTAAGGAAAAGATCAAACTGCATTTTTAGAAATCACCACATGGAACTTCTTTCACAGTGAGACTCCCTGTCTCTTTCCTCACAGTTGGAAGGAAATTTATCTCCGGGCAGTCCTCAGGAAAACACCTTATAAAGCCTGATTAGACTATAAAAGTGAGGGGCAAAAACAGTCAAATGTGCCTCTATTTCTTTCATCTAAGATGACTGAGGGTACATCTATACTTCCTGGAAGATCTACTCATTCAGGGTTGATCTTCTGGAGTTTGATTTAGCTCGCCTAGTGGAGGATGTGTGAAATCAAACCATTGAACCTGGTACTCCTTGTTTTTGCGAGGAGTAAGGCAGGTCAATGGGAGAGTTTCCATCATCGCGCTCTCACTTTGTGGATTGCCAGAAACATTGATCTACAAGGCATCGATTCCAGCTACACAATTGTCATAGATGGGATTGCATGTATTAAATCAACTTTTCGGCCTAGTGTAGACTTGGCCAAAGGCACTAACGTGGATTTGGGGAGAGGTTCTGACTTTAGAATTTGGTTAGTCATGTTGCTGGGGATATGTGGTAAGGATTTGTGGTAAGGATTTTACCTTGAACCAAGTCTAGTTTAAGTTTTAGCTACTAAAAATAATTTTATTTTTACTTCTCCTGTAACCATTCCTGAGTTTAATACCTTGTACTGGTACTCACTTGAAAATCTCTCTCTTTGTAGCTAAATGAAATTGTTTTATTTTTAATCAAAACAAATCAAGTCTTGTGTTCAAACTGAATTATTTGGTAACTTCAGTTAAAACAGCAAACTTTTGTACATTGATCCCTTATGGGGAAATGGACCTCTAACATCTCACCTAAACAGAAGAGGGCTAGACAGTGCAGAAACTTGTGTTTTTAGGAAATCTTGGACTGGGAGTATGTTGGGAGGTCACCCTACAGGAAGCCAAAGTGTGGCTAATGTGCAGAGCTGGAAAAAGTACCCAAAAAGTTACTCGAGTAAAAGTTCATATGCTTTCATTTCTGGATACTTGAGTACAGTCAAGATGTGACGAGTGTACACACGTGTTTACTTTTATTTAAGTAGTTTTCCAGAGGCACACTGGCGACTTCTAATGTCCATCCCCCACAAGCAGCTGTACTTTGACTCAAATAACTTGCTGGGTACTTTTTCTGCCTCTGCTCATATGTTGCAAACAAGTTGCTGAAGTCAGAGTTGCTGGACAAAGATTACAGCTCTACACAGACACTGAGGGGGTGATTTACATGTTGCTTGTGAGTGGCCTAGTTTGGGAGCAACAACTGCATTATGAGACAACCAAGAGTTGCAGACTAGGCGGTGACAAAACGCTTCACTACCAGGATTGCACCTCAGAATGCAATAAAGGTCTCAGTAACTGTGCTTATTAAACCATATATAACTTGCAAAGTCTAGGTACGTGTACCCAATGCTGCCTTGACAGGCTTCTGGTGGCTTCTAAAAATAGAAGACAGTGAGGGTCACTGGAGAGTTCAAACTTTTTAATTAGATACTACCCAATTCCATTCCAATACATGCTTCGGAATCCAGGTAACATCTCAAACCAACATAAACTTTGCATACAATATACAAGGTCAACCTCAGAAGCAGAAAAAAATGGCGTGGAATGCAAGGGAAACAAATGTTAGAAGCCCCTGCTCCATTGCCGTCACGAGTTTTGGAGCAACTCACTGTGCAAAGAGCTCATGTCAATGATTACATGAAAGCAAAAAATGAGTCATTTTTAGTGGCATGTTTATAGAGTTTTGCAATGGGTGTCTGGAGCCCACTTATTTGTGATTTACTGAATTTTTTTATGCATTTAAATACAGTTTTTCCATTAGCAAAGTTACGTTGCTTACAAAAGGTGAAAATGAATATAAACAAGTAAAAGAGGTACTATCTGGGGGACTTGCTAAGAAAGCTGAATATATTCATAATCTAAAAAAATGCATGAGAGTAATGTTATAGAAAAGGGGTATTTACATTTGCTGGGCAGTTTAAGAACTCAGGAATATATTCTTATTCCTATTTTAGTTTTTATATACATATTTTGACCTTCAAAATATTAAATTCATTAGGAGGAGAGGGCTATTGAGACTCAAGGGGACCACTGAGTGCTCCCTGGTAAAAACTGCCCTGGAGACACCCTTTTCTTTCCAGTGCAGCAGGATATATTCCATATATCCATACAGTATGACTAGCAGTATCAGAGCACAGTAATGAAATTCTCCCATGTATTGCTATATTTAATTCTGAATGGGAAAGTGAGAGTATGAAACAGCAATATGGACAATGTATGTGCTGATTGCTCACAAAGACAGCAGCAGTCGGGCTAACTTCCAGTTGGGACAACATAAGCAATATTTGTTTATGACTGCTAAGATCTTTTGCCAGGACTGGTACAGTGTCTTCAGTTGTACTCATCTAGGGCTTATCTCTATAATGCAGCTTTTGGCATTGCAAGACTAAATGTCAGCCTATGACTGCCACAGATATTTCATTAGGTTCAAACAATGGGCAAAAAGTAATTGTTTCAAATTGCAAGGCTGGACAAATGCAACAATCTCAGCATATGCCACTGTTTGGCTAGGTTGAAATTGTTTAATAGAGTCTCAAAGAGATTTTATGGTAATCAAAATCAAATGGTGTTTTGCAGTATTTCTGTGGAAATGTTTTCTCTGAAGATGTTTGTAGCCATTTAACTCCTTCAAGAATATAATCTCATGTTGAATGGAAGTAAGGACCGCCAAGAGGTACTGGGTATCTGGAAGACAGATACTTTATTGATGTCATATACACAATCCACGTTTAGATAATATTGAGGATTGATTATATTAAAATAGGTAATTCTAGCTGTCTGCAAGAAGTTACTTTGACCAACATTTGCACTATTGGGTCCAAACACATACTGGCTACGTCTACACGTGAAGCCTACATCGAAGTAGCCTATCGAAATAGGCTATTTCGATCAATAACGTCTACACGTCCTGCAGGGTTGGCAACGTCGATGTTCAACATCAACGTTGCGCAGCACCACATCGAAATAGGCGCAGCGAGGGAACGTCTACACGCCACAGTAGCACACATCGAAATAAGGGTGCCAGGCACAGCTGCAGACAGGGTCACAGGGCGGACTCAACAGCAAGCCGCTCCCTTAAAGGGCCCCTCCCAGACACACTTGCACTAAACAACACAAGATACACAGAGCTGACAACGAGTTGCAGACCCTGTGCATGCAGCATGAATCCCCCGCTGCAGCAGCAGCAGCCAGAAGCCCTGGGCTAAGGGCTGCTGCACACGGTGACCATAGAGCCCTGCACGGGCTGGAGAGACAGCGTCTCTCAACCCCCCAGCTGATGGCTGTCATGGAGGACCCCACAATTTCGACGTTGCGGGACGCGGATCGTCTACACGGTCTCTACTTCGACGTTGAACGTCGAAGTGGGGCGCTATTCCGATCCCCTCATGAGGTTAGCGACTTCGACGTCTCGCTGCCTAATGTCGAAGTTAACTTCGAAATAGCGCCTGACGCGTGTAGCCGCGACGGGCGCTATTTCGATGTTAGTGCTGCTACTTCGAAGTCGCGTGCACGTGTAGACACAGCTACTCTGTGAAGAATCTTGAAGAAATAGCAGGAGTCTAAAGTAAGAGAAATAAGATTGAACAAGATAAGAACTTATGCAGAGAAGAAATATAGGTAGGAAAAAAACCCTCAAAAACCTATTTCATCTTCTAAGAGAATAAATGGAAATCTTATTGTTTTAAACATTTAAAACTAGAGTGTAGTACCAATCAGAAATACTGCAGGTAATAACTCTGTATTTGAAAGGGATGTTGGAGAGAATCTAGTATTCCTCTACCTGCTACAGCCTGAATTAATATAGAGTTACCACAGTGCTAGAGGTAAAGAGAAATAATTTTCAACTACTTCCTTATATTCTTGTAATCTGTACATCTAAATTAACACCAATGGGACTAGTTTGATGTGTTAATGTTCATGCATGTGAATGAAGGCTAAGAATCTGACCCACTGTATTATGATTTTTGCATCATTCTTCAATTTGTGTTTACTTTTCTGTACACAACTTGTACTTAATTTGGTTTTGATTTTTACTGGGCCTTGTTAAGGGTCAAAATTCAAGAACAGTTAAAAACTAAATTATCTGACCACAATAAGAACAAAAATGTTCCAAAGTGTTCCTTAAAAAAATCTTTAAACACAAAGTATTTCCTATCAAAACAAAAAGCAGTCAAGTAGCACTTTAAAGACTAGCAAGATAGTTTATTAGGTGAGCTTTCTTGGGACAGACCCACTTCTTCAGACCACAGCCAGACCAGAACAGACTCAATATTCTGCCTGTGGTCTGAAGAAGTGGGTCTGTCCCACAAAAGCTCACCCAATAAACTATCTTGCTAGTCTTTAAAGTGCTACTTGACTGCTTTTTGTTTTGATAGTGTATAGACTAGCACGGCTCCCTCTCTGAAAGTATTTCCTGTCATTGCTTGATTCACTTTTCAATTTTGATGTATTCTTTGATATAAAGCTCCTTTATTTAATGGGAATACATAATTCTGAGCCTCACACCTCAAATTAAATTGCTAAAATACTCTTTTGATATAAAAGCACATTCTGTAGCAGATACTGCAAAGATTTTAATTGAGTTTTATATGAATTATGTCTCCCTTAATTTAAATTTTAATCAAAGATTAAATGTTACATTGCATTGAACAAGAAAAGCAAGAGGTAAATGTGCACAGAACGCAAATACCTTCTAATGCCAGTGATCAGAACATAAATAATAAGAAGATGGCCAATCAGTTTTCCTAAACTTAAATAACAGATATTTAATGATTAGATGTTTTTATTTATTATGAAGCACCTCTACCTCCTCCTTCCCACACCCAAAGATTTGTTGCTTCGCTTGTACTAAGTATGTTCCCATGGACTGACCATGCTCAGTAACATTGCTGAAGCTGGCTGTCTTCAGTCTGTCCATCTGTCCACCCAGCTGCGTTATCGCTAACTTTAGTTATTAGTCAGCATCACCATAAGACAGGAGCTACCACCTTATATGAGATTACCAAGGCTCCACATAATGGCATAGTTCTTTTTTTTTTAATCTGGCTAAAGGTCTAATATTATTTTTTTAACTTCATTTGAAAGGTCCACCTCTGCTTACCTTTTGGCTTCCCTACACTGTCCGACCTTCAAGAAGTAGCTTTGCTTGCTGATACATCCCATTTTCCATTCCTTGTAAGCCTTTTGCTTTCTGTCAACCACCTGTTTGATATGATTGCTCACCCATGTGGCTCTTCACCCATTCTCTTCAGTTTTTCACCTTTTGCCGGAAGAAGGCTTGAGACAGTTTCTGAAAATTTGACTTCAATTCCCAGCTCTTTCTATATTTAGATCCTTGAGTTCTTCAGCTCAGTTCACTTCCCTGACTTATTTCCTTATTTTTTTTAATTCCCCTTTTGAAATCAAGGACCCTAATTGCCAATCTATTTTTGTTTATTCTTCCATTTTGCTTAAAGTGATTTCACTCGTGATCACACAAACCAAGATTATGATCTACAGCTAGCTCTCTGATGTGGTCCTTGCCATGAAACACGACCAAATTTAAAATCATAGAACACTAGAAGTAGAAAGACCTTGAGAGGCCATCGAGTCCAGTCCCCTGCCCTCACCACAGGACCATCTAGAGTCTCTAAATCATCCCTGACGGGTCTCTATCTAACCTGCTCTTAAATATTTTCAGTAATGGAGATTCCACAACCTCACTAGGCAATTTGTTCCAGTGTTTAACCACCCTGACAGTTAGAACATTTTTCCTAACAGCAGCATATCTTTTTTTTTTCCTTTCCCTAATGACTGTCTGCAGAAGGAATCTGCTTGCCATCACATCCAGGAACCTCTTAGCCTACCATTGTTTGTAACGTTTCTCCTATCTCTATGTGGGAAATTAAAATCTCCCATAACCTCATATTTCCCACTATTATTTATTTAATTAAAATATTAGAGGTCGCGATCCATACTGTCAAAGTTAGACTCAGACTCACAATTTATCAGACCACTCTGTTTTATTAGCAAAGCCGCTCTGCTAATGCATTTAGAAGTGAGCCCCCCGAGTGGGGCTTGTGTCTCTTAATTTATACAGTTTTTTGGAGAACAAGTTACAGACAAGTTACAGACAAAAGAAGAAAAAGAGTTTAGTCACCACCCTTCAAGATCCCTGAGACCAGTCAGGTATCTTCAATTACCTGCCACCCTTAACAATCTCCTTTAACAGCTTTCAGTTAACTTAACTAATTGCCCTTCACACCTTCCATTCTGATGCCTGCTTCTTAGACGCGCTGGCTCCATCTTAATTGCTTCTCCATTCAAAAGCTAACTGTCCCTAGGTATGCTCCCTCAGATACTTTGTAACATGTTTTGGCATGCCCTCTCATATACAATGTATCCAGCATGCCCCTTATACAACGTTATACTTATACAATGTTATACTTCCACAATACTCAAATCAGATCCTGGGATTCTGTAAGCCACTGGCTCTCAGCATTTCCAGGATACTGTACTCCTTTCAGCAGTCCGATTTGTCATGTATACCCCCATGTCTTAATTCACTGAAAAACTACTTGCTTACAAAATCAGACATAAAAATGCAAAAAGTGTCACAGTGCACTATTACTTAAAAATTACTTACTGTCTCTTTTGCCATAAAGTTATAAAATAAATCAACTGGAATGTGAATATTGTACTTACATTTCAGTGTATAGTATATAGAGCAGCTTATAGATCGGTGCAAACAAATCATTGTATGACATTTTACTTTGTAATGACTTTGCCACTGCTTTTCCTGTAGCCTGTTGTAAAGCTAGGCAAATAGCTAGGTGATTTGCTGTACCCCCTGGTGCCCTCATGAACAGTCAAACCAAGTAAAAAAATCAGTCAGAGCAACACAATAATAATATAGTTTTGGGAATCTGATTTGTTATTTCTAATAAAAAGTGAAATACCCACTGAGTCACACTGCTAAAATCCTAATTTTCAGACATTTACTTGACCTGATCCTGTAAAACAGATTTAGGCTTATCCTTTTCACAATGAGCATTCAGGTGTGTGTTCAGAGGATTAGGGTATTAGATAACAAAAATGCAGAGAAATCTAACACTCAAATTTCTAATGCCAAGGTTTCCAAGATGCTATTGACATTAATTTTTTAAGTACAACCTACCTTTAATGTAAAATGTTGGGAGACCAAGAGAAAAAAAAGTGAAGCATTTCAACTGGCAATTAATTTTCCTCTATCAATTATTAACTGTTATTTTCATTTATTGCATATCTGTCAGACAAAGTATTCTGATGGTGACGGACTAATGGCATTTCTCCAAATTTGGTTTTATTTCAGTCTGCTGAAAGAAAGACCACTGCAGTGTTATCAACAATGATAAGGAGGAGGCTATGTGAATTTTTAGAGCAAAAACCTACCTCAGGCCTGATACTTTCAACAGCGTAAGTCAACATAGCAAAGAAAAGCCTGTGATTGGCCCAGACTACCCAACTGACTCTCAGGGTTCAGGGTTCAGGATGCAGGGATCTTTCATTGCTGTGTGTAGACTTCCAGGCCTAGACTGGAGCCTGAACTCTGGAACCTTCTCACTCCACCTGGTTGTAAAGTCTGGGCTTCAGCCTGAGCTTGAAAGTCTTCACAGTGATGAAACTGTCTCTTACCCTGAATCCTCTGAGCCCCAGTGGGGTGTCTTGTATCAGCTGCGGGTTTTTCACTGCCATGAGGACATACCCACAGACAGCCAAAGCCAATGAAGGGAAAGCTTACCAGAGCTGGAATTACCTGTTTACTTTAATGAAGGCTGAGATTACAGTGTGGTAGTTCCAGGTAATTTAGATCGCTCTGCTATTTCAGTGCTGCAAGGATGGATCAAAGCCTCCGAACTAAAACACAAGTGACCCTGCCTGAGCCCATAGGAAATTCAATTAAAAATCAACACTAAAAGGATAATGTTATACATGGCTCACCGAGAAAAAGAGCAGGAAACGGTGCTCTCTTCCTGGCTCTGCTGCTGACCACGCGTGTGACCTCAGGAAAGTTGCATCATCTCTCTGTGACTGTTTCTCCTTCTTTTCTTTGTCATTCACTGTGTTTGTGCAGTCCGTAATGGAGCCCCCTACCTAAAGTGATGCTTCTGGAACTTCTGTAATTCAAATAATCGTAGTAGTAATAGACATTTGCAAGTCAAGCCCATAGGAAATATGTAGGCAGAGTCACACATTAATGATAGTTTATTATACCTCCTTGGGAAGAGAGGTTTTTGACTTGAAGCATGGAGCCCCAAGGAAGTTTTTGGTCCTTCAGTTTTATAAGTCAAAACCTGGGGGCACAGGGCAGCATGTCAGGGCTGTGGAAGCAAATGATGCAAGCAGCAGACCAAATTAGGTGATGAATCCTGGTCGTATGCCACCTGAGGCAAGGTGCTCATATGCTAAGTAGAAGAGTCAAATCCTTTTGGTACAAATTCTGGTACCACTTTCACCTCATTGCATTGAATAACAGAGGAGAGTTTTGATCAGGTGGGGGTCAACTCATTTAAATCAACAGCAGTCCTGGCAGACTTAAGCATTTAGGCTTTGGCCCCTCATGTTTTCTCAATGTCCATATTTTCTCTTCTATAAAGAATTAGTTCACTAAAGTGGCTCTTTTATGTTTCAGAGAAGAACTGAGTAGTATTACTTACATGGTAGACAGTCCTGTCACAAGTCCAAATACATAATTCTAACTCTGATATGCTGAGAAAGCAGACTCTGCATTTAGGTTTGTGGAATAGAAATAGGCATATTCACTGAGCTGCATATCACAGCAAACCATCTCACCTTTTGTAATGGAAATAAAGGCTCAAGTCAATGGCTGCCAGAGGGAGACTGCAAAAAAGTAGGAGTATTTCAACACACATGGAAGGACATTCTGTATAGAGGAATTATTTCCATTAAATTTAATGGGAAGTGACTCATTTTCTGTATAGCATGTTAACCTTTGACTCCTAGTATTCAGCATATTCTACTGTTTCGGAGCCCTTTGAATATTGAGGTATAATTCACTGATTTATGGCTTGCTTCTCATCTCACATGGTTTTCCATCCATGTAACTCCATTGGCCTCAAGGGACATATACTTGATGCACAGCAGTGTAATGAGAGGAGCTTCAAATCCAGTGTGTCAGCCTGAAAGCAATTGGGATTCCGTACTTCTGACAGTTGAAGGCTGCCCATGTTTTCAAAAGCATGTGCAATGGGTGTTATCAAAAAACATATTGGTAACAGTTGGTGCTTGCACATCCTCAACTTTGCTTGCAAAACCTGGGGAACTGAACACAAAGAAGGCCACTTGGGCATGCAGTTATCTGCATTTGAATGCACCAATCAGGGTTTGTGGGTATCCTAGGTACACATTCATTCCTTCAAAAGCATTCATGGCATCCCTTTTGTTTAAGGGAAATGAGTACTGAATTATGTTAATATGGGTGTTTTATGCATTTATTTGTGTCGTGGTGTGGCTGTCCCCTGTGTGTAAAATAGGTTGAGCTCCTAGATCACAGAAAGTGCTCCCACTTGAGCCAATCAAGAGGGCATTCCTGAGCCTGTGCTATAAAGGGCCAAAGGAAGTTCAATGAGGGCAGACCCAGAAGGGAACTACAACTGAAGGGAGAATAAGTCTCTTGAAGTGATTCCTGAAGAAGTGTGTTTGGGGTTGGGGAAGAAGACCCAGCTCAGAGAGGAGGGGTTATACCTAGCTTAAAAGTGGTTGGAAAATAGGTTTTATGTTTGTGTTCCCTGTCCGCACTTGAACTTTATAAATAAGGAAGCCAGGTCCCAAGAAAAGTCTGAGGATTGAATGGAAGAGATTGTTTGGGGTTTGTTAAAGGAAACTGGCTGGTGGGGTAAAAAGCAGAGGCACAGATAGGCATGAGTGGATACTCAGGTGGCATCCTGTTACAATTCCACAAGATTTCCACCTCTCAAGCTGCCTTCAGCATTCCCATCTATAAAACACTTTGCCTTTTCCATTTTGTAAATTAAGTGTGAAGCATCCATTTTTAAAATGATGTTCATTTTCATTTTTGAAGTTAGGTTTTTATCTATATTTTAGCAAAAACCAAAGTGCTGAATAACAGCAGAAAGTATACTATCCTGCTGGATTATCTATTTGGATCTTTTTTAAAAATACATTAGACTGTAGGGCTTTTTTTGTTCTTATAACATCTAACTCTTCCATGTTTTATCTTTCCGTTATGAATGCAAATTACACAGATATTTGCAACTGAATGAGTTTGTTCCTTCTCCTTTTCAAATTTTTAATCTCTATTTTTATACTTGTTCTCAAGAAGTATCTCATTTCAATTTTCTTCAAGTACAATAGTCAGCTGTACCTGTTAGACAGTAGTTCGTATGGGTGAAATACAGAGGTTGTGTATGCTGTGTTTTGTTTTTGTGGCATGAGGTTATGTTTGCTTTTTGTCAATTTCTTTTCAAAATACTTTGTCTAATTAGACCAGGAGAAATTAGAGACCTACAATTACCCATCTAATGTAATCATTTTATAACATATGGGGAAATTAACATTGCACAAAAATGTGCAATCCCTAAACATACTATTGGATGAAAGGGTGAAGATATACATTTGGTAAGCCTATAAAAATGCTTATTTTATCTGAGGTAGTAAACAAATCTTTTTAAAAGTGCTAATAATACCATTTTGAAAAAAGTTTTGAATGAAAAATGTGTTTGACACAAAAGACAAGCATTTAAGTAATTAGCAATGCTACTGTAACTCACAAGGCTTCACTGCCCTATTTCATAAAAGAGCTCTCTCAAAATCACAGAAATGTAGACTTTGCCAATATTAGGAATTTGCCAGGATTCTAACAACCTGTCATTACTTACTGATGAAGTGGCTGCAGTGCAAACCTCCTAGATGAAAACCTAGTCCCATTAAATCAATGGAAAAACTCCTGATTAAATCAGTGGCAGATCATCAATTGATTAACATGGGACCAGAACCTTCGTCCTCAAAAGTACATAAGTAAACCAATGATTTCCCTTCTGGTTGAAATCAGGTCTTCTTCTCTTAGTGTTAGTCCCACCTATATGAGGTTGGCTCACTGAGTGCTTCTTTCTTCTGGTCTATGCTGAAGCAGTTTCTCAGAAACTCTGTAGTGAATCAAACCCTTTTGAATACCATCCGTCTTGTTCTGGTTCTTCCAGCCCTTCTCTTAGAGCTGAATTTTTAAATTGAACATGCTGTTTCCTACAAATTCTTCTAATCTTCATTTCACGTACCGCACTCACATAATACTGGATTTCCTCAGTTTTTCTGTAAGTGGTACTGCCCTCTTACTTTTCCTTATTTGTACATTCTGAATATGATCCATGCTTGTAACACAAAGCAGCCATTTTAACATTTTCATTTTCACTGTGTTCAAGAACTGCTTGAACACAGATGATTGGTTAAACTTAAGAAAATGGTTTTACTATGGATTTCATTTATTTATTTTTTTAAATTAAGGAGTTGTGATGACATACCTATGATCTGTCAGGGTTTGTTTGTTTGTTTTGTTTTCTTCTGTTTTTTTTTCTGGGAGTGGGAATAAGAGAGGAAGATTTTAATGGGGGGAGTGGATTATAGATAATATCATATAAGAAAGGCAGAAAAAAATAGTATGTGTGGCCTGTTCAAGTACATTTTACTCTGGAAGTAATATAGAAGCAAAAGGATGGATCTAGCAGTGAGCCATATATTAGGTAGAAGATTCCCAAAAGCAATGCCTTTTAACCTAACTCTGTTCCTGTTGAAGTCCAGTGCTTTTCTTCTACAGATATAGAATACCAGTGCTTCTCCAGCCCCAGCCATGCCATTGGCTGCAGGGGAGGGAGCAAGGAGCCAGCTGAATACCAGCTTGTCTTTATTTACAAAAAAGACACTGTAAGATTCTACTATGTGGGCTTGTCTACACTTGCCCCCAGCTTCGGAGGGGGCATGTTAATCAGGACAATGGGAGATTACTAATGAAGTTCTGTGGTGTTAAACTTCAAAGTGCTGGCATGTGTATAGGGTTTGGCACTTAGAAGTTGCCATGGGGGAGAATTAGCTGAGTTAAGTGCTGTATATTCACCTCAGCATTTCATTAGTAATCTCTCATTGCCCTGATTAACATGCCCCCAGGTTGTGGGTGCATGCAGCACACTCCACAACCTGGTGGAGAGCAAGGGAGAGGCCTTCTTCCACGGCTGGGCTGTGGAGGCTGGCAGGGCCGACATCCAGCCACCCGCTGCCCCCAGTCGCCAGGGTAGAACAAAAACTATTTACAAAGATGGGGTGAATATGTCCAAAGGAGGGGACCATGGGGGGCAACGTCCTCGGCCACGCACCCCTATTGTCCTGCGCCTGGTGTTGGGGGGCGCAACTCATGTCTCAGCCGGAGGCCCGGTCAAGGCTGCGTGGGGGCTGGGAGAACTAGCAGATAGGGCCAGGCGGAGTCCGGAGGCCCATGGTCCCCCTCAGTGGCAGGCCCCAGAACGGCTGATGGTGGAGGGATGGCAGGCGGAGCAGCGGGTGGAGCGGCGGGCGGAGTGGCGGGTGAAGCGGTGGGGGCGCCAAGTGCCGCATGATGGCATCGAAGGTGCGCATGAAGGCCCCCCAAACCCCCAGGCGCCAGGCCAGTGCTCGCTCCTGGAGATGGAGCCACTACTCCTCCACCTGCAGGGGCTGCTTGGACACCTCCAGCTGATGCCGGAGGGTGGAGAGCAACTGGGGGTCCGTGGACGCCCGCAGATGGCTCCACCGCTGTCAGGCTCGTCCTGGGGCTGGTCCGAACTCTGCAGAGGGGCTGGCCTGGTGGGATGGCCCCAGTGGGCTCTCTGGGACCACAGACACTGCACCGCTGCTCTCCGGGCCCTCCGATGGTGCAGCTGCGGAACAGAGGGGGGAAGAAGAGTGGAGACAGCTGTTCTTCTGGGCCCTGACCCGTGGCCCTTGTCCACCCACCCCTCTGCTGCTGGTTCCCCATCCCCGTCCCCCGGAGATGCTGCTGCTGCTGCTGATGGGTGTCCAACCCCGCCTCGGGAGACCCTAGGTTCCGCTCCCCCCATCCCCAGGGATGGGGCATGGCGCTGTCCTGCTGGAGGGCAGGGGCTGATGCACTCTTCTGAGGGACATGCCACTGCTGTCCTCAGGGCCATGGTCATCTGGGTGTGTGGAGGGCCCTGGTCATGTCTCTTGTCCCCGCCCCTTAACCCCGGGGGTGTGCACCAGGGGGGTACATACCTGGCGGTCTGCTCCCACAGTTGGGGGACACCCATCGGGCGGACGACCTGCTGGAGCTGCAGGAGGGGAGGTCTATCAGCAGCCCCCCGTCACTGGAGGCCCCCTCCTCCTCCTCCGGTGTCCCAGGGGTGGGCTCCTGGGGGGACCCCTGGGGTGCAGGGATGGCCTCTGGGGCGGACTCCGTCTCCGGGGCCTGCTGGGGCGTGTTGGCCAATGTGTCAAGGGTGGCCGGGGGGAGGAGGTGTACTGGGAGCCCAGGATGGCCCTGAGCTCCCTGTAAAATGGGCAAGTGGAGGGGCCGGCCCCAGATCAGCTGACTGTGTCCCGGGCCCGGGCATAACCCTGCCGCAGCTCCTTTACCTTACTCCTGACATGGTCAGGAGTGCGGGCAGGGTGACCCCGGGCTGCCAGGCCCTCGGCCAGCCGAGCGAATGCATCCGCATTCTGCCTCTTGCTCCCCATTACCTGGAGCACCTCCTCCTCACTCCAGAGCCCCAGCAGGTCCCGGATCTCAGCCTCCGTCCAGGAGGGCCCCCGCTGCCTCTTTCCCTGCTGGCTGGCAGGCTGGGAGCCCTGGGTCCCCTTGGGGGGGGTGCCCTGTGGGCGCTTGGGGGGCTGGCTGGATGCCATGGGGTGCAGGGTGGTGGGTTGCGGCTGCTGAGGGACGTGCAGGCTGGGCACTTGGCTGTGCTGCTGCCTGCACAAGCTCTCAGTTTCCTGCACAGGAAATAAGGGGGCGGGGAGCTTTAAGGGGCTGCTGCACGTGGTGACCATAGAGCTCAGGGGCTGGAGAGAGCGTCTCTCAACCCCTCAGCTAATGGCCACCATGGAGGACCCCGCTATTTTGATGTTGCGGGACGCGGATCATCTACAAGTGCCCTACTTTGATGTTCAACGTCGAAGTAGGGCGCTATTCCCATCTCCTGATGAGGATAGCGACTTCAACGTGTCGCCACCTTACGTCGATTTCAACTTTGAAATAGAGCTCGGCACATGTAGATGCAGCGGGTGCTATTTCGAAGTTGGCATGGCTACTTCAAAATAGCTGGCTAGTGTAGACGTGGCTATAGAGTCACTTTCTCCCAAGCTAGAGGACAGAAACATATGAAAAGAGGAGAATAAAGCAAGCAGAGAATGTACTACCAGTAAGAATTTTTTAATGAATAACCAAATTTGTGAAACATTTCAAGATTCACAAATGGGCAGTGTAGGCCAAACACATGACAAAAGATATAAAATATACTGAAATGCAATGCTAAATTTCAAGCTGTAAATAGAACGAGACTCTTACAGTGCAAGATGCAAAGGACATAGGGTGGGTGATGAAAAAATTGCCTTTGTTATTTTTTTTTTGTTTTCAAGTTAATTCTAGAGATGGACTAAAACTGAACAGAATCACAGAATCACAGGGCTGGAAGGGACCTCAGGAGGTCATCTAGTCCAGCCCCCTGCTTCAAGCAGGATCAACCCCCACTAAGTCATCCCAGCCAGGACCTTGTCCAGCCAGGACTTAAAAGCTCAAGGGATGGAGAATCTACCACCTCTCTAGGCAACATATTCCAATGCTTCACCACCCGCCTGGTGAAGTAGTTTTTCCTAATATCTAACCTACACCTCTCCCTCTTCAACTTCAGACCATTACTCCTTGTTCTGCCATCTGCAACCACTGAGAACAGTTTCTCACCCTCCTTTTTAGAGTTCCCTTCAGGAAATTGAAGGCTGCTATTAAAACCTTCAGGTTTAATCTCCCTTGAATTTCAAACCCACTAAATGGCGAAAGAGACTTATTTTCTAAATCCAGTTCTGTGGCCAGAATCTTGGGAGAACCGGCTTTCCACGAAGACGAGCATGGTGGGTTTGCAGAAATTTTGGTGATGCCCAGAATGTTTAGAGTCTACACCCCTGTGCCCCCAATCTCCTTCACCCTCCATCCACCTAAGGCTCTGAGAAGGAGGTTAGTTAGGGGAGGAATTCATACTCTGGGAGGAGTCTGGGTGCAGATGAGGCGCCACCAGTGCAATTTCCACCCTGTCCATTGCAAACTACAGAGTGCCTGTGTGTGGTGTGTTGACTCAGTTCTATTTTTATGGAAAATTAGCCCACAGATTTTGGGAGTGACCACTTCCTTGGGCATATGCCTGGGGTCGTGGCAAGCTATATTATGGAAGTGAGAGAATTTACCACATTGTTTACCACAAACCACTCTTATACCTTTACTCTTATGGACCATATTTATGTGCTTTGCCCACTTTCCAAATTAAGCTAAAATTTGTGTGCAAATAGAAAATTAAAATATTCAACTGGATACTCCAAATAACAAACCCCATCCTCCAATGAAAATTATAAAATTTGTAATTTTATTACTTAAAATAATAGATAAATCAGTGTTAAAATGTCCTCTTTCACTAAAATATGGGTCCTTCAAGGTGTTTAACTACTTAAAATTTGGTTTAAAATAATCTATTCTTAAATTATCAAAAATGCTATTGGTAAAGACCAAAAGTAAATTATTATATTTTATTATTATATTATATTATATTATATTATATTATATTATTATAATTACTATAAATTATTCTCTTGGTCCTCAGCTAACACTTGACATTCCTTAACTCCCATATTGGTCTAATAAGGAAGTGATCCATTTCAGTCTTGTGAGGTAGCCACTCACTTGAAAATACTTTATTTACAGGTCCAGCAACCTGAATGAAAACCTAGTATATTTAACACTGCCAGTCAGGACATCAAAACCACCATTGGGAGCATTGTTTACCTGGTCCAGCACCAGTTTGGTATGAAAATAAAAAAATTTTTTCTTCCATAATTAAAATGATATAAACAGAGCCTTTTCTGTAAAAAAAGAAGAGCCAGTGCTCAGATGGCTCCCTGCTCCTCCCTGCTCAACCAGTCCTGCAGCTGGGGCTGCTGAGGTGCCTGTACTTAGTATTGGAAAGAATCAGCACAAAAAACCAGTGGATATTGGGGGAGGCTGTCCCTTACCAGGGGGCAACTACCCTTACCAGGAGAACAGAAATCTCTCAGGTGCTCCCCCAACCCTACAACCCCTATAAAGGAAGAGGGGGCACCTTCCACATTCTGCCTGGCAATCCAAGCCAGTTTCTGCCTCTCACCATGAGGGGGTGGTGATAGGACTTGCAATCCAGAGACTTTTCCCATTGAGGGGTCCCTGCCAGCTTCATGTTGAGCCCCAGTGGGGATGTGAAAGATGGCTCAGATCTGGTGGAATTTGCCCCATATTCTAGGGCTCAGACCCTTCTCCACCTCACGGATTACCCAATTTCATCATCACTCCTGGGTCATTGACCAGAGACACACGAATGGCCATAAGTCAGTTAATGTCCTGAAGTAATTCTGCCCTCCGTTATGCAATCTTACTCTTAGGCACTTTCCACAATACCTTTGGGTGAGCGATGTATGTCTCCTTAGCTGTGTCTACACGTGCACGCTACTTCGAAGTAGCGGCACTAACTTCGAAATAGCGCCCGTCGCGGCTACACGCGTCGAAGTCGCTAACCTCATGAGGGGATCGGAATAGCGCCCTACTTCAACGTTCAATGTCAAAGTAGGGACCGTGTAGACGATCCGCGTCCCGCAATGTCGAAATTGCTGGGTCCTCCATGGTGGCCATCAGCTGGGGGGTTGAGAGATGCTCTCTCTCCAGCCCCTGCGGGGCTCTATGGTCACTGTGTGCAGCTTTGCGACCGGGTGCTGGCAAACAGGGTGCGTGCTAACAGGAGGGAGTTTGGAGAGGCTCTCCTGGAGGAGGAGAAGGAAGGAGCAAACTAAAGCACCTTGGGGTAAGTGGCTGCTTATATTTGGAGGTTTTGGGCTTGTGTGTTTGTTTGGAGTTTGGAGTTTGGAGTTTGTTTGTTTGGAGTGCTGAGCTGAGTGTGTGTTTGTTTGTTTGAAAGGCCGTGTGCTCAGGCAGGCAAGCAGGCAGGCAGGCAGCTGGAAGCTGATTAGGTTTGAATTGAAACACCGTGTGCTGATTGGCTGAGCTGTAGGCAGAGGGAGGAGCTATCAGGGAGGCCGAGCACTTAAACCCTGCTAGTAAGCGACCAGGGAGCTTTGTGACCGGGTGCTGGCAAACAGGGTGCGTGCTAACAGGAGGGAGTTTGGAGAGGGGAGTTTAGAGGGGGAGCTTGGAGGGAGCCAGTGACTTCTGTTGCCCTTAAACTAAATCCTTTATAACAACCTCTATCTGAAACATTTAATTAACCCTCATATATAACTAGAGTAGGAAATGGAGGCAGAAGCCCAGCAGCAGAGTGGGGGCTATCCTGTTTATTGTGTCGAGTGCAGTATGTATGACTACCTACCCTGTGGGCGGGTGGCGTATGTGTGCGCTCGATGCAAGGAGCTCCTGGCCCTCAGAGACCGAGTGCGTGCTTTGGAGGCCAGGGTGGCTGAACTGGAGGAGCTAAGGAAGGCAGAGGTGTTTGTGGATGAGACTTTCCGGGACATAGTAGGGCTGTCCCACCTCCAATCTGACAGTCCTGAGGCTGTTACGGAGGATGAAAGGCTCAGGGAAGGAGAGCAGTCAAGGGGAGCAGAGGGAAACCATCCCGTAGTTGGGACCCTCCTTCCAGAGGGTGATGTTGTATCCTCTCGTGCCGAGGATACTTCTCCGGGGGAGGGAGCGCCAGCTGTTAGGAAGAAGCAGGTTTTAGTAGTGGGGGATTCGATCATTAGAAATATAGATAGTTGGGTTTGTGATGACCGGGAGAACCGTATGGTGACTTGCCTGCCTGGTGCGAAGGTTGCGGATCTCTCGAGGCATCTAGACAGACTTATGGGCAGTGCTGGGGAGGAGCCGGTCGTCGTGGTACATGTTGGTACCAATGACATAGGGAAGGGTAGAAGAGATGTTCTGGAGGCCAAATTTAGGTTACTAGGAAAGAGACTGAAATCCAGAACATCTTTGGTGGCATTCTCCGAAATGCTTCCAGTTCCACGTGCAGGGCCAGATAGACAGGCAGAACTTCAGAGTCTCAATGTGTGGATGAGACGATGGTGTAGGGAAGAGGGGTTTAGATTTATTAGGAACTGGGGACACTTTTGGGGTAGGGGGAGCCTATACAGGAAGGATGGGCTCCACCTAAATCAAGGTGGATCCAGACTGCTGGCATTAAACATTAAAAAGGACATAGAGCAGTTTTTAAACTAAGAGGTGGGGGAAAGCCGATTGGTGCGGGGGAGCACCTGGATCGGACGGAGACTTCTCTTACACGAGGCTCCATAGACAGGGATTCCCTAGAAGTTAGTCAGATAGGGAACGTGGGAAATAATATATGGGCAAGATCAGATGTGAAACAATCGTGCATAAAAAAATCCAACGCGTCTGTGAAAGGCGGACATATAAATAGTGGTAGTTTTCTAACATGCTTTTACACTAATGCTAGGAGTCTGTCTAATAAGATGGGTGAACTGGAGTACCTCATATCAAAGGAGGAAGTTGACATAATAGGCATCTCAGAAACATGGTGGAATGAGGACAATCAGTGGGACACTATCATACCGGGATATAAATTATATCGGAAAGACAGAACAGGTCGTGCGGGTGGCGGAGTGGTACTATATGTGAAGGATAATATAGAATCAAATGAAGTAAAAATCCTAAAGGAATCAAAATGTTCCATAGAATCATTATGGATAACAATTCATTCCTCTAATATGAATATGGCATTAGGAATATATTACCGACCACCTAACCAGGACAGTGATAGTGATGCTGAAATGTTAAGGGAGATTAGAGAGGCTATCAAAATAAAAAACACAGTAATAATAGGAGATTTCAATTATCCCCATATTGATTGGGTGCATGTCACCTCAGGACGGGATTCAGAGATTAAATTTCTTGATGCCTTAAATGACTGCTTCTTGGAGCAGCTAGTACAGGAACCCACAAGGGGAGAGTCGATTCTCGATCTAGTCTTGACTGGAACGCAGGATCTGGTCCAAGAGGTAACTGTTACTGGACCGCTTGGAAATAGTGACCACAATATAATAACTTTTAATATTCCTGTGTTGGGAAGAACACCGCAGCGGTCAAACACTCTGGCATTTAATTTCAAAAAGGGGAATTACACTAAAATGAGGAAGCTAGTTAAACAGAAACTAAAAGGTAGAGTAATTAAACTAAAATCCCTGGAAGCTGCATGGAAACTGTTTAAAGACACCATACTAGAGGCCCAACTTAAATGTATACCCCAAATAAAAAAACACAGTAAGAGACCTAACAAAGAACCACCATGGCTAAACAGCCATGTTAAAAAGGCAGTGAGAGAGAAAAGGGCAGCTTTTAAAAAGTGGAAGTCAAATCCTAGTGAGGAAAATAGAAAGGAACATAAACACTCCCAAATTAACTGTCATAATGTAGTAAGAAAAGCCAAAAAAGAGTTTGAGGAACAGCTAGCCAAAAATTCAAAAAACAATAGTAAAATGTTTTTTAAATACATTAGAAGCAGGAAGCCTGCTAAAAAAGCAGTGGGGCCCTTGGATGATAAAGATATAAAAGGAGCGATCAAGGAAGACAGTGCCATTGCGGAGCGATTAAATGATTTCTTTGCTTCAGTCTTCACGGCTGAAGATGTTACAGAGGTTCCTAAATCTGAGCCAGCCTTTTTAGGCGACAAATCTGAGGAACTCACTCAGATTGAAGTGACATTAGAGGAGGTTTTGGAATTAATTGATAAGCTGAATAGTAACAAGTCTCCAGGACCAGATGGCATTCACCCAAGGGTTCTGAAAGAACTCAAATGTGAAATTGCGGAGTTATTAACAGTGGTTTGTAACCTATCCTTTAAATCCACTTTGGTACCCAATGACTGGAAGACGGCCAATATAACACCAATATTTAAAAAAGGCTCTAGAGGAGATCCTGGCAATTATAGGCCGATAAGTTTAACATCAGTACCAGGTAAATTAGTAGAAACACTAGTAAAGAGTAAAATTGCAAGGCACATAGAAGAGCACGAATTGTTGGGCAAAAGTCAGCATGGTTTCTGCAGAGGGAAGTCGTGTCTGTCTAATCTATTAGAATTCTTTGAAGGGGTTAATAAACATGCGGACAAAGGGCACCCAGTGGACATAATATACCTAGATTTCCAGAAAGCCTTTGACACGGTCCCACACCAAAGGCTTTTATGTAAATTAGGTGGTCATGGGATAGGAGGAAAGGTCCTTTCATGGATCGGGAATTGGTTAAAAGACAGAAAACAAAGGGTTGGAATAAATGGTAAATTTTCACAATGGAGGGGGGTAACTAGTGGTGTTCCCCAGGGCTCAGTCCTGGGACCGATCCTGTTCAACTTGTTCATCAATGATCTAGAAAATGAGGTAAGCAGTGAGGTGGCAAAGTTTGCAGATGACACCAAGTTGTTCAGGACAGTCAAAAGCAAAAGGGATTGTGAAGAACTACAAAAAGATCTCAGCAAACTGAGTGATTGGGCAGCAAAATGGCAAATGAAATTTAATGTGGGTAAGTGTAAGGTAATGCATGTTGGAAAAAAAAACCCAAATTACACGTACTACATGATGGGGTCAAATTTAGCTACGACAGATCAGGAAAGGGATCTTGGAGTTATAGTGGATAGTTCTCTGAAGACATCCACGCAGTGTGCAGCGGCAGTTAGTAAGGCAAATAGGATGTTAGGAATTATTAAAAAAGGGATCGATAATAAGACAAAAGATATCATATTTCCCCTATATAAAACTATGGTACGCCCACATCTCGAGTACTGCGTGCAGATGTGGTCTCCTCACCTCAAAAAAGATATATTGGCATTAGAAAAGGTTCAGAAAAGGGCGACTAAGATGATTAGGGGCTTGGAAAGGGTCCCATATGGGGAGAGGCTAGAGAGACTGGGACTTTTCAGTTTGGAAAAGAGGCGATTGAGGGGCGATATGATAGAGGTATATAAAATCATGAATGGTGTGGAGAAGGTGAATATAGAAAAATTATTTACCTTTTCCCATAATACAAGAACTAGGGGACACCAAATGAAATTGATGGGTAGTAGGTTCAAAACTAATAAAAGGAAATTTTTCTTCACACAGCGCACAGTCAACCTGTGGAACTCCTTGCCCGAGGAGGCTGTGAAGGCCAGGACTCTATTAGGGTTTAAAAAAGAGCTTGATAAATTTTTGCAGGTCAGGTCCATAAATGGCTATTAGCCAGGGATAAAGTATGGTGCCCTAGCCTTCATAACAAGGGCAGGAGATGGATGGCAGGAGATAAATCACTTGTCTTCTGTTCTCCTTCTCTGGGGCACCTGGCATTGGCCACCGTCGGCAGATGGGATGCTGGGCTTGATGGACCTTTGGTCTGACCCAGTATGGCCATTCTTATGTTCTTATGTTCTTATGTGCAGCAGCCCTTAGCCCAGGGCTTCTGGCTGCTGCTGCGGCAGCTGGGGATCCATGCTGCAGGCACAGGGTCTGCAACCAGTTGTCGGCTCTGTGGATCTTGTGTTGTTTAGTGCAACTGTGTCTGGGAGGGGCCCTTTAAGGGAGCGGCTTGCTGTTGAGTCCACCCTGTGACCCTGTCTGCAGCTGTGCCTGGCACCCTTATTTCAATGTGTGCTACTTTGGCATGTAGACGTACCCTCGCAGCGCCTATTTCGATGTGGTGCTGCGCAACGTCGAAGTTGAACATCGACGTTGCCAGCCCTGGAGGACGTGTAGACGTTATTCATCGAAATAGCCTATTTCGATGTTGCTACATCGAAATAAGCTATTTCGATGTTGGCTTCACGTGTAGACGTAGCCCTTGTGTGTCATTCTTGAAACCTGGGTATTACAGCTGCGAGCATGTGACATGGAGTGGCGAGATCTAGTACAGCAGCAGAAAGTCTCTGTGGAGCTTGAAGAATTGCTGGTTTGGGTAGCAGCTGCCTCCCTGTTTATTTGATGGCAAACAGCGAGCTCAGTTCCCTACTAAATAATATGCTCAGCTCTGTAGAAATGCAAATCCTTAGAACTTCCAGTCTCCTATCCAGGTTAGTGCAGGGCTGGGTTATCTTCTTCCTTTCTGAAAAACATAATATTTTAAACCTGGTAAAGTAATTGCAAGTAAAATAACAGTGTCTCATCTTTCAAACTGAGCAGGAAGGAAGTTTCAACATTAATTGGCACTAATTGGCAACTTTGCTGAGCAGTCTACACAGGGAATCTGAGGACTGACCAGGCCTGGAATGGAACTATCCTTTCATCCCTAGAAAGAGGGTCCCTGCTAGGTCAGGTCTGAAAAAACATTGACGAAGCATGGGAGGAAGTTTGCACTGCAGCTGGCTGAGTGGTGCCTGTTCTGTGGATAAATAAAAGAGTGCCATTTTGGGGGCTGCTCATCTGGCACCTTTCAGCAACATTAACTTTGCATGTAAAGAAGAAAAGGAATGGAAAACATCTGAATACTAAAGAGTGAGATCGGGACAGAGGATCGTGAAATCTGCCCTCTCTCTGTGGGCTGGGAAATGAGGCTGTTTGGTCCAAAAGACCTGCTGTCAGAAAGACTAAAACACTTCATATGTCAAAAACAAAACAAAACAAAACAAAAACCTCTACAACTGAAGCACAGTAGCAATATTTTGTTTTAAATTAGACATAGGGTTCTCAAACTTCTCATAGCAAAAGTCAGGTCTCAATTGAGAAATTGTCTTCTAGCAACATTACTTTATGATGAACTCCCTTTCATTTGCAATCCTGTAACATGCCTGTGACAACACCACCAATTGCTTCCACAGAAGTGTAAAAGGAAGGACATATTTGTACATTGGTAGCCATCTTTATGTAATTTTTTTCATAAAATTGTCTACTCTGTGTCCATTTGATTTTCCTTTATCCTTTCCTCTCGTCCATCTAGTTGAAAACAACAAAGGGGTCAGTACATTGTGCCCAGTCAGGTGTCTGCAGACCACATTTTGGGAACCTTGTCATTAGATTAATCCTAGAAATTTTTCCCTTCCCACTCCTGGATATTAAAATCATTACATTGGGGAAGTGGGGTTAAGAAAGAAGATTAATCCTGTAAAACAAGCTTCTCTCCTTCAGAGGATGGTTTTAATGAGATTGAGTAGTACTGATTTGGGAATATATTAGGAAACAAAGAAAGAAAGCTTAGTCACAATGAATCTAAAAAATTAATCTGGACACAAAGGAAACATTTCTTCAATGAAAATCTTCAAGAAATGGGATCAATAGTTCACTTGTTCAGTTTAAGTTTCCAGTTCACTTATTTATTCACTGTTAATTTATATCTAAAGATATTTTCTTTATAGAGCTGTTTCATTATAGACTTACTGAGCTATCAGAGTATGATTAACAAGTATTTCTGACCATTTCTTTTAATAGTTTCTATCTAATGCTGAATTGTGAGACAGATACAACACTTTGAATCTGTATCATTCAGGAAGAAGAGAAGCTCTTCGAAACGTATGCCTATGCCATCCATCCCACTAGGCACTGATGGCTTTGTGGGATGATTCTAGCAAAACAGAAGATGAGACTCGTAAATATCTCCCTGGAAGTTCCTGGGACTTCAGAGGATGGGGTTTTGCAACTACAATTTGGGAAACAAAGGAAAAAGAGTTCATTGAAATCAGTGGAAAGCCTTGATTTCACTTTAATGGCTAAGGCTCAGAGAACCTAGTTTGTTAATTTGGGCTCAAAACCAAGACCAGCTGAATTTTTGCTAGCATTATTATTATTATCATTATTGTATCATCTCACTGGCGCATGGGTGGGACAGTCAGCATTAGTAATTATGACTCTGTTGGGGATTGGATGCCAGGAAGACCTGAACTTAAATCCTTATTGTGTGTTTATCTTATGGCATGGCCTGGGGAAAAACAGAGGTAATACTTCCCTACCTACCTCACAGGACTCATTTGGATTAGTTTGCATCTTTATGATGTTTTGCAAAGCACTCTGTAAATGGTGGCATATTGGAGTAGGCAAAATACATTTTTAAAAGATAACTCTTGTGTGCCTAATTTACACACAGTTTTTAAAAATGACCGGTGGATACTTTCTGCCGTGCATGACTTGACATGCGGATATGCTGAACACTCTCAATTGATAGTAAAACAAACTGATAGCAAAACAAGTGCTGCAGGTGCTTGAACACATCTGAAGACTGAAGCCAGCAGCCTCTTCACTGAGGACACTAGCACATCTGCCCATAAAAAAAAAAAAAAAACACCTTTGACCTACATCTACCTTAGGCATCCACTAACAGCTCGGAACGAGAGAGAGGGAATGAGAAGACAGGAACAAAGTGACACGCACAGGGTTGCGGTTTACTGTGGATGACTAATAATGGAATTTTAGCTCATACAGTTTAAATGTGACATTTCATATTTTAAAAATTAGAAGTATAACATTCACTATCAAGAAACAAAAATGACTCACAGAGATGCATTGTCTTTTTTACAGTATGTAAAGAATCAGATTCTTGAAGAACATATCCCATCTGATAGAACCTTACAGCAAGTGGCTTACAGTGAAATGAGCTGACAAGTATTCCCAGGAGAAGTAGTGTGTCATGCTTTGAGGTTCACCCAGACTAGTAATAGGTTCTGTCACCCTACACAATAAACCCCAGATGCCTCTGTGCTGAGCAGCTTTGGCTCAGGGCTCTGAGACCACCAGCCTTCCTATGTCAAAAAGATCACACTCTATCTTCCTCCAGCTTGATTACTCCTTGCAGGGTAACCAATAGTTCTTCTAGTCCCAATGCTTCCCAAAGCCATTTGGGGTGCCCAGAACTATAAGCCACTGTGTAACCCTGCTGAACTTCAGCTGGTGACAGGTTTGTTCCTGCTAAGTTATGTGTCAGCTCCCTGACACACCCGATTGTTTCCCTTGCCAGCAACCTCGTTGGGACTATGCTGTTCAGACCTCACGAAGCAGCCAACTATCAATTAACTTCACTTCCTGAGTTCCCCAGAGCTATCCTTCTGCTGTGCTCAGCCCGCTTATTGTAGCTCCACAACATTTTATGATCCTTGCTGCTCCTTTGAAGAGACAAGACACAGCAGCTTATTAACTGGAGTTGATAAACCTTCCACTTCAATCAAAGCAGAGTTAGTTTATGGTAAATGGAAAGCAGCTTTGTTAACCAAAGGCCAAAGTGCTACCAAAGATAAAGCATATGGGTTGCAATGGTTACAAACAAATAAAAGTAAATATAAGCTATTAAAACTTAACAAACTGGAGTCTTTTGTTCATAGAAGTACTTGTCACTGCAATCATGTTTGCTGCATTGGTGGCCTGTTCCTTAGGTAGAGTACAAAACAGAGGGCACAGCGTGCTTGGTTTCTTTGAAGGAAGGCTAAATTAGGAATTCCATTTCTCTCTCTTTTTGGACCAGCAAAGCTTTAACATGTAGACTTTTGAAATGTATCCACAGATCCTTTCTCCTGCTGGCTGAAGACACCATGTTGCCTGATGCAGATGCCATGCTGGTTCTTCCAGGTTGCACCTGTGAGAGTATATACATCTTCCTGCAATCCCCAAAATAAATGCATAATCCACTGTCCATGGTCACGTCTCCCTTAGGGTTTCCGCTCCTTTCCTTTGGCTGGAAAAGCCTGCTTATCAACCACCCCCGACCTGCCATTTTACCTCTGTTTGAATCACATATTTCCACCACATCAGCACATCTGTTGATTCTTTTTAGGTTAACTGTATATTAATCAAGCAAGAATATTAATGACCAGTGAGTTATTAGTTTCAGGGAGCTGGAACTGATTTTATAGTGGGGACGCTGAGAGACAGTGAACCGTACTGTAAAGCCTGTATATGACGGATACATCTCAAACCAGGGGAGGTGGCAGCACCCCTAGGACTGATACCTCCAGAGCCTGTGTATTATGTGCCACCTTTTGGATAAATGCCACAATGGCCTGACAAGAGCTGCTGATTCAGAGTAGGGAACCATAATGGGCTTTTGTGTCAACAGCCCTCCCAGTCCTGAATTTCCCTCAAATTGTCTCCCCTGCATTCACTGGGTACTCACAGAAGTTGCTAAGTTCACTGCCTCCAAAAGAGAAAACACGCCAGTCTGTCAGCTAAGCAGAGCACTTCCCCTCTTCAGTTTAATCCACAACACTGAGAAGGTTTTATAATAAAATAAGGATACGAACAAAGAACAGGTATTTAAGTGTTAAGAAATAAGAATAGAAGTCACTGGCATGGCTACAAATAAAAGCATACATATTCTAAGGACTGAAATGTAACCACAGCAAGCCAGTCACATGTCTAAGCAGGTTTCTCTGCTATTGTCGGTTCCAGCTACCCTTGGTTTTGAGACAAAGAGAGTTTAGTTTTTGTGAGCTCAAAGAATGCCGCTCTTGCTTTGTCCCTTGGGTGATGGATGCCAAAATGGCTTTCACTACTGCTTACGCTGCCAGAGTTTATTCTTTCTGTTTCAAGAGCCAGCAAAGCTTCCTGGAGATGCAGATTCCATCCTCCATCATGGTTGTTAACCAGTTCTTTCACCTCCCCACAGCTAGATTAGATTGATGGATCTGTTTACCTTATATGTAGATATACTTTTCTTTATCCTCTGTGGTATAACTTGGCTTGGTTTACATTGGAGACTCAGGAAAATAGATGAAAAATATTCCTTTGCCTAGGACAGGTTTAAGCACAGGTTTCAGGACACTTTTTAAGAACCTTTTCCTGCACGTCCTCTAACTAATACCAGCTTGCATATGATCACTAACATGCACCTTTCAAAGCCAATTTATGACAATAGTGTGTTGAGGCAACAAGTATGTCAGACCTGATCTGAGGTGTGGTGTGATGTGCCTTCTACCAGTTATCAGTGAGGGGCTTCTTGGATCATGGGTCATACAATGGCCACCTAAGTTTGTTCTTTGCCGTTCATCTGGAAAAGAAGAATGTAGGAACTGACAAAGGGAGCATTGCAAAGGGGCTGCTCAAACAATGATGAATAAAAATAAACCCAGAACTGGCAAAAGAAAGAGAAGGGAAAGTGACCAAGCAAAAATATTCACTCAGTAAAGATTTTCATGGAAAAAATAAAGTGGGTTAATGCCAGCTGAAAGGATTTTACAAATATATCAGAAGCAACAGGGTGTACTGAGCAGAAGGTAGACCCATTAATAAATGAGAGATAGAGTAATGTTAAATCAGAAATGAGCTGGTATTGCTCTCCATATATGCTTAGGTGAAGTTAAGGAAGTAGTGAAACACCAGAAATTTGACCATCAATCAATCAGCTAGCCTTCCCGTCTTGGTAAAACCCAGAAGAGAGGGTTTGGAATGGTGTCCTCTGATGGTTCTCATTCCAGAAATTCCATCATGTTGTTTAAGGAGAGGCCTCCCCCTTGCCTAACCGCACTGATTTCCAGGGATCCGTGTGGCTGCTAGTAGGATCTCTGGAAGGCCAGACCCTATATGTTCACTGGATTCTACGCTCCTGGAGGCTCTGACTGTGGTCCCTGAGACTTGGAGTCATGCTATGAAGCAGGGCCTCTTCTGTCACTGTTCTCCAAGCAAGCACTTTTAAAGAGGGATTACCTACCATGGGGGACTTCCATCCCCTGCATCACCTTTTCTGGAAATCCAGAGCGGGGAGAAAGCTGATTTCCACCAACCCCAGCTTCTTTACAACATGTATATTTTCCACTCTCTCCTAGACCCTGGAGCAGGCAAACAAACTCCGTCTGTAGGAAGAATCTGAGGCCTGGAAGTAGAGGAGATGTTACAGAAGCACTGAGCACTTACTTACAGACAGGAATGGGGAGCTTTCTGTATGGAAGTTTCCCCTCCAGATGGCTCTTTGAGGATTACTCTCCATCCACTCCAGCATATTAAGGGAATAACAGTACATTGATTTTAGCCACTCACAAATCACGGAAAACTGAGGAAACACAGAAAATAGTAAATGTACCAATTTCAAGAATGGAACAATAAATGGTCCTGGCAATGCTGGTCCTGTAAGCCCATCCCAAGTGAAATAGAACAAAAAAAGTAATTAATTATCTAGAAACTCCCAAGGAATGCCCTCAACTCCAGATGAAGGCCATCAGCCAACTGTTCATGTTCCCATTCTGGGGAACCTCTCATGGAAGTCAATGACAGTTTTGCATAAAGCAAGACTTTATGATCTAGGCCACTGACTTGGAATGAGAGTTGAGCTCACATTTTGCAGGGCTGCACCCCAGAGAGTAATGGAGTCACAAATAGTAAGAAGATGGGTTTATATGCATTGTTGTGCAAGATCAACTCTGTTGCCGTAAATACTTTCTAATGGACTTAAGACATTATTGGATACAAGAACCATGTAATATATTTGAATGGTATTAATAGATTCAACACTATGGCCATGTCTACACTAGCCAAAATCTTCGAAATGACCATGCAAATGGCCATTTTGAAGTTTACTAACGAACTGCTGAAATACATATTCAGCACCTCATTAGCATGTGGGCAGCCGCGGCACTTCGAAATTGACGCGGCTCACCACTGCGCGGCTCGTCCAGACAGGGCTCCTTTTCTAAAGGACCCCAGCTACTTTGAAGTTCCCTTATTCCTACGAGCAGATGGGAATAAGGAGACTTCGAAGTAGCCGTGGTCATTTTGAAAAGGATCCCCACCTGGATGAGCTGTGCAGCAGCGAGCCACATCAATCTCAAAGAGCCGTGGCCGCCCGCATGCTAATGAGGTGCTGAATATGTATTTCAGCGCTTCATTAGTAAAATTCGAAATGTCCGTTTGCATGGCAATTTCGAAGTTTTTGGCTAGTGTAGACGTAGCCTATAACTCAGAAATCATAGTTCAAAAATTCATTGAAAATTAATTGTGTGTCTGGAATAACAAGCTCATCATGAGGCATGAGCACTATAAAATAGACCACCAAAAAAGAATAGTAAATGGAACTATCTCAAAAGAATAGATTGTTCAGTGCAATGCCACAGCAGCAGTGTTAGGTTGTACATCATTTGATATGTGCGTTTGTGTTGACTGATAAGCCAAAAATGTAGTAGGCCTTACTGGTGAATCAGACTCACAAGGTGCTTTGAGAATACTGTTAAACTATTGTTGAATGCGGAATTTGGCAGATTGGCAGTGTTTTGTTATTTCATTTACAAATGCTTTTTTCAATGAATGGTCTAACTGCAAAACAAATGAAAATGTATAAATAATGCACTAATGATCAAAATTATGATTAGGTTCAGAAGGATTAGGTTTTGATTACTAAATGTGGGTAAACATAAATTTTACTATATGCAAAAACCAGAAAAAACATTTCCACTGATAATTGAAAAATACAGATAGGCAAAGTCAGAAAAATGCTGCTTGAGAACTTGGCGTTTGATGTAAGGGTGTTTACTTAGACATGTGACGTTTACAGTTTATTGTGGTTTTGGGTTTTTTTTTGTTTTGTTGTTGTTTTTAGTTATTATAAACTTTAACTTTCTTAATCTTAAATTTTACTATCATTAAATATTTTTCTTTGACTTCCCTCATTGTCAGACACACACCCTATAATTTCAGTAAATTAAACGTCTATTTCAATAAGACAGAAAATGCTTAAACTCTGTATTTTTGCACAAATGAAAACATTAAAATTGATAAAAATAGGAAAAAGCTTTAATATCCGTGACTATCTTAAAATAAAAAAAATTTGAAGTGTGACAGGCCTACTTAGGATTAAGCAGAAGTTGTGTGACCATGTGCTTGGAAATATATTAAATGTCACAGATAAATATATATTTTATCCTTCTGATGGAAGAGAAATAATAAGATGTATAAAAGTTCTTATCAATAGGCAAAGGTATACATTAGCATGTGACTCAGACAGCAGTGGGGTTAGTCTGTGATCTTTGCCACTGGTCGAAAATTTCAGTGCTGTAGAGTTAGTAACATTTATGCCTTTTTGTTATGTGATGTATTAATAATCATAGAATCGTGGAATCCTAGAACTGGAAGGGTCCTCAAGAGGTCATCGAGTCCAGTCCCCTGCCCAAAATCAAGTGTGGGTATCTGATGTCTTCTTAATTTTTTAATAAAAATGAAGAAAAATGAATTGGTTATGTTAGTGATTAGGAAGAGGAAGGAAGTAGCATGCTAATGAAAAAATCACAAGCTATACTAAATTGGGAGCTCAAACTGCAAACTCTAATGGGGGAGGGAGGAACTTTATAGTCATCTATTAAAATCTGAAGGGTGATGAGCTCAAGAATAACCAAAATTATTTAGTGTGAAGAATGTGGGTATAAGTAGGAATAATGAGACAGTATTTAAAAAAGGGAAAATGTAGGTGGAATATTGTCAAAATGTCTTCCAAAGACTGAAATATATTACATTGTATAATGGTCTCCAGAGAAGTGGTGGAAGCCTGGGACTTTTAAAACTAGATTATACAAAGTATTAGAAATGTAATGAAGGAAACAATTCTGCATTGGCAGGGAATGGGCTGTACAGTCTAATATGCTGTCTCTATCACTAACATCAATGATTCATTTGATTTAAAAATGCAATGAATTTAAAAATTCATGAATTTTGTATGACATATTTTATCAGTGCTATGAACTAAATAGTGAAGCCACCTAAGACATAACGATAAGCATGTCTAAATGAAATAACTGTTCTTCAGGCTTATTCAAATTAGTCTGATTACTTTTTCTATCCCAGGAATAGCTTGAATACTCATTCAAGCCAAAACCATTTTTTGTATTTTGCTTGCTTCCAAATAATTGCCAATTCATTATCAAATCTCTAATGATTTTAATAATTGGTTGGGCTCAGTAAGAGTAATTCTAAAGGTGATTCAGATGTGACCTAATCCTCTTTCCCAGAAGCCTTAAATACCATTATCAGATCAAGTTTGCAATAGCTCTGTGAGGATAGGGCTAATTAGTGAAAGTGGAAATTATGTGGATGCACTGAGAGGGCAACATAGGCTTGGGAGTATTGCCATGTATGTCACTTCATAGCATTTTTATTTCCTGGGGCAGCATTTCTTTTATCATATTCTTTGTTCTTCTTTAGGCATATCAACACACAATGAAATCCTTCCAACTCACCCCATTAGTGATTGTTATTACTGGAGCGAATGATTTGTTATGTCAGTGTAAGTTCAGACTGACTTAAGACAGATCTATATTAGGAGGTAAAATTCATTTTAGGTATGGAAATCCAGGTGCAAGAATTGTGTAGCTGGAGTCAACCAATCTAAAATCAGTTTTTGCCACTATCCACACAGTGGGAGGTTGATGTGAGAAAATCTTCTATCAACTTCTCATGACTGCCAGGAGTGCCAGGGTTGACAGGGGCACCACGATAGTTTGATTTAGCATACCCCCACTATGCGCTCTAAATTGAACTTCCGAAGAGTGACTGACATTGGGTTGATCTTCCCATAAGTGTAGACATACCCTCAGATGTCTTCAAGGACTTTCTTGCTCCTTATTGTCTCCTCTGGCATGTGTATGCATGTGTGTACATTTCTGTGTTCACACTTCAAAATGCATCTTGAAAAATTGGAAAGGGTTTAGAAAAGAACTGGATGAATGATCTGAGTCTGGAAAACCTGTCATTCAGAAAAGAGACTAAAGAAGTTCAGTCTATTTAACATATGAAAGCAAAAGTTGAGTGACTTGATCATGGTCTATAAGTACCCACATAAGGAAGGAATTTCTGACAGTAGAGAGATTTTTAATGCATCAGGCAAAGGCATAACATACCCCATCAGCTGTAAGATGAAGCTGGATAAATTCCAATAGAAGTAAGGCACCCATGTTTAAGCCAGTAGAACTAACCACAGGGAACAAGCTATCAAGAGAAGTGATGGATTTTTCCTCTCCTCACTTCATCAGAGCGAGACTGGATATCTTTCTGAAAGATATGTGTTAGCAGAACACAATGTAATAGACTTGGTGTAGCCATTACTGGATGAAATTCTATATGTTATGCAGGAAATCAGACTAAATTATCACAATCTTCTGTTATAGCTTGAAAATATATGAATAATGTCAGAATTACAGTGAAATACACATAATGCCAGTTCTGATGGTTTTAGTGGATTTACAGTGTTATATCTGAAAGCAGAAATTGGCCTGTTATGTTCAGTTATATGTCCTTCTTCATAAATTATGAGTACATTAAGTCTAATCCAGTTCCCACTGAAGTAATGGAAGTTTTTCCAGAGGCAACTAAACATTAAAGGACATATGCATGTTCTGTATATTTTTCACAGTGGTACCCTCACAATACTGTAAGCTTAACAAGTTATTTTTTCTTGTACCCAAAAAAACCCTAAAAACAGATCCGAGAATCATTCTGCTCTATAGAAAATCATGACATGAACAACCCCTTAAAGAAACATAAAGAAATGTCAGATTGCTGCATTTTGTTTCCTACTACAAGGTGAATTTTAAATTCTCATTTACAAAGCTAAAGTAATTAGTTAATTATTAATTAGTAATTGGTAACATAAGACAGTAAACTGCAGGGATGTGAGGGCTGATATTGATTCTGCCAGGTGGTAAGCAGGCCTCAATGTAGCATTATTCGAGCTAGTTGCTGGAATAACAGCTACAGCCACTCTTCACCCCATTCCTCCCAATACTGATCAAGTTAAAACTACAGGATCCATATAGTGAAGAATCCCATGATACGCACTCTGAAATAACTTTATGCTTTTCCTACATGGGAACCTTTTCTGAATCAGCATGGAGACCACTTTTAGCATGCACAGAGTTTGCAAAGGTGTCCATCTCTGAGTCAGTGGTCTGCCATTATTTGCACACAAACACTCTAATTGTGGAAGTCTGGTGGTCAGATGGTTATAAATAAACCCTCCATTTTAGCTTTATAAGTTTGTAAAGTAGAAGTCCCCCAAATTTTTTGTTTTACTTGAGGAACTCCATCAACTTCAACCACTGATGGATTGTTCAGTTGTTAGGGCCACCATGCTGGAGACAGAAGACATTGGGTCAGCACACACACACCCATACAGGAGAAGGAAAACATTGGGTCAACATCCCCTTGCACACAGGAGAATGAAAACATTGGGTCAGCACTCTCACACACATGCCCTGTGTTAACCACTCTTCCCTTAGTTATCCAGGTACAACTGCTTTAGCAGGAGAAACCAAGGGAGCTTCACATCAGAACATTCCACAGCTCAGTTGTTAGCAATCCCTCTCCTAAGAGTAAGGAGATTCTCATTCTAATCCTTTCTCTCCCTCTCTGGAAGAAAGGGGGAATTGAACCTGCCTCTCCCACATGTATTCTGGAAGGCAATAACCACATAACTGATATTGGGAAGGGGGTGGGGCGACGAGCAATGGAAGAGGGGTGGATGATTTTC
This sequence comes from Carettochelys insculpta, assembly GCF_033958435.1. NCBI lineage: Eukaryota > Metazoa > Chordata > Testudines > Carettochelyidae > Carettochelys > Carettochelys insculpta. The sequence goes on along the minus strand of NC_134139.1, from coordinate 92,525,658 downwards.
TTGATTTTCAGAACAATTCTTCTCCACACACCCCTTCCTCTGATTTTATAGAAGTGCCTCCAAGGATGATTTGCAAGTGGAGGGGAAACAAAGCATAGTAGGAAGAAGAATGGCTTGTTCTGTCTGTTGTTTTGTCAGTCCCCATTCAGTAATCCCTTGCCTTGCTGGAGAGTGCAACAAGAAGTAGACAAGGGAGGAGAGCTTCTGTGGGAGCTATGCTGCCATGGGGGAAGGAGAAGCGGAGAGGAATTACAGCAGTACTGTATGGATTGTCCTACCTCCTACTCACCTTCCAGATTGTGCCTGGTCCCCAGACAATGATTATGAGTTCCATGGAGTGAGCTGTTTATACAGGATAGGGGAGGGGAATGGTGCTGATGTGAAGGAAGTGATTAAGTGGAATCTCTGACTTTCAGGCTTATGTGGAGGTAACTGCTGTAGGAAACAGCCTCCTCCATCGTTATTAAAAGCCTGGTCCAAAGTCCACAACAGTCTATAGGAGTCATTCCACTGACATAGATGATTATTTGCAATATCTGTTAGATTTTCATTATGGCTGGGTCTACACGTGCCCCTTCCTTTTGAAAAGGGGCATGTTAATGAGCAGGTTCGAAATATGCTAATGAGGTGCTGGAATGAATATACAGCACCTCATTAGCATAATGGTGGCCGCGGCAATTTGAAAGTGCGGCTTTTCAAATCGCGCACCATCCATGAAGACAGGACCTTCCAAAAGGCCCCCGCCCCCAGTTTTCGAAAGCCCTTTTTCCGATCAGCAATAGGAAGAAGGGCTTTCAAAAACTGGGGGGGGTCCTTTCAGAAGGTCTGGTTTCCACAGGCGTCCATATTCATTGCAGCACCTCATTAGCATATTTCAAACCTGCTCATTAACATGCCCCTTTTGAAAGGAAGGGGCACGTGTAGACCCAGCCCACCTGTATCATTGTCCCTCTCACAGAAAAAAGGGCTAGCATGCTTTATTGCTAGCCATTCTATCTCTGAATTAATATGGTACTTTGTTGTACTAAAATATACTTTGGAGGAAGTTTAAGTACCAATATTCACTGATTTTTTTTTTTTGCCAGGAATCTTTCTGAAAATACAAATTGGTTTTCCCTATCATATACCTATTCCCTCTGCTTGCCTTTTAGTTTTCAGATTATGAGTGACATATTATATTGATATACAATACCCACAGCAAATTCACAACTTTAAGATTGCATTGAGAGAGGGCAGCAGCTGTGACAGAAGTAAAGAGCTAGAAGATTGAAGCCCAGAGACAATCTAATGTGATGGTCACAGTGTCTGGAGTGGTTCACAGCTGTGAGTGCCTACTTCAGGGCAAAAAGTCTCAGAGAGGCTACGTCTACACGTGCCCCAAACTTCGAAATGGCCATGCAAATGAGCTCATGAGCTCATGAGAATAAGGGGACTTCGAAGTAGGCGGTGTCCTTTCGAAAAGGAGCCCCGTCTGGACGCGCCGCGCGGCGGCAAGGAGCGTCAATTTCGAAGCGCGGCTGCCGCCCGCATGCTAATGAAGTGCTGAATATGCATTTCAGCGCTTCATTAGTAAACTTCGAAATGGCCATTTGCATGGCCATTTCGAAGTTTGGGGCACATGTAGACACGGCCAGAGGTAGCTGCGTTGGTCACTACCTGCAAAAACAAAGGTGCCTCTCTAAGGTGCCACACAACTCCTTGTTATTACTTCAGGGCAGACGGTCAGAAAACAGGTCACACACCTTCAAGCTGGTGATGAGGGCTATAGTTTGATTTCACCTAGTCAGTAAGGTATGTGAACTCCTGGGTCATTAGGCCAGTCTTGTTATCGACAGTCCCTTAAACTCGCCAGTCTATTTTGCCACCTGGACAAACACAATAAATGGTCTCTTAAACCAAATCTCACACAACATCAGGCTGCTCCCAGTCCCAGAAGACTAGACACTTACCCAGATGAACTGGTTCTCTAGAGAGCTTACTCTGAAGACAATGCTGGCAGCCAGTTCTATAATAAACTACCCAGAGGTTTATTAGCTAAGAATGTAAAATGAGAGTTATTGAGAGGTTAAAGCAGGTAAAATATATGCTCAGGTGAGTCACATGTTGTAATTCCAAATGGGGGCGATGAAGTAATAAACTTCCAGTTTCATAAAAATCTTTTTCAGGATTCTCAGACCGTCTTTGGGGATCTCCACTTTTCAGAGCCCTGCAAATCAATGAATAGCTGTTTTATATCTGTGGATGCAGATATCCACAGTGCATTTTTGCTGATATGGATGAGGAGGTGGGTACAAATTTTGAATTTGTGTCAGGTTCTACGCATCTGGTACCCTTCCCTGTGTGAGTCCAAGCAGTCCAGAGATGCAGGATATTTTCTGTAATCCTGTCTTACAGCTTCTTCTCACAAAAAACAAGCTGACACACATAGGGTCTTCTTTCGATGATAGATAAGTGTGAGGAATGCTTTTGGATCTTTGACCTCTGATTGTTATACATCATGAACACTTGCTTTGAAATTAGCACTTTCTCATTAAATTCCTTCATTTGCATCCCACAAGACTTCTGTCACGTTTGATTGGCTATTTAATTACAGGGATATTCACAGTGTAGATGTTTGTTTTACCTTATAATGGAATACTGATAAAAGACAGTAGTGCAAGTAATATCCCACTAGTTTTCATGAAGTTTAAAAACCAAATGCACACTTATACATTTAGCAATCACTTTGATCTGTGCTAATACACTAGTGAATAGGCCGGGGGCTTGATCATGAGCTGGCATGTGGTCTGCCAGTGTCTCATTGTGAACAAAGAGAAGGCAAAATGCCCTGAGACAGATGTGAACTTTATATGCAAATTTGTAAACACTGTGCATCTCTTATGTGAAGAGACTTCAGCCTGAAAGTACTTCAGTAATTTCTGAGGTAAAAAATAAAATACTGGACAAGTATAACAATGTGGAAAGGGATAATAGAGTTCATGTTTCCAGCCAGACAGTGAAACTTTGTAACCGCACCAACGGCAGTTTCATCTAATTAATATTTCATGCACTGGTATTTCTGTAAGACAATGTCATCTGAGACTCCAATAGCACTCCATCAGTATTCATCATTATTACTGATCACCTTGTTCTAAGCCAGCCAGGGAGTTTTACCCATGTTAGTGGAATACTGAATATTCACACCCTGTATGATCCACATCATTGTACACATCATCTTATCACATCTGATCTTACACATCTTCTTATCATCTTACTGACTGTGACATACCTAACCTCCTTCCAACTCAATATGTGCACAATGTGGCTGCATCTATGCTAGCAAGTTCTTTCGAAAGATTTTTCAGAAGAAGGGGACTCTTTCGAAAGATCCTGCGGAGCCTCGACACACAAAAACTATTCTTTTGAAAGTAAATCAAAAGAATGTGGTGCTCTTTTTGACATTACTCTTCCTTTCCCATTTGACGAAGAGTGACCCTGTTTGAAAGCTTCTTTCAAAACCAAATAAATGTAGACACTCCACTGGGCCTTTTTTTTCCAAAGAACCTGATGGGCCTCATGGGGCCCGATCTTTCGATCCCTGGCTGGTTCTTCTGAATGAGCAGGGGCTGTGTGGACACTCTCTTTCAAAAGAGCAGATCACTCTTTTGAGCTACTTTTTTGTGAGTGGACGCACTCTTTCAAAAGAAGTTCTTTTGGAAGAGATCTTCCAGAAGGCATCGTTTGAAAGATCTCCACAGTGTAAGTGTAGCCAATTTGTGCAGCCTCTTAGCAAGAGGACTGGACCAGGACTCAAGAAATCCAGGGTTTATTCCCACCATTACTACGCATCTGCTGGATGACATTGGAAAAGTCACTTCATTGCCCTTTGGCTCACTTTCCCCATCTGTAAAATGGAGACAATGATGCTATCTTTTTTGTAAAGCACTTCAAGTTTTACTAATGAAAAATGTTGTATAAGAAGTAGGTACAATTATTAACACTGAAAAACCAGTGTACAGTTCACCTCAGAATTTGGCCCATGATGCAATGCAATTTAATGAAAATATATTCAGACTATTTTTTCTATCAGAACTTTTTGATAAAAAGCAGTTTGTCAACCAAAATAATTTTCTCATTTTTGCTTTCTTTCTTTCTTTCTTTTTCTTTCTTTCTAGAACCCCACAGTTCCACACTACGACCCCTCTAATTTAACACAGTTATTAATGATTTCAACAAGGAGGCTAAGCAGTCAACGGGGGGCATGTAAAATTACGACAACGTTGTTTAACTTAGATAAAAGAAGAAGAAATTGTGAGTAGAGCTCGTGGGTAAAATTCCAGTGACACACTGATGAATTGGTAAATTTGGATGAAACAAAGTCAAAGATTATTTTTACAGACTAACAGAGTTTACCACGGTTCCACTGGAAATTTGTTTGGCTTCCTATCAGCTCATCTCTCTGGCACTTTAACACCCCATCTGGTGGGCTGCTGAGGATGCCAGGGCTTAACTGCCTTGGGGCCCGGAGTACATTCCCTTCTTGTGTATTTCAGAATATATGGTTTTAGTTCCTAATTGACACAAAACCAAATTTCAAAATATCAAAATCCTCCCGAAACAGAATGATCTCTACTCAGCTTTAATTGTGGGCTACTTCACAGGGACTTAAAACTGGAGGAAAGAATGGCATAATGGGAGCTGAATTTCAATCTTATTACATGTTAGGTAATTATTGTCTGCCCTGCTCAGACGTACTACTCGTTTCTAAATTATCTGCAAGTACTTTGGAGGAGCACCTGAGCCTCATTGTCAGCAACTCTATTGAAGCCCCTTAAAGTAGAAGGCAATTAAAAGAAGGAAACAAAACATTAAGGTGTCTAAAGAAATGGACCTATATACTGGAATAGTGCAAATATATGTATGCTATTAACTTAATAGGTGATACTCCCTTACCTGGAATAGTGTGTTTAATTCTGGTCACACTATTGTAGAAGATATAACTAATACAAAAGTGATTCAGAGATGGGCAACATATTCTAGAAAGGAAAGGATATATTTATGAAGCAAAATTGAGGAAAAAGAGAGAAAAAAGAGGAGGTGACAGTGAGGGGGAAAGGGAAGTTAAATTAGCCACTCCTATTCACACTTTCTCCCAATAAAAGGATGACATGTTATTCTGTGAGATTGAAAGACCATATATTTCAAATCCACATGAATCTTTTTGTACACACATATTACTAATCTAATTACTATTCTGTGAGACTGAAAGACCATATATTTCAAATCCACATGAATCTTTTTTGTACACACATATTACTAATCTATGCAACTCATTACCATTAGGTGTCACTGAGATCAACAGAGTAATGCAATTTAGGGAGACCATAGAAACAGTTATATTTCAGAAGAAGAGACTAAAATAACCCTTTCTGCCACGTGTTGTCAGCTTCAGGAGCCAGGCTCAATTGTTATGGGTCCCTCTTAAAGTCAGCACCACTGGCTAGAGACCAGTCCAGAAAATGTGGATTATTAAATACTTTCCCAGCATGCCACGGACCGGCAATGCTTCCTATCTTGCAAGAAGCACATCTGTGTATGAAACAAGGGAAATACGGCTAGGGGAAAAAGGAACCCAGCATGAACTTGGGGAGACACAGCAATAATATCTACATGAATAATATTAAAAAAAAAGCCACAAAACCCTCTTCCATGCGTTAGCTTTGGCAGTAATTTGATGACTCTTCTCTCATCCTGGCAGGATAAGCATCCAATAGGCAAATATCTATTAACCATGTCACTTGCTCCCTGCCCAGTCCACTCCGGGTTTGGTGCTAGTGGGTAGTACAATCTCCAGTTCCTGAGGTGCCCTTGGGGTATGCTGTCTGGACCTGTCCTGAGACTCTGCTATCTAATCCCTCAGCTATAGAAACTATGGTAGTGATTGGTAGATACTCACCAGAGTTCCCTCAGCTCCACTGCTGATTCAGTAAAGAGTCTTTTCTCCATTGCTCTCTTTTGAGAAGCCCCCATGCATTATCTCTTGTCATAAAGTCCTTACCCTATATTGTCTCTCACCAGGAAGTCCCTTTAATATTATGACATTCTCAGGGAAAGGGAACCAATCAGCTACAGGAAATATGACTGTAGAGCATAGGAGTCTTTTTCCTTTTTCTTAATTTGATTCCACTACTCAATCAATTCTGAGTTTGAGCGCAGTTATGGGAACTCACAGATCCTCAATGGAAGAACTCTGAGTGGAAACATTGTTCAAATGAAACTCTCCCCATAGTCACATCTCCTCCTGTTTAATAATAAGTGGTGGCACAGAGTCCTCCAACCTCTAAAGCCACCCGAAAGCAAGATCTCAAAGTAGCTTATGTGTTCGTTTATCTGAACATGCACTGACAACATAATAACATCTGGACCATAGCAATAGTGCAGCAGTTAGTACTACAAGTGGGTAAAAGACTGGTGCAAAGCTGGGTTTAGTGGTCTTGTGATTTGCTCCTCTAGTTATTGTTATTTCTGGCTCCCTGTGACTTACGTGAAGTAAAGATTCCATGTCAGGTGTCCACAGTTAACTATACTTGCATTTGCAGTATTGTGGTTTGATTTATTTGTTGCAGATGTAAGTAAAGGAGTTGAATGAACTTAGTGCAACTGTTGATAGAAATAATCCAAAGTTTGCTTTTAACATCCTGAGTTGCATGTGTTTTGGTTTCTTTAGGTTGATTTCTTGTTATATATGAAAGTAGTCACGTGACATATTTAATCTTACAATGTTTATTTCAGATATTCAAAGGGTTCATTATTACCACCTCTGATTTTTCATAAAATACAGTTTAAGTCCAAAGCAGATGGTAAAGACTTGTAAAGGGATTTTAAAAAACTGAGCAACAATCACAGATGAAATTCTGTGCTGATAAATGCAGTAAAAAGCACATCCCTACTATACATACAAAATCATATGATCTAAATTAATGTTATCATTTAAGAAAGAGATTTTAGAGTCATTGTGGATAGTTCTCTGAAAACATCCACTCAGTGTTCAGCAGCGTCAACAAAGCAAACAGTCTGCCAGGAACCATTAGCAAAGGGGTGGTTTATAAGACCAAAAAAAAAATCATAACATCACTATGTAAATTCATGGTATGTCCACATCTTGAATACTGAGTGCAGTAGTTCTGGTTTCCCCCTCTAAAAAAAAATGTTGTGTGTGTGTGTGTCCAGTAACTCCTTCTAAACTGTGTGAGCTAGGGCACCAAATTTGGTGTGCAGCTTCCTTTTACCCTAACTTAAATCAAGTTCAGGGTGTGTTTGTGCCAGGAAAATGGGGATGGCCTGTGAATGGCTTTCCAGAACCTGGAAAGGGACAGGCAGAGAGAAGAGGAACGAAATACTTCAGACTCACCATTAGGGATAGAGAGCTCAGGGAGCAGCAGTGATGCAGAATGACCACAGGAATGCAGTGGCCACCTGGGGGAAAGGGCTCTCTACCCTGCCAGCCACTGGCCACAGTAAATGGCCCCTTGCCCACAACACCCACCTTCGTCTGCAGTGCCAGACGGGGGAGCCCGACGTGTTCTGGTGCCACACCACAGATACTGGGGCCAGGACCAAGAACTCAAGCCAAGGTGGGGGAAAGCAGCCTGGCCCAGCCTGGCCCTTGCACTCCCACCAAGCTCACACTGGGGCTGGGGCAATTGGCCCAAACCCCAAATCTTGCAGCTCATGCCAGGGATGAGCTGTTTTCCTTGGCTTCAGCCCCAACCCCTGAAGCTCATTCTGAGGCCAGGCTGCTTTCCTCAGCTGCAGACCTGCTTCCTGAGCACACAGAGGGCTGGTGAAAGTGGCCTGGCCTCAGCCTGCTCCCATGTCCCCCCGCCCCACCCAGTCAGTGACAGAACCATGACAAGGGCAGAGCAAGCAGGGTGCTTACCTGGGTGCAGTATAACGAGGGGCCCATTTACTGTAAGTTGCAAAAAGCCTCCTTCTTCTCCCCCCACAACCCCCGCAGCCTGTCTGTGCTGGCCCCTGTGTGAGCCTGGGTAGGCAGTCTCTGGGAGCTAAGGGGTTAACCCCCCTCTCCCATGCTGCACAGCTCTGCCCCCTGCTATGGGAGGGGGCAGGGGCTGGACTGCTTCCCACTGCTCCCACACTGCTGCCACCTCCACGTGCCTCAGGACAATCCCAGCCCTTTGGTAGTTTGGTGTCTGCTCTTACAGGGGAAATAAGACCTCAGGACTCTTTTTAAAGCTCATTATTTTATTCTTTAAGCTCATTATTTTATGATGAGTTTGCCACACTGAAGGTACGTAAAGTAACTCTATAATAGGCATTACAATTATTTTGTCCTTTATTGTATGTCCGTTTATTTATATTGTTTGTTGAGTCACGTTTTATGCATTGATTGTTCTTTTTAATATCTATGTAAAATATGCTCCTAATATTATTGACACTATATTACTGTTACATTACTATACTAAGAAATATTTTCGTGGATTTTTCCTGATGTAAGGATAAATAAAAATTAGTAAATAAGAGACTTTTTTAATTTGGAGGAGAGGGGGCCCATAAAGAATAGTTTGCCCTGGGTGCAAATATACCTGGTTATGACTCTGCCTGGTGGACAAACAGAGAGGCTGGGAGCTGTGGTTTAGACACCCCCACCCCCTGCACAGCATCCCCTCAGCCATCCCCTCTCCCCAGGACAAGCCAGGGGCTGACCCAGCTGCCTCATAGAGGAGAAGTGAGGAGGTCAGGAACCACAGCCTCAACTGATACTCCCCACTGGACGACAGGTGGGGGGCCAGCTCTGGGAACCCAAACTGTCCCCTCCCCACTGGAGGACAGACAAGAAGCTAGGAGCTGCAGCTCCTTCTTGGAGGACAGGGTGAGGGGAGGAAGGTGCGAATCACAGCCAAGCCCCCTCCTAGATGACGCCTATCCTGAGCACCCACAGCCCTACCCTCACTCAGGCATGCCCCACTCCCTGCCCTGTCCTTCTGAACACCCCCCCAACACCCGGCCCTATACAGTCATTTAATTGTAGCATGCACATTTGCCTTTCTTTAAAATAAAATTCTAGAGTTAAGGACCCAAGCAACACCAGGTATATCCGCTAGTTGGAAAATATATAGGAAAAGGCAACAAAACAACTAGGGATATGGAAAAGTTTTCATATGAGGAAAGACTAAAATGACTGGGACTGTTCAGCTTTGAAGGAGACTGCTAAAGGAGAGGTCTCTTAGAGGTGTATAACGTGGAATCTTGTGCAGGAAGTGAAAAAGGAACTGTTATTTAACTCTCTAGAGCTACATCTACACGTGCACGCTACATCGAAGTAGCTTATTTCGATGTAGTGACATCGAAATAGGCTATTTCGATGAATAACGTCTACACGTCCTCCAGGGCTGGCAACGTCGACGTTCAACATCGACGTTGGGCAGCACCACATCGAAATAGGCCCTGCGAGGGAATGCCTACACACCAAAGCAGCCCACATCGAAATAAGGGTGCCAGGCACAGCTGCAGACAGGGTCACAGGGCGGACTCAACAGCAAGCCGCTCCCTTAAAGGGCCCCTCCCAGACACAGTTGCACTAAACTACACAAGATACACAGAGCCGACAACTGGTTGCAGACCCTGTGCATGCAGCATGGATCCCTTGCTGCAGCAGCAGCAGCCAGAAGCCCTGGGCTAAGGGCTGCTGCACACGGTGATCATAGAGCCCCCGCAGGGGCTGGAAAGAGAGCGTCTCTCAACCCCTCAGCTGATGGCCACCATGGCGGACCCCGCTATTTCAGTGTTGCGGGACGCGGATCGTCTACACGTGCCCTACTTCGACATTCAACTTCGAAGTAGGGCACTATTCCCATCCCCTCATGGGGTTAGCGGCTTCGACGTCTCGCCGCCTAATGTCGATGTTAACGTCGAAATAGCGCCCAACACGTGTAGCCATGACGGGAGCTATTTCGAAGTTAGTGCCGCTACTTCGAAGTAGCGTGCACGTGTAGACACAGCTTAGATAACATGAGAAGCAGGGGTCATGCAATAAAAGTAACAAGCAGATGGTTTAAAACAAATAAAAAGAAACACTTCTTCGCGCAACTTGTAATCTGTGGAACTCATTGTTGCATACAAGATAAATGTTTGACAGTATGTATTGTTAACTTTGAGGAGGTAAGCAATTACAAAAACCAGAATGATCTTTTACAAAAGAAAATGAAAAGAAGCAATTTGGAAAGAATTGTGCAGTGCTACCTATTTAATGTAAATATTTTCCAAGAGTTTCAAACATTTATTGAGTTATCTAAGTAAACGGAACAGATCCACTGCTCTACCATCCAATAAATCAATTATCAGGAACCAAGCTGGCTCTGGGTGCAGTCGCTGAGTGATCCAGTGTGCTTGGCCGGGCCTCCTAAAACTTCACTAGATGTTTGTGCTTCCTGACTGGTCTGAAGGGCTGATGGACATCATTTAAGCTTTGTTGCCATAGCAGCACGGTGGCTGCTCAAGGCATTTCATGTTTGCAGCTGTGCCAAAACTGGGTTCCTGACCTGACCCATGCTCAGTCCTATTCTGGTTATAGGCCCTATATTTAGAACTTCTGGCTCTGACCACTGGCTAGGACTCCTGACCATAAGTCCATTAGTGACCTCTGTGCTCAGACCACTAGATCAGACTCCCATTCTTGTCACTAGGTCACATGGCTTACACTCCATTGTGTGACCGCAATAAACCTTTCTGACTTTCCATAAAGTATTTCCAGAATTAGTCATAATGTTGCTTATATAGCTGAAATGTAGCTTTCATGGTGAGTTACTCTCACCTTATTACTATTACAAAAGGGAGCACTGAAATCCAATTAAGAGGTTTTTTTGAAATGTCTGCTCCCTACTGGAGTCTTTTTCAAACCATTCTGTCATCAGCAGTTACAGTGACAATTAATAGGTTTCACTGGGGACGGTAGTAATGCATGAAGCCTCTTTGATGCACTATCCTGATCTGAATTCAATTTAGGGTATTAAAACCAAGCAGACAAAGTGTCTTTCCAACGTGCAAAGACTTTTGAAGCAATCAGAAGTGAAATACATTTTCTAATCTTCATTTTAACAAGGGGCACATAGCAGTTTCTTTTCAATTCAAAACATTTCCACTGTAACAAAAACACTGCCTATAATCAGAGGAAATTATAATTTATATAACATTGTACAGGTGTGCCATGTTTGAGAAACAGAGATGAACTCCCTGCCTTCAAGTTCTTGATGCCTAGAATTAAGCATTCTGTTTGCTAGCAAATAAATGGATATGTTTGCAAGCTAACCCTCGTACCTTAACCTGCTACATAGCATTGAAATATGTGCTCTTTAAATTGCCTGTGAAATTGTCATCTAAATGTCCAAACTCTATTCTTGCACCAAAATGTAAAATGAAAGAGCCAAGTATATTTCAAAACTCTAAGAATAACTTAACATGCTCCTAAAATGATCTCACTTATGTTTACTGGCAGAGGTCAAAAATTGATACATTTTCAAATTTTTCATAAGCTTTTTCTGCTTTTCCCTGAAGGACTACAAGTGTAAACTGCTTTTTAATGCATATTGATATTGCTTTTTCAACAAAAAGGCTGTGGCTACACTACCCCTCCCTTTTGGAAGGGGCATGTAAATGACCGGATTGGAACTGTTTAATGAGGCGCTGATATGAATATTCAGCACCTTATTAACATAATAGCGGCCAGTTGTGCTTTGAAAGTGCTGTTTTGAAATGCAAACTGGCCATGTCGACACAGATGCCTTGAAATAAACCCTACTCTTTGAAATCCCTTATTCCCAAAATGAATTGGGAATAAGGGAATTTCGAAGTCTGGGGTTTATTTCGAAGCTCCCACATCTATACAGCCAGTCTGCGTTTCAGAAGCTGCACTTTCGAAGCGCGATTGGCTGCCATTATGCTAATGAAGTGGTCAATATTCATATCAGCACCTCATTAAACAGTTCCAATCCCAGTCATTTAGGTGCCCCTTCCAAAAGGGAGGGGTAGTGTGGCCATGGCCAAAGTGTCATTGACATTTTGAATTTTGGTGCAAAAAGGGGTGGCATTTTTATGAGAATTTTGATCCCTCCCCTTTTAATTGAAATCTAAAAAGTAGTTATTAGTCCTAGTGGTGACATTCACACAACTGTATGCAACTAATGAAATGTATGTTTATAACAGCTATGTGTGTCTGGCCTGCAAAGTTGTAGCTCTAGTGTCCCCAACCCCCACTTTATTTATGACACTGCTGCCCTTCCAGGGAGTGACGCAAGTAAATTTTGTACCAAAGTGAAAGGTCTCCTTAACATTAAAAAAAGTTGCTATTGATATTTTCAACTGGGCTGAATAAGATGTAGATGTTTATCATAGCAGCAGATTGGTGACATCACACCAGACACTGGAAATTACGAATGCTACAGCAGTCATGTAGAAAATGCTGCATACAGGGGATTGCCACTGACATAAGATTAAGGCTTAAGGAAAGCAAAAAATTAATTTGAATGGGGTTTCGGCTGAGCAGAAGTCCTTGAAATAATTGAAATACACGTTTGTACAACTCTCAGCAGCACAAACACTCTTTTCCCTGTAATTAAAAAAGCATTAAGATATTGGTATGATTTAAGATGGACCTAAACCCCCATCTAATGCAAAAGTTTGTGTAACCAGTTGTCCTAACTCTCCATTCTGATTCTTCAGTATGAGTTTGTAAACCCAGAAATTGAAAAAAAAATAGCTATTCATTTTGGATTGTGAAGAGAATGTTCCATCTGCCCATGCATGTGGGCTACACATACACGAGAGCGATCTGTCGACAGATGTTGCTGTTGGAAAAGATCTTCCAACAAAACCCCTGTTGACAGACTGTGGCCACACACAAAAATGGATCGCTCTGTGAACAGAGAGCAGCTGAACGGCTTGGCTGCTTTCTTGCCAGAACGGCCAGCTAGAAGCACAGCAGACAGGGATGCCCAGTGACTGGGAAGCCCTGCCTTTTGAAAGAGGGCCCCCTGGAGCATCCACACAGCTTTTTTCTCAATAGAGTCCATTGAGAAAGGCATTCTGCCTCCTGCAGGAGAAGCAGAAAGTTGTCGATGAAAACGCCACATTCTGTCAACAGTATGTTGATGGAATACATTTTTAGTGTGGATGCTCCATGAGTTTTGTAAACAAACCTGGGGTTTTGTCAACAACACTCTCTGGTGTAGTTTTAGCCACACCGTATGCGATGAAGAAATTATGAGATGCACAACTGATTTTGAACATATACTTCAGGAACCAAACTTCCAAATTGTAGATTCTCTTTGTGGACTGAACTATGCTGTTGCTTACCTCAATGTGTATTTCACAGCTACATAAAGATATGCTGATTTGTTACAGTAACATCAGAATACTTACCATTTGCATACTTTTCAGTCATTGTTGCAGTTACCCCAAATCAATGCTCTCTTCCCTCTGTATTACAAGTTTGGGGGCAGGCAGTGTCATGCACAGACACAGTTCTTGTCAATGGAGAAATATCATCTTCTAGAGGTACACATTTAATTTTGCCATATTACTGGATATAGACTTAAGCTGGTTCTGGTTTGTTTTATTAATAGGAAACCCTGGATCTTGAACCCAGTGTTCATTGCTTCTAAAATAATCTAGCTGAAGGCATATACAACAATCATGCCTGACAGCTGTTAATTTAGCAGATTAATTACAGAACTCTATCATCTGTGTAAAGAAAAGTCTACATGGCATGAATGGGAGAAAATCCGTTACTGTTTTCTCCATATATTTTGAGTAGTAGGTCTGCTAAGACCCATCTTTCTTCAAATTATTTCTGAGAGTTTTTAACTCAGGCTCTAATTTGTTACGTACCTCATCTCTTTATTTTCATGCCTTTATTGTAAGGCTTTTTTTGCAAGTCAACGTGTAGTGATATATTTTCTGACACCTAGGCTGTGTCTACACTAGCACTGCACTTTTGAAAGAGGCATGCAAATGAGGAAATCAAAAATGCAAATGAGGTGCCGATTTACATTTCTAATGCTTCATTTGTATATTCTTCTTTCAAAAGAAAAAAAGCAGTTTAGACTTGGCTCTTTCAAAAGTAAGCCTCATCTTCGAAAGAACTCTTCTTCCCCAAAAAAATGAGAAGGGTTCTTTCAAAGATGGGGTTTACTTTCAAAAGTGCCACGCCTTCACAGTTTTTCTTCTTTTGAAAGAAGCTCTTTGGAAGAATATGCAGATGAGGCAACTGATATGTCAATTGGCACCTCATTTGCATTTTATTTCCTCATTTGCATGCCTCTTTTGTAGACATAGCTCTAATCTTCAGGCTTCTAAGTCATTACAAGTTAATGGAACTTAAGCATGTGTTGAAATCTAAGCACATGCTTAAGTGTTTTTCTGAAGAAGGATGTGCCTTACTGAATGGGGACATGAATATAAAATGGACAGTCTCTATTTCCCCCCAGATTACAGCACTGTACGATCACTCTTTAGAAAAAATCAGATTGTGTTCTGAACGCATCTTTATGCTAATATGAATGGAATCATAGAAATGTAAGGGTGGATAATAGGTTAAGAAGTCATCAAGTCCAGCTCCCTGCTTTGAGACAGAACCATGTAAACGTAGCTGTTTTTAAAACCTCCATTGTTGTGGATTCCGCAATATTCCTTGTAAAACAGTTCAAGAGTTTAACTACCCTTATAGCTAAAAGCTTTCCTAATATTTAACCCAAATCTCCCTTGCAGTAGATTATACATGTTACTTCTTGTCCTATCTTCATTGACACAGAGAACTGATCACTGTCCTCTTGATAACAGTCCTTAACGTACTTGCGAGACTGTTAGCAGATCCACCCACAGTCTTCTTGCCCCAATGCCTAATATTATTGGCCTTTCCAAACAGAAGAGGTTCTCTAAAGCTTTTAACATTTGCTTGTCTCCTCTGGACTCCCCAGTATGACCACCGAGTTGCTAAGGTATGGTGCCCAGAAATTAACACAGGACCCCATCAGCAGTGAGCAGCATGGGAAAATTATTTCCCAAATATTACACACAACACTTTTGTTAGTAAACCTCTGAAAGAGATTAGCAACTATACAGCAATGTTGACTCAAGTTCAATTTGTGATGCGCTGTAACCACTGTATCCTTTTTGGCACCAGCAATTTTCTAATTTTCAAGGTTATTTTGACTTCTAAATCTGTTCTCCAAACTGCTTGTCAACCCTCTCAGCTTGCTGTTATCTCTAGCTTTTATAAGCATACTCTCCACTCCATTATCCAAGTCATTAATAGAAATATTGAATAGTTCAGGACCTATGAATGATCCTTATGGCACCCCAGTAAATACCAACTCCCAGTTTGACAATGATCCATTAATAACTCTTTGAGTATGGGCTTTCAATCAGTTGTGCAGCCGCCTTATAATAACTTCCTCTAGGTCACATTTCTCCAATTTGCTTATGCAACGTCATGTGGGACTGTATCAATTTTTTTAATAAAATCGAGATACAAAGCATCTACTTTCCTCTTGTCTGCCAGGCCAGCAACAATATCAAAGAAGGAAATTAGTTTGACTGGGCATGATTGTTATTGACAAATTCAAGCTTGCTATTACTTATCCTCCTGTTATCCTCTAGGTCCTTTTAAATTGCTTATTAATTTGTTCTCGTATCTTTCCAAAAATTGGAGTTAGTTTGACTTGTCTGTAACTCAGTGATTGGCAACCTAGAAGAATGAGTGGGCCACATGAGTGACTCTCTTTCATTTCAGTGGGCTGCAGTATTGTTGTAACCAAGATGATCTACTAGAATAGAGTGGTTTTGCTAGCTATGCTTACATACCTCGAATTTGTACAGATTGAACTGTAGCAGAACTTTGCTTGGGTGCAAAGGAAGTGCCTGACTCTCATAGTCAATATTGTGTGCAATCCATACACACTTTACTTCATGTACCCTTGCTTTATGTGCATGTCACTTTAGTAATACATGTAGAAAAAAATACTTGGGTGAAAACCAGGGAATCTGGCAACCTTGTATGTGGACAATGGTAAACAAACTGTCTTGTGGGCCACATGCTGCCCATGGTCTGCAAATTGCCCATCACTGCCATAAGGGCCCCATGTTCTACACATGGACATAAAAAATAGAAGGAACACTGTCCACCACTGTTTGTACACCTTATGATACTGAAATTGCTGTAAGTAGAAAACCATCACAAGATGATAAATGGACCAGTGATTCCTGCAGCTATAGTGCTTTCTTACATTAGCCATGTTCTGGTTTTAAGCATGCTGTTGTCAAATGAAATCCTGACAGTTTGTCACATGAAAAATGGACACTGACCTTCACTGTCTTTCCAGCATCTTTTTAAAAACAAGATAAGAGGAGCCTATATTACAAGATAGACAAGTCTCCCCTGAGTAACTCATGACTGCATTACTGACAGTGATATAAAAATCAATTTCATGGTGCTTGAACAATGAAGATGCAGCAACTTCTAAAAACTAAAAGCAATTGCACTTTTTCTTCACTATAGCTTACTGCTAATGGCTAATGCATAATAGACTTCCAAGGGTTTAATTTTATAACCTTTATGGGAAAAGTGCTAAAAAAATTTCACAAACTAAAGAATAAGGGCATTTTTATTTCCTTTGTCCTTTTAATTTAAAAGGGCTTTATTATGAACTTCTACCTTAAGTTTTCCAAAACACTTCATAAAACAAAGCAATGTATCATTTTTATGTAGGGATCGCTTGACTCACTATTAAAATCAAGCCATCTGTGTAAAACTTGGGAGCTATTAGAACAAAATGCCTATAGGCAAGTATAGCTACAGGGTAGACATGATTTAAACCTACAAATTAGAATTTGGCCAGAACATCAAGGTTATCTCCTGAAAAGTGCCCTTGTATCTGTAATTAGTGCACTTTATTAGTTCACTGTTAAAAGGGGAGAATGTATTTAGTGGGGTCCCAAAGTGATCTGGCCTGGGCTCGGTATCGTTCAACAGTTTCATATATGACTTCAATAATGGTGTGAGAAGTACACATTAATAGTTATAAAACCTGTGGATTACACGAAACTGGAAGAGGTTACAAGCACTTTGGAGAACAGGATTAGAATTATAAATGACCTTGATAACTGGCGAATTGGTCTGAAATCAGCACAGTAAAATCTAATTAAGATAAGAAGTGCAAAGTACTTCAAAAGAAAATAAGCAGATGATCAACTACAGAATATGCTAAGTGGTAGTACTGCTGAAAAGCCTCTGGGAGCTGTAGTGGTGTGGCTTCAATTAGAATACAGTATCTAGTTCGGGGCACCACATTTAGAAAAGATGTGGACACACTGGTGACAGTCCAGAGGAAGTTAAAAAATGATAAAAGGTTTAGAAAACATGACCTATGAAAAAGGTGAATGAAACTGGGTATGTTTAATCTTGAGAAAAGAAGACAGATGAGGGAAATCAAATACAATTAGACCTCATATAAGGAGGAAAAGAGATCAACTTTTCTCCATGTCCAGTGAAGTTGGGATGAGTAGTCATGGGCTTAATCTGCAACAAAGAAGATTTTGGTTACATGTAAGCTTACTAACTATAAGTTTGGGAATAAGTTTCCAAGGGAGGCTGTGTAGTTCCTATCACTAGAGGTTGTTTAAGAATAATGTAGATTAGACAAACACCAATTCAACGATGATCTTAGTTTTATTAGGTCCAGCCTCAATGACAGGGGCTGGACTAGAAAGCTTCCCAAGATCCCTTCCTGCCCTGCATTTCCATGACTGTAAGTATTCAGGTTCTATTTGATTGTGTTATAGATTAAGTGTGCAGTAGGATAGATTCTACTTAGTTAAGGTGTGCAGCTGCACAGCCTCCCATTAAGCCTTGCACAGAGGCTCAGGGCTGCAGCAGTAAGAGATTCCTTTCCTCCAAGCCCAAAAGCTGATGCAGCTGAGGATGAGGGGCCTCCCCACTACTCCCACTATGGAGCAGCCATGGGCAGTGCAGGGGGAAGTGACCAGTAGAAGGTTTGGCTCCTACGCAGTTGATCCACAGAGCCCCACACACCATCCCTGGCTTAAGCACCAGCTCCATGCTCCCATTGGCTGGTTTCTGGCCAAGCAGAGATTGGGATCAGTGAGTATGGGCAAAAGCCTCATGCCTCCCCCCACCAGGAGCTGGACCAGTTGGCCTTTTTTTGGGGTACAGTTCAGTGCCCCAGAACAGGCGGGTACAGTGCAGCCTGTCTTAGTGCTGCTGCCCAGGAGCTGTCCAGATAAACTCAAACCCCAGCTCCCACCCTGAACCCTCCCACAACCAGGAGCCACCCCCGAACCACAAACCCCCTCATTCCCAGCCTCGCCCCAAATGCCAACACCCACAGTGCAGAACCTGTAATGCCTCCTGCACCCCAGTCCCCAGGCCTGAGCTTCTCCCCAAACCCAGAACTCCCTCCTGCATCCCAAACCCTCATACCCATCCCCACCCCAGAATCCTCACACCTCTGCTTCCCAACCTCTGCCCCCCAACTCAGAACCCATTGCCCCCACCACCACATGAATTTTATTACATGTACCAATATGAAAGTGATGTGTCAACACACATCACCTCCATATTGATACACGTGACAAAATTCATTCTGCTCAGGGGTGGTAAAAGTTAGAGGGAATAGTGATTTAGACCCATGAAACTGAGCATAGAAACTGATTTTTCACCTTGCTGTGTCTACACTACCTCCATACTTTGAAGAGAGGATGTCCTTAAGGGACTTCAAAGTTGCCCAGGCACTTCGCAACGGGTGAGCTGCAGCTACCCATGACCCGGCACTTCGACTTTAATACTTCGGAGTTGCCATGGGGGGGAATTGGCAGCACGTAAACTCCCAAAACCCTGTTTACCATCCTCACTTTGAAGTAGGGAGGTAGTGTAGATAAGCCCCTCCAGTAGCACAGTGATCCTTAGAAGGATTCTCTGGCATTAATTGACTATTGATTAAGGGTCAAATAGGTATAAAAGAAAAAAAAATCTGTCAGGGATGGTGCTTGGCCCTGTCAAGAGGTAGGGGACTGGACTTGATGACCTCCTAAGGTCCCTTCCAGCTCTACAAGATGTGTGCTTCCTACACAGTGCAGTTATTCCTTCCAGATCACCTATCCCAGTAACAACTTTCCCCTCTCTTACACTGAGATTTTACAAGAGAAAGGACTGAAGGGATATGGTTTTCAGAATATCTAGCAATTGCTGGTAGTAGCCTATTTGGATTCTGTACAACACTAGAGAGTTTGAAAATTCCCAAATGGCAGAATAGAGCCTCCAAGGAAGGCCAAAGGCCACAGCCATGTCAGCCTTCTGCTAGTGAAGGGTGCCCCTGTTTGCCTGAAATCTTTTAAAAATACTTCATTTCTCATTTCTTTTCTGACAAGCCAAATTTAAAGAGTGGGACAGGCCTGGAAATGGAAATCCCTTGAGATAAAGGGATTTTGTGGCTTGCTAGCTGACCCTGTGACCCTGCTGCCCAACTCCTGGAATGGTGGAGAGGCTCAGGCGACAACCACACAAACTGCTGGGTAGCAGGGGGAGCCAGTCATCTGACTTCCTGGACAATTTGGTAGCAGGAAAGCTGGGTGGCAAGGCAGGGCTGGCTACCAACCTTCACAAGCAACTCATAGAGCAGGGGAGCTGGCTAGCCAGGGAAGTAGGCCAGCTACCAACTGAACCCAGGGTAGATCTAGGATAACTGATCAGGAGAGGTGCCATGGGAACCACCCATATGTATGTGGGTGCATCAGTCCCTTTAAATGTCTCACAATGGGCTTGATCCACTATAACAGACACTTTCAGCACAGCACATGTTCAAGGTAGGCAGTGATGAACAAGGCAGGGAGTACAGAGGAATGTGGTTTTGCATTAATGAGAGAGCAGCTCTTGGCTGCCAATACATTCCTCATCAGTAACACAGTGCTATATCCAGGCTGTTACATACCCAGGTTGAAGACTCAAACCTGATCACTGCCCCAGCCTCCCAGAAGACCTACAATCACCACTAAGTACTTATTAAAGGAGCCTTCCTAGCTCCTCTGAAGCAATCTCATTAATTAACTCATCCAAATCTATTTCACCTTGCTTCCAAGTGCTCTATAGAAATAGCTGCCAGCTTATTTAACCTTTCTTGCTCCTGGGATGTGTTTTAGATGTTTGTTAAAACTCCTTTCATTAGCAGCCAAGGATTCAGGAAGAAAGCAAAACAAACAAACAAACCCCAAAAAACCATAAAGTGCTGTTTCTGTTTTAGGAAAACATAAAAAACCCTCTAGTGAATGTACCTAAGAGATCAATGGGTGACCTTGTTCCAAGTCATCCTTAAAAGTCACTTTAAAAAAATAGATAAGAATGCCTTCTCCTTCTCAAAACTATCCTTAGGGTATCAAAACAAAAAAGCAGTCCAGTAGCACTTTAAAGACTACAAAATAATTTATTAGGAGATGAGCTTTCGTGGGACAGACCCACTTCTTCAGACCATAGCCGTACAAGAACAGACTCAATATTTAAGGTAGAGAGAACCAAAAATAATAATGAAGGTTGACAAATCAGAAAAATATTGTCAGGTTGAGCAGATCAGAGAGTAGGGGGGCAGAAGGGGTCGGGGGAGTCAAGAATTAGATAAAGCCAAATATGCATAAGACCGCTATAATGACCTAGAAAATTCCCAGCCCAGTTTAAACCACGTGTGGGATGGGAATTTTCTGTCATTATAAGGGCTCTTATGCATACATGGCTTTATCTAATTCTTGACTCCCCCACCCCAGCCTTCTGTCCCCTACTCTCTGATTTGCTCACCTTGATAATATTTTTCTGATTTGTCAACCTTGATTACTATTTTTGGTTCTCTGTGCCTTAAATATTGCGTCTGTTCTGGTATGGCTATGGTCTGAAGAAGTGGGTCTGTCCCACGAAAGCTCACCTAATAAATTATTTTGTTAGTCTTTAGAGTGCTACTGGACTGCTTTTTTGTTCTGATAGTCTATAGACTAGCATGGCTATGTCTCTGTTACTATCCTTAGGGTAGTAGCTTGTTAAGTTTTGAGTGTGACTGTTTAGGCTTCTACGACTGAGATTTTCCAGTTTCTTATCCATCAAAAAAGCAAGCTCTGAGTCCTGTGTACTTACTCATCCCATTGTCCAGTTGTGTTGAGTTTAAGGTGAGGCTGAATTTTTGTTCATTCAAAAACTATTTGGGAGAATCTGATATTTCATCCTTTGCACATTCACTTGGCATTCTTTTACTTCTGTGAAATTGTTTCTCCTTGAACTGCATGGATACTCCTAATACATTGGCTTGTGAAGCAGTAGCTTCCTTACATACAATGAACCCAAAAGACCGTAATTCTGATTGAAGTGTCTCAAAAACCTCCAAGTGAATCAAGAGCCATTTAAATGTCAAGATCCAGTCTTTGCATGCTTTGCTCACAATGTTAATTTTTACTATGACAGTCTACTTCTTCTTGGCTCAAACCAGAAATGAAACTTCTGAAATGTTCATTTGCAAGCCATCACCAACCAATTTGAAGTTTTGGCATAAAACTATGTCAAGCCCTAAGTTTGTCTATAGCGTCAAGGACACCCTCCACTTGATTTCATAGAGGACAGATTGTCTTTTCTCTCCCTAAACACCTTGTCAGGCTTTGGCATTTTAATATAATGCTAATGCGCTTTTCAACGCATCCCAGTGACTAGTAGAAGCAGAAAACAGGGTATAAAATCTTTGCACATTCCAAGAATAGAATAACTTGTGTAATAACCATTTCAACAGCTTCTCCAACAAGGTTCAGTGAGTGGACAGCGCATGGGATGGAAAACACATACTGACATACTTGAATTCAATTTCCTTGGCACAATATCAATTCTGTTGCAGCCATTGTAATCCCAGGACATTAGAAAGACAAAGTGGGTGAGATAAGATTTTTATTAGATCAAGTTCTGTTTGTGAAATAAACTAGTTTTTGAGCTACACAGAGCTCTTCCCAGACCTGAAGAAGAGCTTCATGTAGTGCAAAAACTAGTTTCTTTCACCACAGAAGCTGGTCTCCTAAACAGTTATTATTGCACTTACTTTGTCCATATTTGTATGATGCAGCCATGTCAACTCTGTTGTCATACTGTTGTCCCCTACAAGCAGCCTTATCTAAACCATCATTTTTCATCATCTGTAAAATAACCTCCATAGCACGCCCCCCGCCCACATTTTGATGTGGATATCAGTTAATTTTACAAAGTTTTCCACAATCTTTGCTTTGTCTTTTGAAATCTCATCATATCTTAGCACTTGTGACTTTTTTCATCTGAGAGACAACGGGAGTGCAGTGAAGTACAGAAAAGCATTCAGCTTTCCTAATATTGTCGAAAACAGTCTGCCGTATTTTTCCCGATAACCTATCACTAAATTAATTTTTAATTTTTAATCAGCCTTATTGGCTTCCATGTGATGTTGTAGTACACTATCATGCCTTGCAAACAAGTAAGCCCAAAGAAATTGCCATTCTGAAGATTACCTAATTTCTCATCTGAATCTCTCAAAGCTAAACAATTTTCATGTACATACAGCAAAATATCCAAGAGATGACACACAATATTGCACTACATATCTTTCTGCTTCTGACAGCAGGCTTGTGTTCACCTGTCAGTTGTGCAACCCTTTTCCAATTTTTCCTCAAGTTCCACCCAGCAACTGATTGCCTCCAGCTGTTCCTTTGAAAATGTGCTTCCCCATTGAAATAAAAAAAGGCTGTGAACTTAGTTTTACATTTCTCAAAGGAAAAAAGGAATTTGGCTAGAAAAGCAAACAAGCAAAAGAGAACAAAGAGGTGCAAGTTGAACTGTAGGTAAACTATGTAGTATAACTCTGCATTAGGAATTTTGGCAAAGAAATACAATTTATGATTTCCTTTGGATTATTAGGCAAAAAAGACTTGTTCTAAATTAACAATGGGATGGTAGTCTACCAGAAAAAGCAGTGAACAGAACCTGTTACTTATAGCCAAGTACCCAGTTCTTCCTCATCAACATTGTCCACAACCATAGCACTTAAACTACCAATCAATTGGCAATTTTCGGTCACAGAGTCCAGGACAAACAGGCTCTGTGATGTAATTAGAGACTTCTACACCCAAAAAGCCTGACATGCACAAATAAACAGCCTCAGTAGCTAAAGAAAGCTCAAAGGTGTAAGTAGTAGCTATCCATGGCTTGTTCACCAGGAACATGGTAGAACTTTGCATTTTCAAGAAACCTGTAGACCATTCAAACTTTTCTGATCTTTTGCGCACTCCAGCTGAAGCTTGTGTTTTTGAATGTCACACTTGAGCTTAAAGATATTGATAGCAGAAATCATGGCTGACTAAGAATTCACCCATTGTAGGATGGAAATTTCTGAGGCAGGTTTTGGTATTTTGCTAAAGACTCCTTATTCATACACTGTGTCCAGAATTTGTTCCAACACCCATAAAGGTTTTCATGAATGAATTCCTATATCTGCAATGACTAGGATAGTGGCTGAAAGAGTTAATGAACACCTCTGAAACTCTGAGAGCAATCAGGTGGATGGTCATGTCTTTGTGAAATTCAGAGCCATCTGAGGTAAAATTAGTGAAATGGCACTCAGGCATGCAGGTATGGTCAAGCAATGTCAGGTGAAGGGAGCAATTAGAGAGAAGGGTAGGGCTCCATGATGGAGGAAAAGAGTGAGAAGTAAATAAAAATGGGGCCATTTCTGGGCTTTTATAGGCACAGATCCAATTCCACTGGATCATTTGCAGAGCATCACAGGAGCATGAAGCTAAGAGCATATAGCTCAGGGATGGGCAACCAGGAATAGTGACCCTCCTTCACCTCAGTGGGCAGCAGCAGCCTGTGGCCCAGAGGGGTTCCACCAGTGATCCTGCAGTCCCTCTGTGTGCTCCCTTTCCCCATGTTTCTCATGTACCAGGGTCCCACACTTACCTGCTCCTTTCCTTCTCTCATAGCTCTATTGGAGAAGTGCAAATGGATGCGCATTTCATCCATGCTCCTCCTACAGTCTCCTAGAGATGGAATGCCACAAACAGATGATTCCTGACATTCTAGCTCTGAGAGGGAGGTGGAGGAGTGGGGGCAGAGTATGAATCAGGCAGAGCACCACTCTGGAAGTTCTGGCCTCCAGTGCCCCAGGATGCAAGAAGTACATAGGGAGGAGGGCAAACAGGGATCGGTGGGCCACAGGTGGAGCCCTAGAGGGCCACATGTGGTCTGCTGGTCACAGGTTGCTCACCACTGATAGCATAATTTATATTCTGACAATATCACTAGCCCAGGTGCACCCTTGCAGACTCTTTTTTTCTTCCTATAACTGCTTGTTTTACACTCTACACTTCAGGCATGCAAAGGGATTCACATTTAAATCCACTGAGCTCAAATGACTATGCCTAGCTCTTTACATGTGTGGATTAATAATCTCCACTCATATAGAGGTACTAGCATTGTCTGTTGCCTTTTATGCATGGATTTACAGTCTCAAAGGCATTATCTCTCTTCCCTGTTTGCTTATGGTTCTTTGATATACTATTCATTCCTTTTCTAAGACAGGGACAGTGTAGAAGAACTGAAGAGTGTTGTTGTGGTCACAGTGTAACAGAGCTTTTCCGAAACCTTTGAAGTCCTTAATAAATTCCCTCTTGCTCTATCTGGATTCCCCAACCCTTATTGGTAGACTATTGTTTTCAATTCTTTTCTTTAAAGAACAAACTTTTAAAAAGCTTTTTCTCCCCATCTCCATGCAAGTGGAAATCCAAGAATTGAATACTATTTTACATTTGCAAAATTTATTAATGGATTGCCAGTCAGATAAGTAGTAACACGAAAGGAAAATCTGTTTTGAGGATGATCATATAAAAAACATACAGATACACATAAATTTTTGTTACAGCTTTAAAAAATTAAATAGTTGAAGTATTAGTGAGTTGATACAACTTTCAATCAAAATAATAAGCAGACAAAACCGAATCTGTTCTAGCCTCTTTAGTATTTAGTTCAGCTCACTTCAGAAATAATAGATGTGTGTATACAGGTGTGGGTTTACTATTTAGTCTCATAATATCAGGTCAAGTTTAGCAATAACTCAAATTCTGTTTAGATGTTTCTGTCAACATGATTGAGGAAAAAAAAATGCCAAGTTAAAAAGATCGTACACCTGCAACAGGATTTGTAGCAAGCACCTGAAATTCAGCAGAAATGAAGGTGTCAAGGACTTTTTTTTAAGCTTTCCCCCAAAAAAATAACCAATTGTGACTAAGTTATAAGCTTTTGAAAAATCTCATTTAGCACATGCACCCCAGAACCTTGTCAGAATTTGAAAACTAAATTTTCCTGAGGATTCTTTATGAACTGAGACTGCTCCAATCTGGGACTTTTTGGCCACATCTACACTACAGTGATCTATCAACAGAAATGACTGTTGGAAGAGTTCTGTTGACAGATCACATCCACACACAAAAGAAGGTCAAAAGAGCAGTCCACTCTGTCGACAGAAAGTGGCCAGTCTGCAGCTTCAAAAAAAACTGTGTGGACACTCTGGGGGGCCTTCTCTTGACAGACAGGGCTTACAGGGCACTGGGCAGCCCTGTCTGCTGTGCTTCTGGTTGGCTGTTTTGTCAAGACAACGATCATGCAGCCCAGCCACTCTGTCAACAGATATTTTGTCAGAAACTCTCTTCTAACAGAAACAAGTGTCGACAGATGCTTCTAGTGTAGCAATAGCCATAGAGACTGAACATTAGATTTCTGCAAATTGCTGCTTCTAACATCCAGGGGCTAGCTGTGATGTTAGGTACTAGAAATGAGAGTGGGGAAATTGTTTCCCCTATATTCTCAATACTCCATCTGGTGGAACCTAGGCAGCAATGAGAAAGTTACAGTATGACTTGAATACAGATCAGAGCTGGCCAAAAGGCAGCAGGTGAGGAGGATTAGGGCAAAAGGCCTGGAAGCTGAGACTAGAAGATTCGGACTAGTTAGTCAAAGAAATTGGGAGGTATACGATCAAGCTAGTCAGGGAACTGGTGTGCATGTGATTGTTAGCAGAGAAGGCAATGGGCGGAGGGACACTTGGGCTGACTGGACAAGAAGCTTAGCAGAAAGACTGAAATTCAGGGATTTGGATATTGAGTCCTGAGACAGAAACTGGCAATGGCTGGGCAGAGTGAGCAGAACTGGTTAGAGAAGCCTGTTGGTAGGGCCAAATGAGAACAGGAGTGGTGGTGGGGGCAGACACATGGCAGAGGGTGGGGCGAGCTGAAGGGGTCAGGGCTTAGGGGAACACAGCAGCAGAAGGGTCAATGACTGCTACAGCACATTCTCCTCCAGAATTTGGCATGGAGTGCAGGATTCTTCTGACTCAATAATCCTCTGTTGTCAGCTATCTATGAAACCCACTGGCAAAGTGTGTGTGTTTCATCTCCCCTCTTGTGCTAACACACATATCAGTAGTAGGGTGTCATCTTTTATTAGTTACTCCATTTGTTCAAGTGACAAACATCAGTGCTGTGGATCTAAAGATTGCAATCCTGCTGATGTTCCACATGCATGTCAATATGATTTCACATGATGGCAATTCTGTGTCTCTGGTTACTTATTGAAAAAGTTAGGAACTAGACTGTACTGAATCTGGTAACAAAATTTTGTTGAGAATGTTAAGTTGCAATCGAAAGATAGGAAATACCATAATTAAGAGTACAGCCTTAATTTGGGTCTTTCGTACAGATGCATAATAAAACCATCTCCCATTATATAATGACTTGTTTTCCACTAGGACACCCACCTCATTCAGGGCACAGGCTAGATCTGCTCTGAGGAAAAAAAATTGTTAATGAGAGGTGGAGAAGCCTGAAAGACACTTGTCTTCTTTGTTGCAGAAGCAAGGAGGTATGCACTATTTGCAGGGGACTGCAGGAAGAGAAATAGTGCTCTCATGATTTCATGATTTCACGGACTGCATGGAAATGGTGGCATTAGTCTAGTAGTTGGTTTTTCCAATGGGACAAAGGAGCAGTGTATGGTCTGACTTCTGCCATTTCACTATTTGGCTGCCTGGGAGAGCTCAGTTTCCTGTTCTCTTAGCTGGCAGTGAGGGCAGGGAGGATTTGACATTGCAAAGCGAGTAAGAGTACTATGCCTCTACTTAGCCTACAGTACAAAGCCTCCAAACCCATGTCAGTAGGCTTCAGAGGGATGGGGACTTATGTCAGGGTGGTCCAACTACAGGCCCAGGAGCAACATGTGGCCTGGGGGATGATTTTTGGTGGCCCATGAACACTCAATAAAAAGTCAGTTCTGTATCAGAGATATTTTGGGGAGGTCACAATTTACATGACAGGCTCTGCAATTCTAGTCTCATGTACAAAAAATAGCAATGACATCAGCATGACCTTGCCATTAGTAAAGTGAGACTCCCAACCCCATCCTGCATTACCAGGGATGCATTGTGTACGTGTGAGGTATCTTGGCACCATGTGACAAGTCAGTCACCCTCAGGCCTTCAGTTGAGCTGAATCAAGCACACAAGTATAGTGTTCCCTATCTACTGGCAACCATGGAGAAAGCTGCTCTGTTAGTGCCTTATTATATCTGCAAAGTGTATTAGTGCCAACGCTTCCAAACTTCATAATGTAAGAATCTTCACATACCATTTCCCTTATCTAGTCTTACATGTTCTCACAAGACAAAATTATCACGAGTGCCCCACAAACTTTAGCTCTTGTGTCCACAATGCTGGAGATGTTGGATCGCCCTGGCTTATGCTATCATGAGGGCTGCTGCCAGGTGCTCAGTTTTCAACCAGAAGGCCTAGTAGAAAAGGGACTGTGATGGAGTGGTATGAGTTTGGCTGGTGGCACAGCAGGGTTAAAGCAGGCTACCTGCCTTCCATGGCTCTATGTGGATTGGAGAAAAAACAGCATGAGCCCACTCCAGCTTCTAGATATAAGGGCAGCCAGGGGGCTCCAGACATTGCTCTGTCCCCAAGTATGGGTCCTACACCTGCCATTGGCCAGGAATGCAGCCAGTAGGATGTGGAGACCATGCCTTCATACAAGATCGTATGCAGAGCTTCCTGGCCAGGCTTCCAGTGGGAACAAGAGCGGGGGATATGGTGCTGCCTCAGGAAACTGCTTGAAGTAAGCAACCCTACACACCCCAACTCTGATACCTTCCCATCATCTGAATCTCGAACCAGTCCAGCACACTGCCTGTACCTGGGGAAACAGGTTACACCTGGAATAGGTGAAAACAAAAAAGCAGTCAAGTAGCACTTTAAAGACTAATAAAGTGATTTTTTAGGTGAGCTTTCGTGGGACAGATCCACTTCTTCAGACCATACCCATACCAGAACACGCAAATCAGAGAGTGGAGGAGGGCGGGGGGGCGGAGAGATCAAGAATTAGATTAAGCCACGTATGCAAACGAGTTCCTATAGTGACTCAGAAAATTTGCGTCCTGGTTCAAACCATGTGTTAATGTGTCAAATTTGAATATAAAACAGAGTTCAGCAGTCTCTCTTTCAAGAGTGTTGTGAAAATTCCTCTTCAGTAACATGCAAACTCTTAAGTTATTAACAGAATGGCCCACTCCATTAAAATGCCGGCTAACAGGTTTGTGGATCAGGAGTGTTTTTAATGTCTGTTTTGTGCCCATTAACTCTTTGTCTAAGGGAGTTTGAAGTCTGTCCAATATAGAAAGTATCTGGGCATTGTTGGCACATGATGGCATATATGATGTTAGTTGAGGAACATGAGAATTTGCCTGTGATTTGTGAATAACCTGGTTAGGTCCAGTGATGGTATCTCCAGAATAGATATGTGGACAAAGCTGGCAGCGGGCTTTGTTGCAAGGAAAAGTTTCAGGATTGGTGTTCCTGCGACGTAGACTGTGGCTGTTGGTGAGAATCCTCATAAGGTTGGGAGGTTGTCTGTAGGAGAGAACAGGCCTGTCACCTAGGGCCTTCTGGAGTGTGGCATCCTGATTAAGGATAGGTTTTAGGTCTTTAATAATGTGTTGCAGTGGTTTGAGTTGGGGGCTGTAGATAATGACCAGTGGTGTTCTGTTCTTGGCTTTTTTGGGTCTATCTTGGAGTAGCTGGTCTCTGGGTATTCATCCGGCCCTGTTGATTTGTTTTTTTATTTCTCCTGGTGGGTAATTCAGGTTTATGAATATTTGGTAAAGATCTTGTAGTTTTTGTCTAATTATTACCATTTAGAAAAAAATCACTATCCCAAATAATTCATTTTCATTGCTTTGCTTTGAATCTTTAACGTTTGTTTTTTCAGTTTCCCCCTAACTGATACTTGTTAATAATCACCTTGTATCCATTGACCTTGTAATACACTTTCATATAAATCAGTCCCTCAATTTTCCACATCCTTTTTATTGCTGTTCTCTGGACTGGTCCTAGTTTTTCTCTATACTCCTTGTGATTCTAGACTTCAGAGAGATGTAGGGTATTAATAATAGCGCAATCAGCCTCAAGTTTATTTGTGTGCAATATTTCAGAAAAGGAGACTTGAAAAGAGTGTTTAATGAAACTTTCAAGCAGTGTGGCCCTTTGCAGTCAATTGGCCTACAATTTATCTTTTATAGCCTTACTCTGCAAACAAATATACCACCATACTGTGATTGGATTCACTAGCTTGAATATTTGCAGACAACATTGAAGTCTTAGTGCTGTAAAGGGTTAGGGCCTGAGTTACCTCTCATTGAAGTCTCTGAATCTTTCATCATTGACTTCAGTGAGAACAGGACTGGGTCCATTTGCCCAGTCTAGAGGTGAGGAAGAAGTGGTGAGGTAGTCTAAAAAACCTCATGAAACATTACAGCCTTCAAGTCCCGTAAAGGGATACATCACGTGTTTTAGAAGGAATGCTTGACTGGGGGAAAATTCCTTAAAACTGTCAGGGATTTTTATCATCCCTTGGACATAATCGTCCCCGTGGGCCAGGGAAAACTAGCCTTTGGCTGTAAAACATCAATGCAGGCACATGAAAAATCCAAAGTCTCATAGGCTGCCATTTAGCAGCCCCCCGCCCCCCCAACGGTCACTCTGGGTCAGTTGGTTTCCCCGGTAACCTGAATTCATGAATTATTCATGATCAGGAGTTTAAGTTCCAGGCCTCTGATTGGCCCAAGGTGAATCTTTCGAGCACCTTCGGAGCCTCAGAGCACCTGATTGAAAACAGGTGCATAGAATTTTCATATTATAATTACCTTATGAATTATGCATGAACTCGCACCATAAAAGCAGGGCTTGTCAGCAGTCCTGCAGCCCTTAGGGACACAGAATGGCATCCATTACCTTACACAGAGAAGCATGGCAGCTCCGGCTGCGTCCGCTGAACTCTGAGGCCAGGCGCGAATCACCGAACACCTGAAATCACTGTGGTGTCAGCCTCTTTTTGGCGGCACCTGCCCAGAGCTGAATAAATCAGCACCGCGCCTGGCCTACCTGAGTGGCCCTCCTGGCACAGAAGTGGTGCCAGCGCCCCAGCGCCACACCGACCCCAAGCAGCGCGTTTGCGTCGAGGAGCGACAAGCAGACCCTTCGGCCAAACTGCCAGGTGGCAAACTGGCCCTCCACTTCGGTGGGGGGGTTCTGCGTACCTGGCGGCGTAACCTGGGGTCTGCCATCGTCATCAGTGTTCCTGCAATACCATCACCCGCGCTGCCTTTGCAGACAATGACTCACCTTTGAAAAGGCTACTTCTACTGGACTCGACAAGCACTGGATTCGACTACAGAAACACATAAAATTCCCATTAGGTCCGGAGCATACCCCTGAGCCACATTACCAATATTGTCACTTCAGATATATTCAAGGGAAAAACTAAATCAACTAGGGTACCGGGACCCCTTATAGGGGGACGAGGGTCATTCCCTTGTCGTGCGTTCCTCTGGGCAGTGCCCGGGGGCCCAACCCCTCAGGGCCGGGCCTAGAAACCCACATTCAGACAATCAAACTATGCTCACACTTAATTAATAATTTATTGTTATTATGTTAATTAGTATTAGTAGTATCACGTATTTAAGTATTAATAATTAGAAATCTATATTCCACTGCTGCATTATATTTGTTCAATTGTATACTATAAAGGTAGAGGCATTACCTCCCTTTACCCATACTTACCTTTACCCTTCCAAATAGTAGCCAGGTTTCCTGGCCTAGCCAATTATTGGCCTCCCTGCTTCCATTTAAACTGGGAGTGAGTGCAAGGGCTCCTGGGCAATTAGGTTGGGCTTTTGGTAGAGGGCCACGGCCTCTGCAGCACCAACCACTTTTGGGCCAGAGTAGCAGCCCGGCCCCAGGTAGGAGGCGAGGAGTAGTGCCCTCGCCCCACCTTTTAAGGAAGCGTAAAGGGATTTTAAAACCTACCCCAATTCTCCTATTCTACTCCTAACTATTTCAGGCCGGAGTAGTGACCTGGCCCCAGGTAGGAGGCGAGGACCAGCACCCTCGCCCTGCCTTTTCCCAAAGAACTCTTAAACCATTTCTAAAACCTATTGCTTTTTCTTATTTTCAACTAACCAAGCATTTGCCTTCCAGACAAATAAAGATTTCAACACAAAATTACACCATGGATCTTTTAATACTTGTAAGTGTTTAGTTGTGTTAGTTAATATAGGTATAAAGATAGATATAGTTAGTTGTAATTAGTATTTTGTTGTTACTTCATGTTCTTAAATAAACTGTTGTTCTGTTGTACCCCTTAATCAGTGTCCAGCCTTTGCTATTCCGGGCCAGCCACTGCCTGCCAGGGGAATTGGGTGGAGCCCAGGTGCACAACCCCAGTTTCTTCCACTCCGGTGGGGCAGGGGTGGGTCCTGTCTAAGCGTTCCTCCTTGAGGGTAGTTTCCTGGGAGACCTTTTAGGGCAGAGGGTCTTGGCCTCTGGTTGGCTACCCAGGGCCAGCTGGTCGTGAGAGATACCTACTGTGACAAAAACAAGACAAAGTGCATCACCCTAATTAAATGTGACATTTAACAGACTAATCTGAATGGTGAGCCTCTTGGAATCTGTAAAAGGTGAATACTTTCAGTCCTTTTCCAGCTGCCTGCTACAAGAACACAGACAATTGCTCTGAATAATTGGTTTAAAAGGATTTTTTTTTTTTTGGTGATTGATGACAACATCAGTAAAGGTCTGCCTAAACAGGCCCTTTCTGCCAGACTAAGGGGCTTATACTGTCTGCAAATACTCAAAGTGTTAGACAAGTAGGTAATAAAGTCAGTTAATGGAGTAGAAAAAGTTTGGGAAGTTTAAAAACTGAAGGACATTTCCTAAGAGTGATTTCTGATACAAACAGGTTTATTTGCCCTCTCAATTTATTAAAAAGCTGATTTTTTCAGAGGTGTTAAATAAGTAAATAAAATGCTTTAGGTGAGTGTTTTTGTTGCTTATAAGATTAAATGTAAGTGTCACACTTCAGGGCAACGTAGCATAGTCCAGCAAGGATACCTGCTCTTAGATCTTGGGCCATCACCTCTCTGTGACAGAGACTTATCTCTCTCTCCCTCCTAACCAGGGCAAACCAGACCACCTACATAGGCCAGCATCTGACCTTTGCTTTTTCTTCAAGGACTATGGAAAATGTAAATACTAGCAACTTCAAGTTACCACTCAACCCTTTCTCAAGGTATGTCTACAACTATGCAGCTTTTAGCGAAAGGTTATTATTGACAGTGTTATTGCTAAAAGTCAGTGTGCATGGACAGTTTGTTGGCATTTTTGCCAAGAAAATACTCTCCACATTCCCTGACCTGCAAGGGGTTATTTTGTTGTGTTGTCAGGAGAGTGCATCTGCATACAAAGCAACATTCACATTTTCACTTGCTGTATCAAAACTTTGTTGTTCATAAGTTTGTGACACTGCTCCATACATTCAAGGAAGTACATTTTTGAATATGAGTATGCATAACTTGAATATGCTTTATGGAAAACAGGGCAAGTAACCTATCATTCAAGAATCTGTAATCCCCTGAATGCGTATGTTCTCGAAGATACGGACTAACATGGCTACCTCTCTGATATATGTTCTATTTCTGTGCATATATTATTCTTGTGTGTGAAGTTAGAAATATGAAGTATAAATCTGCTAGTTATTGTAGATCTTCTTGTGAAAACCATTAGTGGTACTTAAGGAACTTAATGGCCCAATGCTCAAGGCAAAAATCTGTGAATTGTTTTGTTTTTCCTGTAAACCTAAACTACAATTGGTCCTATGAAGACATGCGCCCATACAACCTAGTGCTGAAATCCTTCTTGAATTTGATGGTTTTCCACTAGGGTAGGGAAAATGGAACAAAGACTTCCCACCCTCTGGAACTTCTATTTAAGAGAGGAGAAGCACAGAATGATGATCTTCAGCTAGCTTCAGAGAATGTTCTACACCTCAAGAGGACACATGATCCTGGGAACAAAGAATGCTAATGGAGGTGGTGGGGGGGGCACGTGAAGCAGCTGGGCCCAGGTCAGAAAAATAAGCTCAGTTCTGGCCTAGGAGTATGGTTAGAAATTAGGATTTGTAACCATTTCTCTTAGTGTGTTAGGCTTAGCTGTCATGTCATTTTAGCTAAGTGACTTACTTTGATCTGTCTGTCATCACTTGCAACCATGTAAACCTACTTTTATGCTTCATAAAATCACTTTTGTTTTTTATTATACCCAGTATAAATACTTGCTATCTGGGAGGTGGAGGGGGGTTGGGGACAGCTGTGCATATCCTGCTTTCATTGATAAAGAGAGCAAACTTTGTTATTTCTCTATTTACAACTTTTATACAGCATAAGATTGATTTATTCTGGGATTTTCGTCCCTGTTTGGGGCTGTGCTCCTGGGTTCTGTCAAGTCCCTGTAACTGAGTCATCCCATAACTGTTATCAGTGTGTGTATTGCTCGGCAGGGGGACTGCTATCCTAACTGTGGCCAAAAGATAGGGTGGTGGTTTGCCCTAGAGGACAGGTGTGTGAGCTCAGTGGCATGATCAGCACACTGGGTGACAGTCTTCAGGGGATCTCTCTGATCCAATACATGACAGAGATTTTTAATGCACCCATGAACCACAAAAGTTTTGCTAATCAAGTGGAAGCACAGATATATCCAAAGCAACCATCTTTATTCTTAAACAGAAAACATTACAGAGAAAACATATTAAAAAAGAATTAAATAACCTATATGCATGAGAAACTCTGGCTCCAGAAGCTGTCTGTCCTTCCAGCCTTTCCACAAGAATTGTAGTCACCTTTAGGACAGAAGGTTCTTTCCATGTTCTGGCTCCCAAGGAAGGTCCTGAGACAATTTAAACTTACGTATCCAGCTGGCTTATGGAAAATCCAGTTTCTATTGGTATATATGAGCCTCCCCAGGTGGTACCTCTGGGTGTGATTGCAATCTGGCCAATTTGTCTTAATCACCACCCAGTACATTCAATTTGGAAAGGAGCTGTGTTAGCCTTTCCACATGGAGCAGAACATCTTCATTCATTTAAAAAAAATGGACCTCAAAGATACCACATGGGATTGTGATTCAGATCAATCAGTGAGATCGTCACTTCTTAAATGATCAGCAAAGGGCTCATCTGTCAAGTGTTACATTTAATTAGGGCAATACACCTTTTCTTGCTTCAGGTTTGTTTATTATATACAAGCCTAGTCCACAATAACACACATACACTTAATACAATATAGTCTTCCATGGATTTTTCAGGAAATTACAATACCTGTCAAAATCAGACCAGCCATATTTTATGTTTAGGATCCCATCTGCTATAAATTCCAGTGTTTAAATTACCATTCTGTTCTAAAGGTAATTATATTAAAATACATATTTTTGTATTAAAAATGTAAAAATAGTATCTTTTCTCCAGATTTATGCCCTTTGTATGTATATACCCATATCTGCCCTTCTCAGTTTTGATTTATAGTAATTTTAATAATTTATACTGTTTATTTACGTATTCAGCTGTGATCAAACTTGTCTGTTTGATTGGTTTCACTTTGCATTTGTAGCCACCAAGTTCATACTGTAGCATTTGTTATTACCTCTGGAGTCTAACTGTTTTCCTGTCTCCACAGTTTTCAGCTTAGAAAAAATAAGGTCAGCCCTCAGTTCCACAGACTTCATATGTTCAGTTGTATTGAGGAATGTTTTAAAAACTTTGCAAGTTTAGGATTAAGCTCCAGTAGATAGATGCACTGTTTGTTAGCTGTGTGTTTGTACGATCACATTAGATTCAGACTTCAATCGCTACAGTCTACGCAAGTCCTCTGTGGAAACGTCAGCTGAAATTCTCAGCTGTAGAGGTTTAATGAACTGTTTGAAATTCAATGTAACTTGGGCTAGTCTAGCAAAGTCTAATAGATGCTGTCGTTAAGAAGATATTTTGGACGTACTGTGCTGTTTTCATAAATAAGGATGCTGCTGTGAAGAGCCTGTGTGAGTTTCAGAGCTATTAACCAGGCCCTTACCTGCTAGCCCTTGGGAAACTGCAGCGAACCATATTCCCTGTTCAGTTTTATTCAAGTGTGTTTGTGCATTTGTCAGAAATAATGTTTTTGGGTTGTTATGACAGATTGCAACATGCTTGTCTGCTCCCTACTGCTTTAACTTTCATAGAGGTCATCACGGTTTATGAGTTGAGATTACATAGAAATTTAAAAATGGTTAAGGACTACTTCTTCCCGTGTGTATTTCTTTGTATGTACACATTTTGCTAACTATGGCTACGTCTACACTAGAAGCATCTGTTGACAGAAGTAACTGTCAACAGAGAAAGCACGACAGAACCTCTGTCAACAGATTGTATCTACACACAACTTGCTCTGTCGACAGAGAACTGCCAGACTACACTGGCCTCTGGTGCCAGAAAGTGGAATGGCAGCACTGCAGCAAGGGCTGCCCGGCAACCAGAAGCTCCCTTTGTTGACAGATTGTTATGCCTCAAATTTTTGAGGGATAATACTGTCGAGGGAAATGTAGAATTCTGTCCAGACTCTGTCATCAGAGTGCTTTAAGTATGTAGATGCTGCCTGGGTTATGTCGCCAGAGGGCCTCTTCTGTCGATAGAACTCTCTAGCATAGACCCAGCCTTATCTGTTTTGATAACTGTGCTATGTGACTGAGTCAATGAATTTGTTCCCTGCTATGAAGAAAAAGTTAGAGAACAAAGTCCTTAAAATTAAATTGAAAGGAAAAATCTAGAATTGGGGAAAGTGTGTCTGACAGCAGCAGTTTCACATGCTGCCTCAAATGTGGAGATGTTCTGAATAGATGTTGTGTCTTGAGAAGCATTCTTTTAATTGGGGCCTTCTTATGTCATCCTAACTGCTGTCCCTGCTCTGCCATACCCTTCCCCCACTATGAGTCTTTTCCTGTGGAGGGTAAGGCTCCAGAAGCAGGGCAGGAGTGGGACACTACACTAAAAATAGTAATATAAATGGGGGAGGCAAGTAGAGAAGTCATAGGTACTTGAGTATGTACTCATACCTTCCGTGTGTATCTTTTCTCTGCCCACCCAATCTGTGCCCCACCATATACACAGCTATTTACACCCAGGTGAGGATGGCTACCCAAGTATACACTTACAACTCACTGAAAGTAGCATACAGTGCAGGCATACCATGAATTAATGCTCTGATCTGTTGCACCTACCACACAACTGGGTTTGGTAAAGCAAGTAGACTGAGAAGTCCCTAGGAGAAAAAAGGTAGTTTTTAGTGTGCTGTTATCTAATGGTTTAGAACAAGGGTATTCTATTGTAGTTGATTCTATTGTAGTTGATTCTATCCTCAGAACATTCTTATACTGCCTTTATCGACATGGTATCAAACTGTCTTGCGACGAGTGCATGTTAGTCAGAAGACCTAAGCTCTATTTCTTCCGTGTTTTGAGCATGTAAAGTAGAAATGATTAGGTCAACAGGTGGATGTTTCAGAGAGAGGGACACTGTATTATAGCTTCAGAATTATGGAGGTTGTTTTTTTCATGCTGAGGGTGTTTATATTCATCCACTATCCTGCAATTTTTCAGCTCAGTTGTCCCTGTAGTGGAAACATCAGTTTCCCTCCCTCAGAGGTGAAAATGACCAATGAAGCCTTGCAGAATGGCCAGGTTAGTATCCTGGAGGTTGGTGACAAACATAAAATTGGGGCCTTGAATCCTTAAACACTATCTAAAAGAACTCAAGCCATGCTTCTGATCCTTCAGTTGAAAACACCCACATCACTGATACCTGCACTTTCTCTGAACTCTACTGTCAAGGAAATGGTGAAAAGTTCAGGATCATCTAATTTGTTCTGAAGCCACTCTAACACATTAATCCTGAAGGATTGGCATTGTTATTTTCATCAGTAATCAGAAGGCAAGCTTTGTAGGTTTAGGTGGTGTTTTATAAGTGACACACCAGCACCTAATTCTGTACCAGCTGTGGGCATCAAGCCATCATCACAAGGTGTGGGCCCACCAATCCCAAGGCTAATGTTTCAGCCATTGATAATTTTTGCTAGCAACTGCAGACAAGCTTCACTGAAACTTCAGGAAGAGATGCCATCATAATCCTGGATGACTTTAATATACACATAGGAAAGGATAATGATACCTAAAAATGTACCCTCAGTGCATTTGTTAGTGAGCAGGAAAACAGAAAAAGTTGCTGGATTTTTCAGCTGTCCACGACATTGTTAATTTACTCTTTTGTCATTCAGAGATTTAAAAGTAGACCTCACACACCACAGATGATCTCAGATGTTGTTGATCAGTCATGGGTGTATGAGTTGGAAGTCGTGCTGAACATGACACTGATAATCAGCTTCTGCTGACAGACATGCAGCTCCATCTTCATAGACAGACCATTAATGTACTGAAATTAAACCAGATCAACCAAAAGCTCTTATTGCAATCAAGCTATGAGAGAACCTTCTGTTCCGAGCTATTGCATTAGAGACTGCAGTGTCTCTCTGTCTATAATCAATGAGGTGTGAAGTTCTTTCATGTCATCAGTGTTGACTGCTGCCAGCGCAGTACTGGGGCCTCAGCCCTTCAAATTTCATCTGTGGATCAGTGAAGAGATGCTCTCTGCATTTGCAGCTAAGACAGGAGGGAGATTATAGGCTGAATCTTCGAAGACACATCTGCTGAGAACAAAAGCTATGGCTCAAGTGTTTGACTTTGGAATGTCATGGAGTTATTATGTAAGAAAGATAAGGAATCCCAGTCATTAACCCAGGCATCCAGTGTAAGAAGCTACTGATGGGCATGACCTGTCATGTCTTGGGTATTTGTGGGGGAAGGTGGCATCAGCACGCTCCATACACAATACAGAGTCTGCAAGATCAGTTGCATGGATGGGAAGACCATTTTAAGATGCTCCTCGGCAATCTACTGCCAGCAGTATGTCTGCCATTTGAAAAGGATCACAGAATTCTGGTACAGCCACCTTCTTTCACCCAAGGAGAAATCTGGTTTACAGGCCATAAAATGATATATGGGAAGTCATCAATATCACCACAGAGTTGTGGAAGACAGGTGAGTCATTGTGATGCCATGGATGCATTGTCTCTTCCAGACGACCACTAGTATTTATCTTAAATGACTAGAAATAAGATGGCGTTCTGCTTCTTGTTCAAAAAAGGGCAATGTGATGGGATATACAAAGCCCACACTGGACAACAAGAGGTTAAGGGATTATGTTTGGCTCTGCCAGCCCTCCCGACCACCCCTGCAGTAAATGCCCCATCTGCTGGAGAATTAAAATGTGGGAAATTAGCTCAGATGGGTGGCAAAGCTGGAGGGTGAGCAGCCTTGCAGTCCGCAGCTCTAGTAGTGCCATGATAAGCCTAAATCTCTGAAACAGTTGCCCAAAGGGGACCTTCCTGAGGGAAGGGAAAACCCCCTCAGAGACAGCCAGAGAGGGAAGTATCTCATGGACCTTGGACTTTGGTATCTCCCTTTACTTATTGTGATTTGGGTGACAACCTCACCCCACCCCCAGGAAATGGGTACCACTCCCTCTTGCCCCCCAGGAAAGCCTTGGACTAAGCTGATTTTAGGGGAGTGGGCCACAGAAGGATGCCTATGGAGGACCATCTGAAGCAGCCTTTGTTACCAGATTACTGGTAGCCTAAAGGGCCTTGGATCGGAGAATGGGGAGTGGGAGGGCTCAGGCTGGGCCCCCCATCACCCGCTTGGCAGTCAAGATTTGCAGCTGTGACCACTAGGCTACACTTCCCAAGTGAGGACAGTTACAGGAAGTAAGGCTGAATGGAGCAATTACCAAGTTACTATCGTGTTGCTGGTCACGAGGAAAGTCTTTTTTAATGTTCAAAAAAAAGAAAAACCCAAAACCCCATGAAAAGCAGTCATGTAGCACTTCAAAGACTAACATGGCTACCTCTCTGTGACTCTGTTTAATGTGTTGAAGCAATGATTAGTGTGTTTAATGTGTTGAAGCACTTTGTGTCATAGACTGGGTTTCTCAGTGCAGCTTGGACTTGGCCACTTCTTTCTTGAATAGACCATCACCTTGAGACAGCTTATTGAAAAGATGGCTGAATTTAATAAACCATGTGCAGCACTTTTGAAACACTTCCCTTAGCCTTTGATTTGGAGTATCAAGCGAGTCTGTGGGATCTGATGAGGTGACCTGGCATCCCTGGGAATATAGTGCCATCAGCAGAAGAGCTCTGTAATGGAACAGACTCGGTGGCAGATACTTCACATGGTATTCTGCTTCCCTGGGAGTCTGGCAAGGCTGTGTTTTTCACCATTGTTCAGTATCAGCAGTGGCTGCTTGATGAATAAGCTTGAGGAGATAGCAATCAGTGGCACTGAGCTAAACACGGTTTTGCTTAAAGATCTCAAGGATGCTAATGACATTGACTTGTTTGCTTAGTCTGTTGAATTGTTGCAACTCATGGGTGATCTGGTCAAGCAGGAAACAGCACACATTGTTTTGGTTATTAATCCCATTGCTGTCAAGCAGACTCCAGTTCCAAATTACAGACTGTTTGGTATTAACCTGTCCCTATGGGATATTGAGCAGGTAGTGGCAGTCAAATACTTGGGTCGCATCATAGGCATAAGTGGAGAATACTCAAAAAATACGTATATTTGTAGAGCAGCAGATTCTGTCACATCTCGGCCTCTATAACGGCCTCTGTGGAAAGATGACATTAACCTTACCATAAAGCTATGGCTCTGTAGCACCATGGTTATACCCACTCCATTGCACATGGACACTGGAGAAGGCTGAAGTAGATAGAACGGGGTGACTTCTTCAGTTCTTGTTATCTTTGTCAGACACTTAACACTTCAAAGACAAGGTCAGAAATGAGAATATTTGAAGCTGAACCCAGCAACTGCCTCTGAAAGGACTCATTTGGGTTGGTGACATTCTTGGTATGGATATGAGGATGTAATAACAATAAATTCAGTAGCATGCTTTTACCAAGGAATGCTGCGTTATGGCCAGCAACCAAAGAATGCTGAAAGCTGTGATGGTTATGTTAAGATGGTCAGTGATAGACATAAATTAGGTGTGCAACCAGACCACTATAAGGACAAGCCAGAGACTGACCACCTGGTGCTCACTCTGAAAGGAAGTTATGTCTTTCATATTTGCCATGATGATGATGATGATGATGATGATGAATTAAGAAGCAAATACATCCTGCCCCCTCCACAGTCTTGAAAATCATCAGAGTTGTGTAGGGAGGTGCAGAATTCAGAGGGCATTCCTAGGGGCTCTGAGAAGGCTACCAGTATCTTAGCTTACTACATGAGTTTGAGAAGCAGGGCTAATGGATCTTTAGCTGTGAAGATCTACTGAACCACATACTAGCTACTGGGGTAACTTTTTTTCACTCTTGCTGCTTTTTGTGCTGTGTCCAGGGGTAGATTATACCATTATACTAAGTGAATTTTGCTTTTAAAATTTTTACTGTTCCTTTTAGTATTTATTTTCTAGAGACAAAGTATGTCAAGATTGTAGGGAGGCTTTTGCATTTTCCTCTTGTTACTAATTCCTCTAATATACTATTAATCCAACCATCTTTTCAGAGAAGAGAATGTATTTGTAATAAGATTTGAGTTAGAAAGTGAAAAAAGGGACGAGAAAACATGATTTCTTTTCAGGCAATTCAGGGTGCCATAGTAACAGCGGTGCTACTAAATCTCTGTGAAGTGAGATAATGTGTGTGGGGGAAGCTCTGAGCATGATTTTGCCTTTTGCTGCAACAGGATTTGCTTGTTTTCAATTTTGTCTTGTTTTTTTTGTCTCAGAAACACAGATTGTGTCTACACTAGCATTGCACTTTCAAAAGAGACATGCGAATCAGGAAATCAAAAATGCGAATGAGGTGCAGGTTTACATAGCTGGCACCTCACTTGCATATTCTTCTTTGGAAAGAAGCTCTTGTGAAATGAGAATATGCAAATGAGGTGCCAGCTATGTAAATCTGCACCTCATTTACATTTTCAGTTTCCCATATGCATGCCTCTTTCAAAAGTGCAATGCTAGTGTAGACACAGCCACAGTGTTCCTCTGGACCTCATTCATACTGACAGAATAGCCTGAACAAGATGATAGACAAAAGTTAATTCTGGGATATAGCAGAAGGGTTACGGAAATTTGAATGATGATTATTCTACAAGCCAATAAAAAATACTAGGTATTGAAATGAATTCTATTCAGTATCGTAGTGAATTTTGTTGTGGGTGGTCTCAGTATATACACCAGGGAATAAAGAAATTCACTACAATCTGGCTGTGTCTACACTAGCTCCCAACTTCGAAGGGAGCATGGGTAAGTAGGGTGTCGGGAGATTATTAATGAAGTGCTGGGTGCATATGAGCACTTCATTAAGCTAATTCTCCCCCGTGGCAACTTCAAGTGTTAATTTTGAGGAGTAAAGAGAATTCAAAGAGGCCTGGGCACTTCGAAGTATCAGCGGGTTAGCCGCGACTACATGGAAGCCGGCATTTCAAAGTTTAACACTTCAAAGTTGCCGTGGGGGAGAATAAGCTTAATGAAGTGCTGCATATGCACCGCAGTACTTCATTAATAATCTCCCGACACCCTACTTACCATGCTCCCTTCGAAGTTGGGAGCCAGTGTAGACACAGCATCTGTACAGTATAATACTGTGCGGATATGTGGTCTAAATGCAGTATCTTTTGTTTCAGTGCAGCCTCAGCAATGGGAATATGCCCAACTGGTATAAGATAAAATGGTTTAACTACATACATGCATGTTACCCCAAGGAAACTTTCTATGTAGACAAGACTTAGTTCATTAATCGAAAATCGTACCTGTCCCCAGAATATCCATTTATGAAAAGTCAGCTGTATTACCTGAGAGACTGAGAGATCAGGAGTGTGGCCAGTTGTATTCCGGCAAACTGCTAATAGTAAAACTTGTTAATATAG
This sequence comes from Carettochelys insculpta, assembly GCF_033958435.1. NCBI lineage: Eukaryota > Metazoa > Chordata > Testudines > Carettochelyidae > Carettochelys > Carettochelys insculpta. The sequence continues at coordinate 92,483,149 of NC_134139.1, read as the reverse complement.
TCTTATTAAAGTTGATTTGTTTCCTAAGTCACTTCTGGGTTACATATTTTACTCCGAAGGAATCAGATCCTCTTCAACAGTGCAAACAGATGGTTTGGTTTATGGAATGCTGTTGTGCATTCTAATCAGAATTTCATGGGCCCATCTAATGTCCCAGGAGTAGCAATTTTTCTCTGTCTTCAATGGGATAATGAAAAAAGCTAGAAAGGACAACAAAAATAAGGAAAAAAGGTGTCAGTTAAAAATAAAATTTGAAATGTTTATTTTTTTCTCATACTTCCTAGGCAATACAGAAGCTGAATACAGAATTTCAGATTCTTTGCTATAAGTGTGGGAGTTAAAAAAATCACATTATTTTAGTAAAACACAACCTACTTCTTATCTTTCAAAGTCACATTTCATTGGCAATAATACTGAAATCCAGAGAGACAGAATGATCACTCAGAGGAAGTAATTTCTTTTTATGTGCTTGTGTGGTTTTAGTCACATCAGGAAACTGTGTAGCTTTTGCTCACTATAAAAAATGTTGCCCTTTTCTTTACATACTTCTTTCCTCAATCTTTCTCAACTAGTAGCTTCCTTTAGAAGAAATAATCACGGTGGCCGTGGTCAAGCAGATTGGTTTCAAGGCAAAATAACAGTATCAGTCTTATACTTGTAAGACCTCTGATTCTGGAAAATGAGTGCCAAACTCAGCAAGAGAGATTAAGACAAATCTGAAATTAAGATGCATCTGATGAAGTGGGTCTTTGCCCATGAAAGCTTATGCTCCAAAATACCTTTTAGTCTATAAGGTGCCACAAGACTTCTTATTATTCTCGAAGCTACAGACTAACACGGCTACCTCGCTGATACTGATAAGAGAAATTAAGAAGCCCACAGCATGCTGAAAAACTGTCCTTTCCAGCAGCATAGAAAATCCCATCATACCTTTGTTATTTGCTTGACTAAGATGTTCGTGGTGTCTTGCATACCTGTCTAACCTATTTTTGTTTATTTGGACTGTGATGGCATATAGAAGCCATAATCATGGACTAAGACCCATTGTGTTTGGTGCTGCAAATGCACAGAACAAAAGACAGCCCTTCCCTTCCCCTAAAACACAGATTGCAATGGAATCCAGTGGACTGCAATAGAACTTTACGAACATGTGGTATTCTGCTCAGAAAAGGTGACCTTCCTCCAGTACCTCTGATACTAAGGAAGACTGAAGTGGAAATTGCAACAAAACCATCATCCTTTAACGTAAAAGACACATAAAATAATTAAATCTCCTACATTTCTCAGTAACCCACTGCAAGTTTTCATGCTTAAACCCATGATGTCACTTTCCATTTAGATTATTGCTCTGTTGGAGTTCTGGTCAATCAGATCAGCAGTCAGAAGTCTCCAGACAGGCTGCCAAGGCTGCAGCAGCTGGGGGAACAGCAGCAGCAAGCAACAGAGCCCAGAGCCACTTCCTTCCCCTCAGCCCCTGCTTCCCCAGCAGAGCCTGCAGTCTGCATCCAGCCTGTGGTTTGTTTGATCTAGCCCTCAGGGCTCAGGGTTCTGCATCCTCCACCCTGCTGCGGGATGGATTCCTTGGAGGGAGCCCTGATCTTCAAGGTCCAGATCCAGACAAGTCATGGTCTGAATCTGGATTGCAGTCCAGGGGTTCCCCACTCCTACTCCAGACAATTCCCTTCTGTATCAATCACCTTGTCTCATTTGTGCTGCCATGACTACATTTCTAATTTTAGACACTAGCCCAACCTGAGCTAGCACAGGTAGCTGTCTTCCTGATGGAACACACAACCTTTTGTCTCTACTGCAGAATGATGTATCTGTTGTTTTACCTGTTATAGACGCTAAAAAGCCCCTAATATTAAAGTAAAAAGATGTACCTGTTAAGTCTATCCTTGAACTTGACTTCTTAATGAAGGTCAACATCTGCATTTTTCTGCACTGTTCTTTATCACATACTTCAGAACTTCCTGGATCTGGACAAGACTGAAGGAGAAGAATTAAAGTATCCAAACAGTGGCCATTCTTGTGATAAATTGGGATCAAAAGAAACAGAATGTTGGCAGCATTTTTAGAAATCTTGATTCTATCAAATTTCTATCCTGTCTTCAGGAGGTAGAGATCTAAATTACAATGCTTTATTATTTATGCTTTTCTAGTGGTTAGGAACCACAATGAGGTTGGCACCAATGTTCCCTCTAATTTTTTTTCCATCCATGTGCAGGATAAACCTAGTTATGTGCACTAAGGCATGTGTGGGTGTACACCACCGGTAGGAGCACATGCTTCTGGCTATGGGCACACTGCTACTTAGCTGGTGGCATCTGAATCTCTCCTGGGTAGCCACCCAAATGCTCAGCTTACAGGAAATACTGGTTGGTATTCCATCATAACAACCTAGTAAATGGCTGTGTCTACTCCAAATAGCTTTTAATACAAGTACCTTGAGCAGAAATGAACTGGACCACTGAGCTTTGTGTCGGTGATTCTAAGCAGGTTTACAGCAGGCTGACTCCATTAATTCAGAATAAGATAACTTAATGAAGGATTGGTTCGTTAATGGCTATTAGCCAAGATGGTGGAGGCCACAGTCCATGCTTCAGATGATGCTAAACATCTGACTACAACAAGCTGGGAGTGGATGACATAGGCTGGATCATTCAATAAATTGCCCTGTTCCGTTCACTCCCTCTGAAGTATCTGGCACCAGCCCATGTTGGAAGACAGACTACTAGGCTAGATGGATCATAGTTTTGACCCCCTGAGGCCTTTTTTGTATTTTTTACACGAGCCCCAAACTTCAAAATGGCCACACAAATGGCCATTTCGAAGTTTACTAATGAAGTGCTGAAATGCATATTCAGCGCTTCATTAGCATGCGGGCAGCCGCGGCACTTCGAAATTGACGTGGCTCGCCGCTGCGTGGCTCATCCTGATGGGGCTCCTTTTCTAAAGGATCCCACCTACTTCAAAGTCCCCTTATTCCCATCAGCTCATGGGAATAAGGGGACTTTGAAGTAGACGGGGTCCTTTCGAAAAGGAGCCCCGTCGGGATGAGACGCGCAACGGCAAGGCGCGTCAATTTCGAAGTGCTGCGGCCGCCCGCATGCTAATGAGGCGCCGAATATGTATTTCAGTGCTTCATTAGTAAACTTCGAAATGGCCATTTGCGTGGCCATTTCGAAGTTTGGGGCTCGTGTAGACATAGCCATGGTGTACAACAGTGTGAAGTCAGAATGAAGTCCTTTGAGTTTATCTCTGATTCTCTGACTACGACCAGCAAGAGTTAGATTGCCTCTTTTGTACTGAATCGCACAGCATTTTGGCAAAAAGCATCCACACATGTTTCAAAGACAGAAAGGTAACCACTGGAATGAAGAACAATCATTGCAATAATCATTTCTAACAAGCTTTAACTAAATTCCCCTGGTGCACAGATTGTTAAATTTGGCAACATTCCTTACAGCTGGATGGTAGATTGAGTGGGAGTAGACAGACACAACTAGTACCACCTGCTACTAGCTCCTTAATTCTTGTTTGCTTGACAGCAGTGCTTGGCATTTTAACAAAGGATCAATCTTGCTCCTGTCAAAGTCAGTGAGACTTTTCCTCCTTTGTTTCACCTGAACTAACACAGGACCCCCAGAGGAAAAAGGGAAAAAGAGGTTCTGTGATGCTTGTTGACAACATCATTTTTCAGACTAGAAGCCAATGGTACATGTTGTGTACAATGCACTCTAAGAGACAGTGAGTGTTTATTATGAATATGTCAACACGGATCCTGTTTTTTTTCCCCTACAGCTCTTTACTGTGCATTTAAAGGCGGCAAATAACTTTGGATTTGGTATTTGTAATGACCAGCTAAAAGGTTCCACATCTTCACAGGCAACCTAGCTCTCAGGAGCTTTTACCTTCATTATAGGAAAGCAATTGTTTAAATAAATGAGACCCACACTTACCATTTGTTTTATACATTTTTTGTTGTTTGCATGAATAAAGGCTTTTTGTTTTATCTTTGAAAACTATATCTTTTTCTGGAGCCAGGTCCATGGCCAGCACTAGCATGCTCTCAGCAAGGGGTGTGTGTGGAGATCAATTATTCACTGCAATCAACCTCAAAGTACCTGCTCTTTTGGATAAGCAAAGGACATCACCATCAACTATAGTACAATCAAAATCAGAAGTACAAATATAAGCATTTCATCAGTTACTCAAAAGTGTATAAAATTAGTGCCCGTCACTAGTGACCTTATTCTTTATTTTTCAAATCTTCAATTTGTCATAATTCAGTTAGAAACCATATTTGTATCTTATTTGCATCTTATTTGCTTAGATTTACAGACCCATGCAAATTGCTTATATGAAAGTTGGGGATGGCATTAGGATTAGACTTATAATTGCCAGTACCCGTAGCAAAAAATAATAGTATACAGATAATAGATTGACTCAGCCAGCCAAGAGATTAAGGCAGCAGCATGGTACCTGGCTACCATGCCTGCCCTTGCCAAGGAAAATAACCTAATGGTAATCCTTCCCTAAAACACTGGATGTCAGCCACAGTTTGTTGGCTTCCATTACAACTTTGTAGCCAATACCGAGGAACAAAATATATAAAGTGCTATTTAATACCGAGCACTCTGAAAAGTCAAGTTGTCAGTATTTCTGTTTGGGTTCCTAAAAGAAGTAGCTATTTTTGAGTTGTATCTTTGTTTTCTTTGTTCCCCATCTGTAAAATGGGGATAGTAATATTCTTTCATCTTTCCTGAGGAGTGTTATGAAAATAAATTCATCCATGTTTGTAAGGTACATGGTACTCTAGGGATGCTTGAAATAGGATAAATCTACAATGAAACTGATAGTTCTGTCTTTAGAACAAAATTTGGAATAATTTGCAATAACAAGGCACAGGGCCATGCATTGAATAACATGGAGAAAATAAGACACTGAAAAGCTGCTGGTTCCATAAGCATCATCCATTTGGTGCACGGAATGAGGCAGGGGTGCTGTGGACAAAATACTGTGTGATCATGTAATTACAAATCATCATAATGCATATGCTGAACAGGACCAAACCAAAGCTGCACAGGAACCTTCTGCCACTTCCTAATGTTTGAGTGTTTGACTTTGCAATCTTAATGTTCTTTAAACATTCTCTGTGTGAGACATGCTGTTTGCAGATTCCTTAGAAAACTAAAAGCTTTGCAAGCCTCCAAATCCACATGTTGCTATTGTTTTATATAAAATAACACCTTTCATCCAGTTGTATGCCTGACATTACCAACCTCCATTCTTCTCTCCTATTCCTTCCCTCTGCTCATTTGCTTAACTTTTCCATATGTCAGTGTTTTCTAGTTGTTATGTCAGTTATTTGTGAACACAAATGTTTGGAACTCATTTTATTTCAGTTTACTTTGTCACTTTTATGCAGAGAAATACATTCATTTTTTGTTTTAAAAGGACAGTTTCAGTTTCTAAAATATGTTTAAAATAATGTTTAAAAAATAGCAGTGTGAAGTGCCACCCATATGGAAGAGCTCTCTGAAACTTAATATTTTCAAATTAAATCTAAGCATAGGTATGCTTAATCCTCCTAATGCTGCCTCTAAGAAGGGGAATAGTCAAGATGACCACTTACCACTTACGGGAGAACCGTATGGTGACTTGCCTGCCTGGTGCGAAGGTTGCGGATCTCTCGAGGCATCTGGACAGACTTATGGGCAGTGCTGGGGAGGAGCCGGTCGTCGTGGTACATGTTGGTACCAATGACATAGGGAAGGGTAGAAGAGATGTTCTGGAGGCCAAATTTAGGTTACTAGGAAGGAGACTGAAATCCAGAACATCTTTGGTGGCATTCTCTGAAATGCTTCCAGTTCCACGCGCAGGGCCAGATAGACAGGCAGAACTTCAGAGTCTCAATGCGTGGATGAGACGATGGTGTAGGGAAGAGGGGTTTAGATTTATTAGGAACTGGGGACACTTTTGGGGTAGGGGGAGCCTATACAGGAAGGATGGGCTCCACCTAAATCAAGGTGGATCCAGACTGCTGGCATTAAACATTAAAAAGGACATAGAGCAGTTTTTAAACTAAGAGGTGGGGGAAAGCCGATTGGTGCGGGGGAGCACCTGGATCGGACGGAGACTTCTCTTACACGAGGCTCCATAGACAGGGATTCCCTAGAAGTTAGTCAGATAGGGAACGTGGGAAATAATATATGGGCAAGATCAGATGTGAAACAATCGTGCATAAAAAAATCCACCACGTCTGTGAAAGGCGGACATATAAATAGTGGTAGTTTTCTAACATGCTTTTACACTAATGCTAGGAGTCTGTCTAATAAGATGGGTGAACTGGAGTACCTCATATCAAAGGAGGAAGTTGACATAATAGGCATCTCAGAAACATGGTGGAATGAGGACAATCAGTGGGACACTATCATACCGGGATATAAATTATATCGGAAAGACAGAACAGGTCGTGCGGGTGGCGGAGTGGTACTATATGTGAAGGATAATATAGAATCAAATGAAGTAAAAATCCTAAAGGAATCAAAATGTTCCATAGAATCATTATGGATAACAATTCATTCCTCTAATATGAATATGGCATTAGGAATATATTACCGACCACCTAACCAGGACAGTGATAGTGATGCTGAAATGATGAGGGAGATTAGAGAGGCTATCAAAATAAAAAACACAGTAATAATAGGAGATTTCAATTATCCCCATATTGATTGGGTGCATGTCACCTCAGGACGGGATTCAGAGATTAAATTTCTTGATGCCTTAAATGACTGCTTCTTGGAGCAGCTAGTACAGGAACCCACAAGGGGAGAGTCGATTCTCGATCTAGTCTTGACTGGAACGCAGGATCTGGTCCAAGAGGTAACTGTTACTGGACCGCTTGGAAATAGTGACCACAATATAATAACTTTTAATATTCCTGTGTTGGGAAGAACACCGCAGCGGTCAAACACTCTGGCATTTAATTTCAAAAAGGGGAATTACACTAAAATGAGGAAGCTAGTTAAACAGAAACTAAAAGGTAGAGTAATTAAACTAAAATCCCTGGAAGCTGCATGGAAACTGTTTAAAGACACCATACTAGAGGCCCAACTTAAATGTATACCCCAAATAAAAAAACACAGTAAGAGACCTAACAAAGAACCACCATGGCTAAACAGCCATGTTAAAAAGGCAGTGAGAGAGAAAAGGGCAGCTTTTAAAAAGTGGAAGTCAAATCCTAGTGAGGAAAATAGAAAGGAACATAAACACTCCCAAATTAACTGTCATAATGTAGTAAGAAAAGCCAAAAAAGAGTTTGAGGAACAGCTAGCCAAAAATTCAAAAAACAATAGTAAAATGTTTTTTAAATACATTAGAAGCAGGAAGCCTGCTAAAAAAGCAGTGGGGCCCTTGGATGATAAAGATATAAAAGGAGCGATCAAGGAAGACAGTGCCATTGCGGAGCGATTAAATGATTTCTTTGCTTCAGTCTTCACGGCTGAAGATGTTACAGAGGTTCCTAAATCTGAGCCAGCCTTTTTAGGCGACAAATCTGAGGAACTCACTCAGATTGAAGTGACATTAGAGGAGGTTTTGGAATTAATTGATAAGCTGAATAGTAACAAGTCCCCAGGACCAGATGGCATTCACCCAACGAATTGTTGGGCAAAAGTCAGCATGGTTTCTGCAGAGGGAAGTCGTGTCTGTCTAATCTATTAGAATTCTTTGAAGGGGTTAATAAACATGCGGACAAGGGGCACCCAGTGGACATAATATACCTAGATTTCCAGAAAGCCTTTGACACGGTCCCACACCAAAGGCTTTTATGTAAATTAGGTGGTCATGGGATAGGAGGAAAGGTCCTTTCATGGATCGGGAATTGGTTAAAAGACAGAAAACAAAGGGTGGGAATAAATGGTAAATTTTCACAATGGAGGGGGGTAACTAGTGGTGTTCCCCAGGGCTCAGTCCTGGGACCGATCCTGTTCAACTTGTTCATCAATGATCTGGAAAATGAGGTAAGCAGTGAGGTGGCAAAGTTTGCAGATGACACCAAGTTGTTCAGGACAGTCAAAACCAAAAGGGATTGTGAAGAACTACAAAAAGATCTCAGCAAACTGAGTGATTGGGCAGCAAAATGGCAAATGAAATTTAATGTGGGTAAGTGTAAGGTAATGCATGTTGGAAAAAATAACCCAAATTACACGTACTACATGATGGGGTCAAATTTAGCTACGACAGATCAGGAAAGGGATCTTGGAGTTATAGTGGATAGTTCTCTGAAGACATCCACGCAGTGTGCAGCGGCAGTTAGTAAGGCAAATAGGATGTTAGGAATTATTAAAAAAGGGATCGATAATAAGACAAAAGATATCATACTTCCCCTATATAAAACTATGGTACGCCCACATCTCGAGTACTGCGTGCAGATGTGGTCTCCTCACCTCAAAAAAGATATATTGGCATTAGAAAAGGTTCAGAAAAGGGCGACTAAGATGATTAGGGGCTTGAAAAGGGTCCCATATGGGGAGAGGCTAGAGAGACTGGGACTTTTCAGTTTGGAAAAGAGGCGATTGAGGGGCGATATGATAGAGGTATATAAAATCATGAATGGTGTGGAGAAAGTGAATATAGAAAAATTATTTACCTTTTCCCATAATACAAGAACTAGGGGACACCAAATGAAATTGATGGGTAGTGGGTTCAAAACTAATAAAAGGAAATTTTTCTTCACACAGCGCACAGTCAACCTGTGGAACTCCTTGCCCGAGGCGGCTGTGAAGGCCAGGACTCTATTAGGGTTTAAAAAAGAGCTTGATAAATTTTTGCAGGTCAGGTCCATAAATGGCTATTAGCCAGGGATAAAGTATGGTGCCCTAGCCTTCATAACAAGGGCAGGAGATGGATGGCAGGAGATAAATCACTTGTCTTCTGTTCTCCTTCTCTGGGGCGCCTGGCATTGGCCACCGTCGGCAGATGGGATGCTGGGCTTGATGGACCTTTGGTCTGACCCAGTATGGCCATTCTTATGTTCTTATGTTCTTATGTTCTTACCTGTTTTATAGGAAAAATCCAGCTCTAATGTGATTGTCCATGAAGACTTTTTCATTGGGGGTAGAATTTCTTAACCTAATAGCATCATTAAATCATAGGACTGGAAGGGACCTTGAGAGATCTTCTTGTCTCATCCTATGCATTAAAAGCAGGACTGAATATTATGTACACCATCCCTGACAAGTGTTAGTTGAAACTGCTCTTAAAAATCATCAATGATGGAGATTCCACAAACTCGCTAGGTAATTTATTCCAGTGCATAACTACCCTGGCTGTTAGGAAGTTTTTCCTAATGTCCAATCTAAACATCCCTTGCTGCAATTTAAATAGGATACCTGAAATTATGATATGAAAAAGCAGAAAATACAAGGGTGGCACCCTATGCCTGAAAGCAGTACTCTAGTGCCTTCCTTTTCAGCACTGTCATGTAAATATGCTACATATTGTACAAAATATGACGACAGGTATTGTTTCAAAGGCTTGATCTATTGAACATAGATCTCTTGGGTTGTATGTGCTATCATTGTATGGTGTGTTATGAAGTTTTGCTATTATAATGTAGGATTATAGTTTTACCACTAGATAGCAGTATTGCTTATTACTCTTGGTTATTCTCCTTATTTTGCCTGTCTTGTGAGATGCAAGTATGTTATTGCTTTGATCTTGCTCACAGAACTGCCTTGAGCTTGTTTATCAGGAGACTAAGTCCACATGATTATGTACAAGACCAGAGGAGAGAAAGGCAGCCAGTGATCAGAATGGCCTGATCTGAAAATTTTTTGAAGTGTTCTTTTGAACTATCAAATTTCGAATGCTGCTTTGGGAGAATTTATGGAAACTAGATATAGATATCATATGAAACCACTAGAGGTGAATGTTAACCAAATTCTGGATCTACACACCTCTGAATTTGGGGAAACTTTGACCCAGACCTAAACCTTGAACCACGGATTATTTTTACATGATCTTGACATTAATAAAAAGTATGCTTTCTTATCCTGGAGTGTAGCTTTAATTTAAACCTCAGTAGCAGGAGCAATGTAAAAAAAAGAAAGTAATTGCTACTTTTTAGCCAGTTGTATTTTATGATAACTGTCTGCAATAATTAAGATGCTCTGTCCCACTGGTGCATATGTTATTGAAATTCAGAGTGCTTTTTTCAGACACTATTTAGTGTGCTTTTCATGCAGAGGATCCATATACAAAAGCAAAACTAAAGTGCAAATTATTTTTCCCTAGATAATAAAATCAGGACTAGTTTGAAAACCTCTGAGTAATCTTAAAATCCTTTACTTCCTGTACATCTTAAGACCAATCCTGCTTCTATTAAAATCAATAATAAACCATCTGAATCTGTATGAAAACTCAGTTATCTAAACATCTGTCGCAGGATGGCCACAGTTTTCTTTGGCCTGCACAACCACCAAACACTGCACTCATTGCCTATACCCACTGTTTATTGGGCCTTTTTTGCAGAAGACAATGTTCTAAAGCCTCAGATGTGTAGCAGTTGCTTTAATTTGCTACAGTTTAGTTATATTTTTCTTTTATGCTTTTCTCGAACATCAACAGGATTCCACTTATGGAATCTTCTAGCTTCTAAATTCCTATACCACCAGCTGGCTCATCTTCTGGAAAGCTTTATATGAAGCCCAGCACCCAAGCTATGGCATGTCAGTAGTAATCTGTCAATACTTAACATGACACAGAGTAACTTGAGACAGAGTTGTAAGAAAATAGGAGCGTTCTCTTTTTAAAGGCAACAGTGAGCAGGATGCACTTTAATACTGCCAGTTTGGACAATTAATATGTTAAAACATACTTGTTTGAGTAGAACAAAGAGCAGAAAACCCTTGCCGGGAGATCATTTCTCCCAAAACGACATAATTGGTGCTAAGAGAAAACCATGCACATGAACCTTTAAATGAGCTTCTAGAATTGCATATAGACACAAAAAATCACTACAGGACTGTAACCTGTCCAAACTTGCAACTGCAATTTTGAATGGATATGGGAATCATGCAGTGAGCATGTCTGTTTGGAATCTCTCATCCGTCTTGCAGGAAATTACTTTGTGTGAGAAGTTATAGGCATCTGGTCTAATTGAAGACTCAAGGGAGAGATGGAGAAGCAGAGGAGGACTGATGTCAGGAGACATCTAACATCAGAAGTTTACGTTTGTTAGTTGTAGCCCTCCCAAAAGACAAAGTAGGAGAAGTGGAAGAGAAAAAGGCATGGTCTACAATAGAGGTCAATGTTGAACTAAGTTACACAACTCCACCTACATGAATAGTGTAGCTGGAGTCAATGTATCTTAGTTTAAGTTACTGTGATGTCTCCACTGTGAAGGATAGGGATTGACAGGAGAAACTTTCTCATTGGCTCCCCTTATGATTCTCAATCCAATGAAGTACTGGAGTCACCAGAACCATGATCAGTGGGCAATCTAGTGAGTCTTAACTAGACCCAATAAATCAATCCCTGGGAGATTGATTTCCACAGTGTCTATCTCCTGGTAACTGTAGACACAACCAAAGGGAGCTCATGAAGTGTAAAAGATTTCTTATTCTCTGCAACAACATGGATATTACCTGTGAGGATTAGCTATAAGAGTTAAAACTAGATATTTATAATTAACATTTCTTTTGTTTTTAATCTTCTTTTTTGTCTGGTTCCAGTCATAATCCAGAATTATATTGTACTAACCATTATGCAATGAAAACGAAAAGATAGTCCTAGTCCCCAAAGAGTTTACAATTTAAATAAATCTGATTCTTTATATCATTCATTAACAAATCTGATTGGCTATAGTTACACTACAGTGATCTGTCAACAGAATTCACTCTCAGAAGAGATTTTCCAACAAAACTTCTGTTGACAGAATGCAGCCACACACAAAAGCCAACTGGAAGAACACTCTGCTATATCAACAGAGTGGCTGGACTGCCCAGCCACGCTCTCAACAAAACAGGCACCCAGAAGCACAGCAGACAGGGCTGCCCTTTGTTCTGGGTGCCCTGTCTGTTGAGACAAGGCTGCCACAGAGAGTCCACACAACTTTTTTATCAACAAGATCTGTTGACAGCAGTGTTATGCTTCATGGCTGAGAGGTAAAATGCTGCTGGCAAAAGTGCTGAGTTTTATTGACAAACTGTTGACAAAATGCGTTTTGTGTGTGCACATTCCACCAGTTTTGTTGGCAAAACTCACTAGTGTAACTGTAGCCATAATGACTCCAGCTATGGTGAATCTATTTTGTACATAAGTAGAGGACTTCCTCCTGATTATTTTTTGTCCTGTGCTTTCCATGGGAATTACATTCCATGGGAATTACATTTACTCTTAAAAGTATTAAAATGCACAATATTTCAACAAAATTAATATAAATGAATCCCAGATTAGATTGCAAACCCACTGGCAGAGGAACTATATTCTACTATTGAGTTCTCAGAATAACACCTTGTAAAATAAAGCAATTTAAGATCTGAAAATAGCATTAACACAAGTTAAAAATCAGATTTATTTGAGGGGGATTTTTAAAAATTAGACGTTATGCATTTGTGTGTGTGTTGTAAAAGAAATACTACATTCTTCAAGAATCATGCTTGAAAAATATTCCCAGTTAAAATCTTTCTTCACGTTCCAGGAAACCCATGAAGGGCTACTTCATGCCAATGGTTGTGTGTGATTAGAACACTCAGGGAGGGAGGTTAAAATCAGAAGTCGAGCTCATGTACCATGGAATATTGAATGTCTCTGACTGAACATAAATCAAATGAATGAATCAATAACAAGGTCAGACATTTAGAGGAAGTATTTAATCAATGGGCAGTGCCACTTCCTTCTGTTATTATGTTTTATTGGATAGGCTCAGTTCATCTTTGTGGATGAAAGCTGCTTGGTTTAAATTGAAATTATATTTATTTCAGACAGCTATCATGTGCTTGGTTTTTTTCTTGTTCTTTTTTCTTTTTCTTTTTTGTTTTTTTAACCTACTGCATATATCATGCTTTGTGGTGACCTGCAACCTCAGGACATTGAAGGCTGAGGATGAATATTCTTTAATCAATCCTATTTATGCAGGGGAAGGATGAGGCTATTTGAGGACAATTGCCTCACAGTACTGGCTGACTTGTGCGAGGTAGACTTACAAAAAGTATGATGTATTCACAGCACTACTGATATTCCCCATGGTAAATCTAAAGACAGATTATGGCCTACGTTGCACTCCCACACAGGAGCCTATGGGGACAGAAGGCAGTTCCTTACTCTCCTGTGCTACCCACATTGCGTGAAAGCAGAGATTTCTGAAGTACTGTTCCCCCTCGTGCTGAGTGGGTGAAGAGTGGATTGGCAGAGAACTAGCACAGTCTTGGCTCCAACAACAACAACCTGACAGTGGATGGTGCATCGGATAGAAGATTAGCATAAGGTATTTAATACAGAGTGTGCACTTGTGTGTATCCATCCACGTCCATCCCCTGAGCTGGGGACACTGAGAAGCAGACTGTGAGCTACATTCTCCACTCCATGGCCAGCTGCTGCTCTGTAAGAAAGGCTTACAACAGTGCTACCGTTCATCCCTATGATAGCACCTGCTCGTACCATTACTACATTACCTACCAGTAAGAAGGGTAAAAGGTAGTTTTTAAGGCCACCCCCTGGAATCAGTCTAATTAATATAACCAAATCATTGTGCACATCTTGTTTGGTACACACAGGTGGAGCCATCCTGTCCAGGGTAGCTGCAAGCAAATAATTTATCTTGCACATTCGGTCCCAGTTTTTGTCCATAAATTAGTAGCACTGGACTCAGATTATTATATAGGATAGTTACTTGACCTGATTCAATGTGTGGCTTGTACAATCATGGAGCATTCACAAAGTACTTACAGCAAATATTGCTTTTTACTTATGCTATGATTGATTCCTGAAATTGGATGATATAGCTTCTGCCCCTTGTCTGGCTCACTCCCAAACTTTAAAAAAAAAAAAAAAAAGTCAGACACGTATATGCTCTTTCAAATAGAGCTTTGGACAAGTATTTTTGATTAACATTTTTGTGAACAAAACTAAAATACTCCTGTTGAATAATTAAAAGGAATCCCAATCAACAGGAAAGATAATTTCCTGGTTTTATTCAAACAAATGTTCACAAACAGCTACTTCAGCTTTCACTCACCCATTTAATTTTCCTCACAGTGATTTTCTTCTTTTTGGAAAAAGTAAGTTTTTGTTTAGAATAGTTGTACAATTTGCACACTTAAAACATCTCCAATTCTAGAATCTTCTTTTCTCCCCATTATTATTTTATTCCTATATACCTTTTTATTTAAGAAAAAATTGTTCCTATGAATTTTGTTCATCATCCCCTCATACTCTTGCAGGTGGGGGAGCTACTTTATTACATAATTATTATGGTTAAATGGTATAATTTTGTATACTTTTACAGATCATCTGAATATACAACATGCACGCATTAGAAATTTTTATCAATTTTTTTAAAATTACAACCATAATCAAATTACGAAATGTGTAATTCAGAAGCCATCTGGAAGATTGAAATCCTTACTTCTTCAGCTCAGTGATAACTCATTTACTGCTTGTGATGTGAAGAGAGTTGAATATGGTATCTACAGATTTATCCTACGTATCCGTTATCACATACACAGGCCTTTTCTACATGGGCCACTTCCTTTGGAAGTGGCATGCTAATACACGGAGCGAAAGATGCTAATGAGGCACGGAGGCAAATTCCCCGCACCTCATTAACATAATGTCACGTGATTTGGAGACTGGAAGACCATTCTTCTGGACTCCAAAACGCCATGTAGAACTGTGGACCCCGGGGTGGCGGGGGGGTGGCTTCCGGAAGGATGTGCTTCTTCTGGAGGCCCCTTCTCCCCAAAAATTTTCCAGAAGAAGAACGGTCTTCCAGACTCCAAATCACGTGATGTTATGCTAATGAGGTGTGGGGAATTTACATCCGCACCTCGTTAGCATCTTTCACTCTGTGTATTAGCATGCCACTGTGTAGAAATGGCCACTGGGTACAGGTGTTGTGAAGATTATCACTTCATACTGAAAAAAGCAGACCAACTCCAGCCATTTGAACTGTTGTGTTAGTTCACTTGAACAGTTTTCCCTTTTTGTAAATGTCTTTTATTTTATGCCACTTGGTGATATGTCCCCTTTTAAAGAATTTGTAACTCCATGACTAAAGCTAGCATTATTACAGAAAACTGTAAGATGTAGAAACAAAGTTACCAAAAACTATTGAAAATCAATATAACATGGTTGACTAAAAACACCATGAGGAAGAGTTACAAATAATTTGAAGAGACAAGAAAAATAATTATTTTGACATCTAGATGAGTCAGCATATTGCACTCTAAAGATGGCTAAAATTCTGTGTAGAATTCAACCACTTGGCATGGATATTCGTTAACTGATTTTACTACCCATATGTATTCACATTAGTTGTATCTACACTACAGTTTTGTCAACAAAACTGGCCTTTTGTTAACAAAACTCAGGGGCTGTGTCTACACTGAGCTGTGCTGCTGGCAACGTGATTGAGTATTTGCATATTCACATGAGTAATTTGCATATTCACACGAGACTGCCATGCCAGCAGAGGCTGCTGCTGGCAGAAATCAAGCAGTGTAGATGTGGTTCTGCCTGCAGAAACTCCCTTTGTTAGCAGCCCCATATCCCTGATTTTTTTCCAGGCATAAGGGGCTGCTGACAAAGTTTTTTTTTTGCCAGCAGAATCACATCTATGCTGCTTGTTTTCTGCCCGCAGCAGCCTCTGCCAGCAAGGCAATATCCTGCAAATATGTAAATTAGCAGTCATTTGCATTTTTAGGAGCCCTACTTTGCATCACACTGCTGGCAGCATGGCTCAGTGTAGATGCGGCCAGGGAGGCTATGCCTACACTAGAGAGTTTTGTAGACAAAACTCACGGAGTGTGTACACACAAAATGCATTTTGTCGACAGAAACTGTTGACAAAAAAGCTATGTAGATGCTCCATGGGGTCCCTTTTGTCAATAGAGGAGATGAAAAGATTGAACTGCTTTTATGTATAGATGCAATGTGTTGACAGAAGTTTTGTTGGAGCATCTCTTCTGACAGTAACTTCTGTAGATGGATGCTTTTAGTGTAGACGTAGCTGGAATGTCTGCACGCCACAGGAGTTTTTGTCGAGTGTCCTGACTAAACAAAGCACTTTCCCCAATGGTGTTATCCTTCTCTATGTTGAGGAATAACTCTTTTGTCAACATAGTTCTGTTTTCTCCCTTTTGTCGACAGACAGAGCTTCCAGTTCACTGGGCAGCCCTGTTTGCAGAGCTTCCAGTTAGCCATTCTGTAGAGTGTATAGCCAGACAGAACCCCCGCTTTTGCTCTACTCCATCTTGCCTTCCCTAGGTGCTTCAGAGCACGAAAGGGTTAAAAGAGACAGCCCACACCTGGAATGCCCTAGAGAGCAGACGTGCTTATCTTAGCCACGGTCTTTGAAGCTCCAGAGCAAAGCTGATAAGAACAATGGGCTAATTAACAGCCGGGCCTCAAACTGCCCTTGGCTGATTACCATCAGTTGATTCCCGGCACACTTGGCCCCAGCTGAGGAAAATCTGCAGCCCATTAAGAAACAAATGCCCTCAATTGTCTCTACCTTGCAGATGTGAACTAAGCCCTAGTACTCGCTGTGAGAACCAGCATCAGACAGTTTAATTCAATTGAAACAAGGAAGAAGCCTACGTGACCCAGTGGGTATAAAAGAGGGGTCTGTCACACACCCTATTTGAGCTCCAATCATCTTTTCTGCTGGACAGGAGGGTGTGGTCTCCCCAGGTCCCTGGGGATGCCCGAATCCTGGAGAAAAAGGGAAAAAGGACTTCTTCCCAAAGGATTGAGAGAAACTGGCCAAGCCACATTAGTAATGCAGGGGTGAGAATAAGACCTGCTAGGTATTTTACTTTTCATTTTTTTTTGCTCACATTTAACAAGTATAGATCTATGAATTAGAGTGTATGCTAGCTATTTGTAATCAAAGTATAAACCTTGTAACAATTGTAACCACAAGACCTTAACTCGCTAGGTAAACAAATAAAGCAACATTGTAACCACAAGAGCTTAACTTGTTAGATAAATAAAAAAAGTAATTGATTAAGTGGTAACCTGACTCCTCCTGTTACTGTGCAAACCGAACACAAAACAAAGAACCCAGCTGTTTTCAGCGGCTCTAAGCCTGGTCACCGGTGGGGCTCTGCTTTAGCAGTTTAAATCTCGTATTAATACAAGGGCAAAAGTGGCATCTCACTTGACCATCGGCTAACAGAGAGGATTGTTCTTTCGATCTGATTTTATATATAGACACAATCTGTTAACAGAAGTTTTGCCGGGAGAGCTCTTGGCAGATTGCTGTAGTGTAGATGTAGCCTTTAAGTGATGTCTTATCCATTAGTAATCTCACTGATGTACATGTAAGTATTCCAGGAGTAAGGCATTGCTCAACGTGAGCAAAGGTGTCAGACTCAAGTACTTAATGAAAAGATAGAAGAAGGAGTTCATCTGCATAAATTTTGCTTGTCATGTTTGATTCAGTGTTTGGGTTAGGACTGGAGACAGGTTTTCTGGATATTTTACCCACACCATGGGCCCAACTTAGCCTTTTATGGTTTGAAGAGTCAGCTACAGATAGTTGAAAAACTAATTAAAAACAAATGCTTGAATATTTCAATTTAATTTTTTGTTTTTGTTTATTCAGTTTATTTTCTCACTTTTTCTCATTAAAAATGTGACCTGTTCTAGTTGCAACACTTCTTCTGTGAGGAAGAGAAGTTTTGGTGCTCTGATCTGAGAGCTTGATGGAGTATGTCCTATTGTCCAGCACTTTTAACTGAATTTCAAACTTTGGTCATTTGCAAAATTGTTCTCACCAAAGACTTGGATACATTCTATATTTTAATACACTTTGAAGGTTAATTAATGCCAGTAAGGGCTCCAATTATCTCAACTCAATTTTATTTTATTGAATATTAAAACACAAAACTTGGCCCTGCCCCTCATTGTTCTCTACTGAGCAGGTGATTTTTTTCCCAATTTTGTATTCATCATATCTTGAGCTTGTGCAGGCTCATCGGTTGTGGACTGTCATGAGGCTGAGGAGTCCAAGCCTTAAACGGCATGGGCATTCACAGTAGGGGCAAGAGAATTGTCCTTGCTTGAAAGATTCAAAACTTTGAGTACCAAAAGTCAAAGTGATTCAAATGGAAACCTTAATGGAAGCTGATGTTAATATTTCAGCTAAAGTGAATCTGTAAAAGAATTCATGTGCCACAATTTAATTTTTCATGTTCTTCATATCAACAGTCACAAAAATCTAGTTCCCCTTGTGCTTTAATAACCACTTTTGCTGGCATTGTATTTATGACAATTTTGCATGAGCCACATCCAATTTCTGAGATGTTGAATGCCCTCAACTCCCACTGAGGTCAATGAAAATTATCTGAGCTCAGGATCTTCCTTTCCTGCAGGATTCAATATTTGGTGTTTTATTGCTATTATAAACTGTAATGATAGTCTGTTTACTCTGGCACATGAATAATATATATATGTAAATGGGTTTTAAGGAAGTCCAATAAAATTCTGTAAACAATCACTAAAATATATTAAAGGTATTAATAGTATTAATATTGTATGTCTAACAGTATTAATTTAGGTATTCATAGTATTGGTATTGTATGACTAAAGTCTTGTAAGCCAGGGGATATAATCTTTTACCATAGCATTGCTTTGACTTCTCACAACATTTAAGATTTCATATTTTTAAGAGACAAACTAGAACTAGAGAAGGGCAGTTGAAGAGGGCTATTTTTTATTCACTCATGAATTTAATGTCTGTCACCAAGTGTCTCACCCCTAGTCAGTAAAGAAATACATAAAGTTGTTAGAATATTACTTTAAGAAATGATACCCTGCTAAAAGGAGTGTGAAGAAGAAGAAAAAGCCGTAGAGAAGGAGCTAGTAAAAACCAGTGGGCAAAATGTCAATTAGCTAGGTGCAAAGATTTCTCCTGAATTCTTGAGACTGTTAAAGAACTGTGGGTAGGCTTAGCCAAATGGTTTGAATGACATACAGGGGCTTTTGTCCTGTTCAAGAAAAAACAAGTAACTATAACGTAGTCTACTGGAATATTAAATCTTGCAAGAGGGGTACAGATGATGGCCCTTCTTGCAGAATTTGATATAAAAAAAGCTTCAAACTGATGTGTTTTAGAACTAATTTCAAGGAAGATACTCAGATTTGCCTTGTCTCTGTACACAAATATACTTCTGAATTTAAAACAAATATATTTCTGAGGTAACAATAATTTGTTTACTCTGCAGATAGACTCCTCTTGGATTCAACAGAGCCCCCTGGGCTCAGTGAAATCAGCTACTCAGCCAAAGCCCCTCATTCTTCTCCAACTCTGCTCATATACAATTCTTCTGCCTTCCACTCTTTCCGGTTCAGTATATTTGGATACAGTTTGTTTCTTTTGCCTTAAATGCAAACACCAGGGGATGCATTCTGTGCATAAGCATCACACGTGGATGAGCCTTCCTTAGTAAAATCTTCAATGGGAATTAAACCGATTGCCGTCCAAAGTACTACAAGTGTTAAGCACCCCAGAAGCAAGTTAGCTCAGACCAGGAGCCTACTGGCATTTGCAGAAGCTACAATCCAAGCAACAAAGGCTTGATGGGTTATTCTGCCCTGCACAACATTCTCTCAAAAACATACAGATTTCTTTGCAATATCTCCTTCACTGCTTTTACAGTTTCATAGCCCTTACTGACATGCAGATTTAATCATCAATCTGGATATCTGTCAAGTAAAACAGATAATTATCTGCACAGCTTCCTCTCTTCCAGCAGGACACCATACTACAGTCACACAGGCACATGAGCCAACAACCTCTAGCATTACTTGGAGAGGGGTCCTGAACTAGGACATTTAGGGTGGCAGAGTGGCAGTAAGCCTTAGGGAGGAAGCTGATGTTGTGGAAAAAATGTATTACTACTTTAGAACACTCCTTCATGCTGTTACTGGGGGTTCTCATTAAAAGTCGCTTCACTATAACTTGTTTTGCATATACGTCGTTAGGTAATTCAGGAAAGCGGATTCATTATAAGTTGCACTGCTCTGCACTTACATCATTTAGGGGCTGAGGAACCAAAAGCCGGTAACATAGTGGAGCTTCGAGGTGGCCAGGTGGCAGGCGCTGTAGTGCAGGGGCCCTGGAAGTGAGCCCTGAAGTCATGGAGAATCAGCAGGGAGCTGCAGGTAGCTGGCAGGGAGCAGGGGGAGCAGCAAGGAACTGCGGGGACAGGGGGAGCCAGTGGCGAACCGCGGGGACAGGTAGGGAGCCGCAGGAAACCATCGGGGAGCCTGCAGGGAGCTGCAAGGGGGCGGTGAAAGTGAGCAGGGAGATGCAGGGGCAGGGGAAAGCTGGCAGGGAGCAGCAGGAATGAGGGAGAGCCAGCAGGGAGCAACAGGGACAGGTGGGGAGCTGGCATAGATCTGCAGGAAGCTGGTGTGGAGCTGCAGGGAAATGGTAGGAACTGGTGGGGAGCTGGCTTATCTCTTTCTATTTGTTTGTTTGTTTGTTTGTTTGTTTGTTTGTTTATCTTATTATTATTTATTATTTTATCTACTTATTTATTTATTCCATTATTTCTATTCTGTTTCTATTTCTTGTTTTTTGAGGGTTATAGGTACATTATGTGCAGCACACATGTATGAACTGTATTGTGTTGGGAAAGTATCTCAAGCTAATTGCATTATTCCTTATGGGCTGCGTCTACACGTGCACGCTACTTCGAAGTAGCGGCAGTAACTTCGAAATAGCGCCCGTCACGTCTACACGTGTTGGGCGCTATTTCGAAGTTGAAATCGACGTTAGGCGGCGAGACGTCGAAGTCGCTAACCCCATGAGCGGATGGGAATAGCGCCCTACTTCGACGTTCAACATCGAAGTAGGGACGTGTAGACGATCCGCGTCCCGCAACATCGAAATAGCGGGGTCCTCCATGGCGGCCATCAGCTGAGGGGTTGAGAGACGCTCTCTCTCCAGCCCTTGCGGGGCTCTGTGGTCACCGTGGGCAGCAGCCCTTAGCCCAGGGCTTCTGGCTGCTGCTGCTGCAGCTGGGGGTCCGTGCTGCATATACAGGGTCTGCAACTAGTTGTTGGCTCTGTGTATCTTTCACTGTTTAATGAAAGTGTGTCTGGGAGGGGCCCTTTAAGGGAGCGGCTTGCTGTTGAGTCCGCCCCGTGACCCTGTCTGCAGCTGTGCCTGGCTCCCTTATTTCGATGTGTGCTACTTTGCCGTGTAGACGTTCCCTCGTTGTGCCTATTTCGATGTTGGGCTGAGCAACATCGAAGTTGAACATCGACGTTGCCAGCCCTGGAGGACGTGTAGACGTTATTCATCGAAATAGTCTATTTCGATGTCGCAACATCGAAATAAGCTATTTCGAAGTTGGGTGCACGTGTAGACGTAGCCATGGATATTAATTTGCCTTTATTAGTCATTTCAATATAAGTTTCATTATTTAGGAACATAACCCTGGACTTATAACAAGGATCCCCATTATTCTTGTTTTCTTACTTGCTTGTGAGGCCAGAGCCCTGAATGTGTCAGTGTGAAAATCCAAATGAATGAAACCAGCAAGTGAAAAATTAACACTGCTGTCCTTAAACAGCAAACATTCCCCAGGCAACAGAAATTAAATTCAAGGTTTTTTGTTTGCTTTTGGTGTTTTGAGTTACACTCATGAAGCTGTTACACACAAATAAGGCTAATATGTCCTAATGTTTTATAACAAAAAGTAGCCCACGTGTCTACTTCCAGTCTTGAAAAGTATAGCCCAGAAAACTATGCTCTATGTCATCAAAACCAATTATTCTATTGTAAAATTTTTTCTAGAATATATAAAAGCTTTTTTATAAACAAAGTCACCATGAACACACTGCAGTTTGGTTTAATACTTTGCATATAGCTGCAAAAAGCTGTCCACTGTTCATGGAAAATGTCTGAAAGCTGTCACTGAAATAGAATTTCCACATACCCTGACAAAATATTAATTATAAATGCCTTGAAAACTAGGCAATTTCACACTATTTCATTTCTAGTCAATCAAATTTTATGGGAACTTCTTAATCAATCAGTGTAACTCTAGAAAAGATCAGGAGAAAGCCCTGACAGTTATTAGGGGAAAGCAAAACTAATGAATTAATTTACCTGTAATTAGATCTCATAGGTTTTCCACAATCTGTTTGTGCACAGAATTTTCATTGATTTTTAATGAGATTGCTATGCACAGAAGAGTTCCAGGGTACTTTTTGTTTAGTCTAAATATTTTCAAATTATTCTATTATAAGCTGGACAAAATTTGTTGTTCTTGACACCATGATAATGTGTGGTTCAAACACATTCCTCAGAGGGTGAAAGCAGAAAAGGCATTAGGTAAAATACTCAAAATGAACCAACATCTCTTTACATGCATTGCAACATACTCAATGCTGTACTAACCAACAGGGCAAGAGACCACCTCTCTGGCCCTGCATTCCCCTACTTTCTCATGCTTGTGTGCTTATGAAACTTGGGGTAGAAAGACTATGGTTAAGGGGTGAGGGTGCTGGACAACTGATTTGTGCACATGGGAAGCTAGTGTTATTTACACAGGTCTCCATATCTTTACAGGTCACAGATAAATCTGCATTTTTCCCTCCTTTTAATGCATAACAGAGCTGTAAAAACACACAAGAGCAGAGGAGATATTCCTCTGAGGAACAAGAGCCATGTGCGGTGACTCACACATCTCAGGAAACATGTTTGTTTTCTACAAAACTACACAGCTCCTGTGTGGTGTACCTTGATTACTTCAGATGTCAGGAGACTAAAAGCTGGAAGGTGAAAGGAGATATTGTTGGTTTTTTTCAATTCCTGTGCAATCAGCTCTTTCAACTGTGCACATATTCATGTCTATCAGAGATGGTTTAGACAGTACTTGGTCCTGCCATTGGGGCAGGGAGCTGGACTTGATGGCCTCTCGAGGTCCCTTTCATTCCTAGTGTTCTATGATTCTATGATTTGCTCAAAACCTTTCACAATTCAGTTTTTCTCCACATTTCTCTTTGTTCCCTTTTGAGTCATGTTTCTGGTCTTTAAAGGAAGTAACTGACACTGAAAGCATTTGCATTGTTTTGAGGTCTCAAGCTGTTACCTATATAATGAGAAGAGATCCTATCTAGTTAGCCTCTTATTTTTCTCCTTAACAAATATAAGAGGTTAGTATTATAGCAGGAGCTGAGGAGTATAAGGCAGCTGCATTACCCTTGGTCTCCAAAACAAGTGTCTATCATAATTGAGTATAAAGCACAGCATTCAGCCTGGAATAAAATCAGCCAATACTGAGTATCAATTAAAACAATTATCTCTCTCCTTGAAAAAATTATTCCAACTTGGAATCAAAAGGCCAGAGCCTCATATTGGGTAAATGACAACCAACTCCCCTGAAGTTACACCGATATAAAACGAAAGTAACTGAAAATAGAACTAGGCACCATAAATTATGTAGCTCTATTCTTCCTGCAGGGAATATGCAGTTCTCTTATATGACCGTTCATCTTAGGGGAAATAAACTTCGTAAGGAAAGGTGACTGAGGATGATAATGATGGAAGCAACTAATGTAGGTGCTGTACTGTAACCATGAAGTTCCTATTATTTTCCATGTATCAGAATGCTTAAATCTTAAAATGTGAGCATCTGTTGCCTGAGCTAAAATGATTATTTCTGTTAGCCGATGCTCTAGCAGGGTCATCAGTCTCTGTATGTTGCTAATTCACCAGTACAGTGGACACAGAGTTACAGACAGTGAGTGCAGTTTGCATGTTTAGTGAGCTGAAACGCTGATTTAAAGTACAAGGGGATAAAATACTGATTTTTTCAGGTCTGAAAACTAATACATTATAACTATTGAGAACAATATGTACCAAATTCATCTCATGGTGGTTGCCTCATTTCATCTCAGTGAGGTGCTGGTGCGCAGATTACAATTTTATGAAGGTATTTGTTATTCAAATTTATTGTCTGAATCATTGCTCTGAACACGATGTGCAGCTTGGTCACGTACAATTTATTGGAAATACTCACTAATACAAATTCTTGTGTTTAGGTACTTAGGTATATGTCCTTGGTTTTCTGATAGGATGCATTTATCTACTTGTTTGGCTCAGATTTCCGGCACAAACACACTCATGCGAGTTCAAGATTCCCTGTTTCTGGAAATGCTCCAGCTTGAAAACTCATCCATTAAAATATTTGTAGTGGAGAAACAGAAAAAAAAAGTCTGACATTTCTAATCTGAAATTAATTTGTCTAAAATTCTAACAAAGGCAGAAATCGGAATAAATGGTGTAGAAGTATTTGCCCAACTCTACTTCTAAAGAGCTGAAATGTATTAAAATCACTAGTGCTTTATAATATGAGGTTTCATTGACCAGCTGTCTTTTTTTTTTTAAAAAAGTCTCATTATGTTTGTCATAACCTTAACAGATTTAGAATGATTTATAATAACTCTTGAGAGAAGAGACAGACTGGGGAGAAGCTGTAACATAGGCTCAGTTTGAGAGCATTAGTTTAGGGTTAGTTTCTGGAAAATGGTGGGTAATCTTTTGTTTATTACAAAACATAGTGTTCCTTTGGGGTGATGCTGCATTGTTCCCCTGCTGTTCCATACACGAAGTGACCATCAGTCCCATTTCTGCCAGGACAGCCTATATTTCAGGTGCCAGGAAGGTGTCCCAATTTATTTTGAAAAAGGGGCTAATTGCTATATATTTGGGGAAGCCAGAAGAACACCTGCAGCTGGAGTCAGACTAGCATTGTTGCCACCACCTATCTGGCTGCCTGAAGTGCAGGGAGCCAGGAGCCCACCTGTACGGCTGCCGCCTCCTTCCCAGTGCCCCAAGGCATGGGGCAGCTGGAGAGGTCCCTCGAGGTGGTAGCCCTTTGCAGCTGCAGCTGGGGAGTCATCTCCCTTCCACCCCGCCCTCATCATCATCCCATATTTGGGATGGGGGATATGGTCACCCTGCCCATACTAGGAGCCCCAGATTAGTAATTGAGTTGTGACTGTATCTTTAAAATGATTATTCCAAAACTAGAACCATAAATGCTTTTGCATAAGAACAGAGAGCGTCATTGAAAGTTGGGATTTTACATTTGTTAGAGTTATTAGTTCATTTAATGGGATGAAAATCAGCTAGAGCAGAGTCCTCCAGTACATTTTGCTTGTTGTTGTTTTTGTTATTATTATTATTAATAATCCCAAATTACTTTTAAAGTTTATTTACTGACTGTTAACTTTGAATCAGGAGAGAACATTGAAAACTACAGCAATTGTATACCAAGCTATAATTTTACAAGGTCCATTAGGTTACAGCATGAAAATGCTGATGAGTTGGGATTTTTACAATGATGGGAATGAACCACTCCTTTTCCCCACAGTCTCTCTGATCTTATGTGGCCAGGAAGAGAGCAGGCAAGTGCCTGAGTCCAAGGAAGGTATTCCCTGAAGTACTGTTCCTCCCTTGCCCTCTGCATGCTGCATGTAGATTCTCCCACCTACATGAATTCTAGCAACAGGCAGCATCAGAACCATTTTGGCAAGTGACAGAGTGATGACAAACATCTGGTGGTTCCAGCGGGATGGCTGTGTTTGTGAGGTGACCTCTGCCAGCTTTGCACTCTGGAAGGGTGGTTGTTCCTGATGTCTTTGTGCAGGGGTGATGCCATATATTGGTATTTATAGAGAAACAATCTTCGTCATATTCAAATGCTGTATTCTCACCTCTCAAGCTCTTAACACCTCACCAAAAAGTAGCTGTAGCTTGAAATGCCTAATGGGCACCAAGGCCCAAATCTTCAAAGGAATTGTGGCATATAAATCCCACTGGCACCTAAACAGCTTTGTGGAGCCCAAGGCCCCAATTCTACCCCAGTAGTACAGCATCCCTGGTTAGCCACTCAATCACAGGGACTGCAGTTCAGATAAGCTCCTGTTTTTTCTGTCTAAATAGCTTTCCAGATCCCAGCTGACTGAGTTGCATGGTTATATAAATGATGGTGCCACACAAACATCTTTGGGAATCTACACTAGTCATAACTGGAAATTCTGTGAGGGTGTGTCTACACTTGCATTCCTCTTTCGCATGAGGTATGCAAATGAGGCAAATCGGAAATGCAAATGATGTACAAATTTCATATTCAGTACCTCATTTGCATATTCTAATTTTGAAAGAGCTTCTTTTGAAAGAAGAAAGCCAGTGTAGACGCTGCTCTTTCAAAAGTAAACCTCATCTTCAAAAGAATCCTTCTTCCTTTATTTAATGGGAAGGATTCTTTCGAAGATGGGGTTCACTTTCGAAACAGCAGCATCTACATGGGCTTTCTCCTTTCAAAAGAAGCTCTTTCAAAATCAGAACATGCAAATGAGGTGCTGAATACGCAAATTTATACCTCATTTGCATTTCCGATTTACCTCATTTGCATGCCTCTTTCGAAAGAGGAATGCAAGTATAGACACACCCTGAGGCTGGGTCTACATGTGCCCCTTCCTTTCAAAAGGGGCATGTTAATGAGCAGGTTCAAAAGATGCTAATGAGGCACTGCAATGAATATGCAGCGCCTCATTAGCGTAATGGCGGCTGCGGCGATTCGAAAGTGCAGCTTTTAGAATCATGTGCCGCCCGTGGAGACGGGACCTTCCGAATGGACACCCCCCCACTTTTCGAAAGCCCTTCTTCCTATCTGCTCATTAACATGCCCCTTTCGAAAGGAAGGGCCATGTGTAGACCCAGCCAAACAGAAGAAAGAAAGTGAGAAAGGGGATCGTATGGGGGAGAAGTCCAAAGGCACAGCTTGATACATTTATTACCTAATCTCCAAAAATCTATGAGGAGTATTAGCAGGGAAGAATTGCCAGATAGAGGGAATCAGTGAAAAGCTCTGCATATGCAAGGAGGAGGACTTTTTATATCAGCCCAAGGATGAACATTCAAGAGTAGTCTGTCACTTGGCATTTCTGCAGCTGATTACAGTGAAATAGCAGCAAAAGGCCATTTTGCTTTAGTCAGATACGTAACAAACCACTTAAATAGTGAAGCTCTGGAGTGGTTTACATTGCTGGGGCTAAAAAGAGCAGCTTTTACCTCTTGGAAGTATACCGGAAGAAAAGGAAACTGCAAAATCTAAAGTGGAAGCAATACAAAAAGAGAAAGTTGAAAGATTAAAATGGTTTGAAATACAATTTCAGGACTGCCTGAAAAAAGTTGAAAAGCAAACACACACGCACTCAGCACACACAAGGGCCACAGCTGTGGTGTCTCTGGAGTACAACACATGCCACTGTTCCAGCCATGTTGCTGTCTCCACAGCTATCCTCTTTGACCCTTTCAGTAGAGTGTCTATCCTTAATGGAACTGGGTGTAGGTAAATTCAGCTGTGGCTTTCCTTATGAGTAAGTTACTAACCCTCCTGGATTGGCCTGGAGTCCCCTAGAACGAGCCTCCATCTCCTGGCTGCTACAGAAGGTAATCCAGGAGATTTTAATGGGCCAAAAGTCGAGTCAGTGGGGGTGGGTCAGCAGGGCTAAGGCAGGCTCCCTTCCTGCTCTGGTTCTACATGGCATGGCCCTGAGGTTCCTACGCACAGGCAGGGGAGCCAAAGGGATCTCTGCCCAGTGCCCCCCACCCTGAGTGTTAATTCCACATCTCCAATTGGCCAGGAACTGTAGCTAATGGGAGCTGTGGAGGGTGGTGCCTGTAGGCAAGGGACAGGCTGGTGGGGCAGGGGCACACTGCAGTCTGGGTGGCACTAAGGGCTGACGCCTGAGTCCCTGCCCTTTCCACCCTAGGCCCTTCCTCTTCTGGGGCACGGAGCTGGCCTTCATACATGTTGCTCTGGGGCCTATAGCGGCTGTCTTCGCCACAATTAAACAGTCACTAGCCATGCCTACACTAGCAAGTTCTTTTGAACAATTTTTTCAAAAGAAGGGGGCACTTCTGAAAGATCCCATGGAGCATCTACACACACAAAGTGTTCTTTCAAAATTAAATTGAAAGAATGCGATGCTCCTTTCGAAATCGCTCTTCCTTTCCCGTTTCATGAAGATCGCCCTCCTTGTGAAAGTTACGTTTGAAAGAAATGTGTGTAGATGCTCTGCAGGGCCCTTCTTTTGAAAGAGCAGTCTTCATGGGGCCTGATGTTTTGATCCCTGGCCTGGTCTTTCAAAAGAGCAGGGCTGTGTGGACGCTCTCTTTCAAAACAGCAGATCACTCTTTTGATCCACTTTTTTGTGTGTGGACTTACTCTTTCAGAACAAGTTCTTTTGGAAGATATCTTCTGGGAGGGCTTCTTTTGAAAGATCTCTGTAGTGTAGATGTAGCCACTGAGTGATGTAGTTATGCTGAGGTGTTTAATTCATTGTTTGCTGTCCTGCTGTCTGCCAGTGACACTGCCAAGCTCTATGAGTGACCAAACAGCTTTCACTAAGCACAGTTCATGTACTTAGGATAAAAAGACTACAGGGAAAACATTAGGAAAAATATATAGCTTATTTGCCTGCCAGTTACTCGGTGTTACCCTTCTCCTATATAGATATCCTAGTAGGTTTTGAAATTCTTTTAATTTGTCTAGTAGGGTTTGTGCCTCACAATCTCATATTATTAGTTCTTGGATTCAATGAGAGTGACCACTCCTACTTGGTACATCGTCTCCTTATACAAGTCTCACTTCTTTGTTTTCTGAGCCTCTTGAACCTGATCAAAACTGATGTATGCAATACCCTCCCATCCCCTCTCCCCAAGAGAGTGGTTCATCTACAAAGTTATTAGTCTGACTATAGATTGTCAGTAATTGTCCTCACCTGATGTTGGCACACCCTGATAGTCCATTAATTTGTAGTGACTTCCTCTCTGTCACTACCTTGTTTATCTTGATTTAAGAAAGAAATTACCTGCTTTACAAAAAAAAACCCCAGAAAACAATACAAGGTCAGAGGGGAAACTGAACCTTATATTCTTTCACAAGGATAAATCAGAAGCTTCCTTCTTTTTCATGGAGTTCACCCTGTAAATTAAAGGTAACTGACAGTACCTTTGCATGTTAAGACTTCTGAATTTTGGGTCTTGTATCCCTTTCAGAAATAAACCTGCCCATGGCGTCTCAGGAGCCAAGTAATGGAGGATTGTATTCGTCATCTGTAGATAAGATATACTATAGTTATAAAAAATTACAGGTCTTTGACTGAAATGATTTTTTAAACAAAATTAAATTGTAGATGAAGTATATAGGCCCAATCCTGATAGCCATAGAAACATAAGCAATACCAGACAGATTTAAATTAATCAAATAGCTATGGCATGGGGTAGTTCCACTGGTCTGAATCACACAGATGGCAGAGATGAGAAGAAGAAAATTGTCTTCACATTGGCCACATTAAAAATAAAAATTTCTCCCTGGGACAATGGGATATAAAATGAGTCTGAGTCACTGGCACTGCAGTCAGCCGCCCTGCTACTTCTCCTGTAAACAATTGTGCCTTTGCAGGATTTTGTGGTGGATGGAGCTGGCATCAGCTCTGACAGATTTGGGGGACAGCTGAGGCAGATGGCGCATTCCATTCTGTTTTCTGAACACCACATGGACCTTCAACATCCATTTTCATGCCAACCCTTCATAATAATCTTCACTCTGCGCCATAGCCTCCATTTTGGGAAGAGAATTGTGTTAGGAACTGAGCATATATGGATATGACTATGAATGAGAGGGCCAGCAAGGGCCAGCAAGATTCTGTGGCTCACCCTTACTGGAATAATGGATTTGTTACTGGAAACGCAATTGACATTGAATGGATTCTACAGAAATCTGTCTGGTAGGAGGGGGCTGGAATTACACAGCCTAAGCAGATGTCTGGGAGAGCTGCCAGAGGGATGTTATTTAACAAGGGGAAAGTCTCTGAGAGGGAGGCCATTAGATACATCTGCTCATAGGAACAAGGGGACTTCGAAGTAGCCGGAGTCCTTTCAAAAAGCAGCCCCGTCTGGACAAGCTGCGTAGCAGCGAGCCGCGTCAATTTTGAAGTGCCATGGCCGCCCGCATACTAGTGAGGAGCTGAATATGTATTTCAGTGCTTCATTAGTAAACTTCAAAATGGCCATTTGCATGGCCATTTTGAAGTATTTGGCTAGTGTAGACACGGCCTATGAAAGCCATAAAATCCCGAGGCAATACACCATTGTCATCCCAAAAGAAACTTATTAAACTCGGGCAGAAATTCAGACAAATAATAGTTCTGTACAGTAATGAGTCTGTCCATTAGTTTAATCATAGCCCATGAACTAGGTGGTCAGAATCAATGGTCCAGTCTGATGGACAATTTCCCCTTACTCTAGAGATAAAGTAAGAAACACAGCCACAACTCTCCAGCATTATGAGAGATCGAGAATGAAGCTACAGCAAACTTATCTGCAATAGCATTCCAGTTCTCAGTAACATGCACAAGGATAATGTCTCCAGGTTGAATGCTTCATGGTGGGTGGGAACAAAGTAATTAATTATCAACACTGAATTAAACGTCACAAGACTAAGTTTTACCTTTGCAAGCTTTTCCTTCTGAAAAAATAGGCACAGAGGACAATTCATAATGATGGCAAATAAAACAGATCATAGTAGACTAGTGCAGAGATTCTTAGCCAGAAGGTCACAGTCATCATGTTCTTCTCATAATGATAAATGGCTAGATCCCAAGTAGATGGGAGCATAGTGCTTGTTGGGAACAGGATCCTGTATGGTAACAGTTGTGAACTACCGATCTAACAGGAGATAGCAAGTCAGGAACAGACCCCTATGTGACTTTGGAGAGATCACTTCACTTCTTTATACCCCCACTCCTTCTCCTTTGGTTTGTCTGTCTTATCTGTTTGCATGGTCAGGCCATAAGGGCATAGACTGTCTCTTACTATGTGATTGTACAGTGCCTTGCATAATGGGGCCCTGTAACCGTTCGAGACGCACCACTCTGGTGACTCCTGATGGTCTGTCTAGGAATTAGCTCTTCCTTGCCTAGGAAGCCCCTTGTTGGTCAGTGTCTTGCTCTCAAATACCTGTCTTCTTCTGCACTATTTAGGCCCAGTGTCCCATGTGACTCATGGTGCCCCTTCCCTCGTGGTACTGCCCTGTGGCAACTACCCCACATTCTGGGATCCTCTTCTCCCAGGGAATCCCAAACCCTTTTTACCCACCTTGCCTCAATGACCCACTGCCAGTTGCAATCTAGCCCCACCTCAGGAGCAAACTGCAGTCTGAAATTGCCACTCATCATTTGCAAAGGGGTGTGGATCTACTGCCTTCTCCTTTAATTGTTGCTGTGTAGTCACAGCCCAAGGGTTATCACTTCAAGGCAAGGGGTTTGTGCTCTTATGCTCTCCAAGTTACACCCATTACCATGTCGGAGCAAGTATTTATTCTTTTCGTTCCTTCTGCCATTTCTGAGAACTATCATGTGAGAAGGAGAAAGAATTTATACTGATAAAACCTGTCATAGACACATGAAACTGAGAGCACAAAAATATGTCCTTGTCCATTACCTCTGTCAGCATGTATTACTGTCATTTCCGAGATAGGTCTCCTGTGTCTCAGGCTGCATCTACACTATGAGATAAATCCAAATTTAATTCATTTAGCGCGATTTTACCCCGTGAGTGTCTTCACTGTAAATACCATTAACTCGGTTTTGGCTGCACTAATCTCAAGATTACCAAATTGCGGTTATCTGACAGATATAGTGTCAAGCTCGAATTCAGAAGATTGATTAAAGGCCAGTGTGGCAGCACCACATCTTTAAATCAAGTTTATTAGGCTCCAGAGGTGTCCCAGGTGTAACCCACAATACCACTCACTGCTCTGCTCTGGCTGCTGCTCTCCAGTAACAGGAAGAGCCTGATTTTCCAAGTGGGAGCAGCAAGCCTTTAGCTGTGGACTCATGTTAGTTTACGACTGCCTGAGAAGTGGCTTCTTTCTTTCTCTGCTGTTAGCATTCAAATAGTGCTGGGAGTCATGCTTGCATAACATGCCGAGAAACTTCTTCTCAGAAGTTTACATTTGTGTGCGAACTCCCTTCCCTCCCCCACATGCCCCACACAGTCTGTGTCTTTCCTACACACACTCAGGCACATAACATGGGTAGTCCCTAACTCAGCCCAATAAAAGGGTGTGCCTGCCATTCGGTGATGTCAATGCTGCCAGTCGCAGGAGAAAGAGAGGGCTTTGCTGCTGCCATGGGAAAGTCTCCCCCAGCCATTAAGATACTGGGGGCTTTGCTGCCACTGTGGGGCAGTTTCCCTGGTGATTAAGATACTGGGGGCTTTGGGGAAGGAACAGCTCAACTGGTCATCCAGCGACACCCCCCGCCTGCTTGGCCCATACCTGGGCTTGCTGCTGCCGCCAGGGAAAAGTCTCCCACAGTGGCTAAGGAGTTTGCGGCCGATGGGGGAGAATACTTTAATTGGTCACCCGGGGGCCTCCCTCCCACCTTGGCTCATACCTGGGATTGCTGCTGTCACCGGAGAAAAGTCTCCCCCAGCGGCTAAGGGTCTTGCTGCTGATGGGGGACAATACTTCATGCAGTGGAAACACCGTCCTCTCCCGGCGTATACGTGGGCTTGCTGCTGCTGCCAGAGAAAACTAACAATTCTTTTTTCTGTGATGAAGGGAGGTGGGATGCATGGCCAGTTGCACCCATATTGGCAATGTAGTGTAAGGGGGACCAAAAACTCTTTCCTCATACATTCTTCTCAGTCTAACATTCCGGGCCCTTGCATGATTTTCAGGGATCACATTTCAGCAATGAGGGGAAGTGGGATGGAAGGCCAGTTGATAACACAGTCATTGCACGGAAGCCTTATAGTGCACTGGAAAGCCAAAAACAATTTCCATTAACAATAATGTATGGGGAAACCAAAATTTACTCCTTTCTTCCTACATTCTTCCCCATGCAATATTTTCAGGGATCATATTTTGGCAATGAAGGGAGGTGGGATGGATGGCCAGTTGAGACTACAATCGCTGCACCCATGTTGGCAATGTAATCCGTGGGGAAAACAAAAGTTCTTTCTTGTCATTTTGAGTGTCTTCTGCATTATTTCCAATGGCTTGACATATCTTCAGGGATCAGGAAAGGAATGATGAAAATGCATGGGGGAAGATGACATCAAGACCAGAGAGCACACCCACAGTGCTACGGGGATGAGGGAACTGTGGGATAGCTTCCCACAATGCACTACTGCAACAGTGAATGTTAGCCAATATGTGTGTGGCAGCAATGACTCGAGTTTGTGGGGAGCAAGGTGTGAAGTGAGGATGGTCAAAATTGAATTTGTAAATTCCAAAATTAGAAAATTGATATAAATAAATTTGAATTTATCTCATAGCGTAGCCTAAGCCTAAGGCTGCGTCTGCACTAGCTCCATTACAGCAGTAGATCTGCTACGATGCAGTTGCACCACTGCAAGATTTTGTGTAGCCATTTTATGGTGACAGAACAGAGCACTCACGACAGAGCAGTCCCATGGATGTAATGAACCCACCACCACCCCAAAGCAGTGCTAGCTATGTAGGTGGGAGACGATTTCTCATCAATTTAGTTCTTGGTGCACACTACCACTTACGCTAATGTAACTTCTGTCATCCGAGGCATGTTTGTTTTCACATCCTAGAGAGACATGCATTTTGCTAACATAAAAGGTAGTGTAGACATGGTGGCTACAGTTACACTGATCCCAAGTGCTGGCAGCAGTATGCAAATGGGCAGTTTTGAAAATGCAAATGAGTGCTCATTTGCATGTTCACTCACCAGCAGAGGCTGATGCCAGCATAGAAAAAAGCAGTGTAAACATGGTTCTGATGGTGACACCCCCACCTTTCTTGTCAGCCCCTTATGCCTGGACCACAACTGTATGACCTGGGGTAAGGAGGTGGGAGTATCTACCAGTGTAGATGTATTTGTAGTATGACTACATGGGCAACCCTGTCTTGTGCAGACAGCACCTACATGTCAGAGGTCCCACTTCTCTGCAGTGCTTACCAGAGATCCTGCCTCCCTTTTCATTTGAATGTGCTCAGTTCAAGTGTAGAATGCGACTGAAATCATATTTTTTCTTTGGTAAAGCGCACTTTCCTAATAGTTATGAAGATGGCCCTTCAGAAGTTAGGCGTAATCGAAGCTAAAGTCATCCCTTATATCCTGTGTTGAAGGCCAATGTAAATTAGATACCCCATTCTGGATCATAACAAGTCTTTTCAATGGAATTGCACAACTTGTCTTGGCTTATAGGTTGTTATAAGAGCTGTATATGACATATCTAATAATGGTATTCAGCAAACACAGCAAGCCCAATATATAGTTTTAAATCAGGGCATTCCATAACTATCACTGGCTTTC
The DNA here is from genome assembly GCF_033958435.1 of Carettochelys insculpta. Classification (NCBI taxonomy): domain Eukaryota; kingdom Metazoa; phylum Chordata; order Testudines; family Carettochelyidae; genus Carettochelys; species Carettochelys insculpta. The sequence goes on along the minus strand of NC_134139.1, from coordinate 92,448,532 downwards.
TGTTGGGTAATTTGGTGTTTGAAATCACCAGGAAACATGAAGTTTATTTCAAGGCCTATATACACCCGGAAAAAATGGCATAGATTGCGGAATGAAAATATTTAAGGCAAAGCAAACAATAACAACAACCGTACTGCTCTGTTGGCTTATATGGTTGGCCTTTAAAAATGAATTACATATCTATTATTTGCTTTATTAAACATCAAATTGATTAATAAATCAGGCCATCATACAAATCAAGGCACTGAGCATGTGGGATTTGAGTTGCAGAATAAATTTGTTAGTTCCTTCGGGCTGAAATTCTGTATCTTTCTGTGATTCCTGTTTGTTTTTTGAATGATCTACCTGAAAACTTTCTGGAAAGTGTACTTGGCTGTAACAGCAGTAGCAAGATTTTGTAATAAAACTGTGGGATCCTATTGCTTTTTTTCTTTATACTAGTACACATCGGTTCTGCAATGGTTTATATTAAAAGAGAAGCATATATCTGAACATACAGTTAAACCTGCCTTAAAGAGCACCTCTTGGAGTAGACCACCCCTTATGAGTGATTACTTGTGGAGGTCATGGAACATCTTTGCTCAATGGTGTGCAAACATTTGAACAGTTAGACTTCCTCTAAAAGAGACCATTTTAGCTAATTCCCATGAGCGGTAACACACAGCAAGTTTAACTGTAGCTGAATAATGAAGTAAATTAGAACACATAAGTAATAAAATGGAACGAGAATGTGTGGTTCAATAAATCCTTTCTAAGCACTGCTAGCAAAGAGATACTTTAACATAAGTGCTTAATTTTTAGTTTCAGCAAATGGTTAAGTTAGTACAGTTTGCCTCAGAGACTGGATTTCCTCAGTGACAAATGCAATCAAAGCTTTCAGTTCTAATGACAGTATTGACATTTGATATGTCTTCTCAGGAGATAGAATAATGTTCCTGCTTCCGTCCCAGCCATTTGTGCCTAATTAATTATATTTTCACTTCTAGACAGCAATTTGTATTAGTACTTACAGTATTTTACATCTTTTTGTTAGAATTGATATGGCTTTTATAAAACTTTTAGCAGACGTCATGGACAAAGAAGTCACAAAGCTCCCCATTATTTACTATATTTACATCATTACTTGTATCTTAGCACTGTTCTGATGATTTCCTACATAGGACACAGACACATACTTTACAAGCAGCCAAGCAGCTTTGTTATTATTGTGCATAGATGAAGGAGGCTGGATTTTGGTTTTACAGAACCATGTAAATAAGGTTTTGAAAATTTAAAGACAGCTTTGCTTCAGATTTTATTTGATCTGAAACACCACCATTTCAGGATTTCAGATAAGAGGTTTCACCTTTTCAATCATTCCTTCAATAACCCTTTCACTTCAGTTTTCTCCTTCCTGTTCATGTACTCCAGTGTCATAAATGTTACATCTGCTGTCAGATTTAAGAAATACTGTTTTGTATGTTATTAGAATAACTATGTACTTCACCCACTCCCTGTTTTCCTTCTTGTTGTTTCTACACGTTGTTCAAAAAACTTCTTTCTCTTTAGAGATTTTTCAATTAGAAGTTTGTTTCAGGAGGCTCCTGATTAAATGGAGCAACTTAATGCTAATATTTTCTCTTTCCAGTATGTATTGCAGATTACCTTTTTTCTTTTCTTTTTTTGCAGTCTAGTGGATATGTTGTTGATAAACCATCCTTCCATCCATCTAAACTATCAGAGATAATGAATTACACACCCCTGAAGGAGCCTATGTTGCAAAGCTCATAACCAATGAAAAAATCCTTAGAATGTTCTCAGTAATCAAAGAAATGTTTGCATTGTTCAAGTCAGCAAGGAAGCAATTCAATAATATTTTAAATTTAGTAAGACAAACTCGTGACTGGTTTCTAAAGATGAAAACTATATACTAAATTCTTAGTTAGGTCTCAACATTTATTTGAACAACATGATGTGTACAATACAGGTTTTAAGTAATAAAGGCCCACGTGGTTCTTTCATGATTTGTCTCTCACATTCTTTGAAACCCTGCAAGATTCTTCTTTATTAATATACCTTTCTCATAATGGATTCTTCCATGCTCAGGTATTTCATTTTTATGGTGGCATCTGTTAGCCATGTCCTTGTTATATAGCCTTCTCCTGAAATCCTTACTCACACTGACTTCAGTAGTACTATTCACAGAACTAAGGACTGCAGTTCCCCCGGCTCTGTAATGCAACTGCTGAAAATCAACATCCTCTTCCACATCACCCACAGACACTAGAATCTCTTCACTGACATTCAAGCTTAAATCCTCTCAAACTTCCCACATCCCTGCATAAATCATCCATCCAGAGATCTCCAATCTCTGATCTCACTTGCTTCTAATACACGTCTGACTTCCTGTATTTCATTCCTCCTAGTCTTCTCCCACAACAGCTCCCTCCCTCTCCTTCCCTGCTTCACACCTTCCTTCATGCTGTGTCCTCTTGGAACAGTTTCCCACTGCTTATCTGTCAAAATGCTTTTTAATAGCTAAGAATTTTTAAGACTTGCAAATGTGTTCTAAAATGCAACGTTCCTTAGCACTGTTCCCTGACAGGGACAAAGTTATACTGTCATGGAGGAGTCAACCACATTAACACTCAACAAAAATATGAACACAAGAAAGGAAACAGGCTATTTTAAAGTCCTCTGATCTTATCACTGATACACTAACCTTTAAAGAGACTTGTTCCCAGTCAGCTCTGTCAGCATTTAAGATTTGATTTCGTGTTCTCCTTATATTCAAAACAAAAATCTTCTTCTGTTAACATTCAGAAAGCACTGATGCTCCTCTGTGGCTGCCCTGCAGTTTTTCACTCTTATTAAAAGATCCCTTCACTCCCTCAAAAGTATGCTGTTCTTTTTATGAAAAATTCTTGTATGTTTCTGAAATGTCAATACAGCTCCAGGGACAGAGTGCTGGGGAAAGAACAAAGTGAACCTCACATGAATGCACATGATCAATGGTGCCTTTGAGGGCACTTCCACACATTGAACAGTTTTGCTCAACTTTGAAGCTTATTTTGAAGTCAGATGTCCTGCAGAACTATTACTAGGAAGCATTGTGAATGAAAAGAGTGCTGGTCGTTTCTTCTACCTTACTTTGTCATCTAACTACACATTTATGCTAATTCATTGGAACTAGAAGCTTATTTTATGTCATCACAGAAGTTATCATTAACATTTGGATTAGAAATGAAAATAATCGCTTCATGCTCTGAGTGTTATTGGAAAACTTAAACACGAACATATTGTTCATCCCTCAAACTTACCCAGAACAAAACTTTTGGAAAAGTTAAAATTGTGTAAAGTTTTCCCTGGAATTGCTCCAGCATGGGTCAGACCAATAGTTACCAAGTATGCACATATGGTCCTTCTCAGAGTCCAATTCAAGCCCTGCTTTGGGGTATAAGTTATTAGTGTAATCTTAGCAAAAAGATTTGAGTTCAAGATCTCCGGGTTCCTTTTAATGAGCCACAAAGAACCAGCACAAGCCCCTACCCAGTTCTGCGGAAAAACTAACTACCCCTCCCCCAGATGTCTCTAATAGACTTCCATAAAACTATGTAGATTTATAACTAGCTGTGGCCATAGCCTTTATTTTTAGAGGCATAACTTAAGAATTGCACTGCAGTAGACTTGTTTGCAAACCAAGTCTCAAATATTCTGTCTTGTAGTACCATGCCAATATAATAATATGTCATAGACCTGAGGGTTCTCTTCCTATCAAATCTTATTTACAAGCTGCCTTCACATATACTTCTGAAACTACTTTAAGGCCTAAATATTGCCTATTTTTTTATTTTACAGCAACATGGGTTAAAAATGAATTATAAATTTTGATTAGGCTGGTGAAAAAATGGATTAATAATTCCAGAAATCTCTCAGTCCCAGTAAGGGAACAATACAACTGCCAATGAAGTAATTTCATAGAAGTCTTTTAATTCAGTGAATGTTGGATTGGGTCTGGAACGACTCACTGTGCACAGCAGAAGAGTATTTTACACAGGGATGAAATTCTCTTCTTCTGGGACATTAAGTACCACTGGAACTGATTTGGAGCCATACACTGCAGCCTCAATGCTGCAATAGTCTTGAGGCAGCTGTTTTACCTCTACAGGTCATTGTTGTGGCATCTGGCCTGTGTATTCATATACACGAAGATATTCCTATGACCATACTCAAATTCCTTCCTTGTCTCACCCACACACCATTCTGATGCCAAGGAATGAGACTCCTGCAGCTTACCCTCTTGGCATTCTGTAACTGTACATCTTCTGCAACCTACTGAGGATTGCCCAGCCATGATGTGGAGATGGGGGTAAGCAAAGGGAAGGATTTGCCTCTTACACTGCTACCCTACTATGTAAACTCTGGTGGATTAAGTGACACCAGCATTTTGTCTGTATCATGGTGTGGACATAGACGTACTTTCTCACTTCAAGAAGAGGAAACATGGAAGAATGTGGCAAATTCATTATTGATAATTTGCATTTTATTTCCCATATAATGGTTCCACATGCTAAGACTAGATCTAGCTGGAAAACAAGAATTCAATTTTGCAAAAAAAACTTGAGGATTTGGCATTGGTTTATTCAAAAGAAGAAGAAAACCAATGCCTTTCAAAATTTTTTCATGAAAAATCCAGAGCATTAGACATCAGAATAGCCATTAGCACAGACATATTACTTTGGTGTAAAATCCCATGGTATGAATCAGGAAGAATAGGGACCTGAACTTATGTCTCCTGAATTCCATATGAGTGTACTAACCACTGAATTATTGGCTATTTTAGCGTGAAAAACTATAGAGAGAGAGAGAGAGAGAGACAGAACTATATATATATATATATGCACATCCACACACACACACACACATCAAGAGAGACAGGAAATGCCATGGCTAATATTCCTGCCTTCCCACCACAAAGTTCTTTCTACCACTTTGCACGTCACATATACTATTCCTGCTTTTCTTGATTATTTAATGGATCTGTTTTATGATAGATGTACTACATACCATCAAATACACATCATGAATAACATGGCCAAGTTAACATTGATGTTAACTTTAGGTTTCGTGGGTAGGTAGAATATGCTTAACCTTTTTGTTCGATTTTCAATGCAGTTATTGAACACACGTTTGATTAAAGTGTGAGAGCTGAAGAATGACAACTCAGAAACCAATATTCATCTTCTTTCTTATTTCCTCTGTGGGAGGAACATGTTTTTTCCCATTTCAATTAGTTTTACGTCTCTTTTATACAATAAGATCAAGAGATTTCATGCTGCCTAAACTATTAGTGACAACTGAAGAGCACCAGAAACATTGTATATAAAATTTAACACAATTGATTATAGAAATCCTTAAAAATGGAAGAGCTGTCTAAAGGGTCAGTTCAGTTCCAGTTCCTTACTTTACGGAAAGACTGATTTCATCCTTTTAGAACCATCCCTGATAGAAGATAATGTAGTCTATCGTTAGTGGCAATTTTACATCTTTTGTAGAAGACTTGTTCCATTACCTTTAATAAGGAAACTGAAGTCAATAAAAGGCTCCCTTAGACTTTAGTCAGTATTGGATCTGAGCCATTGGGTGCAATTTGCCTTTCCAGTTTGCACTGTAGATCTCTACTGCATATTCTCCAGTTCTTTCATTTGTAGCTTTCTTACTGTTCTTAATAGAATTCTGCAGTGTAGAATTCAGATCAGAAGTCTGCATGGAAAATTAAAGTGCACACTGTGAATCGGCAAACAATATTGTAACCTAAATGCTTTTCCTAAATATTAACCTAAGGTGTTCTCACCGAAGCTTAAACCTTAAGCTTCTTGGACGGTCTGTGAAGACTAATGAAAATAACTGAGTACTGTGATTTTATAGCAATATATTTAAGCTTGGTCCAGTAATGGAACATAAAACAAAGTTAGAGAGAAATATAAATTACATTGCGTCAAAAACATATGACTTTCAGTATTGCCTCACGTGACACCATGTAGGCCATGGTGACATGCACTCTTACACAAAGAAGGACACAGAGAAGCAGTATGCTTTTAGCAATTCTTTTGGTAGTACAGTAACTGACATTTTTCTCTGTTAGTTATATGTATTCTTCGGCACATCCACCATGACCATTAAACAATGCAGTTGAGACTACTCCAATAGCATATCAAGGCACATGATTAATGGGAACCTATTAAAACATTCAGGATCCTAGAAAAATCTTTACAAACTCATCATTTGTTTTTGCTTCTGTGGTACTTATGTGCCAGGGCACTGTTTCACTGTTCCATTTTAAGATTGAAATAAAGCATGTAATTAACACCACAAATATGTTTTTCTGAGGGACCTCTTTTTTCCCAAATATTTTTACCAGTGCTTGAATTGGCTCGAGGCTTTTAGGCAACAGTGTTGTGACTAATAATTATGACACTAATTGTAACCATGCACTCTTATATGTGTGTTGAATCCAGCTGTTGCCTCTCATCATGAGTCTGTTGGAGGAGTGTCAGGTGCATACTCACATAGTCCCCTAAATAGCAGTGTTTCCGTCAGGGCAGGACTTAGGTAAGTAATGACATATCTGAAGGGTGTAGGCATGTATTGGAATGGATGGTTTATGTGGCTCTTTACTTGCCCATGTTGTGCCTCTCCTTCTACACTGCTGTTTGTAGCAGTGTCATATCCTGCTACTCATCACTGGAGCTGTGCCACTGCACCCTTTCCTTATTTACAGCACAGGGGATTTGAAGATCACTGCATTCAAACAGACAAGTTTCTTGTTTATCAAGTTATTATTCTCCCAATGTGTCTGTATGGGTCTGAAACCTGGATAAACTACAGACATCACTTGAAAGTCCTGAAGAGGCATCACCAACGCTGCCTCCGCAAGATCTTGACAATCAAATGAGAAGACAAAGAGGCAAAGACCACCTGTATTGAGGCAATGATCATCTATCAGCAACTCTGCTGGACTGGTCAATGTTGTCTAGATGACAGACCATCGCCTCCCAGAACAGGTCCTGTTCTGTCAACTGAAAAAGGGGTTATAAGGACTTGCTGAAAGATAGCTTAAAGATGTGCAATATTGACATTGACACTTGGGGGATGTTCACCCAGGATCATTCAAAATGACTACATGATGGCGCCCTGCATTTTGAACTTGCCCATCAACAAGCTGAGGAGGACAAGAGGTGCAGAAGGAAGGAAAGACTGACTTTCAGTCATAGTCGATAGCCTCCTGCTATATCTAGAAACATCTGTCCTCACTGTAATAGACCTTATGGTTCAAGGACAGGCTTTATCAGCGACCTGAGGATTCACAACTTCCATGGAAAGTGATTATACTCAGTAATGAGTCATCACCATCATGCTGCCATTGGAGCCTTTCCCAGCTGCAGTGAAAAACTCAGACAATACAGAGATAGCAGGGAAAGGCCGAGGCAGCTCTCTGCAGCTAGGAACCTTCTCCCACCCCAGGGACAGGTGCTAGCAGCAGAAAAATGCTCTGCCAGTTCCCAGTTTCTGCGAAAGGCTTCAGCTGTGGAGAAAAGCTCTGACAGTGGGGTTTCCCCACTGCATCCCCCACACCAAAGCCTTTTCTCCCCTCATAAAAAGGTTCCAGCAGCTGAAAGCTTCTGCAGCTCTTCCATGCTCACATGTGGCTTCACACACCACAGTGTGGATATCGCTCACTTTTCACCACGTTGCATAGCCCCATGGATACTACCCTCTCCCGCTGCGGGTGTGTAGTGCAGCCATAGCCTTTTACTCGGATAGTAAACAGTATGGGCTGAGGGCCAAATTTTAACTGTGTGCATGTTTCCGTTCCTAGCACAGTGGCACTCTAAGAACTGTGTGGGGTCTTTAAATGCTGCCTCAATGCTACTAATAATAATAATACTGGGAAAAAAATTAAAAAGTTCCTAAATGAGTTGGGAACCCCAATCCCATGTTCAAAACAAGTAAATGGGGCTTACAAAGTTAGGAGACAAAATGTTTTCTTTTTTTGGAGGGGGAAAGCAAGTAGGACCCTAAACCACTGATGCATGGTTGTTGCAAATTTTATTCACTACCTTTTAATTACCTTTGTTCCCTTTTTGAGATGAGCAGCAGTGGGGTTGTGCCCAAAACACACACAACGCTGCCACACCAGCTCAACCTACTCTTTTACATGCCCAGCTTATCACATGCAAGAGCTCTCCAAACCATAAAATATCGTGTGTATGCATACATCTTTCCTTTATGTACATTCCTGGAACCAACAACTCTTAGTGCTGTTCATACCTTCCCTATGAAATCTAAAATATACAGTCAGGGTTCAGCTAGTAATTTTTGTTTTTAAAAAATCATGTCTACTATGAGCCAAAGCCATATGCATTAATTAATTTTAAATGCACAACCAAATGTTGTATTCCTCCTTGTGTCTCTGAGTTGGTGAACTGATCCAGCAACAGATGGAGGCAGGGGTTACACAAGGGCCTTCAGAAGGGCGAGATGAGGATCAGACAGCTAGCAGGGGAGAAGTGAGTGCACAGAAAGCACACTAAGGACTTGCCAGACACCCACCACATCTGCAAGAGATGCAGCAAGGACTGTCACTCTCGTGTGGGTCTTCATAGTCACAGTAGACGCTGTAAATGAAGACCTCAATTGAAACTATAAAGGGTGCGATCCATAGTCTATGCAGACTGAAGGATGCCTACTACTTCTACTACTACTACTCTGAGTTGGTACATGGATGAATTGGCCCACAAGGCTATGGCTACACTTGAAGCATCTGTCAACAGATTGCTGCAATACAAAACTTGCTCTGTCGACAGAGGACTGCCAGACTGCACTGCCCTCTGGTGACAGAAAGCAGGATGGCAGCTCTGCAAACAGCTGCCCGGCAAATGAAAGCCCTCTCTGTCGATAGAAGTGTCTACACTGCACTTCTGTCAAAAGCATTCTCCAGTATAGACACAGCCCAGCTGGTTTAACAAGTCTATGATTTGTGAGCTAATTTTGTTTTCATTTTTATCCACATTAGCTCTGTGTAGTAGATGGGATGAAGAGAGTCCTGTGTTTACTTTCAGATTCTTTTCCTACTCAGTTCTAAGCTAATTGATGACCACATAACATATTTCATATTGCACCCTACATAGGGTGAGCCCGCAGCAGCATGTGCTGTGCATTCTTATTCTGCATCAGTAGAAGTGGGGAAGAAAGAGCAATAAAGTAGGAGGAGAGGAAAAAAAAATTACTGAAAGTCTTAATTCATGTGTATAGTTCCTATTAAAATCATACTGAATATAAATAATCACCCTGCTCATGCCCATCATGGAGCGTTTTCTAACATTTAGGTTTGCATCTTTAATATATTTCGCCCAGCTTCTCAATGTTAGCATGAAGTGACCATAGTAAAGGCACTTACGTTATTTTGGAGTTATGTGCACTGTGGTGTGTGAAACATTATAGTTAGACTGTTTCTGCTCCACCTGAAATGAATGGACCTTGTACATGAATTCTAACACTTTCAGACCTAGAGGTATCATATAAATCCCATTCGCCTGTATCTTTTTTGTGGACAATAAACACAAAGCAGGATATATGATCCTTCATGGCTAATGAGGTTTTTACAGCTCAACAAGCAGTAAGGAAACACTATTATAAATCTAATACATTATTCTGAAATCTGTATAGGTTTGAGAGTTGATTAATTAAAGCCAAAGCCTTCTCTCCTTACTCAAGTGAGAAGTCCCAGGGGTTTTTTCAGTCTCGCAGATAAAGGTACAACATGATCTGACAGCTGGATGTTGAAGCTAGTCAATTTCAGAACAGAAATAAAATGTACAGTTTTAACAAGAATAATTGACTTTGGCATATTCCCCATTACTGTCAGATTCTTAATCAAGATGCATTTATTTTTCTAAGATCTGGTCTATTTTTTTTAAATGCTCAAGTTCAGACAGGAATCAATTGAAAGAAGCCCTAAGGCCTGCATTGGAAAGGAAATAAGACTAAGTTATCACAGTAGCTCCTTTTGGTTTTATGATCTATGAACATGTTCTATAATGTTATTCACCATAAAAACAAAGCAGCAGAAATGTAGCACTTTAAAGGCTAACAAAATTATTTATTTGTTGATGAGCTTTCGTAGAACAGACTAGTCTACATTTTGGCTGTGTCTACACTTGCCCCCAACTTCAAAGGGGGCATGGTGATCAGGACCATGGGAGATTACTAATGAAGTGCTGCGGTGAATATGAAGCACTTCATTAGGCTAAGTTTCCCCCCAACAACTTCGAAACTTCAGACTTCAAAGTGCTGGCATGTGTGTAGCCGTGGTGCCCCGTGCTACTTCAAAGTCCCTTTACTCCTCAAAATGTTGGGGTTGATAGATGTGGGATATGGTGTTATTATTGTTTTATGTTAGCAGGTGAACAGCCAGGTGATTAAGATACTATGTTAGGGTCTGGGATATATGGGTTCAGCTCCCTGCTCCACAGGACACTTGCAGAATGTCCTTGGGCAAGTCTCTTAGAGGATTTCTACATTGCAGTGTAAGCCTAGGGTCTGGGGGACCCAAGCACAGCCAAACTGATGGAGTGGAGAGGGAGACGGGAAAGGGGCCAGCAACCCCTGGGCCTTGCATAGCAGCAGTAGAGGCCAGATCTCTGAGCCCCTTTGAAACACTGCAGCAGCACTGTGTTGCTGCTCTGTGCCTGGCTCTGAGGGAGCATGGGGGGCAGGGCTGACTACCTCAAGCCCTGCCCCTTCCATCCTTAGCCCCGTTCTTCCTGGGCAGGGATCTGGGTCCCCCTCCCACCTTGCTCTCAGGCCTGCAGTGGCTGTCGGCCCTGCCGCCCAAGCCTGGAGACTCCATGTGTGTGAGCGTGAGCCTGGGCATCCACAGTGACTATTGAATCTGGGTTTGGAATTTCTGAATCTGGGTCTGACACCCATACTCAGGTATCTACACTACACTGTGCAGACTTAAGTCAAGCCAGCCTGTTCCAGGCTGTCTAGAATGCTCTCTGACTGTAGTCACTCAGGCCCTTGTTTTGGTGCATTGTGGGAAAACCTGACTGTCCAGCCGGTAGCACTTTACGGGAAGTTGTTGCAGCCTGCCAGCGCATTGTGCAGGCCACTCTCTTGGGACTTCATGATCCTGGCAACCAGAGACCACACTGTAGAAGAGTCACCACCTGAAGAACTTGTCCCACTTGGGCTCTCACTACTGTTTCAGAAAGCAGGCAGCTAGGTGGGCATTTTGACAGTGTTTTCAGACCTAGTGAAGACACCTGTTGGAGGCAGATGGCAATTTAATTGGGACACTCAGACTGGCTGATGTTCCTCATGGATCTCAACATTGTTGCTGATGTTCCCTGTGTATACCAGCAGTGCTGGAGCAGGGTTACGGGCACTGACTGCTAGAATCACATTGTTATGTGGGTCTGGGATGACCCACTGGCAATGTGGGGTCATGTGCCCACCCTCAACTGTCTGGGAACTGGAGGGGAAAGGGGCCAGAGCCTCTTGACCATCCAGGGGAACGAGTGGGTACTCCTGGAACCCATTGCAGAGGTTGGGCCATCCACATTCATTGGCAAAAGTGGGCAGGAGAGAATCGACATGACTCCACTCCCCCAGCGTCCAGCCACATGTCTCGGGGGAGGGATGGGACAATGCCCCACACTCACTGGGGGCAGGGAAGTGGAGTGATATGGCCAGCAGCTGCGGGAGCTTCCCCATGCCACTGTCAATGAGTGCAAGGGACTCAAACCCTGGTGCCAGTGCCAAGCCCCCACAATAATACCCTGGGCCACATCACTTGTGGGTGGGAGGGTTGCCGGGGAAGAGGCAGGGCAGAGGCATCATGGGGTGGGAAGAGGTGGGGCAGGAGTGGGGTCTGGGACAGAGGGGGCCTTGTCCGAGCCCTCCTCAAGTGGCACAGGAAGGAGTCGTGGGGAGGGGGGGTCAGTCAGGTGGCCCATGCTCCCACTCCGTATCCTTCCTAACCAGTCACCCCAGGGATAACCTGAAATAGATGTAGAATGCTCACATGAAGAAAGCTCCATTCCTGGTGCTTTGTGAGAGATTTTCCTTCTCCTTCCAGGATAATTGTCGGCAACCTGTGTCATATGCATCTAAATTAGTGACTAAAGTGGAAAGTAGATGTGCAAAGCTCAAAGGAGAGCTTTTGGAAACACTGTTTGCTATGAGCAACTCAAATAAAATATTATGGCCAAACAGTGGATGTTGAAATGGATCACAACCCCCTGATAGCATTATTTGGCAAACTGCTCAATGACTGCACCTTAAGGATTCAAAGAATCCTTAAAAAGGTATGAAAAAGCTGAAAAGGTGTGATCTGATTGTGACTTACACATCCAATAAATTCATGTCTACAGCAGATGGTCTTTCTAGAATGGTGACTCCAACGACAAAACTAAAGACCTCAAAGAGATGCAAACTTAGACAGATCTTATTGTAAAGGTATTTCCTGTATCTAACAACAAACTATAAAAATAAGAGGGGAAACAGAGAAAAAATTAAGTATTACTTCTTCAAGGATCCCCAGTTATTCCAGGGTGTCCTAAGAAAGGAGTAAGAGACTATTGGAACGGCACGCATGTCTTTACTGTGATGGATGGGGTGATTTTCATGGGCAGGGAGGCTGTAATACCAATGAGCCTCTGGAAAGAAATGCCACAGAAGATCCATGAGGGTCATTTAGGAACTGAGAAGTGCAAACAACAAACATGAGAAGTGATGTATTGAGCACTGCTCAATCACACTATTACTAATACAGTAGAAAACTAGTTTTTGTGCTTAAAATACAAGCCGTACCAACTGGCAGAGCCACTATGACTTCAACAAGTCCCACAACAGCCATATCAGAACAGCAAGGCATTAATTTTCTTACCTGGCAATTCGACAGATTATCTAATAGTCACAGATTATTATTCTCTGTATCTAAAAATTTGCACATGGCACAGTACTAATAGTAAGTCAGTGATAGTCACCATAAAGGGAATGTTTTCTTCAGATCTGGAATTCCAGAATATGACTTTAGTGTAAAGGGGCCAGAATCTTCCACCACAAATTTTTAGGCAATTTGCCATAGATTGGGTTTTTCATAACGAAACATGAAGTCTAAATTATCCTCAACTGAATGGAATTATGGAGCAGTCTATGAGGAAAATAAAGCGCTTTATGAGAAAGCCTTTAGAAAGTGGGGGTGATTGGCATAAAACTCTATTGATTTACTGAAATAATCACTAGAAAATAGCTTTTCTCCAGCTCAGCTCTTAATGGAAGAAGGAAATGACCAACCCTACCAATCACTGATAGTTTGCTGAAATCTCATAAGAACAAAACTATACAGGAGATAAAAGAAAATCAGAAGAGGAAGCAGGAATGTTATTTTGATAAAAGGCCCTATGGTCACCCATCTCCAAACCCAGGAGACAGTGTGAGCTGGAAGAATCCTATACGTAATAGGTGGGGCCAAAAAGACACTATTAAAGAACAGCTACATCCAAGATCTTAAGAAGCCCTGATAGCTCAAGGGTTCATATTTTTCATGTAATCAAAGGGAGCTAAGAGTAATCTCGGAACCTTGACCATTGATGTGGACTCTCACATTTACCAATTGACAGTTTATTGTCAAAGAAGAAACTGGCAAGCAAACAAGAGAGCAACTCAAATTCTAATGAAAAGCTGATACCGGGAGGGCTAAGAGAGCTCAATCATTCGGAGGGACTCATAGGCCGTGTCTACACTGGCCCCTCCCTTTCAAAAGGGGTGTGTTGATGAGGGAGTTCAGAAGATGCTAATAAGGTGCTGACATGAATATTTGGTTTTAGGAAGAAGAGGCTTTCTATGTCTGGGGGCCGGTGGGGGTGTCCTTTCAAAAGTCTCCCATCTACATAGGCAGCATACATTCCAAAAGCGGTACTTTCAAATCATGCATGGCTGCCATTATGCTAGTGAGATATTGCATATTCATGTCAGTGCCTCATTAGCATCGTCTGAATTCCCTCATTAACATGCTCCTTTCAAAAGGGAGGGGCCAGTATAGACGCGGCCGTAGAGACTTGAAAACCTGCCTGAAGAAGAGTCATTGAAGAAAGTGAGTGATAAATACTGCAGAATAATGTGCTGTTGCCCCCACCGCCAGTCCTTCCTTCTCTTAACTGTTGGCACAGTGTGTACTCAGATTTTAGTTGGTGGAACTGTACTGGCTGGGTAGAGAATTTAATGTATACATGGTTAGAAAATAAGTTATATCTGTAAAGAGGTAATTGCATGTCATGTAGAAATATGTTTGTGACAGATTATAATTTAGCGAGGCTCCTTCATAAGGGACACAATAAGGAATGTAGGAATTTTAAGACATTCCCTGGAAGCAAGGGCTGGAGAACAAAGGGTAGCTGCATATAGCCGCTTACCTGTGGATGTGCTCTAAAATTTTAATAAAAGTTTATTCCATTCTCCTTCACTGGTTTGTTGTTTAATGAGCCCTGTGACAGAGTGCAGGGAGTTAACAGCACTTTGATCACTCTGCAAATAACTGGCTCCTCCGGAGAGGGCTAACTGGGGAATGAAATGCAATTAACTAGTCAGGACAACAGGCTGGAGGAACTAAGGAGTCAATTAGCCCCTCAGCTCAATGCTAATAAAAAAGGCACAGGAGGAAAATGCACAGAGAGAAAGCAGGATTAGCTGAGTAGAGTCAGAGAGATTGCCAGGAAGGGAGACAGGAGATTTCCCTGGGCCCTGGGAAAAGGGCAGAGAATACATGGGGAATTGTAAATAGCATTGCTGCACAAAACTGTAAAGGAGTTGGTGGAGGCATGATATCGATAGCCAACGTGTGGAGTCTGAGCAGGTTTCTGTAGCTCAAGAAGGCATGAGAAGACCATGCTGTGATACGAACCCCAAGATCATTATAGCAATTAGAAACACTTCGTAAAGTACGGGACCACAGCCAAATTCTGGCAAGACCAACTTCACTAGGAGTACCAGGTATAATTGTATGTACGAAGAAATAACAGAACATGTAGCAGTGCTGGGGATTCAGTGGACCACTGACCGGTGCAGGAAGTATATTAACTGGCGCAAGAGTGACTACCAGTTGAACCTCTCTAATCTGGAATTCTGTCGTCCAGAAAACTCTGTAATCCAGCATGATCTTAATTAGCCAGATGACCTCTTATCATGGGTGTGGCCAAGTTTTCTGTGGTCCCATAGAGTTTGTTTACAGCTACCGTGCTTTTAATAGCTGTAATTTACCCCTAAATGTCTTCTAAGAGTCCAGAAAGCAGTGGAAATGTTGGTAATGCTGCTACAAAATATCGATCTCCCATCTAGCAAATTCCCAACAATGGCCAAATCCCGAGGGTGCTGGACAAGAGAGGTTCAACCTGTGCCAGAAAGTCAGCTATGAGAACCACACTCTGGGAACTCCTCAACTTCTGTTGCACTGAGCCCTTAACTCCCAGAATTTCACAATAGGCTAGGGTGGAGACCTTTGACCCTTGAGTCTCTCGACTGTGTGTGAGAGAGTAGATGTTGATCAGAGTAGTGAGCTGACTGTGGTGCACATAGCCATCTTTCCCCACTAGCAGGTGCTTTCATAGATGGTGGCTACACTTTTTGATTCAACCTTTTTTCTGGTTATAGTTTTTGTACTTGTATGTGGATAACCCCTTCTGGTACATTCAGCTCTATGGCTTGTGCTTGAACATTGTCTGCTGCCCTATATATCCGGAGATCATTTTCTACTATTAAAATCTCCTTCATGGAACAGTCCCTCTTTTTCCACATTGTATCGAATAGCACAATGGAGTCTGTCTGGCCGTTTCTACACAGGCCACTTCCTTTGGAAGTTGCATGCTAATAGAGGGAGTGAAAGATGCTAATGAGGGGCAGCCACGCTTCTACACAGCATTTTGGAGTCCAGAAGAATGGTCTCCTGGACTCCAAATCACGTGATGTTATGCTAATGAGGCATGGGGAATTTGCATCCATGCCTCATTAGCATCTTTCGCTCCCTGTATTAGCATGGCCTGTGTAGAAACGGCCTCTCTGCATAGAGATTCTATCAACTCTTCCAAGTCATACGTCTTCCTGAATCTCCTTGGCTTCATCTACTCTACAGAGATCTTTTGAAAGAAGCTCTTTCAGAAGATCTCTTCTGACAGAAGTTCTTTGGAAAGAGCACATCCACACACAAAAAATGTGGATCAAAAGAGCAATCTGCTCTTTCAAAAGTGAGCATCCACACAGCTTCTGCTTTTTGGAAAGACCAAGCCAGGGATTGAAAAATTAGGCCCCATGAAGATTGCTTTTTGACAGCACTTCAATCAGAGACATTGCTTCATTCCTGGGAGTTGACTGGCTAGTTTTGGCATAGAAAGAATGGGAATACAAGCCGGGGGGATAGAATTGGTGGACTCTGTGGACACAAGTCTGTGGGGGAGGGGACAGACCTGCATCCACACAGCAAAGTGATGCCCTGTGGACTCAAGTCCCACTGAGACTTAGACTCAACCTCTGCTCACCACCACCATTCCCCTCTTGCTAAATCCTAGAGCCTGGCTCAAGGAGGTGTACAGGCACCAGTCAGAGAGACGTAGGTCTAGAGGAAAGGAGATTACAGTCTGAGCCTGAGCTGAGGTTTATGTTGCCACATAGACTTACAGAGCATCTGTGTGGCTTAGGTCCCACTCTCCCCTGCCCCGCACCCACTTGTACAAATGGGAATGTTAGCACTTCCTTACCAAACAGAGATGTGAGGAGCTCAGATCCTACCAAAATGGGGACAATTATTGAAGATAGACATTGGCACAGTGCACAGAACCACAATCCCAGCACCAAAGAGCGGGCAATCAGCAAAGCACCATCCATGGAAGTCAGTGATCCAGGAACACTTTTAGTAGGGGGTTGCTGAAAGCCATCTGGGAGCAGAGAGAGGCCAGGAGTAGAGCCCCAGGGCCAGCAGCTAGGACACAGGGGCTGGGCTGGCAGCTCTGACCCTGGAATATGGGGCAGCAGCAGCTGCTGGGAGCAAGTTATGGAACCAGCAATGCAGCCCTGGCTAAAACATTGGGGTGTCCTCCACTCTTCATGCACCCACGGAGAACATAGGGCCATGAAGTTAGCTATGTAGCATTGGGGAATCATGTGTCTTTGGGGCTGAAATAAAGATGAAGATAGGCAAGGATAGTATGGTATAACTAAGCTTTTTTGAATTGGCAATGGAAAAATGGCTTTTTTCCCCATGTGGGTATAGATGGCCTCTTCTCCATACCCTTCCTATGTGCTGATCTGGAGGAAATCAAATCAGATATTCTATTAAGAAAGCAGAGGATTCCTGACTGAATTTTGTGAAGTTTATGGAAAATAATAAAGGGGATATTTTCAAGTTTATTGTCAAGTTCTGTGATTTCATCTTGATTCAGGAAAGCATTTGTGATGGAGCATAAAGCTTTCTGACTAGCGCAGCACAGTTTTAAATAGAAATTGCTAGCTAACTTATCATGTAAATATATGCCCTTGGGAGGGGAAAACAAGCAATGCAAAAATCCATGTTTATTGTGATAGGAGGAAGCATTTCAAACTAAGCTCCAGCTATAGATGTATTTCAGGTTATAGTTTTGCTTTTTAGTAGCGCGTGAAAGTTATTTTCTCTCCTAGTCACTGCACCCTCTGATCCTTATGCACACTAAATAACGGAGTCACCAAAAGAACAATTAATAAAGCTTAGTTCTGTCAATGGGAGTTCTATTATACTATCTTCTGGTCCAACTTCCATAAAATTCTCATACATTTTATTGTTTCTTATGGACTAGAAAGTCAATATATTGTTGCCTCTGTAGAATTGTGTAAGAGGCAAGTTTCAGACTTTGCAGTTCTCACTGTTTTATTAACAGGTAGTGACTCATTTTAGAAACTTAAACTAGTTCCCTTTAAGGAATAATATAACAGAGAGAAAAGAAGATGTGATAAAATATTATTTGAAATATTTAAATCTTCATAGTATCCATTTTCCTGTGAATATCTCAGACAATACTGATATCACCCTACATTGTGATGTGGAATTGTGGATCTTACCCCCATTTAAAATCAATGAAGTGAGTCTGTTGTATAATAGAATGATATATTTTAACTTATAAATATCTTTAAATATATCAATTTTAATTAATTCAGGTAACAAAAGTTCATATAACATTTGCTTAGAGCAGCACCCCTTTTAAGGAGGTAGTTTCTGCTAGCTCAAATTACACTTCATACCTAAACTGGGTCTAACCAAAATTTATTTGGACAGGGACTGAAGATTAATTTATCCATGTTTTCCAACCCCTTTTAGTGTCAGCCAGTCAGCCCCACACTCTTTCACTTTTCTCTAATTTTGGTGTTTGTTATTTGTGGCTGTTTATTTAACCTATAAAAACAATTTTACCATATTAACCATCCCTGCTCAGGAGGAAATAAAGAACCATCAGCACCCACAATTTCTGAATAAATCAAAGCAAAACAAGAGAGAAAGGAGGACACGTGAAATGGTCTTCTGGTGGTTTACAATATTTCCACAAGTAACTAATGTAGAATCAGAAAAGAGAAATGGGAAAGGAAAGGAAAGGAAAGGAAAGGAAGTAAAGAAGATAGAAGACATATACAAGAGGAATAGAATATGCAGGAAGTAGTGACCAGAGTAAGAGGTATCAATATCAGGAAAAAGGAAAAACAAATATTTCTATAAACAGACCCAAACCAAAACCCAGGGTCTGAAGAAACTCATTCTTTGGGATGGTTATTGCAGAAATAGATGGCTATTTGCTATAGACAACCAAAATATAAAAAATAATATTTTAAGTTGGTAAAAATAATATCACATACTAAAGCTGTACAAAATATTTGCATGAAGCCTTGGTCCCATTCAGATTTAGGCATGCTGCATTCAGACAGTTTAATCCAGGCTTATAAAAAACACTTAAAAAATCCACACTTACAAAAAGGATGCTTATGATGGGTTTGTTGCAATACTGAACATTTTCAGAAAAACAGAAACTAAATAAATGGTGTCGTTTGCCATCCTGGGGACCTTTTGCTCCCTTGTTGTTACTCCCTAGCCACCAACTTATTGGCATGCAGGCACAAAGCCTGAGTCTTTCAGGCTTTGTGCACATGAAAGAATCTGATTCTTCGCTGTCTGGTCTATATTTACGTCTGTTCACTTTGGACAGGACTGGTGGGTGTAAACACACTTTATGGGGGTCACAGGAAACTTGGTCACATCCATGATAAGTGGTCATCTGTCTGACTAAAATCATGCCAGATTAGGGATGTTGCTGGATGAGAGAGTTCTGGATTAGAGAGGTTCATTCTGTATACCCTTCAGCACCAATAGTTCAGCCATTATCTCTGAACAAATGGGATGTATTTACCTAGGGGGTCACTTAATTTGCGCCATTGTTTTACTTCCTGTTTGTTTGTTTTTTAACTTTCCCTGTTTTAAAATAAACCAGTATATTCTCAATAACCACGTCAATTTATAATATTCATAAATTATTGCAGAGCAGCCCAATGTCACAGAATCAAAGGTGAAGTGTGGTTTGAAAAATAGCTATTTTGGGCCATGACAACTGATTTTTATGGTAACAACAAATTTAGGTGAAAAAAAAATGCTATGAGCCAATCCAAACTTTTTTTTTTTTGCCAGTAGGTTTATTTGTCATATGAGTATTTCACAGGTTCACTCCCAAACACCAAGAATGAACGAACAGAAAAGACACCACTTACACAATTCTGATGGAGTGAGGATATACTTGGGAAAGATTATGGCTATGTTTGTATGTCTGATTACTACCCCCTCAGTCACAAAAAAGCGATGACAACATAATGCATGTTGCCATTTCAAAATATGCAGTATAATTGAACAATATGCAGTTACTTGGAACCAACAATTTGATTCCACAGTTGTGAATTCAATTGCTTTAGGAGTACACATTGGTAATGTACTTATTTGGAATGGCTATTGAATTCTCAGTGGCTTTGACTTTATCTACTAATGTCACAAATACTTTGGTTAATGCACACTGTATAACAAAAGCAATCAAAAGCCTGGACAGGCTTTAGCAACCTCTCAAGACTAAAGCAACCCAACAATTCCACAAAGAGCAGTTTGTTATCTGTTTTTCCATATGCATAGGTTCAGAACTGCCTATAAACTGCTGCCAAAAGACTAAAAATAAATTAAGAACTTCATGGCATGTGCCCAGAAATCTGACTAATATTTGTATGTTGTATGGCTGGTGTAAGTGCATGGGAAGTGGTGACTGCTGAGAGAGAATGGGAACGTTAATATTCAGGATTCTCCTCTAAAGAAACATTTACAAACACTTCCCAAATCCTTGAAAAACCTGACTGGGATTACTTCATTCTCCCTGCCCAATGATTTTCTGTGACCTATTTCATTCTCTCTTGCCCACCCACCCTATCCTACCACCTCTCTGACCCAGGAGCACAGCTTCCCCAACTCACAGGAAGGTGAACATGGCCTCAACTCCACATCCCACTCTGGGAGCATCTTTCTGGGAAGGAGTTCTCCTAACTCGTAGAGGGCGGCACATAGCAGAGTTTATTTTTACTTTATTTTTCTAAAAAATAACTTAGAAAATTACATTAAAACGTGGCTTAAAAAGTTACTATTTAGATTCCAACATCAAGCACAAAAATTAAAATTTATGGTTATCTGGAAACATGTAAATCAGCCCCTTTGTGCATCTAATTCCTCTTATAATTATGTGCTGAGATATATTTTTCCAGGTACTTTGCTTTCTTCAGCACACAGGCAGGATGCAGAAAAGGGACAGAATAAAGGTCAAACAAGCAATCAAATATCTACTATTTCCTAACTTTTGAGTGATTGACTTTACAACAGCCTTTAATATGTTTTTTTGTATGTAACAAATTAATGTGTGGGTGTGTGTGAGTGTGAGCATACTTTACTTAATACTATAGGAAGAACTGGTAGCACTGACTCAGGTAAGTTTCCCAGGCACTTCTGCTTATAAGGCCCTGTTTTCAGCTGCTTGTATCTTAAACCTTTAACTGTTTGGGCTGAAGTTTCTGTGTCAGGCTGAAACTGCCTCAGGCTTAATCTTTCTGGAATGTTTCAGCTAAAATATCACAGGCTTTTCACAGAACAAAATTAGGGGAAAATACATCAACTTGCCTATTGCATGACTGATACTCACTGGCTGACTCACCCCGTTGTGGCTGGTCTTGGCACAATGAGCTCTGCTTTACATCCTCAGCTGCTTACCCTACTGGACACGTGGTGCTCTCCTGCTTCTTGTGCTTTAGCTTTCCATCCAGGTCATGTATATAGTCCCAGCCCTTCCTTAGTAAAACAAGAGTCTAAGAAAAAATAGCCAATAAACCTCATAGTGAGCCTATGGTCCAGCCCCAATCATGCTTGTGTTAGAGGGTTGTCATAGCCTGCACCCTTTGGTGCAGAGGTCTCTGCCCCACCTTCCTCAGTGGGCCAGTGAGGAAACCAAGGCCGTCCTTCTTCTCTAGGTTCCAGTCAATCAGTAGGTAAGACTGGGCAACGCCAACCTGTTGCTGTCTCCTGCTCTACTTCCTACCTTGACTAGTCTTGGCTTTTTCCCCACAGCCTCTTCACAGGCTCACTGTGTATTGTCATCAGTCTCTTTAGAGCTCTTCTCCAGGCCCCCGAATGCCTGATGTCTGCAGGCATCTCTGGCAGCCAGGGCAATCCTGGGCTGACTCCCTTCACCCTGCTTTCCTTCCCAGTTGTCTTGTGCTCCTCACTGTAAGCCTACCTTCTTTCAGGAAGGCTCAGTCTGCCAGCCATCCAGCTCAGCTCCCTCACTCCAACCTAGTTTTGCTCCCTCACCTACAGCCAGAAAGCTGCTCTTCTTCCTGGTCAGCCCATCGCTGAGCTGTGTTCAGCCTTTTTAACTCCTCCTTCTAGGCTTGATATTAACCGAGCAGGGACCAGGCTGGTTGAGTCCACAGGCTCTCATTAAGCCCTTCGGGCTTCATATGGTTTGGTATGCTGCTTCCACACCCACATTAAAAAAATCATACAACCTTTTCATTGAGGTTTAGCATCTTTGTGTCAGAACAAGGGTTTAAAACTTGGCAGGGGGCATCACTCTGCTGTCAGGGATATGCCTTTTGCTCTCCCCTTCAAAGGTCACCCAAATCTGGCCAAGTTATACATGTATGAACAATGCTCAGGTTATCCCCACATTCATTAGAGACTGGCTGGAGCAGCTAAACTCTTTGATGACATCACAGGCATTGAACATGCATGATTCAGCCTGGGGCTGTAGGTGCTGAGGAGAACTTTATCTGCAATATATCTCCTGGTAGCCAGGCACAGGTATGGGGTCAGGCAGCAGGGCTGACAGCCACCATGGGACCCTGGGCAAGATGGAAGCGAGGGGCCTGGCTCTGCAACACTGGAAAAGGCTGGGTGGAAGGGGCAGAACCTCAGACAGTTAACCCTCAGTACCTTCCAGTTTGCGACACTGCTCCCTGACCCCAGCCCTAAAAGCCCATGGAACAGTGCTCCAGTGGCAATTCAAAGGGGTTCTGCCTGTCACGTCTACCGCAGTAGCAGCAGCAGCAGCAGCAGCAGCCGGGACCTGTGGGCATCTTTGAAACTCCAGGCCCCTTGGCAATGGCCCCTTTTCCTCTCCCGCCCCCAATGGCAGTCCTGGGGTCATGTACAGTGACTGACATCAGGGAGACTGCTACTCCTGAGCTCTCAGTGCTCCTAAGCCCAGATCCTGCTAACACTTGTGTTTATGATTAACTGTGCCAGAGTTAGTAGTCCCAATATTTAAATGTTATCACATCGCAGACAAACAGAGAGACACTCTTGAGTTAGCTTAAGATCTCACTTTATTCAGCCAGTCACTTCAGTTTTCTGGAGACGATAGATGGAAATTGGACAAGACGGATAAATTGTAATTTCCAAATGCATAAACCCATACAGACTTTGATGAGGAAAAATAATATTGACTATCTTATTTGTGAAAGTCTGCCTTTCCCGTGATAGCTGGAATTCTTCCCCAAGATTTCACTTCCTCTCATCAGGTCAGGCACAAACTTTCTAAAAAATCTTTCAAGTCTCAGGAGTCATACAACACTTTAAAATAGCCATTTCTATGGGATTATGTCAGCTTTGCCTAATACTCTTCAGGAAGCATGCCATTTTAGCTAATATGGCAGACATTCAGCATAAATACAAAAGGTCCAAAAGAATCCTGAATGGAATGAAGCCTGAAAAAAATATTTTGCCTTATTTAAAAGGAACACCAAGCACATCAGTAGATTAGGTTTTGATTTCACCTGCTGTCAGTTCCTTAATACACCCTGACATATGCTAGGTGTACAGATTAATGTGATTTTGCATGCGTTTGAAATGGCTGGCAGGAGCATCACAGATTTGTCCCTATTTATAGAGGGCTAGAGAGAGCCTTTGGACTCAGCTCTGTTAATGAGGAGATAAATTGGAAGAGCATCTCCAGAGTCCTCCCCAGATACCCCTCTTGCACTGGGAGCTTGTGGAAAGTAATTTACTTCTTTTCTTTTCGGGGTTCAGTACATTCCCCACTATGCCTTACGTAACCAGCTCCACTGCCTAAAGAGCTACACCTTAGTTCTTTTGGAATGAAATGGCTTAAAGGATTCTGGGATAGAAGCATACAAGTTATTGTGAGACAAAAACAAGTGGCCTGAAAGTTACAGGTTTAGAAAGATCAAGAACTCTTGTTTCAAATTCTTGTCAAAACAAAAACACCATTTATTCAAGACTGGAAAATAAGCCACTGCATAATAAGATAATAAACACGGTTTGCAGAAGTAATAACAATAAAACAATTCCTTCTGCGTATGTAGCATTTATTCTGTGTACTCAGCTCTGCAAAAATTTGCTAGAGGGACTGTTTGTTTTTGGTTTTTTCAAAGTAGCCGGTGAATGATTTGGGTTCATGCTGTTTCAAGAAATGAAAATTGTTTGGAGGGTTTGATTCCTTGTTTAGAACAGTAAGCCCAGCAAGGGAGAAAATGTCAATGTTTACTTACATTGTATTATTGGGCAAAAAGGGATCATTACTGGAGAAAGAACAGCAATGTCAAAAAGTGACCAATTTCGGTTATTGTGCACTATGGGCACCAAGGCAGGTATGCTGAGTTTCATGGTGAATGTTGTCTACCTTCTTCCTCTAAACCATTTCATATTGTTATAATTATTTGACCTTTTATGGCCTGTAGTACTGGCAATTTATTCTTGAGCTCTCCCCTTGGTACAACAGACCTGGGTCCCCAGCACTGGGGATTGACCCTGCAATCCTGGGCTAAAGCCCTATGCACGAGCTTTTAGCATCGGGCTTTAGCTGCTATGATTGCAGGGTCAATCCCCGGTGCTGGTGACCCGGGTCTGTCGGCATTACAATTGGGGGCTTGGCCAGGATGAACTGCTGGGAGGTCTCAGAAGCTCAGGGCACGCTTCCTCAGCCCAGGGAAGCAGATAATACACAGAGGTACTGAGACCCCATACTAGGGTGAGTGAAATCTCTGCTCTATAGCCTTGGCTCCAACCAGCTGGCCTTTAATTCATGCAGAAGAGCACAGGGCTTTAGCCCCTATGATTTCAGGTTCAATCCCTGTTGCCCGTGACCTGTGTCTGTTGGTGTTGCACAAGCTTGCTACTAGACCCTGGATGTAGGTTAAATGGGTTTAAGGGTTTGATATTTAGCCTGGGTGGTTTTTGTGTCATGCATGTACCTTTAGCAATTTCCACAGAACACCACTCAATTAGACCAAATTGGAAATCTTTGAAAAAATCTTAATTTGCACATGCTGAGTAGCTATTTGTTAGAATTCAGTAACTGAAGTCCCTGAAGATCCCATCTTCACAGACCATGCTTCATCGGTTTCCAGGACTTTCCTGGCACTCGCTGCTCCCAGTGGCTGTTGTCCTGAGTGCAGGAAGTGAGAGAAGGGAGGCTCTCTCTCCTGAGGTGATAGGAGGGGCACACGCAATAAATTGGGAGAAGTAACCTGATAAAGCGGGTGGCTGGGACTGGGATTTGGAGGGTGGAAACTGGGCCTTTGTGATGTAGACTGACACTGGCTGGGAAAGACAACTGCAACAAAGGAGTAAGAGGGGAGAAAGTGGGACAAAGAGCTAGAGCAGGAGGAGATGATGGGAAACTTCTGATTTATTCAGTATACTGGATTGAGCTGGTCTTGGGATGAAGGTTATGCAGTGGTCAAGGTTGTGTTCTGAAGGAGACCGTAGGCCCCTTGTCTCACTTGTTGCAGAACTTGAAAGGTGTGCAGTGAATGAAACAGGAATCCTATGGCAACAATAGCACAGATCATGTAATTAAAAGCTGTATCATCATGCATACACACCAGGGAGCAAATTAATATTCTTTGGACACCTTCTAATACTTCCTAACTTTTATGTGCTTGATTTTGCAACTTTGACATTCTTTTAGTGTTGCTTTGTGTGCATATTTTATGTTTTTCTTTTTTTAATGGTAGGGCAGATATATGGGAAGGTAGAACACATTTACAGTACCCATTATTTAACACAGAATGTCTGTTGCATTTATTACACCATTTTTGCATTATTTGTGATATTCCCTCTGTTTAAGATAGGAAACATGACAGATTTTGGAATGAACTTTACCATGGGGAGGAAATATCCCATTTCGATGTAACTTGCTACATAGTTCTGTAAAAAATCTTATTACTGCTTTTTCACACTGATTTATTTCACTCATAAGCCGCGTCTACACGTGCACGCTACTTCGAAGTAGCGGCACTAACCTCGAAATAGCGCCCGTCGCGGCTACACGCGTCGGGCATTATTTCGAAGTTAACTTCGACGTTAGGCGGCGAGACGTTGAAGTCGCTAACCTCATGAGGGGATCGGAATAGCGCCCTACTTCGACGTTCAACGTCGAAGTAGGGACCGTGTAGTCGTTGCGCGTCCCGCAACGTCGAAATTGCCAGGTCCTCCATGGCGGCCATCAGCTGGGGGGTTGAGAGACACTCTCTCCAGCCCCTCAGCTCACTGGTGGCCGCGTGGAGCGGACCCTTAAAGGTCCCCTCCCCCTCCCTTCCTCTGCAGGAAGCTGAGGCAACGTGCAGGCTGCAGCCTGCACACGCGGCCAGCCTGCACCTACCTCAGCCCCCCACCCAGCTGTGATGGCTGCCCGGCAGCCCCCCCAGCGCCCCCAGGGCCCCCCCCCAAGGGGAGCCAGGGCAGCCAGCCCAGCCAAAAGGGCAGCCAGGCTGGGAAGCGGCAGCGGGGCCCCTCCTGGACGGAGGCCGAGCTGCGGGACCTGCTGGGGCTCTGGAGCGAGGAGGAGGTGCTCCAGGTAATGGGGAGCAAGAGGCGGAACGCGGATGCATTCGCTCGGCTGGCCGACGGCCTGGCTGCCTGTGGTCACCCTGCCCGCACTCCTGACCACGTCAGGAGTAAGGTCAAGGAGCTGCGGCAGGGTTACGCCCGGGCCCGGGATGCAGCCAGCCGATCTGGGGCCGCCCCCGTCACTTGCCCCTTTTACAGGGAGCTCAGGGACATCCTGGGCCCCCGGCACACCTCCTCCCCTCCGGCCACCCTTGACACCTCGGCCGATGAGCCCCAGCAGGCCCTGCAGACGGAGTCCGCCCCAGAGGCAAGCCCCGCACCCTGGGGGCCCCCCCCGGGACATCGCGGCAGGAGGAGGGGGGGGGGGGGCTCCTCCTCTGCAGAATCCGGGCTGCAGATCCTCCTCCTGCCATCCCGGAGCAGCAGCAGGGCCTCCACCCCCCGGGGATCTCCGGACCGTGGGAGCGGACCGACAGGTAGGTACCCTCCTCTGGTGTACACCCCTGGGCTTGAGGAGCGGGGGGTAATAGATATGTGTCCAGGGCCCCCCACATGCTCACATGGCCATGGCCCCAAGGACAGCAGGGCCATGGCCCTCACAGCACTGCATCAGCCCCTACCCCCCGCCACCCCGCATGACAGTGCCATGCCCCATCCCCGGGCCAGGGGGGAGTGGAACGTCGAGGGGCCCCCGGGAGGAGGGGGTGGGACACCCCGCAGCAGCAGCATGTGATGGAGTGGGGGGAGTGCCAAAGGGAGACTCAGGCTACATATGAGCAACAAGAGCCGAATAGCTCCCAGGGGCAAAGGAGGATCCTGGGGCTACAGCTGGCAGGTGACACCTCTGCCCTGAACAAACAGGAGGGAGGAGCCGAGCTGGCTTGGACTTGGGGGGCGAGGGCGGGGCCCACAGGTAGAGGCTAGGGGAAGGGAGAGCTGGAAGGCAGCCAGCCTGAGGAGGGTGAAAGCTGCATCCCCGAGGGGCACCCCTTGGGGTCTTCTCCCCAGGATGGGTTGGAAAGACTGTCTCTTCCGACAGCTGGTGCTGTCACTCCTGGGAGAAACTGGGCATCTGTGGCCTAAGAAACCTCTCCTGCTGTCAGACCCTGGGGGGTGAAGTGAGAGTCGCTCCCACCAGGGGACGGGGTGCAGGGCAGGGGGACCCCTGAACCCCATCCATCACAGCAGCATCTCCCGGGGACGGGGATGGGGAACCTGCAGCACAGGGCTGGGGGGACAAAGGCCACGGCTCGGGGCCCACACTAACGCCTGTCTCCATTCTTCTTCCCCCCCTCCTCTCCTGTGTTCTGCACCTGCACCATCAGAAGGACCGGAAGAGAGTGCCGGCGAGGTGTCAGTCGTCCCGGAGAGCCCTCCGGGACCATCGCTCCAGGGCAGCCCCTCGGCCGAGGACCGACCGGCCCCACGGCGGGCTAGACGGTGGACCCCACGCCACCAACAGCGAACGGCGACGGACCCCCAGCTGCTGGCCATCCACCGTCGGCAGCTGGAGGTCGCAGAGCAGCACCTGCAGCTGCAGGAGCGGGCGCTGGCCTGGCGCCAGGAGGCATGGGGGGCCTACATGGAGACATTTAACCGCTTGGTGGACTACCTGGCCCCCCATGCCGCGCCGGCCGCCGCATCGCCCGCCCTGCCTGCTCCTGCAGCCCCACCACCAGCTGCTCCGCCCGTCGCCGTCCCGTCCGCCGTCGCCCCGCCACCCACCGCCGAGGGCCGGAGTGCCAAGGGACCCCTGGAGCCACCTGACACTCGCCGGCCATCGTACCTTCCGGTCCGGCCCGCCCCCACCCAGCCCCGGACAGGGCTGCGACCGCGGCGGGGCTCCCGGCCGCCAACGCCCAGTGCCGGGCTATAGGGGCGAGGGGCCCAGGATGTGGCCCCCCCCCTTGTATATAGTTGGACCCTGTTATTTTCTGCCCCCGGTTTGCCCCGTCCCCCCCATGTAAATAGTTCTCCCCTTTATCCTCCCTGGTTTTCTTTTTATTATTGAGGACAGTTGTTTCTTTGTATTGTTTTATTTTTGTACATATTAGTTTTTTTCAACATGTTTGTACGTACTTTGTTTTTGGTTCTCATATTTACAGTTAAAAAAAAAAGGTTCAGAAAGAAAAAAAAAAAGTTTAAGTTCAGCCACAAGTGCGTGCTGTCATTTGTCCAGGACAAGTGGGAGGGGGGTGCGGTGGGGTGCTCCATGGTGCAGGTGTTGGGGCAGGAGTGTGGTGGAGGAAGGGGCGGGCAGTAGGGGGCCTGAGCAGAGTTCACCCCGCGGCCTCTTCATCAAAGTGGGCCCGCAGGGCCTCCCGGACCCGGGTCCCCTCGGGGTCCACCTGCCGACTGGGGGCAGCAGGTGGCTGGACATCTGCCCTGCCGGCCTCCTCAGCCCAGCCCTGGAAAAAGGTGTCCCCCTTGCTCTCTACCAAATTGTGCAGGGCGCAGCAGGCACCCACAATCTGGGGGATGTTGTTGGGGCCTGCATCCAGGCGGGTCAGGAGACATCTCCAGCATCCCTTCAGGTGGCCAAATGAGCGCTCCACCACCTGGCGCGCATGGTTCAGGCGCTGGTTGAAGCGCTCCTGGCTAGCGGAGATATGGCCCGTGTAGGGATGCATGAGCCACGGCCGGAGGGGGTACGCCGCATCTGCGATGACGCAGAAGGGCATGGTGGTGTCCCCCAGAGGGATCTCCCGCTGGGGGATGTAGGTCCCCGCCTCCAGCCGGCAGCACAGGCCCGAGTTCCGGAAAACCCGGGCGTCGTGTGTGCTGCCAGGCCAGCCCACATAAATGTCCTGGAAACGTCCCCGGCTGTCCACCAAGGCCTGGAGGACGACAGAATGGTAGCCCTTTCGATTGAGGTATCGTCCTCCACTGTGATGCGGGGCGCGGATGGGGATGTGAGTCCCATCCAGAGCCCCGAAGCAGTTGGGGAAGCCCAGGGTGGCAAAGGCCGCGATGGTGGCATGTGGGTCCCCCAGCCTCACGAGCCTGTGCAGGAGCATGGCGTTGATGGCACGCACAACCTGCAGAGAAAGCACACGGGACAGCACCAATGAGGGGTGAGCAGGGCGTGCGTGGCCCTGCCCTGCCCTGCCCTCCCCTGCCCTGGCCCCCCTGACCTGCCCTGCCCTCCCCTGCCCTGGCCCCCCTGCCCTGCCCTGCCCTCCTCCGCCCTGGCCTCCCCTCCCCTCCTCCTCCCCTGCCCTGGCCTCCTCTGCCCTGCCCTGCCCTGCCCTCCTGTGCCCGGGCCCCCCTCCCCTGCCCTGCCCTCCCCCCGTGGCTTCTCTTACCTCCATGAAGACAGCCCCGACGGTGGCCTTGCCGACACCAAACTGCTGGCCCACGGATCGGTAGCTGTCTGGAGTGGCCAGCTTCCAGACAGCAATGCCGACCCGTTTCTGCACTGTGAGGGCACGCCGCATGGCAGTGTCCTGGTGCCTGAGTGCAGGGGTGAGCCACTGGCACAGCTCCAGAAATGTCTGCCGGCTCATCCTGAAGTTCCTGAGCCAGTGGTCGTCGTCCCACTCCCCAAGCACCAGCCGCTCCCACCAGTCAGTGCTGGTGGGGTAGCTCCACAGCCGCCGGCGTGTGAGGCGGGGGGTGGAGCGGGGTGCTGCAGGGGTAGGGGCTGAGCCCTGCTGCCCTGGGGGCATCTCCTCCCCTGGGGCAAGAAGGTGCTCAGCTGCCCCCAACATGGCATGAGCCAGGGCAAGCCCTGCTCCTGCCGGGAGGGCTGGGTGGACCTCTAGCTGCTGCTGCTGCTGCTGCTGCTGCTGCTGCTGGGGGTCCATGACTGCGGCGCCCGGGGTCGGTGTGCCTATGGCTCCTCAGACCGCGTGCTGTGCAGGCTGCATGTGTCTGGGAGGGGCCCTTTAAGGGAGCGGCTAGCTGTTGCCCCGGAAGCGCGAGTCTGCCCGGTAACCCTGTCTGCAGCTGTGCCTGGCATCCCTATTTCGATGTGTGCTACTTGGGCGTGTAGACGTTCCCTCGCTGCGCCTATTTCGATGTTGGGCTGCGCAACGTCGAAGTTGAACATCGACGTTGCCGGCCCTGGAGGACGTGTAGACGCTATTCATCGAAATAGGCTATTTCGATGTCGCTACTTCGAAATTAGCTACTTCGATGTAGCGTGCATGTGTAGACGTAGCCATAGCGTCAAGAATCAAGTTGCTTTTAACCAAGCTCATTTTGTCCTCAGACACCTACCTCTTTGTATCTCCCATTGTTATTAAAAGAGTGTGCACAAGTGTTTGAAGTGAGAATCTGGGAGAGGGAACATGGTATAGGAAATAGGGAGCTAAACTGAGCATTAGGAAATTTGCCTCCTACTCTTGGCTCTGTTAATGACCCTCTGAGTAATGTTGGAAAAGCCACATCACGTCTCTATGTTCAACTTTTCCCCCTTCTAGACTTTATCTCTCCTGTCTGTTTTAACTGTGAGCTCCTCAAGATAGACACAGTCTTTTACAGTGTGTCTGTGTATTATTTAGAACAGTAGGACCCCCATCTGAGATGGAGCCTTTAGAGGCTACTGTAGTAAAAATAATCACTCTCTCCCCCCCCGTCTCTCTCTGTCCTGTTAAAATGGCTTGGATATTTAAATGCAAGCAATTTTGTTTATTTATACAATCATTTTTAGTTATTAAGGTTTTACATCTCCTAGCAAGGTCAGTCGTGAACTAAACTAAGGATTGCACATTCGGATCACAACTTACATATAGGACTGTGAGGATTCCTACAATAAATTGACCATGCCAGTGAATCATAATAACCACATCCCTGCATTCTTCGGTCATCAAACTATTAATTGCTGTGCTTAACGGTTTATAAAACGCTTGCATACTGATTATTAGATTTCCTACATTTCACAGGGACATTTCCCATCGTATCATAGGGAATATGACAAATACCTTGGTAGTCTCAGTGGGGGACTTTTTGAAACATACTCACTGTACTTCTGAGTATAAAGTACGGTATGAAAACTCAGAGGTTTTGGAACTCTTAGTTTAGGAAATCAGATGAGCATCGCATTTTACAAATCAACTGTTGCCCACGAAATAGGAAGTGAAACCAATATTAATGTAAAAAGGCAGTCCAGTAGCACTTTAACAAAATGGTTTATTAGGTGGTGAGCTTTCGTGGGACAGACCCACTTCTTCAGACCACAGCCAGACCAGAACAGACTCAATATTCAAGGCACAGAGAACCAAAAATAGTAATCAAGGTTGACAAATCAGAAAAAAAAATGTCAACCTTGATTACTATTTTTGGTTCTCTGTGCCTTAAACATTGAGTTCCTTCTGGTATGGGCTACGGTCTGAACAAGTGGGTCTGGCCCATGAAAGCTCATCACCTAATAAATTATTTTGCTACTCTTTAAAGTGCTACTGGACTGCTTTTTTGTTTTGATAGTATATAGACTAGCACGGCTTTCTCTCTGTTACTATTCAATATTAATGAAGTTCGTGTTTGCTTGGTAATTCCAGAGAAGGTGCATGCCCTTGTGGAGGCTATTTAGAAGTGAGCAGTCAAGAAATCATCCACATTTCTGCCCTTGACCAAACAATTTATTAGCCCATTAGCACTAAGAAATTACATGCTCCTTAGAGTATAGTTATACAGGGTGCTCTCCAAGAAGCAACATTAAGTGTGAAATGTGCTACAAAACTACATTCAGTGCTATCATTGAATTCCATATTGCACACTTACAAATTCAAATAAATCCATTAGTTGTCTAACCAAAAGCAGATTTTAGGCAAACTCTGACTGCTAGAAATTATTTTTTAAATGTAATTATAATAGAATTACTCATAATTCAGTTAGATTGAAAATTCTGTCATTGAAGCTTTTGTTATGGTAATCTGACACCCATAACCTGAAGCACAAAGGTGCATAGAAATTAAAGATCAAATGTAAATGAAAAGTTCAGCTATGTTTTGTTTTGTTTTAAATACAGCAAGTTTGGATGAAGACTAATTTTTGTATTAGGTGAATCAATCCACTTGGTCCTAGGAATTTTACAGCTCAACTCCAAGCCAGAAGAACATTGAAAGATGAACCAGGATGTTCATAGGGTGATAGATGAGAATGATAACAGGATGTTGTAGTACAGCAAATAAAAGAGTATTGTCTCAGTTTAGTAGGGCCAAAAAGTCAATGATGTTTGTCCCCTCTCTTGTGGCAGAGCTATCAGCACAGCAGTGCTGGCTTGCAAATGCAAGACAGGAAAGTTGTTATGACATAGAATGCTAATTACTGCATTGTTTCAGCCGCAGCGGCACTGATCTATAATAAAGAGATTCACTTGCCTTCAGTTGTAAAATGCTCTAATCGTACACAAGCCTATCGAATCTCCGTAGCAGTCAAAGGAAAGGCTCCATTTGATATCAAGGAGCATTTGATTAAATTTGGGGCGCCTGGAGTTTATACACAGCATATATAGCTCATTATCCAGTGACAATATTCAATGACGTCTATCCCATAACATAAATGGAATACCAACCACACAATCAATTAACAACCTTAAAAAGAAGTGCATTGTACACCATGCTTTGCAGGAAAACAGCTTCCAGGGCTGTGGAAACAGTAATGGCAATGCATTGATTGCGTTGCTGTGGCTCCCCTGTGGAGATCATCCTGTCACTAGCAGTTCAAGCTTAGCCATTGTTAGCAAGCTGATGACAGAGGGCACCAGGAAGGGAGGCAGCCTTTTAGACTGTTAGCATAGAAATCCTAGGGAGCTTTAAAGGGCAAGCGTCACCAGCAACTTGAATTACATCTAGGAACAAATAGGAAGCCTGCGCTAATGTTCTCTCCTGGTAACACCACTAAGCAAGATGACAGGCAGCTGCGCTGGGCTCCAGCTGTAGCTTCTGAATGTAGCTTCAAGGTGTGTGGTGGTGGGGACTTGGCTACGGTGACCAGAGGTCCCATTTTAAAGGAACGGTCCCTTTTTTCAGCTCACCTGTGGGTGTCCTGATTTTTTTTTTCCAAAATGGGCAAATTGTTCTGTATTTTCTGTCTTACATCAGTACTGGTGGGTCCTTCTGCTGGCTAGATCTCTGCTCGCTGGCCATCTGCCTACCTGAAAAGAGTGGGGGTCCCCAGTGGCTGACATTGAGGGGTGGGGAGAGGTTGGATGTGCAAGGCTGGAGGTGGGGCAAAGGTGCAACACCTACAACTGGTGACTCCCCCTGCTTGTCCATCAGCACAGCCCCCACTGCATGCTGGCTCTTGGCCAGCAAGGCCCCTGCCCTCCAACCCATTTCCAGAAGGCACTGGTTGTGTCCTGTGAGCTGTGATGGCTGGTGAGTGCAGGCAGGTGCCTGGTAGTGGCTGGCTATGTCACCTCTACTGTCCATCCAGCAGCCCTTCATGTGTTTCCTTTCTTGCTGTCCTAGCAATACCCAGCCCCGCTGTTCCTGCTTCCAACTGGAAGTACATGTCCCACTCCCAGCACGCTGATCAGAGCACTTAACTCAGCCAACAGCCTGGTCAGCAGGATCCTTCCTTCCCTCAGGGTATGTCTACACCAGCAGGTTAGGCCAAATTTGGTCAGGTTGACTTTTTAGTACCCAATTTTGTAAAGTTGAGAGTGCATGTACCCACTGGCACATGAAGTGGATGGAGTGTACCCCTAGTTAGGTGGGCAGGTTTGACTTTACCTAACCCACAGGTCCTGCTGCCCCCTTGCATTCTGGGTTAAGCTTCTTTGTACGTTTCGTCAGCCTCCCATGGTACATCGCTCTCCTCCCCCACCTGCTGAAAAGCAAGAGCAAACAGTGTTTCTGCTCACGTTTTTCACTGGGTATCCATGTAGGCATGAGTGCAAAACTAGCATGGACCCTGTCCAGCTTGGAACTTTTATGGCAAGTGTTGTGAACACCTCACACATTGTGCTTATGGTATGTGCAGAGCCTGAGCAGCAGCTGTCAGAGTGATGAGGACTCTGAGGAGGACAAGGACATACCGGAAAAAGGAGCAATGGGAAGGTGCTGGATGCACCTGATGCTGTCTCCAGAGTGGATTGCCAGTTCTGGTACCATGAAACAAGTTCAGACTGGTGGGGCTGCATTGTTATGTGGGTATGGAATTATCCCCTCCCCCAAAAAAGCACAGCAGTACCAGAATGAGACATGTTTTGACCATTTAAAAGTGAACAGCAAAAGCTCTGTGGAAGCTTGCAACACCAAACAGCTACCAATCAGTGGGCAATCACTTCAGAGTGGGCAAAACTGCAGTGGGGGCTGCTGTGATCCAAGGCAATCAATACCCTTTTGCTATGAAGGACAGTGACTCTGGGAAGTGGGCAAAACATTGTGGATAGCTTTACCATGATGGAATTTCCTAACTATGGCAGGACAATAGATGGAATGCACATCCATATCTTGGTACCAGAACAGCTTGCCACAGAGTACATAAACTGCAAGTGTTACTTCTCGATGCTATTGCAATCAGTGGTGAATTGTGAGCAGCCTGACACTAGAGCAATAAGGAGAGCACAGCGAGAAGCACTACAATCAAAGGTGCTTAGAAAAATAGCTTTATGAAAGACCAGACAGCGACATGGCAGTCATGTCTATTGCTGTTAAGGAGGTGCCCTTGGTGTGATATGTACAGGCCTGTAAATCCTGTAAAACTCCCTCCCCCACCTGAGCAACATGTGCAACGCAGACGTTGTTGTTGAAAGGTTATGCATTTTTATGCAGGGAACAAAATGAAACAGACACTAAAGGAGTTCACGGCAGGAGCTTCCGAGGTGGATGAGGGAGGGCAAGAGGCATTTTGCAATCCCAGGTGCGGCTATGTCAACCTTCTGTTCTGGGAAACATCCCTTAGGGTTGAACAGGATGCTGCCCTTGACTCCCCCACCTCCACATTCTGGGGCACCGGCATGGGAAGGGTATGGAACATGGTGAGGACGGCATGTGGTTCATCATGGGCTGAAGAGGAACTTTCTGCTTCTCTACCAGGCACCTCAGGAGCTCTCTTTGCTGCACCATGAGGTTCATCATCTCCTCCTGGGTCTTGGCTTCATGTTCCCTGAGCACTCTCTACTCCGTCCAATCCACCCTCCCATCCTGCAGCATGCTTTTCCTCCATGCACTTGGCTGGGCCTTGTCCATGTGGGCGGATTGCATGTGCTCAAGGAACGTGTCTTCCGGCATCTGTTTTCACCTTCTGATCTGTGCCAATCTGGCAACTGGAGGTGGTGGTGGGGAGCCATGAAAGAAACCATTGTTGTGGGCACTGCAACAAAAAATAAGTGAAGGATGGACACAGAGATACATTTACTATGGATAAGTTTTACAATACTAAAAGTAATTTCATTAAAGAGTGTCTGCGGAAAACAATAGGGATGTGTTATGCACAAGGACAAATATTTGCTTATAGGCATCACCTGTGGAGCAGATACAACACAGAGATCTTAGGGGGCCTATCTGACTTGGTTCACTTCCAGGCATGGTCAGGCACAGACTGGGGCATGCTTTCAAGCCATATGCACGACAGTGGATTCAAAAAGCAAGTTCTGCTGCTATGCATGCAGCAGGGTGATGAGAGATGTCACAGGGGATATTGGGGCTATGGCTCATGCGGTTGCTGTGTGTTTCCTCCAGCTTGGCTGGGTCAGTTGAAGTTTATATTCCCCCAGGAACCCGGGAAAGGGAAGGGTTGGCCAGATATAACAGTGCAGCTTTTGCTATTGGGGTCTCTGTGGCTCTTGTCATTGCTGTGTGCAATATCAGCTTTCTGAGAGTAACACGCAATGATAAGGAACAGATGC
Organism: Carettochelys insculpta; assembly: GCF_033958435.1. Taxonomy (NCBI): domain Eukaryota; kingdom Metazoa; phylum Chordata; order Testudines; family Carettochelyidae; genus Carettochelys; species Carettochelys insculpta. The sequence goes on along the minus strand of NC_134139.1, from coordinate 92,412,290 downwards.
TGACTGAATGTGGACAGGAGGCTGGTCATTATGGTGCATTGCTTTGTGCAGCAATGACCTCAGATGGCTTACTGATGACCTGGTGTTGGCAGGTGCCCTATCATGGAGGTCAGAATGAGGCAGACCTCCCCAGAACTCTTGTGAGAAAGATTAAAGAGTACCTGTTTCAGCATTTTTGGAGGTGGGCAGGGAGGATTCCAGCTCCATCCCCAGACACATTAATAAGCTGTTCTAGGGGGGCCTGGATATGCACATACAGTGCCACCACAGATCACAGCCAACTGCTTTAAGGCATTTGCAGTGTGATTAAAAATGAGAACTCACCAGAGTTACCCACCCTTCCACTCAGGTCCACCAGCAAGCCATTTGGGGAGGAGGGGATTTCCTCCAAAGTTGAAAAAAGGTCGTGGCTGTTGGTGAGATCTGCTGCTCCAATCACCTGCTCACAATTCTCCTCTTCCTCACCCACTATGTCCTCCCTGCTTTTGTTGTTCCTTTATCGTCTGGTAAGCCTGCCTGAGCTCCTTTATTTTCATATGGCACTGTGGGATATCCCTGGTATATCCTTTTCCCACCATGTTCGGTAGGATCTTGGCATAGATGTCTAAGTTTCTTTGGCTGCTTCATAGTCCTGCTAGCACAGCTTCATCCCCCACACAGCAATAAAGTTATGGATCTCCTGCACACTCCATGCAGGATCTCATCTGTGACCCTGGGAATTCATGCCCACACGTGCTGCTTAGGTGTGCTGCTGAGGTGTGGTTTCTGGTCTGCTCACTGCACTTCACAAACAGGAATGAAATTCAAACTTTATTGGTCCATTTCTTGTACACCTGGAGAGCAGCAGAGCTGAAATTGCTGGCCAGAATGATCAAAGTGGGGCACTGTGAGAAATCTCCAGAAAGCCAAGAACATTGAATTTCACAACATTCCATCTGCACTTCCCTAAAGTCAACCACACAAGACTGAATTTGGCATTACTTCTCATGAAAAGCAGGAATACCAAGGTCAACCTTAAGAGCCATCAAAGTTGGTGGAATGGACCATGTAGTGTGGACTGATTTCTCAGAAAATCAAGGTAAGTCAGCTAAGTTTGACCAAATCGCCAAGGCTATGTCTATACTAGAGAGTTTTGTCGACAAAAGTCGCAGAGCATCTACACACAAAATGCATTTTGTCGACAGTCTGGCTACGTCTACACGTGAAGCCTACATCGAAGTAGCCTATTTCGATGTGGCGACATCGAAATAGGCTATTTCGATGAATAATGTCTACACGTCCTCCAGGGCTGGCAATGTCGATGTTCAACATCGACGTTGCGCAGCACCACATCGAAATAGGCGCAGCGAGGGAACGTCTACACGCCACAGTAGCACACATCGAAATAAGGGTGCCAGGCACAGCTGCAGACAGGGTCACACGGCGGACTCAACAGCCAGCTGCTCCCTTAAAGGGCCCCTCCCAGACACACTTGCACTAAACAGCACAAGATCCACAGAGCCGACAACGAGTTGCAGACCCTGTGCATGCAGCATGAATCCCCCGCTGCAGCAGCAGCAGCCAGAAGCCCTGGGCTAAGGGCTGCTGCACACGGTGACCATAGAGCCCCGCACGGGCTGGAGAGACAGCGTCTCTCAACCCCCCAGCTGATGGCTGCCATGGAGGACCCCACAATTTCGACGTTGCAGGACGCGGATTGTCTACACGGTCCCTACTTCGACGTTGAACGTCGAAGTAGGGCGCTATTCCGATCCCCTCATGAGGTTAGCGACTTCGACGTCTCGCCGCCTAACGTCGAAGTTAACTTCGAAATAGCGCCCGACGCGTGTAGCCACGACGGGCGCTATTTCGAAGTTAGTGCCGCTATTTCTAAGTAGCATGCACGTGTAGACACAGCTTCTGTCAAAAAAACTGGGCACTTCCGCCGACAGCATCCTGCCTCTCTGTGATGAGGAATAATGCCTTTGTCAACAGTTTCTGTCAACAAAAAAGCCGTGTGGATGTTCCAAAGGCCCCTCTGTCTACAGACAGGGCTTCCAGTTCACAAGGCAGCCCTGTTTGCCGAGCTTCTGATCAGCTGTTTTGTCTGGCCGCTCTCTCTCGACAAAGTGGATTGCTCTTTAGATCCTCTTTTGTGTGTGGATGTGATCTGTCAACAGAAATTTTGCCGGAAGAGCTCTTCTGAAAGTAACTTCTGTCGACAGATCACTGTCGTGTAGCTGTAGCCCTAGCAGAGACCAGGCCCCACAGTCACTCGATGAGACTGCACACTGGGAAAGCCCCAAACCCTCCAGCCCAGAGTACTCATCCAGAGTGGGCCAGGTGGTTCGAGACAATCAGCCACTTGCCCTGTGTGAGAGAGAGGTTCAGGAATGTGTTTGTTTCACTTTTCCCCATGTGAACCCTAACACCTTAAAGATGAGGTAAAGAAAAAGAATCTAATTACACAGTTACCCCTTTCCAATTACCCATTTTTTTTAATCAAGGACCCTATCAACTTGATGTTAATTTGATCATTTGTACTTCTTAGTTTTCACTGGTTGCCACTGAACACACTTGAATAAGGAACACTTTACCAAGTGTCCAGTGTTCAATGTAGGGAAATATGGTCACCCTATACGTGGCTGGTGTATGAGACAGTGAACAGTGGAAGGGCAGAGAGAGGGAGAGGCTTTTACCCTCATTGAAAATATAAGGCCATGATATAAGAATGCAGTTAAGCACATGCTTAAAGTAAAGCATTTGTTTAAATGCATTTCTGAAAAGAGATTGATAATAAACACACTCTTAAAGTGTAATTTTGAAACAGTAAAGCCCTGTGCAGGGACAAAAATGTGGACCCGCCACCGAACTACATCCTCCAGGCTAAACTGTTCATCCAATCTGCAAGTCAGATTTTACTTTCATCCTCATCTGCGCACACAGCAGCAAGTCACCTGGAGAGGAGCGTGAGGGAGCACAGATGAACATGGTGATTAAGCGGTGAGGAGAAGCAGGGTCATGCTGGGAAGAGGCAGAACGAGAGAAGAGACTGGGGATAAAGACTCTTGCCTGCCTGGTATCAAAACTTGCTTTGTTTCCTCCCAGCTCAGCTGAAGGTGTACAGCCCACTAGAAAAACTGACCTGGAGCTGGGTAAGTCTGAAATATCCAGGTTTTGATCTGATAGAGAACAAAGGGAGGTTGTGATCTATCAAAAATCCACCTTTCAGAGACCTGTTGTTAGTGCCCATGTCTCCTCTAACCCCTTGCATATCTTCTCCATGCCTCCTGTCACCTGATTTCTTTTCATAATTATTCCCTATGTCCCAGTCCCCATCAAATCTCTTCATCCTCCACTGTCTCTTCAGAGTTCCCATTGGAAGGCTAGGATGCTTGGCTCCATACCCCACATCTCTGTGTGACCTTCCATTTTCTTCCCCCATTCCCATGTTCACCTCTCCATACTGCATCCTGTATTCATCTCCTTCCCAGTCATGTCCCTTTACCTCCTCTTGTCACCTTGAAGCCAACAACAAGCTTTTTTATTGACTTCAGCAGGACCCCAGTTTGGCCAAAGCTAAAATTGAAGAAGTGGGTCTGTCCCACGAAAGCTCACCTAATAAATTATCTTGTTAGTCTTTAAAGTGCTACTTGACTGCTTTTTTTGTTTTGAAGACTCCTAATAGTTTCTAAGTTTTTATCCTTTGCTTCTCTCTTCTGTGCTCTTTATTCTTTCTTCCCTGCTCACATTTCTGTCCGTCCTTCATCGCTCACTTAAATCTTAACACTTCCACATTGTTCTCTTATTTCTATTAATGCCCTTTATTCAAAATTGTCTCCTTCCAAAATTGTCTCCGACACACACACTATTATTCTCCATATCCCTGTTCATTTCTATCTTTCTCCCAGTTTTATTTTAGTCTTTTAAACATTTTATGCATTTCTGCTGGATATTTGGAAGAACAACTTTTTGGTGCATGAGAAAAATTGCAATTAAAATCAGAAATATTCCCTCAAAATGATTATGCTTGTGTAAGCTGTTTGTTTTTCCTTCTTAATGAATTTGTTTTTATAAAACGGGCAGGAAAACTCCACACAGCCATGGCTGTTCTCTACCAGAGTTTGTAATCTTCACTATCAACTTAGAAAGATAATAAAACTTTATCTATTTCCCTCATCACCAACTATCATATAAGGGGGATGGGTTTTACTGTAATGGCAAGGCAAGCTACAAAGAGAATTTGTACTCACTTCTTACAAAGAATTTATTACACCTTGTGAATGGACACCTACAGTACATATTAAGGGCCAGGAAGATGATAGTACGGATGAGTCTTGAAATAGCCCTAATTATCACAAGCATTTGAGAAACTTAAGATATATTTTCTCTATCATTCATCCCAGAGCTGTGCCAGCCAGTACATTCTGCATACTGCAGCTTGTCAGGGTAAGCTTCTACAGCTCTTAATGAGATCAGAAATCTGTGGATAATTGAATTCATAATATCAATGGAAAGACATCTATTGACTTCATTGGGCTTGGACCCTAAAGAGATAGATAGCCTTATCTTTTCAGTTCATTTGCCTGTGCTGTTTAAATAGTCTTTCAGATTTTTGTTTCAGTTTTTCTGGAATTCAAAGTGATGAGTGGAATTAAAAAAAAATGTGGAGGCTTTGCCAACGGAAGTTTACTTCTTTTCAAATCACAGGAAAATATTTTTCTATGTAAACTGAAAACTTAGTATTTTTCTTTATGCCTGTAACACACATTGCCTTCTTCTGTACTCATTATCACAGAGGACATTCCACCTACATATTGGAAAATAAATTGCATTTGACTTTCCTATGCATATGTACTCTACTTCTACAGAGCACTGAGAAATCATATATGCAATAGAAATCTCCATTCAATGCACATAAACATTTCGCCCACACACTACTCCTTGTTATGTTCTAAACTAATAATCTGCCAAACAGAATTCCTCCTACCAGCTCCCAGAAATATCCAGCAGTCCCTGTCACAGCTGCCATTTGGACTAGTGCCACAGCTGCAGGGCTAACTGCACCATTGACCTCTTTCTGGACTCATGCCTCAGCTGTCAAGTCTCTACTTTTATCTGTCCTGGGGTGGAATTTCACAGTTTTCCCACTCTGAGATCAGGCCTCGGGGTACATTAAGCTTTGTATGCACCACTTTTTCAGGTGGATTTTGAGGATCTACTGGTATTCCTTTTAGGAGTCTATGACCAGAGGTATACAATGAACAAATACTCTTCTGAAAACCAAACTATTGTTTGTTTAGCAGAGGGGACAATGCACTTAGACAAAGTGGAAATTAAAAACACTATGCACATTTTTATTACCCAGTCTTGTCATCTCCTGCAGGGAGCCTAAATAAGCCAAACTTCCGCAGACAACCACACCCCTTGTTTCATTCTGAGCTCTGTGAAGAACTACTGACTTTTTTTTTGAGACTCTCCCATCTAGTCCTACCAGAAGTTTGTGTTCTGCCAGAGTTGGTCATTCCTAGTCAGAACCATTTTGTAAGATGGTTGGAGATAGGAGTCGCAGTCAAAACTAACAATCCAGGCACAGACTCTTTATGATTTCTTCATGCTTGTGTTCCAGAGCAGTCCTCACTGAATTAAACCAATACAGAGAAAACATCTCTCAACCGTCAGGAAAACAAACTGTATCAATTATTATTATTAGAAATCTGTCACAACAAGGAAACATTATGCCCTATTAGCCCTCTCTGGGGACTACCGAGTGTGGAAGGCAGGCTGTTTGTACCATTAGCCAGTCCGCCTGGCATCCTCAGCAAAATGGAGAATAGCTTTGCCGATGAATAACAAGAAAAAGTAGGAATAGTCACAAGACAGGAGCAGTGGAAAAATCAGACCGTAGTTTTCCACGTAAAGGGTCGACCTTCCTGTGGAGCCATGCCCCACTGTGAATCGGATACAAGGTGAGGTTTCCACAGATCAAGCATTTTAATAGGTTTTCTGGAATGAGGGATGTGACCAAAAGTTAAACACCTGCAGCCCAAAAAAATATTGCTTAACTGTGCTTTCTGATTAACATAATGAAAGAAATCTGGCCCATCGGGCAAATGAGCTGAGCTAATTGATAACAGTGAATTTTTGATGATTTCTCTCTGAGTTTCCTGGGGCTTGAATGAAATAGAAAAGACCAATTAATTAATTCATCCAGCTGTTCTGAGTTCCTGCCCCATTTGTCCACCCGTAGGCAAGCCCAGCTTGAAAAACCTACCCTGAAGAATTCCAATGCTACTTTCTCTGCCATTTAAACATTTATCATTTAAAGTGATTTTGTGCTGCTGGCAATCCACACACAGCACTAGGATTTGGCCAAGGTGGAAAGGAGCCAATATTTTTGTCGCCAGTATTCCATTCTTTTTTGTCACCCTTTTACTGCATACCACATTCTCCATGCTCTACAAAGTCACAATAACATTTCCTGTGTTGCTTTGATTACCCTTGGGTAAGCGGCCATTTCACTGCAATCATAGATGTATAGGACAGGAAGAAGCCTCAATAGGTCTTCCAATCAAGTCCCAAGGCAGGAATAAATAATAACTAGACCATCCCCAACAGGAGTTTTCCTAAACCTTACTTAAAATCCTCCCGTGATGGAGATCCCACAACCTCCCTAAGCAACCTGCAGGAATGTTTAACTACCCTAACAGGAAGTTTTTCCTGTGTCCTACTTAAACTTCCCTTTCTGCAATTTAAGCCAGTTTGTTCTTGTATTATCCTAAGTGGCTAAGGAGAATAATATTTCACCTTTTTCATTGTAACAACTTTTTACACGATTGAAAACAGTTATCATGTCCCCACTCAGGCTTCTCTTCTCTAAATTAAACAAACCCCATTTTTTCCAATCTTTTCTCTTAAACCTATAATCCCTTTTGTTGCTCTTCTGTGGACTTTCTGCACTTTGTCCATATCTGTTCTGAAATGTGATGCCCTGAACTGGGCACAATAATATTGATTTCACTGGCCTTGGGTCAGGTCTTTAAACTGCTTAAACTGCCAAATCATCTTTTTCAGGTCCTTTGTGTGCTGTTCAAAAATTATTTAATTTTTTTGTTGCAGTGTATCCAGAATCAAAATATTGATGAGTGGAAATTCAAATAAAACAAAAAAACAACAAAAAAATTCAAAAACAAACTGCCTAGGGAACTTCTGGAAGTTTCTTTGTTGAAGCTTTTGAAAAAGAGCCCGCATCTTGGTAAGGGGTTAGACTAGGATCCTATAGTTCTTCTCATTACTTCATTGAATTAGAGTGATAGAATACTAGAAATGGAAGGGACTTTGAGAGGTCATCGAATCCAGTTCCCTGCCCTCATGGCAAGAACAAACACCATCCAGACCAGGAGTCTGCAACCAAAACAGCGAGAAGAGCCATTTTTTTTTTTAAATTTGGTTCCAAATCAATACTTCAAGAGTCACGATGCATGTGAATTTGAGACAGTCCTTAATAAATAACATCAAACCATACTTTTTGTACTCCCTAAGAACAGCGCACACACAATGATTTGTGATGCAATACATATTTACTGCAGGATGTTCACAAACGTTTTACATTTTCTGTTTCCTCACACATCATGTGTGTGTTTGTACCACTGTCTTCCTGACTTTCATTCCCAAACCCACTTTAGTTATGCTAATTTTACCTCACCTTTAACTTCAGTTTTCTTTCTTAAAACACGTGTTGCCTGTCACTACAGGAATACTGCATACTTCCTTTTCCTTTTCAAAATCTAGACTTATTATCAACAAGATCAACACACGGATACACTATCATATCCCACAATGCAATGCACATATTAAAGGGGGAGTTATCCAATGTTTCAAGGTCACATATTGTTTGCTATCCAGAAATGAGTTGATGAGCATTTAACAGAATTTTTTAAAATAATCATTAATATTTAATTGTAGTGAGTTAATACGGGCTCCTCGGGGCCATTCTGTGCTGTGATGGGGCAGGGAGTCAGGCTGGGGAGGCAGCAGATTTGGGCACATTCTTCCCCTGTACGCAGGCTGCTATGCGCTACTGTGAGCTCTGAGGCTGGCCTTGCCTAGGGGTGCTCATCGCCTGTGACAGAGGCAGGTAGCAGGTCTGCCGACGGCTACATGGGAGTCTCCTGTGAGAGAACCAGCATCCCAATCTCCACCCACCACCCCACAACTCTGCCCTTTCCGCCTTCTCCTCTCCTCTCACCTCCCCGATCTGCCATCCTTACCTGGCACCCCTCTGTGGATGGGTGCCAGTGGAGGAAGGCAGCTGTCTGGAGCTGGCCAATGTGACAGATGCAGGTGGGAGGAGGACACAGAACAGTGCCCTCTAGTTCCCCCCCAGGGCCAGACAGACTGCTCTCTCCCAGAGCTCCTGGAGTCATGCTGCCACTGCAGACTCCTCCGTGGCTCCCCTGCCCCTGCTGTGGCTTTCTCCCGCTCACTGCCCTGCCACTCCTGACTCTTCTTGCAGCTCCCTGCTTGCCACCGCTTAAACAAACACACAAACAAAGAAGCAAAAAGCTAAATTCAGTTAGTTTAAGCAATCTGAATTTAGTTTGTTTGTTTAAGAGGCAGCAGGGCAAGGTTCCAGAAGAGCAGTCAGCAGTGGCAACCTCTGGAGCCGCAACCGACGCACTGAAGAGCCACAAATTGCTGACCCCTGATTGAATGTCTATCTAACCTGCTCTTAATTATTTTCAGTGATGGAGATTCCACAATCTCCCTGGGCAATTTATTCCACTGTTTAACCACCCTGACAGTTGGGAAGTTTTTCCTAATGTCCAACCTAAACCTCTCTTGCTGCAGTTTAAGCCCTTTGCTTCTTGTCCTATCCTCAGAGGCCAAGGAGAACAATTTTTCTCCCTGCTCCTTGCAGCCCTCTTTTAGCTACTTGTAAACTGCTAACATGTCTCCTCTCAGTCTTCTCTTTTTTAAACTAAACAAGCCCAGTTCTTTCAGTCTTCCCTCATAGCTCATGTTCTCTAGACTTTTAATCATTCTTGGTGCTGTTCTCTGGACCTACTCCAATTTCTCTGCATACTTAACTTACAGTGCTTCTCAGAAGGGTGATTTATTTTTTGTTTTTTGTTTTTGTTTTGTTTTGTCTGCAACACTGTCAAATCACATTTAGCTTATGTTCGACTCTAATCCACTGTGATCTCCAGAGGACAGGGTGGGCATGCCCCGCAAAGCACCAAAAAGAGCCGCCAGCCCCAGCCCACCCACCAAACCCACAGCCACCGACCGTCTGCCAGGGGTGGCCAGAGTCGCTGCCTCTGCCAAAAAGGACACCACCCCTTCTGCCCCAGAGCCAGAGCCTCAAAAAACAGAGACTGCCTCCGTCATCCCCTCGCCCTCCTCCAACACCCCTCCGGCTGCTGCCCAGCTTGCCCCTGTGGAGCGTCTGGAGGAGGTAAGCCTCGGCCTCGCCCTCCTCTCGCAGGAGGTCAAGGCCCTGGGCCTCACCCCAGCGGCCCTTGACACGGATAGCCTTCTATTGGAGGCCTGTGGGCCGTCCCTCTACTCCCCACCCCACTCGTTCCCCCCTCCCTGTCCACTAGCACCCCTTTAACTGCCCCCCTTCCCTGCTCCGGGACGTCGCGGGGTGTGGCCCCCCTCTCAATGGGGGACGACCTCCCGGCGGGGGTTGGCCAGCCCCCGGATGCCCCGGGAGAACTGGTGTTCCCATTATGCCCTCCCTCCCCTCTTGGACCTGAAGACCCTACCACCATTCCCGCCAACCCATCGGTGCCCACCGCCGAGTGCATGGGCACCTTGCCCCCAACCCCAACTCCCCTTCCACCGCCCATGGAAGTTTCCCCTCCCGAGATCCCCTCCACTCCCATCCCAGGCCCTACTCCCACCCTGGCCACCCTCTCTACCCCCACCCCTGCTCCCCTCTCCAATCAATGCCCCATCAAAAAGCTTGTAACCCTCCCCCCCTCCAGGCCCTCCCCTTCCCCCTCTTTCACCACTCCCGCCCCTTCCTCCTCCCCCTCCACCCCCTTCAGACCCTTCCCCTCCAAACTTCATCCTCCCCACCCTCCCCCCTCCCCCCTCCCCTCAACATTTGTCCACCCATGTCTGCCCCCGAGGCTGTGATCACCAGGGAGGCCTTTGCCATACCACCCACTCCCAGCACCTATGGGGCTGCTCTCCCCTGCCACCCCCATCCCTCCCATCTACTCGGCAGCCTCCTCTGCCTGGGTCAACTGGGTCAAGAGCTCTGGTCTGGTGGGTGGGGCTGGGTGGCAGGCGGGCCACCTTCCACCCGCGCTTCAGGCCATTCAGTGGAGCACGGGTCCGCTGTCCTATCTGGGTGTCTTCCTATCTGCCGTGCATCCCTGTCCGCCAGAAAACTGGCAGGGTTTAGAGGGCAGGGTGGCTGAGCGGTTGCGGAGGTGGGCGGGGCTGCTCCAGTGCCTCTCCCTGTGGGGGAGGGCACGGGTGCTTAATCAATTAGTCCTGTCCATGCTCTGGCACAGACTCAGCACCCTTGTCCCACCCCCGGGTTTCCTGGCCGCCCTCCAGAAGGTAATTCTGGAGTTCTTCTGGCTAGGACTGCACTGGGTCCCTGCAGGTGTTCTCCATCTCCCCCTAGAGGAGGGAGGACACGGCCTGACCTGCCTCCGCACTCAGGTCCATGTCTTCCGCCTCCGGGCCCTGCAGGGACTCCTCAACAGCAATAGTGCAGATAGCCCGGCATGGAGCACGCTGGCTCACGCTTTCCTCCGTCACTTCCGAGGGCTCCGATACGACCGGCAGCTCCTTTATCTGCCTTTGAGAGGCCATCTGTGAGACCTCTCAGAGCTGCCAGCTTTCCACCAGGATCTCCTCCGCACCTGGTGGCTGCTCGCAGTCTCCAGGTCCCTAGGGGCCACCGTGGGGGAAGACCTCCTCACGGCACCCCTGCTATAGAACCCCTACCTACGTGTGCAGGCGGCGGAGTCCCCCGCGGTGTGCCGGAGGCTGGTCCTCGGTGGAATCACCAGGGTCGGAGACCTCCTGGACTATGACCGGGGAGACTGGATGGAGGCCCTGGCACTTGCCCAGCGCATGGAGCTCTCCACCCTACGTTCTCCCTGGCGCGTACTTGAGGAGGTGAAGGCTGCCTTGCCACCCGCTGCTCACGTCTACCTACGCTGGGTCCTGTGAGAGGGTGCACCCCGTCCCCCTCTTATTCCTGGCCCTCCAGACCTCTCTGTGGGCCCCCAGCTCCGCGAGCCTTCCCGCCCCCCTCCCCTGCATCATCCCAGCTGGCTGCACGCCTTGCAGCCGGTCCCCTTCCGAACCACGCCCCAACGTCATCTGTACATGCTCGTGCTTCACACGCTCCACTTCCCCACCCTCACGTCCCACCCAGACCACAAGTGGTGGGACCTTCTACCACCTTCAGAGGGTTGGGAGCCCCGCTGGGCCAGCCTTTATTCTACCCTGGTCCCGCGGCCCGCCGGGGACATCAGCTGGAGATTTCTTCATGGGGCGGTGAGCACGGGTGTGTACCTGGTGCAGTTCACCCCCCTTCCGGCCACCTGTTTCTTTTGAGGCACGAGGGAGACCCTGGAGCACATTTACATTGAATGCGCCAGGTTGCAGCCCCTCTTCTGGCTCCTCCAGAACCTCCTGCTAAGGTTCTGGCTGCACTTTTCCCTCCACCTTCTTATCCTGGCACACCCTATCCGTGGCCCCACCAAGTCGCGGGACCTCCTCATCAGCCTCCTCCTGGCTATGGCCAAGGTAGCCATATATAACACTCGGGAGAGGAGGCTGGTCGGGGGCGGGGGAGGCCTGTGACTGTGGGGCCTATTTCTGCTCCTCTCTCTGCTCACGAATCCGGGCAGAGTTCCTTTGGGAGGCGTCCACTGGCTCTCTTGACACCTTCAAGGGACACTGGGCACTGTCCAGGGTTCTCTGCTCGGTGTCCCCTTCTGAATCCCTCGTTCTAAACCTTTGACCTCCACTCCTGTCCCTGTTTTTTCTTTAGTTGTCCCCCACATTTTGTTGGGGCCTTGACCTTTTTTTAATGGGTCCCCTCTCCCTCTAAGAGGGGCCTTTTAGTCGTGGGCGGGCTGCACCCACCCACTCCATGGGTCCCCAATAGGACCCAGTATACTGTCCTTCTAGAAGGCTCCGGAAGCTTCCAGGTAAGGGTCCACCACCGGGTTTACCACAATATATATATATATATATATATATATTCACTGGCATTCACTATGTTAGACATCTAATAGATACTAACCTTTGTGGTGAAAACTAAAACAGTTGGTTAGCACTTTTCTGCCATTACCACATTTTCTATTTTCCTACCTTTCTTCATAGAGTACTGGGTCTACCCTGTCATTGGTCATCTTTTTGCTTCTGAAGTATTTGTACAATAATTTTGTTACCCTTCATGACTCTAGCTAGTTTAATCTCATTTTGTGCCTTGCCATTTCTAATTTGATCCCTACATGTTTGTGTGTGTGTGACAGAGAGAGAGAGAACATCTATATCCTTCCTAATTTAACTTATTTTCCATTTCTGTAGGGCTCTTTTTAAACTTTCAGATCACTGAGTGTCTCTTGATGAAGCCAGAGTGGTCTCTTGCCATACTCCCTACCTTTACAATTTTGAACTTCGATCTTGTGCCCTTAATGTCTCTTTGAAAAACCACCAACTCTCTTGAACTGATTTTGACCCTTAGACTTGCTTCCCTTGGGATCTTAGCTATCGACTCCCTGAGTTTGATAAGCTCTGCCTTCTTGAAATCCAATATCTTTACTGTGGTGTTTTCCCTTCTACCATTGCTCAGAATCATGAGGTTCATCATTTCATGGCCGCTTTCAGCCAAGCTTTCTGTCCCTTTCAAGTTTTCAACCAGTTCCTCGGCTATTTGTGGCTACGTCTACACGTGCACCCAACTTCGAAATAGCTTATTTCGATGTTGCGACATCGAAATAGGCTATTTCGATGAATAACGTCTACACGTCCTCCAGGGCTGGCAACGTCGATGTTCAACTTCGACGTTGCTCAGCCCAACATCGAAATAGGCGCAGCGAGGGAACGTCTACACGCCAAAGTAGCACACATCGAAATAAGGGAGCCAGGCACAGCTGCAGACAGGGTCACGGGGCGGACTCAACAGCAAGTCGCTCCCTTAAAGGGCCCCTCCCAGACACACTTTCATTAAACAGTGCAAGATACACAGAGCCAACAACTAGTTGCAGACCCTGTATATGCAGCACGGACCCCCAGCTGCAGCAGCAGCAGCCAGAAGCCCTGGGCTAAGGGCTGCTGCCCACGGTGACCACAGAGCCCCGCAAGGGCTGGAGAGAGAGTATCTCTTAACCCCCCAGCTGATGGCCGCCATGGAGGACCCCGCTATTTCGATGTTGCGGGACGCGGATCGTCTACACGTCCCTACTTCGATGTTGAACGTCGAAGTAGGGCGCTATTCCCATCCCCTCATGGGGTTAGCGACTTCGACGTCTCGCCGCCTAACGTCGATTTCAATTTCGAAATAGCACCCGACGCGTGTAGACGTGACGGGCGCTATTTCGAAGTTACTGCCGCTACTTCGAAGTAGCGTGCACGTGTAGACGCAGCTTGTCAGAGCTAGAACAGCCTCTTTCTCCACCCAAAACCACAAACCTGCAGCCAAGCCCTGTGGAGTGGACAAGGAAGGGAAGGCAGAAAGGGCGAATACCCAGCAGCTCAGCTCAGCCCGTCCAAACCAGCTCTGCAAAGCTCCTATACTCAGCGGCAACCAGATGGGAAAGCACAGCTTGCCTCCTGACTGTGAAAGCTGGCAATCAGAAGGTAGAAAAGCAGAGAAGACATCCACTTCCCCAAACCAATCCCAGCTGCTATTGTGGGAAGGGGGGCCAGTCCACAGTAAAAGGGCTGCATAACCCAAAACAACTGTGCTACAGGCAAGAATTCTAACACACCCATCAGTGTTTAAGGGTTTTGGGTTTGTTTGTTTTTTTGTGTGGATGCTCAGTGTGTGCTATCCAGCCTCATCACAAATACTTTCAGCTCATGCAATATCCATCTTTAACTTACCACTGTTGCTGCCACCTTCAACCCACCCAAATGACACCCCTCATGCCTTTGACCTGGAACACTAGTTCTGTCGCACAGCAGTTAGCATGGTCATCCTACATGTGTATACTTCTTTTCTTGAAAATGTTCAGAAGCAGATGTGCTGCTGTTCTGTGGTCTTGGAATAGGAGAAAGTTAGATCTCGTCACTTGACACAAAGATTAACCTAGCATTACTATAGTTGAACTTCCAAAAAAGAGAACACCTTCTGAGAGGGAGTGTATCTGTATCTCTACCACATTAATACAACATGAGTTGGTAGCTACTGATACCTCACAGGGGGTGTCCTCTCTTCTGAAAGTTCAGATACGGTAACCCTACTTTGCCCCTCCAGCCCTGGGTTTGTAAGCAGTGCCAAGCACTTGTGTCAGTAAGGACTGGGCTTTGTGGCAAAGCTTGGTGGGTCTTACATACACATCTCACAGAGCTGGAAAGAACCTTGAGTAGTCACTGAGTCCGGTCCCCTGACCTCTCAGCGGAATCATGCACCATCACTATCCCTGACAGACTTTTTTTTTTTAATTTGTTTGCCCCAGACCCTAAAATAGCCTCCTGTCGTACTGAGCTCATAACTCCGGGTTTACTTGAGCAGTGCTCAAACCACTGAGCTCTTGTAGGGTTTTTCTCAGCCTGGCACCCTCAACTGGCAAAAGCAACTGAGTGTGCTGCACTGTCCTCTCCAGTGACATTGAGACCCCTTGCAGAGAGGCTGATGAGCCGGTGCTACAGCCTTAGCTAATTAATAGTTAGTTGACTTTTGGCTTGTGCACTAAGTTCCGGAAGTCCCGGTTTCAATCTGGCCTGTCGGGGTAACACATGACCAGGAGAGGGTGAGCACTGCAGTAGACCACGCACAGCCTTACAGTTCAGGAGTCGGCAGGCTGAACTCCTCCCTGGCTTCCTTTTGCTTTAACAGCAGCCTGCCTTTTCCCATCTCTTCTCAAGTATTTCATACAAAGTTCAGCTAACAAAGCCGCGGGCCTGAGAAGCAGCACTTTTAGCCAGGCCTAATTCTCAGACCTAAGCAGCCCCCTTCTCTGGCCTGGGTGACCTAGTGGCCAGAGTTTTCCCATCCTGCCCTTACGTGTGCTGGGTTGGACACTGAGTAATAGTTCACGTTTCCTCCCCAAACAGCAAATCTGCAGCACACTGGCAGAGGAAGGCAGAAAGGAAAGGTTAATGCCAGAAAGCTCAGCTCAGCTCAAACTAGCTCCATAGAGCATTGCGTCTCAGATGCAGCGAGCAGGGAAAGCACACCATGCCTCCCTGAGTCTTATTTTAGCCTGACTTTATGTGTGAACTCTCAGGAAATGGTGATTACTGCACTTTTACATTTTCATTACTTCTTCCTGACACTGTTTTATGCAGCTGATGAATTCTGCTAATTCTTTCTCCTTGCTGCACATAAGGGGAACTAATTAGCTTGAAACTTATTCAGTATTTGGCACTTCCAATATGCCTGTATAACAATGGGAGATTTCTAGTTCCTGAACCACAGAGTCTAGGAGTAGCTATGTCACAGGATACAGAATACGAGGTGCTGTGATTCTAATTTATGTTTCCAACAGGTCAACAAAATACAAGGCTGTTTTCTTATGTTCTTTGCTCCCTTTATGACTGCTTTTCTAGCTCCAACAGCAAGGAGGAAGGGTGCTCTGAGTTAGATGATAAAACTTAATTGACGGAAGAACTGTTATAGCTTTTGGTAATTTGCCTTCTGAGCATGTGTGTGTGAGCCTATGCAAGCCTTTGTTGCTTATTACTTGCAGTGAGAGCGAGAAAGGGTTCCGAGGGAGTCAGTTCTGAAGGGCTGAAGTTAGACAGATAGAGTGAGGGTTGCTTAGCCAGGGGATATAGGTGGGTTTCAGGGCTGGTGTATGTGGGAAATGCGTCTTTCTTTCTTTCTTTCTTTCTCTTTTGGTGTGTGTGTGTGTGTTGGGGCAGGGGAGGGGGTTGGATGGAACCGTGGCAGTTCAAAGAATATTTTGAGCTGTAAAAGAGGCAGATAGAGTTCAGTCAACTGGTGAGCGAAGGGGAAAGTGAGGTGACAGCTAACTTGGATGGGGAAGAATTAGGAGAGACTATTAAAGGGGCCACAGGGAGATATGTATTGTGTCACCCTCACATCATTATGAAGTGTCCTTATCTTTTTACTGGTGAAAGGGAGGTGGGAGTATGAGGTGGGAAGGGGGCTCTTTTTCTTCTCTGCCAGCCTCACCAATCTCTGCTTAAATGGCTGTCCTCTAATATTGCAATCAGAGTGACTCCATTATTTTAGTAAAAAATATAATCCTGTGAGGCTGGGATGGGTAATTTGGTATGTGGATTCATGCTATTTTTGGGGGATGCCAGCTGCTAATAAGATATGCTTATGATATGGTATTAAATTCTCTGTTCAGGCTGACTATATAAATCACTAGGCTACATGCAACCCAGAGGAATGAGAGATTGGGAGACAAGGCAGGTCATTGCTATGGACAAGACAGGATAACTATTTGAAACCAGGTCAGAAGCTTCGGTAGTCTAGGGAGCAACTGAATGAAAAGCATCCTGTCATATTGCCTGCCGCAGTACAAGTCCTAAATCAGTAATTACATTCCTGATGGTGCACTTTTTATCCTTTGATTACTATGGAAAAATAAGCAATTTGATGTTTTGTGAGGGTGCACAGATGGGCCTCAGTAATTCATGTTTAGTACAGTTGGGCCAGAAGGCCAACCTGGAATGAGGCTACATTGTGCTAGGTATTGACCAGATGTAATTTTATAGGACAAGGGCCCTGTGTTACTCGAACAGTCTGAAGAGACGAGGCAGACCTGGGACATGGGGAAAGATAGAACACACAAGCAGCATGAACAATGTGATGGTACAAAACAACCTGCATGAGGCAGATTTGATTTATTTTGAGTGGGGTTGTTAGGAAGTAATAAGGTAAATGAAGAAGAGAATGAACAGAAGAGGAGAGGGGGACAGGGAAGGGGAGTAGAACATGAGAGAGGTAGGGGAACATGAGCAGGGAAACTCATGTGGTGTTCATGTGCATGCAGTGTACACACATCTGATATTGACATATATAATATATCCACCACAGAGTGTAAATAATCATTGTAATGTGTGCTCTATCTTATATTACGACGTTCTGAATTCATGGTACAGTGAACATTCTGACCTGCTAAAGGTCACTGGCTGCACTCCAAGGTTATTTTGTTTGAAATGATATCTGCGTAGTGTGGGAAAGTTGGAAAACTCAGGTATTTCATTTACTTGCATAGGACAGTCATGACGAAGGCATTGGGGTAGGCTCAGGTGATCCTGATTTTCTGCATGGGCGAGAGCTAGATTGTGACTAGGCTAGTGTGTGATGGTTCCCACCACCACCATCACCATCACCACGTGAAAATATCATCTGCACAAAAATCCTCACAAGCCCCCCAAGAATAAGAAGCCCCCACCCCTCTTTAGTGATCTAACTTCTGGAGGTACTGTCATTTGATATGCATGTCTGAGATGCAATTCCTCCCCTGGTTAATGCAGCCAGTGATTTGTTGCTATCCCATAATAAAGTACAGCACCACCTGAGGTGATTGACTTGCACTGACCAATAAATAACAGGAATGGAGCCCAAACAGCTTTCTTCCCCTTGCACTTTGTGCAATCACAGAGGTCAAGCCCTGATCTGACTCACAGAGGAAGGGAGAGGTTGAAGTCACTGAGTATCCTAATTTGGCTGACACCGTCTCTTTTGGGGCAGGGGAGTCTTCTGAGGTTTCAGCAGGGGCAGCACTTCTTGCTAATTTACATTTCTTCAAATGAAATTAAGGAAAACAAAATGGTAACTGATTCCTCCCTGCCTTGTCTGTGGTGTGTATTTTATACCCATAAAGCACAAAGCACTCATCTGCTTACCAATAAATGCACATGGCTCTGTGCCCCCTCCCTCCCTCCCAGGCACCAATCCCACCCTCTGGGATGAGGCCTCCAGGCGCTGCTGCCAAAGCTACTGCTACTCCCCACCCACTTTCCTCCCTGAGGGAATGGCAGAGAGCAGCAGTGGTCCCTCAGCGAGCGGCTTCCTTCCTCCCCTGGCCCCTGGCAGAGCTACAAAAAAGCAGTCCAGTAGCACTTTAAAGACTAACAAAATAATTTATTAGGTGATGAGCTGTCGTGGCACAGACCCACTTCTTCAGATCAGAGCCATACCAGAACAGACTCAATATATAAAGCACAGATGTCCAAAAATTGTTATCAAGGTTGTCTCATCAGAAAAATTGTTATCAAGGCTGGCAAATCAGAACAGCAGAGGGGCTTCAGGAGAGGGGTGTGGGGTGGGGAAGTTAAGAGTTAGATAAAAAAGTATGTAAAGGTGTCCTGATAATGGGCCAGGTAATTGCTGTCCCTGTTCAAACCACATGTCAATGTGTCGAATTTGAATACAAATAACAGTCCTGAGGACTCTGGCACTGATCCAGCCTGTATGGCTCGGGGCTCTACACCCCAATCCTGACTCAGGCCTGATGCTGGGGTGGTGCACGCCAAAGTCTTGGGGCCTGGATCCAGACAAGCCACAGTCCAAATACAGACCGCAGGCCGGGTGTTCCTCACCCCGATGTTAGTTGAGGACCCACGAAAGCTCATCACCTAATAAATTATTTTGTTAGTCTTTAAAGTGCTACGGGACTGCTTTTTTGTTTTGATAGTCTATAGACTAGCACGGCTACTGCTCTGTTACTATTACATCACTTGTTTACTATACCATCTAACCCTCATGTTTAAGAGCTCTTCAAAATGTAAAAAATGAGTTACGTTCATATAAGCACACTTTGATAATTGTGTCCACACTAGGAGGGTGTACCGGGTTAACTATACTAATTTCTAAACCAATATAGTGAAAGCATTACAACAATTCTGTACGAACTAGCCCCAAGCTACCGTTTAAAAAGAAATATTCACCTAAGCAACCATGACTTACTTATAACTACAGTGCCAATATGTACATAGGGGTGAGGAACACCCGGCCTGCAGTCCGTATTTGGACTGTGGCTTGTCTGGATCCAGGCCCCAAGACTTGGCCAAGTATACTACTGTCTTCTTCTGCAACGCAGGTCACTTGCTCAGATCTAGTATCGGAGGGGTAGCCGTGTTAGCCTGGATCTGTAACAGCAACGAAGGGTCCTGTGGCACCTTATAGACTAACAGAA
This sequence comes from Carettochelys insculpta, assembly GCF_033958435.1. Classification (NCBI taxonomy): domain Eukaryota; kingdom Metazoa; phylum Chordata; order Testudines; family Carettochelyidae; genus Carettochelys; species Carettochelys insculpta. The sequence continues at coordinate 92,392,986 of NC_134139.1, read as the reverse complement.
AAGTTTTGAGCATGAGCTTGAAGTGAGTCTATGCTCACGAAAGCTCATGCTCAAAACTTTTCTGTTAGTCTATAAGGTGCCACAGGACCCTTCGTTGCTTGCTCAGATCTCTGTGTCTCACTTAATGATTTTCCTAGCATTTGTGCGCCTCAGTCTCTTCTGTTCTCTGCAGGAGATGGAAGACAGAGCAGGCAAGGTAATAGCTTTTATTGGACCAACTTCTGTCACTGGAGGGTATAAGCTGTGAAGCTACAGTGAGCTCTTAATATATAATAGCTGGAAAATGTGTGCCTTCCATCAAAAGAAATTGGTCCAATAAAAGATACTAGCTCACCTACTGTGCCGGTGGCAGTAACAGTCTAGTTTCCTGTGGGCTGTAATATTTTGGATTGCTGGGTTCAGTGTGGAGGTGGCTGATATAGAGATGTGTAGTGGCCTGCACAGTAAAGGAGGTCAGATTGGTCCTTGCTGGCCTTAAACATTATGTCTCTGATTATGGAGAGGTTTTCTGTCTTAGTGAAGAATGAGACCTGGGACGCAGACTACTAAACCTGATTAATGTGAGAGACACAGCAGTTGCCTTGTCCAGCAAAAGAGATTACCTCACCCACCTTGTCTCTCTCATATCCTAGGATGAGCATGGCTGCAACCCATGTTCCCTGTAAGATGAGTGCTAGGGGTCCCAGGAGAGATTTGGGTGCTACCCATCTGACTAGCAGAGTGCTCACAGCTATTCATAGCCAGCAGTACGTGTCTCTGCTGGTGGTGCACATTCACTAATCCCTCAGTGCACATAACAAAATTCATTCTGCACATAGATGGGAATAACTAGAAGGAACACTTGCTGCAGTAATGCTGCAAATGAGTGATTGATCTAGTCTGGCATGGTAAATCCTCTAGCAAGCTCCTGTGATTAGGACACTCTGTGGGCATGACTTGCCTACTCTCTGCCAGATGACTATAGAAAAGGAATTACTCCATGAGATTACCTGGCAATCAGCAAATTTAAGTCATTTTTTTAAATGCAATCTTACTGTAAGAACATGCTGTATATTTCAAGCAAGTATCTTTAATAAACAATTGACGAAAATGATATCTTCATGTATGCATGCTTAGATAATACATGAAATGTCACATGCAAATTGTGCTCAATGTTCAGAAGAGCAATTCATCTAACTTAAATGGATTCACATGCACTCTTTTGATACTGCTAGGTGCATACTGCCCATTAGCTCTTATCTTAACAGTAATCACTCTGTATCTTCTCTTGCTAATCATCAAACCTCGCTGAATTAAACTTGAACGAGTGGTGCTTTATTTAACAGAAGTAATTGCTTTTAAAGTATTGCTTTTTGATGAGTCATTATAAAGAAAAGGAAGGGTTAATAACTTAGAACAAGCTTATATGGTGTGCTGGATCCTGGACTACATTAGAGCAGTTTCGCTCAGCATGCTTTGGCATTAAGTTGCCCTAAAACCACAGGATAGGGGTATTTTTCTGTAGCTGAAGAAATTCCACAAAGTAGTTTCTTTTCCCATTTATATTCTTGGCACTTAAGAGATGAAAAAACTACCAGTATTCATATCATTTTTAGGAATGTGGATGAACTAATTAAAAATAAAAACAAAATAAAACAAAACAACCTGTAAGCTTTTAAGAGAACTAGGTTTTTCCTAATATTTTATGTACACTACAACCTAATGACACTCTGCTTCACTGAAGCTATGTCTACGCTACAGAGATCTTTTGAAAGAAGCTCTTCTGGAAGATCTCTTCCGAAGCAACTTCTTTCAAAAAAGAATGTCCACACAGCCCCTGATCTTTCTAAAGAATGGGCCAGGGATCTAAATGAAGACTGTTCTTTTGAAAGAAGGGCCCTGCAGGGCGTCTACCCACGTTTTCTTTTGAAAGAAGCTTTCGAAAGAGGGAGCTTCTCCTGAAACGGGAAAGGAAGAGTGATTTTGAAAGGCAGTCCACATTCGTTCGATTTACTTTCTAAAGAATATTTTCTGTGTGTAGATGCTCCATGGGCTTTTTCAAAAGAGCCCCCTTCTTTTGAAAAAAATCTTTCGAAAGAACTTTCTAGGCTGTGGCCACATTACTCCTCTTTTTCAGAAGGGGTATGTTAATGGGACAGTTCAGAAGAGGCTAATGAGGTGCTTACATGAATATGCAGTGCCTCATTAACATAATAGCAGCCGTCTGCCTTTTGAAAGTGCTGCTTTCAGAGTGCATCCCTCCCATGTAGCCGGAGGCTTTTTGAAAGTCCCCCAACCTTGAAAGCCCCTTCTTCCTAAAACCAAAGAGGAAGAAGGGGCTTTTGAAGTCAGGGGATCCTTTCAGAAGGCTCCTGGCTGCACGGGAAGCATGCATTCCTAAAGTGGCACTTTTGAATCATACGCAGCTGCCATTATGTATATTCATGTCAGCATCTCATTAGCATCTTCCAAAGTGCCCCATTAATATGCCCCTTCTGAAAGGGAGGAGTAGTGTGGACACAGCCCTAGTATAGAAAGAAGGAAAGAAAGAAAGAAAGAAAGAAAGAAAAAGAAAGAAAAGAATTTGGGCTGTGGTATTAGAGCAACAAAGTAAGAGCTGCTTTCCTCTAGCTGGTGACATTATCCTTCCCATAAAGCAGTTTTTAATGTGCAGTTTCCATGATGCTATAAGCAAAAATATCATAGCCCTATATAAGTTAAACAGACATTTGTTCTATAGTTAGTTACCTTATCCAACAGCCACCATGAAGATCAGAATTAATCACTACGTTCTCTGTTGCCAGATTGCTATTTTGGAGGGAGGTATTTTTTCAAGGTTAGACCATGCGCAGAAAATTCCAAGTACATAACGTTATTTACTAGAAAAGAATACATAACTTGGCCATTAACATTGAAATGAGTGTGATATTGCATCACAATAGCTGTGTCTACACGTGCACGCTACTTCGAAGTAGCGGCACTAACTTCGAAATAGCGCCCGTCGCGGCTACACGCGTCAGGCGCTATTTCGAAGTTAACTTCGACGTTAGGTGGCGAGACGTCGAAGTCGCTAACCTCATGAGGGGATCGGAATAGCGCCCCACTTCGACGTTCAACGTCGAAGTAGGGACCGTGTAGACGATCCGCGTCCCGCAACGTCGAAATTGTGGGGTCCTCCATGGCAGCCATCAGCTGGGGGGTTGAGAGACGCTGTCTCTCCAGCCCATGTGGGGCTCTATGGTCACCGTGTGCAGCAGCCCTTAGCCCAGGGCTTCTGGCTGCTGCTGCTGCAGCGGGGGATTCATGCTGCATGCACAGGGTCTGCAACTCGTTGTCGGCTCTGTGTATCTTGTGATGTTTAGTGCAAGTGTGTCTGGGAGGGGCCCTTTAAGGGAGCAGCTGGCTGTTGAGTCCGCCCTGTGACCCCGTCTGCAGCTGTGCCTGGCACCCTTATTTCGATGTGTGCTACTGTGGCGTGTAGACGTTCCCTCGCTGCACCTATTTCGATGTGGTGCTGCGCAACGTCGATGTTGAACATCGACGTTGGCAGCCCTGGAGGACGTGTAGATGTTATTCATCGAAATAGCCTATTTCGATGTCGCCACATCGAAATAGGCTACTTCGATGTAGGCTTCACGTGTAGACGTAGCCAATGTGCACTACATTTTTAGGCAAACACTAAATGATCAATTACAACTTATTCAAAGTAACATATAATGGTAAAATAACTTATAGACAAAATTTACATATACACACACACGCTCTAACCTGCTCTGCAATAAATAAAATGGATATTAAAGATTGCTGGTCAGTACTATCATAAAACAATCAAATTAGTGGACATCTCTAACTACATTCTCTTTGAGTTATGGGTATGTATGTGTGCCACTAGTTAATCAAATCTCCAGGTTCAATTCATTTAACAGAAATTGCTGCAAATGGAAGACAACAGGCATCACTTTTAGTAAGTGGCTGTTAACAGCACAGAAACTAATTTCAGCCTCCAGACTCTAATCTCCTTCTCAAGTGGTACCATATCTTTCAAAACTTTAAAGGTATTTTCCTGCTCAAGGACGACAGCCCAGATTCACATGCTAATGAAACGTTACTATGATTCAAATCTGTTAGCCTAAAGAATTCCGCATTACTTCACTTGGCATCTTATAGAAAAACTACAGCTACATGTTCAGTAGTTTGTTGCAACTGAATTTCATTTGAAAATGACCAACAGATGATCATAAAGTGGCTCATTTTTATTGGAAAAGAAATAAGCACAATATCCGGCAGTCCACTAAACTGAAAGTGTAAAAGGCTGTAGTCCTGACCAGTCTCCTGTAAGGCTGTGAAACCTGGACCTTGTACAGAAAACATATAAAACTGCTGGAGCACTTCCACACATGCAGCCTGAGGTCAATACTGCACATTCGATGGCAGGACAGAGTTACGCACCTGGAAGTCCTGGACAGAGCAGGAACCACGAGCATCGAAACCATGATTCTGAAAGCCCAGCTTCGCTGGACAGGGCACATCATACAAAAGGAGGAGTCAACAATCCCTAAGCAACTCCTTTATGGTGAACTCTCCCAGGGCAAAAGGAATCAAGGAAGGCCTCGCAAGAGGTATAAAGACTGTGTGAAGGCCAACATTGCTCATGCTGGTTTAAAACCAGATCAGCTAGAGCAGCATGCAAAAGACCAAACAGGCTGGCGTGCTCTCGTACAACATGCGTATGACAACTTTAAAGAGCAGAGACGCGTATGTCTCATTGATGCTCGTGAGAGGAAGAAAGCAACAGCAGCAGCCACACAAACAGAGCCAGGACATTTCCCTTGCCCCCACTGTGAATGCCCATGCCATTCAAAGCTTGGACGACTCAGCCGCATGCGAGTCCACAACCGAAGAGCCTGCGCAAGCTCAAGATGTCATCGTCGGACATGATGGACTACCTATTAATGAAATGCAAATTCCCCCCGCGGCAACTCCGAAGTTTTAAACTTCAAAGTGCTGGCACTTGTCTCTGCAGCGCACCCACCGGTACTTCGAAGCGCCAGTGCAAATTCGAAGTCCCCTTACTCCTCAAAATTTCGAAGTTGCCCCGGCACTTCGAAGTACCGGTGGGTGCACCGCAGCTAGACGCATGCCAATACTTCGAAGTTTAAAACTTTGGAGTTGCCACGGGGGGTGTGGGGGGAATTTGCTTAATGAAGTGCTACCTATGCATGACAGCACTTCATTAGTAAACTCCCAACATCCTAATTACCATCCTTCCTTCGAAGGAAGGTGGTAGTCTAGACTACCCCTGCTCAGCGTATGTCTGCCTTTGTAAATCACTAACCTGCCTTCACCTCCACTCCCCATCATTCCATTTGTTACAATTTCCTCTCAGCTGGGATTGGTCACAGAGAGTGATATGTAACACATACCAACCAGCGGGTCCCAAACAGAACTGTTCAGGGTATCATTGACAAAACACTTCATGGGAGAATGGTGATTTGTTTTGAACCTCAAACTTTGTTTGTAGAAATGCATCAGTTGCCATCAACCTTTCATCTGGAAGCTTTCTCAGGCCTAGGATGAAATTTGTGGTCAAGGCCAAATCAGATCCAACCACAACAGCCAATAGTTGTGTTTAAGGCTCTCGTCTGGGATGTGGAAAACCCATACTGAAGTCCCTGCTATAGTGCTATATGCCTTAGACAGGCAATCGTCCTCCTGACCCCCAAGTGTAATTGAAACATATGTTCAGGAGGCCTGTTGCATGTGCATTTACTAGCTCCTATTCAGTGTCATTATAATTTGTGCTTCACCAATGATGCTGGCCTGGTTGGATTATGACAAGAAGAGATGTAAAAATTGAGAGAAAGAGTAGCAGTTGAAACAAAGAAGTTAGGTCCAAAGGTATTATACAAAAAAGACAAAGACAGTGGGGACCTCTAAGTCTGTTGAAAATGTACATATATTCTTATGCTGATAGGAGGAGGTACTGGAGTGTATTGAGCATTTCAAATATCTGTTCAGTAAGACAGGGCACTACAAATCACACAAAAATCCAACATAAATTTGGACTCGCAACTGCTGCTCTAGTGACACAGCCACACTAGAGGAAACAAAGGCATAACTATTTAGAGTCAAATTAAATGGCTGCAGTCTCTTGTCTTCAGAAACTTGCTATGTGCAAGTGAGACATGGATGATAAGGAAATGGGTCACTGAAGATACATCTACACTGCAATGTAAAGCTTAATTCCAGACCTCTAGTTTGTTTACAAACAAATTTCTCAGACGCCAGCTCAGTCCTAGAACTCAAGGCCCAATGGGGCTGGAGGGTCCAAGCCCAGCTCAACCCATTTCCCAGACCTCAAGCCTGATTACTCTGTAGTATCGCCAAAGCCCCACTTGACTCAAGTCCGTGGAGTCCGTGAAAAGTATCTCCCAATCCCAGGGACCAATTTCCTTTGTCTTCTCCAAGCTCTAGCCAACTCTAGTGAGAATAGAAGCAAAACCTCCTAGTAGAGAGCAGCAGCTCAGAGTGCCAGCATTCACCCTTACCCTTCTGTTGTCTTTCGACCACTAATCTGAAAGCGCCTCCTGTGTTTGCAAAAGAGAGCGATAAGAACAAGCGTTTGCAGAGTGCTCTGCTTCACAGTCATGGGAGCACAGACAGCTTCTGGTGTTCCTCTGGTGCAAAGCCAGCAAACCTTCACACTTCAGTAAGAGTAGCAGGAACGGTCATGCATAGCAGCAAATAGGGAAGAGTCTGGCAGCTTTGCAAGTTTAGCAAATGGTGAGCAGTGCAGGAAGCAGGTTAAGCAACTTTTTAGCAAACACTGAAAAACCAGGGATCAGACCCCTCTCTCCTGGTAACTCTCACACCTCCTGGCCATTTCATGAGGTGTTTGGGTGCTGGGTAATGAGCCCAGAAAAGAGCCAACAATGGTACATGGTGACCTGGTCAGTAGGCAGGGTGCCTGCTGGCCCCAGACTCTGGTATGGGGAGTGATAGAAGGGAGCAGCCGGCACTGAGTGGGGACAGTGAAGTTCCTGTGTTCTTGAAGCAGGTCCCTGAGAAAGATTTGGAGCAGTAGCTGCACGTTTGGGGTCTGCGCTAGGAGGAGATGTTTGATGCCCCCTCTGAGGAATAGTCTGCCATGGAGCCTGCAGTAGACACATAAAAGACAAAAGCCAGCTTTGAGCCTGATACATTTCTGTCTCCATTTTAATGCTTATTAATTCAGTAGCAAGAGGAATTTCCACACTATGTGCCAATGCAAACTTTGTGAGAAGCCCTGGCTAACAGCATGTGTGCACTAATGACTGATTCTACACCGGCATCACGGCAGCTCCCCATCCCATCCCATCCCATCTCATCCCATCCCATCACCATCTGAAGTTCAAAATGGTGAGTGGAAAATGCAAACACACAGGAACATCCTTTAAAGTGTATTGTCACTGGGAAATTGCAGATTTTTGCCAGGGCCATGCCTGTTTCTTAAAAATAACACCCTTCCATTGCCATGCCTGGAAATACACCATTTTGCAACCACTATGTAACTATCAACCTGCCTGGCAACAGTGACTTGTGTGAGACTGGGGAAGGCAGAAATGTGTTCCATTTACATATTTAGTCCATTTCAGCTAGAAGAAGCCCATGCACTCCGTGGCTACATTTACCCTAGCCCCAAACTTCGAAATGGCCACACATATGGCCATTTCGAAGTTTACTAATGAAGTGCTCAAGTGCATATTCAGTGCTTCATTAGCATGTGGGTGGCCGCGGGAATAAGGGGACTTCGAAGTAGGCGGGGTCCTTTCAAAAAGGGGCCCCATCGGGACGAGCCGCGCAGCGGTGAGGCGTGTCAATTTCGAAGTGCCGCGGCCGCCCGCATGCTAATAAGGTACTGAATATGCATTTCAGCGCTTCATTAGTAAACTTCGAAATGGCCATTTGTGTGGCCATTTCGAAGTTTGGGGCTAGTGTAGACACAGCCCATAAGTGATAAAACCATTTCTGCCAGATATGGTTAGAGTTTGAAATTTTGTCCAGAAATGTACCAGAGGAACATTATGAGTGGGAGGGGGAAAAGACAAGATGGCTGTGAAGTTCTGCATGTTTGCATGCAGTAGTAATGAGATAATCCATGTGGAAGTGAATGCAGTATCCTGTTGATTCCCCCATGAATTCTTACCCAGTTCCTTGTGCTGACAGCTGGAAACTTCCTGAAGCAAGGACTCTGGATAGGTGTTCACATTTTGGAGAAAAGCATATTTTCCAGGTTTGCTTTGGTGGCTAACAAGGCCACTTCATTCACAGGGGTCCGATTCAGTCACTACACATTAGAATATATTGATTGCATACAATGCATGTTTCACACCAGCCCTTTGCAGTAACATATCCTCTGCCAATTGTGAACCACAAGAATGGTTATGTCCTCTAAAATGGGGAAGGGCCTGAAACAACTTAAAATGCTTGTGTAGCATGGTCACTGATAACACCACCCGCACCACCCAAGTAGTTCTTGAATTTTCTAAAATTAAAAGAGCAGCTTTGCATTTTTATCATTGTGTCTGCACTTCTTTTGCTATGATTAACTAGGCTGTGCATAGAGACCATCTGTGGTCTCAAGCATTCCTCACAATATACTGATGTTCAATTTCTAAAGTATCATTTTATGTCCTTCAAATTCCACAAGTATTTTTCTGTACTCTTGCACTGAGCTATTTAAGACACTAAGTCTGCATCTTATTCTGTTCAGTACCTCCACCTTCATGGATCATTCCAAGAGAAACATTCTGTGATGATAGTAAAGAATGATGGTATTAGATAGGACCACAAGGGTCATCTAATTTAAGCCCCAGCCAAGATGCAGGATTTGTTGTGTCTAAACCTATGGTTGAACTGGGTGAAACTTAGGGCTGAAGTTCTTGAGAAAGGTAACAAGCAGGTCTAGTACCAAAGACATAAGGAAGATTCTTAACCAATAACTCAGATGTGTTATGGTCACTCTTAATTTTGATGTGACTCTGTGATGCTTTGCACTGTAAGAATGATGATGATTCACCATCTGAATCTAGAACAGGTGGGTTTTTTTCTTCTTAATGAGCATATCTTCAATACCACAAGCAACACAAACATGCACTTTCTGTACGAAAAGGTAAACTGTGTTTCAAAGCCCTATAGCCATTAAATGTTTATATAATTTTATTGCCAAGTGCTTTGATATAAATATCTGCCCTTATTTTTGTGCCTGTAAACAAACAGCTAAATAGTTTTCAATAAATGTCACAACATGTTCAAACAATCCTTTGGGGATAACAAATGACTGCTAGCTTGTGAACTTGTTTTCTTTGTTATCAGAGCATAGCATAATGCCTTCAAAAAGCCACATGGCATGCAGGCTGTAGTGAAGTAATTAGGAAGGCTACAGAAAATGCAGTTCAGAATCATGCCTGAGATATCAGCAATGTCAGGAAAAAAGAGTCAGACTAAAGATCCATCTTTTACTGTTATGATCAAAAGTTAAGATTAATTTTATCTTTATGTTTTAAATTAAGTACATCTGAAGTCAAGTCACAGTAGACATCTGCCTTGTAGGCACACTATATTAAATGCACACCAGCCAAAAATCCAATTAAAGATGAAAATTAGGTCTTTAACTCATCCATTACCATGTCAAGGCACTAGCCCTATATTTGATAATTATCGAACAAGCATTAATTTATCCTTGCAACCACCTGCACATGCAATAAGCATATTTATCGCTGTTCTACAAAGCAGAAAAAAAAAGACATGAGAGTTCATGTTATATACCAGTGTCCTTGCAGCCACACTGGACCCAGAATATCAGAGAGACAAAGCGGATAAGGTAGAATATTTTATTGATCAAATATCTGTTGGTGAAAGAGACACGCTTTTAAGCTTACACAGAGCTTCTCTTACAGGTCTTGGACGTCTACTCGGAGAGTCACAGCTAAATATCAAGGATACAATTTTAAAAGATGAGGGAGAAACCCAGAATTCTTTCACAGTGAAAGTTTTTTCGAAATCATTTGAACTTAATTTTATGACGTAGGAAGCTTACAGGATGTATGACTATAATTATGATAGTGCTGACTGCATTTTATTGAATGACATTATGTAAGTATACAAACTTCATAGACTGCTCAATTTAATAAACTCACACTATATACTTAATGGCTACTGACACTCAATTTAATAAACTCACACTAACTATATACTTAATCACATAAGTCACTGTTGGAAGGGATTTCCAGGCAAAACATCAGTCGAAAGGGGTTTCCCAGCAAAACTTCTGATGAGAGGTTGCATCTACTCATAAAAGCAGATTGAAAGAGCAGCCCTCTCTGTCAACACAGAGCAGCCAGACTGCCCAGCCTTCTCTTGACAGAACAGATGACTGGAAGCTCTGCAAACAGGGCTGCCTGGTGAACTGGAAGCCCTGTCCGTCAACAAAAGGGGCCTGGAGCATCTACATGACTGTTTTGTTGACAAAACACTGTCGAGAGAGGCGTTGTACCTGAACAGGGAGAGGTATAACACTGTTGGTGGATGTGCCGGGTTTTATCGACAAACTGTTGACAAAGCCCATTTTGCGTGCAGATGCTCCATGGGTTTTCTGGACAAAAGTCCAGTTTTGCTGCGAAAAGCTTCTTGTGTAGACATAGCCAACATGTTTTTCCTTGCTTGCTGCAATAATGCAAGGCTTTAGAGTGCAAAACATGAAAGACTGGTTTTAGTTACTATATCGCAAGTTTTACACATTGTGATCTTTCCAGTTACGTAAATGGTTGAGCAAAATTTCTTCACGCTTTCCCCCCACCTCCCTGCCTTTTGCTATGATTTTCTGAAGGATTTCTTCTTAGGTAACTAACCAAGAAAGATACTTGGAAATATTTGTGCATGACCATGTGACTGTAACCAACGAACTCCTTAATGCCAGCTGGCAAAGTCATTATAAGAATGTCTTGGTTCTGGCATGTACATTGCATTCACAAATGAATATCATCGGACATTTTAAATGAAAACTGGGCATCACACTGGTCACTAATATTATTGGGAAATGTATGTACAGATACTATATAGGAAGTTGTTTGCATATGCAGAAAATATGTACTTAGCATCTTATCAAGGTATGAGTCACTAGCAGAAACTGTTTTTATGCCAAACAAATGTTTATTTACTTCTCTCTCTCTCTCTCTCTCTCTCTTTCGTTCTCTGCTGGATGTAAGTCAAGCATTGGTAAGCTATCATAAATGGATACCCATTCATGTTTGAATGTATTAGAGATAGGTGAAGTCAATAAGGAAGCAGAAAAACAAACTACAACTGGTTATCCTCTTTCTGAGTGCTGTGAAATGGAAGGTAAAAACCCTTTCGAAAGGAGACTATGCAAATGAGCACCGGAGATCTAAATTTGCACCCCGTTTGCATTTTCGATTTTCCTCATTTGCACGCCTCTTTTGAAAGAGGAATGTGAGTGTATCCACAGCCATGGAGCTCAATCTTTTCAATTAGAAAAAAAAGACACTGAAGGGCTGACTTGGTCACAAACAAATATTTGAACTTGATCCCCTGGCTGGAAGCTGAAGATAGACAAATTCAACCTTGAAATAAGAGGCAAATGGTTGAACAGTGAGGGTAAACAGGAACAATATTCATTGGAACAATTCATTGGAACAATGGTGAATGGATGTTACTGGCAATTTTAAAATCAGGACTGGATGTTTTTCTGAAAGTTATCTTCCAGTTGGAACAGGAATTAATATAGGGAAGTATGGCCTATGTTATAATGCAAGTCAGATAAGATGACTGCAATGGTCTCTTCTGGTTTTATAATATCTGAATCTATATTCACACATGCACACACACATCTTTCAGAGACAAATGGCTAGAACAATTAAAATATCAGAAAGACTGCTCATACAGTGCCTGCAACTACAAACCTTGCCTATGTAGGTATTTATCATGATATTGCAAGGATGATGCTTTTGCCTCCATTGCAGTAATGAGGGCCTTTGCTCATCGACCACTGGAGTTAACTAAAGTTTTTCCCACCACACCAACCAGACCTACTGTAACTTGAAGAGCAGTTTCCCACAAGAGACTACTGTAGACATAGGCAAAACTTTTCTGTGCCTTCAGGTTGTTATTCTCCCCACTGAGTAGCTGTAAAATAGGTTGATAAGAATGTCTATGCATATTTCAAGCATAATAACATCGGTGTTTATCTCATGGTAGCAATAATGAGCAGACACTGAGATCTGGTTTTCCCTAGACTCATTGATTGTCCCATCTGAAATCAGCCTCAGCTATTTTGTCTGTCCTTGTAACTGGTTAAAGATCATTATGTCTACTTTACTAGAAAATTATTTCAGCGTAAATTTCTCCTGAAGCATGGAAGTCATTCTCCTGTGACACCGGAAAACATTCTGCTGATTAAGAATTTGTAACAGATGCGTATAGAAAAGTGATTTGACATTTCTGTTACCCTTCCCCTCCAATGTAATATGTTGCCTCCAAAACTGTAGATTAATAATTACATGGTATTGCTGGGTACAGTCAGACATTGTTTTGTCATAGATTTTTCACATGGTGTTCACTTCCCATCCAGTAACAGAAGGTTGCCTGAAGCATTTCCTTTGATTTGCTATGTCTCCTCTGAGGCCCTTTGCTCCTAAATCAGTCTCCTTTGGTTACGATATCTCTGCACTGATTTTGAAAAAGCAGCAAATTCTCATGTCAGTTCAACCCACTGGGATTGCATTAGAGTAGTGGAGAGCTGTGTTCGATTCCTTGAATATTAAGCAGTCACCTAACAATTAAATTAAAGATAATTAAGGTAAATAAATAGGAATATACTTAACCCATCAGTTGACTGAAAAGTAATTCTCACATAAAGATGTGGAATTTGGGAACCCAGCAATATAGAGGTACCTGCAAACTAGTAGGGATTATCATGTCACAGAGGTTACGAATAATCAGTCGCATTCTCCTAGCACAGGGCCAGGAACACCACACAGTAAATCCTCAGGTTACATGGGGCTGCATTCCTGCAATCCCCGCGTAACTCAAATTTCCAAGCATGTCAAGGGGAGATGGGAACTAGGCAACAGCTTGGTTTCCGGCTCCCCTAGGCTTTCAGGAGCCAGGAAACTGACTTGCTCAGTTTCCCAGCTTTGCAAGCTGAGGAAAGCCAAGAATCAGGACCACTGTGGGGACCAGGAAACCACTCTTGTCAGGGGTGGCAAGAGTCAGGCTGCTGCCCCTGACTTCCCTGCTCTTGTCAGGGATGGCAGATGACTTGCTGCCAACCCTGCCATCCCTGACAGAGCTGCCATCCCTGACAGGAAAATGACTGTTTAATAAACTGACTCTTGCCTGTGTCCCTGACAGGGTTCCTGCTCCTGTCAGGGGCAGCAGTCACATTAACCTGAGACATGCGCAACAGGGTTGTGCGTATCTAGAGGGTTTACTGTAAAAGGAATAAGGAAAATAATCCAAAAGCCACATTCATCCCTAAGGCTATTCTGGTTCTTTCATCTTCTGCTTCATCCCACAGTCCCTAGTCTGGGTTTAAAAAAACGGTACACTGATAGTCACAGGAGTGTACAAGAGGGATCCAATAAAGTGCAAAGAAAAAGATAAGAATGGAAAAGAGCAAAAGAAAACTTAGGTAAAATATTAAGAAAAATGTTTGACATTGAAGCCAATGAGACTTCCTCTGAAGGAAACATTGGAAGCCCTGTTGCTTGTATCACTTAAAAGGAGACCTGTGAACACACTGCATGATATTGTTATGTACTGGCACAAGAATAGAAACAAGGATTCAGTACAGTGGTGTACAACCCTTGTGTCATCAGGGGTTTTATAACCAATTGCCAATTTATCAACATCCCAGAGCCTCTGTTAATTTCCAATGACATGATTTTAGTAGGACTTTAATCTGAGTTGAATGCAAAGAGTTATTGTTTGTTTGTCAAGCCTGGTGATTTTTATGCTGCTTTGCAAAAACAGAGCAAATAAATGTGTGCCGAGGTTTGTCAGGCAAGGCATGAGTGGGAAACTGAATATCAAAGCAGCAGGGCCACTTCACTGATATTCAGCCTTCCTTTCGAGATGGCTCCAGTGTGGAATGCAGTTCTCCCTCCATTAGACCACCTCAATACTTTGATTTTGTTCAGATTCATAATGGAAAAGGAGGTTGCATAACTAGCTGCCCGTCTTACATAAGCACAGCCGTCTGCCACCTGCAGGGCATTGATTGAAATTCAATATGTTTCCTTCAGAAAGCATGCATCAGACTAGACTGAAGAGCTGCAGTTAATCAATTCTAGCTCAATTTTACCTTCTGCTTGGGTGGGTTCAACTGAATCAAAAAACACAAACAACCTGATTTCAATATGGTTGCATTGATGAAACTGAGAGCAGAATTTGGTTTATTTTCCTCGAGAGTTCTGCAGTCACAAAAGGCAAACAACAAGGGGGAAATCAATTGGACTGTGTCACATTTAATCTAAATAAAATATTGCCATATGTTCTAACAGCATGGTGTTTAAGAGAGAGAATTTAGCACTAAAAGTTCAGAAAGCTCTGAAGTTGAATCAAGTCAGCGTGAAAATAAATCAAATGATTTTTTTCAGATTTATTCTAAATTTAACCTTGTCCTTAATGTTATAATTTTAAAAGTGATAAAATGATTAGGAAACTAAAGGGTGATATTTTTATTTAGAGTTTTCCAAATTGGTATTTTCTCCTTGAAAACAAGGTTGCTGGTTGCTGAAAATGGATTTTTTTTTTATTTGAGAGTTTGAGGGTTTTGACAATGAGGGTGCAGACACTCAAAAGGGCTGTGTCTATACTAGTATTCCTCTTTTGAAAAAGGCATACAAATGAAGTGCAGATTTACATATCTGGCACCTCGTTTGCATATTCATCTTTTGAAAGAGCTTCTTTGGAAGAAAGGAAAGCAGTGTAGATGCAGCCCTTTCGAAAGTAAACCCCATCTTCGAAAGACCCCTTTTACATAAAAAAACAAAAAAAAAGGAAGAAGGGTTCTTTCGAAGATGGGGATTGCTTTCGAAAGAGCTGCATCTAAAGTGCTGCTCTTCTTTCAAAAGAAGCTCTTTCAAAAGAAAATGCAAATGAGGTGCCAGATATGTAAATCTACATCTCATTTGCATTTTTATTTCCCTCATTTGCATGCTTCTTTTGAAAGAGGAATGTTAGTGTAGATACAGCCAAGCAAAATAGGAGGGTCTGAACCTCAAAGAACAAAGAGTGGAATCAATTGGTTGCATACTATGTTATTGGATAAAAATATGTATCAAGTAAGGTCTTTCATGAAAGCTTGTGATATTCTGAACTCGATGGTCATTAGCAGACAAGTGAATGGATGACTATATGCATGTGTAGAACATTATAATTGAAAGTAGGATACAACTACAGTAGGACCTCACAGTAGTAATCAAGGGCTCCTCCGAAGCTAAATGCTTACATGAAACTAACTCTAAGCATCTAATTGTACAACCTGGGGAAAGACACAAGTGGACTACCAGAGGTAATACAAAGACGTTGAAACTGAAAAGAAAACCTGAGTCCTAAAAAACTAAGGAAGAAGGGGAGTCTCCCTGCTCTGTGTACCTGGAATTATCATAGTCTGAGAAAAAAGGAAACAAAAACAAAAAACAAAATCCTGCAAACCCTGTTAAAAGGATGCAGTCCTGTGAAGTGGGTCTTACCTGTGAAAGCTCATTACCTAAGAAACAAAATTGTTAGTCTTTAAGGTACTACAGGACTGCTTGATTTTCCTGAAGCTGCAGACTAACACCCTCTGAGACTGTTAAAAGAGAAGTGGTCCTGAAGCAAAGGCTGTCCAGAAACATAGAGTGAGTCCACCATTTAAGCAGGAAGCAGCCCATGAAATACTGGAACACCCCCAAGATAGAAAGTATGTAAGGAACATGTTCTGGAGCAACAGCTAACTTGTACTAGAAAAGGGAATTTAGCTGACCCAGAAATATAAAATCTGAGATCAGGTCTTGTATGTCTTATTTTCTGTCACTTGAATGTGTTCCTTCTTCCTTAACACAACGCCTTTAAAGCTATGATCTCCCATGGCTGTGTATCTTTATCCCACGAAGGTCTCTGCTTTGCAAACTGTGTGGAGTGTGTGCGCCAAAGTGAGCTGATAACTGGAGGCAGGTGTCACTCTTTGAAGGTGACAAACCACAGAGGAAAAGTTCAAGTGTCTAGCATGGGGAGTGATGGAAGGGAGCAGCCGGCACCGAGTGGGGACAGTGAAGTTCCTGTGTTGTTGAAACAGGTCCCTGAGAAAGATTTGGAGCAGTAGCTGCACGTTTGGGGTCTGCGCTAGGAGGAGATGTTTGATGCCGCCTCTGAGGAACAGTCTGCCATGGATCCTGCAGCAAAGATGTAAGAGACAAAAGCTGGCTTTGAGCGTGATTAATTTCTGGCTCCCTTTCAATGCTTATTAATACAGTAGTGGAAGGGATTTCCATGCTATGAGCCAATGGAAACATTGTGAGAAGCCTGATTGATTGTCAGACGGAGTCAGGATTTGGGTTTGCAGTGCACCCACAGAGTTAAACTCTTATGCACAGGTGTAAATGATTGCCCTAAAAGTGAAAGCAAGGGGAGAATCAGCTCTTGTGTTTCAATACAACTCTTCTTTCTGATGGAATCTTTTCATAAAGGTTCTGTCTGCAGCATAAATAAATATTTTCCCTCCTCAATTGTTTTATATGCTGGGAATTACTCTCCAGAAGTGGCCAGGACATCAAGGTATTTCTGATAAGACAGAGGAAATAAAATGTCTCCTGGTAGGCCTAGAAATAGAACTGCAAGATTGTCTGATAGGCATAGAAACAGAATTGAGTATTTGGAGCTTTTGGTATTTTCTGAAAATTACTTCATCAGTAACAGCTTGTTTGACCAGCAGATGAGATGAGCCAGTGTGGGCAGGGAAATTCATTGGTCTCTTGACGTGTGTTTCACCATACCTGCATACAAGGTATGTTAAAATCATGCTAAGATCTAAATAAAAAAGCAGTCAAGTAGCACTTTAAAGACTAACAAAATAATTTGTTAGGCGAGCTTTTGTGGGACAGACCCACTTCTTCCGACCATAGCCATACCATGTTAAGATCTGTTTAGGATGAAAAGCATGGGAGAGTTACAAGAAGTTCTGGTAGGTCCCACCCTCCTAATCCCCATGGTTCAATGCTGAATACAAGCTGGGCTATGTTTTTCCCTTTCCATGCCATATCCAGTGTCAGAAGTGTCATGAACGATAGTAGCCCTTTAGAAAGGTTCATCTGTTTTGATTTACAGGGAATGAGTCTTTCAAGTATTTCTCCCTACTTCCAGCAAATGTGCAATCCAATAGTCTGCACTTGTCTTTGCGTTTCAGGTTTAAATCCTGACTTCAGAGTGAAACTCACCCGCAAGCCATGACTTTCAGCCTGGTTTTGAGCCGTGGAACCCCCAAGGTTTGTAAATTTATCACTCAAACCCATAAGCTGCCTCAGTATTTGCCTGTATCTTGACTGAAAGTTTGTTTGTGACTCAATCCATTTGAACCGACTTGGGTTTTGAAGTTTAGTTGGGTTGTGTTTCCTTCTGTACATCTTATACATTTGTACCAGTAAGTTAAGCCATTTATTGATATCACCATCAAAATGTGTCTTGCCTCTCTCTTTGTAGTGCCTCAGGGGGGTAGGGGAGTGCCAGTGTGGAAGGACATCCATAGGGGATCTTTGGAAAATGAATGATTTTGGTTGGTTAAAAAAATGGGGTTGTCAGGATAAGAAAGAATTAGCAATGTACTAGGTGTCCTACGACATTCTGATGGGCTGCGTCTACACTAGGACGCTAGGTCAAAGTAGACTATTTTGAAGTAACGACATCGAAATAGGCTACTTCGACATGTGTTGTCCACACATCCTCCGGGGTTGGTGCTGTCTATGTTCAAAGTCGAAGTAGCAATGGGGAACATTGAAAGGGGCTGCCCCAGAAAGAAAAGCAGAGCATCCACACACACAAGCACCCCCCTTTGAAACAAGGGGCCAAGAAAACCCGCAGACGGGGCCACAGGACAGACTAGCCCTTCCAGGGCAACAGCAGGCCACTCCCTTAAAGGGCCCCTCCCAGACACACATGGCCTGCACTGCACAAGCCCTGTGTAGGTGACACAAGCCTCACAGACCTCAAGCCTGCAGACATGGACGTCTGGCAGCAGCTGGAAGCCCTCCAAGCTGTCTCCTGTGGGGCAGGCACCCTGCTAGATGCTGCACAGGTGGCTGTCCAGCAACTCCTGGCAGGGGAGCCCTCCCCAGGGGCACAAGGGGACACCGCAGACCATCAGGCCCTCCTGCTCCACCCCCCCCGACCGGGTGCCCCACTGGCTCTGGAGCTACCCCTCCAGCACCGAGTGGTGGGAGCAGCTGGTCATGGGGGAATGGGATGATGCCGGGGAGGTGGGGCCCAGGAGGGGGGCCCGGGTGGGGGGCCTGGGGAGGGGAGCCCTTGGGGGGGGAGGGTGCAATCTGCATACCCTCATGGGCACCAATGTCCCCTCCTTGCAGGTGGTGCGTACGCTCAATGCCCTGCTGCTGCAGAGGGTCAGCCGAGTTGGGGACCTGGACGTGGCTGTCACGGCATTCATCGCCATGGGATTCCCTAACTGCTTCAGGGCCCTCGATGGGACCCACATCCCCATCCACGCCCTGGACCACAGTGGCGGGCGCCATATCAACAGGAAAGGTTATCTCTCTGTGGCCCTGCAGGCCATCATGGATAGCCATGGCCACTTTCAGGATGCATATGTGGGCTGGCTCAGCTGTACCCATGACGCTCGCATGTTCTGCAATTCGGGAATATACTGCTGTCTGGAGGCGGGGACCTACATCCCCCAAAGGGAGATCCCTCTGGGGGACACCACCATGCCCCTCTGCCTCATGGCGGATGAGGCCTACCCCCTCCAGCCCTGGCTTATGCGCCCCTACACGGGCCACCTCAATGCCAGGCGGGAGCTGTAACACTCGACTGAACCATGCCCGCCAAATGGTTGAGCGGGCCTTCAGGTGCCTGATAGGCCGGCGGCATTGCCTCCTGGCTGCCTGGATGTGGGACTCCCAAACATCCCCCAGGTTATGGGTGCCTGTTGCACACTCCACAACCTGGTGGAAAGCAAGGGGGAGGCCTTCTTGCAGGCTGGGTGCTGAAGGCTGGAGCAGGCTACCCACAACCAGCCGCTGCCCCTAACCGCCAGGCCCACCGGGAGGGGGTCTGGGTCCTGGAGGGCCTGTGGGAGTACTTTGACCGGGGGCCTAGTGAGCACCACCCAGGCCATCCCTGGTGGGTCCCCTGCACACCGCCCCTGGCACCCACACACGACCCCCACCGAAAGTACATGGGAAAATGAAACCGCTTCATTGCTTAAATAACCAAAAACCTCACCTCCATGCATATAAAACTAATAACAAACAGCATCATAAAAATAACTATATATGGGGGCAGGGGGAGGGGAGACAATTACATACATGGGGGAGACGTGGCCAGGCCAGCCATCGGCCCATCATTCCAGGGTGGGCGTGGACAGGAGCGACCCCCGGCTGTGTCCAGGTGCCTGGTCCCCTGCTTAGCCGGGGTCCCCAGCGAGGCTGGCTGGGAGGATGGGGAGGTAGGGCTGGAGAGGGTCCTCGGCCCAGCTGTTGGCCCCAGTGTGATCCACCCCTGCGGGGCTGGCAGGTGGGGCAGGTGGGGCAGCAGGGAAGGCAGCACGGAGAGCAATGGGGGGGAGGACCAGCTGTGCCACCAGCACCTCAAAGGTGGAGGCCACATGATTGAAGGTGGCCATAAAGTCCCACCAGGCCTCCCAGTGCCAGGAGGCCTCCCACTCCTCGAAGTGGAGCCTCCACTCCATGATGTCCGCCTGGCGCCAGAGGGCAGCGGCCACCTGGGGGTCGTGTGTGGTGCGCCTCTGGCCCTGGCGGGGGCAGGGGCAACCCCGTCCCAGCACCAGTGGTTCCCCCAGGCAGTGGTGGTTCAGGGGTCTCGGGGGGGCTGTCCTGGCTCTCGGATGGTGCGGCTGCGGAAACAGGGGGAAGGGGAGACGAAGGCCGTGAGTACCAAGCCCCGACCTATGGTCAACCCCATCTCCCCATGGGTGTCTGGTCCCCATCCCCCATTGGTGCATGCAGTAGCCCTGTGGGTGGCCCCTTCCCTTCCCACAGGGGGCAGGGCACAGCACTGTCTGTGGGTGAGGGTGCTGGTGAGCACTGGTGGCCGTGGCACCATCCCTGGGCTGTGGTCTGCCCAGACCCTGGCAGGCTGGGGTTGGCTGGGGATGTGGGAGGCCCCCGGTCACATGGTGCCCCTACCCCATGCCCTGGGGGTGTGTGCCTTGGGGGGTACATACCTGACAGTCCACCGCCATGGTCAGGGGAGGCCCATCGGGCAGATGCCTGTCTGGAGCTGCAGGAGGGGATTTCCAGCACCAGCTCCCACTCCTTGCTGGACCACTCCATGGCCAGGATAGACGCTCCTGGCTCTGGCCCTGGGGGTGTAGGGTTGGGCTCCAGACCCGACTCCGGCTCCAAGGCCTGCTGGGGCTCATCAGCCATGTTGTCAAAGGTGTCCAGGGGAAGGAGGTGTCCCTGAGGCCCAGGATAGCCCTGAGCTCCTAGCAATGGGGGCAAGCAGTGGGGGGAACCCCAGACCAGCTGGCCAAGTCCCATGCCTGGGTGTAACCCTGCCGCAACTCCTTGACCTTACTCCTGACATGGTCAGGAGTGCGGGAAGTGTGACCCCAGGCATCCAGGCCCTCGGCCAGCCAGGCAAACGCCTCTGCATTCCACCTCTTGCTCCCCACTATGTGGCGCATCTCCTCCTCACCCCAGAGCTCCAGCAGGTCATGAAGCTCAGAGTCGGTCCAGGAAGGGGCCCACTTCCTGCCCCACTGGCTGGAGGCCTAGGAGCCCTGGGATGGCCTTGGGTGGGGAAGCCCTGGGGGTGCTCGGAAGGCTGGCTGGCTGCCATCCGCTGTCTCTGTGCCATGCGGGGGCACCTTGTGGCATGGCCGCTCCCTGCACAGTCTCAGCTTCCTGCTATGGGGTTTCCAGGTCCATGCAGCTTTGAGGACCGCTGGGCGCAGGGATCATAGAGCCCCACAGGGGCTGGACAGCACGTCTCCACCTAACAGCTGATTGCTGCCATGGCAGACCCTGCTATTTTGAAGTAGTGGGACATCTACACGTGTCCTATGTCAATGTTAGACATCAATGTAGGGTGCTATTCCCATCTTCTGATAGGAGTAGCAATTTCACCATCTCACCAGCTAACTTCGATTTCAACTTCAAAGTAGCATGTGCCATGTGTAGACGCGGTGCACGTTATTTCCAAGTTGGGCTTGCTACCTTGATGTTGCCTTCTAGTGTAGATGCACCTACGATGTGCCATCCCCCCAGGCCATTGGTCCTACAGTATCTATCCTCCCCTAAAAATAGGATTTAAATTTAGAATTTAGGGAATTTAGGGTTTATGAAAAGTGCTGGATTAGCAGACCTGGAACTGAAGTTGTGTTTATTCACTAAAGAGAAACAGATGCAGATTTCTCATTTACTGCTTACTAATGCACTACACTGGTGTCTGGAGGGACCATTTCACTCAGCTATGAACAATGTAGTTCATCCACCATGCAATTCATTCCTTAGCTCTGCTTCTAAGCGCTGCCAATTATGGTGAAGTATTTGTTGTAATAAACCTCTTTTCACCAGACGCTGGACTGAGATCACGAGCTGATTTCATGTAGAGAGCAAAACAACCATCATTTGATTGCTACACACCCGAGCCAAACTGTTAGGTTAAAGAACTACCTAAAGGGATCCCGTCAGTGGAGTGGGCGATTCTGTTAAGGAACTGAGACTATGCATCCTACAATGTAACAAAATTCATCAACACTTCACTGAGCCACCCCAATTCGTGCCCCTACCCAAAAGTATGCAGAGTGCTACAATAAACCAGTTTTTGGCATTAAATCACTAAAAGTGAAGAGAAGGATCTAAGTGGGACTTGAAAATCACGTTGATTTTCAGTCCTGGTACTTAGACACCACAGTAATAGGAGCAAAATAATAATCTGAATAGTTCTGACACAGCAAAAGGTCCTAAGGCAGCAAAAATTTCAGCAACTGAACTATGTTAGTATGTTTAAGATATGTATCATTAGAGCCCTGCCAAATTCACAATCAATTTTGATCAATTTCATGGTGATGGCATTTTTAAAATAGTTTTACAGGACTTAAATCTGAAATTTCATGGTGCTGCAACTAAGGAGGTCTGAACCCAAAATGGGTTCAACCCATGGGGTGGTCACAAGGCTACTGTAAGTGGGGGAGTCCCAGTTATAGCCTGCCTCTCTCCTGAGCACTGCCTTCAGAGTTGTGCAGTGGGAGACCAGTGGCTGCTGGTTGGGTGCCCAGCCCTGAAGGCAGCATTACTGCCTGAAGCACCACAAAAGTGTGGATGACCTTGTATGAGGGTGGCGGGGGGATAAAGCAGCCTTCCAAGTGGCCAACATGGGTAAGTGACCACGGTGCCATAGGTGTGAGGTGGATTTCTGTAGTCACTCCTGCCTCCCCCAGCCAGTATAAGGTCACTTCAATGCCCTAGCATCAAGAGCTGGTGTGGGGGCAAGGCTGGAGGCACCCTGGCTGAGGTCTCATACCATAGCTGGGCTCCAGCTGTTGGTTCGTGCTGGGCACGTGAGGCATTCATCTTACCCTGCAAAAACCTCTCCGGGGGTCAGGTCAGACCCACCTCCAGGAACCTTCCCCAGTTGGAGGGAGTTCTGCAGCTGCTGGCTGTGAGCCCAGCTTTGAAGGCAGCACTGTTACCAGCAGCAGTGCAGAAATAAGGGTGTCATAGTATGGAATTCCAGATCTGAAGGCCATACAAAAGTAAAGGTGGCAGTACTACAAACCCCATACAATAGCCTTGCAACCCTTTCCATAATTCTCTTTTTAGATAGGAGCCCAAGTCTGAGAAACGCTGGCCTCCGTCCAGCTGTGTGGTGAAAGCTGTGTGGTACAGGATAAAAATACACAAAAAGACCAGATTTCATGATACAAGATACATTTTTCATGGCTGTGAATTTGAACAAAAATCAATCAAATTATACTTTACATGAGTCTTCACTCATGTTTAATGGTTACTAAACAATGAATATTGCTAATTATTATCAGTACATGCAGAAGTGGTGGAAAAAGATTCCCCAAAAGAAGTTCCAGTGAAAAATGGCTGTTACCCAAAAACTAAAATTAGAATTTTCCCCCAAAATGGTCTTGGAACACCAAGCTCTTTTTGCAAACAATAGTTTAATGGGAAATTTGGACAGAAAAGGGGAAAAAATGAACATTTTGGAATTTTTCAGTTAAAAAATGTGTTTTTTCACCAGCAATAGCTTTAGACACAGGTTTGTAGTTACACAGCTTCTGAGAGTTTCCGAGAAACACTGTGACCGTATCTAGACTAGCCCCAAACTTTAAAGGGGACATGGTAATTAAGGTGTCAGGAGATTACTAATGAAGTGCTGTGGTGCACCTACGGCACTTCACTAGGCTAAAACCCTCCCCTCTACACCCCACCCCGCAGCAACTTCGAAGTGTGAAACTTTGAAGTGCCAGCTTGCGTGTAGCCAGTCTGCATGTAGCTGCAGGTCAGCTGTCGGTACTTCAAAGTGCCCATGCTCCTTTCGAAGTCCCTTTACTCCTCAAAATTTGACCCACAAGCTGGCACGTCGAAGCTGTTGTAGTAGGGCAGGCGGGCTGTTCTGTTTAAAAATTATTTAATTAAAAAATCCCACATCTTTCGTGAGATGGCAAGTCTTCGGACTACTACACTCCAGCCAGTTGTCTGTAACTCAGAAGCAGTCAGTATATCTCACCCAGGTCACTGACTGGAGTGTAGTAGCCCAAAGCCTGTCTCTTGAAATATGGTGTTTGGTGCTGTATGTGGATGTGTCCTATGTTCGCTTACACACAGAAAGTACATGTTCTGCCATGCAACTCCCACTGTCACTGACAGGATTTAAGCAATTAATTCCACACACAAATGCATGATCTTCATCAGGATTTTCAGAGATAACTTGTAGTAGAAACAAGTAGAACATAGTATTTCCAAATGACTTTGTCTGAGTGTGTCATTTGATAGGAACTTGTCCTTTTGGGTTCAAATTTGATCCCCCAGAAGCAAGGCCCAGTTTATATAAACAAAAGTAAATCCATATTGTGTATCCTGTTCAGCTATATTTATTTTCTGTTGTCTGAAGCAACACCACTGTGAAACCAGTCTATTTTCTATCACATAGTGGCCTACCTAGCCTGGGTACTGCTATGTCCCAGAATGCTTTGATTCTGTCTGTCACAGTGGCACAGGTGTTCAATGCCTGCTCGGTGAGCAATCAGTGCCACAGAATTCCAAAGAGAATTAGGCAATAATACAGGAAAAAAATCAGCATGTGGAGCCTGGACAGCATGGGGGCGGGAAGCATTTCAGTCAGGAGGCAGGCGGAACTTAGTCTGTGGGTGGGAGGAGAGGTGTGCTCCCGAGAAGAACGGATGCAGTGGAAGCACCTTAGAGATGTTAATTATCCACAGAACTGATTTACGCTTATAAGCTCTCTGGGGTTTTCACACAGTTGATCCTGTAAGGCAGTTCCGGGGTTCAGTGTCACTCTCAGCAGCTGTTGTCAGATCCCGCTATAGAAGATACTTTAGCCCAGAGCAGCTTCACAATGGACGACTCCATAAAGCAGACATTCTTCCTACCTTTTTTCATGAAATGTATCATTCCCCCAAAAGATTTCCTTGGGAGACTTCTCACCAGTCCCTTCCAAAGTCCACCCCACCGTAAACTTGTTGCCTGTGTGTGTGTGGGTGGGGGTCTATGAATAACTCAAATTGTAAATGAATTAATCAAAGCTGGGAGTAGACATAAGGAGATTAAACAATTGCTGAGAACTCTGAGGGACTCCAGGGGAAGCCTATTAATTATGAGTATGCTTTGTGGGGCATGGGGGAATACTTCTGCTTCGGTACCAATGGGCTAGACCTGACAAAAGAAGTGAATGTGCAGCTTGGAACGGTTCGTACACACCAAGAACATACAATATAGAAAGGGACCACTCCTGCCCTGTTCACCAGAAATTGTCTGAAATGACTCCCTTTGCTACAAGCTTTTTAAGTGTCGGTACAAATATCTAGTTATTTTGATTATAGGCCTCAGGCTGCTCCTACTGAACTCAGTACAGAATCAGGCCCAACTGATCAGCAAATTGGTGTATAAAAAGCATACCTTGCCCTGTGTGGTTTATTTATGGTTGCAACAGTGCTAATATAAACTGCACCTATTGTTCGGGCTTGCATGCCGAGCTGAAACTAGCGTTCTAGAATTAATTCTGTATGTAATACCGTAGAAACACTGCACCGAGACACGCCACTGTAAATCTTTCATGACTACAGCTTCAACTTCATAGTGTTAAGAATGTTTCTGAAGGGAAATATTTTGTTGCTGAAAAACCACTCAATGGCTGCTCACAAACCGAGTGAAATGGGCAGAGTCTGGCTGATGGGAATGCCCCCTACCAATATGTAGATTATTCACCTTGTCCCCATTGTTATTTTCTTATTCTTGCTAATGAAGCATTCTCTCCAGGGCAGGAGTCGTACCAGTGGAAACAATGATTGTTTTTGCCTCCAGGGTTGGCATCATTGCTCCACCAGGGTAAGCAACAGGACATAGGACCATCGAATGCATATTTTCCTGATGTAAGTACCTCTGTATTTCAGAGGAGCACCTGTGACTTCTCTAAACTCAGCTGCTTCCATGCAGAGACAAACTAGAGGTGAGTGTCCTGCTGTGTTTGTTGCCTGAAATGCCAGTCACTGGCAGTACTACAGCAAGGCACTGAGTCTTCCATGCATTTCTGGTAATTATAAACAGGTGCAATATACTGACTGTTTATCCGTTACAGACAACTGGCTGGAGTGCAGTAGCCCAAAGTGCAGCTGTTGTATCAGAAGTGTGTAGCCTTCCCATCTCACAAAAGCTGTGGGGGTTTTTTAATTAAAATTATTTTTAAACAGAACAGCCAGCCTGCCCTACTACAACAGTTCATCATACAGTGGACTAATTGTGCTAATAATCACATTTCAGTGGCAGCTGGCAAGAGCCAGGGAAATAGGGGTATTTTTCCTCTTTACTCACTCTCGGCAGGCTAAGTTGCTGCAATGCCATGGGCCCATCTGTCCCCAGTATTACCATTGTAGAGCATCTCTATTTATGTACTGCCTCAAAAGTAACAGAAACAAACGAGGCATGAAATAACATGGGCCTTCATCACATAGTGGTTTATCTAATTTATAGAAAGGTTTGTTTGATTTATAGGCTAATAAATATCATGTCCAACTGTTTGTTGTAACTAATGATGCTTGCTGTGTGCTTCCTTCCAAAATCAAAAATTGCTGCTGTTGCGTAGGTAACCCTTCTGCCAGATGGTGTCAGTAGCAAAAAGTTTCAGTATTTAGTGGTTCCCCTTACCATTGCAAAACAGAACCAGCTCAAGGCGCTTCCAGTTCCAACCAGAATGTAAGGAGGCAAACTGAAAACCTTTTCCTCAAGCACAAGGTGTCTATTAAGCTAGATACTCCCATCTGGTGAGCCATGACATTCATTTGAAAGAGAGTAAGGGTAAGCTGGAGTCTGACTGTGCTGACTAGATTCTGCTTCATTGCATTGATCATCCCAGCAAACCTGATTTCATAACCAATACATCACTACAGCTGAAAGATGCTGTTAGTGTAGGTGAGACAATACAAAGAAATTAAGATGTGAAAGATGGAGGAACTTGGTTGAATTTTTTCATGCTACCTTGTGCCACACAATGCTGATTCTCAGACCTTTGGCGATGTTCATTAGTTGATTATCTTAGTTTGTCCAATATATTATTAAATGTGAGGCTCTCTGATTAGTAAGGGCTTATAGCTGGGGTTTTATTTTTTCTATTTGAAGCTATCAGAGCTGTGAAGTTATATGTAGTTAAAAAAATACATGTTCAGTTTCCTCTAGTCTTGTATCTCAGGAGCTTGTTCAGGAGTGACATACAAGATGCTCAAACCTGTGAAATTCAATAGTTTTCCATTAGGTTGAACAACCTAATGTGATAAGTAACATTATTCAACAAATAAGAACTATCAGCTGTGATGAAGTGCAATATATTGATACTTGTTGGGCTGAGACACTGATGAAGGATGGATTTGCAGAGCCTCTCAGCCTGATAAAAGAAAGATTGACAACGGGAGTGGTTGAGAATTTTAATCAAGGTACAGAATCCGTGATCAGAATGATTTGTAATGGCACAAATAACTATAAACGCATTTGGTGAACAGGCATCTCAGAGTCACAGCTCATTGTTGCACACAGTTTAAGTTGCATGTACATTGTTGTTAAAAAAGATAGATGCAGCCTTGACAACACCATGAAAGCAAGTGGGAAAGATGATAAAACCATGGACAATCAGGCCCACTAGCAGGGGAGCAGCAGGGAGGGGAAGCAAAAGGGAAAGTTGCCCCATGGCCTAATGCTTCAAAGGGAACGAGAGCTCCAGCCACCACCGCTGCTTCTTTGGCCATAACTCTGGCCCTTTGAGCTGCTGCAGCAGCACTGCTCTGCTGTTCCACACGACTCTGAGGCTAGGTCTACACTGGCCGTGGAAGATCAACCGCTTAGGTTCAATCTTCTGGGGCACCGTTTCGGGGTCAATGTGAAAGGAGTCCACTGTGTGTCTGGCTGCAGTTATGAGCCCAGGATGGTGAGCTGATTGTATGACCCCCATGTCTGCTTGCTGTCTTTGCCAGCTGTAATACTCAGGAGCCATCAGTACCATCCATCCTGGGGAGAGGGGAAGGGGGCCAGGGCCTTGGGCCTCCTCCTGCTCCCGGCTGAGACTCACTCCCACAGAGTGGTGATGGTAAGAAGAAAGAAGGACTAAAGAGAGAGTGCCTACAGCTTTGTCCCAACTATTACAGTCCAGTCCCACTGCCCCAGGATGCTGAGGGGACTTGGATCTTTCTCTTTCTTAGGTGGATTCTTTTTTAGGGTTCAGCTCCCATTACTCTCTGGCCATCCAGGTGTTGCTGGCACTTGGTTGTCCAGACAGGCTGGCTTCAGGGACTGATTCCATTGTATGCACCCACACACATTGTACCAAACAAAGCTGCTGTTACAAAGCTTGCAGAAAGGTACAGGGCTTAAAACCATCAGAGACTGAAAGTTACACAACTTACATCTGCATTGCATGGGACTGAGCAGAGGGCTTTATACAACACTCTGTGCCCTGACTCTTCTGGGGGTGATGGGCCAGGCCCCCCTACCACCTTGTTCCAGGGCCTGTGGTGGCTGTCAGCCCCACTGTGTACAATTGCTGGGAATTAGGGAACCATTTGCAAACTCGCTGGCTAGGAATGCTAACAAATGACTAGCGAGCCAGATGATAAACTTTGGACCCTCAGCTTGTGCTGTCTCAGGAGGCCTGATTTATAAACAGTGCTGAATACTTACCCTCAGAATATCAGGTCCCTTCACAGGGTTTCAAGGAGACACAGCACAGAACCAGACAGACAGAGGTGCAGGTTAAGGGAGCTTTAAACTACCTTTGCATCTTCACAAGTCTGGGCTTCTCCAGGGGCTTAAATGCTTGGAGATCACCTCAGTTACAGCAGCTTGCCACCAGCTGCTCCAGGACACAGTGGCTGCCCAGAGTCTCCACAGTCCTACACATTGTCCTACCTCTGATACTGCCTCCCCCCACTAGCCCCACCTAATGCTATGTCTTCTACACCCTGGCTCGCAAGGCATCCTTTAAAGCCAAGTGCTGTTTACCTCAGTGCCTGAGCCAGATAATTGTGGGACTTTTAGAGCCCATACTTGCTGCACCAGGACTGGGGAGGTACATTAGGCTCTCAAAACCCCATTAAATAGTACTAAAGGATCTCATCTAGTTCCTACACAAACTCTTTGCCAAGCATATGTCATATAAGGCATATATCAGAGGGGTAGCCATGTTAGTCTGTATCTGCAAAAAACAACAAAAAGTCTTGTGGCACCTTATAGACTAACAGATATTTTGAAGCATAAGCTTTCGTGAGCAAAGACCTACTTCATGAGATGCATTTGATGAAGCAGGTCTTTGCCTACACAACTTATGCTCCAAAATATCTGTTAGCTTATACCATGCCACAGGACTTCGTGTTGTTTTTGTGTATAAGGCATGATTCACATCCAACTGCTGATGCATTAAAAACAAAAATTGGGTGAACTATTAGTGCCATGGATAGACAAATGCATCGGAGCAATGCATCCTGATTTCAAGTGGACTCCAAATGTTCAAACATTGCAAATAGTTTCATTTTTCCAGGGGTATGGGTGTTTGTTTGTTTTTTTTAAAGTCATTGGATATCAAAATCACCAGTCCCTTTTGACAGGATATACCTACATAAAAATACTTCACATCTTACAAAAATTAACTTTAGTCTTTGTTTCTTAATTTTCAGGTCCCAGGGAGGTGAGAGATCCTTTTTGAAGGGAAAATTAAAAAGAAATAGTCACACAGTTTAATCAACTCCAAAGTCTTTTTGTAAATTCTAACGCTGGCCAGAGGATGGCAGTTCCTTTACAACACAACTTTTGAGGTTTCACAATTCTTTTTCATTCTCCAATGGAATGAAATACTCTTTTGGAATATTTTTATGAAGCAGAATTGTGTATAACTGTCTATTTTTTTAGCAGAAAAAGGTCAGGTTTTGATGGCTTTCTCACTCAACAGAAGTGACCAGGGAACAGTGGAATGCAGAAACCTTTGAGTTGAAAATGTAATTGAAACGTATATGTAGAAAATTTTGGCTTACAGAAAAGCAAATATTTCAATGAAAATACATTTTTTTTCAAAAAAGTTGGACTAGGTCTAGTAAAATCTTATATTTCTTAAGGAATGGGATTTGCAAAATCACTCATATTGGTCTAACTCTGTTCTCGATATTGCCTTCAATGCGAGCTGCTAGGCAAATGCTGAGCTCTTCTCCGCTCTTTTTCCAAGCTCAGTGACACTTTTTTATTTTTGTTATGTTTACATATATTATAAATAAATATTATTGTTTGAAGAAGATCCGCAGGGTTTTGTCCCTTGTTTTTGTGCAAGTCTCAGAAGTTTCTCTGGGAGTAAAGCAAAGAAGGGAGAAATAGGCTGAGCAGTAGTGGGACGAAATCTACACATTTCCCCAAATCCTGTTTCTGACATTTGGCCACAGTTTTAAGCCTCTGTTATTCATGTTTTTTTTCCTTCATCAGGTTGATCTGACATGTAACAAAGTTGCTAGACCTGTGAATACATTGCTTCTAGTTTGGCGAGTCTTCCTATGCTGAAGCTGGAATCTAGATGGAGTTTAGAGCCCAGCCCCTACTCATGGAGGCGATGGCTACACAGTTTCATCTGTAACTCAAAATAACTTACACAATTTGTGCAATGCAAATAAGTGGCTATTTCGAGGTTTCTGCTACTCCTCTCATGACAAGGGTTAGCGGAAATGGAATGCTGCACTCAAAATAGCACTGCTGTTTTGAGCACAGAGTTTAGCCCCAGAGTTGCTATGTCGGGATACATTTGTATCCCGAAATAGCAACAATATTGTAGCCATACAGAATATTCCAGCACCAATAATCCCACTCTTGCAATGCAAAAGTAAAAGCTTGTGTTTAGCACTGAATCCAGGACAGATGGAATGATCTTCACTGTTGCTTGATATTGTGATGCAAATGCTAGACATCAAGAACTTGTAAAAGATTTCAGTTAAGATTAATGATATGTTATATTAAAACAGATAGGCTTGGTATACTTTTTGTTCCAGATACTGCTGGTCAAGATTAGCTATATTCTCTAAATGTCAATTTTCTTCTTCAAAATAACTACAACAATATTTATGTACAGTTCATTTTAAGTTACAAATTTCCTTAAATATTTTGTATAGAAAATATGTGATATATAAAAGTGCTATATGAGAATGAGATATTAATGCCAAAGAGTTGGTAATGAACAAATTATCATTGCCTCATCTTAAAATAAATAGGTCAACTTTACATTTCTCTCCTTATAGTAGAGTGTATCAGGGGATATATTGATTTATTCTAAAATTACTCAGAACAGCATATGCAGAATTTCATGGAAAAGCAAATTCTTTCTATACAATTTTAAATCATCTTATAAAATGTAATAAAGGATTTCATTCTATCTGTAGATGCTTTAAAAATCTGTTACATTTTATAGGACTTTCCCATAAGGGTTATATAATGAAAATAAACTCTTTGGTAGGGAGAAATCAAGCACAATTTATTTGTATTTATTATATGGGTAGTATAGCATATATCTTAATGTGAAGAAGATAAATAAAAACTGCAATAAAATTATGTCCTCATGACAGAGAATGAAAACTACACTAATTCGAGGTGGGGGACATGTTACATTCAGTCCTGTTCTGGTCCCTAAAGAGCATTACCATCTTCTAAGATAAGTGAAAGGTTCAGGGTCTGATGTCTCGAAAATCCCATGGGCTAGAAATGCTTTACATGGTTTATAATCTGCAAGTCTCTTCTTTCCAGCAGTATAAAATGTTTGTTTCTAACTTTTACAGAACCTAAGACTGCGGACTTCATCATGTTATCATTTTTACCCCAAAATTATAAATGATATATAGCATTATAAGTTGCTGAAATAATCACACAGATGAAAAAGGGGAAAGTAATCATTTCAAAATATGAATAAATAAGTTTTCAGGGTGGGTGTATCATGGCCCCCCATGCTTTATGAAAATTGGTGTATGGATATGCATAACTCAAAGATTTTTTTGCAAAATAGGTCATGCAAAGTACTAATTTTATAGTTATAATCTGTTGGATAGATAGATCCTGTTTTTACGTATGTATCATTTTTGTATATGAAGTTAAAATATGAAGAGTGAATCTATTTATAGTTCAAAATATGTTAATAAGGCCCATTAGTGATACTTCAAGCCTTCGATGATTCAGTACTTAAACCTATGACCTATGAATGGTCATGTTTTCTCGATAAGCCTAAATTGTGGTTGTTCCTAGAAAGTCAGGTGAGCATACCACCAGGCACTGGAAGCCATCTTGAATCTGACAATTTTCTCTGAGGAAGGGGGATGTTGAACAAACAATTCCCACGCTGGGGAAAAGTCTGTTTAAGCTACCAGAAATAATAAGCCTTTATCTTCATCTGGTCTTTGAAGTTTCTTGGGATACCCTAAGAGGGGCAAAGAATTTTGAAGAAGCAGTAGATCCATGCCAGAGCAAAGACCACCTCTGATTTGCAGCTTTTAGTTGAGATAAGAACATCTGTTTAGGGTAAGAATCTGCATTTAGCAAGTTTCTTAGTAGATTAGAACTAGCTAAGTATTTTTGTTTTTATAAAGTAACTTATTTTGGTCTGATTGCTTTCACTTGCAACCACTTAAATCTGACTGTTTTGTGCTTAATAAAAACACTTTTGTTCATTATCAAACACGGTGTAAATATTTATTACCTGAGGGAGGGGGAAACCAGTGTGCATATCTCTCTTTCATTGGTCAAATGAGCTAACCTTATGAGCTTTCCCTGTGTAAAACATTTACACAGGATAAGAAGGATTTTTTGTTTGTTTTTAGTTTAAGGGGTTGAGTCCCTTTTGAGGATTAGTTTCCTGGGTACAGAGCCCTTATAGCTGAGCCCGTTCGGGGCTGAACTGGTTCATTGCCTATGCTGCTTTGCAAGTGAGGTGGTAACGCAGTTTTGTGCCCTGGCCGAGGAGAACAGAAGATCTGGCCCAGCAGAGCAGAGTGGTGGGGAGCCCAGAGAGCCAGAAGAGGAGTGTCAGTGGCAACACAACAAGGGGACAACCCAAGAGGACTTTTGTGATGTCACCTTGTCACAGGGTATTTATTTACTTATTGAAATATTTTTGAATTCTATATTCCCTCTCATGAATTTAGCATGGGTTAGTGAAAACATGAGAAATTAATGCAAGTTTCTATTTGTTTGGGCATGCAGCAAATTGATAGCACCTGGGAAATCCTTCTGACCAATTTTATAAGAAAACACACAACCTACAAATTAATGGAGCTACAAGATGTTCAAGAGAAGTCTGTCTTCCAGATGGAGCAGCATCAGGCCAGTGTCAGAGAAAGCATATGGGGCGGCTGGATGGTTTATGAAATCACCAATCAGTTGAGTGATGCTGACAGCACATTGTATGGTAAGTCTTATGGGATCAGCTGTTTAATTCTTTATTCTTGGGTGAAAGGAGAGTCTTCCTGATACTCTAAATCCCAGAGGGGACAGAATATTATGCATAAGTGGACTCCAGTAGAGGATGACTTTTATTCAGAAATGCAGTATAGATGTAAACATGCTGGTCCAAGGATATTAGAGAGACAAGGTTGGTAGAGAACTATTGCTTACATAGCCACTGGCTTTTAATTTACCCTAGGGGGTGCTCATCCCAGATCTGCACCAAACCCTACTCCCACTTTCCCCCAGTCCAGGGATTCCGCACCTCTCCCAGCCCCTGCACAGTATGGTTACACATCTTTCATAGAGCTGGAAGGGACCTCAAGAGGTCATCAAGTCCGGTCCCCTGCCCTCTCCACAGCACCAAGCACCATCCCTGACAGATGTGTTTTAACCTATTTGCCCCAGGCCTCTAAAGGAGCCCCTCAAGGATTGAGCTTACAACCCTGGATTTACAAGACCACTGCTCAAACCAATGAGCTAGCATGCTCTATAGTCACTTGGTGATCTCCCTTATGGTTCCAGTGTGAGTGATGGGGTAACTAAGAGTGTGCCATTAGAGACAATTTTATTTCCATACTGAAGCATTTCCGATCATTCTTTTTTCCCCAAAACAAGTGGAAATTTTAATTTGTTGGATTCAGGGGCTTTCAGGTTTCTGAAGAAAAACAATATTTTGGGGGCAGGGATGGGAACACAGGTGCTCTCTTTGGAATTTTTGTTTTGTCAAAAACCTATATATTTCAATTAAAAATAGATATAGACAAAACATTTTTGACCAACCCTATTCCTTATCTCTGCCATTTGTTCCTCCCACTTTTTGCAACTTCACTAAAACTACATTGAAAGCTCTGCAAAACCAGGCCCATCACTACAGTGTGTACTTCTACAGTCAATGCTTTGGAATATCTTGAGGGGGATCTTCCTGCACTATTGTGATACAAATAAGTATGATCATTACAAGTATGAGTAACCCATTAGTATTGTTGTTGTTGTTATTTATACCTACAGTAACTAAGATCAAGAATTTGCATGCACAAAAGTCAAGAAAGAACAAAATTAAAAATTTTAATAATAAAGTCTTCATAAAAATATTTTATTCTTCCACAAGGTACACATTCTAATCTGTACAGGAGATTATGCATTTAACTGTCTAACTAGTAACCACAAAGATTACATAAATTCAATGTGGGTGAATTATAGTTATTAGGGTGCGTTCTCTTGTCGACAAAGGCAGAGAGCTGCATGCCATTATTCATCAAGAACTTTCTGACAAAAAGATATCAGTTAGTAGATGAAAAAACAGTTTGTCTTAATAACCTTGACAATCTGCATCTTCTCTGGGGGGTCAATGTGTAATTCCCACTTTTTAGGAATATACAGCTACATTCAGCTGTCTGTTATACTGAAGTCAACCTGAAGCCAATGAAATTACTTTGGATTTACACTGCTGTCAAACAGACCATGTTTTTGGTGCATGAACTGAAGTGCTCATATGTAATTCTTTTAACTTAAATATGCTTTCACGGAGGGGAACACAGCTAAGGTAGACAGCCCCTGGACTTTTGTGCAACACTTAACAATGCTACTTATAAATCTTACTGTAGACTTGATCCTGTCTGATATTGGCAATGGCTTTTTTTTTTCTTTTTTTTTAAACTGGGTGTATGATCTATTGTGTTGTTTATCCTTTGACTGAGAAACACCAAGTGGATATTGAATTTTCTAAGGGGAAAGTGGATGAAAGCTGTCATAGTGTCTCTAATAAGCTTCAGAGATGATATAACTCAAAATAAGGCTCTACTGTGAAAACTGTCTGTTTAAAACTAGATTGCTCCTTCCTTAGAACTGTTCTGTGTATATCCCTGTGTCACTCCCAGCTTTGTCTGTCTCCTTTCAGCTGCCCTCCACCAATCTTGTCTCTCTGGGTGCTCCTTTCCTACACGCAAACACACATAGGACTGCAAAAATTACTGGGCAACGTGAAGGTAAAATTTCACTATGTGCCTACCAGCACCCATGTGTATACATCCTTTCTTTGGGAGCTTCAGGGTGCAATAGAATTACTTCGTAGGGCTGTGTTAGATTTTTCCATCACGTATAAAAAGGAAATATGTCCCTGATGTCCTCCAAATACTCATATGCTTGTTACTGTCTCCCTGGCTTAACAACCTGCACGAAAGTAAGCACAGAACATGTGAGAATAGTATGCCATCATTTTCCCAGCCAACCCTGACTTTTCAGCCTAAGAAGATAATACCTTGTTAAGGACAGAGTGCTGGATGATTGTTGCGCTGCATTGTGCCACAGAGCTACATAGATGCGAAGGATCAAATGCTTGTCTTTACAGACAGCACCGTGAATCTTTAATTAGAGCTGATTGAATAGTATTTGCAAAGAACATATTTGATTTTTCTCTGTCAGTTGTCAAATTATTCATAAATTATTCATAAATAGTTGTTTTAATCATTCAGCCAGTACTGTACATGTTGAAATCACTATCTGCTCATTCCGAGTCATATAATTCTGTTAATACTGTCAGTCATATTCATGGAAGAATTTTGTCTATTAAAAAGAATTTCAGGCATAATTTTTTGTACCCTTTCCCTTTATTCATTTTCTTTCCATCTTTAGGAAATAACTCTGGAGAAATAGCTTCTGATATGGAAATGCCCTTCCAAAAATAAGAAGAAGACATGAATTGGCAAGGGTAATAGTTAATAAAGTTATTTTGATTTTATCTAGCTGCTACTCAGGGCAGGTTAGCATTTTCAAAGTAAACTACCAACATTAGCTCTGTATCTGCAATCTGTTGAATCAGATGCATTTTGAAATCAAATAGAAGCCTATATACTAAATCCAATCTTATGTATGATACTGAAGTTTGAACCTCTCTAGTCCAGTATCCTTAGGACCTGACCGGTGCCAAGCAAGACAATTTGCCAAACCACAGAGGTCAGTATTGTCTAGCAGCATTACCAACACTTCCACTGCCTACTGGGCTCTTACAAGACATTTGGGGTAATTTACAGCTAAATAACAGCACAGAACACTGAGAGCCAGGATGGGTGGTTGTAAACAAACTTTATGGGACCATGGGAAACTTTGCCACACCCATGATAAATGGGCATCTGGCTAACCAAAATCATGCCAGACTGGAGAGGTTCAACCTATATGTGAATTAGCTCATGCAGGATTATAGTGTTGTCACAGAAATGATCTTTGACCTATTTTCCCAAGTGTAATTGAGCACTATATACACACACATATATATATATATATATATATATATATATATATATATATATATATATATATATAAAAAAGCAGTTTGGCAACAGTTAATCTTCTGTTCTGCTCCTTTAGATGAAGTTTGAAGCATCTATGTATAGTTTATCACCTGTAGTTTACCAAATAACTAACATAGCAGCATCAATTTCTCAGGCTCGAAGGGGAAGAAAATGAAATTTATTATATGCACATGTGCATCTTGATTTTGCTGGTAGGCACTGGCAATGGAAGGTAATTATCATATTTATTGTGTTTACAGAAAGGAGTGCACCTTCAGCTGTATTCCCTTGTCAGCAAAAAGAATGTTATGCAGAAAGCATATTATAAAATGCTCTATCATCAGAGCCATCCTGTGCATAGGGCAAGGTGGAGTAGTTGTCCCAGGCCCCACTCTACTGGTGGCCATGCAGCTGCCACCCTACCCATCCTAGGAAGGGACGATTACCTGGGGTAAGGGGTGGGCAACAGAAGCAACAGGAACCACAGGGGATCTCCTCCCCTCAGCCTCCCCGCTTCCACATGGCACTCCACCATGCCCTCATGGCCCACTGAGCGCCACTTCTCCAGCTGTCCACAGAAAAGTGGGCTGGGAGGTCATGGTGGAGCATCATGTGAATTTTGGGGGAAAGGGGGAGACTGGGGGGGGGGAAGTGAGGTCCTACAGCTTCTGCTGCTGCTGCTGCCCACCCCATGGCCCAGGTAATCCCCATCCAGGCTTGTTGGGAAGGGAGCCAGACGTTAGGGTGAGGACACAGCAGAATGAAGGGTGACGCCTGTGAGGAAGGGGGTGGGTTTTGCCCAGATTCCCACACCTGCGGCACTTGGGAAGGGGCTTATGAAGTATCCTGAAATAGCTACGCTGTGGCTTTGACATATGGCCGTGATTTCAAAATAGTTTTTGAAGTAAAGGGTGCTCTATTTCGGCACACCTGGGCTACGTCTACACGTGCACCCAACTTCGAAATAGCTTATTTCGATGTTGCGACATCGAAATAGGCTATTTCGATGAATAACGTCTACACGTCCTCCAGGGCTGGCAACGTCGATGTTCAACTTCGACGTTGCTCAGCCCAACATCGAAATAGGCACAGCGAGGGAACGTCTACACGCCAAAGTAGCACACATCGAAATAAGGAAGCCAGGCACAGCTGCAGACAGGGTCACGGGGCGGACTCAACAGCAAGTCGCTCCCTTAAAGGGCCCCTCCCAGACACACTTTCATTAAAC
This sequence comes from Carettochelys insculpta, assembly GCF_033958435.1. NCBI lineage: Eukaryota > Metazoa > Chordata > Testudines > Carettochelyidae > Carettochelys > Carettochelys insculpta. Next base: position 92,355,061 of record NC_134139.1, on the reverse strand, counting down.
AGTGCAAGATACACAGAGCCAACAACTAGTTGCAGACCCTGTATATGCAGCACGGACCCCCAGCTGCAGCAGCAGCAGCCAGAAGCCCTGGGCTAAGGGCTGCTGCCCACGGTGACCACAGAGCCCCGCAAGGGCTGGAGAGAGAGTATCTCTCAACCCCCCAGCTGATGGCCGCCATGGAGGACCCCGCTATTTCGATGTTGCGGGACGCGGATCGTCTACACGTCCCTACTTCGATGTTGAACGTCGAAGTAGGGCGCTATTCCCATCCCCTCATGGGGTTAGCGACTTCGACGTCTCGCCGCCTAACGTCGATTTCAACTTCGAAATAGCGCCCGACGCGTGTAGACGTGACGGGCGCTATTTCGAAGTTAGTGCCGCTACTTCGAAGTAGCGTGCACGTGTAGACGCAGCTCTGTACTCCTTCTTGCAGGAGTAAGGGATGACTCAAAATAACACATTATTTCAAGTTTTGGTGCTGTTTAGACAGTGGCTGGAAATAAGCTATGTAATTTGCATAGCTTATTTCAAGTTTAGGCTGTTGTGTAGACATAGGAAACATCTTATCGTTATTAACGAACCCATCTTGTCTAATAACCTGGAACATATGCAGCTACAAAACCACTGCATTCTTTAATTTGAGTGTCACTTTGATCTTCAAAGGAACCCAAAGCCAGGTGAGTTAACTACGACTCCTTTTGGAAGACTTGGACCAGGCTTTGAGTGACTGAGTGATCATAGAACACTATGGCTGTGTCTACACTAGCCCCCTCCTTTTGGAAGGGGCATGGTAACGAACTAGTTGGGAAGATGCTAATGAGTGCTGCTATGAATATGCAGTGTGTCATTAGCATAAGAAGGGGCTTTCAAAGTCCAGGGGGTCCTTTCAAAAGGTCCCCATCTACACGGGCAGCACACTAATCAAAAGCAAGACTTTTGAATCGTGCGCGGCCATCATTATGCTAATGAGGTACTGCATATTCATGGCAGTGCCTCATTAGCATCCTCCCATCTTGTTCAGTACCAGGCCTTAGTTTTGCCAGTTCAAAGTAAAACTGAATGGATACGAGTCATGGGAACTGCAAAGGTGGTCCTGAAGTGGTTCTGAACCAAATTAGCAGAGGTCCATCTAGCTCTGAACATGGAATCTTCCACTTGATCCAGGGTTCTTCACAGTAGAGGCAATAGAAATACTGAGCACAGAAAAATTGCAGCTTTTGCAACCTTATGTTTTAATTAAGTGAGCTCCATAGAATAAAATCATTTTCAGTAAAAGTGTATAGTTAGGATTTAATTGCTCATTTTCAGGAAATAAGCATCTAAATCCTGGGAACTGCTTTCAGATAATGAGTAAAATTTTCAAATGGGAACTTGAAGTCCATTGGCAAAAGTGACCTGGCTACCCAAGTGTCACTAGCAATCAATAGGACTTAAGACTCCTAAGTAATTTTCCTAATGGGACTTATGAACCTAAATCTATTAGGTTAACACTTTCAATACCCCTTTTTCTTATTGCAAAATTAGCCAAACACTGTTAATCAATGTGTTTCTGCCATATATCTTGACTCGGCCTTGCCAAAAACACCCTAAGTAAAAAGCTCCACTGATGGAGATTCCACAACCTCCATTGGTAATTTATTCCAGTGCTTAACCACCCAAACACCAAGAAAGTTGTTTTTTTTTATTTTCTAATTTCCAGCCTAAACTGTCTTTTAGCAGTTTAGTTCATTGCTTACTGTACTATCCTCAGAGATAAAGAAGAACAATTTTCCCTCCTTCTTGTAACAGCCTTTTATGTACTTGAATACTGGAATAATGTCCTCCTGAGTCTTCTCTTCTCCAGACTAAATAAACCATTTTTTTCAATATTCCCTCATAGGTCATGTTTTCTAGACCTTTAATCATTTTTGTTGCTGTTCTCTGGACTTCCTCTAATTTGCCCACTTCTTTCCTGACATGTTCCCAGAACTAGACACAATACTACAGTTCAGGTCTAATCAGCACAGGGTAGAGCAGAAGAATGACTTCTGATGTCTTGCTTTACAACACCCCTGCTAATACACCTCAGAATAATAGATGCTTTTTTGCAACAGTGTTATACCATTCTCTCATATTTACCTCACATGAACCCCAGAGCTTTTTCTGCAGTACTCTTTCCTAGGCTGTCCTTTCTCATTTTCTGTGCATGAAACCGATTGTTCCTCCCTACTTGGAGTACTTTGCATTTGTCCTTTTTCAATTTTACCTCAGACATTTCTCCACTTGTTCCATATCATTTTGAATATTCATCCAACCCTCCGAAGCATTTGCAGCTTCTCCCAGGTTGGTGTCGTCCTCAGAAATGCAAGTGTATCCCATTATCTAAATCTCTGATGAAGATATTGAACAGAATTGGACCCAGAACTGATCCCTGCAGGACCTCACTCTGGAGGTAAATTGCTATAGCAATGTTGTTCTCTCAGCTTGCAAACTCAAAGTGAATCTAAACATGCTTTGTAAAGTCAGGCTGTGTTTTTGGAGGGGGCTATGTAGCCCCTGATTTGTCGGGTGACCATCCATTCTGTATTGGGTTGTACAGTCCCATATGTAGGAAGCCAAAAAGGCATCCCAACTTATTTTTTACATGGGACTAATTGTCCCCAGTTTTGCCCTCCCCTTTGCTGTGCTGGCTGGAGGCTCGTAGGGCTCTTTTCCTAGCCACCACCAGTTTTAAAATGTAGCTCCCCACCTGATGCACCACTGGGGTGCCTCTGCAAGCCCCAGCAGCCTTGCTCAGGTGTGTGGTTGGGCTGGGGAGTGGGAAAGTAGGGCTGGAGCGGGAAAGTTGGGGCCATTGCAGTGCAGGGCTGGGGCCATCGCCAGAGCCTGTCCCACAGAGCCAGAACTGCCCGCCTCCCTGGAGCCCTGTGCAGCATGGGGCTAGGGCCAGAGCCCCTCTGGAGTCTGCAGCACTGAGCCCTGAAGAACCTGCTGCCAGCTTGTTTGTCTCCCCAGCTCCAGTGGGCCAAGGTGGGTGGGTGGGGTCTGGCTGGGAGGGAGGGTGCAGGAGTGGGCTGGGGTTTGGGCATTTGAGTGAGAGGTAAAGTGTAGCAGTGGGTGTGGCGTTCAGGAGAGGTCTGGGTGAGAAGGGTGCAGCCATTGCCTGATGGAAGGTGACCATCTGTCCCATTTTATTCAGGACACCCCCACCCCCGGGTGTCCTGTATTAGCATAGGGGAATGTGGTCACCCTACTGACTTGTCATTGGTCCAGTGGACTGCTTGTCCAGATCATCCCATGCAGAAACCTCTCTTTTGGCTCAGGAGTCTCTAGTTCTTGTCCTTGTCCCTAACTAAGCATAGTGGGAAACAGGGTCAGAGGGCTTTGGCAGAAAGGTAGGGACCCCCTAAGGGCTCACACCAGACCTTCAGGATTTGGCAATGTCCACAAGATTTACATAAGCAAGTGCTTACGTGCTGTAATGAATGGAATAGAGATGGACTTCAGCATGTGCTTAAGTGGCTTCCTTACTGGGAAGTGGTCCACTACCATCTGCCTTACATAACACGGGGTGCTGTTAATCTCAATGGGAACCAAGACCAAACCATGCAAGGCTTTTCTGAGAGATAAACCAACTTCTCCAGAGATGCGTAGGCCTAAATAAATAATTGTTTATGGTGTTACTGTAGCCAGGACGTCAGAGAAGTAAATAAGTGCATAAATAGCACTTTTGGAGTAGACTGTCCTGATTAGGCAGTGAAATGACACCAGCCCAGCCAGAGTTATGGCACACAGTGTACCTCAGGATAACATCACCCTTTATTTACTTACAGTGTCATCTAAGGCTGCTGGAAAACACAGCTCCTGTAAGGCTCAATATCTACTTCATTCTGTGTCCAGCCATAACTGCTGTTCAGCTTTGGTGTAGGAGGTCATGCCTCTGCCTTATCCCCAAGCCTTCTGAGCACCTAGTTCAGATGCTGACACTGGCACAGAGCAGTTCTTTGACTCAGAAGAGCTCAGAATTGGCAATTACAGATGGGAGGGAGATACAAGGAGGGAGAACCGGAACCCTGCTTGCACCCTATGTATCCCCCCACGCACAGGGACTAGCTACAGCCTGTCCTCTTTGTATGCCTGAATCAGATTCTTCACTGCTTGTTAGCTCATCCTACATAAATTAGCTTTCATCTAATTTCAGATCACTGAGGAAGCTAAAAGTACACTAACTAAATGCATAACTACATATTACTCACTCTGGGGGTGACAATGAGATGCCAGGTTGGTATAGCTTCATGGTTACTTATGAAACTGTGCCAGCATTATTACATATGTCTCCAGGAAGAGCTCAAACAGCTAGTGTCAGATATTGCTTTCAATTACTCTGCTGTAGCGGAGATGGCAGCTAATGGAATGGTGCTAGATTTGCAGAATTTGCCTCTCAGTTTGTATGACTCAATCAGAAGACAGTGTGACACATCTCAAGTACTGCAACATCATTTAGAAGTTTTGTCAAGTTATCACTGTGTTTCTCAAATTAGAAAAACGAAGTGGGAGAGGTAATATTTTTCATTGGATCGACTTCTGTTGGTGAGGGAAACACATTTTGGAGCTTATACAGAACCTGCACTGAGCTCTTTTTCCAGAGAGTTCTTCAGAACAGCTCTGTGTAAAGTTGAAGGCTTTTCTCTCTTACCAACAAAAATTGGTCCAATAAAAATTACTACCTAGCCCCATCTTGTCTATAATTCTGGGAGCAACAACTATAACACTGCTTGTTTCACAAATGTCAACATATATGAAAGTTTTGCCCTTGAGAGCTTGGAATTTTCCTTAGGATTTTGAATTTTCCTGTTTACCGACTTAAAGAGAAATCATTATGCTTATTTCTGTTTTCTCAGAAACAATAAACAAGCTTCTTTCTAGGTTACTGCTCAGGTCACATACTTTAAAGCACTTCTCATCATTCTTCTCATAAAAGTGTTGGTTAATTAAAAGGTCAATGCCCTCTAGGGACTGTGTAGAATAGGATTACTTGTCTGCTTTACTTCAACAGGGAATGGAACCCATTGTAAACTCAAATGAGATGTAATAAATTGCCATCTTGATATGCCATTAACTTTGCTTTGAAATCATGACTCAATTTACTTCAGCCAGTGTTAAAACATTAGTCCCTATTTTCTATGAAACTAATTTGCAGATCAGCATGATACAGTATTTCAGTAATCCAATGATCTAGCTTGTTGGAGTGTTGACTGCTCCCAGAGGTCTTGCTTTAATTCCTCACTTTGCTTTTTGCATCAACAGTCTGCTCTTAAAGATAATATTATTTTTATCTGGCTATTGCCTTTAATAACAAGTAAGAGAAAATGGTTTATGTATTTCCTATAGCCAGGTTTGAGTCCTTCAATTGCTTGTTAGTCTTTTTAGGGTCTTCCAGAAGGGTGATTTCCTTTGGAAGGACCCTTGTTTCCTTCTGAAGGAGCCCTGTCTACACAGTAGCCTTTGCTCCCAGAAGGGGATCTTCCAGAAGCAAGATCTCATGGGAATATGCAAATGAGGTATGAGATATTTTAATCCATGCCTTATTTGCATCTTCTACTCTGCCCATTACCATGCCCCTTCCAGAAGGTGGGGCAAGTGTAGATGTAACCATAGTGAATTGCCTTTTTGATGTAAGGGGGAAAATACCCAAGAAAGAACAAAAGTAAATTCTTCTTCAGAAAATACAGCCTATGTCCCCTCCGAAGCTTGTATCAGTAGTATCTCATGAAAAAGGGATCTGTCTCTGCAGACAACCAGCCTGCTTAAAAATGTAAAGGCTTGATCATACAAGGAAAATAGGAAATAAGAATGTCATAACTCCACAGTCAATATGAGACACCAAGGTTATTTCTTATTCAAAATATACACTAATACTTCAGAAGCTTCGATACTACCATCTGAGAAGCTGGGGTAAATACGGTCTTTTAATAGCAGCACTGAACATACAGTAACATCATCACACCTGCTCAACTATTTCAAAGTTCATCAAAATGTGGCCTGTTTATCAGTTGTCATGATGAACATGGCAGCATGATCCGAAGTTCAATGAACTATTATAAAAGCCTCATTCATGTTAATTCCAATAGGCTTTGGATCAGAACATGGAAGCTCAACTTAAAAAAAAACCTTTCTTTTCCCTGTCTTAAATGGCATTCCCCATTATATGCACAGGGTCTATTTTTAGAAAGTCGCAGAGACTGTTAAACAGAAAAAATGATTGTTGCATGAAAGACGGTGATAACATTAGTTGCGCAACAACTGTAACCAAGGCGGGATGGATTCCTTTTATAAATCATCTTGTTTGAAATCTTTACCATCTGGTCTCATGAGTCCTGTTCCACAAATTCTCTGGTTCAGAACCAGTCAGGTCCCAGGGGTGACAGACTAGAGAGTTTCAACCTGAAGTTTCACATTCTATGGCCCACATGCTATAAAATATATATTATTATTTCTGTTCTTGTTACGTGGTTGCCATAAATAGCAATAAACACTTATAATTTTTTAAATGTTTCAGAGATTGATTTCAGTTCAGGCTCAACATTTCTGAAACGAATCTAAAAGACTGGGACAAAATGTCAAGTAGTGAAATCAGAAAGATTTCTGATAGTTCTTCTATCTGGTATGGACCCAAATGCCACAGCAACAATATATATTGTTTTGATGCTTTTACAATTTTGCTTTGAAGCTTCCAAAATTAAAAAAATTGGTGAATAAGCTAATTGAACCAGAAAGTCTTCAAAAAAGATGCCATTTGAGTTGATGGTGAACATTTGGGATGACAGGTTGAAACGAGGCAGTAGTTATTTTAGTTAATCAGCTTTCTCATTTCTACATCTCTTTAATGTACTCAGTCCTGAGAGTGGAGATTTGGGACTCCACCTGCTCTTTCTCTTGAAAACCATTTCATTCTTTTCCTCTATATACATTTCTGGGAGGTGATCTCTTATGAAGTTTCCTTGAAGAATGGTCTGGAACTGTTCCTTCCCCCACTCCTGCTAAGGCACATATCAACTGTAGAACAATTCTTTTTTTGACTTCCTGGTGCTCTTCATGATCAATAACAATAAAAGTTAATAGGGAGGTAAATCAAATCAAACCGTTTAATTTTACAAGCTAAATGTATCTGTGACTCTGGCAAAGCAGGTATCAGCTCATTCCATGGACTCCACTTGAATACTGAAAAATGCACAGCTGGCATCAGTCTGGTTTGTATGTGTGAGTATTGTTAACATAGGCTACGTCTACACGTGCAGCCAATATCGAAATAGCTTATTTCGATGTTGCGACATCGAAATAGTCTATTTCGATGAATAACGTCTACACGTCCTCCAGGGCCGGCAACGTCGATGTTCAACTTCGACGTTGCTCAGCCCAACATCGAAATAGGCGCAGGGAGGGAACGTCTACACGTCAAAGTAGCACACATCGAAATAGGGATGCCAGGCACAGCTGCAGACAGGGTCACAGGGCGGACTCAACAGCCAGCCGCTCCCTTAAAGGGCCCCCTCCCAGACACAGTTGCACTAAACAACACAAGATACACAGAGCTGACAACTGGTTGCAGACCCTGTGCCTGCAGCATAGATCCCCAGCTGCCGCAGAAGCAGCCAGAAGCCCTGGGCTAAGGGCTGCTGCCCACGGTGACCATAGAGCCCCGCAGGGGCTGGAGAGAGAGCATCTCTCAACCCCCCAGCTGATGGCCGCCATGGAGGACCCAGCAATTTCGACGTTGCGGGACGCGGATCGTCTACACGGTCCCTACTTCGACGTTGAACGTCGAAGTAGGGCGCTATTCCTATCTCCTCATGAGGTTAGCGACTTCGACGTCTCGCCGCCTAACGTCGAAGTTGGTGCCGCTACTTCGAAGTAGCGTGCACGTGTAGACGCAGCTATAGATATTAGAGTTATAAAATAAGCTTAATGTTTAGACATTATTCATTGCTCATAAGTGGCTGCATGTATAAATATCTCTTGTAATAACTGCATTCCATATTGCAAGCTAATATTTAAATATATGTATCATGAGTCTGTGTCTGTCTAAATCATCGTCAGACAGGAGAGAGACATTCATTAGTGTGATGTACCAATTGTCAAGAGAAAGTGTTATGTTATGTCCAGCTCCATAATGAAGGCCCACCAATACCAGACAAATTATTGTGGAACAGCCGAAAGAACAAAGGAATATGATTGCTGTCCCCTGCACCCATGAAGAGTACCTGTGCAAGGGAATTCCTTCCAGGAGCTGAGTTTGCAGCTCACAGTGCATGGGGAGGAGGAAATAAAAAGCCCTAACAAGAAGAAACTGTAGCTTTACACTGCCTGGACACTGAGGGGCAAGAGTACTAAGAGTATAAAGAGTACTAAGCAGACCCAGTCTTAGGGACCAGCGAGCCCTTTTAAGGGGCCTCCAAAAAGCCGATCCAGCATGTTGGGCTTGGCCACTATCTCTGCAGCTGGCTTTCTCCCATGCTACATGCTCCCTGGTGGCTTCTCTGCTCCACAGTGGCCCCTGCCATGCTGCATGCTCCAGGATTGGGTTGGCTGCTGGGTGCAGAGCTGGGGCGGAATGCTGGGCTCGAGGTTATCGTGGCAGCTGCTATTTTCAAGGGGCCACTGAAATTTGCCCAGGGCTGCCAATTGGTTAGGACTTGCCCTGGTACTAAGCATAAGCAAATGTTCCCCAGTGGTTAGACTGAGTTAGTGATAGAGGACATCTAGAGCTTGCTTATTAGAGAAGCCCTTGTGTTCTATTTGAAACTTTACAATTAGCACTCATTTGTGTGTGTATGTAGTGCTTAATTTGTAATGAAACAAGTGTCAGGTCTCAGGCATGCAACACAAATTAAGCACTGGCTGGGCAGTCAGAGCACAGTAGCTGCTAGTAGAGTGTACTGTCACCTTTACATCTGTACTGTTGCTAGTGACAGTCCTTCCGTCAAAGCTGGTTGGCTGGAGAATGGCAGCTGCTGGTCAGGAGCCAAGAGGTGCTGAGACGATGAACTGCCAAGTCTAGAAGTGCCTGTTCTCAGCCCTGATGCAAATTAAGCATGTTTTAGCTACATTTGCCTATTTTAATCTTGTAAACAACTCTAATTTCCTTCTCGTATATAATAAATCTTGAGACTGTTTATTACAGCACTGGCTACCAGTGTTCTCTTTGGTGTGAGGACTGCCCCCCACCCGCCAGCCCCACATCCCCTCATCAGCAAGCCTGTACACAACTCGCAGCCAATTTGAGGTTTAGTCCTTTTTTCATAGCCGTCTGCCCTGAGGCTGGCACCATGCTCTGGAATGGCTGCAGGGCAGCCTCAGAGTCTCCCTTGGTGTTTGTTAACAAATTGTTTCAGAGACAGGTCTAATCATTCTTCTGATAGTTGAAGTTATTTTAAATATCAGACAGATGATAACATAATGGTGCGGGGGTGAGGACATGCTAGACAGTGACACATATGACTGATCTTATGGCAGAAGAGATGCCATTTTTAAAATGTATTCTTTAATTTCACATAGATGCTTCTTTGTTCTTGTAATACATTCTGATTGAGGCCATGTCTACATTACCCAGCAGATCGACTTGGTCAGGGGCGATCCTCTGGGATTCGATTTCGCACAGCTGTTAGAGACACACAAAATTGGCCTATTAGGGGTCAGCAGCCGATCCCTGTACTCCTTGCTATCACGAGGAGTGAGGGAAGTTGGCAGCCAGGTAGATCAACTGCACATAAGTCGATTCTAGCCACACAATTGCCATAACTAGAATTGTGTATCTGCAATCGACTTACCTGCCTAGTGTAGACCAAGCCTAAGAGTAGATTCATGCAGGACTTGAGTTCATGCCAGAATTGGAGGGTAATCTAGGATCCGAACAAAAACTTTCATGTTACAGTGTGCTATACATCTGGGAGAAAAGAAGCTGTGACTGCTTCTCTAATCACATAATAGCACATGGTAGGATCGGGGGAGATACGTAGATTCTGGAAGAATTACACACAATGTTGGTATAACTATTTCTATGAGAATAATAAAACTTACATTAGAATTTTTAAAAGATATTTTAAACCCTTATGATTATGAAAAAAAACAGTTAAATCCTTTATTTGGGCCTTATCCAGTGCTCATGGAAATCAAATGGAGGACTCCCACTGATTTTAACAGACGCTGGATTGGAACCTCTAACAGCAGGGCTGTAAGGCGTGCATCTGGAACCTTTCAAGGATCAGAATGGTACAGACAAATATGGGCTCTTGGGATCTAGATTGTGAAACACATATGCTACATCTACACTGGGATGGTACATCGAAATAGCTTATTTCAATGTAGCGAAATCAAAATGAGCTATTTCGATGAGTAGCGTCTACACATCCTCTAGGGTTGGTGCCGTCGACATTCAACGTCGACGTAGGACAGCACTACATTGAAATAGGCGCTGCAGGGGAGCGTCTACACACAAAAGTGGCCCAAATCAAAATAAGGGTGCCAGGAAAAGCTGCGGACAGGGTCACAGGGCGGACTAGCACTTCCGGGGCAACAGCTAGCCGCTCCCTTAAAGGGCCCCTCCCAGACACACACAGCCTGCACAGCACGCGGTCTGAAGAGCCACAAGCACGCACACCCCATGTAAGCAGCATGGCCTCCCAGCAGCAGCAGCAGCCAGAGGCCCACACACCCGCCCCTGGAGCAGTGGCCGCCCTGCTCAGTGCCATGGAGGAGGCAGCTTAGCATCTTTTATTTGAGGAAGATGAACTGTCCTCGGGGGATGAAGAAGCAGCCCCAGACCTTGCTGCCCTCCCAGCCTCCCCCCGCCGGACACGCCGCTGGCTATGGAGGTACCTCACTAGCACGGACTGGTGGGAGCGGCTGGTGCTTGGCGAGTGGGACAACGACCGCTGGCTCTGGAATTTCCAGATGAGCCGGCAGACATTCCTGGAGCTCTGCCAGTGGCTCACCCCTGCCTTACGGCACCAGGACATCCCCATGAGACGTGCCCTCACTGTTGAGAAACGGGTCGTCATCGCTATCTGGAAACTGGCCACTCCAGACAGCTACAGATCCGTAGGGCAGCAGTTCGGCGTGGGCAAGGCCACCGTTGGGGCTGTCGTTATGGAGGTAAAAGGACCCAGGGGGAGGGAGGAGCCCGGCGGGAGAGCGGGTGCCCGGGGAGCAGAGGGAGCTCAGGGAAGGTGGGGAGCCCGGGGGAGGGAGCCCTGGGGGGAGACGGAGCCCAGGGAGAGGGCCAGACACACCCTGTACACCCCTCACTGGTGCTCTCTCATGTTCTTCCTCTGCAGGTGGTCCGCACAATCAATGCCCTGCTCCTCCACAGGCTCGTGAGCCTTGGGGACCCGGATGCCGCCATTGCGGGGTTTACCAGCCTGGGCTTCCCTAATTGCTTTGGGGCTCTAGATGGGACCCATATCCCCATCCGTGCCCCAGAACACAGAGGAGGATGCTTCCTGAATAGGAAGAGCTACCATTCTGTGGTCCTCCAAGCCTTGGTGGACAGCCGGGGCCACTTCTTGGACATTTATGTTGGCTGGCCTGGCAGCACCCACGATGCCTGGGTGTTCAGAAATTCGGGCCTGTGCCGCCGGCTGGAGGCAGGGACCTACATCCCCCAGTGGGAGATCCTGTGGCGGACACCACCATGCCCCTCTTCCTCATCGCAGATGCAGCATACCCCCTCTGGCCCTGGCTCATGCGCCCGTACACAGGCCATGTCAGTGCCACCCAGGAGCGGTTCAACACCCGCTTGAACCACGCGCACCAGGTGGTCGAGCAGACTTTCGGCCGCCTCAAAGGGCTCTGGAGGTGTCTCCTCACCCGCCTGGATGCAGGCCTCACCAACATCCCCAGGTTGTGGGCGCATGCAGCACACTCAACAACCTGGTGGAGAGCAAGGGAGAGCCATTCTTCCAGGGCTGGGCTGTGGAGGCTGGCAGGGCCGACGCCCAGCCACCCACTGCCCCCAGTTGCTAGGTCGAACCTGAGGGGATCCGGGTCCAGGAGGCCCTGCAGGCCCATTTTGAGCAGGCTGCGGGGTGAACGCTGGCAGGGCCAGCTGCTGGTGAGCCACCCACCGCCCCCCCACAACCCCCACAGCACTACCTGCCCCCACGCCCACACCACTGAGCACCAGAGAGCACACACCACCCACACACTTTTTTTTAAACAAAACAATGAACTCAACATTAAAGAACGGGGAACTATGTACATGGTGTCAAGTATCAGAGGGGTAGCCGTGTTAGTCTGGATCTGTAACAGCAACGAAGGGTCCTGTGGCACCTTATAGACTAACAGCAAAGTTTTGAGCGTGAGCTCTTGTGAGCACAGACTCACTTCATCAGATGCACATGTACATGGGGGGGCAGCTACTAAAGGGGGGGTGGAACAAATAAACTATTTACAAAGAGGGGGAGAATATGTACAAAGGAGTGGGGGGGCAACGTCCTTGGCCCTTCATCCCTATTGTCCAGAGCCTGGCGTTGGGGGGGGCGCGACCCACGTCTGGGGCGGAAGCCCCGTCGCGGCTGGGTGGGGGCTGGGAGAACCGGCAGATATGGCCAGGCCAGGTCCTGAGGCCCGTGGTCCCCCTCGGTGGCAGGCTCCAGGACAGCTGCTGGTGGAGGGCGGCTTGGAGGGACGGCAGGCGGAGCGATGCAGGGGGGGGGGGGGGCCAAGCGCTCCGCGAGCCGCTCAAAGGTCCGCATGAAAGCCCTCCAAGCCTTCTGGTGCCAGGCCAGCGCTCCTGCAGGTGGAGCTGCAGCTCCTCCACCTGCAGGTGGCACTCAGACACCTCCAGTTGACGCCGGAGGGTGGCGAGGAGCTGGGGGTCAGCGGACGCCCGGGGATGTCTCCGGCGCTGTTGGGCTCATCCCGGGGCCGGGCCGGTCTCCGCTGCTGGGCTGGCCTGCTGCGATGGCCCCAGTGGGCTGTCTGGCACAACAGACACAGCGCTTGTGCTCTCAGGGCCCTCAGATGGTGCAGCTGCAGAACAGAGGGGGAAGAGCGGAGACAGCCATTAGTCTGGGCCCTGACCCATGGCCCATGTCCCCCCATCCCTCTGCTGCTGGTTCCCCATCCCCGTCCCCCAGAGATGCTGATGATGATGATGGGTGTGCTATACCCCCTAGGGGGGACCTCTAGATTCCGTTCCCCCCATCCCCAGGGATGGGGCATGGTGCTGTCCTGCTGGGGGGCAGGGGCTGATGGACTCTTCTGAGGGACAAGCCACTGCTGTCCTCATGGCCATGGTCATCTGGGTGTGTGCAGGGCCCTGGTCATGTCCCTTGTCCCCGCCCCTTAACCCCGGGGGTGTGCACTGGGGTACATACCTGATGGTCCGCTCCCATGGTCGGGGGGCACCCATCGGGTGGACGCCCTGCTGGAGCTGCAGGGGGGAGGTCTATGAGCAGCCCCCCACTGCTGGAGGCCTCCTCCTCCTCCTCCTCCTGCTGTGCTGCCCCAGGGGTGGGCTCCTGTGGGGACTTCTGGGGTGCAGGGCTGGCCTCCGTGCTGGCCTCCATCTCCGGGGCCTGCTGGGGCTCGTTGGCCGAGGTGTCAAGGGTGGCCAGTGGGGAGGAGGTGTACCGGGGGCCCAGGATTTCCCTGAGCTCCCTGTAAAAGGGGCTAGCGGCGGGGGCAGCCCCAGATCGGCTGGCCATGTCCCAGGCCTGGGCATAACCCTGCCGCAGCTCCTTTACCTTACTCCTGACGTGGTCAGGAGTGCAGACAGGGTGATCCCAGGCAGCCAGGCCCTCGGCCAGCCTAGCGAATGCATCTGCGTTCCGCCACTTGCTCCCCATTAGCTGGAGCACTTCCTCCTCTCCCCAGAGCCCCAGCGGGTCCCGGATCTCGGCCTCCGACGAGGAGGGGCCCCGCTGCCTCTTCCCCCCGCTGGCTGGCTGGGAGCCCTAGGTCCCCTTTGGGGGGGGTGCCCTGTGGGCGCTTGGGGGCTGGCTGGATGCCATGGGCTCTGGGTGGTGGGTTGGGGCTTGTGAGAACGTGCAGGCTGGGCACATGTGTGTGCTGCTGCCTGCACATGCTCTCAGCTTCCCGCACAGGAAATAAGTGGGAGGGGAGCTTTAAGGGGTTGCTGCATGCGGCGACCATAGAGCTCAGGGGCTGGACAGAGCATCTCTTAACCCCTCAGCTGATGGCCGCCATGGAGGACCCCACTATTTCGATGTTGCGGGACGCGGATCGTCTACAAGTGCCCTACTTCGACGTTCAACGTCGAAGTAGGGCGCTATTCCAATCTCCTGATGAGGATAGTGACTTTGACGTCTCTCCACCTTACATTGATTTCAACTTCGAAATAGCGCTCGGCACATATAGACGTGGCGGGCGCTATTTCAAAGTTGGTCTGGCTACTTCTAAATAGCTGGCTAGTGTAGACGCAGCTATAGTTTAAGGTACTTAGGATGGGATTCATTAAGTGATTTAGGTATTATGGTGTTGAACATCCTATCACCTGACTTTTAGGCACCCAGAAAAATGCAGGAACTGCACTGCAACCCACAAAGCTCAGTTAGGTGCCTATGCAAAGACTGGGAAGAGATAGTTGCCTGAGGGTATGTATACACAGCATTATAAGACTGAACTTGAGGCTGTATTCAAGCCTGACTCCCTTGCAGCCACTCCTTGGAGTCTGCACCATGATCAGAGCCTGGTGGGACTGAGTTATCCTCATGTCTTCAGAAGGAAAGGGAAGACTTTTTGAATAATCTCTTACACAATTCTGCCTTTGCAAGACTAGAGCAAGAGGACGAGAACTGGCCAGCATGCAGAAGAGTGCTGAGATTGCCTGGGGAAAGATGGCTAACCCAGATGGGTACACAGGATAAGGCTGAGAAATCCATGGTGATCACTGCCATCATGAAGGTATGCATGACACTGCGTCATGTGTCACAAAAGTGAGTGATCAAAGTGATTGTCTCTCAACAAACTGAACAATGGGGTTCCTATGAAGGAGCTAGTGATGTAACCCATATGTGTATTCTGTGCTTCCTTCCAACACTCGAGTACATAACAAGAAAAGGGTACTGTTCACTGGTGACGCAAGCCTTAGTATACCATTGTGGCAAGCTGATAGACAAATTCACGGCACTTCTCCCCTTTGGTACTCACAGTGCTTTTATTACACTGTTGCTATATGTAGAAAGTGGGCAACATGGGTATGAAAGCTGTACTTTGACAAGCACTTGGAAATCATCACAAGAGCTGCCTTTTGTTGTCATGAAACATTGCCAGACCGCGGTCAGCAAAAAAGCCCTCTGGCTGTTCTTGATTAAGGCTTTTGTTATTTCCCAGGGTGATTATGGTAACTATTTATTTTTGGGTCCCACTGATTATGCTATTCAATGGGCTGTGGCTTCCTGTGCATGCTGCAGATCAGTTCCTTAGCTGAATTTGGAGTAAAGTGAATAAAAAAAAAAAAACCTAAAAGCCTCAGTGTTGATTCCTCACTGATTTTGCAATGTCACTGCTCGTACTCAGTTCTTACTCGACCACATTTCCATAAACTTCCAATGGAGATGGACTAAGAAAGGATTGACTGAAAACTGAAGGAAAGCTTCCTCCTCAACCCAGGATCCTCTTGCACCAGAATTCACTGCACACAGACATCACCCTCAGACTGGGGCGCTGTCCACTTCCACCTCCCCAGGCTAGTAGAGGCCTGTCTGCAAGTCCAGGCATCTGCACATGGGAAAGCTCCAAGATGAGCCAAGAAACTTGATCATTTGGAATCTCTTCCATTTCCAGAGAGCATTAGGGATACAGAGCATGTGCAAAGCTGGCTTTTCTAGTCATCTGAGAATCCCTCAGACTAGGGGGAAACCCAAATGGCATACAGTCAACATTTCTACTATAGGTTGACCCTCTCTAATCTGGCACCCTTGGACCTGACCAGTGCCAGACCAGAGAATCTGTTGGACCACAAGAGGTCAGTATCGTCTAGCAGCACTAGTAGCACTTCCACTGCTTACTGAGCTCTTAGAAGACATTTAGGTGTAAATCACAGCTAAATAACAGCATTGAACACCGAGAGCCAGAACTGTGGCTCTGAACAATCTTTATGGGACTTGGAACCTTGCCAGGAAACTTGGCCATGCCCGTGATAAGTGGCCGTCCAGGTAACAAACCATGCCAGTTTACATATGTTGAAGAATGAGGGAGTTCCGGATTAGAGAGGTTCAACATTATTGCTCTGCCATAGGGGTCATGGCAAAAAGGAAGCTAGTAGTAAACAAAGACAAGGTGGAGAATGTAACCTCACTGCTGGAGAAACACAGGCACAGCACATGACCTTCTTAGCCACTCTGAGACCTGGCAAGATTATGTCAGCATCAGGCTGTTTAGGGAATTGCTTTCAACTGCCTCTTTCTCTTCACAAGCTTACAGCAGTTTTGCAAACTATATAATCTTGCCTGGCTAAACCATATTCTCCTTAGGTGGTAAAAGGAGAGCTAGGAAGAGAAGAAATAAGCTGGTGAAGAAAAAAGCGTAACTGGGAGGGGAGAATTGTGCAGAAGATAAAGTCTCTCATCTGAGGTGGTATTTGGGATATATCCAGACCTGGTGGCAGTAGCGATGTCCCCTAATTCCTCACCTTTCATCTGACCTGCTGAGCATCTCTTTCAGAAGCAAGATGAAGAAGATCCAGGTCCCAGGACATAGTTGGAGTGACATCTGGAATAGTGAGATTTGTTCCTTTGCTCATCTTTCCTTCAGACAGGGTTGAGGTGCATTATCTTTTCCCAACAAATCTTTTATTCTGAAGACCCCAGAAGGAAGTGATGAGCACACCAGTTCATCCCATCCCCTCATTATTTTTGTTCTACCAATTTGGTTCAAGTTCTGATGCATCAGTTTTAGTTTTAGTTCACTGGGCATGATCTTAACATAGACCTTGAATTATATCAGTAGGTCTTTCTGAAGTAATTCAATCTTTCCATCTTCCTTTTGCACCTTTTCTTATCAACATTTTTTTTAAGTTTAATGTGACATTTTATGAATGTTTACTCACTTCTTACAGGTAAACTCACAACTAGGGTAAATTTGTATGCCAAATTATTATAGAAACTCTTCTTTCCTTCCTTCCTTCCTTCCTTCACTGCTCAGGAGGCTCTTGCAGTTTCAAGGTCAATACCCTGCAAACTACTATATGAAGGACTTCTAAGATATACCTTCATGGTTCCTCTGAAGTCATCTACTCTCAGGTTAAAAAAAGAAATCCCAGAAGATCTACAATTTGTCAATCACTTGAGATTCTGTTTTGCCTGATAGAGCTGATAGAGAAGAAAAGCTTTGAAATAACCAGACAGATCAATTGTGTAATTCCTTCATAAAGTAGTTTGTAGGGCACTATATAAATAAAAAGGTTTAATTATATGCTATTAATTATATACTATATAAGTAAAGTTATTGTGCAAGTGAAATGAGTGCTCCGAAGAGGAGTGATAGCACTCAGCTGAGGCAGGCATTCTATGTGATATGCACGTCATCTGATACAGCTCAGCCAAGGCAAATAAAAATCTGATTCATGCTTTAGTATTTTTCACCTTGACTATAATAATGCAAGCCTCTTGCAAGTCTTTCTGCTATTTATGTATTGCACTTACATTTATTCAACATTCTGCTACTCTATTTCACTTGAGCTATGTCTACACGGGGATGCTACATCAAAATAGCTTATTTCGATGTAGCGAAATCGAAATAAGCTATTTCGATGAATAGCGTCTACACGTCCTCCAGGGCTGGTGCCGTCGATGTTCAACGTCGACGTTGGGCAGCACTACATCAAAGTAGGCGCTGCAGGGGAGTGTCTACACACCAAAGCGGCCCACATCGAAATAAGGGTGCCAGGAACAGCTGCAGACAGGGTCACAGGGCGGACTAGCACTTCCGGAGCAACAGCAAGCCGATCCCTTAAAGGGCCCCTCCCACACACACTTGCACTAAACAGCACAAGATCCACAGAGCCGACAACTGGTTGCAGACCCTGTGCATGCAGCATGGATCCCCAGCTGCAGCAGCAGCAACCAGAAGCCCTGGGCTAAGGGCTGCTGCACACGGTGACCATAGAGCCCCACAGGGGCTGGAGAGAGAGCGTCTCTCAACCCCTCAGCTGATGGCTGCCATGGCGGACCCCGCTCTTTTGATGTTGCGGGACACGGATCGTCTACACGTGCCCTACTTCGACGTTCAACTTTGGGGATAGCGACTTCGACGTCTCGCTGCCTTATGTCAATTTCAACTTCGAAATAGCGCTCACCACGTGTAGACGTGGTGGGCACTATTTTGAAGTTGGCACGGCTACTTTGAAGTAGCTGGCTCGTGTAGACGCGGCTTTGCTGCTGTTCCCAAAATCTACATAATCCAGATGATTTCTTTACTTCCTCCTTTGCTGTCTACTTACCCTGTATTGCTTATGAGAGCTGATGCTCTGGTTATTTGAGACTGCAGTTTGTTTTCTCCCTGTATAGGCTTTTTAATTTGCTGAAATTTCAGTGTGTTTAAATTGTAAATTTGCATTAGCTTTTTTATTATGTAAGCATAAAGTGTCTAAGAATTATGGATTTGAGTGTAAACTGATGCTACATAACATGTATCCAGCACTGCCCTATTCCCAGCAGATGTATAGGGAAGGGTCAGAATGATATGAACGCTTGATTCACCCTTCACAATGCATCAGACCGCAAAAGCCAACCTTTCACTTGTGGCGAAATTACCCTTATTGAGGAAAGGGTCTATTATAAGTTACTTCTGGAAGGAGGAGAAGAGAAACAGGAAAATAACTGTGCTACAAGGGGCTGTACAGCTATGTGCCATTACACAGAGCATAGAACAAGGATGGCTCCATCCAAATACATTGGAGTTTGTTTAGCTTGGCTCTTTAGTTTTGGGTTCTAAATACAATTTTACAACTTCTTATTAAGCAAAAAAAAAAAAAAAAGAATTCAGAGCAAAATCCTGGATCCGAATATCCCTGAACATTGTGAGATTTGAGATCCAGTGCCAAGTTTTTATGGCTTTAGATCATCACTACTTGTTATGCAAGTCTGAGGAAGTTCACTCTCTGGCAAATGAGGGCAGAATCCTACCTGGTCAAAGAGCTGTGGAATGCTCCATCTTTCTGCTGGTGCTGCTTTAAAAAAAAATCATAGATGAAGCAGTCACACCATTAGAAACTCAGTGATTGCTGGCAATTATCATAACACTGAACCTTATACTCTCCTTTTGTGCTTTAATACAAAACAGTCCTTCTATTAACCTTGTGAACCAAAACTTTAGTTCTGAAGAAGAGCTTAAAACACCATAAAGCTCTCTTTAACCTCAAAGGCTCCCATTTTATATGACTAGAAATACAGTGACATGAAGGGAGGGAAATCCTTAATAATAATGCCTTCATCATGGCTAGCTATACTATTTGATCAAGCCATTTGATTAAAACAGGCTTGCAAAAGTTCTCACTAAGGAAAACAAAAAATGTATGTGTAACCAAAACAAACACAGTTGTAATAAGATATTTAACACCTGTAATTTAAACAACACCTCCTATTACAAGAAATATAGTTCAACCTCAGTTAAAATGTCTGCATTTACCGCTTATTAAGTATTTGGCGCAAACCTAAATGCCTAATGTTAACGGCGAGAAAAGTGGCCAAAGAAACACTGTGGCAACCTTTTCTTGCACCAACAAACAAGCTGTAAAACACAAGTTCAGTAGGCAAAGACAGATCTTCTCTGCAAAAATAATATAGGCAGGTTGAACCTCTCTACCCTGGAACGCTCTCATCCAGCAACATCCATAAACTGGCATGATTTTAGTTAGCTGGATGACCACCTGTGTGTGACCAAGTTTCCCTGTGGTCCCATAAAATTTGCGTACAGCCACCAGTGCTGGCTTTCCATGTTCTGTGCTATTATTTAGCTGTAATTTACCCCTAAATGTCTTTTAAGCACCCAATAAACAGTGAAAGTATTGGTAAAGCTTCCCTTTCATGGTCAGGTAAATTCTCTCGTCTGGCATGTCAGGTCCCAAAGATGCCAGAATAGAGAATTTGACCTTTAATTTGAACCAGAAGCTTCAGGAAGAGAGGATTTGCCATCTTGGAAGAAACTAAAAGCCCATGTGCTCCGTTATCTGAGCTCTGATTTTGTATTCATAAGAAATACTGAAGTAAATAGCATTTTCCCCCATAATACACTAGGTACCTAAAGGAGCAAAGCTATTAGAGGAAATATCTTCCTAATGCCAGTTAAGGAGATTGTCTCATTTTTCTAGGAGAAGAGGCAGACTCAAGAGAAAAAGACATCTACACTTTTGCTTGGCTTGTTCGGATTCTCTTCTAATATACAATTTTAACTCTCTCAAAGTAAAATGAAAATCAAACATTCTTCAAGATAAGACTGTAAATTCAGGGGAATAATTTCCAGAAGAGGTAGTTCTTCTCATCATTATTTGCCACTTGGTAAGATGCTGATATGAAGGCTGTCTCTGAAAGAATGGTTTCTTGGTCTGGCAATTTGTGGATAGTGAATATCTCTGATGTGCCCCTTCTCTCCTTCCTTGACTGACTTATTCTCTCTGATCATCTGTTATCTCTGATATGCCTCACAGAAAAGGAAGTTTCTGAGCACAGACCTGCCAGCCAGGAACTTCTGAAAATCCCATGTTAGAACTGTTAAAAATATGAAGCCACTGCTGCATTTTGGCTGCAGAATTTTAGAGGTGTCACATACCAATTGCTCCAACTGATTCCAATGCTTAATTTTAGGCACCAAAATTGAAACCTCTCTGCCCGTTTCTTCATCTAGGATCTGATCCAAAACACATTAAAGTAGATTGTGGGGTATCTCAGTTAACTTCAACAGCCTTTAAATCAGGCTCGTAGCCTTCATTGATCAACATTGGCACATACTTAATATACCATCATTCATTACAGATAACATTCAGAGAAAGACAAATCCTGTAGGTGGCTGTGTCTAGATTGCTGAAAACTGTTGTCAAAAGATACGCAAATTGTGCAACCCATTTGCGTATCTCTTGCCAACAGCAGTGTCGGGAGAAGTTTTCCTGACATTTAACCTGTCCACATGGAACCATACGTCCAGAAAACCCCTGTGCCAAGACATGCCTTCTTCCTCATAGAATGAGGAACACAGGGATGTTGACAGAATGCTTTCAAAGCAGCAGACTTCTGCCAAGAGACCTCTGGGTTCCCGAGAGAAACCTTCTGTTTAGACACAGCCAACCACATGCTGACTGGAAAAATCTTCTATATACCTCAGTTTCACTTGCCATTGTAATAACTATAATACAAAGTGTCAGTTATTATGCCATTTCTCTTATTATTCCAAATAAAAGGTATATGCATTCAACATTTGTTAGTATAAATAATTTGGAGCATTTCTGAATGACATTCAATACAATGACTTTACTATTGCAACATGTGGTGGAATTAATTTCAGTCTCCAAACAGTAATGTGTCATGGAAATTGTAGGGTGCACTCCTACTATCTATTTTGTGCTCAGCAGACTTTCAGGACTGTTTTTAACTAGTTCTGTGGTGAGCCAAACACAAGTAATGATTTAATCCCAATACCCTTGTGGTCTTCTTGTTTCCAGTAGACCAGAAAGCGAAAATACCTAGGACGAGAGTCAGAGAATTATTTATGTGTGTCTACACCAGACCTGCAAGGAGTAAGCCCCAGCCTGAAGAAGCACACCTTCAGTAGCTCTGGTTGAGCTAGTGCACTAAATAGAGCATAGCCAAGCTATGTGCATGGTGAGAGGGGTTAGTCATTTTGGGAATAATCTGGTCTGAGATCTCAGGCACATCTTCATGGCAGGTGGCCCCTCCCGCCTCTCAAACCACCTGGCTATAAATCTATTCTGAGCTCACTAGCTTCATCTGACCTAGTGAAGAAATGTCTATGGAATTTGGAAGCTATGCCTTTCAGCTCCAGTGCGGGTAGAACCTTGCCCTCCAAACAAATACCTGGGCTTTTAGCTGGCTCTACTCATTGCCATTGCGTGATGCTCTCGGGATAGTTCTCCACCAACATTAACAGCAACATGAACTGAATAACTCACAGCAAATAATTTATTCACTGACTGTTGCCTCTTTTCTGCTAACAGAAATTCCATGAGAAGATCACAGTTTTCTCCAGATTATTATTCAAAATCACTTGACAAATATTTATTGCTATTTTTAATAGAACTTTGCAAAAATGTTAGTTTAGAACATTTGCAACAAAGAACAAGGGGAATTTCTCATGAGTGGGTTTTTTTTTCCTTTATCAGCTGCAATGGCTACACTATAAGTAGTTTGCTATCAGGTGGATAAAAAATCAAGGAACAGTGGAGTGGATTAGAAAGAAAAATGGAAGACATTATTCAGTGCACACACAGCTTCCTATATTCCATCACACTTTTGCCACAGAAAAAAAATGTCATGGCTTCTGGACATATGACAGACCCTATCTAAGAATACCCTATCCGGGAATATTTGGAAGAAATTCATTCCCTTGGTAAAAAAAGGAAAATGTGTCAAGTGTAATCTGTACAAGAAGATTATACAGGGGTTAGCTGCAAGAATGAAACATCCGCAGGAAAACTGTTTATTGGGAGAAGATGAAGTGGACGAAGATATAGATATGGCTGAGTGGATCAACTGACTAGTAACTTAAATAACTCGCCTTGAAATGCATCATTCTTCAAGGCTCTCTATGTCCTTTTTTAGTATAAGTGTGATTTGACAAGCAAATTCTCAAGCTGTTTGCTATGTTGGATTTTGACAGAAAAAATAGTTTAGTTTAGCTAATTCTTATGGCTTATTTAGGTAACAAGGTTTAGAATCTGTCACTCAAGTATATAATACAGATAGCTGCAGTAAGAGAAATCTGTCATTGCCAGTTGCCACTTATTTTAAATTCCATAATTACTGTCCCTTATTTTGGAACATCATGGCCACAGACCAAAATGGTGATGCCATAAGACTATTCCCTATTTTACTTCAGCATAACTCAGCTTTCCAAAGGAACCCCAGCTAATACTTGTTTCCACCAACAAGAGACGTACCAGTGAGTTCAATAGGTCTTACTCCAAAATTAAGTGCATTCTAAGCCCAGTTGGTCTTAGCTTTTTTGTTAAGTGGCTTTAAAACAATAATATGTGCTGATTTAAATCAATTACTTAGATCACCTCAGTTTAAATCAATCCATCCTGATAGTCAACACTTGATATTCAAAACTCAAGCTGTGTTGATGAATTGCGATTGGACACGGGAGCTACATGGTTTTGGGGGAGTGTAAATTTAAAGTTGAAAGGATGGCGTCAAGAAGATGGGGGTTTTGAATCGCTCAGAGCAGGTCTCAGAGAAATAACTTTATGGCATTCTGCATTTTAGAAAACTGTAAGGGCCTATCAGTGATAGCTGCAAATTGCTGGGCCTCACAGGCCTAATGTATTATTCCTAGAAAGATTAAGTTTCAGTGAGATTTATCAGCTATGAATACTCATTACCCTGGATCATGTCTCATTCTGCTGGACAGAATGAAGGGAGTATAGCTGCTAGCATCAAATTGCTTCCCTCTCCACCCCCATCCCTTCAGCAAGGAGAAACAGGGAGAGAACTGTTCAGAGAGGTTTTGTAGGTAACAGTTCTTTCTTGGTCTGCTGCTGGGGATGAACAGTTTACGTTTCACTGTTTGATTGGGGCCATGGCTAAAAAACGCACAATCTTAGTGCAATGGTATTAATAAGTACTGTCACAGGATGGCTAGCCCCACTACATAGAGTGGGTTCCCTGTGCCAGGACAGGCGCCCACATGTGGCCGCATAAAAGGGTGGGGTAGCCCTGTAGGCTATAGAGGATCAGGAAGATTCTGAAAGGAGAGATCCAGTGAGACAGAGACCAGGTGATTCAGAGCTACCAGAAGGGGAGTCACTGGCAGGTGAAAGCTAAACCAGACCAGGGGAATTGGGGAAGGTCCCAAAAAGAAGCACAAGTATTTCCTGTGGAAGGCTGAAGGTGAAGAAAGCAGCAAAAGTGGTTTCTGTCACAGTTAGATGGCTTGAGAAGACTCAAGGCAGAAGAGCACCAGAGGGGTTACCTGGAGCTCTCTCCACATGGGAGAGCTGGACCGAGAGAACCAGTGATAGCACCAAGGGGAGCAAAGGATGCTTCCCCAGTGGAGATGATCTCCCACCAGAGGGGCTGTGGTAGTTCCTACTTGGAAAAACGAGGATGGGTGGCCCACAGGGGGACAGGAGAGGACTGCTGAGAAGCTGGGGTATGGAGGAAGACACCACCATACAGAATGGAAGACTCCCAACACAGAGGCTGGCGAGAGCAAGGGGAAGGGGGTCTGAGAAAAGAAAAATTTTAAGCACCTTGTATAAAGAAAGTAGACGATGTTTTGTACTTTCACTGGTGATTATATAAACTGGGTTTTGGTAATAAACCATGTTGATGGACTACAGAATAACTTTGCATGGCATGACTGGGGACTGGACAGGGAAACTGAGGAAGCCTTGCCTATCGTGCTTCAAGCTGGCACAGGAGGGTGCTCCAAGCAGGTCTGCCTAATCAGAGGTACCAAAAACATTTCAAAACATGTTGTGGTAATTGGGAGAGCATATAATTAAAGTGGTGGATCTTATATTAAATATCAACTTCTATCAGTCATTGAAGAAATACCATTTATAAAGACCAAGTACTTCATATTCAGGTGATATGGACTATGGATCTAAATCCATTTCTGTAAATTTTCAGTAACTTAAATTCAAATGTGCATTTATGGTGTGATGCGAGAGTTTACAAGCTAGTTTTGTGAAGTCACACATACAGACAAAATGTATGTAGAACCACTTAAACCTCTTTAAAAAGAAGTTCCAGCAAGAAGATCTTTAAAACTGGATCTTGGTCATTTTCAGATGTCTTTGGCTTTTTTCATTAATATAATTTCAAATTTGACAAATGTAACAGTATCCATTTACGTAATGATTACAGGAGCAATATTTCTTATATTCCCATAATGGACTGTGATGTTTACTTGTGAAAGTTGGAACGTCTGTCTACAATACACTAACACATCCATTACCCTGCATAATCTCAGCTTAATTGAAATCAGTAATAGACCAGGCACCACTGTCTTCTGTGAATTCTAAGGTCAGGTATTTTTATGGGCAGCATAAACAGGCACCCTCAGTAAAATACTGATGCATATCAGATTGCATTGCATCAATACTTCAAGCCTTAGCCTGGGGATGTACATGGAAATTTGATTATTATTGAGTAACGTGTTCTGTTTCAAGCCATTTGCAAATGTAGAGTACTATATGATGATGAACATAGCTTTAGATTGTACTTATTCTTTTGTATTTGTTTCTTACAATTCACTGTACTGATTGTAGGCTTTTTCTCTCTTCATAAAAGAATCACATTTGATTCAAAGTAGTTCTTAATCTCAGCAGAGGAATCTCTTCTATGGAACCTGTTGTTCTCATAATTCTACCACAGCCTGAATCTGGCAGGCCTTAAAGCAGCTATTTGTTTGAATAGACTTTTGACAGACTTCTAAAAATATTAGGAAACTTTATTTAAAGCTCAGTTCTGCCACCTTTCTGTAGGACTTATCAGGACATTTTTGATTAGAGGTAAGGGACTTTACACTGGTGTTAAAAAAAAAATGTCATTTTAAGAATTATCAGTAACCTGTGGAGGTGGGAGTTTCAAAAGCAGTTGACTTTGAATATGACTTGTGTTGCTGAGTCACTTATGGTATGTCTACACTGAACAGTCAACTGGTGTGTAGGACCCATGCCTGCAAACTTATCCTTACCAAGCTTGCATTTGTGTGTGCATATGACAAGGCAACCTCCTAATTGCGTCAATGCCTGCACACTGTACAAAGAAGACAAAGCCAAGTGCTGTGGTTTTGGGGATAGTATCCCAGGTTACATACCCTAAAATGGCAGACCCTGAGATCCATGTCTAGGATCAGCCCTGGTATTACTCTGACTGCCTGATCCAGAGCTGCACACTCGGCCCCAGTAGTGTCTCTGAGTGAGAGGTTATGAGTACAGATCCCTTCAGTGTCTCAGTTTGGTACAGTTCTCAAGTCCTAACTGAATGCCCCACAGAACAGACAGGGTGGTGTGGAGAGCCCTGTGCATTTGCCTTCCTTTGGGATATTCAGTCCACAGCTCAAGAGAATGAAGGGATAGTTCAGTGGTTTAAGCATTGGTTGGCTAAGCCTAGGCTTGTGAGCTCAAATCTTGATGGTGCTGTTTAGGGGTCTGGGGCAAATAGATTTAAAAAAAAATCTGTCAGGCATGGTGTTTGGCCCATGGATTTGATGACCTCCTGAGGTCCCTTCCGGCTCTGTGGAATAAGTATCTCCTTACATAGCTACTTGACTCCCTCCCAGAATTTAGGAGACTCCAGTGAATTCCTAAGGCTACCAGCCTCCCCATGATACTCTTATAGATATATAATTTCCGATGTTCTTGCTGAAGCTGAATGTCTTGCTCATCTCAGAGATTGTGGGATAGTGTTGGCAGTATCTGGATGTGAGCCTGCACTTCAGCTACATCCACAGTGCAGAATAATTGGGCTCAGGGGTACCAACAGCTGCCATGGGCCTTAGGGCAAGATGGGAGAGGTGTCCGGCTCCAAGCCCCCAGAAGGAGAGAAAAGGGCAAGAGTGATGGGGGCAGGGACAAGGTCAGTCAGCCGCCAGCTCCTCCCAAACTGCAGTGCTGGGCCTTCCACTCCCTTACAGCAGGGGGCAGCTGGAGCACCACTGCCTCAGTGTTTCAAAGGAGCCCAGGGGCATTTGCCCTCTTTTCCCCCCATCAGCAGGCGTGGTGGGCTTGGACCCCGTGCCTTGGCAGGATTCTGGTTCAGACCCACACTACTGGGTGAGTTCAAGGACTCAGGTCTTGAGAGACTTTGTCTGTGGATGGTCAAGATAGTTGAACATACAAAACTGTGTACTGATTTATCCCTCAGCCTGGAAAGAAACAGTGGTGGAGTCCAGATCTTTCCTTACTATTCAGAAGCCATGGCCATTGTCTCCAACTTAATTTTCATAGCACGTTTGACAATGCATTTGAGAGAAAAATGTCAGAAGAACTGAGAATACAGGTATTAATCAGGATGACGGAAAGGAGCTCAAACAGCATGAAATGAAGTTATGCTAAAACCTGATTTAAATGTGGCTGATTTCTGCCAAAGCCCAAATGTATTCATGGAAAGTATTCAAACTATTGGAAGCATAGTGAAGAGCGGACAAAGCTCCAGAGACATCAGAAAAGGCAGTAAAAGCAAAAATGCTGAACAGTTTCAGATAAATGAAATTAGGATAAGGGATTAAAAAGTCAGCCAATGTGAGACAGTCAGATGATTAGCAAATCAGTGAGCTTTAATAATGAAGAGAAGGAATTAGACTTTGATCTTGGAATCAGGAAAGGATGTAGGATACGCTGCAGGTGCTTTGAAGTTCATTATCAGGAAAAAGGCATTCTAATCTGTCCATCTGCTTTATTTTTGTAGAGGGTTGGGCGGTCAGGTGAGGTTATGGTTTGGGTTAAACATTTATAGGGTTAAGTTAAAAATCATGTTGAAACTGATGGGTGTGAATGATGTAAGATACTATTATGGAGCCCCACACAGTACAACAAAGGTCTGCCCAGAATTTAACACCATGTGGGCACATGGTTCCACTGGTTTGACCTGAGGGGTGTGCATCAGATAGGCTAAAATGCAGAAGGAAACTGGAGCAGAGAGAGAGAGAGAAAGTGAGAGGGAGAGAGAGAGAGGGAGTGAGAGAGAGAGAGAGAGAGACAACAGCCTGGAAGAGCAATGTGGCCCTGTTAAAAGCAAGAGACACTCTGTGCAAGGGGTGCTGGATAAAAGTATCTTATACTGAGAACAAGAACACTGCCTTCTATTATTTGGGCTTCTAATGCAATGAGAAAACAGGACTTCACATTCTTTGCAAAAAATACAAATGTGTCAAAGATATCAGACTCATTTTTCGAAGTCTCCTCCTAACTGGAGCAACCTACAAGAGTCCAAATTTTTATAGTTACCACTTGTGTCAAGAGGAGTAATATTATTTTTGTTCTTTCCATTTCTGAAAGCTGTGAGCACAAGTTCCGGATGCTTTCTATTGTGGCTTCATTGCCATTTGCATTCCATGAAGTCTTCTTGGTGCTGGTTGGAGACTGACTGTTCATTTCTTTGCATTTCAGGACAAGCTAAAGCTGTGCAAAGCTGCCAGAGTAGGACTATGACAAGAATGGGGTGTGCTGGCTTTAAAACATGCTGCAAGTGTGGTGCCTTTACAGTATCTTTATTCACACTGAATAGCACCTTACTCCTCAGAGTCCTACTGAAATCTATGGGGCTATTCAACATAGCTAAGACTGGCAGGTGTACATTGTGACACTTCAATTATTACTGTACCATCATATACAGAACCAGATGTTTTGACACAACAGAGTTATTTTGAATAATAATTCCACGGAACTGGTACACACACAGTAGAAGTTATTTGGTACCAGGGTAATTCAATTTAAATTTTCCATGTATTCCTCAGACACTGAATTCCTGTGTTTTGATCTATTTCAGATCCTTCTGGAGCTGGCTGCAACAATATCATTCTGTTTCTTTCAGTGGCTCTTACTTTATGGGACTTTCATTCTCACGGTAATGGTTTGTTATATGTCTTGCTCTGAAACGAATAATGGAAACCTGTTATAACCTGCAGCAAAAGACACATAAGAAGCCTAGGATTTTTCCTTCACGTATCTGTGCTCGTTGTCATTTAATTAGCCTCTGCAACAGTGAGATGCTTTTTGTGATGTCTGCAAAAAGCAATTATACCTAGTCTAAACTTACCAGTAGGAATAAATCCTACACTCACACAGGTGTAAAACCAGAGTAACTCCATTCAAATCTGTGAATATATAAGCCTAAAACTCAGTAGCTACAGACTATTCTAAGTATTTTCAAGTGCCTTTCTGTGTCATTTCCACCTAGATCTTCCTTTAAAAAATATCAAATGAGTTTATATAATTAAAATAAACATTATTCAGAAAAAGAGAAAATTTTCCAAACTCATAAGAAAAAAGACGGTTATATTTTCCAAAAATGATTTTTTTAAATCATAGGGTGATTATGAACAGACAAACTACTGCACACTTTAAAAAGGCAAGCTTCCCAAACTACCAGTGATTTCCACTCTTTGTAGAAAGCAGGGGTGACACGTGGCACTCAGCACCATGTGGCCTGGACAGCACCATGGACTGCCAGGCAGCGGAGGGACCGAGGGAAGCAGAGGAGAGCTAGCGCTCCCACAACCCAGATGGGGAACCCGGGATGTGGTCCCTGCAGGGACCCCGGGATGGGTTGGGGAAATGAGGGGGTTCAAGGGGTCCCTCACCGGGACTAATGGCCCATTCCTCTCCCCTTATGTCTCCAGCAGCCAGCAGCCAGACCAGCCCCATAACAGGCCCAGGGACTCCCACCAGAAAAAGCAAGGGGGAGGATCTGCTCCCACCCCACCTTCTCCTGGCCAGCCTTGTGCGCCTAGCTCACACGCTGCTGGCCAGGGCTGGCCGTCTGGAGGCCATGCCCTGTGCCCTGCCTCCATGTCGGGCCCAGTGAACACACGAGGACCATGCCTGAGCCATGACCCATCTCCCCATGCTGCCAGCCCCAGCCTGGCCCTGGTGGAGCCCCTGGACACAGGGAGGAAGGGACCAGTGTGGGGGATGGGGATCCCATCTGTATAACCCCACTGAGGAGTAAGGCCCCCCAACACTGAACCCGGTGCCCTGGGGCCCCCAGGGTGTTCACAGGGCTGCTACACCCCCAGAAAGGGTTCCTCCCAGCCCCCAATTCATCTTCCTCCTTCCCACCTGTAAATAGGTCCCTCCAAGATGGAGGGGCAGAGTTATTGTTGTTTAGCAAGTGGTTTATTGTTTTGGTTCACCCAGTCTTCCCGAGCATGTGTGGTGCTGGGTGTGCATGTGCGTGCAGGGTGTTGGTGGGAGGTGTGTGTGCAGGGTGGGGGTGTCACCATGGCCCCCACTCAAAGGCCTGGCTCAGGGCCTCTCGTACCCACACCCTGTCCTGCTGGGCCTGGGGACAGTGGGCAGGGGGGGCTGTTCACACTCCTGCTCCACCTCAATGGCCCACCCCTGCAACAAGAGCTCATGTTTCGCTTTCACCAGGTTGTGCAGGGTGCAGCAGGCCCCAACCACTGCTGGGACGTTGGGGAGGACCACCGCCAGCCTGGCAAGCAGGCATCTTAAAATGCTCCTTGAGGTTGCCGAATGCCCTCTCCATCATGTTCCAGGCCTAATGCAACTGCTCATTAAAAAGGTCCTGGATCTTCTGGGTGTGCCCAGTGTATGACCGCATGAGCCAGGCTGCGTCCGCCATGATGCAGGTCATCATCATCATGTCCTCGATGGGGAGCTCCTGGTGGGGAATGAAGGTCCCCTCGGCCATGCGGCATCCTAGCCCTGAGTTCCAAAACACCTTGGCCTCATGGGCATGGCTGGACCAGCCCATGCAGATGTCCTGGAACCAGCCATTGGTGTTGGCAAACACCTGCAGAACCACGGAATGGTAGCCCTTGTGGTTTCCAAAGGCCCCATGGCTGTGCTCTAGGGCCCAGCTGGCAAGGTGTGTGACGTCCAGGGCCCCGAAGCAGTTTGGGAACCCCAACTCCTCAAAGCCCCACATGGCATTGTCTAGGTCCCTGATGCAGACCAGCTGCCTCAGTAGCACCTTGTTGATAGCCCAGATGACCTGCGGGCCATGGGGAGTGCACTCATGAGCATGGGGTGGGGTGCAGCTCACCTGCCCATCCCCATCCCCATTCCTATCTCCTCCCCTGTCCCCGGAGTGCGCCTGCCTGTCCCCATCCCTATCCCTGTCTGCAGTGTGCCCACTTGTCCCCGTCCCTAGAGGGGGCTTCCCCCCATTTCCTGGTAGTGCCTCTTTCCAGGGTACCCCTGCCCCCCACATGTGGTCTAGGTGTGGGCTGGGTACAGCTTACCTCATTTAGGGTGGCCTCAACGGTGGCCTTGCTTACCCTGAACTGGTGTCTAATGGATTGGTGACTGTCCAGGGTGACCAGCTTCCACAGGGCGACAACCACCCTTTTCTTCAGGGGGAGCGCCAGCCTCAGGTGGGTGTCACGGTGCTGGAGGGTTGGGGTATGCCAGTGGCACAGCTCCAGGAATGTCCCCTTGGTCATCCTGAAGTTCTGTAGCAACTCGTCGTCACCCGAGTCCTCCTGCACCAGCCGGTCCTACCAGTCGCTGCTTGTGGGGAAGCTCCACAGGTGGTGGATGATGCAGGGGACCAGCTGGGGATAGTGCTCCCTGAGGATGGCCTCCAGGAAGGTGGCTATTTGGATGGCCACCGAAGCACAACAGCCAGGACCGTGGTCAGTACACTGACCATGGCCTCAATGGTGGGGGGATGCTGCTCGGGGTCCATGGAGGCCCGGGATGCCTTCTCCGCTCTCTCTCTCCTGAAGTGCCTAGGGACAGGTTGCTGGCCTTTGGCGTGTGGAGTCTGAGGCTTAGTGGGGGGGGCCTTTAAAGGGACAGCGGGCAGCTGCCCTGGAAGGGCTCATCCACCATGCGACCCTGCCCGTGGAGCTTCCTGACCCTGTTCTTTCGAAAGAGTACCCTGGGATGTGTGGACGTTCTCTTTCGAAAGTCCACTGGGGGCCTTTTGAAAGAACAGATTGAACTTACTGTCCCCATTTTCATGTGTGGACGCTCCATTTCGAAAGGCCATCTTTTGACGTTCTATTTCGAAAGCTGTCCTTTTGAAATGGAGCTGTAATGTAGATGCTCCCTTAGTTATAATTAAACACCAATAGATGTTCCACATCAGGTGACTGAAGCTCAACCCATGGGTCTGTTTAACTGAGGTTTAGACATGCAGGCTCTGTGATGCTGCAAAGGAGGAGGATCCCAGAGCCCAAGCTCTAGTTTGAGCCCCAGTGTCTACACTACAATTAAACTGCTCAGCAGACGAGCCCCATAAGCCAATGGTAAGTGATATGGTCCAGACCTGGAAGTTTAATCATGGTGTAAATATGCCAGATTTTGAAAGATACTTAGGAATCAAAAGACACAGAAAGATGGCTAGTGTCTTATCTCCCTCTCGTTCTTTAGGCATCAAAATATTTCTAAGAACCTGTCTCTTACTCTCTCTGTGCCTCAGTTCCCCATCTCTAATATTGGGTCAATAGAATTTACTTACCTCACTGAGAGACATATACACAGTATGCTAACCCCACCCTCCATCCCTGCCTAGTAACAGTTATTTACAATGGTCTTGATAATAAACAAAAGGGTTTTTACTGAGTACAAAAAGTAGGATTTAAGTGGTTGTAAGTTAAAACAGTTTGATCAAAGTAAGTTACTAAATTAAAATAAACAAAATAATGACAACTAATTCTGATATCCGAAGAAACTTGTTACATACAAATTGTGACCCTAAACAGCTTTTCTCATCTCACATAAAATGGTTCAAGTTAGCATGGTCTTTATGTTAGCCCAGCTCTATAGCTTCTGCGGAATTCTCCTAGGATGCATCAGGCAGTTTCAAAGGTCATCTGAAGACAAAAGGACTGATGGCTTCCTACTGCTTAAATAGACTCCCCCCGACCACAATAATAGGAACCTTTTGTTCAGCACCCCCCATCCCCATGGAAAAATACCAGTCTCATATGGATGAATTCCAGTACCAGAGGCATGGCCACATGCCTCTCTAGGCTCAGGCTCTGCCTGGAAATGTAGGACAAATGTTTGTTGGTTTGACTACTGCATCATTATCTTTCCAGAGCACTGGTAATGGCCCTCGTAAAGCACATTTAGAATTATAAACAGATCAACACTTCTTATTTCTAACTTCACAAAAAGAATGATGTATGCACAAAATATGGTTCAGCAGACTGCATTTGTAAAATAGATATGTTACATGACCTGTTATTGTATAAAACGTCTTCAAGTTATACATATTCATATGCGATTTTCATAAAGCATGAGGGAGTCCCATGACATTAGCCTCTCCAATCTTGGGTTGCAGAATATTGGTGAGATGGAACAGATAAGTTTACACCACCTGTGCTGTACCCATTCAGTGGATTTCTCTTAGAAATCATACATTTTGAAAGGCGTCAGAGAGGTAGTCATGTTAGTCTGTATCTTCAAAAACAACAAGAAGGTCTGTGGCACCTTATAGACTAACAGATATTTTGGAGCATAAGCTTTCATGGGCAAAGACCCACTTCATTAGATGTACCTGATGAAGCGGGTCTTTGCCCACGAAAGCTTATGCTCCAAAATATCTATTAGTCTCTAAGGTGGCACAGGACTTCTTGTTACACTTTGAAAGTCAACTCCAAGTTAGCCATAAATTTTTGGGCAGACAGCTAAACAATTTCTTGCATTACTTCTCCACCCCACTCCTCACACCCATATCTGTTCCTTATCATTCTTTGTAGTGCCAGAGTAAAGATTCTGGATGAGCATACCAAGAAGATCCATTAGTATATTTTCCAGACTGGCTCACTTGACATTAAAAGGCAGTGGGGATGGACAGAAAAGAGGTCTTTACATAATCCCCCACCTACTGCTGCATACACAGAGCCCAACACATTGGGCATTTCAACCCTAGTACCAGCTCACACCATCAAGAGTATCTTTAAATGGGTTAAAACTGACTTAACAAAATTATAGTGCAGTTTCGACAGTTCATTTCCAGTTCTACCCAGTTAAGGGGGCTCCACTGTTGTGGTCTTTTCAGGACATGAAGACTGGATCTGTGTAAATCCTGCATATTTCATGCACAGTCTAACATTCCCTTAGCACTTTGGGGAAAGCAAAATTGAGCTTGATAATCTGTTTGAACAGCTGTTTGTGGATTCAGGCATCTTTTGTTCATCTACCATTTTAGTTCTGTCATTGTTATTTTTCAGAATGTACAATGCCTTCCATTGGATGAGATTATCAGTTGTGAGATGTTTAATTACCTCAGGGTGATGTATTTATTATTTACCGGGGGAGATAGAGTAAGGGGTAAACAAGCTTATATTGGTTGTGTCTGTAGTTTCATCTTTAATTTCCCTCCTGCTTTCCTGACTTGAGAAACTGGAATGAAATTATTACATTACTACATAGTGAGATGAAGTCTTTTAGATGCTCATAAGTCCCAAGCCATTGCAGAAGAATAATGAGTTTGTGCTTATATATGGAGTTTAATTTCACACATCCCTCTACTGAGAATGGTGGTTAACTACTGGTGAGAGAACCAAAAGTTAAAGGTCCAGGCCCAAGTTCAGGAAAGCATTCCTGTTCCAGAGAAAAGTATTGCTCAATTTTAATCATGCACTTCAATTAAATTAATGTCAATAGGCTTAAAGACTTTACATAACATAAAATAGTTGGCAAGTGATACTCTTGATGGTGTGAGCTGGTACTAGAGTTGAAATGCAAATGGCCATTTCGAAGTTTACTGATGAAGCGCTGAAATACATATTCAGCGCCTCGTTAGAATGCTGGCAGCCACGGCACTTCGAAATTGATGCGGCTCACTGCCGCACGGCTCGTCCAAGTGGGGCTCCTTTTCAAAAGGACCCTGGCAACTCCAAAATCCCCTTATTCCTATCAGCAGATAGGAATAAGGGGATTTCAAAGCTGGTGGGGTCTTTTTGAAAAGGAGCCCCATCTGGACGAGCCACATGGTGGTGAGCCACATCAATTTCGAAGTGCCATGGCTGCCAGCATTCTAACGAGGTGCTGAATATGTATTTCAGCGCTTCATTAGTAAACTTCGAAATGGCCATTTGCATGGCCATTTTGAAGTTTTGGCCTAGTGTAGACACAGCCTTAGGGGCACAAATGCCATTGAGGATTTGGGCCTAACACCCACCCCATTTTGTAATTTACTCCCAGCTGGATTAAGCGTACTGACTTCTGAGAGCCTCTTTCTTAGGGACCTAACTCTCCCCATTCAATACCTGGGAAACCTTGGCTGCTGAAAATTGCACTATGCAGTGGGATGTCTGGGAGTTAAGCATTACCTAGACTAAGTGGCTGCGTCTACACGTGCCCCTTCCTGTCAAAAGGGGCATGTTAATCAGCAGGTTCAAAATATGCTAATGAGGCACTGCAATGAATGTGCAGTGCCTCATTAGCATAATGGCAGCCGCGGCAAGTCAAAAGTGCGGCTTTTAAATCGCACACCATCCGTGGAGATGGGACGTTCCGAAAGGACGCCCCCCAGTTTTCGAAAGCCCTTCTTCCTATCTGGTGATCGGAAGAACAGCTTTCGAAAACTGGGGGAGGGGCCTTTCGGAAGGTCCCGTCTCCACGGGTGGCGCACAATTTGAAAAGCTGCACTTTTGAATCACTGCGGCCACCATTATGCTAATGAGGTATTGCATATTCATTGCAACACTTCATTAGCATATTTCAAACCTGCTCATTAACAAGCCCCTTTCGAAAGGAAGGGGCACGTGTAGACCCAGCCAATATCTTTATTAATCAACTGTAAAATGGTGAAACAAATTATAACTTAAATAATTAGCTATGTGTGAATGTCAAATGTGAGCGTTTTCTTTGTTCTACTTGATCAAGCAACCAACAATTTCAGAAGTTATCTGAAGGCCAGAAGAGCTCTATGGGTGTGGCTACCCTTGCATTCCTCTTTCGAAAGAGGCATGCAAATGAGACAAATCGAAAATGCAAATTGTGTGCATTTGCATATTCAGTACCTCATTTGCATATTCTAATTTCAAAAGAGCTTCTTTTGAAAGAAGAAAGCCAGTGTAGACGCTGCTCTTTCGAAAGTAATTTAATGGGAAGAAGGATTCTTTCGAAGACGGGGTTTACTTTCGAAAGAGCAGCGTCTACACTGGCTTTCTTCTTTTGAAAGAAGCTCTTTCGAAATTAGAGTATGCAAATGAGGTACTGAATATGCAACTTTATACTTCATTTGCATTTTCCATTTGCCTTATTTGCATACCTCTTTCGAAAGAGGAATGCAAGTGTAGACGCACCCTAACTCTCACTGATCTTGGTTTTAGGTAACTAAGGGAAGGGCCCATCATCACTTGTGATCTTCAGCTCTGAACCCACTCCTGGAGTCAAGACACCTTAGACACCAAGGAGTCACCTTAGAATAGCCAATAGCCTTCATCTGGGATGTGGGGGACCCATATTGAAATGCTTTTTCTGTGGGGATTGTTGTTGGGACTCCAATCCAGGTCTCTCACACCCCTAACCACCATCCTGTAGTTATTATGGGGTAGGGGTCTCTCAATATAACTTCATTAAAGCTGTTCCACTTTGCATATGTAGTACCTAGAGGCACTGAGCACTCATCTGGGGTGAGTGAAGTCTCTGCTCTACAGCCATGGCTGAGAGCCAGGTGGCCCTTAGCTCATGTGGCAGAGTGCAGGGCTTTAGCCCCTATGCTCCTGGCGCTGGCAATGCAGATCTGTCAGTGTTACAACAGGTGTATTGGCTGGGAAGAACAGCTGGAAGGTCTCAGAAGCCTGGGCTGAGTGAAGTCTCTGCTCTACAACTTCCCCTGGGAGCCAGCTGGCCTTTAGCTCATATGGTAGAGTGCAGGGTTCCAAACCCTATGCTCGCAGGTTCTATCTCTGGCACTGGCAACCCAGGTCTGTCAGCATTACACATAAATAATGAAATACCCAGAGGGGTTATGGTAGTCACCTGAGATATGGGAAAGTCAGCTTCAAGTCCTTGCTCTAATGTCTATATAGTTATTTATAAAGAGTGGAACAGCTCCAACTGGAGAGCTCTGAGCAAACCAGTGCAGTTGGGCCCTGGTGGTGTGATATGCAGAAGAATGCCTCATTTGAGAAGCAAGCTTCTTCAGGGTCACCAGGCCTTTGGTTTGTGCTAGGGCTGCAAGGGGCTTGCTAGCTATCAGCAGGGGGGTGCTAGAATAGTTTTTTATAGTGGGGTTCTAAGTGTTGTTGAACCAAACCGGAAACCCCGTATATAAGCCGGGAGAGAGAGGGATGGGACAGTCCCCTCTGCACTCTTACTTCCAACACCTATGGCTGCTGGAAGGTATGAAAACTTGGTAGCTTCATACATGCCCACCAATAGATATGTAGGTGCCCCAGAGTTATGTGGCAGTTGGGCAGTAGCCTTAAATTTATCTGGAGTCCCAAAATGTTGCTATAGGTGCCTAGATACTTCTGTGAATGTATCCTTTGTATCTCCAAGGTAGGAACATTTTTTTTTCAACTTTATATCTTGTTATTGATTACACACTAACCCCACTCTAAATTCTGGTGGAATTTATCTGGCTAGTATTTAGTGTCCAAGACTTTCAAAAGTAGCAAGCAATTTCGGATTGCTTCCTTTTTGGGTGATCCACTTGAGGCATGTTAAAGAGGCCTAGTTTTCAGATGCAGGGAGCTAGGTATTTTCTGAATATGAGACCTTCTGAAGCTGTCCCAAGCTGGAAAAAACTGGACAGTCCTAGCAGATTTCACAAGAAGCGTAATGAAGCACTGGAATGTGTAAACTAGAGAAGTGGTAGAATCTCCATCCCTAGAGGTTTTTAAATCTCAGCTTGACAAAGTCCTGGCTGGGGTGATTTAATTAATGTTGATCCTGCTTTAGGCAGGGGGCTGGATTTAATGACCTCCTGATGTCTCTTCCAGCCCTAGGATTCTGTGATTGTGCAGAGGGGGTCAACAAATATAACAGCACAATCTACCCCAAGCAAGGAACAGACTGTAATAATGAAAGCATCCAGAGTCTTTGATATTAAGAAATCATACCTGTGTGTGTGGATGATTATTAGCATTTATGCACTGAATAAACAGCATCATGAATATTTAAAATATGTAAGAATAGTTCAGTTTTTAAAAAATGATAATGAACCAATTATACCACTGGCTGGATAAAATCAGATACACAGATAAATTGCTTTTTTAAAAAATCTCATTATAAAGTTCATTATTCATAAGAAAGTATAATCAGCAATAAATCAGTTCTTTATAATGGGACTGACCTTAAATATCCTCATACTAAATACTCAGGAATAAAGTAAATGACAAACTGGAATGCTCACTCCCTGTCTAAGACTTGGCTGCAATAATCATAGTAAAGAATTCATGAGCTAATTATAATTCACAGGATAGTGGACAAAAGTAAGGAGTACTAATAGAGGTTTCCGTTTAATTTAATCACAGGTTGATTTGTTTATCTGCTTAATCTTATCAAAAGCTCCAAAGTGAAATCATTACTACTAAAACAACTTTCACTCTTTGGAAGGGATTCTGTCTCTAAGTCACCTGTAAATCCATTGCAGTTTCACACCCAGGTGCAAAATTTGTGTGAGAACAGATTCAAGCCCTTTCTTTTATTTAGTATTACTACTTGTATTAAGGATGAACCTTAGGGCCTGAATCAGTGACAGAACTCTGCAGGGTTAGGGAATACACAGACACATCCTGTGGTACAGCTCCACTCCTTACTGATGCATGCCATTTGCAGGGAAGATATGATTGGATGATTCAATTAGTGGTGACAGAATGTTCTTAATTAGAGACAAGTTCTGGGACCTTACCTTGAAATAATGAGCAGAAGAAAATCCTTCAAACTATCCTTTATATATTCATAGGTGGAAGCCTGGAATCTAGGTAATGATTGTTGCAAGTCAATATAGGACAAGGTCTTTCCCTATATATTCCTTCAAATCATTCCTCGAACCCCACCTGTTCCATGACATTTTCAATATTTGCTAACATACGCATAACTCCATCATAAACCAGCTGCGTTTAACAATACAATCACTCTTGCTGTCTTCAGATTATAAATTCTTCATTGGTAGGAACTGTGACTTTATTTTCTGACTGCAACACTGAATTTAGAGTGGGGTTCTGAGAGTTGTTGAACCAAACTGGAAACCCTGTATATAAGCCGGAGCAGGAGGGGGACAGGCTGCAGCACTCCCTGCACCACTAGTTCCAGCACTATTCTTGGTTACAAATTATACCTCCAGATTAGGGGCACTGCTATGGGTGCCCACATATATTTATGGCTGACTTGGAACAATGATTCCTCGGCTCTCATCCCCTATTATCCCTGCTTTACTTATGATACATCAATGACATTTTTATCATTTGGGCCCATGGTGAAGAGACTCTAGAAGAATTCAACAGAGATTTTAACAATCTGCATCCCACCTTCAACTTCAGCCTTGACCACTCGTCATGAGAGATACGTTTCCTGGACACTACAGTACAAATGACTGAAGGCCAGATCAATACCACTCTCTACGAGAAACCTACTGACTGCTGCATTTACCTACATGCTTCTAGCTTCCATCCTGCACACTCCACACAATCCATCGTTTATAGTCAAGCCCTGAGATAAATTGCATCTGCTCTGATCCTACTGACAGAGACCAAAAACTACAAAATCTCTACCAAACGTTCAGAAACCTGATTTACCCACCGGGAGAAGTAAAAATACAAATTGAGAGGGACAGACGAATACCCAGAAACCAACTACTCCAAAATAGGCCCCAAAAAACCAAGAACAGAACACCACTTGTTATTGCCTACAGCCCCCAACTCAAACCACTGCAGCACATCATTAAAGACCTGCAACCGCTCCTAAATCATGATGCCGCACTCCAGAAGGCCCTAGGTGATAGTCCTGTTCTCTCCTACAGACAACCTCCTTACCTTCTGGGGGTTCTCACTAGCAATCACAGGCTATAACACAGTAATACTAATCCTAGAAATTTTCCTTGCAACAAGCCCCATTGCCAACTTTGTCCACATATTCGTTCTGGAAATACCATCACTGGACCTAACCACGTTAATTACAGAATCATTAGTACATTTTCCTGTTCCTCAACTAATGTTATATATGTCACCATGTGCCAACAATGTCCAGATATTTGTATATGGGACAGACTGCAAACACTTTTCACCAACGAATGAATGGACAGAGAGTAGACATCAAAAATCTCCAGATACATAAATCTGTCAGCCAGCACTTTATTGCAGTGGGCCACTCTGTTACAGACCTGAGAGTTTCTGTTCTGCAGAAAAGAGACTTTAACAACCATCTATATAGAGGGAATGTTCAGAACTAACACTCATATTCAAATTTGGCACATTAACATATGATTTGAACAGGTACAGCAATTACCTGACCCATTACAAGGACTCTTTTACATACTTTGATGCTTTATCTAATGCTCACTTCCCCACCCTTCACCCCCCCTTGCTCTTCTATCTTATTTGCCAACAATGATAACATTTTTTCTGATTTGTCAACCTTGATAACAATTTTTTATATATGTGCTTTATATATTGAGTCTGTTCTGGTGAGGTTACAGATATGAAGAAGTGGGTCCATCCCACAAAAGCTCATCACCTAATAAATTATTTTGTTAGTCTTTAAAGAGCTAATTGACTGCTTTTTTTTTAGTGTAAACAAGATTAACAACATAGATTTGAAATTGGTGCTGGAAGAAAGATCATCTAGTATCTGGGATTTTTTTTTTTATTTTTTTGAATCACACTCAACCCTGAGAACTTTTACAAATATTTATTCTCCTCCAAATATAAGTTGTTCCCTCCCTCCCTCACTGATTTTGTAATGTTATTTGTCATGTGAATGACTGTTTTATCTTGCTTGGAAGCTGGTGAAATTCATGATAAAGAATGATAATTCTGACACACTCTGGGAGAGAATGCCAAATGTGGTCCAGATGCCAAGAAAACTCTGGCCCTTGAACTGTCTTTGATCCTCCCTCCAAACCACCGCTTGAATTTTTAGCAGTGTAGCTGTCATACAGACAATTCGTAAGTAATCTAGGAGAACTGTGTTCTGAACAAGAAGAGTATTTTGTAGCTAAGGCACAAGACAAGCTAAAGCATAGACGGTAAGAGAACTTGGATCTTATTTTCCTCTGTCACAGACTTCCTCTAGACTATTAAGCAAATCGTTTTGCCTCACCATGCCTCAGTTCTCCTATTTGTGAAATGTGGATGTTCTTCCCTATATCACCAGCTTTTTGTGAGGGTTGATTCACTAATAAGGCACTTTGAAGCACCAGAATGGAAAGAACTACAGAAATAATATTATGAATTGTCTAAAATGTAATAATAAATGATCAATAAGAAGACGGAGCAAAGGTAAAGCAACCATCTCCATTATTTTTCATACACAGGGGAAATTTCTCCTTGGGTGCATCCACACTAGGAACTAACTTTGAAGTTAACTTCAAAGTTAGGGGCTACTTCAAAGCAGCCAGCAGAGTGTCTATATATCTTTTCCCTTACTTTAAAGTTGACTTCGAAGTAAGGGAGCCCAACTTCAAAGTCCTTACTCCATTCCTGGCAACGGAGTAGTGCCCTACTTCGAAGTTCAAATTCGAAGTTTAAGTTTTGTCTACACTACAAAATAATTCGGAGTTGCTTACTTCGAAGTACAACTTCGAAGTAACAGTCTTTGATGCTGAGCATCTACACACATCTACTTTGAAGTTTAACTTCAAAGTAGATGTGTGTAGATGCTCAGCTTCAAAGTCTGTTACTTTGAAGTTGTCCTTCAAAGTAAGCAACTTCAAAGATATTTTGTAGTGTAGACTCGGCCCTTGTGCAGGTTCTTTTCAGCTACTCTTCAGCTTAACTTCCCGGTATCTCACTTGCAAGAGGGAAAAAAGCCCTTATAATGCATTTGAGTTTCTGAAGTCATTTTAACTAAAATACAAAAAGAAAAAAGTTCTCACTTTAAATAATTCAAGAAGAGTATAGTGAATGGGCTGAATTAAGGACTGTGTCTAAAGTTGTCTTAAAGACTGAGATAGCAATCAGTGTGTTATCAGCAGAAGCCAGGAAAGCACAGGTTTAAAATAAGAATCATTTTAAAAAACAAAGTATAGTTAAAAGAATCAAGTTCAGTGTCCTATTTGCTGAAGAAATGTTTGTCTTTCAGTAATTTTGCCTTACTCTCTGGAGAGTGACTAGCTAGCCAAAGAAAATGATGTGAAAGCTGGGAAGAATTTCTTCCTTGACCTTCACCATCCTTACCTGACCAATTGCTGAGAGCAAGGAAGTGGTCAGATTCACCCCTGTGCAAATACAAGCAGCAACACAAGAATGGAAGAGCCCTGATGGGTAGCCTCTTGCCCAGGATTTGTTGGGGATCACTGAAGTCCCTGACACAGTATTGGACAAGTCTGTGCTCTGAGGGTCAGCGTGTGTGTGTGTTTCTTCCATGCACTGTCCCAGCTCTGTGCAGATAGTGGAGGTAGCAGATTTTGCTAGAACTGCCCCAATAGCCACATACTCCATTTTCAGCAAAGGAATTTGGTCAGGTTTATCGTCAACAAAGCACTATATTGATTCCTGAAACTGGCTACAAGTACACCCCATGCACAAACACCTGTGACAATGGACACAGCTCAGTTAGTAGTGGGACTTTTCTTTATCCCCCTCAGCTAGCCAAAGACGACATTCCTTCTGTGATACCTTTTAACACACCAATACAAACAAGTTGCATACAGCCTCCCTGACACATGTGGGTGCCATCAAGCACCTTGCATCAATTGGTTTGACCGAAACATTTCTATCCATCATGCTGTCATTCTGACTTTATCTTTTGGATGGGTAAGCATGTTCCTGTTATCGCTGGGGGAATGTTTTGGTGCAGTGAAGTTCTGGTACCACTTTTCTGGATTGTGTTTGCATGAGTGCTCTGTGCCTAATGCTTCATAGGAATGTGTATTTCTGCAACATCATCCGTGTACTCACCAGATTCTGGGAGCAGACCTGTTGAGTTGCCAACTGTTTAATCACATAAATCCAAATATCTTTGCCCCACCCCTGCCTCGCCCCTTCCCTGATGCCCTTCCCCTTCCCCCAAGGCCCCACCCTCACTCAAACCACCCCCATCCCTCCATTGCTCGTTCTCCCCCTCTATCCCTCACTTTCACCAGGATGGGGCAGGTGGTTGAAGAGTGGGAGAGGGTGCATGTTTGGGGCCACTTTCAGGAGCAGCACAGGGCCAGGGCAGGTAGGGTGGCTGGCATATTCCTCTTTTTGGCTACCACGCGGGGGGGGGCGGGCAGGGTTGGTCAAGGAGTCCCTATGGTCTGTCTTCACCTTGAGCAACAACTCTGCAGCCAATGGGAGCTCTAGGGCAGTGCTTGCAGGGACATTAGGCAAAGTCCCTCCAGAGACTTCATCACATCCTCTCCCTCTCCTCAACACTCTGCCACAGCTCAGCCCAGAGCCCCTTCCCACACTCCAAACCCCTCAGCACAGGGGTGAGAAATCAGAGGCAAGCAGAGGTTAACCCAGTCAATGCACGCTGGAAGTTCTTCCCTTCACTCTCTTTTTGACTGGGGCCATTAAAGCCAATGACTAGGGTGTTCTGGCTGGAACCCCAGAAAGCCTATATTGTCTATTACACATCTCTTTTCATCTTCTAAAAGGCCCTCTGATGGCCAGGACTAGTGCCTAGGCTCTCCATTATAGCTGTGCAGAGAGCTTTTAATATAAACACCGCAAAAACCACTAGACAGGTGCAGAACATCATAGAGACACAGAAGTGGAGGCACCTTTCAGCATCTCAATACTGCTGAGTAGAGCTCAGGTGCTGTGGTACTAACTGGAGTGGGCATTCCATACCTTTTTACTGATTTCAGCATGTCGTGACTACAGAGGTTGGCTGAGCCTTTGTTCACAGTCACAGGGGAGGGAGAGCTGCACCGTTCTAGGAGCCCCTGCTTTCAGCATCCCACCTCTCACTGGCTCCGCTCTGACAGGGAAATGAGGGTAGCACTAGCACGGGAGCAAGACTGCACAGCTTTACGAGGCTGAGCTACAATATCGATTGAGTGGATGGGAGTGCATCCCAAAAACATACAAACAGACGCACTTGGTCAGACTGATAGTCCATCCTGCACAGTATCATGACCTCCAACAGCAGCTACTGCCAGTTGCAGAGCTGTGCCATCCACAGGCATGCCGTCCCAGGCCCCACCCTTTTGGGGACATGTAGGGGGTAGGGGACCAGTGCCGGCAGAAAGGGTAAATCCTGCACACACACACACCTCCACGTATTTCTTTCTTTCTTTCTTTCTTTCTTTCTTGTTGCAGACCCCCTGGCTGGAGCTGACCTGTTCATTCATCTTCCTGATAGTGGAGGGTTGTCTGCCAGCTGCTGGTCTTAGTGCTCATCCATCTCCCTAGTGCCACTCCAGCATGCAGTCTGTGCAGGCA
Source organism: Carettochelys insculpta (assembly GCF_033958435.1). Classification (NCBI taxonomy): domain Eukaryota; kingdom Metazoa; phylum Chordata; order Testudines; family Carettochelyidae; genus Carettochelys; species Carettochelys insculpta. The sequence continues at coordinate 92,310,691 of NC_134139.1, read as the reverse complement.
GGCTGACCTGACCTGACCCTGCCCTTCCGAGTTTCCACCTTGGAGGGGCAGTCCCTTCTCTTTTCTGACAGTGGGACCCTCCATGAGCCCAGGGGGTCTTTCCAAGCACAGGTAAGTGACAGCAGTCCGTCTCCACCAGCGCCCTTCACCCATATCAGTTGGTCCCCTCACTGTCCCACAACTGTATTTCTCCCTCTCCCAGCCTTGGGTGTGTGTGGGTGCAGGGTGGTGGGGGAGACTTTGCCACCAGGCTCCAGGCTGTGGGAGGCAGCCATTACCACCCACTGCCTCAAGGCCCTCCTTGTCTTTTTCAGTTCTACAGAAGCAGGCTCCAGCCTTGGGGTTCCCTCTCTGATGTAGCAGGATTTAGAGACCCACCAGGGCTGGCAAATTACAGGAAAACAGCTGAGGGTTACCAGTGACTCCCACCATTTTATCAGCTTTAAAACTCAATTTAAGTCCTCTACACTCTGAGTGGTCACTCTGATTGCTTGGAAATCTGCCTCCTGTGGATGCTGAGGACCACTAGTGATCCAAATGAGTGATTATTTGACCAAGCCTGAGTTATAGGCTGCTCCCCAAAACCTGTTTTCTTCCGGTCCATCAAACAGAGTGCAAGATAATGAGTATGTTTAGATGAATTCAGATGAACTTCATTTAGACAGATGGTGTGAACTCACCCAACCTTCAGTTAACATGACTAAGGATAAGCCAACCTACAACCCTGTTAGACAAAAGCAGTTTTGTAACAGGTGCCCATAAGGTGCTACAATTTGAGATTTATGGGTGGCAATTTGATTTTGATGAAATTGCAATCAGTCAGCAGGGGTGGTGCACAAATGAGGTATGTGAATGCTTCTGAGGCAGGGGCCAGTATTAGGAGTTGAAGGAGTGGAGAAATTAAAGGGGGAGTGGTGTGGAGCAAGGGGCAGGGGGATTTTGGGGAGGTGGATAAGTGAGGATGGTTGGTAGGGGAGGGAAGAAAGTTTGAGGGTTCAGGTTAGGAAGCCATATCTCCCACTGCACGCCCAGCCCCCTGCTCTCCTCATACCTGCTCCCTGCTACTCCTCCAGGCTCCTGGGTCCCCTCAGCCCTGCACTACAAACAGAAGCACAGCACCAGCTAGCACCCAATGGCTAGCAGGCGCAGAGAAAAATGTAAACAAATATATATCTCAGGTGCTGAAAAAGGCAGAAAAGAAAGAAGAGAGAAAAAACAAAACTGGCACTGAAAGCTTCACCGGAAAAGCTTACATTGTACCAAGGATGAGAAATCTGTCACAGCTGGTGAAATAGAAAAATCTGATGCCATTTTCGCAAAAGAAGATATGTGTGAAAGGTATGATCCAGCAAATAGGTCAAATTTACTCAGTAACAAGACAACAGATATTTTAGTGGAGAGACGGGGCCTGTGAAAATTACTGGCAACGCCTATGTTTTTCCAGAGACTAATGACAATCAGTGCTTTCTTCAAGTTGCTGAACAGTGTCATGACTCAAAAATTAAAACTGAAGCTGAGTCCTTGGTGCATTCTGAACCTGAAAATGTTGAATTTCTGGTTGCAATGATTGCTTGGTACAACATAATGTTTGTCATAAATACTGTAAGCATGATACTTCAGTCCAGGGAAATCCAGCTTGTTGTGGCTCCCACATGCATCAGAGGACTAACTAACTTTCTGCAGAAATATAGGAATGCTAGATTTACCTCAGCCAAGAACACAACAGCAGAAACAGCATCTGAAATGGATGTTGAACCTAAATTCCAAGAACCGCATGCGAAACAAACAAGAGGTTAGGTTAGCTGGAGAATTTGCCCAAGAAGGTATTTGAAACCAATTTCTTTCTGTTCATAGTGCATCAGGCTCTTATGTCACTGGTCATATGATTTGAACAAGTGCAAGAGTATACCAACAATTTCAGTTTTTTGTTTGATGTGAAGAAACTCAGAGACATAACAGAAAATGATATGAGGCAGCGGTGCATGGCTTTGGGCACCGTACTGTCTGATGGAAAATCTCCTGGTATCAGTGCTGTAGACCTTTTCTCAGAGCTTCTGGTGCTATGAGAATTCATTTCTGAGGGAACAAGTCCTGTACTTCAAGCCCTTCTGCTTCTTAAATTACTTGATGGTACCTTCCCTAACACAGCAATAGCAGACAGGATTTTGCTGACAATCCCAGTCACAGTGCCTTCAGGGAAGCAGAGTCTTTCCAAATTAAAACTTATTAAGATGTACCTATGAACAACTATGGCTCACAAGAGGCTGGGTGGAGTTGCCTTTCTGGCCATTGAGAAGGAAGTAGTATCAGACGTGGATTACCATAGTCTGGTAACTGAGTTGCCTACAAGGAAATGCAGGAAGGTGGATTTCAGAATGGAAGTAGCATGACATTGAGGGTTTTTTCATTGTATGAGCTTCATTGTAACTATAAAGAAAGAGCTACACTATCATTTTACATCTGGGCATGATCAGTATTTAACTTGTAGCCAGCAGCTCCCCTTGAACTTCATTGTTATCAGATTGCACCTTTATAAAAAATGTTAAGCAGGGGACCCCACACTGGTGATTTGCCCTGGGCCCTGTACCCCTCTGAGGATGAACAGAACAGAACAGAACAGAACAAATAAAGAGTTATCCATCCCCTGCTGTCCAGTCCTATTTTCTGGCAGTCAAAGGCTTAGGGACACCCAGAATTTGGGACTGCATCCTTGAATATCATGAATAATAGCCAACACTAGACCTATCCTACACAAATTTACCAAATTTTGTAATCTAGTTATATTTTTGGCCTTCACAGCAGCCCCTGGCAACAAGCTTCACAGGTTGATTGTGCATTGTGTGAAAAAAGTACTTCCTTTGTTTTAAATCTGCTGTCTATTAATGTCATTGTCTGAGCCGGCTTTTTGTCTAATGAGACGGGGTAAATAATACTTCCCTATTCACTATCTCCACACCAAGTTCTCCATGTCAGCTCATTCTAAGTATCAGTTCTGCCTCAGATGGAAACTGTTACATAATCCATAATAATTACCACCCTAATAATTATTTTTGCCCTTTTCTGTATCTTTTCCAAATCTAACATATCTCTTCTGAGATGAGGTGACCACAACTGCACCCAGTATTGAAGGTGTGGGCATACCATGGATTTGTATGATAGTATTTAGATATTTTCTGTCTTAATATCTATCCCCTTCCTATTGGTTCCTAGTAGTCTGTTAGCTTTTTTGACTGCTGCTAGACTTTGAACAGATGTTTTCAGAGAACTATCCATGACTCTGAGATCCCTTTCATAAGTGATAACAGCTAATTTTAGATCCCATCATTGTATATGTATAGCTGTGATTATGTTCCCAATGTGCATGTATTTGCATTTATCAACATTGAATTTCATCTGCCATTTTCTTGGCCAGCCATCCAGTTTTATGAAATCTCTTTGTAACTTTTTGCAGTCTGCTTTGGACTTAACTATCTTAACTTTGCCACCTGTTTATTTCTTTTTTACAAATAACTTTAGAATACATCAAAAAGTACTTGTCCCAGTACAGGTCCCAGGTGGATATCATTACTTACCTCTCTCCATTCTGAAAAATGACCATTTATTCCTAATCTTTATTTCCTGTATTTTAACAACAGGCCATTTCTTCTTGCTCCATGACTGCTTACTTTGCTTAAGAGTCTTTAAGGAGGGACTTTGTCAGAGGCTTTCTGAAATGCCAAGTATACCATACCCAATAGATCACCCTTATCCGCACATTTGTTGACCTCTCAAAGAATTCTAATAGATGGGTGAGACATGATTTCCCTTTACAAAAGCCATATTGACTATTCCCCAGCATGTTCTGTTCATCTATGTATGTTCTTTATCATCATAGTTTGTTCACATATCTTCTCTGGAAATACCATCACAGGACCTAACCAGGTTACTCACAGAATCATGGGCACTTTCTCATGCTCCTCTACTAACATCATATATGCCATCATGTGCCAACAATGCCCAGATGCTTTGTATATTGGACAGACTTCTAACTCCTTTAGACAAAGGGTCAATGGGCACAAAACAGACATCAAAACACTCCAGATCCACAAACCAGTTAGTCAACATTTTAATGGAATGGGGCATTCTGTCAATGACCTAAAGGTATGTGTGTTACTGAAGAAGAATTATCACACCATTCTGGAAAGAGAAACAGCCGAGCTGGCTTTTATATTCAAATTCGGCACATTAACACATGGTTTAAATTGTGATGGGAACTTTCTGAGTCACTATAGGGGCTCGTCTGCATACTTGGCTCAATCTAATTCTTGACCTTCCCCCCCACACCCCTCCACTCTCGGCTCACCTTGATTATCTTTTTCTGATTTGTCCTCCTTGCCTACTGTTTTTGGTTCTCTGTGCCTTAAATATTGAGTCTGTTCTGGTCTGGCTATGGTCTGAAGAAGTGGGTCTGTCCCACGAAAGCTCACCTAATAAACTATTTTGCTAGTCTTTAAAGTGCTACTTGACAGCTTTTTGTTTTGATAGTTTAAATCAGTTTGCTTAGTACTCAGTTCAAGTTTACTTGCCTTTTATTGCCAGGATTGGTTCTTGAGGTTTTTGTAAAAATTAAATTAGCTATTTGTACAGTGGCTGAATTCAGCAAAAGGTTACATACCATAGTTGTTAGGTCTGCATTTTCATATATGAGGTCCTTCATAACTCTTGGGTGAACACCATCTGGTCTTAGTGATTTATTATGGTTTATTTTATCTTGCTTTCCTCTCAAAATATAGGGCTAAAAACAGTCAGACTTGGGCTGGAGCCCACGCCTTGAGACCCTTCCATCTAGTCAGGTTTCAGAGCCTGAGCTCCACCTAGAGCCTACATGTCTCTACCCTGCTATTTTTAGCATTGTACCAGGCTCTGAGACTTTCTGCTTTAGGTTGTTTGTTGCAGCATAGCCATACCCAAAGGTGGCATGTGGTAGCTGCTTACAACAAACAAGTAGTCTTTCAGAAATTATTTCTTTGTCAGACATATGTGTGTGTGTATATATATATATATATATATATATATATATATATATAAAACTTATGTTGTATCCATCATAAATATCATAGACCATTGAGAGTCAAAGCCTTTCTAGTGGTCTGTTGGGCTGATGTTAGCAAGACAAGCTAATAGCTAATCATAAAGCGTCTGCGGCAGTCGAAATATCTTTTACTCTGGCTCCCCACAAGAAGCCTGTTTTTCAGCAGATTCAATTAGTCTTTCACAACAACTTTCTTACTAAGTTAAAGGAATTGGATGGAGAAAGAGGGTTTCCCTCGGTCTTGCCTGGTGACATTATTCCACTGGGGAGCAAATCATCTAAGCATGTTTAAAGTAGGGTGTATAGACAGAAGGTCTTCCACAAGCCTAGGTGGTGTCCTAACCACTGGACTATAGAATCATTCTCTAGTCCTGTAACTTTCATTGTGAGTATGGCATTAAACGGTCATTGGGCCAAAGAGAGATAACATTTGGGCATGTTTCTGTAGCCCCAAAGGATAGCACATGCACAAAAGAGGTGGGAGACCCTGGATCCAGTCCCTCTGTTCTAATCTCTCTTCATTATTTATCCAAAGTGGAATAGCTTCAAATGGGGAGTCTGATGCAGCTCCATATCAGAATATCCCATAGCTCAGCAATTAGAGCATTCTCCTATGGAGTGAGGCTCCCTGTGCAAATCCTTTCTCTTCCTGCAGAAAGAGAAGATTAAACCTGGGTCTCCCACATCCCAGGTGGGTAACCCCTGAATTAAAAGTTATTAGGTGGGAACTGGATTTCTGAATGGGTGTTAATTCATTACCACCTCTGGATGGCTTTCCAATGGAACCCATCTGGCAGGCACGCTGAGTAGATGACTAGTGGATCCAGCCTCATGCATGATTTAGGTGGCCAAATGCTTATCTTCCCTTGATTTTTGAATGGCTCTGGAGCATAGGTAGGAGATAGGCATCCAGAAAAGAGAGACAAGTGTGTGTTCAGAGGCAGAAATGCTCTTACTGAAAAATCTTGGTGTTAAATAAGTTTAGGGGCCTACAGGGTTTGCCAAAATTTTTGTGGATCTCAGTAGTGCCACAACTAGGACTTATCCCCCCAGCTTTCAAGTTTAGACTCCTACATCTGGGATTTAGGCTCCTAAGTCCCTTTGTGGATCCAAATCTCAGCTACTGCTTTAAGCAAGGGAGGCACACTCCTGCCCTTAATGCTTATTTACAGGAAAATATTGCAACATCCCTTTGAAAACTGGTTGACCACCTCTGCTTGCCAGCACAGTTGGATGAAGTTACCATGACTACTTTTCTTTCCCATCCCCTTTGGAGCAGTGTGTCTCTAAGTCACTAAAATGGTGCCTTGGCCCAATATATGAGGTCATGTCCTCACTCCCATGCACACTAGGGATGAGGCCACCATCATGTCCACTGAAGCATTTTGCATCACAATTTGGTAGAATAAGAGGGCACTAAGGGGTGCAAGGCTTTGATTGCCTGGAGCTCAGTGTGGGGCCAGGGTCCCAGTTAGTACCTACTGAGAGGATGTCTCTTGACACGTGTCTACCAGGAGCAGGGCTCATTTTATTTGCTCAGATTTACTGACTTGGAAAATGAAAAACAGAAAACTGGTAACGGCACTGTAAAGAAGTAGTGATACAACGCCAGTTCATTTCACATCAGCCTTATAGCTGCTATCAGTCTGCCACAGCTTTTGAATACTACTGATCTGGATCCAAGCAAAGCAGTGATCTAGAGGTAATGGTTCAGTAGCTCATTACTAGTTCCAACATCTATCTTGGCACTTTCTATTCCAGTCTATGCTAACGATAGAAATTCAACATTTGCCAAATGACAAAAGCCAGGTGGGTTTTATAGCACCTAAAGAAGAGCTCTGTGTTTCTCAAAAATTTGTCTCTTTCAGCAACAAAAGTTGGTTCAATAACAGAAATTACCTCTCCCATCTTGTCTCTCTAATACTGGGGGACTGACACAGATACAAGACCACTTCACATAAAATACTGCACCTGGGATCAGACTTAACTGGCAGAAGATGTGAAATATATTTACAGACTTCAGTAAATCTGATGTATATTCCAATGATATCCAGTAAGAGTTTTCCATAGCATGCTGCTGTCATAACATTAGTTCCCTGTGCCATTAAAATAAAATAAAATAAAATAAGAGAAAACCTTTGGCAAGTTAGAAGAAGACACTTGTTTCAGAAGCTTTAAAACTACGTGTATTAATCTACTGCTATATAGCCTTCGGAAGATTTTTAAATTCAGTGTGTACTTTGAGCAAATATAATTTTTGGAAGAAAACCCATTATGCAGGCATAGAAAAATAACTAAGTTCAGGGGGAGATAGATGAGATGTGAATAGATGCAATGTCTGTAAAGAAGCCATGTTTAGAAAAGAGTTCCCTATAGAAAAATAGTAGTGGAGGAGAGGACAGAGGACTGCCCCAAGGCTCAGGAAACCTGGATTCTAGCTCCAGCATGATCACTGGCCAGCTGTGTGACCCTGACCAAGCCACTAAATTTCTTTGTGTCTCTGTTTCCCCACCCATCATTTGTGTCCAGGTGCCAAACGAGATCGGGGCCCTGCTGTGATTGGCACCATACAAAATCCCTACCCTGAAGAGCTTACAATCCGACAAGAGAAGACAGACAAGGGGTAGAACACACAAGCAGAGCAAGAAACAGGATGGGAAGCAATCAGCCTGCTCGTCCCACCGTTTGTTTCCATGGGCAGGAGGTTGGCGGGGAGGTTGTGTTGTGAGGGGATTAGCTAAGCAGAAAAACAAAGAGAGAGGTGAGGGGACATAAAAGCGGGGAGGTGAATGACAGGTGGCAGAGACAACCTGTACCTGCTGATACTTGAGGGGTAGGGAGGGAGAGTGGCACAATGAGGGCAGCTGATATTATTGACCTCCGTGTGAGCATGCTCAGAACAAGCCAGGAATCAAATCTGACAAGGGATGTAACGCCGCCTGAGCCCTGACACATCCCCTCTGACAGGTGGAGTGAGGCTGAGGTGCAGACACTGTGTTGAGGGAGCTGGAACAAAGAGTTACAGGAGAATCTCCAGTGTGAGAAATGTGACAGCAGTCTTGTGTCAATCTTTGGGGCAGCAACTGATGAGGCCACTCTGCCAGCTGGAGAGTTTATGGAGCTGGGGATTTGCTCCTGCCTGGAATATTTCTCTTGCTGTTAGTGCACATGAGGCTTTCCTAATGTCTCTGGAATGTTTGGCAGCGGGGCACTGAGGGAAAGGAGTGGGTCCAACTGGACTCCATCTTTCCCTCTTCCTTCCCCAATGGTGCAGTAGGGAGGATGCTTCCAAGTCTTCTTTGCCACCTTGAGCGTTTCTCTAGGCTGTCTGGATGTGGGTTCTTTCCTGAATTTTTTTCCTGGGCTCCAGCCCACCACCACATTCTATGTATGTATAAGTTTATTTTTTTTAATAAATATCACTATTTTCCGAAAGCAAACGAAAAAGAATTGTGCTGTTAGCACAATATCAAAAGTTAAGAGAACGTGTAATAAAAAAAGAAAACTACATCCATCTTAAGGGGATGTTGTCAGGTGTCATATACTGAGACGTACTTCCACTCAGTTTCATAAATGAGAGGCAGGTGACAGACACGCACACACAAAGGGAAAAAGTAACATTTCTGGCACTGTTCTACATGAGATGCAGAATCCTTTCTAGCAAGTTTCAAGACATCAGTCCTTCATCTCCCATCACACAACCAGAACTGTTTGTGCCAAATGTGTCTTGCTACTTCCACAAAGAACCCTTTTTTTTTTTTTGTAAAATGAATAATATTTTTAAATGCTAAAGAATGCTAAGGCTGTATTCCAGCCATCTGGTCTATGTATGTGGATCAGATGGCAGGACTGAGCCTGCATGGAGATGGACTAAATGAAGTCAGTGGAAGTCTGCAAAAACACAGCAGTTCCTCTATGCAGATCAGAATACAGGACCCGAACATAAGTAATGAAAATGCCAATGATTCTTTGACACTGTGGGAAGTAAATAACAATTTAATAGAAGTATAGCCCTGACAGCACATAAGTCTTCAAAATGTTTATATCCCTATTCAGTAGACCATAGATTCCAGTTAACATCCATGGGAATTTATTCTCTGTGATGAGTTAGTCACTGGAGAGCATTCATGTTGTTCAGTAAATGCAGAGGGAATACATAGAATTTACAAAGTAAAAAGAACTTTTAAAAAATCAAATGCAAGAATACCTGTGGGTCTAGTAACATCTATTCCAGTTCACTCCAGTCTAAAGAAAGAAAAAGAAAGAAAAAGGGGTAAAATACAATTGTTTTGCTTGTCTTTTATCTGTAAGAGAAATATTTTTGCACCACGAAAGAAATATTTCATCTAGCCTCTTCCCTGTCCCTCTCCCGTGAAGTCAGTCTAGGGACAGTGACTTGCAGCTAATGCTTCCCTCTCACATAGAGCTGTGTGATTAATGGATTGTTTTAGGCTCTGTGTTAATTAAAAATGTTTAATTTCAATTTGAGCAGTTTTCTACATTTAATTTTTAAAACAAAATTAAAGTAAATTTTAACACAAAAAGTTTTTTCAAACTGAAAAAATATAAATGTTTGTTTTGAAAATATGGAAATTAAACATTCAGATTTTATCTGATTTTATTTTTTGTTTTTGAGTTTGTTTAACTGGTTGGTGGGTTGTTTGTTTGTTTGTTTAAAGTTTTTCTCACTAAAACACTCCTACAAACAAAAAATTGAAATAAATTTGTTAAATCCTTCTGTGTGGCTGAAATTTGCATTTTTCATAACAGCAAATTTTGATTAAAAAATTTCATCTACCGCTATGCTCATGTTTCTCTAAGGGCACATGTGCTAGAGATCCTGTCAAGCTGCCTGCTTGGGCTGTGGTAAGAAAGGACTAGCCAGCCAGCTGTGGAGATACAAGGTTGAAAAGCCATCTCTGATTTCAGGCAACTATTGGAGAACAGGCTGGCATTCAACAAGAGCACACCCACACTCAGGAATCTATCATTAAGAAAGGCCTAGGGAAGGGTGAGGACAAAAAAATGGAAAGACAGCAGAAGTCCACTCTAAAAAGTCCTGGGAGTGCAGAGAACTTTAGGCTTGTTTGGGCATGAAGAAGTGAGCATTTTCAACCTATTTCGGGGCTGGGTGGTGGAGGGAGGGTATACACACTTCTATGTTACCTTTTTGAGACTTGCTTTCCAGACGTCCTGTTGGGTGTGCTTATAAATTAATAAATTCTTCTCAACCTTCTAAATTTATAATACAGACAAATGTGAGCACTACCCAAAAGCAGTTACAGAAATTTTGATAGGAAAGTAATCTTCTCAGGCTGTACTGCTTGACATATAAGAGAGCCAGCTTGTTCACAGAATGGATGACAGCCTCCTTCTCAAACCTCTCCTCTCCATGTCCCTTGTAAAACCTGAGTCCTACCATAATAGGAATCTGTAACTGCATGTATTAATTTATGTGAATCCTTGTGCTTGTAGAACTATCTTATCAACACACATCCATACCGTGCTGCACATATTTTTAAAAGTATCAAGAAAAAAAACAACTTCACAGTGTATTACAATGGCAATGTAAAACGTGATTTAAGCAAGCCTATTGGAAAAGCAACTGTCAAGCTTCAACCTAAACTACAATGCATGGACCTGAAAACTAGCAAGTCAGCTCTTAGTATGAACTTCAGTACATGTGACTGAAATAATTACAATGAGAAACACATTGCTAAGGAAGTAAAATCTATGCAGAAATCAGTAAGGAGGTATGAAGGATTCCCCATGCCACAGTAATTGACAGCTCCAGGTTTGACCCTAGAGCTAATGGTGGCAATACAGCCTTTCTGTGATGAACAATGGATGGGTGTCTTGCCCAGAGGACAAGCATTGCAAAGTACGTTCGCATCTAAATGATGTCAGTGTTTTCATTAACCTTTCAGTTGGAGATAATTTCAAGTACAGAACCAGTCATCTTTCCCCCCTCCTCCACACTGAACTGTGGCATTCTGTACAAAATGCAACATGGAGCCAACCTCATTTTCCCAGATCGTTTCTCTAATTCACCCAAGACCTAAATATGTCCCTGGCATAAAGCATACATGCTTTTGGTTCTTCTTGTTTGTTGATATAAATTCACACAAACTTTTATCATCAGGATGTCATTCCTTATCTTCAAGGCCCTCAGTAGCATGGTCCCCATGATATGTAGATAAGCATCCTAAAGCTTGGGCAAGGCCACTGTGATCCACAACTTTGTTCATGAGGCACAACGGACTTTTTTACCAGAAGGTTAACATCATCTTTGTCGGAGACCGATATTTCCAGGGACTGGTTTGAAACTGTGGACTGAGCCTCCTCCTGCCCTCCCCCATCTCCAGGAACTAATGACAGTCACAGACTTCAGCTCCTTTTAATACAACCGTAAGAATGTGTGCGTGAAACAAATATAACCACTCTACCAAACCAAAACACTTCACTGCACACAGTTCTCTGCCTACCGGAACAGGATGAGAAAGTACAAACCATACAAGACAGGTGTTACCCACTTTGCTTAATGCACTACCAGAAGGTGTGCGGATACTATGGTTGGGGGGGTTAAGAACTTATGTAGAATACAATTATATCTTTGGTGGTATCTAGACCAGATCTTCATAACAGGCCATTTCCACTTCTGGATCTAAACTGGAAGTGCAGGTTACAATTCACAGAGTAGAAGTTGGGGACTTCAGTCACTATACAAGGAGAGGTCTTAGATTTCAAGCCCGAGTCTCTCATCTATATTTTTACATGTAAATCATAAGTAAAAAGGGCTTATTACGCTACGCTTGTTTTTCTTCACTTTGCCTTCTTTTCACGAGACCACTTTTTCTGAGGTCACTCAGCAATCAATGGACTCAGAGTCAGAAATTCACACTGCAAAATGGAAGAGTTCTGCTTGGATTCTTTGTTGCTTTGTTGCTTATTTAAATCGTTCATTTCTTTGTTTCCTTGCCTGTTCCCATTTTTGAGGAAAACAGAAGATTTGAGGTGAAATGTTTTGCTTCTCTCTAATAAAGTATGAGTTTTTCCTGGATTCAATGAAAAACTGCATTTTTGTATAGTTACCTACAGATCTAGTTACATATTATTAAAAGGGAGAATAGATTCCTTTCCATCTCTGCTGCTCATGGAACAATAGCCCAAGTACTTTTGCGTTACATTTACACTAGAGAGTTTTGTACACAAAACTGGGGTTTTGTAGACAAAACTTGCGGAGTGTCTACACACAAAATGCATTTTGTCACCAGAAACAGTTGAAAAAAAGCAGCGTAGACACTCTTGGGGCCCTTTTGTCACCAGAGCGGATCAAAAGATTGATCTGCTTCTATGTGTAGATGCAATCTGTTGACAGAAGTTTTGTCTGAACATCTCTTCCAGTGTTAATTTCTGTAGACAGATGCTTCTAGTGTAGACATAGTCTTGGAGAAAAGCCCTTGTGTCAACACCCTTTCTCCTTTTTTCTCTTTAAGCTTTTGTTCATGGTATAAGGGAAATAATGTGGCTCAATTACCCGCTCCTTACATTTAGTGACTTCCCATTCTTTCAGTCCATTTGCCTTCTGAATTCTTGTTACGCTTGTACATTCCCACAACAAAAATTCCACAGCAACATAGTGTGTGCACTGTCCAGCTATTTTGGGCTTAATCTATAGTACAAAGGATGAAAGCTGAAGTCTGGTCCTTCTAGCTCCCACAATTCACAGGAAAGCTAATGAGGAATGAATGTGAGTCATGAGCTGTGTCTACACGTGCACGCGACTTCGAAGTAGCGGCACTAACATCGAAATAGCGCCCGTCGCGGCTACACGCATCGGGCGCTATTTCGAAGTTAACTTCGACGTTAGGCGGCGAGACGTCGAAGTCGCTAACCTCATGAGGGGATCAGAATAGCGCCCTACTTCGACATTCAACGTCGAAGTAGGGACCGTGTAGACGATCCGCGTCCCGCAACGTCGAAATTGTGGGGTCCTCCATGGCAGCCATCAGCTGGGGGGTTGAGAGACTCTGTCTCTCCAGCCCGTGCGGGGCTCTATGGTCACCGTGTGCAGCAGCCCTTAGCCCAGGGCTTCTGGCTGCTGCTGCTGCAGCGGGGGATTCATGCTGCATGCACAGGGTCTGCAACTCGTTGTCGGCTCTGTGTATCTCGTGCTGTTTAGTGCAAGTGTGTCTGGGAGGGGCCCTTTAAGGGAGCGGCTGGCTGTTGAGTCCACCCTGTGACCCTGTCTGCAGCTGTGCCTGGCACCCTTATTTCGATGTGTGCTACTGTGGCGTGTAGACGTTCCCTCGCTGCGCCTATTTCGATGTGGTGCTGCGCAACGTCGATGTTGAACATCGACGTTGCCAGCCCTGGAGGACGTGTAGACGTTATTCATCGAAATACCCTATTTCGATGTCGCCACATCGAAATAGGCTACTTCGATGTAGGCTTCACGTGTAGACGTAGCCATGGAGCACAGAGAAGCTTTGCAGCCAGGGATACGTTACTGGCAAAAGAGCTCACTCACACACTAATATTTCCTGCTTAAAAAAAAATGCCGGTGCAGGTTATGAGAGGATCAAAACAAAATATTTAATATAAAGGAACAGAGCAGAAATGCCATGTGATGTAGCAGTCACTCAGTGCAGATGTTTGTTCCAGACTTTCTTCCACCCTGTGCAGATGCCTCCTCCATAGCTGAGTAGTAATTTCAATTTCCATTTGGGAGGAAATGTTGCATCTCTTATGCAAAACTTTCCACCCCTCCAATAGGGTTTTGAATCAGAAGAAAAGTCAGAAATGCCAGCGTTTCCCATGGAATTATACATGCATATATGGAATTCTTCAAAAATTCGCACCTGCCCAGCTGGCTCCCACCTTCCTTGAAAGCATTTGTAGCCAGCTGATCAGCAGTGCACTCCATATCCCTCACATCTGGCTCACAAGGCTGGGCAGTAAGCTGGAGAGCCAGAGAGCCAGCCCACCTGGGGTTTCTGTCTAAACTGTCAGTGGGATTTGACATGTTCCCACAGAATGTTTAGATCTGACAAATCAGCATTTCTCTCAGAAAACTCTTCTCTCGGGAAAATTTCTACCAGCTCCAGTCTCAACTTGCTATTACATAATCCTCTGATTTCAAATATAGCACAGACTTGTGCTGGGGCATAACTTGGAGCTCAAATGTCCACTTGGAAGATGGTAAATGTCCTGTAATTGGCTTCAGCCTTCCTTGATTTAGAACTACTGGACTTTGCTTTATAACTCATGAACTGTCATCAACAACTGATGTCTTCTGAACCCACCTGACCTTAGCTCTGCCCCACCATCAAGTGCATTCCGAGTGCAGCTGTCCTCCAGAGAGCACTGATTAACTTTCCCCACATGTTTCAATAATACATTTTTCACTTGGTTAGCTCAGAAACGGCTGAAGCTATAAACGTCGAGCTTGGCTGCTTCTGTAAAAATCATTCATGCTGAATAGTAAAAGGCAAATATGAAGTAAATTTGGCTTGGTATCTTTAATCACAAGTAAAATATATTGTATAGAGTTACATTCAGCATTTGTTTATCAGTTCTGTCCTTAACTGAGATGATGATAATAAATGGATCCTCAAATATATGAAATCAAGTGGATATAAATAGTCTCATGTACACCTGCAAACCTGTCACTTAAAATGCTCATAATTTTAAGAGTGAGCTGATTGTCTTCAAACTGGACTGTTTTTGTTACTACTAGATATTCATTAATCAAGCTAAGTTTAAAGTTTCTGGCTTTACTTGGTTTTGAGTTACCTTATAACAAAAATATCCTCCTTTGCCCATTTGAAAGAGGTGCAATTTCGTTTCATTTTCACATTACTCAGAAATGGCTGAATTAATTTTACTGAAATTTACTGGAACCTTCCCTTCCCTACTTTCCTCCACCTCCAAAAAGAAAGGCACATTTGACTTGAGACCATGCCTGCCAAACTTGAGCCCAATACATATTTGAGAAAAAAAGCTAATGGCAGCATAGAATGGGGAGTGTACTAGGGCTCCTACTCATTACAAAATTTTACCATGGTCGTAAGTCAAGTGGTAGAGGTCTGTGCTGGGATGTAATGATCCACGGTTCAAACTCTGCTAATGAGTCATTTAGAAGCTCCTCTGGCTGCACATGGTAGAATGGATTGATATAAGTCCCTCTTGACTTAAAAACTATCCAATGAATTAGCTCATAGGATGCTGCCAGGATCTTGCAGTAATTGTACACCAGTCTGAAGTGGTTTTTGATAATTTTGAATAATTTGGTTCCTGACTGAGCAAACGGCAATATGGAGGAGAAACAAAATGACCAGTAACACAATTTAGAACAGGAAATTGATGGTAGAGAAGTGTCAGCTTGGAAAGCCGTCATATTGGACTTTAGACTCAAGAGATGCTTTCTATTTGAGTTGGAGGAAGGAATATTTTGAGAAGAGATGATCTTTACTGTCTATTAATACTATTAGTTACTCATATAGCTGTCTTTAGTTGCTAAATATATAGATTTTATTGTCTAAACATCTTGAAATGAGAAAAGAGAGGCAAGTATCCAACAAGAAAAGCCCTGAGAGATCTGTACATGTTGCTCGCTTCCAAAATGTTTTCCGTACTTAGGGGTCCCCTTTATCTATGTTTCCTCTGGCTATGAGCAGGAGGCAGTGGAGGTGGAAGGAGTAATACCTCCCTACGCTGTTTTGTTTCTTGACTTTCATGGCATGCAGGCTGTCTTTTAAGTTCAGCATAAACAAAACACCTGCTTTGATTAATCATGCGAGATACTGTGATGACACTAAAAGAAAAAATACCCTGATCTAATTGCATTTGTGCATCTCTTCTTACCCAGGTTATTTTCACCACTCTTGACAAGAAAGATGTGTGTGCGGGGGGCGGGGGGGAATGTTTATTTATTTTCATAAAAACAGATGGTGTTCCTGCCTCCACTTCAGGCTTCACTGGCATTCCCCATAATGTATTTGGAAGTGACAACACAGCATATTTTTACACCTATACACAAACACATGCATGCAAAACTACATCACAGGCACTTTGAAACAGCAGATCATTACTGGAACAAAACTTAGCGGTGTAATCACTACAGCTTTGATTCTTCAAGTCCTCAACACAGGACAGATGTGAGCACAGGTTACATGGGAGAGCAAATGATGTTAGTTCTAGGATCAGAATATTCAGTCTTAGATAGCTAAAATGTAGCATCTAAATCTGTATGCAGATACGTTAATAGTTGAGATACTGAGCTCCTGGATTCCTATTAACTTCAACAGCTGCTGTAAATAGTATGACACATATTACAACCCCAAGCAATATCTGTGGGGACCATATTGTATTAAGACTATGACTGGTTTGTGTATGATTGTGTTTTGCTCAATGGCAGACTAACGCACGAGACACGTCACCATACAACATATAAGATAAAGGTAGGTTGCGGCGGGAGAGGGGATGAAGAGAGGAAGGCCAGAGTGACTACCTGAAGGGCTGCATTTTATGGAAAGTTTTGCAAAAGAAGGAAGAGTGGAAGAGCTGAAAGAGGCATACAGCTGCAGAGCTGTGAATAGTAAGCAACATGAAAAGTAAAGCAAAAGGAGTAGGAAGATATATGGTGACTGTATTGGTGATACTGAAGCAAAAAAAAATCCATCACATAAGTTACATGTACACTTTTTTTCCCTCAACTGTTCATTTTGGAACTGTGAAAGATCTTGAATTAAATATCAGCATAAAAGCTAAACCCCAGAATAGAACAGGGTTAAAAGAAGGGCCAACACTTCCCACAATTAATAATGACAGGATCTGGATCAAAATGTTGAAAAAATTAAGTGACTGAAACATAGACATAAGAAAACAGCATATGGTGACTTGCCTACTTCTGCAATACAGAAATAGCCACAAAATCTAGGACTTATTACGAATGTTGCACTCCAGGGATAAGGAGGTTTATGTATCAATATACATTGCAAAGTTACCAAACTCCCCTGATGTAACTGTGAGTGAACTGGTAAATGTTTTTGTTTGTTTGTTTGTTTTTCCTTCATACCCATCATTAATATAGCTCCATGCATAGATACAAACTTATCAACAGTACAGCTGTTATGCATTATTGGCACAGCTCTCTCATGGCAGAAGTGGAGGTACTTATGTGGTTTAAACTACACCTATTTATACAGTGCCTTTTTACTTGCTGATCTACCCTCCCACCACCAATTTTTGAAAGAGACTAAAATAAAATACAAGAAATGTTATTTATTCATTCAACCTTCTGTTCCCAGCACTGTAAAAGGGAAATGGAATCAAAACTACACAGGGTATGATTTTGTTTTCACTATCATTGACTAGTTATTAATTTGCTTGGCTGTAAACCCATCAGATTCAGTGAAGCTGCCCATATAACAAAGAAAAATACAGCCCTTTGCTTTTATTCACAAATTAATTAGTTTTGGGGGAGGCTGGGGCAATACCTGTTTTAATTCAAAAGAAAGTTCTTCCTCATGATGGAAGGAAAAAGGTCAGATTTACGAGAGAGACACCAAGGAAAGCATTCTTTGGGCTGTAGCAGATACATCAGAGGATACTGCTAGAAGCCAGCAACATGTCATTTTGTTGGAGGGTGACATATAAGAACAGCCACACTGTGCCAGACCAAAGGTCCATCTAGCTCGTTATCCTCTCTTGTGACAGTGGCCAATGCCAGATGCCCCAGAGGGACTGAACAGAACAAAAAATCATCAAGTGATCCCTCCCCTGCAGCCCATTCCCATCTTCTGGAAAATATAGGCTAGGGACACCAGCCTTGCCTATCCTGGTTAATAGCTATTGAACTTACAGAGTACTTTCTTACCAACAGAAGTTGGTCCAATGAAGACATTACCTTTGTCAATATAACAACTGCTGAGCAGGACATACTGTTTACAGCACCAGCAAGTACTATGGTGATGTACAGTGGAGAAATACATCTTTCACCCTAAAACATTTCTTGATTTACTCCTAAGTGGAGCACAGAATATGTCCAATATGTGAAAACAGCTAAACTACTCAGTAATGACAACCAGGATGTAATTAAATTTAATGTCCTTGGGGGATGGGGATACCAAAGAAGTCTACTTCAGTAGCACATAGAATTTCAAAAAGGAGAACCACACAAAAAATGAGGTAGCTAATTAAATGGAAACCAAATAGTCAGAAGTGAGAACTGCCTGCAAGCTGTTTCATAACTTTCAAAATATAGGCTCAAATTAAAGTTATGCCCCAAATAAAAAAAAAACAAATAAAAAAGAGGGCAAAAACTGCCAGAGAGTGAAAGAGGTGGTTAGAGGCAAAAAGACATCCTTTCAAAATTAGAAGAGAAACAGAAAGGAACAAAAAGCCTGGTAAGTCAAGTGTAAAAGTATTATTAGGCAGGCCAAAAAAGAATGAGAAGAGAAATTGTGTCTCAACAATTTATTAGAAGTCTTTGAAGGTGCCAGGAAACATGTGGAAAAGCATGATACTCTAGCCTTTCAGAAAGCCTTAGTCAAGGTCCAATACCAAAGGCTCATAAACATGTAAACAATCTTTGGTTAAGAGTATCAGAGAGGTAGCTGTGTTAGGCTGTATCTTCAAAAACAACAAAAAGTCCTGTGGCACCTTATAGACTAACAGATATTTTGAAGCATAAGCGTTTGTGGGCAAAGACGCACTTCATCAGATGCATGGTTAAGAGTAATGGTCTTCTCATGGATGATTAACTGGTAAAAAGATAGGAAATAAAGTGAAGGAGTAAATTACCATTTCTCACACTAGGAAAAGGTACGTGACAGGGCCCCTAAGTATCCGGTATGTCATGTTCATAAATGATCTGGAAAAAGGAACAAAAGGAGAAGTGGCAAAGTTTGCAGATGCTACAAAATTACTCAGGACAGTAAAGTCCAATGCATACTGCAGAGAGTTACAAAGGGATCTCACAAAACTGCATGCCTGGGCAAGAAAACTGCAGATGACATTCAATGCTGACAAATGCAATGTAAGGCACATTAAAAAGCATAGTCCCAACAATACACACAAAATGACAGGGTTTAAAATTAGCTGTTACCACTCAAGAAAGAGATCTCGGAATCATTGTGGATAGTTCTCTGAAAACATCTGCTCAATGTGCAGCAACAGTCAAAAAGGCCAAGGACAGGGATAGATAACAAGGTAGAAAATATCAAAATGCCACTATATAAATCCATGCTACACTCACACCTGGAATACTCTGTGCAGCTCTTGTCACCTCATCTCCAAAAGGTTATAACTGGAAAAGTTACAGAGAAGAGAAACAAAATTATTAGGGGTATGGAACAGCTTCCATGTGGTGTAAGATTAAAAAAAACAGTGCTTTTCTTGCACCGGTACTTGCTGGTATTGACTACCAGCACCTCAGTGGCCACAGCCACATGACTGGCTGGGGTAGTGTGGGGCGGGGAGCCGGATGAGTATCAGCTCCTTATTTATTTATTTATTTGTTTGTTTATTTTAAACAAAAAAAATCACTGAAAAAGACTGAGAATGTTCAGCTTGGAAAAGAGATGACTAAAGGGTGTGACGTAGGTCTACGAAAATATGAAAGGTGTGGACAAAGTGAATAAGGCATCTAACACAAGAACTAGAGTCACCTAATGAAATTAATTGGCAGTGAGTTTAAAACAAATAAAAGGCAGTATTTTTTCACACAATGCGCAATCAACCTGTCCAACTCATTGCTTGAGGGTGTTGTGAAGGCACAAGTATAACTGGGTTAAAAAAAGAACCTGTTACGTTCCTGGAGAATGTGTCTGTCAATGTCTGTTTGCCAAGATCGTCAGGGATGAACCAGATGCTGGGACTGGATAACAGAGGAGAGACCACTTGAAAATTGCTGGTTTTTTTCAACTCCTTGAAAGCATGTGACATTGATCACTGTCACAAGACATAATGCTGGACTAAATAGACCATCGTTCTGAACGGAATGGCCATTCTCATGTTATTCTCATGCTTATTCTGCTCCACCAGATGCTGCCAGACCTGGGGACGGGATGGACCTATGGTAAGACAATATTTATCTGGACCACCTTAGTCATTAAGGGAGTTTTGGACCCTACTCTGCACAGGTCAGAAGAACTGCACAGAGTGCAAAGCAAATGGTAGATCAGCTCACTCCACCGCTGTCACACTGTGATGCTGATTGGCTTTCCCTCAGCAGACTTTCTGGAGTTTGAGCAAGAGATGAGTTCATTCATCTCCATCTCATCTACAAAGAATCTCTAGTGCTTTGAGGGCTTTTACTGCACAGCACACAGAAAATTATAATGAGATCCAAAGAGCCATCTGTATGAAGAACATGTCATATTCCTATTGTTCTGTTTAAGGTAAGGTGGCTCCATTCTAAAGAGCTGAGACATCATACCTATGTTTTAAAAGAAATTTTTCTCACTGTCAATTATGCTTTTCTCTCTTCTACTCTCATTTTGTGGTTCTATGCAGGGAAAGGAGGCCTTTTCTCCATTCTGGCAATGAATTGGAAATAATTAGTTTAGATCCCCAAACAACAGGTAATCACTTTCTCTGGTACTCAAAAGGTGGGTCAGGGCTACCTATTTATTTGCAACAATTTAAGGAGCCACATGTATCACAAGAGAACTACAGACAATTTTGATTCCAAACCGAATGTATATGTTGAGTAGGAAATATTAAAAGGCCCCCATTTCACTTCATGAGTCACCTCATTATGGTGCATCTGCTTGACTGGGCAGAGTGCAAGGACCATTGTAAATATCATACCAATCTCACATCTTTATGCTTGAAAGAGAAATTACGAAAAATGTGTTTTTAAGGAAAATTTTTCTTCATAAAAGAGCAGCTTACATTTCTTAGGTTGTATAATGTTTAATTGCAGATAACGTCAATTTCCAATCCGTCTTCATGTACCAAGTATTGATTACTTTGTCTGCATCTACAATTATAGGCTGTGTCTAAACTAGCCCAAATATTCGAAATGGTCATGCAACTGGCCATACTGAAGATTATTAATGAGGCACTGAAATGCATTTTCAGCACCTCATTAGCATGCCGCTGGCCGTGGCTCTTTGAAATTGCCATTTTTTGCTGCTCATGGCTCGTCCAGACGTGAGTCCTTTTCGAAAGGACTCCTCCAACTTCGAAATCCCCTTATTCCTATCTGCTGATATCCTATCTGCTGATAGGAATAAGAGGATTTTGAAGTTGGAGGGGTCCTTTCGAAAAGGACCCCCGTCTGGATGAGTGGCGCAGCAGTGAAAAGCGGCAATTTCAAATAGCTGTGGCTGGTGGCATGCTAATAAGGCGCTGAATATGTATTTCAGCGCCTCATTAGTAATCTTTGAAATGGCCATTTGCATGGCCATTTCGAAGATTTGGGCTAATGTAGACGTAGCCATAGAGTATAATTGTCACCAAAAATGTATGAGTGTGTTAAGCATAACTTTATAGACAGACTATATTAAGCAAAAAGTCTTACAAGTTTACCTTTTCATTCATGGAATAAGAATCTTTAAAAATCACAAGTACAAATTAGTTTAAAATTAATACTAATTTGAGTACTCTTTTTACTTCAAATGAGTTAGAAATCTCACATGGGTACCTTCTTTTATCTTGTAAAATCAGCAATGAAAGTGGTCTTAAAATGAAGATGGACTGGATCGTCATCCGAGGCTGCTCTAACATAAAATATATGGCAGAATGCAGCTAAAACACAGATCAGGAGACATACAGTTCTCCCCCAAGGAGTTCAGTCGCAAATTTAATTAACCCATTTTTAAACAACCATCATCAGCATGGAAGTGTATCTTCTGGAATGGAGAAACTTGAAAGAGCTGTCTGACATCACACAGAAGCTAGCTGGGTCACAGAGCACAGTGGATCAGCCAGCATGGGATAAAAAGAGTCATGTTCTAACAAACCCAAGTGAGCAGCTCAGTAGATGGAAGAAACACTTTGAAGAGCTACTGAACTGCCCTGCCCACGTGGAACCTCCTGAGTAACTACCTGCACGTATGCCGCTGCAAATTAATGGCAACAGACCTAAAAAGAAGAAATCAGAAAAGCCATTGCCCATCTGAAAAGTGGAAAAGCACCTGGTCCAGACAGTATCCCCAGGGAAGCAATCCAGGTCAGTAGTGAGACATTAGTCAACATGGTGTATAATCTATTTGGGAAAATATGATACTCTGAAGAGATCCCACAAGACTGGAAACTTGGCTACCTTATGAAGCTTCCAAAGAAAGGCAACCTGAAGGAATGCAAGAACTGGAGGGGCATCATGTTACTGTCTTTTCCAGGGAAAGTGTTCAATAGGATTTCTTTGTAGAGAATGAAGACAGAAATTTATGATAGACAACTCAGGGAAGAACAGGCTGGATTCCAAAGTGAGAGATTTTGTACTGACCAAATAGCAACTCTCAGAGTGATCATAGAACAGTCACTCAAGTGGAACCCTCCCCTGTACATAACTTTCCTAGACTTTGTAAAAGCCTTCAACAGCATTGATAGGACACTTTGTGGAAACTGCTGCAAGACCGTGGCATACCGTCCAAAATTATTAACCTGATCCATTCAATGTATAAACCCTCAACATGAAACGCTGTTCACACTAGTGTCTTGACAGAATCCTTCAGCATATTCTCAAGAGTGCGACAAGGGTTCCAATTGGCACTTCTCCTGTTCTTGGTCACAATGGACTGGATTATAAGCAGGGCAACATGTGGCCACCAACAACGCGTGCAGTGGACACTTCTCAAACAGAGTACATTGATTTTGCTGACAATGTCGCCCTCCTTTCACTTCAACATGAAAGTACGGAAGAAAAAGTCACTACAATAGACAAAACTGCCTCAATGACTGGACTGAGCATTAACAAGGGAAATACCAAGACAATAAGGATCAACCAGTCCAGCAGCACCACCATCTCTCTGGGAGGGGATGACCTGGAAGATGTGGAGCAGTTCACCTACTTGGGAACTGCAGATCTTCAGCACAAATGTGAAGAGCGTGTTCTTGTATGGATGTGAGACCTGACATACTGTAAAGTCTCCAAGTCACAAGCTACAGGCATTCATAAAGAGGTGCCTGAGGTACATCCTTCTCAACAAATGGCAAGACTTTGTCACAAAAGAGGAGCTTTGGAACAGAGCAGGACAAGAACCATTTAATGTTCAAATCAAGAGAAGAATGTGGAGATGGCTAGGCCACACTTCCAGAAAACCATCATCCAGCATAGTCCGTCAAGCTCTCAAATGGAACCTGCGAAGAAACAGCAGAAGAGGAAGACCTCAGACTATGTGGATCTACTGAGACTGCAGGACAACAACTGGGGTATCCCCGGAGTCAGCTAGAAGTTTTGTCCCATGACAGAGTGAAATGGAGTTGACTTATGCTCCACTCAGAGTACAAGGGTTTAGGTCAAGTCAAGTAAGTCACTTTTATGAGGTAAACTGAAAAATTGCTATATCGTTTATCATTTTATTGTACAAATATTTGTTATAAAATTGTATATAGTGAGCCAAGTAAACGTGTATTCTGGGTTGTGCTTGAAATCAATACATTTGAAAATGAGGGAAAAAAATCCAAAAATGTTAATAAATTTCAATTGCTGTTTATTGTTGTTTAATTAAAATTAATTTATAAATCATGTTTTTTACTTAATCATGAGTTAAGTCTGATTTAATTAACAACCCTAATTCAGACCTTTTGTCTACCATTCCTTGCAAAGAACTGTAACCCACTCTCCAGTTGCCTAGCCTATGATTCCATGCTTACTCCTCTGATTTCACCATATTTAAACAAACTCCCTCTCATACCCCTTTTGATTTACCTCTTTTTTTTTACGGAGGTTGTGAAGTAGATAACACACCAGAGCCACTTGGCACAGAAATTTAACATACTGTTGTTCTTTTGTACTTAATCATATAACGACCAGGAAAGTATGGCTCATTTAGGAAATAACAAACATCCTCATTGCAAAACCCCTTATTAGCTCATCCTTCCCTAGGTGACCATCACATCAGGTAGGCAGGTGAGCAAGGACCTCTGCTTCAAGAAGGCTATTACAGGCTAGGTGGCTGCTCTCTCTTCCCCAGTGCTTTTCACCTTCCTTTCTCTCCCACTCTGCACTTCTTGTTCCTGTCCATCTCCCTAGTTTACATATCCTCCTTCTGACACCTGGATTTCTTTGTTCTTTTTCTAGCTTTACACTGCTCCAAAAACAAACAAAACAAACAAACACCCACCTCTCAGAGAGCATGGGTAAAACTGATTTCTCCCTAGGATAACTTGTGTGGTCAAGCCCCATAATTATCATTAAGGTATCTCCCATTGTTTCCACCCTCCGTTACCTGATGTGTACTGACTGCAGGCCCTGAAAACATGCATCCACCATAAATTACCACAATAACACCATTACATGATAACATCTAAAAACCGTTTCAACATCAAGCAGAATCCGTAAATTGTATGAATCCCCCAGATCATCACATTAACATCTTACTCTTGTCAGGCCTTCTTCCCATCCTGGAATGTCCCCACCTAGTCTAGACACGTCTCCCCTCTTAAACTAAGATTTAGAGTAAATTTAAAATCATTGCACTCTGATCTAGAGACATAGTGATGTTATGGGGGGCCCAAGGGTTTGTCCTATGGGGGCAAATATATTTATAATCAGTTTAATGCAATTTTCCCTATCCTTGAGGAAAAATGGCAAATTTTTACTTCTCATCTGAAGGGAATTTTCCACCAGTTCACCATGCATTTGCTATGATCAGTTACACATTCCATTCTCCACATATCCCTTTAGACTGTCTCAGGTCCATTACAGTAGTGTATGCACTGACATGCTATTACATACTTGTGCAAGTGATACAGCCTTTTTTGATGTTCCACTTTCACTGACACCAACCCTCTTACCCATCAGAATTATGCCCTCTACCACATTTATTCCACCGTCACAATATAATCAAGACGTAAGCTTTGAGTACATGGCAAAAAAAGGAAAAAGGGTGTTTTTCATTCAGATCCCTATCGAGGTAAAGGTAAAGGCACCTTTTTATACAGTGAAGATAGGCTAGGAATGTATTCTGGAGGGAAGAAAGAACAAGTAATATTGCTTTGCAATTACATGCAGGGCTAACAGGATGGAAAAGCTAATTTTATTTAAGCTACCTTAACAGAAAAAATTGGAATGGGGAAAGTTGATAGCAATGAATATAAATTAGAAGCTAGGAACTGTAAAAAATTGAAATGGGAAATAAAAGAGCACAATGGGAACATGTATGGCCAGCAGAGTTGAAGATAACAAGAGAGCATAAGTATACTAAGAACAAAAGGAAACCTACCAATGGCTTTAGTAACATAGAGGTAGCCATGTTAGTCTGTACTCCAACAAAACAAAACAGCAGAAATGAAGCACTTTAAAGACTAACAAAATGGTTTATTTGGTGATGAGCTTTCATGGGACAGACCCACTTCATCAGATCAATTTCATTTCCAGTACAAACTGACATTTAAAAGTACAGAGGACCAAAAAAAATTTTGCAATAAAAACTGACAAATCAAATAGGACTGAAGGAGGAGGTAAGGGGATGTGGGTTGTTAAGTGTCCTGCCTGAGATAATTAGGAGCATCAAAGGAAGGGAAACAGTCCTTGTAATGCATGAGGTAATTGAGGTCTCTGTTCATACCATATGTTAATGTGTTGAATTTAAATATGAACTCTAACTCACAAATTTCTCACTCTAATATCCACAGAGCATGAATTGGAATACATAGTCATACATTTCAAACATTGCATGGCATGAAGAGACCACCGTGATCATCTAATCTAACCTCCTGTAAAATACAGGTCATAGGGCTGTTCTGAATTAATTCTGGTTCCAACCAGAGAAACCCTTTTATTAAAAAAATATCTGATATTGATTTTAAAATTGCCAATGTATTCACTATGACCCTTGGTCTATTAGACTGAAGAACTCACCATCAACAAATTTCTGTTCCTTGTGTAAAGATTGTTGTTGGCTTTGTTTTGTTGGTGTTTTTGTGTTGTCTTTTGTACAATCTTAACATTATAGAACAAAGAAAGCAGTCCTGTAGCACCTTAAAGACTAACAATATGTATTAAGTGATGAGCTTTCATGGGACAGACCCACTTCTTCAAAGCTCCAGATCTTCCTCACAAAAAGCTTATCACCTAATAAATAAAACTGGTAGTCTTTAAGGTGCAACAGGACTGCTGTTTTGTTTTGTTAAGATACAGGCTAACATGGCTACCTCTCTGAGGCCGCATCTACACGTGCACGCTACTTCGAAGTAGCGGCGCCAACTTTGAAATAGCGCCCTTCACGGCTACACGTGTTGGGCGTTATTTCGAAGTTGAAATCGACGTCAGGTGGCAAGACGTCGAAGTCGCTAACCCCATGAGGGGATGGGAATAGCGCCCTACTTCGAAGTTGAATGTCGAAGTAGGGCACGTGTAGACAATCCGCGTCCCGCAACATCGAAATAGCGGGGTCCGCCATGGCGGCCATCAGCTGAGGGGTTGAGAGACACTCTCTCTCCAGCCCCTGCAGGGTTCTATGGTCACCGTGTGCAGCAGCCCTTAGCCCAGGGCTTCTGGCTGCTGCTGTGGCAGCTGGGGATCCATGCTGCATGCACAGGGTCTGCAACCAGTTGTCGGCTCTGTGGATCTTGTGTTGTTTAGTGCAACTGTGTCTGGGAGGGGCCCTTTAAGGGAGCGGCTTGCTGTTGAGTCCGCCCTGTGACCCTGTCTGCAGCTGTTCCTGGCACCCTTATTTCGATGTGTGCTACTTTGGCGTGTAGACATTCCCTCACAGAGCCTATTTCGATGTGGTGCTGCCCAACGTCGAAGTTGAACGTCGACGTTGCCAGCCCTGGAGGACGTGTAGACGTTATTCATTGAAATAGACTATTTCGATGTCGCTACATCGAAATAAGCTATTTCGATGTAGCGTGCACGTGTAGACGTAGCCTGAGACTAACATTATAGAGTTCTGGTCTATGACAAATGCTCCTAGGTCAATGATGGGCAAACCTGTGGCTGACAAGCTGCATGCATTCCATGGACCCCTTGTGGCTCCCTTTCCCCACTTGCCTCTCACACAGCTCATCACCTGATTCATACTCAGTCCCCACTCCTCCCCCTTCCTCCCAGAGCTGGAATGCCATGAATCAGATGATTCCCAGCTCCAAAAGTGCTGCGAGGCAGGAGGAAGTGTAAGATGTGTGGGGACCCAGTTCCCTGGAACACAAGAAGTGCATGGGGAAGGGAGGGACTGGGAGGCCACAAGTGGAACCCCCTTAGGTCACAGTAGCCTGCAGCTCACTGAAGTGCAGAAGGGCCACCCATGTGGCCCACCCACTACTGGTGGTTGCCCATCACTGTCCTAGGCTCTACAATACAAATAATGATCATCTGCAAACCACGTCAGTGGTGGTTTCAAGTAAATAACTACAGACTGTAACCAAATCACCCCTTAATCTTTGCTTTGAGAAGCTAAATAAAGATTTTCACTATAGAACATACTTTCCAATCCATTCTGAACCTTCTGAAGCCTCTCCAATTTACTAACATCCTTCTTGAACTGTTGTCACCAGAACCAGACACAGTATTCTGGAAGTAGTGACACCCTGACTAGGTGTAAGAGTTGTATTATTTCTTTACTCCTACTCAAGAGTCTCCTGCTGAGCCATCCAAAAATCACACTAATCTTGGCAGGGTCCCCTGGGCAGCATATGTTCATCTGATTATCAGTGGTGATCCCTAACTCTCTTTGTAAGCGCCCATTTCCCCAGCTAGAGTCCCCCGTCCTGTAAATATGGCCTATGTTCTGTTCCTAGATATATTAACTTATATTTGGCTGTATACACTTAGGGAGTGTCAGCACTCAGTGTCATTGCCTTATCCTAACTTACATGCAGCCATGCAATTCCCTCCACACTTGCCTCACTCCTGGTGGACCGTTTTCCCCGTACCTGCTACTGTGAGCACTATGAAGCAGAATGATGCTGATTCTTGTGGAGTACAGGTTCAGCAAGCCCAGGCTCACCTCCTTTCACAGTCAGTGGAGAACTCTGGCATAGACCCTCTCCATGCCTTGCACTCTACATTCCATGTGACATCAGCAGCTCCACCCCTACTGCTACCAACCCACAATGGGGGATATTAGGGTCAGCCACAGCTTCAGAAACACTACCCTGTGAGAGTCACAATTGATATGTTTGTGGTTAAAATGGATGTGAATGTTCCTGTCCCTTCTTTAAGCTTTGTTGCATAAATGCATTAAAATCTTAAGGCATTTGCTTTTAACTTGCACTGAATTTGTAAGTTGCACTCTCTGATTTTCTATAAAATTCTACATGGCGTCTATAGCTCTGCTGCTATAGTTCCTGTAGTATATACATGACCTGAGCATGTCCCTTTGATCCTTTGTGTTAGGAAGTTCACAGAAGTCAAATTTTGGACACATACCAATATGCAATACACACAGAGAGCTATGGTCATATTTTGCTGCAGACAGAAACAATGTCACCACAGCTGGTCCTATCTGGCATCCTTATTGACAATCTCAGCAGAGATACCAAGGTCTGAATAGTCACAAAGAATGACCTAAGCTCTTGACCAGAATAGGCTTGTGGTACTCAGACAAGGCAGTATGGGAGAGCTTTCATTTCCGCTCTCCACTCTGTACTAGTTCTACAGATAAACTCATTCTCCCAGGGTGACACACAGGCAGGATTCAATTTCAAATAAATGTATGATGTTCTAAAATGAGATGATAGTTCTGGGTTTCAGATATTGCTATTCTTGTACCAAGAACTGTTTTAAATGGATTTGCGCTGAAATGTGTGGTGCTGCTGCTTCTGGGAAGTTGGGGTTCGCTTTTAAAGATAAGAGTAAAACAGATAAACAGAACTAAAGTAGTGCACAACTCTGTTTTGAAGGGGCATTTGCATGAACTAAAACCTCTAAGTAGCTGCTGACCTAGATGATGTGAAGAAATATGCTTTCAAGAGAGTCAGGGGTGGATGAAGAGTGACTGAGAGACATAAAGGGTTTGTCTACACTTGCTCCCAACTTCAAAGGGGGCATGGTAATCAGGGCAACAGGAGATTACTAATGAAGTGCTGTGGTGAATACGCAGCACTTCATTAGGCTAATTCTCCCCCACTGCAATGTCAAAGCTTCACCGCAGCACTTCATTAATAATCTCCTGCCGCCCTGATTAACATGACCCCTTTGAAGTTGGGGGCAAGTGTAAACGGAGCCATAGAGGTTTATTCAGGAGGGTTTTTACGGGCAAGTAAGAGAGACATTGAACTTTCATTTGTAAGTGTAAAAAAATAAATAAAAAGCAGTAGTGTGTCATATTCACATATGCATGTGAAAGTTTAAATTTTGCCCATGCCCTTCAGAGCATATCTTTTCCCTTACAGGCATGCAAGTGATGTATAATTTCAAAATGAGTTCTTAACCTAGTCTATGTGTATTACTACTTCTATAGTACAATAGCACATGCTAAATCTACTAAAGGTTGAGTGGTGCTTGGTAACGTAAGAGATGTACTCCACACATGAATGGATCATACATCTCCCAAAGTGAGGACTTTACAAGCCAAAGATACATGCACTCTCAGGCTGGAAGTAGAACTTACAGCACAGGTGGGTATACATGGACTAGCTGTGATTCAACTGGTCTGCCAAAACTAGGTGTGCATTTGCAGCAGCACAGGTGGCAGGACAGGCTCACTGTCTGAGATTGTATCTGGGGCCCTGGAGGTGGCTGTACTTGGGTCAGCTAACCCAAATGGCTGACTTGGCTAAACTGCTGTTTTCAGTGCACTAGCTCAATGAAAGCTTGTATGAGTATATTTAATAGAGCTGGAAATTACATCTCCAACTCAGCTGAAGGTGGACTCTAAGTTCAACAACACACTGGAGAAAGTGATGTCAGGTAACGCTAAGTTAGGCTAGGGGATGACTGAGGGTTACAACTCATGAGCAGGCAATTAGCTTTTACCGGATACATCTTGTTTGGTCCTTTTTGTTAATAAATCAATCTTATTTTATAAGTATGGTAAGTTTCTTTTAACTTGTTGCAGGGTGATCGAAAATGGCAGATAGAAAGTGTCAGAGTTCGTGAGATCACAGGAAGCTGGAGGAGAAAAGAGTGGAGTAGTGGTGGGGGCGGACACAGTACATCAAGAACAAAGCATTTCAGTGGTAAAGAGTTAGAAGACAAGAGCAGGATCCTCAAGGAGACAGGGAGAAGGCCACATAACTAAGAGAAAGGCAGCACAGAGCAATATAAGGAAAGCGTCTGCAATGAAGAAAGACGTACGTTAAACTTGTGAGGGCAACAAGGAATGAATCAAAATGAGCTGTGCTCATACATTGATCAAAATTGTCAAGAACAATATACTGCTAGCAGCAAAAAGACTGATGGCATGAATAATGCAACAGAAGAATTGTTAAAAAACCAGCAGTTATTAAATTGGGGGGCAATGAATGATGCATCAGAGTAGAAACGTCAGCATTAAATAATAGGGCATGTGAAAGTATTGCAGGAATGAACAAAACAGCAGTTTTAGATGGCAGAAGAAATTCAGAAGTGCAGGCAGCTACTCATTGGCAGGGTTCAAGCAGAGACATAGTCATTGCATGGTCAGACTGAATTTACTTGGTCACTCTTGAGATATGGTGAGGCCAGGGGCCTGGAGAATTCCTCCATTGTGTATTCAGGGAGTGAGGTGTCATTGCCTACAAGTTCAGCAAGATCACTTGTTTGAACATACAGTACAGGGAATATGAGATAATGCTGGACAATGTTGGTGCGGCTCACGGCCGTGCGGCTTGTCCCAGACAGGGCTCCTTTTCGAAAGGACCCCGCCTACTTCGAAGTCCCCTTATTCCCATCAGCTCACGGGAATAAGGGGACTTCGAAGTAGGCGGGGTCCTTTCGAAAAGGAGCCCCATCTGGACGAGCCGCGCGGCCGTGAGCCGCGTCAATTTCGAAGCGCCGCGGCTGCCCGCATGCTAATGAAGCGCTGAATATGTATTTCAGCGCTTCATTAGTAAACTTCGAAAAGGCCATTTGCGTGTCCATTTCAAAGTTTGGGGCTTGTGTAGACACAGCCTATGTGTCCAGAAATGTTATTTCAAAATACCTGTGTCTCTACACTTGCATTCCTTTTTCGAAAGAGGCATGCAAATAAAGGAAATCAAGGATGCAAATGAACACTGGTTTACATATCTGGCACCTTATTTGCATATTCCCCTTTCGAAAGACCTTCTTTCAAAAGAAAAAAATCAGTGTAGATGGGGCGTTTTCAAAAACAAACCCCATCTTTGAAAGAACCCTTCTTCCTGAAACAAAATAGGAAGAAGGGTTCTTTAGAATATGTAGTTTACTTTCGAAAGAGCCCCATCTACACAGCTTTCTTTCTTTCAAAAGAAGCTCTTTTGAAAAGAGATTATGCAAATGAGGGACCACATACGTAAATCAATGCCTCATTTGCATTTTCAATTTCCTTCTTTTGCATGCCTCTTTTGAAAGAGGAATGCAAGTGTAGACACAGCTAATGGTTATGTCTACACTAGCCCCCCAAGGGGGATGCTAGTGAGACAATGAATATGCAGTGCCTCATTAGCATAATGGCAGCTGTGGCACTTCAAAAGTAATAAGGGGGATTTTGGTGTGCGAGGTCCTTTCAAAAAGGACCCCGTGTAGACGATCCGCATGTGATCGAAAGCAGCACTTTCGAAGTGCCGTGGGCACCATTATGTTAATGAGGCACTGCATATTCATTAAGTTTTATGTATAGCTGTGTTATTTTGAAATAAGCTATTTCAAAATAATATTTCAAAATATTTTGAAATATCTCTGGCTACATTGACACTACAGAGATCTTCTGAAATAAGCACTTCCGGAAGATCTCTTCCAAAATAATTTCTGCATCAACACACAAGAAAGTGGATCAAAAGAGTGATCAGCTCTTCTGAAAGAGAACATTCACACAGCCCCGCTCTTTCAAAAGACCAGGCCAGGGATCAAAAAAAATCAGGCTCCCTCAGGTCTGCTCCTTTGAAAGCAAGGGCCCTGCTGAGCGCATGCACACATTTCCTTTTGAAAGAAGCTTTCAAAAGAGGGTGCTGTTCCTGAAATGGGAAAGGAAGAGCGATTTCAAAAGGAGAACTGCATTCTTTCAATTTACTTTCAAAAGGATACTTTTTGTGCGTAGACACTGCATGTGATCTTACGAAAGAATGTGCTAGTGTAGATGCAGCTTCTGCAATGTAGCTGTAGCCTAGTAGTTTCCCTTACTTCCTCAATCTCTCTGTGTTGCCTATTGGTGATACAAGATCCATTCAGAAGAGAAATTGTTAAAATAGAGGTGGGTTTTATTTTTATGGTCTTTTGTTCTGTTTTATCTTTTTGTTTTATTTTGTTTTTTTGCAAATGATTTCTCCCAATTTTTGTTGGGAAATTTTCCAATTAGCTCCATTTGTAATCTTATAGCCCCATATAAAGTGAGCTACCTCCGTCAATGGGCTAGGTAGTAAGTGAGCGTGTCCGTATGCACCCTTATAGATCAGAGGCTGACCTGGGTTTGACACCCCCATTATAGTGAATGGAATAGTAATAACTGTAACTGCTGAGCATATAACTCAGGAATCTCATCAGGAATCCCATTGTTTCAGTAGCACTGCTGGTGGGGTAAGGTACTACATAACATAAATAATGGTTACAGAATATGGGTCTAAAGCATACCTGTTTGTTGAAGGGAAATTCAAAAGCTACTATCTTCAAGCAGACTGTTTATTAGTCTCAGAGGTTAGTAACTTAAGCTCAGTCAAGAGCTTGCTAAAATGGAAAATAACCTGAACCTCTTAGCTTCCTTTTTTCTCTAACATCTGAATATAAAGGGATGGGCCTTTTAAAGCTGCTTGGTCAGGAGGACAAGTCCAACAGAAAGTGATCACATAGATGATTTTAAAATCCCTCCTTAGATTTGGAACATCAGGGATCCTGTCATTCTCACTTCTAAATGATGAAGATCTGATGGCTGGACAGAAGTGACTGAAAGCTAAATTTGTTTGTTTCATTTTTGTATTTTAATGACTCTGTACCTTTTACGTGAAAACATTTGAGAACCTGGGAAAATGAAGAATTGAAGATCCTTTCAATTCTCCAAAGCACAAAATCAGTCAGAGGAAAAATTACACTCACTACATATCCCAAAGAGAGTATGGCTTGGGACAGGCTGAGAAGTCAGTCGTGTACGAAAGCCTGTATTCCAGGTAACAAGGATCAGAGAGGTAGCCGAGTTAGTCTGTATCTTCAGAAACAACAAGCAGTCCTGTGGCACCTTATAGACTAACAGATATTTTGGAGCATAAGCTTTCGTGGGCAAAGAACCTGCATCTGATGAAGTGGGTCTTTGCCCACAAAAGCTTATGCTCCAAAATATCTGTTAGTCTATAAGGTGCCACAGGACTTCTTGTTGTATTTCCAGATATCACCAGAACACTCATTCTTCGGTACAAGAATAATTTCACATAAGAATTTCTAGGACAGCTTCTGAGCTCTGAGCAGTTGAGGACCAATAGATAGGTGGGTGCAATTGAATTGAGTTCTGCAAATGAAACAAAGGACAAGGCATCTGGTTTTGGTTTTTTCAGGATTACTGGGATGCACTCAGGAAAGCTTAGATGAATGTGAGCCTGGATCAGGCAAATGCAAGATAGAGAACCAAACCACCACTATATAGTTTGCTCAAGTACAAGATAGGCAGCGACAGTGGGGGAGGGGCAAAATCTCCCTGTCGCCACACATATAGAAAGGACAAAGGCAGTTTGCAGGGGTGAGAGCTAGAGGGTAGGAAATGGCTGCTGCCAGAGGATCCCTGGATCAGGACTCAGAGTACAGGGCTTTCCTGGGTGTCCCCCACCCTTTCCTCTTTGCATCACACCTAGCTACCAGAGAGTATGGTCTTTGCAGACTGCAGTTTGCCCCTGAGACAAGGGGGCCAGACTTTGGGGGCTGCAAATATTCACGCAGATGTATGGACTAAGGACTGCTGATACCCCTGGAAGGGGATAGAATGGAATGGTGAGCACTGCCATAGGGCAGTGTCCTTACGTGAATGCTACAGTCCAGGGAGAGGTGGTGGAGACAGTGAAGCAGACAACAGGCAAGATACGAAAAGAAGTCAGCACCCTACATAAACTGAACTAATTCCCAGTGCAACCAGAAGGAGGCACTGTGGCGATGAGTCCATCCTGCTACAATGCTGTGTTCATGCCACAAGAAGAAAAGATAAATGGAATAAGAAAGACTTTAGTCACCCTGATTAAATACGGCGCTTGGATTTACATTTGCTGGCCAAAGTGATTTTCCAAATCCAGTATACGTGTTATAATAGTCAATGAAAGCATGAAGCCACACAAGCTGCACAAACACATAGAAAGCATGTCAGAAGAATTCAGTGGACCTCAAAGGAGAGAGTGATTTTCAAAAGGTTACCTTTGTTTTTCATAAAACCTTAAGCATTGGAAAAATACTGTTATCTTTAAGAGCTGCTAGAGCCTCATGCAAGAAGAATGAAATTATTGTACCCATATTACTGAAATCATGTGAGAAGATATTAACAGACAGGGAGGTGAATGTTCCCTGTCTGCAGCCACACTCAGATGCTTCAGTGATTAAACACCTCTTGATGTGCAATCCAAAGAACTGAAAAGATGCACAAATCAAAGAAATTTGACAGCAGTAAGGAGTGTATAGATAACGTTGGACTGGTGAGAGTTATTGTCTTCTTTCCTTATTTTTATACTGTGTATTTTATTGTGCAAACTACACTCAATCACAAGTCAACATTTTAAGTTAAATAAGAGGTAAAAAAGGTTTTTTAAATATTTTGAGGTTTGTTTAAAATGTACTCTTGATCACTCTGGAATGAATTTTTAATATACTGAGTGCTGGGTTGATATATTTGGGACATTGCTTGTTGTGGACCTGAAAACGATATGAAAGATCCAGCACAGACATACTCTTTCAGTGTCTGCTTGTGCTTGTTGTGAATCAAGAATTCTGTTTCATGAAAAATGTTGAGATGTCACCATTTGTTTCCATTTCAGTCCACGAGGGGTGCCAGAACACGGGCTGTGGCTCAATCACTTTTTACTGGCTGTACGGGCAAGTCATGTGGGGGCTGGTGAGGAGAGGACCAATCAGGGGAATAAGGTGGCATGGGAGTGGAACTTGGGGGAAGTGGTGGCAAGATAGCCAGGACCATGATTTGGACATGGCCTTGATTTAGGGGGTTTCCACTGCTCCTAGATGACATCTGCACCCACACGAGAGGTGTACAGTTCTAGGCCTGTGCATGGCAAAATGGAGCCACAAGCAAATGTAGGCTTTGCAACTGCTAAGCCGAGCCTGCACCGCAAGGGAAAAACAAGTCTGATTTGCCCATGAGTGTGAAAAACCAGTTTAAAAAGCAGCAGAATATAATGTTGATGGAAACTTCCAGCACCAGCAGCGCACAAGCAGGGACCCACCTGGCGGTCTGCCCAGTAATTTTCTCACTGTACTCTGCTCCTCTCTGGAGGGAGAGAATGGAAGCTGGAAACTGGAAGCAACATCACAGTCAACAGGAACCAGTGTAACTAGGGACAATTGGAGCCCGGAGTACAGCCAGGTTTTGTCGCTAAAAGATGGTGTGAGGTAGGTGCTGGGGAGAATGTTTTATTGGCAGCCATTTTTCAGTTGCAAAATACACATGGAAAGGCACCATATATAATATACACCTAAGAGGTACCTGAGCATTGGATAGGCAAGTGTGACAGCTGTAAAGACTTGGAGCTACCCTGTTACCGCTGCTTACCATGAGAGGTAGCCTCTTGAACCAAGATGTCAGCTCCTGGCTCCATCAGCCTTTCAAGCAGTCTCCTCTGGGCCATCCCAGTCCTAACTTCGCCTTGCAGGTTAACCGTAGAGGCATGTCAAGCCCAGAATCCGTTTAAATCATTCCCCTCTGATGTGCAGCCCCTGACGCTTCTTACTCAGAAATTCTGCATCCTCTACAGTGCATCCTAGCACTTATGCTTCTGTTCCTGTAAGCAGTATAGCAGCACTGGTGAGTTTTTTACTACCAAATGTAAAGCTTATTAAAGTAAGAATAAAAATTGAACTAGAAGTAAGAGACTAATAAAATCAAGTAGCTGTAATACAAAACATAATAGGTGAACCTGGGTATACACTTGGTAGTCACCTTTCTCAGCTAAGAGAGGGCATTTTTCCACTAAAAGTTCAATCATTTGGAGAGCTGGCTGGTCCCTAATAACCAGGGTCCGAATATTAATAAAATCGCCCTGCTCTGCCAGGGATTTTCCCTCCAGCTACACAATTCTTTGCCTGCAGTGAATCAAGACTTTACACATTCAACATCTCTTACTAGAATCTGAATATTTAGGCCACGATGAGCAAACATTTTATGTCGGGCCCCACTTTTTATTCCTGCAATTAGCAGCCCCCCATCCCTGCAGCCTATCTAATGAAATCCAAACCGACAAACATTTTGGTTATGAAAAAAAAAACCTCTCAGCACATGTAAGAAAATAAATGTGTCAAATGTGAAAACTTTATTAATCAGTACATAAATGTGAATACACGTACATAAAAACAGTAACATATTTTAACATCTTAATGAGGTAGATGAGCCTGAGACCCAGCCGCTGATGGTGCTGCGCGCCCCTCCTTTAGAAAATTTAGTGCCCCCCTCCCAAGGCATCCCCAGTCCCTCCACTTTGTGCACCCCTGCTTCTGTGGTAATTTAGGCCACAGCCCTATACCTGCTTATAAAGAGGACTATCTGGGATTGTACTACTCATTAAATGAGGATTGTAAGAAAGATTTTGCTGTTCATGAGGTGACAACGTTGTCCTAGGTCAAATACAGGACAACTCCACCATGATGCCCCTATGAGCTCCATGCCAGTCCCAAGCCTGGATGAAGGACTGTTAGGAGATTAACTCAGCAGATTTGAAGATTAACTCAATGGATCTGGAGATTAGTTCAGTGGATTAGTGTGTTGTGTGGGGTGTTGTATGTGTTGCATGTGCTCTGGGGTGTAAGGTGTGTTGTGTGGGGTGTGTTGTGATGAGTATTGTGGTGTGTGTTGGGTTGGGTTGTGGTGTGGTGTGTGTTGGGTTGTGTGGGGTGCTGTGTTTTGTGTGTTGTATGTTCTGTGTGTTGCATGTGTTGTGTGATGTGTGCTCTGTGTGTGTTGTCTGTGTTGTGTGGTGTGTGGTGTGCGTGGTTTGTTGTGTGTGTTGTCTTTGCTGTGGTGTGCGTGTCGCATGTGTTGTGTTGTGTTGTGTGTTTTGTGCTGTATGTGTTGCATGTGTTCTGTGTTGTGTGTGTTGTCTTTGTTGTAGTGTGTTGTGTGCTGTTGTGTAGGATTTGTAGGTTAGGACTGTACATTAATTCAGTTCATCCAGGGAATAATTCAGTGGATTGGGAGATTAATTCAGTGCTTTAGTACATTACATGTGGTGTGTGTTGTGTGTGTTGTCTTTGTTGTGATGTGTGTCGTGTGTTGGGATTGTGGTGTTGTGTGTGGGGTGTGGTACATTGTGTGTGGTGTGTTTTGTGCATTGTGTGTTTTGTGTTGCATGTGTTGTTGTGCGTGTTGTGTGTTCTGTGGTGTGATGTGTGTTGTCTGTGTTGTGTGTCACGTGTTGTGTTGCGTTGTGTGGTGTGTGTTTTGTTTTGTTGTGTTGTGTGTCGCATGTGTTGTGGTGTGTGTTCTGTGGTGTGTGGTGCGTGTGTTCTGTTGTGTGGGGTGTTGTGTTTTGTGTGTTGTGTGTGTCACATGCATTGTGTGATGTGTGTGCTGTGTGTTTTGTGTCTTGTGTGTGTTCTCTTTGTTGTGTTGTGGTGTTGTGTGTACCATGTGTGGTGTGCCTTGTGTTGTGTGGTGAGGAAGAAACAGGGAATGTATACAGAGCAGCGCTCAAAGAGAAGGTTAAGAATACTGCCACAGAGAAGGAGCTAGATAAGAGAGTTGCAGGGATAGCCATGACGATAGAAGAAGCAATTGAGCAGACAGTTCCGGAAGAAGAGAAGATCAATAAAAAGTAGATTACTCAGGAGACATTGAAGATCAGAAGAGATGTTTCCGAGATGGTGGAACAGCAATATAGGGTGAAATGCAATGAGGTGAGGAAATCAGCCAGGAAGGAGAAGGAGAAATGGTTAGAGGAGCAATATGAAGATATAGAGAGGTAATATGGTGAATGAAAGACCAGGGAGGTGTATAAAATGATTAGGAGTATGAATAGGAACTGGCAACCAAAGCAGATGTCAATCAAAGATGAGAATGAAGAAGTGCTCATGAACAAGGAGAAAATTGTGCAGTGATGGACGAGATATTGCACTGATCTATACAAAGCACAGTTGGACCCGAGCGTCTGAGAGAGACAGATTGAAGAAGTGAAAGAGATATCTCCACTGAGCATCGAGAGCGAGGCCGATATTTCGAAGGAGGAAGTAGAAAAAGCAGTGAAACAACTAAAGAACAGCAAAAGCCCTAGAAATGATAAGATCATGGGAGAGATGATCAAATATGGTGGAGAAGCATGATTCAGGAAATACACTGACTACGTGTAATAGCATGGAAAGAAGGGAAGGCACCTAAGGAATGGACAAGATCCATGCTAGTGACAATAATCAAGAAAGGAAGTACATTGGGGTGTAAGAACTACAGAACAATTGCCCTAACAAGTCATCTAGGCAAGGTGCTGATGATGATACTGACTGAGACACTAAGATCGCAGGTAGAAGAACGTATAGCAGATGAGCAAGCGGGGTTCAGAAAAGATAGAAGTACCATACAGCAGTTATTGGCACTAAGACTGATAGTGGAGAAAGCTCGACGAAAGAACGAGAACGTATACACTTGCTTCATCAATTTTCAAAAAGCATTTGACAGTATAGATCAGAAAGTGACTTGGGAAGTGTTGGAGTTGTATGGAGCGGATAGCAGACTCATATAGTTGTTGAAGGATATCAATGACAATGTGGGGGCAGTGGTGAGAATATGCAGGGAGTTGCTAAGTTGGTTTAAAACAAGTAGAGGTACGAGACAAGGAGAGCCAATATCACCAAGTATCTTCATCATGCATCTGGAGAGAGCAATGGACAACATCAAGGAAGAGGTAGCAGGGATATCTGTGCATGGGAAAAGAATTAACAACTTGCGATTCTCAGATGATATAGTTATTATTGAGGAAGATGAGGAGAAGCTAGCAAAAATGGTGCAGGTGCTAAACCAAGAAGGGAAGCGGTACAGGCTGATTATAAGCGATTAGCTTAGGAACAAAGCTGGGTGTTTTGAAAATGTTTGTATTCAGCAGCATGTTGTACAGATGTGAGACATGGGTGATAATGAAAGATTCAAAAAGAAGAATATTGGCATTCGAAAGGAGTTGTTATAGAAAGATTCTGAGAATAGGATGGATGCAGAAGGTCACCAATGAGGAATTATATAGAAAGATACTGCTGAAAGAGAACCTGCTGTAGAAGGTTATAAAATGGAAGCTACAACTATTTGGGCAAATTTGCAGAATGAATGATGAACAAAAGATCAAGACCCTGGTATTCAGCATAGTGGATGGTTCAAATAAGAGAGGCAGACCCCAAAGAGAATGGATAGATGATACAGTAGATAGGTGTGGAGCTAGCCTACAGAAAATAGGCCACTCTTCACTGGACAGGGAACAGTGGAAAGGAATAGTGAGAGAGGCGTCAGACACCAATGGGTGTTGAGCCCACGGTTATAGATGATGATGCTGAAGTACAGGACACCAGCCTCCAGGGATGTGGAGGCTTCTGTTCCACGTCACGTATCCACAGTGAGGCACCAGGGATGAGGGCTATTCAGCCTCCCAGTGGGGGAGACCCCAGGGGTGAAGTCCACAGGGCAGGCTGGGATGATATTGCAGCAGCCCCGCGGCAGAGGTCCCTGGCAGTGTGAGCTGCCTCTCCAGGGAATGGGTCTGTTGCCCTATGGATGAGCTTCCCAGTAGAAGGAGCTGCCTCCCCAAGGTGTAGGGTGCTGGGGAACAAAGCAGTCATCCTATAGAAGAGTTCCCTGGAAATTGCAACCCTTAGGCATGCAGAGGCAGGGGATGAAGCAGTTTCCCCATGGCAGAGTTTGCCAGCAGTGGGGGCTGGCACCATGATGGGGTGTCAGGAAATAGGGCAGCTGCCCCTTAGAAGAGCTCCCCTGCAGCAGGAGCTGCCACCCCAAGGCACGGGGCTTCAAGGAACTGGGCAGCTGCCTTGCAGTGGGGCTCCCTGGCATTGGAGGCTGCTGCCCTGGGACACCGGGTGTTGGGAAACAGGAGCCCCACAAAACACAGGACAATTTGCCCACTTTTTGAAAAAAGTAGGGATGCCTGTAAAACGGCTTAAGTTAGGGACTGTCCTGGTAAAAATGGGATAGATGATCACCCTAGCTCTTCCTCAAAAATAATTGCAATGAGACTTTGAACTGTTTCCCTTTAAGAATATTCGTACACAGTTTGCAGTAATGTTTACGTCAGTGGAGTTCTATGTCAATGTACACTAGCTAAAGATCCAACCCTCTTTCATTTATGTTGCATCTCAAAGCAGGGTAAGTAAGGTGAAAATGACAGTGTTTTATCTATTTATTCCTTCCCTAACTTTGGTTTTGTTACAAGTATGAAAAGAGAACTCCAAAGTGTGTAGTGATAGAGGTATTTTTTTTAGCTATAGCACCACACATTAACTTTTATTAAATGAATGACAGTGACGCTGAGGCTTGAAATATCTTTGTGATTATCATCATGATTTTTCCAAAAGACTTTTTGCTCTGTTCTCTAAATACAGTAACTTAATTGGGAGCTTTCCAAAGAAGTATGGGATACAAGTGTGGTTACCATGAAAGTCAAGCACTTGAGTGAAGGAAAAAAATGCTGCAAACACACAAAAACAATCAGCAAAATCTATATGGAAAAAATAAAAGCCAGCTTTAGATAGTTTGGAGGTATTCATATAGACCCAAAAGAAATAAAATAGAGTTGAATATTGAGGATGTCATTTTGCTATCCAATATGTTATTCAATTCGCAACAAATGTAGATGTTTGCTGTCACCTCAGTAAATACAGTTTCAGACATTAATTTTATGTAGGTTTACTGGTATCTTTGGCCGTTTCCACACAGGCCACTTCCTTCGGAAGTGCCATGCTAATACACGGAGCAAAAGATGCTAATGAGGCATGGATGCAAATTCCCTGCTCCTCATTAGCATAACGTCACGTGATTTGGAGTCTGGAGGTCTGTTCTTCCGGACTCCAAAATGGTGTGTAGAAGCGCAGCCCCCACCGGGGCGCTTCTGGAAGGAAGTCCTTCTTCCAGAGGCCCCTTCTTCCCAAAGGGAAGAATTCTCTAATGGAATTCTTAATATACACTGCACAGATATAATTGGTGTTGGGTTTTTTTGGTTTTTATGTGGTTTCATTTCTTTGACTGATTTGGCCCTGACCCCAAGGAATCAGACACCATAATGTGTAGAAAGGAAGAAATGCTGATTTAGTCAGGGCATTACCCATTAAAATCTTCTTAAGAAGAGTCTTGACTAGTAGCCTTTGTGTGCAGTTGGCTTGGCTACTAGCTTCTTTGAGGGGTGCTGCTGTTCCCCTGCCACACCGTGCCATTGCTATATAAACCCTATGGGTAGGAACTGATCATCTGTGCATGAATGCAAGCTTTAATATACTGTTTGATGGCCACTTGTTTTCTCCTTATGAACTGACAGTCCATTTTTCTTGTCCAAACCCCAACAAGACCTTTCCAACTTATTGTTGTTCCAACCTATGTTGAACTAATGGTAAGGGTCTGGCCAAAGTTGTCTCAAAACAGAGAAATTGAGTTCAGGCAAAACTTTCTTCAGTTTGAACTACCAATCCTATACTGCAGGGCTATCTACATAGTGGGAGATCTTTCTGTAGGCTCAGCTATACCTTTTAGAAAAGTGAGTGTGGCTTGGTGATACCTAGAAGCAGTGGGTTGCATTTTCAAGAGCGCTCAGCATTGACTTATCTCTGTTCCCAGTCAGGTCAATGGGAGTTTCACAATTAACTTCACAGAATTGGACCAATGTTGGGCACCCTCCACACCCTAGTAGACTTTGGCAAGGCCAAGTGCTTCCTAGTTGTTTGATGAAAAGTTCCCTACCTACACATTTGAAATAGGGGACAGGCTTCTCCAGTACTGCCATGCTGACACATGGCGGTTTGGGGGTGCAACCACCACACCAGTAAGCCATGTCTACTGCAGCTGGCAGCATTAATCAAACGTGGTGAATTTCACAGGCCCATCACCAAATTATGGCTTGCTATTTCAAGGACAACATGAGCAATAAGGGTTTTTTCTGTCTGCTCCACTCCAGGTGACTTGTACTGTAATTTGGTTCTTTATGCATTGTAGTGTATCATTCCTTTGTTTCTCTTCTGTGTGCCTTGGCTCGACTTTTGTCACTTCCTAGCTATTTTTAATTAGAGTCTCTAGCTAGTTAATGATTTTTCATAGTTGATCATCTCACTTTTCTTAAACCCGGTATGGAGATTGCACAATAAGTTAGTGGTTTATGATGTAGTTTTCATAATCTTTATTGAACAGCATAGACATCAGATTTAGTGTACAATGGGAAAAGCCTCCCGATTACAGGTTCTTATTCAGAGTTAATGCCATACAGCACACCAGTATGAGGCAGGTGAACAGATTAAAGTGACCAAAGAATGAATTTATACTGGTGAAATTTCATTGATCAGTTTATAGAAAGAGGGGTTTTATCTTTGGATTTATTTATATTTCAAAGATAATGGCTGTGTCCACACAAGAAAAATAACTTCGAAGTTGCTTACTTTGAAGTACAACTTTGAAGCAAGTAACTTTGAAGCTGAGTGTCTACAGGCACCCTACTTCGAAGTTAAACTTAAAAGTAACTCAGGCTATGTCTACACTAGCCCCAAACTTCGAAAAGGCCACGCAAATGGCCATTTTGAAGTTTACTAATGAAGCGCTGAAACGCATATTCAGCGCTTCATTAGCATGGGGGCAGCCGCGGCACTTCGAAATTGACGCGCCTCGCCGCCGTGCATCTCGTCCTGACGGGGCTCCTTTTCAAAAGGACCCCACCTACTTCGAAGTCCCCTTGTTCCCATGAGCTGATGTGCCGCAGCCGCCCACATGCTAATGAAGCGCTGAATATGCATTTCAGCGCTTCATTAGTAAACTTTGAAATGGCCATTTGTGTGGCCATTTCGAAATTGGGGGCTAGTGTAGATACGGCCTTAAAAACTTAAAAGTAAGAGAAAATGTGTGTAGACTCTCTACTGGCTACTTTGATGTAGTGCCTAACTTTGAAGTTAACTTTGACGTTAGTTCCTAGTGTAGACACACCCAATGCATTTTAAGTAATATGCATACTGCATTCCTTTATGTGTTTTTGTGGTTTTTTGCTAAACCTGAATATTCCATCTGAATTTATTCTCCACATATTTAACAGTTTTCTTTCTAAAATATTTTTCCCATATGTGTAAAATGTATGCATAAATTCAGAGCATACTGAGGCCAAAAGGACCTTGGACAGGCTCACTGAAGAAGGGACTCAGTCTTCCCAAGGCTCATTGTTGCAACTCTGAACTTTTAGGCATGTAGAAAATCATAGGAATTACTCTGCCATCCAGTAAGCTGGACTTAGTGCCCAGATTGTACAGTGAATATGGGGATTGTCACCCACTGGTTTGGTAGCAATCTAGGCTAAGCCATTGGGAGATGCTTATGAAATGACTGTGTGGGAACTCCAACCCACTCTCAAAGATAGCTCCCTAAGTCTGGGCTCCAGGGAGCCACCTAGCTCTTTTCACAATCCATGAACTAGAAGAAGATAAGTGTGATAGATGTTTGAGTACTTAATTGCATACAGGACATAAAACCAAACTGGCTTCAAGTGGACGAGAGAGGCACCTTCAAGAACAGAACAGAACACCACTGGTTATTACCTACAGCCTCCAACTCAAAACACTGCAATGCCTCACTAAAGACCTACAACCTATCCTAAATCAGGATACCACACTCCATAAGGCCCTAGGTGACAGGCCTGTTCTCTCCTATAGACAACTTCCCAACCTAATGAGGATTCTCACTAGCAACCACAGGCTAGACCACAATAATATTAATCCTGGAACTGTTCCTTGCAACACGCCCCATTGCCA
Organism: Carettochelys insculpta; assembly: GCF_033958435.1. Taxonomy (NCBI): domain Eukaryota; kingdom Metazoa; phylum Chordata; order Testudines; family Carettochelyidae; genus Carettochelys; species Carettochelys insculpta. The sequence goes on along the minus strand of NC_134139.1, from coordinate 92,266,235 downwards.
GCTTTGTCCACATATCTATTCCAGAGATACCATCACTGGACCTAACCATGTTAATCACATAATCACGGGCACATTCTCCTGTTCCTCAACTAACATCATACATGCCATTATGTGCCAACAACACCCACACACCATGTATATATAGCATAGACTGCAAACACTCTTCAACAAAGAATGAATGAATATAGAACAGACATCAAAAATCTCCAAATACACAAATCTGTCAGCCAGCACTTTAATGGATTGGGCCATTCTGTTAATGACCTGCAAGTCTGTGTTTTACTGAAAAGAAACTTTAACAACTGTTTACAGAGGGAATGCTCAGAACTCAAATTCAACATATTAACATGTGGTTTGAACTGGGAAAGCAATTACCTGGCCCATTATATGGACTCTTTTATACACTTTGTTTTATCCAACTCTTAGATTCCACGCTCCAACCCCCATCCTGCCACCCCCTCTGCTTTTCTGATTTGCCAACCTTGATAACAATTTTTCTGATTTGTCAACCTTGATAACAATGCTTGGACCTCTGTGCTTTATATGTTGAGTCTATTCTGGTACAGCTATGATCTGAAGATGTGGGTCTGTCCCATGAAAACTCATCACATAATAAATTATTTTGTTAGTCTTTAAAGTGATACATGACTGCTTTTTTTGTTTTGATAGAATACAGACTAACATGACTATCTCTCTGTCACTATTCTGTGGCTGTTCCAGAGGCACACGATCCAGCAATAATAGGAATGGTCATAAATGGAATGGCCTGAGAACCAGGCTTCAGATTCACATGCCAGCTGCCCAGGGATCTTTTCATACATCAGTGAAAAACTACCAGCTATGGAATGAAAAATAGCGCAGTGCAACACCACCCAATGTTTCTGGGCAGGACTACTTTAAATAATTGAAAATGCACAGGGGAATTTGGCCAGGCAGACTGTAAATTACCTGTCTTGAAATCTGGCCAAAAAGACCAGAATTAACAGCTCCCCTTATTATTTTGAAAATTGGCATGGGATCTTTATACACCACATGTGATCAGGACCTCATTTTTAATGGCCAGAGTTTCATACTGATAGCCAGTTCCCTCCTCGGATATTGATACTCCTATCAAAATTAGATTACTTTTGTATAGTGCTGCCACACACTTTTAAATAGGTGATATTTTCTACCCCAGACATGGTTTTGGGGAGTACAAGCTCAGTCTTCTATCCCTTCCTTTCACACAATGTACTGCTTGAATTAATTAACATTTGTGATTCTCAGTTGACGTGTGAGAGGAGGTGAGTGTATGTTTATTTTTATGATACCCTGCAAAGCTGGGTTAACATTTTTAGGGCCTCTTGCATTACAACAGCATTGTCATACCCTAAGAGGAAAAGTTTTAAACCAGCACAGCTTGTGTGCTTCATAAAATGAGGATTTCAGCGTAGGGCAGAAAAAAAGTCACCCAACTGGTAAGTTCCCCAACCATCTGTTCCAGCAGTGCTTGGTCTGTTTAAAGGAAACCTGTTATCTTCTGAGGGGGGGGGAAATCATAACTTGTGTACATTCCAGAAAAGAGGGAAATGAAGGAAAATATTGGTTGTGGCCACACTAGCCCCTCAGCTAGCATAATGGCAGCCACATGCACTTTGAAACTGCTGGGCTGTGTCTACACGGGCACAAATCTTCGAAATAGCCATATTTCGAAGATTACTAATGAGGCGCTGAATTGAATATTCAGCGCCTCATTAGCATTAGGACGTTTCCAGCCACGGCGCTTCGAAAGCACACAGCTCAGCGCAGCTAAACAGGGCTCTTTTTCTAAAGGACCCGCACCTTTCGAAATCCCTTTATCCCAATCACTGATCGGAATAAAGGGATTTCAAAAGGTGCGGGGTCCGTGTAGCTGCGCCAAGCCGTGCACTTTCGAAAGCGGCGCTTTTGAAGTGCTGCAGGCGGAAGTGTCCTAATGCTAATGAGGTGCTGAATATTCAATTCAATTAATGAGGTGCCTCATTAATAATCTTCAAAATATGGCTATTTCGAAGATTTGTGCCCATGTAGACACACCCCTGGTTTCAAAGCGCATGCCGCCCGGGTAGCTGGGGGGGGGGGTTGAAATGACCCCCCGATTTCAAAAGCCCCTGATTCCGAAAACCAAATTCATGGCAGTACCTTGTTAGCATATCCCCTAGTGCCACCTTACCGTAGCCCCTCTGAAAGGGGTGGCTAGCGTGGCCACAGCCAGAGAATGAAACAAAGTCTGGATTTTAAATTACTTTGATAAACTCAGGGACTACAAGGTGGTCTGTTTATTGTGAAGGAAGCTGCATTTTCCACATGAGGATCACTTTTCCAGAGTCTAAGACAATGGCTGTGTCTACACTTGCATTCCTCTTTCGAAAGAGGTATGCAAATGAGGTGAATCAAAAATGCTTTTTATGGGAAGAAGGGTTCTTTCGGAGATGGGGTTTAGTTTCAAAACAGCAGTGCCTACACTGGTTTTCCTCTTTAGAAAGAAACTATTTTGAAATAAGAACATGCAAATGAGGTGCCAGATATGCAAATCTGCACCTCAATTACATTTTTATTTACCTCATTTGTATACCTCTTTCGAAAAAGGAATGTAAGTGTAGACACAGCCACAGTTACTAACAGATCGTATTTACTGGAATGCTTAACACTGAAAGGGACAAAACAGACCTCAGAGTCCAGAAGCCATTGACAGGAGATACTGTGGAAATACTGACAGCAGTCAGGGCCAGCTGCTGTTCTGACCCCTGCCTATCTTAGACACACAGAAACAGTGGGGGTTACCTGTAATCCTGCTAGCAAAGGGTATCAATCCCTCTTTCAACAAAGGGAATCTCCCATGCAAATTAGAATGAATTGTCCCATATGTAGGCCCTCGGGGCTGGGAGTGGGGGTGGGAGCACCCGCGGCTGCTGCTTCTCAAGGGATCCAGGTGGAGAATGCCCACGGCTGCCACTTTCCCGGGACTCCGGGAGGGGAGCGCCCACAGTTGCCACTTCCCTGGAGCTCCAGGCAGGGAGTGCCTGTGGCCGCTGCTTCCTTGGGTCTTGGTGGGGGGGTGCCAGCTCCCTGGGGCTTGGTGCAGCCAGGAGGAGCTGCCCCTCCCCCACATAGCTCCCTGTCCCGTATTTGGGACAGGGAGATATGGTCTCCCTAACTACAAGCTAAGCTCCCTGGCTGGACTGTTTCCACGAACATGTACTGCAATCTCCCCACTGTTTACACTAGCACAGTCTACTGGGAAGCCCTGTCCATACAGCCAAACAGGACTATGTTACCCCTAAAGTACAATTCCTATAATGCACCACAGCAGCAGGGGGAGACAGAGGTATTAGTGTCAATCCAAACCAAGACGCTTTGGGAACTTTGGCATTTCATTTCTGTTGCAACTATTAAAACATGGTGTTCTGAGATTTTCACATCAAAGTTTTTGAAAGTTTCCATTCCGCAAGAGATTTTGCTACATGGACTTTTCAGTGGATTCAGAAGTAAAGTTTTGTAATAGTGGAATTTCCTACAGGATAGAAATTCTGATTTTTAGCTCCCACTTGCAAATACTTAATAGATAAAGTGAGAGTAGACAGCAAAATTATGTAGCCCCAGAGGTTTGTAGGTTCAAGAAAACTTGTAAAGAGCTGCTAGAAAAACTACTGGACATATTATGAGAGACAGAGAAGCTGCCCCCAACATTCCCACTAAAGTAAACAGAAGTTTCTCATTGACATTGCTGGGTTGCAGGTTAGCTTACTGCAGAGAAAGCAAAAAGAGAGAAAAAAAACCTCTCTCAGTATCTGGTATTTTACATCGCTTCTAGGATTCTCTTTGTCTTTTGGATCTCGTCTAAGCTGCTCACATTGCAATACTTTTATAACATTCTTATTTCATACTGGTGTTAAAATGACATCCACTCTTTGACTTGGTCAGCAAGACAATTTGTGACTCCCTTGCTGCCACTATGTTTAATTTGTCTGCCTGCAGATATGCTCTCTGTACTACTTGAAGTCCCTTTACTTCTGCTTTGTTGCATTTCCTAGCTAGCCTGGAAGCAGTGAGACTAGTTTAACTTCCCTCTGAAAGCTATAAGATTCATGGTCCTTCTAATCTTGTGGTGTTCCAGAGCTGCTTTGTTCTCTCAAGGCACAAATAAGTTTTATTTTTTTATTTTATTTTATTAAGTAACATCAAAGTGGCACAAAATAACCTGTGGGTCAACAGAACAACCAATGGTTCAGCAATCTCATACTGGGTCTTCAGTCTGATTCCAGGGTCATTAGACCATTCATGCCCCATACAAAGCACATTTCACACCATCTTGCTCATCTGCAGGGGAACAGGAGAACATTTGTGACTTCCTCTAGTGAGCAGAAGAGAGCCCTCTACATAGAACCATTCACTGTACCCCTCTTGGCCTTTTCCATACCTCATCCTGAGTTCATCTGCATCTGTTGGCTTCTTCCTTGATTCCACTATAGAGTGCCTCTTTACACCTTCCATGCCATCCCCAAACTCTATCTCCTCCAACAACTTTCCTTCTCCCTCGTGAGCTAAGAAGGCTTCTTTTCATAGCAAGCCGCTGCCACTATAACCCAGTGGAGTTAGTTAACCATTACAAAGTCAGCCCACATCACAACGAGATCCCATTTATACGGTGCTTAAATTATGGTCGTTATTTTCATTACCAACTTTCCCTCTTGATTCTTCCTCCCCAATTCTCTGTTGTGGATTGTCTCTACTTTCTCCTGAGGGTTAGCAAGTTTTTTTGGGACCCTGTGTGTCTCTCAAACCCTATTCAACTCCTCCACACACACACACACACACACACTGGTTCAACACCATCTGCATTTGAGTCCAAAAGTCAAACCCTTCATGCTCAATGAGGCTGAAATAGCAAGTTGGTCCATTTCTGATTACAATGAAAAAAGTGTCTGGTTTCATTGATATGAGCTGTTGTTGCTATCTCATGTTTCTGGGTTAGGTTTTAATGATGCTAGGGCCCAAATATGTATTCCTTGTTTACCCCTAAACACAAACATTTTAACGAGATATTGGGGCACCCAATGAATAAATGTGGGATCAAACCCTTAATAATTACTGCCCCTCTATTTCTGAGAAAGTTTGTTTTGCTTTAGAAATGACAGAGCCATACATCAAATTCCCACAGTGCACACACCAGAGAAGTAGCCCTTCGGTGAGTCACAGTGCTGAAACCGCTGTTCTGAGTATATAACAAAGTTTCTTCCTGTGAGTGCATAACAAAGCTAGATTATATGGAGGAAGAAAAGCATTGGGTGATAGTAGAAAAGGAACCTTAATAATGAAAAAATGATATGCAAATGTTAAACGCTGAAAACATACCCCTACCAAACTAAAACATTTTAAAACCATGAAGAAAAGCAATGCAGTGAAAACTATGAAATAATCATAACCAAAGAGGCTTCCAACATGTGTGTTAAAAGAGACGTCCAATCTTTTCAGAGTGGGAAAAATGACTAAAAGAACAACACAAAAATGGATCCTGGCTAATGACTGCATGATTTACTGGTCAGAAACCAGGTTCCTATAAGCACAGAAAAAAAGATGCATGATGAGGGCGTGGATTTTGCAGCATTAGCCACATATTAATTAGCCTCTCTATAAAAATATCTTTGTACAGCCATGAAGGTTTTAATCTGAGTGACTGCTTATGACTTTTCCTGTTTGATCTAGTTATGAGTATAAGCAATTTTATATATTCTCTCCATTTTTCTGTTCCTCAACACTGCACTTTTCAGGTATCCATACATTTCCCTCCATTTCTTTCCCCCCTTCAAAACACGACTAGGTGGAACTGTGAGAATGGGAAAGCAAGTGAGACAGGCATGTGGAATGCAATATATGGATAGGTTTCTATAGCAACTGCAACAAAAAATCCCCCACCACTCTCTCTCTCTTTCTTTGCCTCTGCAGGTAGGGGTGAAGTAGCTGAATTGTGTGACAAATAAGAACTGGAAATTCTTTTCTTCCACAGGATCCCACGTGGCAAGAGGGAGCATGCTGTAGGAGTGAAAGCCTTTCCAAACACCCCAAGAGAATTTAAGTATGCAGTTGGGAAGAGTCACTTAAGAGCAGGTCCACTGACAGATGGGGATGACAGGGGCAACTGTACTGAGCCTGGTGTACTTAAGGAGGCTCATGGCTGCTGCTGCCACTGCCACTGCTGTAGCCCTGTAGGTCCCAGGTCCTTTTAAATAGCACTGCCTTAGCAGCGTGGCAGCGAGGGCAAAGGATCCCTGGAGCTGGGATCCGCAGAGCTGCAGGGCAGGGAGGGGACCCTGGAGGTTATATCCATGTGAGTGAGTAGGGAGGGGAGAGCCAGGCTGGGAATGGAGATGGGGGCAGGCTGGAAAGAGAAGGAACTGAGCTCTTGGGTAGAGCCAGCAACAGGACTTCAGGGAGTGAGGTCCAAGGGTGGTGGGGCAGGGGGACTGGGCTGGGAAGGGAAAAGAGTGGAGGGAAGGGGAGGGAAAGGGGCTGAGCAGGTGAGGGGAATAAAGGTGGGCTAGGGGGTGAGAGAGGGGAAGGGGTCAAGCTGGGCACAGGAACACTGGGGGGCAAAGCAGGGCAGGGGTTTCCTGTGGGGGGAGCAGAGGGGGAAGGGGCTGGGCGGGGCACAGGAAAGCTGGAGGGCAGAAATGGGCAGGGATTTGTTGGGTGGGAAGGGACACAGAGGGGGAAGAGCTAAGCTGGGCACAGGACCCCTTGGGGGCAAAGCTGCACAGGGTGAGGGAGCTGGCATGAAGTGAATGGAGGGTGGGAGGGGCACCTCCGGGCAAGTGGGGAGATGGAGCTTCAGTTGACCAGGGAGTCCTCTGTTTGAGAGGTGGCACGCTGGGTTTCCCTGGGTGGGTGGTGGCTTGTGGCCCTGTCCAAGGGAGAGGGACAGAGGGCGCATTGACTGTGATGTCTCAGGGCCTGAAATTCCTGTCAGCAAGCTTGCATGAGAGATCAACCACTCCAAGCCACAAGGAAGGCAGCGAACCTGAACAAGGTGGGCAGCCACACCTCCCAGGCATCCTGTTCCCCCAAACGCTTGCACTCTGTTCAAGTTCCTGCCCCTTTAAGTGCAGGGTAAAAACATAGCCTCTTCCATGAACAGTGAGTAAAGCAAGTAAACATGGGGGCTAGGGGTGCCTGACTCTGGGGAGGGGCAGGACATTGAATTAGAGTGGGGTGGCTGCAGGTGCCTGGCTCTGGGGGCAGGAGAGGGCATTGAGCCACACATTATCTATCTAGAGACAAGGTGGGTGAGGTGATATCTTAAATTGGACCAAATTCTGTTGGTGAGATAGATAGATAGATAGATAGATAGATAGATAGATAGATAATGTGGCTCTTTGCACTCTATCCATGGCTCTTATTCTGTAACTGGTTAGCTACCCCTACCCTGGAGTAACCTTATTTTGAAATACTGTGGTTTTGACTGTTAAAATTGAGTAACGTAGTGATGGGAGGGATTTTTTTTTTATTTTAATAAAGGAAGTGCCACAACAGCTTTTCCCTTTCACATTTCTCTGAATATGAATTCTGACTATTCTACAGACAAGGTAGGTGAGGTGAAATCTTAAATTGGACCAAATTCTGTTGGTGAGAGAGACGTGCCTTCTCACTGACAGAAGTTGGTCCAACAAAAGAGATTATTTCACCCGCCTCTTTTCTCTAATATCCTGAGATCAACAGGGCTACAACACTTCATCATTCTGAGTCTGAGTGATTATAATGCAACACAGCTTTGGGCTGTGATCCTGCCAACAAAAAAGGCTCTTACAGGGAATGCCAATTAAACATAGGTAGGTGTAAGAGTTTACACAAATACATGTATTTGCAGGATCACATCCTATTAAAAACTGAAAACTAATATTTCACAATGCTGAACAGTATTAAATAATACAGGATATGTCTACACAACAGCTGGAAGGTGTAATTCACAGTGCTGGTAGGCATACTCCCACTAGCTTGACTCAGCCTAGCATGACAAATACGGCAATGCGGCCATGATGGGTAGCATGGGCAGTGCCTAGGGTGACCAGACGTCCTGATATCATTGGGACCATCCTGATATTAGGGGCTTTGTCAGTGATTTTGACTTTTATCCCTGCCTCCCCCCTTGCTCCCCATCCTGACTTTTCATATTTGCTATCTGGCCACACTAGCAGTAGCACAAGCTACCCATGAACACACAATCTTTCCAGATTCTCCTGAGTGCAAATTAATGACCCTTGCATGCAATCTATTAGTTTGGTGCACTAGTTCAAAGAGGGTTAACAGTGCCTGTCTCCCCATGCTGGGAATTACAATTCCCAGCTGCTGTCTACACATACCCAGAATTACGTTCTTAAAAAAATCTCCCATTGCTATTATTTATTAAAAATAAACTCTCACTTTACATACTTACATAGCCACTAGCACTATAGTGTCTGAGGCATCCCATGACACCACTGTAAGGTAGACAATTGCTCTTATCCCCTTTTTAACAGAAGTGGCACTTGGATCCATGATCATGCACAGTATTCGTAGTGTAACAGCCACTTGAACCAATGTCTCACAACACCTTAACCACAGGACGATCCTTCACAGTCACACCTTTAGGCCACGAAAATTTATGTATTTTTCAGAAGAGCGATGAAAATGGCTGGGCAGTTCCTACAGAACAGCTCAAGTCAGCTATGGCTCTGAGACTAGGTGCCACAGTTTTTTTTTATTTAATTTTACTTTATTTTATTGCAATGTAGCGCAGTGCAGTTCACAAAGGCTGAGCTCAGTGCCTAGGTTCCCTATACAATGAGTGGCAAAAGACAGACACATCAGAATGGGGCTCAGAAAGGCCAGCACACTAGGTGTCTCCCTCTCTACGGACAGTATGAAGGAAAGGTGTGTGTCTTAAGCCCAGCCCTTTTCTTGGAGATACATACCAAAGTCTGGGCTGCAGGGAATCACCTATCTCAGTTTGGGATTCTCCAGTGCAGAGATGTGCCAGTGCTGTTTTGACAGAAATAAAGAGGAGGAGAACCCCCCCCCACGCCACACACACTTAACTTTTAGCCCAGGGGCTCAAATTGGTCTGTTTCACCCTCCCCTCTAGAGGTTTTCAAGGCGAGAACCCAGCACCTGTGAGACCCTCCCTGGTTTAAGACCCATCTCTGGCTTAGGCAGGAGAAGGGCTCTGAACAGGGTTCTCCCATCTTGCAACACTTCTGAAGTGCAACTCCCTCAGTGTCTCCTGTTGAAGCTATCCTGCAGTGGGTAACAAATGAAAAATTCATTGGTGCGTGGGAGCTGCATTCTGAGGCTCCCAGATGTGTGCTTTAGCCACCAGTCTACACTGACACTCTCACGCTTGCTCTCTCTCCCTCTCCCTCAAACCCCACCACTATATATCCAAAACAGACCAGGTGAGAATCCAATTTCAGATGTAGGCCTCCCTCCTCAGACTGTTCCATTGCCCTAGTGGTCAGAGCACTTACCTGGGAGGTGGCAGCTCACATCCCTTCTCCCATTACAGCAGATACAGGTGCTGAAACTAGAAGTGCTGCAGCACCTCCTGACTTGAAGTGGTCTCCCTCCTATATTCAGAGTTTACAGTGCGCTTAAATGGCTCTCAGCACTCCCACTACACAAATTGTTCCAGCACCCCTACGGGCAGAGGGTAGACTTAAAGCAGGGGGTCTTCCCTGTCTCAAATGAGTATCTGAAAAACTGAGCTAAAAGTTATGAGAGAGGTCTTCCTCATTGGTCTTTTTGTTATAAGCTCACCCACCTATAGAAGTCTGATTTGGTGAGTAAGGTCTGAGCGCACTTATCCAATCAGGCCTTGCAGGTAAGTTAAATGCGGGAGAACTGACCTTCTCCCAGTTAGGCACCAGGATGTCTTGTGTGTGGCGCTGCAATGTACAAACTTAAAAATGGAAACACAGGCACCAAGAGAATTCTGACCAGCAAAATTTAGATGCTGAATCATTTTAGAAGCCCACAAAGCTCAGGGGCTGCTGTGCAGAAGTTTTGGAAATCCCAGTAGGGCCTGATTCTGGGAGTTAGTTGCTTAAAGTCCTTTTTTTGAAATCTAGCTTTGAACTGGTACAAGACCTATGATACTGCCTTTCACAGGAAGCTCATTATTTATAGTCTAAGACAAATTGTCTTTTTAAATAATATTTTAATGTATTAAAAGTAGTGAATATATGAGGTCATAGTTGTCCCCAGTACGCAACTAGTCTATTCATGTAACTTTCTGCAAATTACATGGTGGAGAAAAATGATCTCACAGGTATCTAAGGAAGGGGGGTAAGTCATTTAGTATTTTGTGGCCAATACCAAGACTGTCAAAGAGTGAAAACATGGATTTTAAAAGTGCCATGATGTATTTGGCAACTTAGGAAATGATTGCTGAATGCTTTGGCTTTTTCATTAGCATCAAGGAGCATTTCATGTTGTGCCTGTAGAAACATTTGTAATAAATCCCTAACTAGTAATTACCCCCTAGAGCCTCAGAAATTTCTCATTTTTGTGTGCAGAAGAAAAGAGATCAGACTAAATGCTTAACTCCTCTACACATGCATGCCTCATTTTGCATGGGGAAGTAAATAATTCAGGAATGAAGAAGTTAATGGTCTCTCGTCATCTTACCTCTGCTTATCTTTTTTGAATTGTAATTAAATCCCCCAAAATTCCCAATTTCACCTTCTGAATGGCAAAGTCTCTGAGTGGCAATTAAACCTAATTTTTAACCGACTCTGCATTTTCACCAACTTCTACCACTCTGGGGAGGAAGCGGGAGAGACAAAAAAAAATGCTCTCTGTATTGCCCCAGTGAAGCTCTGCAGCCATTTTCTATCCACAAGCAGCACAGAAGCAGACTGTTCCATCTCTGTCTCTGCCATATCCTGCACTCTTAGTGGAGAAGCATGACAGAACATGTCCTGATTGATGTACAGCCACTCATTACAGTCTCAGTAATTCTGTCAAATTAACTAATCTAGTCTAATCACTTCCACAGACTTTTCACTGATTAATCACAAGGATTTCATTTTCAATCAAATGGGTAGCACTTTTCACCCACCCGAAAAGCTTTGACACTTGTTTTACTTTATTTCACCAATGAGTTTTAACCTTGTTTTTAAATTGGTAAGTTCTGTCTTTCTTTGCTGTTTGTGAGGAATTATGTGATTGCCCACACCATTCAGTGTTTCCTTTTACCTTCTCCTGGGATTAGGTCATACTGAAGTGCTAATGACATCTAATAACAGAGAGGTAGCTGTGTTAGTTTGTACTCCAACAAAACAAAGCAGCAGAAATGTAGCACTTTAAAGACTAACAAAATGATTTATTCGCTGATGAGCTTTTGTGGGACAGACCCATTTCATCAGATCAGTTTCATTTCCAATACAGACTGACATTTATAAGTACAGAGGGCCAAAAAAAGAAAATTGCAATAAAAACTGACAAATCAAATAGGATTGCAGGATGGAGATGAGGGGTGGGGGAATGTTAATTGTCTTGTCTGAGATAATTATGAGCATCAAAGGAAGGGAAGCAGACCTTGTAATGCATGAGGTAATTGATGTCTCTGTTCATACTATGTGTTAATGTGTCAAATTTGAGTATGAACTCTAGCTCACAAATCTCTCATTCTAATCTGTTGTTAAATTCTTTTTGTTCCAGGACACAAATTCTCAGGTCTTTAACAGAATGGTTCACTCCACTGAAGTGTTCACTGACTGACTTACGTGTACTGAGTTTCTTGGTGTCTGCTTTGTGTCAATTTATTCTTTGGCAAAGGTTTTGCCCAGTCTGTCCAATGTACCTAGTGGCAGTGCATTGGTTGCACATAATGTCATATATAATGTTGCTGGAAGTGCACGAGCATGTGCCTTTGATCTTGTAACTAACATGGTTAGGTCCAGTGATGGTATCCCCAGAATAAATATGTGGACAAAGTTGGCAATAGGGTTTCTTGCAAAGAAAAGTTCCAGGATTCATATTACTGTGGTGTAGCCTGTGATAGCTGGTGAGACTCTTTCTCAGGTTAGGAGGTTGTTTATAAGAAAGGACAGGACTTTCACCTAGAGCCCTCTGGAGTGTAGCATCCTGATCCAGAATAGGTTGTAGATTGTTAATGATGAATTGCAGGGAATTGAGTTGGGGGCGATATGTGATGACAAGTGGTGTTCTGTTGTTGATCTTCTTGGGTCTACCTTGAAGTAGCTGGATTCTGTGTATTCGTCTGGCCTTGTCAATTTGTATTTTTACTTCTCCCAGTGGAATGCTTAGTAGAGGTCTTGTAGTTTTTGGTCTCTGTCAGTAGGATCAGAGCAGATGCAATTGTATCTAAGGGCTTGTATCTAACTGACTTAGAACAACGATTCCTTAGGTCTTGTCTCCTGCTACCTCTCCTTTATTTATGCTACATCAATGACATATTTATCATTTGGACCCACAGTAAAGAGACTCTGAAAGAATTCCACACAGATTTTAACAACTTGCAACCTATCATCAGTCTCAGCCTTGACTATTCTACATGAGAAATACACTTCCTGGATACCACAGTGCACATCACTGATGCCTCATTGACACCATCCTCTACCGGAAACCCACTGACTGCTACACTTACCTACATGCCTCCAGCTTCCATCCAGCTCACACAACATGATCCATTGTTTACAGTCAAGCCCACCTGTCTCCCCACCTGTCACCCACTTTCTTCAATCCTGTTTGATTTGTCAATTTTTATTGCAATATTTTTTTGGTCTTCTGTACTTATAAATATCAGTTTGTATTGGAAATGAAATTGATCTGATGAAGTGGGTCTGTCCCACAAAAGCTCATCACCGAATAAATATTCTTGTTAGTCTTTAAAGTTCTACATTTCTGCTGCTTTGTTTTGCTAATGACATGACAATCTGCTGACACAGGAAATTCATCTCTGATTGCGCTTTCCTTCAATTCATTCTTCTCCCTCTCTCTCTCTCTCTCTCTCTCTCTCTCTCATCCCCCCCCCCCCACCCCATCCCGACTCACACCCAGAATTTACAGGTTTGGGCCATCCCCATCTGTGGAAAAACCCATATGTGAGATTCTGCAGGGGAAAATCTTCACTGAGAATTCAGGTGTAGAGAGCTCCCTGGACCCTCCCATGACACTGAGAGACAGAGGTCATTTCCCCACTTTTTATATTAGGGCATAGGGACTAACTCTAAACATAATGGATCTTGTGGGTCATCCCAGGAGGTCAAGATCATCCATAAAGTTGCTATGTGCTTCTGCACTGGCTTTGGCCTCCAGCTCCATGCCTCTCTACCAGCTGCAGTGCTTTGACCATCCACAACAAGCTAACTAATATTTGTGCAGCCTGAGAGGGGAACCAATAGGCATCCACGCATCTCTCCCCTTGTCCTGGCTAGTCTGCACTCCTAACCTGAGCCTGGTTTCTGCAGAGTATAAATGGGAGGAGTGACATTGTGGCACCTGAACCACATATCTTCACATGAAAGAGACAGACCTGTTCTAAACCATGTGCAGATCTAGGGACACATTTTGAGCCAAGTACATCATTTAAAAAAAAAAAGAATCAAGCTGTCACTCCTACACCCTGCACAAGGAGGGAGAAACATTGCAATCATTTCTGATTTAATGCACCTTGGAGAGGCTCAGGTACTCCAAGGATGGGGGCCTGAGACAGACATTCAGGAAATAATGATGATATAAAAGATCCTGGGTTATAATTTCAATGCCTTGCATTAAGTGAGAAAATGGAGGAAACACCTCTTGATCTACTGTCAAATTGTTTGCCTACACCCAAGCAAGATCTCTCCCCCTCCCACACACACACTGTTTAAGGCCATTAACCACACAGAAGGTGCAGTGCAGAACTGACTGCAAAACGGATCAATACACTGGCTTGTGTAACAAAGGAAACAAATTAAGAAAAACTGTTAAAACAAGGTTATGAAAACTCAGGTTTTCAGATTATTTTCCACGTGAGCTGACAGTTTGGGCACAGTTAAATGCACTGAAAAATAAATGGATAATCAAGAGAGACTTTACAGACAAATAATAAGACAGAAGAAACCAATGAACAATATAAAGCAATCCAACTAGAACCTAATCCTTCAAACTTTAAAAATGAAAGCTGTCATTGACTACATAAGGATTAGGAAGTGAGAAAAAGTTTGTCTTATCCAAACCCTCATCAGCACTCCATCTTTTTAGATGAACTCCACCCCCCAAAACTTTACAGACTTCAATAACAGAATGAAAGAGAAATAAGAAGAGACAGTAATTAATAGGGAGGAGCAGCAACAAAGGTATTGCAAACCACTGATGACCAATAGTTAATCTCACTGCCATTTTCTTCTCCTTGTGGCAAATTTCAGAACAATTCACCTGCAAGAGATTTTATCTTGTCTAAGACCTTCATTTTGAAAAGGAGCCAAGTTAGTAATTATTTCAGTGGTTCTGTTTTAATCCACTCTTCCTTCTTCATACAGGTTTACTTTATCCTGCTTGGCTGAACATTTTCAGAAAAGCATATCCCTGCTCCTTTCTCCCCTGAACTTTCGTGTGTTCACCTTACCTTCTGACTTTACTCAGTGTCTTAGTTTGTGGTAGTTAAGAGCATTTATGATGGAGACACCAATTCTCCAAAACAAATCTCTTCTGTTAATGCTCTGATCCAGTTTCACCATGCAGTACTTAAGCAGTCAGCACCATCTCTGGCCATCAGTAGAAAGTACAAGCTTGCCTCCAAATAGGTAAACCATGAAATGCACAACATACAAGAGAGTACAAACTGTCAAATCATAGCTTTGAGGAGCACGATTAGACCCAGAATTAACCAAGAGAAAATCTGGCAGATTTCTTACATGAAAACCTAATCTAGGTGCCTGGAAGGCATTTTCTCACAGGACACTGTAATAGCATTAAGATCAGCTCTGTTGCATGTCTGTTTTCCTTCAGCAAAATGGCACTGTCTGCAGCACTTCATCACAGCCCTGTTATGATTGGAACCAGAGCAGACAACAGACTTGCTGGGCTCCTGGGCCAAAGGTGGAAGCAGTGGGGCAACCCTCAGCACCCCACGGAGTGTCCCCCATCCCCAAGTCATGCCTCAGAGTTGCCTAGAGCATGCCACATGATGCTCCCATGGTGACTTAAAGGCACCAGGGCTACAGCTGCCATTGCAGTAGGGGCAGGGGCAGTAGACAGAGCCATGGATCCCTTTGAACCACCAGGGCCTGGGGTGATTGCTCACTTTGCTGTCCCCTCCCCCGGCAGTGAGCCTGCTTTGAACATCCCCTGACATGTGGAATGTGTATAGTGGGGACGTGTGGAAAGTGGTATTGTCAGAACCAAATCACTGCAACAAGATCCAAATTTCATGACTGAGCCTATCACCATCATGGACCAAACCACAACCCCAAATCCAAACACTCACCTCACTGAAGATGATTATAATTTACCTGAGAGACCAGGTGGCTGAGGTAATATATTTTATTGGGCCAGCTGCTGTTGGTTAAAGAGACAAACTTTTGCCACACATAGAGCTCTTCTTCTGGTCTGGGAAAGGTACTTAGCATATGCCTATACTTGACGTTCTACAATGGCAAATCTGAAGCTGTATATTTTTTGCAGCTGTAGTGCTTCAGCATAGATGGTTACCCCATCAATGTAGGCAATTTGCTTCCAGAGATGTAATGGCCAAATAAATGGAAGAATTCTTCTGTCAACATAGAGCTGTCTATGCTTGGGGGTTAGTTCAGTTTAATTATGCTGCTGAGGGGTGAGGACTTTTTACACCCCTGAACAATTTAGCTGGACTGATTTTTTTAGTGTAGACCAAACCCAAGACTGTCACAGCTAAATATAAGGTGGAAAAAACTGTTTTGCAGTAAGTAGTTAGCACACATTGTAAGAAATCATTCAAGAAAATTTGGCCCATTAGCACCTCTGCAGTTTCAAGACAAAAAAGAAGGATTGGTGGATCGAATATTTTTGTGCTAAAACATAAATCCAGCATCTTTATTAAGACCATGATTTTTAGCATCTAGCAAAGTTATGAATTTAAGCTTGCAGGCATGTCTTTTGAAGGTGTTGGACAAATTTGCTTTGAAACTGAGGACTGACAGGTCAGATACAAAGTGATAGTTTTGTGAAAAACATTCTCCCACAGGTGATATGGTGTTTTTATCTTGTGTCATTTTTCTGAGTTCACTCAAGAACATGATGCCTGTCTGGGAGCATTTAATGAAATGAATGAGGTACACTGCACATTCTATATATGTGTGGGACACAAGGATCATGAAAAGTATGATGTGAGGACTATGAAACATGGTAGCCTCAGAGATATGTCTGTTGGTTTTGCATCTATTCTTATAGCAGAGTCCGCGGCCTCTTTGAGCAGGTGTGCCCTGGTCTGTGGAGTGCTTGCTTCTGATGATGAGCTTGGAGAGGTTTGGGAAAGAGGTTGATCGAAGGCCAGAAAAGAGGGTTTAAGAAAGATTTCTTTCAGGGTATGCTCCTATTCACGTATGGATTGTAGATGCTTAATGAAAACCCAGATGAGTTCTATTGTTAGTTGGTAGGTGACAACTAGGCCTATGCCTAATCTTTAATTTTACCTGTTCTTATTTGTCTGTACCAAGCAACTAGAGCCAATAAACACATCTTCAGTCTCTTTTGCCCTTTCCCTCTCCTTATCACCCAGCAGGCCCACTAGAATGGGACCACACAAAATTGGGGTCACAGAATTGTTTTAAATGTCTTATCCTCTCCCTTTCTTTCAGGCCTCAGTATTTTAAAAGCCTGTGACCATTTTTACATTAAAGAGGTGACAGAATTCACTGTCATTCCAGGCACCCTGGTGAAGGTTACATGAGCATTTCACCCACCTAACGCTTGATGGAAGACATAATGTTGCAATCTCTGTTCTCTGTGTGTTTTAACCTCTCCCATACAACACTGGTAGTTTTTCCTAACTTCCCCACTCCAAAGCTAGCATTTTCAAAGCCACTTTGCTTTTCTCTGCACCTTCATCAGACTGAAGACCAAAGGTTTCTGGATTCTGCTTTGCATGTCAATTATCATTGGCTAGAGTTGTTAGACCAGGTCAAACTGAGTTTGTCTTTAAAGCAACCACAGTTATATTTTTATTTTTTTCCATTCCCTGTATTTCTGCTTTACATCAGACATGAATTATGGCTAAAATGTGCTTGTTTGTCACAATTGTGGTACACAATCTTGTGTGGCATCACCAAAACCTGGACTACTGCTTATTTATCCTCTCATCTTCTTCCTTCAGCGCCAAGTAAGAAGTATGGCAAAGAATGTCTGGAGCCTCCCTGCTGAGTATTTGCAGTTAAAAGGTTGTGGCTACAGTTCCATAGCTGTGGCTCTGTAATGGCAGTGCCTTAAAGATGTCCTGAGATGTAGTTGAATACTTTCATCACAGGTTAGATCCTGGGAATTGCACGTGGCCCAAGACTACTCCAAGCTTCAATCTGTAGGAGCCATAACTTACATTTTCCTTTTTTTTGCTGAATCCCTCTCTCAGATTTCATAACGTTTAAAGTGTTTTCTTCACATATAATCATACCAGTGGATTTAAATGGCACCAAAAAGAAGGAAGTTGATTCAACTGCAGACTTCAAATTTATAAATTTTGTAAGGTCATTTGGGATGCATTCTTGTCAATGGAGAGCACTACAACACAAGATCAGTCTTCCAACTCTTTAAATTCACGTCTGTACTAAGCAGCTAGGCTTGAATCACAAATGAACTGATGCATCACGTGGTCCAATTGAAAGGCAACTGAAAGAGATGAAAAATAAATCTGACCCTATTTTACATCACTGTACTAACCTATGCCCAGCAGAGAAACAGCTTTTATTGAGGACTACAGCTGGGAGAAAATGGTGAACATTTCCATATTTTGTTTCATACAAATTTGCTTGCAATGTGTTTTCCTCCCTTTCATGTTCACCTTCTGCTAAGATACAAGTGATTGACTTTCAGTGGCATGACTGGTTGCAGACAGCAAGTTTTAAGCATGCATAAGTTCTCGTGAAAATAATTCACAGAGGAAACTTGATTATAATAGCTACCCTCATTCAATGTGTGAACAGAAATAACCTGATGTGATTGCCAGCACCAATAACTAGAGGATTGCACTCTCTGTTGCTTCAGAAGACTAAGCCAATACAGGGGAGTCTTCATTATAAGACCTAGTTGCCTTCCTAAATAATGCAACTTATAGTGAAAAGACTTATAAAGGGGAATTAATATCCATAAGGAATAATGTAATTAGCTTGAGATATTTTCCTCCCTTCAGCCTGGCAGGGCGCCTCCCCATGCTCCAGCTGCCCTTGCTGGGCAGCGCAGCTACCTCCTCTGCCTTCCCCTCCACCACCTGGCCCCACTCCGTACAGCACGGTACCTGTACAGGTTGTACCTCTCTTATCCAGCACTCGGGCAAGAGAGTTTTCCAAATTAGGGAAAGTCATCTTCCCTCAGCTCCAACTGGCTTCTGACTGATTGCATGTCCTGGCAGCCAGGTCCCAGCTTCTGTCTGCCTGTTCCTGGGTCCTAGCAGCCCCGGTCCACCGTGGCTCCCTGCAGCCCACAGATCCAGACAGCCTGCAGCTGTTCACCCTGCCAGCCTGGATCCCCATCGTCCTGGCTTCCTGAGGCTCCCTGCCAGTCCCTGCACCTCCCCGCCACTCCCCTACATACACATCCTCTCTTGGCTTCCCATGGCCCCTTGCTGGTCCCCTCTGGCTTCCTGCCACTCCCCCCACATGCTCCTCCCACCTCCCCACCAGTCCCTGCCAGCTTCCTGCAGCCCCCCTGCCATACCCTGCTGGCTCCCTACCTCTCCCCTGCTGCCCCTCCCAGCTCCCCATAGCTCCCCGCAGAAATAGCATACACCAAGACCTTGCATTCCTCTGCTCCCTCAATCTGTGCTCCCGGAGTGCTCCCCTCCCCTTCTCTCCCCGTGTATCTCAGGGGTTCCAGACAACACCCCAACTCCTTCCCTGTTGCAGAGGGCTATACGCGCTGCCCATCTCCCCAGCTAGGCCTCCTGAGTGCATGCCCCACAGCAGCCACCCCACATCAGCATCCCCCATTCTTCACCACCACTTGCGGTGTGCTTTCCTGTACCCCGCTTCAGCTCCATATCACTCAATCCCTGCCTTCCGCCCCCCCACCCCCAACTCCTGACTCTTGGCTGGGTCTCTATGTGCCTCCACAGTTACTTTATCTTCTACATGCTTGAACTCTCGATCCCCCTCAGATCCAGCTCCCCCATTCCCTTGTCCTCCATTCAGGGCCATCTTTACCCATGTGCAGAATATGTATCCATGCAGGGCAACTGAAAATTGGGGTATCACTGGGTCTTAATGTCCACCCACTTGCCTCTTCCTAACCCTGTTCTGTGGCTCTGCTTCCTCCACAGAGGCTTTAGTTAACTTAACACTGAAAAAGTCTGCCAGACCTATTAGCAGAATCCTGAAGCTGTGAAAGAGTCCTCCAAGTGGCAATGAAACCATGTAACAGGCATTTGCCAACCCCAGGCATATACTGTCAGTTTCTGAATTTACTGTATGTGTCTACAGGACCTTAGTTTAAAAATTGCTTTAAAAAATCATCAGTGTGTTGTTGAAAATTAAAAAATCACCTTTCACTCCCCACCCACCCCACTGCAAGCCGCTATCTAGCATAGAAGCACCCATTTAATAGCGCTCCCAAGAGCAGCCCTGCCGCCCTTCCCCCTAGACACACCAGGGGCTCTGTATGGCCTCCATTTCCTCTTCGGCCCCATGCCTCCTATGTCTTTCTTCCTCCATCTTACCAGGGTCTCCTATTCCCTCCCCCACAACTATTGGCCCTGCATACCTTCCCTTCCCACTTGCCCCCACACTAGGGTCCCTCCATTCCAGAAGCTCTGTGCGTGCACCTATTATCCCTTCCTCACTTCATGCCCCCAGTCTTCTCCATTCACACCAAGGACTTTGTGTGGCTCCTATTATCTCTTCCACCCTTTTCCCTCATTCTTATTTCCCGTCTTTTTGTGGTAAGTCACACAAGGTGTGACTGTTATTAAACTGTATTGTGAGGCTCCACAGAGGTGAGACAGGGAGTACTGTTAAGCAGTAAGGTGGCAGTGGGCTCCATCACACCGAAGGATGCCAGGCCCACCACCTCTCCCTGAGATATCACTTTCAGTTTTTGGGTTTTCTCCAAAATCAACAGGTTTCAGGCCACTAATGCCCAGAACATGGGCTGACATTTGGGACTTGTTCAGGTGCAGCATTCAAAAGTTCTCCTGTTGCAGTCAGACAGAGACACGCCCTGGAACTGAGTGAGAGACTTCACTCAGGCCTGGTCTACACTAGGAATCAAATTTGATCCCAGATACACAATTCTAGCCATGCCATTTGCATACCTAGAATCGACATATCAGGACTGTCTCCCAACTCGTGCCAATGTCCCTTCCTCCATGCAGCAGCGTGGAGTACCGGGGTTGGTGGCTGAGCCCAGAAAGATCAACTTTGCCACGTCTTCACAGATGTAGCAAAATCAATCTCTGGAAGACCAAGCGCAGCACACTGACCCTCTGGTAAGCCGTGCTTTTTATCTAATAAAAAAGCACCAGAATTCCCCCCACCTTGCCAACAGACTTAACCCCACCACCACCCGTGGTTGCCCCAAACTACGACCCCTCAGCTTAACCTCCTCCATGGCTCCTGGTCCTGGCTTCCAGCCCTGACTCTGCCTCAGATCACCCCCAGGCTTAACCCCACACACATACTCTGAGGCTCTGAACCACCCCCCAGGATTACCCCTCTCCCCCAAAGCCAGAAACCCCATTTATCTTGCATAGAAATTCTGCAGACAACCATCTTCTCATCTGCAGGGCTCCCCTCCAGGTGTAGTGTGGCCGGGGCTGCTCGCAGCACCCTGCTGCACTGAAACAAGAGACCTCAATTTAATTGGTTTAACTGCCTCCTGCCAGCTGTTACATCAATTAAGTTGAATGCCTCTCTTTCAGCTGGCCGGCAGGGTGGGAGCCGCAAATGGTTCATTAATGAGCCACCTGCAGGTCATACACGCCCTGCTCAGCCAGCTGTCAAAATAGCGGCACCAGGGAAAAAAAGATGGCAGAAAGCTGTTCCACCACATTCTGCCAGAGAAAAAGCCCTGTGTAAGTATAGATATACCCTAAGTAATGTAGCATGGATTTTTAAATGTCAATAGCAAGTCATAGACTTAATGGAATGTACAAAATCTATTGACTGAATACTTTCAAATAAATATATTTGAGAAAATCGTGGTGTGTTTGCTGACAATCTACAAACATGAAAAGGGTGATGCTGTGCAAATAAATTATTCATTGCATGTTATGCACTCTGCTCTGATGAGAATTTACCAGTAAAACTGAGAACTGAGCCTGGGGGGAATGCTTGGTGATAAAACACCATCTGTGTCACTACCTGATTCAGCAGGTTTTCTTATATTGTCGTACAGGACATTTCAGAACTCATAAAGAGGTTCCACCCCTCTGACTAACAGTGAGTGCTGAGCTACTATAATGAGGGGTGTGGCATAAAAATTAATGGCTAGACGGTCTGCCTGACAGACAGAGAGATTAGAATGATTAATCAATCGACTGATTGATTTAAAATAAAGAAAAAATTATGTTCAGTTGAAATTGCAGAAGGAAAGCACAACTGACCATACAGGTGTATGACCTGAACACCTTTTCTCTTGTAAAAAGAGCTTCAGGACTTTAATGACCAGAAGTTGCCAATTCTTTGGCTTATGTCTTATCTGTGTCATACATAACAGATATGTACATAACAGCAGGTTGCCTCTAAATACCTACTAAATCACCAATAGCACTGTAAGCTAGTAAATCTGCTCTTACAGTGATCTGTTGTTATGAACTTTACAATGAAGATGTCAAGAAAACATCAGGGTATAGGCCTGTGAAGGGTTGGATTGCAGAGATCCCCTTTATATGGTTGCCCAATGTGCTGAGTCCACCACTGAGTCCACCTACCTTCCCTTTGGAAACCCTATCCTGTCTTGCTAAGCCAGATGCTCTGGTCTCCCCCAGCAAACACACAGAGTTGGAATAACAAGCCCCCAGCAGAAAAACATGAACTCTGATAATAGCTCAGTTCTAGGAGGGCTCAGTTACAGGGACTTATCTGCATCCAGGAGTACAGTCCTAAATGGTGCCAAGACCCCAAATAACTCCCTCTTATTCTGTATATGATGGTTTGGATCGTAGGAATCCCCTTGGGGTTGTCCCTGAGTGTGCTTGATCAAGCCACTGACTCCCACCTTCCTGTCCTCTCAGTCTTCCCATGACCCTGTTTTGATGGGCCGGGTGCTCTGGTTTCCCCAGACAAGGCACAGAGTTGGGGTTAGTGCCATCTGCTGCGCAACACAGACACTCAACCAGTTCAGCTCCAGGAGTACTCAGGTATAAGGGCTCAGCACCCAGGAAACCAACTTCCCAAAGGGACCAAAACCCCCAACAAATCCATCTTACTCATGTCAAACTTTTACAAGGAGAAAGCTCATAAAGATGACCACTCCCTTTTCATCAATGAAAGAGTGATATGCACAATGATTGCTCCTCCCCAGACAACAATTATTTACTCTGGGCTTGACCATAAACAAAAGAGTTTTTATTAAGTAGTAGCAGATTTACCTGGTGTGGCTCAGGCCTTAAACTCAATTCAGATGCTTTGTTTTGTTTTGTTTTGTTTTTTAAAAATTGGAAACTCTCAATTCTTTAGCAAGATTATTGTGTTTTTCATAAATTCACTGTTACTTTATTAAGTAAAGTTTTATTTCGGATTTTTTAATAAGGGATTGTTAAAATTTGCCTGTTTAATTTTTTTGGCAAACTTTTTAAAAATGAGAATTCCATCAAGTGTATTTTTCTTCACCGCTATAAAATGTTATTATATGTTATTTTTAAACAAAAAAGGGCTACAAGCAATTTGGTTTCCAATAACATTTTATTCTACTTTTCAAACCTTAAGCATTGATTCAGCTGCACCAAAACAGAGCACTACTCCAAATTTCTCCATTTTATCTCTTCT
The DNA here is from genome assembly GCF_033958435.1 of Carettochelys insculpta. Classification (NCBI taxonomy): domain Eukaryota; kingdom Metazoa; phylum Chordata; order Testudines; family Carettochelyidae; genus Carettochelys; species Carettochelys insculpta. The sequence continues at coordinate 92,243,070 of NC_134139.1, read as the reverse complement.
TTGACAAACAAACAATCCTATTCCCGGTTCATCCTATTTTTCTGGCTCATCTTGGTTAGGTCTCTTTCAACATTTGCTCACTTATATCAGTTTTGTGGATTGTAATTGATTTGGTGTTTCTGTCTATTTTCTGTTTGGTTTTAGGAGAAGCAATCCCATTTCAGACACATTCCATTTTCCTGGCACAATGTTGCTTTATGTTGCTGTAAGTTATAAGAAGCATCTACATACCTAATGTGGTGGTCATAGATCTTACCCTTTAGGAGGCGTTCTTGATCAAAACACAAGCTCTCTAAAATATACAGAAAATAAAAAGTAAGATTTAAAGTGATTGCAAGTGAAAACAGGCAAATCAAAGTAGATTACTATGCAAAAACAAATTAAACATGCCAGTGAAGTCTACTATAGTACCAGAAATTGTTACAAAACATAATTTTTCACCTTAGTCCTTATCTCAGGTAAAACTTTTCACAAGCCAGAGTTGATCTCTTTTTGTGACCTGAGTCCAGCAATGCTCTCCCATCTCTCTCATTACAATTCTCTTTGTCCTCCCCACATGTTCCTGTGTATTCTCTTAGCTGAGAGGCAGTTTCAAAAGCCAGTTGAAGACCGTTGTTGATTGCTTCCCATCCTTTGAAGAGAAGTTCCCCAGATTGGAATTCTTTGTTCAAGCCTACACCACCACTGGAAAAGAGCAAAATTCAAGCTGGATTCCAGCATCAGGTGGCATGGTCATGGGTCTTTATAGGACCAATCATGATTTTGGCTTCCAGGGGAAAAAAATAAACTATTTACAGGTCTTGTCTGGAGCACTAGATCATTCTTTGCTTCAGTCTTCATGGCTGAGCATGTTGGGGAGATTCCCAAACCTGCACCATTTTTTGTGGGAAATGAAACTGAGGAATTGTCCCAGATTGAAGTGTCATTAGAGGAGGTTTTGGAACAAATAGATAAACTTAATGATAACAAACCACCAGGACCGGATGGTGTTGTAGCCAGACAAAGTCTCCTCCTTACAAGCCAGCTTGCTCACTGCCCCCCCGCCCTCCGACTGAGGAGCCTCGCAAGCACACAGGGCATGGAAACAGCTGCTGACAGCACAGTCTTTGATGCCTCTGATTGAGGCCCAGATGTGCTAGGTCATCGTGACCCTGAAAAATAGAAAGTACAGATAAAAGGCTAACAGGCCAAACTGACAATGGGGGGGGACCTCAGGAAATTACCCCAGCTGGCATTGATAGATTTGATGCACACACACATACCATCCCTGAAGAGAAATCTCTGCCCTTGTAAAAGAATGTCCTGCACTCCCAAATTGCTTATCTCCTGTCTTACAAGTGCAAATTAAGTAAGAATTGCCCTTGTAACAAACTGGCGTCACAAAATACAGACCAGTATGATCTGGCTCCATAGATAAGAAAGAGAATACATAACCTAAAAGGGGGTATAAAGGTGGGCCCAGCAGAACTCTAACCTTGAGTGCATTTCCACCAACAACCTGCTAGTCGGGTCAGGTGATTGCCTCCCGAGGTCCGCAGCTGGGGACGCCCAACCTCGTATTCGTCTTTCCGCAGAACTGACTGACCGATCCAGCTTGGCTACAATGGTATCGAGAGACGCAGAGAGGGTAAGATATACCCATGCAAGGTCTTCTTTCTTTTTGTGCACAGTGAAAGAATTAGAGCTCTGTAACTAGATGTCATTGTATCAAGATATCATTGTGTTAGATGGTAACAGATATCTTTGTATTGGATTGTAACGTAACCTGTTAACACCTGTACTTTGCTAGCATATAAGAAGTAGACAATAGCCTTTTGTAACCACACACTTATAACTGTAGCTTAATAAACTTGTAACCAGTTAAGATCTAAGCCTGACTGCTGTCGCCCTTTTGTCACTGCAACACAGCCGGCACAATAAAAAGAACTTTAACCGTTTGGTTACCACAGCCTGGCCATAGGTGAGAGTGCTAGGAGCTCCCTGCTCTAACAGTAAAAAAACTGGGTTGTTTAGGACACAGGGGAATACCTCACCATACTTTACCTGGCCACCGGCTAACAGGTGTCCATCCAAGGGTTCTGAAAGAACTCAAATGGGAAATTGCAGAGCTATTAACAGTAGTTTGTAACCTGTCCTTTGGGTCAGCTTCTGTACCAAATGACTGAAAGATAGCTCATGTGACAGCAATATTTTAAAACAGCTCTAAAGGTGACCCTGGCAATTACATACCAGTAAGTTTAACGTCAGTTCCGGGCAAACTAGTTGAAACAATTGTAAAGAATAAAATTGTCAGGCACATAGAAGAACATAATTTGATGGGCAAAAGTCAACATGGTTTCTGCAGAGGGAGAAGAATGGGGAGAGTCAACAGTGTAATGCTGTTGGAAAAAAAAGCAAACATGATTCTGGGATGCATTAACAGGTGTGTTGTGTACAAGACACAAGAAGTCATTCTTCCGCTCTACTCTGCACTGGTTAGGCCTCAGCTGGAGTATTGTGTCCAGTTCTGGGCACCGCAGTTCAAAAAAGATGTGGAGAAACTAGAGAGGGTCCAGAAAAGAGTGACAAGAATGATTAAAGGTCTAGAGAATGTGACCTATGAAAAAAGGTTGAAAGAATTGGGCTTGCTTAGTTTGGAAAAGAGAAGATTGAGGGGAGACATGATAGCGGTTTTCAGGTACCTAAAAGGGAGTCATAAGGAGGAAGGAGAAAACTTGTTCTTCTTGGCCTCTGAGGATAGAACAAGAGGCAACGGGCTTAAACTGCAGCAAGGGAGGTTTAGGTTGGACATTAGGAAAAGTTCCTAACTGTCAGGGTGGTCAAACAGTGGACTAAATTGCCAAGGAAGGTTGTGGAATCTCCATCGCTGGAGATATTTAAGAACAGGTTAGATAGATGTCTATCAGGGATTATTTAGATAGGACTTGGTTCTGCCATTGGGGCAGGGGGCTGGACTCAATGGCCTCTCGAGGTCCCTTCCAGTCCTGGTGTTCTACAATTCTATGATTAATCTGTTAGAGTTCTTTGAATGGGTTAACAAACTTCCAGACAGGGGAGATCCAGTGGATATAGTATACTCGGATTTCCAGAAAGCCTTTGACAAGGTACCCCATCAAAGGCTGTTCCATAAATTAAGTTGTCATGGGATAAGAGGGAAGGTCCTTTCATGGACTGAGCATTGGTTAAAAGACAGGAAACAGAGGGTAGGCATAAATGGTAAATTTTCCAAAGGGAGAGGGGTAAATTTTCCAAATGGAGAGGGGTAGTGGTGTCCTCCAAGGGTCAGTCCTAGGACCCATCCTGTTCAATTTATTCTTAAATGATCTGGAGAAGGGGATGAGCAGTCAGGTGGCAAAATTTGCAGATGACACTAAACTGTTCAAGATACTCAAGACAAAGGCAGACTGTGAAGAACTTCAAAAAGATCTCATCAAACTGAGTGAGTGGGCAACAAAATGGCAAATGAAATTTAATGTAGATAAGTGTAAGGTAATGCACATTGGAAAAAATAACCCCAACTATGCTTCCAATATGATGGGGGCTAATTTAGCTATAACTAATCAGGAAAGAGATCTTGGAGTTCTCATGGATAGTTCTCGTGCATAGTGAAAACATTCACTCGGTGTGCAGAGGCAGTCAAAAAGGCAAATTGGATGTTAGGTATTATTAAAAAAGGGATAGAAAATAAGACAAGGTATATCCGACTGCCCCTATCTAAATCTATGGTACTCCCACATCTTGAATACTGTGTACAGATGTGGTCTCCTCACTTTAAAAAAAAAAAGATATCCTGGCACTGGAAAAGGTTCAGGAAAGGGCAACTAGAATGATTAGGGGCTTGGAACAGGTCCCGTATGAGGAGAAACTAAAAAGATTGGGACTTTTCAGTTTAGAAAAGAGGAGGCTGAGGAGGGACATGGTAGAGGTATATAAAATTATGACCGGTGTGGAGAGGGTGAATAAGGAGAAGTTATTTGCTTGTGCCCATAATACAAGAACTGGAGGACATCAAATAAAATGAACGGGTAGCAGGTTTAAAACTAATAAAAGAAAGTTCTTCTTCACTCAGAGCATAGTTAACCTGTGGAACTCCTTGCCAGAGGAGACTGTGAAGTCTCGGACTATAACAGAATTTAAGAAAGAGCTAGATAAATTCATGGAGGTTAGGTCCATAAAAGGCTTTTAGCCAAGGGTAGGAATGGTGTCCCTGGCCTCAGATTGTCAGAGGCTGGAGACGGATGGCAGGAGACAAATCACTTGATAATTGTCTTAGGTCCACCCCGTCTGGGACACCTGGCACTGGCCACTGTCTGCAGACAGGCTACTGGGCTGGTTGGACCTTTAGTCTGACCCAGTATGACCATTCTTATGTTCTTACGTGAATTAATTACTACTTTTTATGTTTAATACATTCTCTTTCGTTTATTGCCAAGCCCAGTGTAAATAATTTTTATCTGAAGCAAGTAACTACTATGTATACCTCACTTCCATTAAGTCCCTTTAATACTTAAAGGGTTACAATAAGGGGGGTGCATAATTGGTTGAATAGTCATTCCCAAAGAGCAGTTATCAATGTTTCACAGTCATTCGGGAAGGACATTACAATTGGAGTTTCACAGTGATCAGTTTTGGGAAGAGTTCAGTTCAATGTCTTCATTTTAGATAATGGCAAAGTTTGTGGATGATACCAAACTGGGCAGGGTTACAACTGCTTTGGAGGACAGGATTATAAGTTAAAAGGATCTGAACGATCTGGAGAAATGATCTGAGGCAAATAGGGTAAATTTCAATAAGGACAAATGTAAAGTACTCCACTTAGGAAGGAAAAATCAGTTTCACACATACAAAATGGGAAAATTACTGCTGGGGAAGGATTGATGCAGAAAGGCATTTAAGGGCCATAATGGATCGCAAGCTAAATGAGTCAACTATCTTACACTGTTGCAAAAAAACATAAACATCTTTTTAGGCGGTATTAACAAAAGCGTTGCAAGAAAGACATGAAAAGTAATTCTTCTGGTCTACCCTGCATTGATAAGGTGTCAGCTGTAGTATTGCGTCCAGTTCTGGGCACCAAATTTCAGGAAAGATGTGGATTAACTGGGGAAGTCCAGAGAAAAACAACAAAATGACTAAAGGCTTAGAAGGCATGACCTGGGAGGGATGATTGAAAGAACTGTTTTTAAGGCTGTTACAAGGAGGAGGGAGAAAACCCTAACCCTAAACCCTAACCCTGTTTATTAATCCTAGGTTTTCTATTGAAAGTTATTATTGGTAGAATCACAAAATCATATGTAGTACTCAGAGGCACTGAGATCTCATATGGGGTGAGTGAAGTCTCTGTTCTACAGCCTTGGCTGAGAGCCAGCTGAACTCTAGCTCATGGGGTAGAGTACAGGGCTTTAGACCCTATGCTCGCAGACTCTATCCCTGGTGCTGGCAACCCCAGGTCTGTTGGTGTTAGACATAGAATACTAAAACTGGAAGGGACATCAAGAGATCATCAAGTCTAGTCCCCTGCACTCATAGAAGGAGCAAGCACCATTTAGATCATCCCGAACAGATATTTATCCTGTGCTTTAAAAACTCCAATATTGGAGATTCCACAACCTCCCTAGACATATTATTCTAGTGTGTAACCCCCCTGACAGTCAGCAAATTTTTTCCAAATGTTCAACCTAAATCTCTCTTGCTGCAATTTAAGCCCATTGCCTCTTGTCCTATCAGATGCTGAGAATAATTTTTCTCCCTCCTCCCTTGTAACAATTACATTGGGTGACCCTTGATTTTTATGCTATGTGAAGGAGTTCCTTATTTATTTTCTCCATACTACTCAGCATTTTATATACTCTTTCATATCCCCTCTTAGTCACCTGCTTTCCAAGTGAAAAAATCACAATCTTTTAAATCTCTCCTTGTACAAAATCTCCTCCTATGAAAGCAACCATAACCATTTTTTCTACCCTTCTCTGTAATTTTTGAATGGGTCTGAAGATCTGACCTATTGTATCTTTCAACACTGTTTTACTGGTTTAATCTAGATTTTATTTTTTTAAATAAATCTTTCACCTTTCATATTACAGCTGATAATGGGCTATATTCTGCTTTTATTGACACTGACATACATTTTAAGTAAATCTGACGGACTGGCATTATTCCTGTTTTGTACCATTACAAATGTGAGTATAATGTAGCCTGTTACTTTTTCAATAAAAAGGCAAGTCCTTTCATCTATTTGTCTTAACTTAAAAATAGAACATTATTATTTCTCAGTTATTCCCAGTTTCTCTGTTCCCTCTATTGATTTCATTTCCATTACAATAAATAACAGAAAATTAGAAGACAGTGCTCGAGCAAATAACAAAGTCATTTCTGAATAGCACATCTGGCCCTTATTTCATGTACCTCCACTAGAGGTAGATAGAATTAAGCATGTCCTCGAGTTTCTTTGATAGAAAATGGCATATAAGCAAGGTTTTGAAATCTCCTAATACAGTGGTTCCCAACCTTTTCAGTAACACAGCACACTTCAATGAGACAAACAATTCCATGGCACAACCACATTTTCAGCTGAAACAATTACTCACAAAGATCATATTTACTTATGTTTACAATGGTTATAATCTTATTAGAGAGGTCTGCGGTACAGTAGTGCATATAACAAGGTAACCAAGGATCAAATGCATTAATGTTTCAAATCCACCACAGAATACTCTTCTTAGACAGTGAGCACAGACACATTTTCAAAAATCGGCTCAATGCCTTACTAGGGATGTTGAGTAAATGAATAACCACTGAAAGCAGGTTCCCCCCTCTGCCAGCCCATTGGCATCAGGATGTGGTATTTAAACTGTGTCCCAGATCCAACAGACCCCTGCCCTCCCTCTCTCCCCCTAGCCGCAGCAAGGAGTGGGGATGGGATCTCTGCCAGTTTGTTTGGGCTGTGAAGCAGCATTTCAGCTACCTCCCAACGCAAATGGGGTCCTGCGGGCTCAGCATTTCCCTGCTCAGTGATTCTGCAAAGAGCTGCCATGGGGGGAATTAATGAAGTGTCATGGCACACTTGCACAGTTCTCACAGCATACCAGTTGAAAACCACTGCTCTAGAGCTGTCAGGCCCAATTCTCAGCTGGTTTAAATCAGTCTAGCTCCATTGATTTCTGTGGAGCTATAAAATAAATGATGATTCATTTCAATGGAGTAATGCCAGTTTACACCAATTAAGGATCTGTCCTGTTACCTTGAATTGTTTTGTATTGAATATTTATGTTTATAACAAAAAGGCAAGATAGTATCTGCAAGGATGTCAAATACAAATCTAGTGTAAGAGTGATAACAAGCTTATACATTTATAAAACAAATCAACATTTTTCAGCACTAAAAGTCCCTTGCTATCTCACTTCAGAAAGAGAGAAAGAGAGAGAGAGAGAGATGCAGTAGTATGTGTACCATGATCCAGCACTAGAGATGCTTGTGACTGTTAAAAAACACCTTCCTAATTAAGTGCAAACATTCACTTATCAATCTGCTACTAGTACGTAACACACCTGAAAATTAAAAAGAGGAAAATTATGCCTACCCAAATTACTCAATCAATCAAGCTAAATCAGAATCACAATTGTAGGGTGCAGTGCTGTTGTAGTTATGTTGGTCTCAGAGACAAGGTGCGTTAAGTAATACCTTTTGTTGGACCAACTAAATAAAATAAATTAACAGAAAAGAAATATATTTCTCTCCAATGTTCACTCTCTCAGGATCATCATAGCATTCAACAAGTATTGTATGTCTTGAATGATTATGAGCTACTAAATTCATCGACTTTCAGGTTGGAAGGAACCATCATGAACATCTAGTCCGACCTTCTGCACACTGAAGGCCATAGAAACTATTCACTCACTCCTGTAATACACTCATAACCTCTGGCTGAGTTTATACATGCACTAACCCCTAAAGGTGGCAGCTAGGTGTATGGAAGAATCTTTCTACTATCTGCACGGTGGGGGTTAGATCGGTTTAACTATGTTACTGGGTGGGTCCTTATTGTTCACATCCCTGAGCAATATAGCTGGATCAATCTAATGTTTCAGCATAAACCCGGCCTCAGAGCCATCTCCGTTTAGTGTGTTTTCTCCAGCCATAGAAGATATTTGCTAACAGTGCAAGCATCTGAGTTTTCTATCCAACAGCTGAGGAATACAAGAGAGATACAAAAGAGATACAGGAAGGACATTCAGGAAGGAAGAAGGTATAACCAAGGCTAGCTGAGCCCAGCCAGTGCAGAGATCTCATGGAAAGGAAAACTTTCCCTAATACTGGCCCTATGGGAAAGGATAAAGGTAGAGAAGCATTGTATATAATATCGTTTCTGGGGCTGTAGTGGTATAGTAATGGGAATGTAAATAAACCACATGAAGTGTCTCCACAATGGATAGAGTCTGAGAGGTTGCTGATGCATTTAAGGAGAGAGACAGGGCATGCCCCGTCACAACCCTTTTAAGCGGGATTCAGTGCCATGCTCTTTTCTTCGTGCAGACAAGAAGGAGAAGAAGGGTATAAAATCCTGAGAACTTCAGGGTAAAAAACTGAAAGAGCCGACTAACTTAACAACACTAATACTGTGTTCATTCTTCACCACACAGAACTGTCTCATACATGAAAATAGCATCTTAATCACAAGAATCTGCAAGTCTAGAAATAACAGGCGAAGCTGTAAATCTCATTCTATTTTGAACTTGTCTTATGATTTGGCAGGCACACTTGCTGAGATTTCTAATTTCTATGGCGTCACAAAGTTTTGAGCATCTTAAGGTGCATGAAATATATGTCACACCATAATCCACTTCCTACACAAAGCACAAAGGACAAGACAGCCACATACTTACTTTAATCATTATTATCAAAATTATGGTAGTACCTAGGAACCCCAGTCAAGGGGACAGCCCCTGCCACAGAGAGGTTGACATAGGTGGCAAATAAGACAAAGGAATGGAGACATGGAGAAGGGGATGGTGGGAAGGCATGGTCCCAAAGCAAGCAAAAGCTAGCAGAAATCACAGCCTGCATTTGCCTGCCCAGCATCAAGCAGGAGCAATCTATAGGCATCACTTTTTAAGTAGCTTCTAAGGAATGGGTTAGAAGAAAAGGAGATAGCTTGATTAATGCTAATGTGGAGTTTTTCTCCAAAGAGTAGGAAGGCGCTGTGAGAAAAGCTGACTTTAAACCTACAGAATATTATATATGACTTTTCATCTCAAGATAGAGCAGCAGAAATGTAGCACTTTAAAGACTAACAAAATGATTCTGTCCCACGAGAGCTCGTCACAGAATAAATAATTTTGTTAGTCTTTGAAGTGCTACGTTTCTGCTGTTTTGTTTTGTTGGAGTACAGACTAACATGGCTCCCTCTCTGTTACATCTCGAGATAGATTGGGGCATGACAACCACTTCGAACCATGAGCGTAGTCTGGGGGAAAGAGGAAGGCATTATGTCCTCAGGTTGAATTTGCCCCTCCCTTCAGTGGGCCCATTGGCCTCACTGATATAGCCCCTTCCTCCCAACATAGAAATCAAACTATGCCTATGTGCAGGCCTACCTATAGGGGGAAGAGGGACAAAGAGGGCACCTGCCCTCGGACCCAGCTATTTAAGAGGGATGCTGCTCCTAGCTGCCATCTTTGCTACTGTGGCAGCAGTGGCAGGTGGAGTTCCAGGCCCTTTAAATCACCTCTGGAGCCCCACGTGACACATTCCAGGCATCACTGAAGGGCTGGTTGCAGGAGGCTATCCTCCACCCCACCCGAGAGTCTGTCCCTTCTCTGGGAATGGCATGAAGCTGCCCCCGCATCTTGCCCAGGGGCTTGACAAGTCCATCAGCTGCCCTATCTATATGTTAATCCATTACCGATATTGCATGTTGGCAGCCACCAGGATCAACACCCACTTACCCTAAGTACACACATGCTAGTGTTGATGAGCACTGATGTCCGGCCCTGACTGCCATCAACTCACATTTCTGGCTACTAGTGCCACAACTAGTCCAGTGTCTTTCCCTCAAAGGGGAGCGCAAAGGAAATCTCTGCACAACAACCCAGTCTGCAAGGTGAAGCACAATCGAGCCATTATCATTTAATTATTCAACCTTTTCTGGCTTCCTCCAACCTGCAAATTCCTCACTGAAATGGCTTATTATTTTTAACTCTGTGTTCCAACTTTCTTTTTCCAGTGGGAACCGCCCAGCTGTGACATGTCTGCATGAGGGACCCCCCAAACCCTTGGCATTGTCACTGGTTTTTGTCCATTGCCCCTCGCCTTTCTCTTTTGCCTTTCTCTTGCTTTTTTTTTCCCTCCCTGCATATTTTTGCAATTTGCATTTCTGCTTTTTAGTCTTAATTTCTTTTCTCTCATTTTTGTCTCGGGGAATGTCTACACCACAGTCAGGTATGGCTGCAGCACCCGTAGATGTTGCTCAGCTAACTTTGAGGAACAATACCATGGGAGGTGGTGGCAACATGCAGCTGCATAGGCTCACAATGTGTGCTTAGAACTGCAGGTACACATGAAAGCAGCTGCTGCCTGTGCTGCCACAGCTTCATTGTTATTCCAGCTAGCATATTTCTGTTATCAGTTCAGGAACAAGCCCATCAGAGGAGATGCCAAGAGGGCAATTTGGCCGAGGCCTCAGGAGACAAAGGGGCCTCTAATTTGACATTTTTCTATGAAGTCATTTCCATGTATTGTACACCTTGCAGTTATAACAGAGACAGCAAAAGAATCTATATTTACCTGCAAAAAATCAATTTAAATCATTGTAGGACCTCAGGCCTTTGCCAATTTTTTGGTCACATCTGAGTTTTCATCTGCATGACTGCAGACTGGAGTAGCTTCTGTGATTAATAATTCTATGTTATGAAATGTTGTTTACAGTCTTTGCATAGCTTAGAGGTTTTTGAAAGTCATAATTAATTCAGTTACTCTAAAGTGATTTGCTTGGGCTGAGGGTGAGTTTAACCTTTAAATCAGATGTTTAGCTCTGCACAGGCGATTTTTGTATTCCTGTTTTTTCTTGCATATCATTGTATACAATAGCCATGTCAGGCTCAGCTGCAAGCTACATCTTCATCCAACTTTACATTCAATGTAAAGACTTTTTTGTGATAATGAAATTTTAATTCTAGGTGTTTAATAAACCTTGTACCAGGCAAATTAGTAGAAACACTAGTAAAGAATAAAATTGCAAGGCACGTAGAAGAGCACGAATTGTTGGGCAAAAGTCAGCATGGTTTCTGCAGAGGGAAGTCGTGTCTAACTAATCTATTAGAATTCTTTGAAGGGGTTAATAAACATGCGGACAAGGGGCACCCAGTGGACATAATATACCTAGATTTCCAGAAAGCCTTTGACACGGTCCCACACCAAAGGCTTTTATGTAAATTAGGTGGTCATGGGATAGGAGGAAAGATCCTTTCATGGATCGGGAATTGGTTAAAAGACAGAAAACAAAGGGTGGGAATAAATGGTAAATTTTCACAATGGAGGAGGGTAACTAGTGGTGTTCCCCAGGGGTCAGTCCTGGGACCGATCCTGTTCAACTTGTTCATCAATGATCTAGAAAATGAGGTAAGCAGTGAGGTGGCCAAGTTTGCAGATGACACCAAGTTGTTCAGGACAGTCAAAACCAAAAGGGATTGTGAAGAACTACAAAAAGATCTCAGCAAACTGAGTGATTGGGCAGCAAAATGGCAAATGAAATTTAATGTGGGTAAGTGTAAGGTAATGCATGTTGGAAAAAATAACCCAAATTACACGTACTACATGATGGGGTCAAATTTAGCTACGACAGATCAGGAAAGGGATCTTGGAGTTATAGTGAATAGTTCTCTGAAGACATCCACGCAGTGTGCAGCAGCAGTTAGTAAGGCAAATAGGATGTTAGGAATTATTAAAAAAGGGATCGATAATAAGACAAAAGATATCATACTTCCCCTATATAAAACTATGGTACGCCCACATCTTGAGTACTGCATGCAGATGTGGTCTCCTCACCTCAAAAAAGATATATTGGCATTAGAAAAGGTTCAGAAAAGGGCAACTAAGATGATTAGGGGCTTGGAACGGGTCCCATATGGGGAGAGGCTAGAGAGACTGGGACTTTTCAGTTTGGAAAAGAGGCGATTGAGGGGCGATATGATAGAGGTATATAAAATCATGAATGGTGTGGAGAAAGTGAATATAGAAAAATTATTTACCTTTTCCCATAATACAAGAACTAGGGGACACCAAATGAAATTGATGGGTAGTAGGTTCAAAACTAACAAAAGGAAATTTTTCTTCACACAGCGCACAGTCAACCTGTGGAACTCCTTGCCCGAGGAGGCTGTGAAGGCCAGGACTCTATTAGGGTTTAAAAAAGAGCTTGATAAATTTTTGCAGGTTAGGTCCATAAATGGCTATTAGCCAGGGATAAAGTATGGTGCCCTAGCCTTCAGAACAAGGGCAAGAGATGGATGGCAGGAGATAAATCACTTGATCATTGTCTTCTGTTCTCCTTCTCTGGGGCACCTGGCATTGGCCACCATCGGCAGATGGGATGCTGGGCTGGATGGACCTTTGGTCTGACCCAGTATGGCCATTCTTATGTTCTTATGTATCTAATCTGGCAATTACCCCATGTTGATAATAATGGGAACATGTTGTCAGACAAAATTTAAAACCTTTGAAATAAAGCTATATCGGCAGTAGTAAATAACACCCACAAACCATTATTATATAATATTCATTTTGAAGTATATACAATTAAAATTTTGTATAATAGCCTTTAGCCAATTAATTTATTGTGTGCCACTCTTATTTAAAGGAACCCATTTATAAAAATTAAGTGAAGATTTGAAAGTGATGCAAGTAAGAGCTGGCAAAGCAACAGAGTGAAGCAGCAGTTAAGAGTTTAAAGCCAGTAACAATATTTCCTGTAGAAAAGATGCCTCAGCCATTAGACAGTGACCATACTGACAGTGATGCTTCCAGTTCTGATGATGAAAACCTTGTACCCCACATGACATTTCAATGCCACTGCTTAAAAATGGTCATTTATCAAGACACAGAAATGCCAATAGCAGTGACAGATACAGAATCTATGCTCAATGGGGGAAAGCCGATTGGTACAGAGGAGCAGGTGGATTGGACATAAACTCCTCTTAGAGGAGAATCCATCGAAAGAGATACTATGGGCTTTAGTAAAAAAGAGAGATGGGGAAATATCGAACAATGGGCTAGATTGGACAAACAATCACTTATAAAAAATCTAATACATCTGGCATGGGAAGACAAATAAGCAGAGGCAAATCTTTAAAAAGCTTCAACACAAATGCTAGAAGTCTGACTAATAAGATGGGTGAACTAGAGTACCTTGTATTAAAGGAGAAAATTGACATAACAGGCATCAAGGAAACCTGGTGGAATGAAGACAATGTATGGGACACAATCACACCAGGATATAAAATATATCAGAAGGATAGAATGGGCTGTCTGGATGGCAGAGTGGCACTGTATGTGAAAGATAACGTAGAATCAAATGAAATAAAATTTTTAAATGAATCAAAATATTCCCTAGAATCACTATGGATAGTAATTCCAAGCTCTACTAAGAATATAGCAGTAAGGATTTATTATCGACCTGCTGATCAGGACAGTGATAGTGATGTTGAAATGCTAAGGCAGATTAGAGAGGCTACCAAAACAAAACAGTCAATGGTAATGAGGGATTTCAATTATCCCCATATTGACTGGGTACATGTCACATCAGGACGAGATGCAGAAATAAGATTTCTTGATGCTGTTAATGACTGCTTCTTGAAGCAGCTGGTACAGGAACGCACAAGGGGAGGGGCAATTCTCAATTTAATACTGAGTGAAGCGCAGGATCTGGTCCACGAGGTCACTATTACAGGACTGCTTGGGAATAGCGATCATAATATAATAACATTTAATAGCCCTGTGATGGGAAGAAAACCTCAGCAGTCCAACACTCCAGCATTTAATTTCAAAAAGGGGAATTATGCAAAAAGTGAGGAGGTTAGTTAAACAGAAATTAAAAGCCAGAGTGACTAGAACAAAAACCCTGCAAGCTGCATGGAAGCTTCTCAAAGACACTATAATAGAGGCCAAAGTTAAATGTATACCCCAAATTAAAAAAACATACTAAGAGACAGAAAAAAAGAGCCACCATGGGTTAACATCCATGTAAAACAAGCAATGAGGGATAAAAAGACATCTTTCAAAAAGTGGAGGGCAAATCCTAATGAGGTAAATAGAAAGGAACATAAACACTACCATATTAAGTGTAAAACTGTAGTAAGGAAAGCCAAAAATATTTTGAGGAACAGTTAACTAAAAGCTCAAAAGGTAATAACAAATTGTTTTTTAAATACATTAGAAGCAGGAAGCCTGCTAAAAAACCAGAGGGTTCCCTAGATGATACAAATACAAAAGGAGCAATCAAGGACATTAAAGCCATTGCGGAGAGACTAAATGATTTCTTTGCTTCAGTCTTCATGGCTGAGCATGTTGGGGAGATTCCCACACCTTCACCATTTTTTGTGGAAAATGAAACTGAGGAACTGTCCCAGATTGAAGTGTCATTAGAGGAGGTTTTGGAACAAATAGATAACCTTAACGTTAACAAATCACCAGGACCCAATGGCATTCATCCAAGGGTTCTGAAAGAACTCAAATGGGAAATTGCACAGCTATTAATACTAGTTTGTAACATGTCCTTTGGATCAGCTTCCATACCTAATGACTGGAAGCTAGTGTGACACCAATATTTGAAAAGGGCTGTAGAGATGACCCTGGCAATTACGTACTGGTAAGTTTAACATCAGTTCTGGGCAAACTAGATTTTAAAATAGTAAAGAAAAAAATTATCAGGCACGTAGAAGAACATAATTCGACGGGCAAAAGTCAACATGGTTTCTGCAGAGGGAAATCACGTCTTCCTAATCTGTTGGAGGTCTTTGAAGGGGTTAACAAACATGCAGACAGGGGAGATCCAGTGGATATAGTACACTTAGATTTCCAGAAAGCTTTGACAAGGTACCCCATCAAAGGCTCTAATGTAAATTAAGTTGTCATGGGATAAAAGGGAAGGCCCTTTCATGGACTCAGAACTGGTTACAGGACAGGAAACAAAGGGTAGGCATAAATGGTAAATTCTCCAAATGGAGAGGGGTAACTAGTGTTGTCCCCTGAGGGTCAGTCCTAGGACCAATCCTGTTCAATTTATTCATAAATGATCTGGAGAAAGGGGTGAGCAGTGAGGTGGCAAAATTTGCAGATGACACTAAACTGTTCAAGATAGTCAAGACAAAGGCAGACTGTGAAGAACTTGAAAAAGATCTCATCAAACTGAGTGAGTGGGCAACAAAATGGCAAATGAAATTTAATATGGATAAGTGTAAGGTAATGTACATTGGAAAAAATAACCCCAACTATACTTCCAATATGATGGGGGCTAATTTAGCTATAACTAATCAGGAAAGAGATCTTGGAGTTCTCATGGATAGTTCCGTGAAAACATCCATGCAGTGTGCAGAGGCAGCCAAAAAGGCAAATACGATGTTAGGTATTATTAAAAAAGGGATAGAAAACAAGACAAGGTATATCTCACTGCCCCTATCTAAATCTATGGTACTCCCACATCTTGAATACTGTGTACAGATGTGGTCTCATCACCTTAAAAAAAAGATATCCTAGCACTGGAAAAGGTTCAGAAAAGGGCAACTAGAATGATTAGGGGCTTGGAACAGGTCCCGTATGAGGAGAGGCTAAAAAGATTGGGACTTTTCAGTTTAGAAAAGAGGTGGCTGAGGAGGGACATGATAGCGTTATATAAAATTATGACCGGTGTGGAGAGGGTGAATAAGGAGGAGTTATTTGCTCGTGCCCATAATACAAGAACTAAAGGACACCAAATGAAATTAATGGGTAGCAGGCTTAAAACTAATAATAGAAAGTTCTTCACTCAGCGTATAGTTAACCTGTGGAACTCCTTGCCAGAGGAGATTGTGAAGGCTAGGACTATCACTGAATTTAAGAAAGAGATAGATAAATTCGTGAAGGTTAGGTCCATAAAAGGCTTTTAGCCAAGGGTAGGAATGGTGTCCCTGGCCTCAGATTGTCAGAGGCTGGAGACGGATGGCAGGAGACAAATCGCTTGATCATTGTCTTCAGTCCACCCTGTCTGGGACACCTGGCACTGGCCACTGTCTGCAGACAAGCTACTGGGCTGAATGGACCTTTGGTCTGACCCAGTATAGCCATTCTTATGTTCTTAATTTAGATGCCACAAAGCAAGAGCAAGAATTTACGACTGGCACACAAGACAGTGGCTGTATCTACGCTAGCCCCCTTCTTCGAAGAGGGCATGGTAATCAGCCTGTGCAGGGAACAATAATGATGTGCTGTGATGAATATGCAGCACCTCATTAGGCTAATTCTCCCTGCAGCAACTTTAAAGTTGCAAATTTAGAAGTGCCATCATGCTATGCAGCAATGGGCACTTTGAAGTACCCAGGCAACTTTGATGTGCCCTTGCTCCCTAAACTTTTTGGAAGTGAGGGCATTTGGAAGTTGCATGGGTACTTCGTAGTGCCCATAGCTACACTGCATGACAGGACTTCGAATTTTGCAACTTTGAAGTTGCCACAAGGAAAATTAGCCTAATGAGGTTCTGCATATTCATCACAGCACTTCATTATTATTCCTCGCACAGGCTGATTACCATGCCCCCTTCAAAGAAGGGGGCTAGTGTAGACATAGCCAGCATAACAACAGTGGAATCAGAATCTGGTATTGGACTTCTTGATAAGAGCAATGCTGCTCAAATGGAGTCATTTCTCTAAGTTAATTGTCTTCAGATCCCAAGTATTATACTGAAAGATGCTAAAAATCGTGGTTTTCCTGCTCATATGCTGACAAAAACTTTCAAAAGGAGAGATCTACACATGAGACTGGCTCTGCTGGAGCATGGAAAAGCAGGCTCTGTACTGTGTACCCTGTTTAATTTTTAATAGTAATACTTCAAATGTATCAGTCCTGTCTGTTCCACCTGGCTGGAGCATCCGTAGAGATTGGAAGCAGTTGACAGACAGAAACCTTCACATGAAACTTTAGTGTCTGATAAAGATAACTCTGTTGTGCGGTAATCGTCTAGTAGAGCAGTGCTATCTGACAGTTCCATTTAAAACTTACTCCTGAATGAAATAAACACAGCAACTAATAACTGGAAAAAACTCATTGAGCACATAATGAATGTCATTCTTTTTCTTTCTGAATAGGGTTTGGCTTTGTTTGGTTCCAGTCAACATATTGGTGACTCTACAACTGGCAACTTTCTTGCTATACTTGAGCTTCTCAGCAAGTAGGACCCAGTTTTATCAGACCATGTTAAGCAAGTTCATGAATCGTAAGAAAGCAGAAAATGAATGCAAATCTATTATCTGTTTACCAGAATACAAAACAAGTTTATGGAGCTGTGTGGGACATTTGTGCAAACAACAGCCCTTGAAGAGATATGACATGTGAAGTACTTTTCAGTTATTATTGATGCAACTCTGGGCCAGTCTCATCAAAAGCAGACTGCCTTGGTTGTTTGATGTTTTAACATGGCAGGAAGTTTAAAAATTTCAGTTGAAGAACGATTCATTTTATTTGATATTTTCACAAAACTACTAGAAAAAAAATCACAAGCTCATGTATTAAAAATTCTGGAAGACTTCAGATTATATTTTCAAGTCTGCATTGGCAAAGGCCATGGCAATGGATCCAATCTGGCTGGGAAATACAATGGCATACGAGCAGTCCTTCTTGAAGAAAATCCAAACTGTATTTTCTCCAGTTGTGGCACCACACAATAAATCTTGTAGTCATTGATTGCACTGAATCATGCAAGGAAGCAATCATGTACCTTGGAACAGTCCAGCAATTGTACAAGCTCCTCAGTAGCAGTCTTTGAAAGTGGGCAATTCTAACACAGTGTCTGCCTGTTTCCCTTCACGTCATGTCGATGGTCAGCATAAAATGATGGCATTGAACCAGTTGCAAGGTTTTGGACTTAGTGAGAAAGGCTTTCAGTGAGCTTGTATCTCTTACTTTCACAGCACAGGCTCACACTGAGCTTAAATCAATTCAGAAGTATACACCCAAATTTGAATGCATTTTAATGTTGTCCATGTGGGTGAAGATGTTAAAAATGATCCTCAAAACTGATCTTGCAATTGAAGCACACGATGCTGCATTAGGTATTGAGAGGGATAACACTGAACTTCTTAAAGATATTTCAAAGATTTGTGATCCATGGGACACAATCCTTTGAGTCCAGATCAATAGCACAGGCTATTAACATTTCATCTAAATTTTCCATCAATCACTACCCAATATCTCAATCTGATGCTGAAAGGCACTAACAAGTCAGTGTGGATTTTGTTGTTGTTGATGTTACTATTTACTCCATCAAATCTGGTTTTTAACCTATCTGAGTCACTGCAACAAATTTGTACCTTTTTTGGATTAGATATGTATGGGGTCTGGGGCTGGACTGGGCTGGGATCTCTAAACTCAAAGTGGACTGAACCTTTGTCATTCTCTGAGAGGGCCTGTTCAGGATGGTAGGTCACTAGGCATTGTGACTGTAAAAAATAGCATTGTCATCTTCTTGGGGGTTTTCTTGTCCCTCATTTTTATTCTGTGACAGATAAGGGACCATGTGGCTGAAACAAGCCCTCTCTGACTTTGTGATTACTATAACTTGCTATTTTTCCCATTACCAGAACAACAATAACTAGTCCCAATTCAGGGAAACACTTAGACACATGCTTCAGTCCTACATGTGGAGAACGATTACATACTTTTCCTGGCTTTCAAAAATGTTACTAGAATTTAAAACAAACAAAAAAACCCCAAACCAGAAATCACTCTAAAAGCTACTGACATAGTCCAAGCCACAGACCAATCAGTGAAAGAATTTTTCCCTAGAGTTGCATATCATTGGAGGATCTGTCATCAGCAACTATTCTAAGTGTTTGGAGCAGGTGCTGTCTGTTTGGTCTGTGCTTGTACAAAGCCTTGCACAATGAGGTTCTGGTCCACGACCAGACTCTTAGGTGCTACTGCAGTACCAACAGCTATGCTAAGAACAGTAGTAATATTTGCCACACACTTTCCTTTGTATGCCTCTCTTTTGATATGTAAGTGTTGGGTTATGATTTTGTTACTCAAGCTATGAGTGGGACAGACCCTGCTATCTGTGCACCAGCCTGCTGGAGGGACAGCATGGTGCTGCACTTTTCCAAGGAGTGCACCAGAGTGCAAATCTGTCCAATCCCCAGACAGGCCATGCATGTGGAAAAGGCCCTGCAGACACCCCTTCCCACCACACACACACACACACACACACGCCGCATAAGCAGAAGAGTAATGCAAAAGATGCTGGACAAAGAGCCAGCTCCCATTCCTGTGCATCAGCAAACAACTCTTAGGCTAGTTCCACACTAGAGTGTTTTGTTGATAAAACCTGGGGAGCCTCCGGATTCCCAAGGCGTTCTGTTGACAGTAAATCATTTACAGCACTTTGGGCAACAGCTGTACCCCACTCCCCATGAGGCAGAACACCTCTCTCGACTGAGATTAGAAAAGGCCTCCAGGATACTGCACAGGTACCCTGGGAGACACCCTGTCTACAGCAATGAGCCCTCTATGGTGCCTGACTCTGGCCCTTCTTAAAGCCACAGGGAGCCCAGGAAATCCTGTGGCAGGAAGCTGAGAGTATGCAAGCTGCAGAGGTACCATTTATGGTTCCCTCATGCCCTGACAGCTGCTCCTCTCTCAAGAGCCTTCGCAGCCACACATGCACAGGGGCTCTCGAGGGAGAAGTCTGAGGGTTCACGGTAGCTACCCCAGGGCACCAAGAGGCAGTCGCCCTCCTGGACCAGGGTCGAGGTTCAGGCCCTCCTGGACCTGTGGGGTGAAGAGGAGCTACTCCAGCACCCCAAGGCAAACTGCCGTAATGCCCCAACCTACACCCAGATGGCCACTGCCCTGGCAGATGGAGGCCACACTCCCCCTCCCCCACCCCACTCCCCGCAGCATGGACCTGATCCAGGTGAAAGAGCTCCAGCAGAGCTACACCTGGATGTGGGATGCTGGCCAACACTCCAGGGCAGGACCCGCCACCTGTCTTTATTACAAGGAGCTTCATGGACATCCTGGAGGGGGAACACATCACCTCCAGTCCGCACCATTGACACAGTACTGGAGGCCCCCTCGCCACAGCCAAAGCCCCCAGAGAAGGAGGAGGAAAAGGAGGCCTCAGGGTCTCAACCACCACTGGAGCCAGAGCGGACAGAGCCTCACAGGCCAGCAGCACCCTGGTGATACACCTGGAGCCAGTCCCCACCAGCCATGCCGCCTCCCAGGCATCTTCAGAGCTGGACAAGGTTCCCTCCAGGGAGTACCCTCGCCACCCCAGGGCATGGGAGGCAGCTGCAGATGTGGGGGTGTTATAAGCATCACCTGGCCGGTTCGGGTGGGACCTCTCACTTTAGAGCTTGCACATGGTTCCATGTGCCAGGACTGACCAGACCCAGCAGACAGCCCCCAAGCATGCGCACCAGCCTACTCCCAGGCTCACAGGAAGCTGAGCGAGCCCCAGGCCCCGGTAGGCAGGAGACCCTGCCAGCACCTGCCATGTTTGGAAGCAGGCTGACCACAAGGGTGCTAGCCTGATGCCTGACACCCCAGAAAGTGCAGCTCCTGGCACACAGGTGTGCATGCAGGTGTGACGTAGAACCCACTCCCATGGACAGTGCTTCAAGCTACAGCTATGGGGGTGGGGGACCTGCGGAGGGCCAGGCTGCTCCCAGCTCATGAGCCTCCAATGAGGGGACCCCTCTGTGGCCAGACACCTCCCTTGGCCATTAGCCCATTCTCCAGGGAGGCACCATGGATTCCCTGTGTGGCAGGGCCCCATTGTGCAGGCCACACATTACTTTGCTCCCAGGACACGGGAGTGTTGGTTGCTGCTTACAGTGAGGGGGCAGGGCCTTGGAGACTGTGTTGTATGAAAACTCACTGTCCCCCCTCCTTGGCTACGTCTACACGTGCCCCAAACTTCGAAATGGCCATGCAAATGGCCATTTCGAAGTTTACTAATGAAGCGCTGAAATGCATATTCAGCGCTTCATTAGCATGCGGGCGGCAGCCGCGCTTCGAAATTGACGCTCCTTGCCGCCGCGCGGCGCATCCAGACGGGGCTCCTTTTTGAAAGGACGCCGCCTACTTTGAAGTCCCCTTTCGAAAAGGAGTCCCGTCTGGACATGCCGCACGGCGGCAACGAGCGTCAATTTCGAAGCGCGGCTGCCGCCCGCATGCTAATGAAGCGCTGAATATGCATTTCAGCGCTTCATTAGTAAACTTCGAAATGCCATTTGCATGGCCATTTCAAAGTTTGGGGCACGTGTAGACACGGCCCTTGTCTCCCCAGCCAGCCCCACCCCAGCACCAGTGAGGATCTGCAAACACAGGAGCTAGTGCCAGATGCAAAAGGACTTCCAGTGATAAAACAATGCCACCCTCTAGGGGATGACTGGCGGCCTGGAGTGGCAGCTGCAGGATGACAGGGAGTGGCTGTCATGGGGCTGGGACAAACTCATGCCCTGCTTTGATGCTGCAACCCACATCTGGTGGGACTTGATGGCCCAGCTGCCCAGAGCTGCTGCCCCCATCCCTGCTCCTTCACCGTCCATCCCGCAGGGTGCCCTGGACCTTCTGCAATGGCAGGGCCATGCCTGCCTCACCTTCCCACTCCCTAGGCTGCCCTCTCCCCAGGTCCCCACACTCCTCCTGCCCATCCAGACCCTAGCCCCACCTTCTCCATACCTCCCTTTGATCCCACTGGAGGGTCCTGAATCTGGGGGGGGCCTCCCACACCCTCTATGGACTGAAACCACCCCATCTCCTGTCCCAAGCCCCACCCAGCTGAGTTCTGATGCCTCAAACCCCTATCCCAAGCCCCCCCACATTGTACATAAATTAAGAAATTTTTGCACTTTGCTTTTGTAAATAATTTGTAATTACACTTGTTCTTTTCAAACAAGAACAGGGGTCAAGAGGCTCAGGGGGATGAAGAGAGGTGTCATGGTGGGGACAGGTAGGGCTGTGGGGCCTTGGCCCAAGGCATCTGCTGGGGGAAGTGCCTGGGGAGGGTTACTGGGGATTGGGGGAGGTGCTCTCCCTCAGGGCCTCCCAGATCCACACACCATCCTGATGGGCCTGGTGGATCAGAGCTGCTTCTGGCAGCTCGTACCCGCAGCTGGCCTCCACCCTGCACCTCATGAGGATGGACTTCCCCGTCCCCTCCATGATGCTGTGCAGGGCACAGCACGTGGCCACAATTTGGGAGATGTTGTGCTCTCCCACATCCATGCAGGTAAGCAGGCACCAAAAGCATGCCTTGAAGTGGCTGAAGGTGCATTTAACCTGCGTCTGGGCCCAGCTGAAGTTGGCATTACAGAGTTCCTGACTTGGGTCCAGGTGGCAGGTATAAGGCCTTGAATCCTAGCACGTTGGGGTAGGTTGCATCCCCCCATGATGCACAGTGGCATATGTATCCTCTGGCACACCCAGGAATTATGTGCCTGCCCCGACCACCCCAGGTAAATGTCTGTAAACTATCCAGGGTGGTTGACCAGGGCCTGCAGCACCATGGGGAAGTATCCCTTTCAGCTGATATGTTTGGCCACGCTCTGGGCCAGGGCACAGATGAGGCTATGGGTCCCATTGATGGACCTGATGCAATGTGGGACTCCCCAGGTGGTGAAACCAGACGATATCTTCCAACAAAAACTTCTGTAGACAGATCATTCTAATCTAAACATAGCCTATCTGACGTCAATCACAGCAAGATTGAGAGAAGAGCAACTGGAATCAAATGCAAACTGATCTTATAGGGGTTTGTAGATTCAGCTGAGAAAATATATGCTAAATATTTGCAAATGCTAAATTAACTTTGTGATTGTATTTTTATGAGTGGCATCATTGTTTTGGCCTACTAATCAATCATCACAATTCATCAAATGAATCTTACACTGTTAGCTGATGATGTTTCAGAGCAGTCCCTGACCAATCCAGGGGAAAAAAATAATACAAGGCGTAGGGGTGGGGTATGTAAAATGGTTTTTCATTTCTTAAAAACATTATAGCTTGTTTTCCCCCCTATGGAGATGTCAGCTCAAGTCTCTCCATGTCATTGTGGTATCAATAGGCTGTTGCTAGGATGTGAATGTTTCCATGGCAATAGGTGAACTCTCTAGCTGCATTGACAAGTAGAATTCCTTCCTCCTTCTCTCTTTCTTCCGTTATTGAATTTTCTTCTGAGTTTCTGAACTTATGCATACACAGAAGTGGAAGCTGGATGGGTAAATTCTGCATCGATTTGAACACTATGCAATCTCCGTTACTTAAGGGGCACTGCAAGGCTTGTAAAGCTGCATCCACACTTGTATTCCTCTTTCAAAAGAGGCGTGCAAATGAGGGAAAATGAAGATGCAAACGAGGTGTTGATTTACATATCTGGCACCTCATTTACATATTCTTCTTTTGAAACAGCTTTTTTCAAAAGAAAAGCAGTGTAGACTGTTTCTGTCAAAAGTAAACCCGCATCTTCGAAAGAACTCTTCTTCCCTTTTTGTAGGTGAAGAAGGGTTCTTTCAAAGATGGGGTTTACTTTCAAAAGAGCTGCGTCTACACTGCTTTTCTTCTTTCGAAAGAAGCTCTTTCAAAAGAGGATTATGCAAATGAGGTGCCAGATATGTAAATCTGCATCTCATTTGCATTTTCAATTTCCCTCATTTGCATTTCTCTTTCAAAAGAGGAATGCCAGTGTAGACGTAGCCTAAGTGAATTTGGCCCCAGGAATAGTTTGCTGCTTTCTCTTTATTCAGATTTCTAAAGTAGAACTAGTAATATATGTATCTGCTAAGAAAATGGCCAGAAAACAGTTTTTCTAGCAAGAAGCTAATTTTTCAGTCTGGCATTCCCTTTCTTCTCCCCCGCCCCCATCCCCGTTCCCTTCCTTCTTCCCACCCCCCTCTCCCATCCCCCCCCCCGGCACACTTTTGTTTTTTTTTTTGTTTTTTTTAAGAATGCAGAGACACTTCAGCACACTCAGTGAACAGGAACAGGCTGTAGTGTGATTGCCACCTGTTGGGTATGAAATTGCAACTGCAGCAGTGTGAAATGTGAGGATGACACAGTGGTACAGTAACCAGGTATTCTTAAAACAACATTACAACATTTACAGGCCCCTGGAGGTTTTACCCCAACAATGAAAAGTGTTTTGCTTTTGTTTATGTAACGCTGAAGCCCACCCTCCAGAGACTGGCTCCTGGAAGTAGCCATTGTCTTTCTGAGTAGATGAAAGCAACAAAAGGTTGGTCAGGGCAGGTAATACAAGAGCCATGTCCCTACAAAAAGCAGCATTTTGCCCTCTTCAGAATCACATCAGCTAACATTGCTGTTCCAGCTCTGCCAGTGTCCCAGTAGCTGGCTGAACAGCTGAGTCTCTCAAATGGTTCCTCCTTGTCCTTCTTACCACAGGACCTCCCAGTAATTGCCAGCCCCTATTATCACAATATCCACTTACCTCTGAGCTGATCAAATCCTCCTGGAACATGCTAGGATACTCTGCTTACTCCCATGACTTATGTATTTCCCTCACATTGTTGCAAGGATTAGGCAGGGGTTTTAGAGTGACCCCATAAGAGTAATTTGTGTTTGTATTTTGTTGCCAGGCACCTGTTTTTGTTTGATGAGCTAGCTAAATAAACACCCATTAAATCAGAAAGCGGGGGAAAGGCACTGAAAACTCAAAATGCAGATTCATTTGTTTTTTGGTTTTTTTTAACAAGTTCCTTCATTCTCTTTCAATTTGCAGTCTCTTAAAGGGAAAATCCCCATCTTGAAAGTCTCTCAAATGGCATCAAATGCTCTTACTGGGGAAAAAGAGAGAAGAAGGCTGGTAGCTGTCATTTCCTAGTTTCTCTTCTTGCTGCTTCTTCTTAAGACAAAGAAAGACAAATGCACACAAAGGGAATGGTGTGAAGAACAACAAAAGATGGGAAAATGAACCTTCTGTCTCAGATTTGCAGTATATTTGCTGGAGGACCACAACCACAGCACCTCACCTAGCCATTCCTGGACCCTGGCTTCATAATCCTGGCTGTAAAATAATAATAATAATAATCTGGCTCATCACCTCCAATTTTCTTCTCTCCAATTTAGAAGGCAAAACTTCTACGGCTAACATGCTTCTCAGTCATTACGTTCAGCTTGCCTAACTGATACAACAGTGAGGGGAAATTGACCAACCCTGTGCCAGCTGGAAATCAGGCAGCCTTGCTGCTTGAGCCTGCAGCTGGCATGTGATTATCAATCCTTCCTCCCCTTGCCCCCACCCCAGCTCTACAAAGAGCTGAGGGAAAGGGTAATTGACCAACCCTGGACTGGCTGGGGGCTCAGGTAGCTAGGCTGCCTGATTCCAAGCTGGCAGAGGGTTGGTCAATTTCACCTTGCAGAGGCTTTTCAAAGGTTGTGACATTTATGAGTAACCAATGCAGCTGGAAAGAGTAGGTGTGCTGTGGAATTGTTTGTCTCATTGAAGTGTGCCATGTAACTGAAAAGGTTGGGAACCACTGCTTTGGAGGAAGCAGAACCACAGAACAGAGACAGGAAGAGGCAGATAGGTGAATATTAAGACACAGTAATGCCCCCAGATGTTTGGGTGCTTTATGCAGCTGTCTATTCTGTGTATGGGTAGGGCCCTAATGACCACAATGGTAATGGTGATCAGATCTGGCGAACTGATTAACCCTGCTAGAAAATGACATTGAGTGAAATCTGTTCTATTCTGAAAGCAAATGTGCAAAAAAACAAAACAAAAATGGAGAAGAATTTCAGCCCCCCCCCACCCCATGTGGTCGGGCAAAGGCCTCATACATGCCCTTCAAAATACACAAGCTGCATGGTGCTAGACAGTCAATGAGCTCAGTGTAATTTTTAGGAACTATATCTAAACATTTCTGGAATGTGTTTTTTTGCCAGATAATTTTGATAAATTTCCTTGGTTTTATACTTTTCTTGAAATGAATAAATTTCCCAAGCACAACGACTAGGTGGGCTGATTAAGTAGGTGACAAGTTAAAGAAAAATATGTGTAGAATTCCCTTGCTACAATAGTCACAGTACATAGTGGCCTTTCAGTCTGTGTTTGTGATTACATTCAGATGACCATCAGCAAATCCCAGGACATCCCAGCTCACAGATATGTTCCTCAATAGCACAAAACTCTCCTCCCCATACTTTTTGTTTTTCCTTAATAAGTCAATTAATCACTAATATAAAATAGATGTACACACTGAATGTTGTGTTTTCAACTAGGAAATGCACCATTCAATGTCTGAAAAAAAAAACAAACTGTTCCTGGCTTCATATCTCTTCTGTTGTGGGAAGCCGGTAGGACAACAGTATCCTGATTTATTTACCTAATGGAAATTTTCTTAATTTTAAAATTGTTGTACCAATTTCCTGCAAAAACCCAGCTCCTCAGCTGGTATAAGTATGTGCAATGACATGCAAGTCACTGATAGACCCATTTTCACAGTCCTATGTGTTTTGTAGCTCTCACTGGGACAGGCTTTAATGAAAATAGTGGAGTAAACAATGTGATGCTACTTCGGCTTCCACAAGTGTAATTGACAAGCTAAGAAGCTGCAAGGAGAGATTATTGCTGGGGGAAAACAACTGATGGTGCGAGAAAAAAACCTCAGTTGCCTTTAGTTGTAAATGAAAATGTTTGAACTTGACGAGGACAAAAGGCGGGCAAAGAGGAAGGAGAGACTGGCTCCCAGTGATGTTCAGCAGCCTCCTGCTGTACCTGGAAATATCTATCCTCACTGTAATAGAACTTGTGGTTCAAGGATAGGCCTTATCAGCCACCTGAGGTTGTGCAGCCCCCATGAAATATGATCATACTCAGCATCGAGTGATCGCCCTCACCATCAACCATAAACCTCAGTGGATTTTGGAATATGTTCCAAGAGGGAATGAAGAGAGGACATGACAGAAAACTTACTAAGGAAGGTCAGACCATGTAGGAAGGAATAAGATAAAGCCAGGGTTCTGAGCTAATTTCATTTACGCTGGAAAGCATTCTACAGAATTTTGTGAAAGGCACCAATGGGCTAATGATCCCCAGCTTTTGTTTCTTTCAATATGGTTGAGCGTAAGTGCCTTATACGATCAGCCCCTCAAACAATAAGAGAAGGGGCCATTTTCTCTTCCTCAAAATAGGTGATAGAACTCCTGGCTACCACAAGTATATGGTCTCAGAGAGGTAGCTGTGTCAGTCAGCATCTTCATAAAACAAAATGAAAAAAAGCAGTCCTGTAATGCATTATAGACTAATAATATTATTTGTTAGGTGATAAGCTTTCTTGGGACAGACCCACTTCTTCAAATCTGGAGAATAACTAATAGAGAAAAATGAAAAAAAGATAGAAAAAAATGAAAGGAAAAAACTGACAAATCAGCTAGATGGGGGAAGGAAGGAGCGGGGGAAGGAGGAGAAAAAAAGCCTCTGCACATGTCTTTTAATTTAAGTGGGATGCCTGCAATATTCATTCTTCTTGTCTTGAATGAAGCCCTAGAAATTCTGTCATGAGGTGTGAGGATAATCTGCTTTTAGTGGTGTTTTCATTTATCAGTGCATCAAAAAATGTAACAAATTTGAATGCGAAACTACAGAGCCTCAAGCCTGCCCTCCTCTGCCCAGCATCTTATAACTGACAAGAGCCCTAGAGCTTACCAAATTCGCCAGCGCTCTTCTCTGAGCACGTCTCAACAGCCCTCGACAACCTTAACTGAGTTCTGTAATAATACTGTGATGGAGAATGAAAAATAAATCTACTGGGTCTTTAAAAATCAGTTTAATCTCATCTAGGTCCCCAGCACTAGAAAATCTTAATCGTAATCTCATGGTTTTGAATGGTGTCATTGGGGGCAGCGTTAAGGTTTCCACTGAATGAGAAACATTCAATTATGAAAAATAATGGGAGGGGGAAATTGCCATTAAGCCTTACCTAATCAGATGCGGCCATTGCACAAGACTGCAGAGAGTTTTCCTAGGGGAAGGGGGCTTGGAAGGAAGGGTATATGACAGGATACTTGGAATGTCCTAACTCTGCATTCCTATGCCATGCTCCATTTGCATTTTTTAAGTCTAACTTAAGTGTGAATTTTCCTATAAACACTCCAGTTTTAAGCTAGTGTAATGCCATTAAAAAATTGGGTTGCACTAGTGTAAAATTGAAATAACACAGCACAGCATCAAACCTCACATCTCCTATATAATCACCAGCATGTATACCTCATTTCCCCTGTATATGTCACTTGTTTCATTAGTCTAGTTTAACCCAATTTAAACAAATTTCCTCTCATTATCAAGCAAACTGATGATAATCTTCCTGTGTTTGTCTACTTCATTTTTTGATTCACGGTTATCCCTGCTGTTTCATAAATACTGTCCTTTTATCTGCATTCATTGGCTTTTTATGCCTTGTTTATAAGCTTCAGCCGCTCCCTTTTTATTGTTGTTACTGCTAATGAAGCTCTCTCTCTCTCTCTCTCTCTGGCAGTTCTCTGCTTAGAATCTCTATTTCTCCACTGGGTAACATAATGTAACACCTAATTTGTATGAACTGGAAATATGGCAGATCAGGGCATCTGTATTACAGTCTAAATTGAACAAGATCCAGCTTATACCCTGCCTAAACATCTGCTGAAATGAGCAGATTCCAGGCTTTTCAAAGCCAAGTAGCCTTTCCCTGGGTTTAAAAGCCTCATTTGCATGGCTCAGGGGTAAATGGGACCCAAAGGCAGGTTAATGTCTAGGGGATGAGGTACCTTGTGCTTGGGTTATTCTGGGAGTGGAAAGTGATAGAGCACTCAGGATTACACACCTCATGCAGCCAGACACTTTCTCTGTTCACAGACCTGGGTGTCCCAGGGAAAGTTGACAAACTTGAGGGATGCTCCAGTTCATAGCAGCATCTAACAGCCCCCAGGAATCAAAACTGCAGCCAGAGATCAACACAGACTCCTGACCAGATACTCCTACACTCCTACACCAGCAGAAGGGAGAACAGGGCATAGGACCTATTTTATTGCCTTCAGACCATCAAAGGAACTTGCTGACACCAAGCTAAGGCTGCATTTACATAACTAGATAAATTCAAACTTAGGGCACTTAGCTCACTATTACCACGTGGCAGTCTTCACGATTTACAGAGTACTAATATTGAGATTACAATATCGTTGTTACCTGATGCATATAGTGTCAAGCTCGAATTCAGAAGACATTGTCTTCCTGCTTTGACCCCCTGCAAAAACATGGGCGGGAGGGCAAATTGAGATTCCTGTTTTCAATATATGCTCTGTGTGTGATATTTCATTGTGATCCCCCATGTTAGCAATGTCTGTGTAGTGAAGTGGGAAGACAAAAATCTTTTTTCCAAGACTTTCATATCCTCTTTCTTCTAATTTTGAGAATACATTCAGGGTCCCTGTGTTATTTTCAGGGCCCACATGCAATTTACAGGAGGGGAGCACTCAGTGGATGACCGGTTGAGAATACAGCTTGTACACAGAAGCCTTCTAGTGCACTGGAAAGCCAAAGACCCTCCCCTCAGCAACTCTCATTTTTCAAAAACTTTCCTATCTTCTCTTTCGTCTAGTTTTTCAGGGTCTCTGTGTTATTTTCAGGGACTGGATACAATCACAGGAGGAGGAACACTCAGCGGATGGCCAGTTGAGAATTCAACTACGGAAGAAAGATCTCTGTAGATGTCCCATTTTTCCTTCCTTCCAATGGGAAAAATGGACGTTTGCTTACTATGGGAGGGGAATGAGGAAAATGCAAAGTGGGAAGATGATGTCAAAAGACCGGTGAGCAGACCCAGAGTACTATGGGGATAAGGGAACTCTAAGATAGGTTCCCATGATGCACTACTGCAGCAACCGATGCTTGTCGAGTGTGGCAGCAATAAGTTGAATTTGTGAGGAGCACGTGGGGAGGTGAGGATAGTAAAAATGAAATTTATAAATTCCAGAATTACAAAAATGATATTAAGAAATTTGAATTTATTCCATAGCGTAGATGCAGCCTAAGTCCCTGAGCCAGGTATGCTAGCTTTGTAGGTAGATTCTGACAATGCAAAGATGCCCCGTCACATAAAATGATTGGCTCCTAACTCTAAATATCTGCATGGGATGTTATTCTTCATGACACACAGAGATGTCTTATAGACCTCATCAGGGGCTAATACAAGCTCATAGTGTTCTTTGATATTAGCAGCAATCTCTAACACATATTGATGGGAGTGATTCAAGGCTCACCTTTTGAAAAGAAGTCAGGATAGGATGAATTTTATTCCACATCAGGGCTTGTCTTTTAGAACTGTTCATACTCAGGAGCATAAAGCATTCAGTTATTTTAGGGAACCTCCACAATTCTTTAACTAAAGCTAAAGCTGTTTACAGTCATACATCTCTTGCTGTGAAAAAATATACATCGAACCTTGCAAATCCACATCTATCCATTTCATATCCAGAAACACCCTCCTCTGCAGCTCTGGATGCAGATACCCACAGATAATTTTTGCAGATGCAGATACCAACTTTGCATACACACAGGGCTCTAAACATAGCGGTGAAACTTTTTGGTGACTGCATTATTGGAGACCTGGGTGGTCTTCCCAGCTCTGACACTATTTTGCTAGAGGACCTGGTGCAAGTCATCTTACCACTCTGTATCTCAGTTTTCCAATTCACCATTTTGTTATTTTGTCTATTTAATCTGCAAAATATATGGGACATGGACTATTATTTATGGTGCGGCTCTACAATGGTTAACATACTGGAGCTCCAGCCCAGATTGGTGATACATCAGAAAAAAAAATATCTCTCTCTCTCTTTACATATATTATATATAGAAATATATATAGATAGTACTAATTTGTCTGACATTATTACATTTGAGAGAATGTCTTCCGTCAGCTCCAACAACCCTCAGAAGGATGGAAAAAATTGAAGCTCAATACAAAGATTTTTTTTCTCTCAGGCTCAGAATAGAATGTGATGCAGCGCTAATTCTTTTTAATTAATCATTTGTATTGACTTAGCTGGACCTCCTCCTACGGTGGCTCAGTAAAAACATCTTACTATGCACTATGTTTTGCCAGAGTAGCAATGTCAGATCTGGGTCTTGTTTAGTGTATGTCTTATTGGTTCTGTGGTGGGTGTCTGTGCTTTTTTGGTACAGAAAAAATGGATTAAACTCGTCCTTCAGGAGGATTGTGTCCAAGATTTTCTTAAATAATTTGAGTATTTAAGACATCGATAAACTTGACTTAAATCCGAGCATTATAAAGTTGACTTTTTTCCAGTTCAATTACAATCCTAGGATAATGAATCTTCAAACTTTTCATTCTACAGGCTACTTTTAGAAAGAACTATTCTGTCTGTAATAACCCTTTTCAATGTCTCAGTCTCAGTTCTTAAACTTCTTAATTTTGAAGACAAGCTATGGAAAATTTGAAGGCACCTGGTGAAGCATGCTCACAGTTTGAGAATCAAGAAATCCCTCTCTCATAAAACTGAAAGGGACCGTGAGAGGTCATCTAGTCTAGTTCTCTGCACTCACAGCAGGACCTATAACAATCCCAACAGATTTTTCCCCCCTACCCCAGACCCCCGAAAGGCTCCCTCAATGGCTGAACTCACAAACCTGCATTTACACAGCCTGCATGCTAACCATTGAGCTATCCCTACCCACTTTGTGAGTGTGAATTTAATAGTTCTAATCTGGTCTTTCATAGATATTTGAAAACATCACAAAGACTCCTGACATTTTAGTTCAAGGGCTCAAACTTGTAAAATGAGTGGGGGGGGTGTGAATCAGTACACACACACACACACACACACATATATATACACACACACACACACACATATATATATATATATATTACCTATGGGAATGTGCGATGTATGGAACACTTGCTTGCTTATAACCATCTAGTTGGTCGTCTCTAAGAATTGAACCTAAAACTGCTGGAGATAATATTATAAACATCTACAGCTTGAGAAAAGGAGTGAGCAAACTGCACCCCACTTTTCATCCCTGTGATTCATGCCAACCTGTCCAATGTAATCTAAACCAATGGACATTTTAGTTATATTCAAATGAAAAAAAAATCCTTTTGGCACATAGAATCATAGAACACTAGGACTGGAAGGGACCTCAAGAGGCCATTGAGTCCAGCCCCCTGCCCCAATGGCAGGACCAAGTACTACCTAAACCATCCCTGATAGACATCTATCTAACCTGTTCTTAAATATCTCCAGCGATGGAGATTCCACAACCTCCCTTGGCAATTTAGTCCACTGTTTGACCACCCCGACAGTTCGGAACTAAACCTTCCTTGCTGCAGTTTAAGCCCGTTGCCTCTTGTTCTATCCTCAGAGGCCAAGAAGAACAAGTTCTCTCCTTCCTCCTTATGACTCCCTTTTAGATACCTGAAAACCGCTATCATGTCTCCCCTCAATCTTCTCTTTTCCAAACTAAGCAAGCCCAATTCTTTCAACCTTTTTTCATAGGTCACATTCTCTAGATCTTTAATCATTCTTGTCACTCTTCTCTGGACCCTCTCTAGTTTCTCCACATCTTTTTTGAACTGCGGTGCCCAGAACTGGACACAATACTGCAGCTGAGGCCTAATCAGTGCAGAGTAGAGCGGAAGAATGACTTCTCGCGTCTTGTTCAAAACACACCTGTTAATGCAGCCCAGAATCACGTTTGCTTTTTTTGCAACAGCATCACACTGTTGACTCATATTTAGCTTGTGGTCCACTATAATCCCTAGATCCCCTTCTGCTGTACTCATTCCTAGACAGTCTCTCCCCATTCTGTATGTGTGAAACTGATTGTTCCTTCCTAAGTGGAGCACTTTGCATTTGTCCTTATTAAACTTCATCCTGTTTACCTCAGATCATTTCTCCAATTTATCCAGATCATTTTGAATTATGACCCTATCCTCCAAAGTAGTCGCAACCCCTCCCAGCTTGGTATCATCTGCAAACTTAATAAGCGTACTTTCTATGCCAATATCTAAATCATTGATGAAAACGTTGAACAGAACCGGTCCTAACACAGACCTCTGCGGAACCCCACTTTTTATACTTTTCCAGCAGGATTGAGAACCATTAAGAACTACTCTCTGGGTATGGTTATCCAGCCAGTTATGCACCCACCTTATAGTAGCCTCATCTAAATTGTATTTGCCTAGTTTTTTGTTAAGAATATCATGAGAGACCGTATCAAATGCTTTACTAAAGTCTAGGTAGACCACATCTACCGCTTCTCCCCTGTCCACAAGGCTCGTTATCCTATCAAAGAAAGCTATCGGATTAGTTTGACAAGATTTATTCTTTACAATCCATGCTGGCTGTTTCCTATTACCTTACCACCTTCCAAGTGCTTGCAGATGATTTCTTTAATTACCTGCTCCATTATCTTTCCTGGCACTGAAGTTAAGTGGAAGAAACATGGAAGAAAATAAGTGTGTAGAATATAAAAACTTTAACTAATCAGCATATACATGTAAAAAGACATTTTAAACTTCTGCTTATATAAAACCTTCAATGTCAATTCAGTGTTAAAGAAGGTAGAAACTGATGAAAATGACCTTTGCATACTAATTTGGTTTAACACTTAATAAAAGTACCTGGAAAACTCATTTGATTGCTTCATAACTGTAGTATTCAAAGTTTGAGGCAATGGTTGATCTTTGCCTACAATTCAGTCAACGCATGCAGTTCATATTGACTCCATTGGAAATAATTCACAGAAGGAATGCAAATCTCTTATTGATACACTTATAAAAACATAAGAAAGGCCTTACTGGGTTAGATTAATTGTCCATCTAGCTTACCCTTCTGTCTTCTTATAGTAGCCCGAGCTAATGCTTCCAGAGACAACAGGGCAATTACCAGGTGATCCACTCCCAGTTCTCCAGCCCCAGCTTTTGTCAATCAGAACTTTAAAGACATCCAGAGCTTGGGATTATGTCCTTGACTACTTTAGCTAATGGCCATCGGGAGAGTGAGGTTTGTTTAAAGACTGTTACCCAGATTTTCAACAGACCTCCTTAATTATATCTCCTATATTTGTAAACACAGTTGTTTTGACAGTAGACGAAAACTAGAAGATCTTCAATGAAACTAAAAAAAGGAGTCCTACAAAAAGTGGAAACAATGTCAAATTACGAAGGGTGAACATAAAGAACACAAGAATGTTGGGAAAAAATTAGAAAGGCCAAGGTACAAAATGAAATTAA
Source organism: Carettochelys insculpta (assembly GCF_033958435.1). Lineage (NCBI taxonomy): Eukaryota > Metazoa > Chordata > Testudines > Carettochelyidae > Carettochelys > Carettochelys insculpta. The sequence goes on along the minus strand of NC_134139.1, from coordinate 92,208,571 downwards.
ACCAGAGAGAGAGAAAAGGTAACAAGAAAATACACTACAAATACATTAGAAGCAAGATGAAGAGCAAAGATGGGATAGGGCCATTACCCAATGAGGGAAGAAAAGCAATAAACAGAAAGTGTGGAAACGCCAGAAGTGCTGACTTTTCTGTTTCAGTTTTCACCAAAATATTTTAGTAGCAATTAGACATCCAATTTAATGAATGTCAGTAAAAATGAATTAGGATCAGAAGCTAAAACAGGGAAAGAATATGTTAAAAATTACTTAGACAGCTGAAAGGCATCCAAGTTGGCAGGGTCTGATGAAATACATCCTAGAATACTCTAGCTGTTTACTGAAGAAATATCAGAACCATTAGCAATTATCTTTGAAAAGTCAAGGAAGATGGGAGGACTAGAAAAGGATAAATACAGTGCTCAACTATGAAAAGGAAAGTAAAATAACCTGAGACTTACAGACTAATCTTAACTTTACCAAAACAAGCAGTCCTGTAGCACCTTAAAAGCTAGCAAATCGGTTAGTCTTTAAGGGGCTGTAGGATTGCTTGTTTTTTGTAAAGCTACAGACTAACATGGCTACCCATCTGAGACTAATCTTAACTTTAGTGGCCAGAACAATAATGTAGTAAATAATTACACAATCAATTTGCAGACACCTAGAAGATAAGTGATCAGTTACAGTCAGCATGGATTTGTCAAGAACTAAATCACATCAGACCAACCTCCTATCTTTTTTCATAGAATAACAAGTCTTGTGGATGGAGGGAAGTGATAGCTGTGGTATATCTTGACTTTGGTATGGCTTTGGATACTGCCTTGCATGTCCGCCTCATAAACAAACTGCAGACATACAACCTAGAGGTAGCTACAATAAAGATAGAAGAATAACTGGTTGCAAAATCATTCCCAGAAAGTAATTAGTGGTCCTTCTTCCCCTGTGGAAAGACATATGCTAGGGAGGCCCAGTACAATCAGTCCTGGTTCTGGATATGTTCATTATCTTTACCAGTGATTTAGATAATGTCGTACAGAGCACACTTATAAAGTTGGTGGAGGATATCAAGCTGAGGGGAGTGGAGGCTTCATGTGCTTTGGAGACTAGGATTAAAATTCAGAATGATCAGGACAAACTGGAGAAATGGTCTGAAGCAAATAGGATGAAATTCAATAAGGACAAATGCAAAGTGCTCAGTTTAGGAAGGAACAATTATTCACACACAAACTGGGAAATGACTCCCCAGGAAGAAGTACTGCAGGAAGAGATCTGGGAGTATAGTGTATCACAAATTAAATATGAGTGAGCAATGTAATATTGTTGAAAAAAATCAAATATCATCTGCGATATATTAGGATGACTGTTAAGGGAGACATGGAAAGTAAGCACTCTGCTCTGCTCCATTCTGATTAGGCTTAAACTAAACTAAAGATTGGTGTCCAGTTCTGGGTGCCACATTTCAGGAAAAGATGCAGATAAATTAGAAAAAAGTCCTGAGAAGAGCAATAAAAATTATTAAAGTCTAGAAAATATGACAAATAAGGGAAGACTGAAAAAATTAAATTTGTTTCATCTTGAACAAGGAAGACTGAAGGGGATCACAATGGTTTTCAAAGTGTAAAAGATTATAATAAAGAGGAGGCAGAAAAAAGAAAATTTACCTCTGAGAGAGAACGAGATGGATTTAAATTGCAGCAGGGGCAATTTAGGTTGAACATCAGGAAAAGCTTCTTAACTGTCAAGGTATTTAAGCACTGGAAAAATGGCCTAGGGTGCATGTGTAATCTCTCATTGGAGATTTTTAGGAGCATGTTATACAAGCATCTGTCAGAGATAGTCTAGATAATATTTAGTCCCACTTTGAGTGCAGAGGACTAGAGTGGAAGGAGTGGACTAGAATGACTTTTCTAGGTTCCTTTTAATCCTACAATTCTTTGATAAAAGTAGTTGTAGTCACAAATGCTAAATTTGCACTAAAAATGTAGCATCTGAACATGCAACTGTCAGGTATTTTTGCTTAAAACAAAGGCACCAGTAACTATCACATTCTGTTGGAGAAGCAATAGATAGACAGCTAGATAGATAGCTAGATCTTATTTTCTACAGTTCTGTGGTTGATGTAACATTCACACTATAGGGACTATCCTGGCATAGCTATGGCACTGTAGTTATGCCAATATAACCCCATAATGTAGATAAAGCCTACACCAATGGAAGGGGATTTCCCATAGGTGTAGCAACACCAAATTTCACAAACCATGACATAAACATTCTTCCATTGACTTATGTGCATGTACACTGGAATTTAGGTCATCATAGCTAACTCACTCCAACTGCGGATTTTTCACATCCTGTCAACCTAAATTTTAACTGTGGACTAAACTATTGGGATATACTAAAAACCAGTATAAGACATTGAAATGACAAGAAACCAAGAAATACAGCACTGCAAAACCGAGGCACGGAGATTTGATTTTTATTGGCATATTGCATCGTATGTCAGTAAAAATTCCATTTCAGATAAGCGTATTTATGAATAAGATTACAAGGAACTGAGAACTGATATGTTCCTCATGAAGTTTCATGGCTGGAAAAAAGATGATAAAATAAACACAACTGAGTAAAAGTATCAAGATCTCTGAACATCCATGTTTCAAAAATATGCGATAGAAACAGCTTTGCAAGTTATTCCCTGTTTTGTTTAATATGAAATTCTCTTGAAAATGTGATGCAGTATCTATTTCAGCTCCTTTCTTTTCATGCACCAACCAAGAATGAATTGCACAGCAGGTCTCACATTATTTTCCTATACCTTCTACGTTTCATAGCATTTAAAATGTAATGGGACCATGACACTTCTTTGGAAATATGAGAACTGGATGATGTACTGTACCATGAAACATGGGCTTCTTTGTTGTTGTCAGCTATTTTAAGGCACCTTTGGACAATATGTTTGATGAAACCTAGAACCAAAATAGCAAAGGCATTTATTCCTTGTGACAGAGTCCACCGCCTTGAAGACAGCATACCCACTGTGACTTGTTGGCAGAATTACACTAATTTTGACGGCTGTGTGGGACCTGTCTATAAACAAGGAGCTCACATTAAATTGAGTCCCTTGTCCTGGGCACATTGAGCTGTCTATCCATATAATTTATGCTGAAAATCTTCATGGGATGAGCCATCTTTTTATTTTTATCTTAGACTGGTTCTTTTCTTTTTTCCTCTTCCTGTCTTCTTGTTTAGCAAGTACCCTACATACAGATTTGAAACGCAGGACTTTTAAAAGCAGAGAAAAGATCACACTAATTTACCAGCATTCCTTTTGCATTTCTTTGAAGAAAATGTGTTCCATGCTTTCCAGTGTAAATTGTACAAGATACAGTTATGCTGGATGATGATAATGGCTGCCTTGGGTGCAAAGTCAATAACAGACCTGGTTTAAAAATCAACGGATGTGCTAAGCACCTTTCTTTCAAACTAAATGGCAGGTACCAAATAAGCTTCTCAAAACCTAGCTGGGTTGTGCGTGGCCAGACCTAGTAATTGTAGCCAGAGTCCCATAGTCAAGGAACAGGAATCAAGAGTCAACTAGGTTAAGATACCAGGACTTCAGAAGCAGGAAACAAACTGGAGATGTGAACCATGGTTCGGAACCAGACAGTCAGTACGGGTCAGGATAACAAAGAATAAGGAGGAGCCAAACTGGACATCAGAACCAGACAAACAGTCTAGGTCAGAGGTCTGCAACCTGCAGCTACGGAGCCACATGCAGCTCTTTTAGGATTTCTTTGTGGTTCCTGATGCTATAAATTGCAAAGTTAAAAAAAATAGAACATCCTGACTGTTTTCAATAGATGGTGAACGTCTAAAAGCCCCAGTATGAACAACGCATAGCTAAATAGCTGATGATATTTAATCTTAAAATGTTAGATAACTCCACCTAGTGTCCTCCAGAGAGAGAGAGATGATTTGAGAGTGAAAGTCAGTGGAAGAGAATGGTAAAAACACATACATAAAGTGTGAGGAAATAGAATACATAAAAAAAGTCTGAACATCCTGCAGTAAACATGCATCACATTACAAATCATTCTGTGTGAGCTGTTCTTTAAATAGGGCTACAAAAAGTACAGTTTGATGTTATTTATTAAGGACTGTCTCATATTCACATGCATTGCAACGCTTGAATTATTGAAGTTGTTTTTTTTAAAACCAAATAGGAAGAAGAGCCATTTTTTCCAATTTTGGTTGCTCACCCTGACCTAGGTAAACCAGTTGCAAAGGCAGGGCTTAGGAACTTAGCTGAGCAGGCTGTGGATCAGAGGCATAAAACAGCCAGGAAGTGAGCCAGGCTAAAGTAATGGAAGCAATAGTAAGAGGAACCTGGAGCCACAGCAAAGAGACAGAGCTTCTTGGGCACAGCACTCACCAGAGAATTAGGCTCTGAGGGTTTCTGATCAAAGAAACTTACTACTGTTGTTGATGTCAACTGCATTTAAGGAAACTGGACTTTGTAAAGGAAAAAAGGATTGCACCAGAGAATATCTCAGACTAAGAGGATCCTGTGTCACAACTTCACAGTTAAACTGGAAATCATTGAGACCTTGAATTTTATCACTAGCCATCAAATCCTCTGTGCAGAAATGCATTGGTCCATAAACCATTACATTCTCTCGCAGATCAGAAGAGTTGGCCTGAGCAGCTAAGCACTCCCCTAACATTTCTGAGTCCCCTGTGCCTGCCTGAGATACAGTGCCTGCCCAAAGCATCAGCTCGGGGAATGAGCTTCTACAGCAGAGCTGTGCAAAGTAGGGGGTGCACCCCTTTGGGATGCAGGACATTTTGTAAGGGAGGCACACGGTGATCAGCCCCTCCCCCCTGCAGCCTTCTTTATATATAATTTTATATGATTAGAGACACACATCTCCTAGAACTGGAAGGGACCTTGGGAGGTCATCTAGTCCAGTCCCCCGCCCTCTTAGCAGGACCAAGCACCACCCCTGGCATCTATTTGCCCTAGTGCCTCAATGGCCTCCTCAATGACTGAACTCACAATCCTGGGTTTAGAAGGCCAATGCTCAAACCACAGAACTATCCTTCATGCCTTTGCTGGCTCCTCCTCACAGCTATGGACTCTGCTGCTGCCGTTACCAAGGTAGCATGGCTTGTCGCTTGGTGCTGGGCAGCTGCCCCGGCAGCAGGGTTCGGGGGCAGGTCGTACCTGGGGCTGTAGGGCTGCCACACCAGCAGCAGGGTGAGGTGGTCATACCTGGTGATGCAGGGCGGCAGCAGTAGGGGTGGATGTACCCAGTGGCGTATGGCAGCCGTACCAGCAGCGGGGTGGGGGAGGAGATGTACCAGGGGCCTGCGATGTGTCACTTCCAAGAGACGGCCAATAGCAGGTGTGGAAAAAGTGAGGCCCAACATAAGAAGTTCACTCACCCCTGTTCTATACTATCTTAGCATCCCTTATTGCAGGCTGTACCTTGAAGGACTGGTTTACTCCCCGGATGCTGGGATACTGATAGAGTCTGAACTTAAGAGTTTGACTATTGCAGAACAAAACTAATCCATCAAAATTCAAACAGCGCTTTAAGAACAAGACAAAAATCACATCCCTCAACCTTTACACTCTGATGTTTGATTCAAGTATACAATCTACAAGAGACTGAAGCAGTGCTGCTGTAAGGATTACAGGAGCTATTCTGACACCATTTGGACTAATAGAGGATAAAATTATTAATACAACAGACTGATAAAACTAGATTCACAAGATGCTCTGTCCCTCTCAAAGCTACATGTCTAGCATGAGAATTTCCTGGCAGTGAAGACTATAGAGGCTGCTATACAGGCTGAATCGATATCCATGACAGTCAGTAGGAGAAAGCGCTTGATGTAATTATATTCCCAAAAGTTATTTATTACTTCCATGCACTTGTTACTTAGAGCTGTCACTTGCAGATAGTTTTAACCCCATATACTATTCCAAATCCAACACAGACTTTAATGAATCCCCAGTCAAAGGCCATGGATCATATATCTGAAACCCAGAGCATGTAGTCATACTATCTATATAGAAATATACACATATATGCCTTTATGTATCCCTCTGACTCACCTGCAAATATTGAAAAAGTCTACACACTAAAAAAGTTACAGGTTTTCCAAGTTTCATGAAACATGATTGTATAGTTTATAAGCTCTGCTGACTTCTCAACACAAATAAGTCCAACATTTATCCACTGAACAGTCCTAAAATAGGAAAAATGTGCTACTCTTTTGAAGATCAACACAATGACGTAAATACGATATTTCTAGGCTGTGGTATTGTTACATTATGAGGTGGCAAAATATGTAAAGGATTTTTTTCTCAAAAGTGAAAATTGACGGCTGTATAAATAGGACCGTTGGGCCTAGCCACCCTTGCCAAAAGTCTCTACTACTGCCCTCAGCTCCCCTCACTTTTTGTCAAAAAGGAAGGTGACAGAGGAGCTAATTTCAAGCACAATAAGCTCCATTTTGTCATGGTAGGGGGATTTTTTTTTTTTAAATGGAAAAACTACATGCAACTTTCACAGCCTCTCCAAAGCATAAATTATTAATATGAAAATGCATCTTCAATACAAAATTTAGTAATTGTGGCAGTAGCAAATAGTATTCTGAAGCAATTGGGGTGCTGGGTGTGTTCATTTGCTTCTCAGCCAAGATATTCTTCCAGCTAATTCCAGCTCTTGTAACCTCTGAATTCGGGAAATAAAACTGAAAGATTTGAACAGGTTTCCAGGCTCAATTCTGTGCAGTTGTTAATCCTAAACAATGCAAAATTATACACATTTTCAGTCATGATAACTTTGTTCTGATTAGGTTTTCCATCTGCTGAAAAATAGTACAAAAGATGCTCTTAATCTCACACAAATCAGAGCTGAATTTTTAAAACCAACCATCAGCACCTCTCCAGGAACAAATATTTAAGTCTATAACTGATACTGGAATTAATCGTGCCATCAGAGCAATCTGTCATGAATCAACAAACAAATATTCATACTGGTCTCCTGCAGCGAGTGACACCTCCAACAAAAAGCCACAATATTATTCATAGTGGGGGGAAAAAGGGAGGTGAACTGGCATGGAGGTTTTCACAATAGATCTGATTTTCTGAGCACTGTTGAGCTCCTGCCTTAATTATACTACCTGTTTACAATAACAGTGTGCATGGAGGAGCAATCCTGACTGTTCGAAATACTGTACACATACAGAGCATTTAAATGTTTTTCAAACAAGGGATGGCTAAATGCAATACAGTAAACCCTCAATTTAATCGACCCTGATATAAAGGCCTTTTGAAATAACAGACTATCTGCCTGCCACACGCCCACCCCCCACCCCCAACACCACCACCACCACTCTCTCCCCAAATAAATACCAGAGACTCACCAGAGCTGCTGCTAGGGCTGGAGAAGCTGCCAGAATGGCTGGGGTCACCAGGGCTGGAGGAGCCAGGGAAGGGGGTTGTGGTGGGGCACAGGAGCTCTCCTCCCCCAGCCCCATGTGCATGGGCCATGTGGGCACCTGGCTGCCACTGCCTGCAATGGCATTGAGTGGCAGCCATGGGGTTGGAGGGTGCGGCTCACTAGCAGACTGGGGACGGCCATGCTCTACCTTTGCATGGGTGGCTCAGAGCTGGGGGCTGAAGAAGCCACAGCACTGAGAGCTGCAGGAGGTGGAAGGACCCAGGCCAGCATTCAGCTCCTTTCCTGGTAATTGGGAGAGGGAGATGGAGGTGTGAAGGGAAGAAAGGGCTGGCGGGTTGGGGGAGAGAGAGAAAGGGGGCCAGAGGACAGGGTCGAGTGATGGGCTGGGAAGCTCAGTGCATCATTATACAATATAACCACTGGGATATAAACAGACTTTCAGCATTAACTGACTCCCCTTCCCTCCTTTTAGCCCATTAAATTGAGGGTTTACTGTATTTATCTGGTCCATTGCTATTATCACTTTCAATTGAAGGTGGATTTCTGACAAATCAGAGGAAATAAAATGGAACATGGGTCAAGGCTATTTTCAGATGGAGGAAGAAAAGTTTCACACCCCTTGTTGATTGCAAGTCCTACTAAAATATAACATGAAGGTATTGGAAAGAAAGATAAGACACACTAGGGAAAAGGAAAAGATGAAAGAAAACACTTCAGTGTCAGCAAGAGCATGTTCACTGTCAGGACTTCATTTATTATAAGAATTTATCATTGCTATTTATTTATTATGCTGTCTTACATGGGAAGCAGTGAGAATTTGCTTGGATCTCTATGAATCATTATGGTCTTGAACTTACAAAGTGCTGAATGCTCTAGCCCAGTGGTTCCCAAACTTTTTGGCATCATGCCCCCTTTTAGATTTTTGAGTAACCCTCCTGCCCCCTCCACCTCTTCTTTACCATCATCCAACCCCCCATTTAACAAAAAAATTAATTTGTAATTTAAAAGAAACACAAAAACTTGGCATAAAATTTTATTTAAAATTAAAAATAAGCATGAATATTTTTCTTGGCTCAAAAATTTAATACAAATTTAACATCAGAAATAAACAGAAACAAAATGAATTTAATGTGAAGGATGATGCTATATTTTCTTCACAAGCTGGGAAATCCTAGCTTTGAAAGATGAAAGTGCGCAGCACAAATCTTTTGACATTCCGTCGATTTCTTTGTTTTGTTTTTAATGTGACTAAACTTGAAAAACATTTTTCACATAAGTATGCTTCTTTTCCAACTTTCAAGCACATTGGGAAATATTTTATCCAAAATTCCTCCAAGCCTGAGTTTTTGAAATTATCCTTCACACTTGAATCATATTTTATTTTGAGTGTTCGTTCTGGCACCACTCCTGGCAATGAATGGACATCAGTGTTGAATGGACTATGTACTAATTTATGAATGGGGTTGCCAGAAAAGTTGTCTGGAAAATAGCAGAGAAATACATCAGCAAGGCAGTCCAGAAGAAACACAGTTTTGTTCCCCACATCTCTCTACAGAGTTCTTGGAAACCTTCACTTTCAGTGAGTGATGAAAATGTCAGGCGAGATGCAAAGTTAGGTGTCTAAGCTTGTGTTTGATGTTTCCAAAGCTGGATTTTTTCCCATAAATGCTTTGATGGTATCAGGATGTGCTGTAATGTTTGCAGCATTGCTTCCTTGCAGCTTCAAACTGAGGTTGTTCAAGATTCAAAAATATCCATGAGGCATGTCAGTGAAAGTTTAAATGTTTGGTCCACAACATATGATAAAACTCTTCTTTTTTCTGCTTCTTGAGGAAATTTTCCATTTAATCTTTCTGTTCAAATAGCCTCAAAAGCATGTTACATTTGGAAAGCCATCGTCCCTCTATGTGAAACAAGTGTTTCATGATCCGCTCCCAAATCCATACAACGAGCAGCAAAAAGCATGGTTCTTCCCAAAACTAACAACTTTGGTGACAATGAGTCACGTAGGTCATCTGGAGGGGTTTTAGCAGACAATGCTTGTCTGTGTATGACGCAGTGAGTTGTGATTACGGGTGGATTATTTTTTTTCACCAATGTCACAAATCCAGAGTGAGCACCAAGCATTGCTGGAGCACCATTTGAGCATATATCAACCAGTTTTCCCCATGAAGGTCTATTTTCTTCGAAAAAGTCAGAAATCGTTTTCATAACATCAGACACCTTTTATGCGGTCATCAATTCCTTCATAAAAAACAGTTATTCTATCACAGTTCCATTGTTAATTAATCTAACACAAACAAGTAACTGACAGCATTGTGCTACATCAGTGATATCGTAGCAGTGAAATGAGAGAAAAGGAGAAGCCAACACTGCCTCCACAACTTGAAGTTTGAGATCATTCACCAGGTCATCAATGCAACATTTCTCAGAATTGTCAGAAAGTGGAAGTTTCCAAGAGCTGTTTCTTGTTTTCGACACCAAGCACAATGTGAGCTGCTTTCAACAAGCAAGTCTTCACAAGAGTTTCTCCATTTATGTGCACTTTCTTGGCTTTAGCAATGAACAATAACAGTTCAAAAGATGCTTCTACCACTTTGGCCAATGCTTGATGAAAAGCTCGAGTAGCGTCCTGCTTCGTGCATTTCAAATTTTGACGTTTAGCAGCAAAAAACTTCTTTGGTTTCTCTGTCAAAGGGCTGCAGTTTGGTCAAGTGTCACTCAAGACAGCTAGGTCTCAAGGCATCATTGCTGAGAATGGTGTGGCATACTACGCATTTAGGATGATCGACCACGTTTTTTTCCATGACAGTGAAGCCATACGTAGTCTTCATCCTACTTCCTTTTCTTCATTGCAGCCATAATATATTAATTAAAAAAACTATAAAAATAATATTCCTGATTAGAATACATCTAATGGATGCAAGTTACTTTGTAAGTTATAGCAAATGTTTATTTACTACTAGTATTACATGCTGACACATACTGCCTTATATATACCGCACCACCAGTAACTGCACAAGACCGGCTACCTACTCCCACAACAGAACAGTCCCAAACACTCCCGTGAGCATGCTACCAAGTTCAAAAATGTTCCATTGTCTTCTGCATCACTCTTCAGCCTCCCACCAACTGAACTGGTGCTCCAAAATGTTGAAAGGCAAAAAAATCATGGTCTTTATTTATGGGAGATGCAGGGAATCCGTTTTGGGTCAGGGCCCCTGACCCCCACAAAAATAAGTCAGGGACCACACAAGAGAGATGCAATAAAAAAAATCCTCCAAATGCCCCTAACTGAGACACCTCCCTCCCCTGGCACCCCAGCCCTATGGTGGGAGGGTAGGTAGGACTGAGGTTCAAGGCCTCAGGCCAGATTAATTCTTCTGGGATTCCAGGTTTAGTGAAATTTGTGGGCCCTGCTACACTCTGAGGTGGGTCCAAAAATTAGGAATCCAGTGTGTGAGATGGGGCTGCTAGTGAGTGGGATAGGGATGGGGTGAAGAATCTGGGTGGAAAACGTGGTACAGGAGCAAGCTGGGGGTAGGTGTCTGGCTTGGAGGTACAGGGCAGGAGCAGGGTGCTGGTGGGGTTGGGGCAGGGCGCAGAGTGATGGTGGGACTCTGGGCAGGGGGCAGAGGGCAGGTGCAGCCCTGGGCAGGGTACTTGTGGGGTCTAGGCAGGGAGTAAGGGTACTTGTGAGTGTCTGGGCATGCTGCCTCCTACCCCACTGCCACCATGCAGGAAGGCAGCACGTGGAAGAAAGTCACCAGTGGGCAACAGACCTGGCTTTTCAGGAAACTCACCAGCCCTTTGGGGAGGCGCAGCAGCACACACACTCCCTGAGATGCCGCTTCTGGCGTGCAGCTCCAAGACTTCCCCACCACAAAGAGAAAGCCAGTGCTACCTCTATTTTTGCAGGAAGTAACTCCAGCATGTGCTCTTTCCTGGGGCGGAGGAGATTGACTGGGGGTGGGGTGGATTGCCTTGTGCCCCCCCGGAATTTCTTCATGCCCTTCATGCCCTCCAGTTTGAGAACCTATGTTCTATCCCAATCCAGCACAACACATAAGCATGATCTCAACTTTCAGCTCTTGAATTGTCCCATTGGCCGAGTCAGACTGTTTACGTGCTCTACTTCAAGTACATGACTGAGTCTTTGTCTGGATCAGGCTCAAAAGATCAGCACTTTGCAGGCTCCAATTCAGTAGTCCATCCCTACTCATCAAAGCCCTTAAGAACACACGGGCTCCAAGTGAAACATATGCTTAAATATTGTTTCTGAATTGGGCTGAAAAAGAAGTAACTCACTGATTTGATGAGCTTATATGCTAAGAAACAGAGGAGACAAAGTATTTTAAGAAACCCAAAGGAGGAGGAAGCTTGCAATTTTTGTTTATTTGTTTGATTACTTATGGTGACAGATGGTAGAACAAGGAGCAGTGGTCTGAAGTTACAGAAGGAAAGCAGTAGGTTGGATATTAGTAAAAACTACTTCACCAGGAGGGTGGTAAAGCACTGGAATGTGTTGCCTACAGAGCCGGTGGATTCTCCACCCCTAGAAGTTTTTAAGTCCTGGCTTGACAAGGTCCTGGCTGGGATGACTTTGTTGGCATTGATCCTGCTTGAAGTAGGGGGCTGGACTAGATAACCTCCTGAGATCCCTTCCAGACTTATGATTCTATGGTTTACTTTTGAGTATAATGGGGAAAGGAATCTTTGACTGTGGATTAAAGATTCAGAGAGTGTGGTGAATAGGTATGGAAGAGGTGTTCCATCCAGAAGAGTGAAGTGACAAAAAGCATGAGAGAGAAAGAGAGAGACAAATGGGGAATTGAAACAGATCCTTCTGACCACAGATAGCTGATAAGAGAACATGAATAAATGAGATCGAACATGTAGATTGGATATACTCACTTAGAGCCTTGAAGCGAAAAAAAGAAATCTAAATTTGATGTGGTGGGTTACTAGGGTAGATGGACAACTCTCACATGCAGAACTATCGATGGCATAGAGGAAGAATACAGAATTTAGGAAAAGGCTAAGCAAATGAGTTGAGGACACTGTGACCAAGAAAGATGCAGGTTGTTTCAGCTCCAACACAGCTCATGGGGAAATCTCCAAATATCACCCCCTAAACTGCACAATCCAATCCCAAGAAATATTACATCTGGTTATTGACACCCCCAAAATACCCTCTGAAATGCCTAAAGGACTGAAAAAATAGAGCTCTATCTCCATACTTTCTTCAAACCAAGTAGTGTCTGAACTTAACAAGGAGCCCAGCAGATAGGGGAATTATAATGGGTGTCTACAGATATCGTTGGAGTTAGATCTACAGTTTCTACCCAGTGAGTGATTTAAAGTGCACTATAAGCTCTATTCAGGCAGATGAGTGAAACTGAACTCAGAATCTCTAAAGTGGAAGATGATTTCTTAGAGAACAAATTACAGGCTATGAAGAGCTTTAATGGTAACAAATATTAATGCTTGGCTCATTGATGGGGTTGACCTTGTAGCTCACAATGACTGCAATTCCATGTGGAGGGAATGCTTGAGAAGTGAAGAGCAAGTTGGGCTGACTTTTTAGAGGTCTGTGATTAGCATGGACCCTGAAGACAGATACGCCATTTTCCCTCCTTTGCTTTACCCTAACTCTATTTTCTTCATGCACTATGATGAATTTGATATTTTTTAAAAAATAATAAAAATGTAAATAAACAAAGACCATGAGTTGAGTGGTAAACAGTATTAATATCAGGTACTGTGTATTTTCTCTTGAGGAAATTATGGAAACATGCAGTGTTTTCAAATGAGAAATAATTTGCTTTGTTGACTTGCTAGGGGAAAAAACTACTGATTTTGGCTTGACACTTTAAAGCCTTTCTTGTGCAAGTTGTCCAAAGAGCTTAAATGTCATGAATGAGTCTCAGTGGGCTAAATGTCATATTGTAATTACTAACAGCTTACTCTATCAGGCCCCCCAATATGCAAGGTGTTGTACAAAGAGAACAAAATGAAAGTAAGTACCTCAAAAACTTATAGATCATTGTCAAAATCATGAGACCTGGTAGATAAGGTCCGATGGATAGAAAATCTAAGGAGAAAAGAGCACAGGAGACTCAGGTAGTTTTTCAAAGAGACAATATTTAAAGTTCAACAGCAACTATACTGAAAAGAGGAAAAAGCAAAATGCAAATATGACTCGACTCCATCAGGAGCACTTAACTGAAAACCAGAAAGGAATATGATAAAAATGGAAACATGGACAAATAGCTTTTCTAATGATGAATACAAAAGAATAGCACAAACAATTAAGGACACAGTCAGAAAAACTAAGATACAAGATAAGTTACACCTAGCAAAAGACACAAAATGCAGTAAAATGTTCTATGAACACATAGGCTACATTTACACTGACCTGAACTGCCGGCAGCAGTTTGCAAGTAGATTGTCTTGAAGATGCAAATGGCTGCTCATTTGCATATTCACTTGTCAGCGGAGGCTGCTGCCAGTTGGAAAAAAGCACTGTAAACATGGTTCTGCTGGTGACACCCTGCCTGTTTTGGCAGCTTCTTATGCCTGATTTTTTCCAGGCATAAGAAGCTGCCAACAAAGGGGGCGTGGGGTGGGGGGTTCACCAGCAGAACCACATTGACACTGCTATTTTCTCTGTCAGCAGCAGCCTCTGCTGGAAAGCAAATAAGCAGCCATTTACATTTTTGAGAACACCTATTTGCAAGTGGACCCAGAAAATTAGACCAGTCACTCTAAATTTGATATTAGAAAGTGAACCACCACTTTCCCTCATCTTTCTGTTGCTCCCTTTGCCTATGTCTACACTGTATTCCTCTTTCAAAAGAGGAATGCAAATGAAGGAAGTCAAAAATGCAAATGAAGGCTGATTTACAAATCTCATGCTTAATTTGCATAATTTAATCTGATCACTTTCTGGAAGAGTTTTTTTTTTTAAAAATAAGCAGTGTAGATGGGTTCATTCAGGAAAAAAGGCTCTTGAAATAACCTTTTTTTCAGGAATAAGGGTTCTGTTGAAAAAGCTTTTTTTTTTCCTGAATGAACCCCATTTTTTAAAATATCTTCCAAAATAGCAATTGGACAAGATTATACAAAGATAATTGCTAATGGCTCCATAATTGCTGCAGATAGTTCCACAATTATCATGGGGAGAATTTCATCTGGCTCTGCCAACTTGCATACCTCAATATAATTCAAATATTCTTTAACCTGTTATTTCCCTATTTTGGCTTGAAATTGCTCCCCCTTGTTGTTAATGCTAAATGTTAAAATTAACAAAAAAGAAATATAAGTTGAAACGGGGAAATCAAGGAACCATGAGGATCTACTGAATTATAGACTACTCACCCTAAATTCTATACGGTGCCTGAAATGATAATGGAAGAAATTCTTAAGGTATCAATTTGAAAGCACCTAGAGAATAAAAGGGTAATAAGTAGTGGCCAACATGGATTTGTGAAGAACGAATCATGCCAAACCAACTTAATTTTCATCTTTGACAGGATTCCTGGCCAAGTAGATAAAAGGAAAGCGGTCAACATGTTGTGTCTTCATTTTACTAAAGCTTTTGGCACTGTCTGACATGACACTCTTACAAGCAGACAAAGAAAATGTAGTCTAAATAAAATTACTAGAAGGCTGATGCAAAACCAGTTGAAAGAACATATGCTTAAGAGGACTTATCTAGTGCTGCCCCACAAGGGTCTGTCACTATATGTATTTCATTAATTACTTGTATAATGGAGTGAAGAGTATGCTTGTAACATTTGCAGATGGTACCAAGCTGGGAGGGGTTGCTAGTACTTTGAAGGGTAGGACTGGAATTCAAAATGTCCTTGACAAACTGGAGAACTGGTCTGAATTCATGAAGATGAAATTCACCACACTACAAAGTACTACACTTTGCAAGACAATAATCAAATTTACAAACACAAAATGGGGAATAACTGAATAGGCAGTTGTAATGCTGAAAAAAGACCTGGAGGCTATCATGGATCATAAATTAAATGAAAGCTAATAATATAATGTACTTCCAAGAAAGGCTAATGTCATTCTGCCAGTCACTACCAGGAGAGTCATATGTAAGACACTCCATTTAGCATTGGTGAGACCTCAGAAGAAGTGCCATATTTTAAAGAAAGATATTGGCAAATTGGAAAGAGTCCAGAGAAGGGCAACAAAAATAATAAAGGCTGAGAAAAGGCTAAAAAACCCAGGCACATTTATTCTTGATAAAAGGCTGGGGGGAAGCTAAAAAAGCCTTCAATTATATTGAAGGCAATGATGGTCAATTGTTCTCCAAAGCAGGACAAAGAGTAATGAGCTTAATTTGTAGCACAGGAAATTTAGGTTAAATCTTATAATGGCCATGTCTACACTTGGCCAAAATTTTGAAAGGGCCATGCTAATGGCCAAATTGGAGAATACTAATGAGGTGCAGAAATGAATATTCAGCACCTCATTAGCATGCCGCTGGCCACGGCACTTCGAAAGTGCCACGTTTTGATTGCCTGCAGCTTGCCTACATAGGATCCTTTTCGAAACGACCCCGCAAACATCAAAATCCCCTTATTCCTATCAGTTGAATGGGAATAAGGGGATTTCGATGTTTGTGGGGTCCTTTCAAAACGGGACCCATATAGACAAGCCATGCACAATCGAAACATGGCACTTTTGAAGTACCCTGGCTGGCAGCATGCTAATGAGGTGCTGAATATTCATATAGCCCTTTCAAAATTTTGGCCAAGTGTAGACACGGCCAATAAGCCAGATGAGCACAGGAATAGGCCTGCCAGGACAGTTGTGGAATTCCCATAGAATCATAGAACACTAGAACCATGTCTACACGTGCCCCAAACTTCGAAATGGCCATGCAAATGGCCATTTCGAAGTTTACTAATGAAGTGCTGAAATGCATATTCAGCTCTTCATTAGCATGCGGGCGGCAGCGGCGCTTCGAAATTGACGTGCCTCGCCGCCACGCGGCGCGTCCAGACGGGGCTCCTTTTCGAAAGGGCCCCGCCTACTTTGAAGTCCCCTTATTCCCATGAGCTCATGGGAATAAGGGGACTTCGAAGAAGGTGGCGTCCTTTCAAAAAGGAGCCCTGTCTGGACGCGACGCGCGGCGGCAAGGCGTATCAATTTCGAAGCGCCGCTGCCGCCCGCATGCTAATGAAGCGCTGAATATGCATTTCAGCGCTTCATTAGTAAACTTCGAAATGACCATTTGCATGGCCATTTCGAAGTTTGGGGCACGTGTAGACGTAGCCTAGAACTGGAAGGGACCTCGAGAGGTCATCAAGTCCAGACCCTTGCACTCATGGCAGGACCAAGCACCATCTCGACCATCCCTGATAGATGTCTATCTAACCTATCCCTAAATATCTCCAATGATGGAGATTCCACAAGCTCCCTTGGAGGTTTTTCCACCATCACTGGATGTTTTTAAAAACAGGTTATAAAAAACTTGTTTGTCATGATTTAGGTTTTTCTTGGACCTGCCTCAATGAAAGGGACTGGACAATATGATTTCTCTAGGTTTGGCCAGCCCTACAGTTTTATGAAAAAATAATACTATGTTGGTTACACCTTGATAGCAAAGATCTTTCTGAAATATACACAAGCCTATGCTCTTCTAAAATATATTTTATGATTTTTTGAAATTGATAAACTAACCCATACTTTTCCAAGAAATTTCTGTTGTGTTATAGCCTGAAGCACACAATTTGCTTCCCACCCCGAATCAGACTGGACTGCCTCAAACATTCCACTATACGACCATCCATTTGACAGAAAGATATCTATCTTGATAGTCTGAAATAGCAGAAATCAGCTCATATAAAGAGAAAACTGTTACAAAAATCAATAGCTGCTGCTTTGTAATATAAAAGTGTTGTGTACTATCTAGTAGTAATTGACTATTATCCTTTGATGTTTTCATCCCATTAATGAAGGCTCATAAATATATTGAAACTAAGTATCAGGACTATTATAGTAAGTATGTATGGAAATATTTGTATCAAACAGCAGTGGATAATATAAAATGTACGTTTATTCCTGGAAAAATTCAGAAAACAAAAACATGTTAAAGTTTTAGGAAGAAAAATTATGCAAACATAGAGCTATGTTCTGGCATGTGCTAGGTGTACCCACTACAGCTGTCACCAAGTACAATGATATTTTAATGCTCTATTGATGCAGCATTAGGCTGTGTTTGTGTACATGATAATACACCCATCAGTCTTCCTTAGTGCATGGGGAGGATGACTAAACATGCACCTTGAGGCATGGCCAAGGGATTGGCCCCTCTGCACACCTGGCAGTGCCTAGTAGCAGCAGCAGCAGCAGCAGCAACTAGGTGTAATATACAATTCTTTTTTGGCCATGTCTCAACAAGTGCCTCTGAGTGTGCTGCTCGCTGGCAGGCAGAATGACTCTGGACCCCCTCACTCAGCGAATTCATCTCCTCACCAAGCATTTCCTACTCACTGTGTCTCTGGCCACAAAAGCCAGAATCTAACCCAAAGATAGAAGGAAACAAGTGGTTACTCTATCACAAAACAGACTTTTGATGAAGACATGAATAGACTGTAGAAATTAATTAGATGCCATTACGAGCCAGATCCTCAACAGGTGTAAAGAAGCATGCTTCTGCTGACTATAATAGAACTAGGTCAATTTACTCCCATGGAGGATCTGACCCTATATATAGTTTACAACTCCAAGTGAGGTAATCACACGTGGGGAATGACTATAGATGTGTGAGCAAGAAATCCAAAAGATGAGAACTCAAGATTTGCTGCCCCAACAGCAGAAACTCAAAATAGAGGCAACCTGAAGCCAGCTAGCACAATACCAAACGTGTGTGTCCCTGCAGCATGGAGGGTGTCTGAAAAGAGCTATAGGCAGCAGTTAGGATAGAGCATGATCAAGATGGCACATGGTCTAACAGATAGAGCACTAGGCAGGACATAAGGTAATCTAGAGCATGGCTATACTAGAGAGCTTACAGAGTGAAGCACAGCTGTAAAATGTAGCTGCACCACTGTAAGATCTCCCAGGTAGCTGCATTATGCTGGTAAGAGAAATCTCTCCCATTGGTAGTTAAACCACCCCTAACAAGCAGCAGTAGCTGCATCATCAGGAGAAGCTCCCCCAGGCTATGTATGAGATGGTGCCCTAATCTTGAAATAGGCTATTTCAGCATGTGGAGCTGTCTAAATGGAGCCACAGGCTGAAATAAGGCCCTATTTTGAGGCATCTGTGTACTCTTCATGCGATGAGGTTCACAGGAATACCGGAATAACACACCTGTTACTTTGAAAACTCTTTCAAGAAAACAGGAGTGTTGCATCAACATAGGCAGTTATTTTGAGATACTTTTGTATTCCAAAATAGTACACACCGTGTAGGCATAGCCCCACTGACATAGCACAGTCCACGCTCATGTTTATGTCAGTGTAATGTATGTCACTTAGGAGTGTGCTTTTTGCACAGCCCTGAGCAATATAAGTTACATTGACAAAAGTGATAGCATGGACATGGCCCTAGAGCTTGACTAAAACACAGTAGGTGACCAGCTTGGAGTGGGACTCTACTCTGCACTAGCCTGCCATAGGACAATAATCCGGGTGGACTCTGCTGACATGCATTAACATGTTTGTTAATATATTTTGATCTAGTTCTCTTTGAAACAACTAGATTAAATGCATTAAGAGTTTGCTAATGCAGATCTTCAGAATGCACTATGACAGCTGGTCTGCAGCCCTTTACTATGGGGGGGTAGATTCAGACCCCAAGTCCATTAACTAAATGTTCACAAAGACATATCTTGAATGTGTATTCCTAGCTCTGCCGTTCAGCCATAGACAGGAGCTTCTCAATTGGCCCTGAACTGCTGCAGTGAGAGACGATTGGGGTCGTCTTCTCTCCTCCAGGCACACTGTATACTGGACCCCTTATTCCCAGCCCCACCCCAGATCAATGATTTCATGGCATCAAAGGACACTAGAACTGGAAGGGACCTCACTATCTTACAGAAGTACCAAGTAAACCTCCTAGAGTCTCTGGACCATCCCTGATAAGTGTTTATCTAACCTGCTTTTTAATATCTCCAGTGATGGAGATTCCACAACCTCCCTAGGCAATTTATTCCAGTGTTTACTCACCATGACAGTTACGAAGTTTTCCCCTAAAGTTCATCCTAAATCTCCCTTGCTGAAGTTTAAACCCATTGCTTCTTGTCCTATCCCCAGAGGCCAGGGAGAAAAATTGTTCTACATCCTCCTTGTAACATTCTTTTACAAACTTGAAAACCACTATCACATCTCCTCTCAGTCTTTTCTAAACTAAACAAGTCCATTTGTTTCAGTCCTCACTCATAGCTGATGTTCTTTAGACCTTTAATCATTCTTGTTGCTCTTCTCTGGACCTTCTCTAATTTCTCCACATCTTTCTTGAAATTTAGTACCCAGAACTGGACACAGTACAGTACACCCCCAAAATACATGGCTTCAAATTGCGGTTAACTCGCGTTAAAGCAAGTTACACACAACTTGAAGCTGCTCTGTGGTTGTCAGCCTGCCAGGATGCCCACACCTGTGGGCAGCTAGGCAGACTAAAAGCCCCTTCACCCTGCCATCCCCCCAGTGGCACCACTGTCAGGCTGACAGCTAGGGAAAGGCAGGGAGAAGTAGCCAGGAAACTGACCAATGCTAGTGGGCTGTTCAGTTTCCCAGGTCCCACAAGCTGTGGGGAGCTGGGAACCAAGTGGCAACCTGGTTCCCAGCTCCCCATCCCGACTTACACAAATATTTGAGTTACACAGGGGTTACAGGAATGCAACCCTAATGTAACTCAGGGTTTTACTGTACTCCAGTTGAGGTCTAATCAGCACAGAGTACAGCAGAAGACTTCTTGTGTCTTTGTTCACAATACTGCTATTAATGTATCCCAGAATCATATTTGCTTTTTTTTGCAACAGCATCACACTGTTGACTCAGATTTAGCTTATTTAACATATTTAACTATGACCCCTAGATCCTGTTCTGCAGTAATCCTTGCTAGGCAGTCATTTTCTGTTCTGTACGTGTGAAACTGATTGTTCCCTCATCAGTGGAGTACTTTGCATTTGTCCATATTAAACTTCATCCTATTTACCTCAGACCATTTCCCCAGTTTGTCCAGATGACCCTATCTTCCAAAGTAGTTGCAACCCCTTTCAGCTTGGTATCATCTGCAAACTTAGTAAGCGTACTCTCTATGCCAATATCTAAATCATTGATGAAGATACAGTAAACCCTTGATTTAACAGACTAATGGGGGGAAGGGGTGTCTGTTAATGCTGAAAGTCTGTTATATCCGAATGGCTGTACTGGATGATGATGCACTGACCTTCCCAGCCCACTACTCACTCCTGTCCTCTGCCTCTGCTTCCCTTCCATCCTCCTGCCTCATTCTTCCCCTCACACCCCCATCTCCCTCTCCCAATTACCAGGAGAGGAGCTTAATGCCAGCCTGGCTCCTTCCACCTCCTGCAGCTCCCAGTGCTGTGGCTCCTCCAGCCCCCGACTCCGACCTGCCCATGCAATGGTAGAGTGTGGCCAACCCCAGCCTGCCAGTGGGCAGCAGCCTCCGACACCATGGCTGCCGCTCAGCGCCATTGCAGTCAGTGGCAGCTGGTCATAGACATGTTCCACAAACACGGGGCTGGGGGAGGAGACCTTCTGCACCCTGCTGCAGCCCCTACCCCTGTTTCTCTGGCCCTGGTGGCCCAAGCCACTCCAGTTGCTCCTCCAGACTTGGCGGCAGCTCTGGTGAGTCTCCGGCATTTATTTGGGTGGGGGGAATGGGGTCTAGCAGACCGTGTCTGTTATTTCCAAACTCTGTTATATCAGGGTCCATTAAATGAAGGATTTACTGTATTGAACAAACCGGTCCCAAAACAGACCCTTGCAGAACCCCCCTTGTTATGCCCTTCCAGCGTTATTGTGAACTCTTAATAACTACTCTCTGGGAATGGCTCCAATCAGTTATGCACTCACCTTACAGTAGCCCCATCTAAGTTGTATTTGTCTAGTTAATTGATAAGATCATGTGAAATTGTATCAAATGGCTTACTAAAAATCGAGGTATGCCACGTCCACCACTTCTCCCTTAGCCATAAGGCTTATTATCCTGACAAAGAAAACTATCAGACTGGTTTGGCATAATTTATTCTTTACAAATCCTTGCTGCCTGTTACCTATCACCTTCTATTCTTCTAGATGTTTGCAGATGAATTCCTTTATTACTCGCTCCATTATCTTTCCTGGCACAGAAGTTAAACTGACTAGTCTGTAGTGCCCTGGGGTGTTCTTACTTCCCTTTTTATAGATGGGAACTGTATTTGCTCTTTTCCAGTTTTCCATCCTGACTTCCATGATTTTTCAAAAGAGGATAACAAAAGGCTCAGATAGCTCCTCCAATTTTTTGTTTTAGTTAAAGATCCAAGCAATGCTGGGTGAATCTTCTAGTACTATGATAACAGTAAGAGTGTTAATCTCCACGGGTGACACTTCTGTGGCATCTCAACCACAAACTGAAGCTTCCCTCCCCCACCAGAGCCCACAGGCAAGGGAATATCATTACTGTTTCAACGAGTTGCAATTTGCTGCTCTCTGCTGTAGCACTGGTAAATTGTGTACCCTGCTCCCACTAAATCTGCCTCCAGAAATAGCTAGCATTGTACCTGAGAAGAAGGGTCCCTGACAGCTGTGCCTGAATCTTCTATGGTATATACTTGTCTGAGCATTTTCTTAGATTTTTATTGTGTGCTTGTACTCTGTGCATGAATTCTAGCTGCTGATGGCACAATGCTCTGGGAGGATGATTGCACTAAGGTAGGTCTACCAAATGATGTGGCTGACTAATTGAATGAGCTATTGGTAATAATAGTGAGTCATTTGGTTCTTTTTTCCAGCCCTCTCTCTCTCTCAGACTGGCTTCTCCATACCAGAGAAAATCTTTATATATCAGGGACTGGACTCTACTTCATGATTTCTAACTGCATAAATTAGTCACTAGAGTAGCAGTAACACTTCAGGTTGCCCTCAGTCCATCCACAATTAGCCATATCAAAGGGGGGATTTTTATGTGTTGATAATGACATGAGCTCTCTAATCCTTTTTCTAATTATTGTTTCTGTTCTTCTTGACCTAAAGAGCACTGCAGGAAACTGGCGAGCAGTTTCTCAAGTCAAGCAGAATCTACAAGTTGTCTGCCAGCTATTAGCACCACAGTACCAGCTTTATAGTATTGGTGTTGACCTCCAAAGCTTTTTGCAAATTTCAGGGCTGAGAATTCTTAACCAGTATTCGACAGGTGCAAATAAATTGTTTGAAAAAAAAAAAAAGGATATCTTCTCCACAGATTGTGATGGTTTTCAAGCACAAAAAAAAAACAAAAAAAAAAACCCAACCCTTTATCCTCTTCATCTTGGTTTCTATTAGTGTTACTGCAGAACTCCACATAGGGCTTGTCTACACTAGCTCACTACTTCGAAGGGAGGATAGTAAGTAAGGTGTCAGGAGATTATTAATGAAGTGCTGTGGTGCATATGCAGCACTTCATTAATTCTCCCCCGCAGCAACTCCGAAGCATTAAACTTTGAAGTGCCTGCTGGCATCTAGCCGCAGCTCACCCGCTGGTACTTTGAAGTGCCCAGGCAACCTCAAAGTCCCTTTACTCCAAAATTGTGAGGAATAAAGGGACTTCTAAGTTGCCTAGGCACTTGAAAGTACCAGCGGGTTAGCTGTGGCTACATGCAAGCAGGCACTTTGAAGTTTAACACTTCAAAGTTGCCATGGGGGAGAATTAGCTCAATGAAGTGCTACATATGCAGCACAGCACTTCATTAATAATCTACCAACACCTTACTTACCATGCTCCCTTTGAAGTAGGGCACTAGTGTAGACACAACCATAGTGATTTAACCCAAGAGAATGCTTTTGCCAAGAGTTACTTGATGAAATGGTGTGTGTGTATATATATGGATAATTTGGAACACCGCCACTTTGTATTGTCACATCACCTGTCATTAAAGGACCATAAGATCACTTTACAAATGTTAACTAAACGATATACAGCAAAAGCCAGGTAATCTGGAATTCAGATTACACGTATGATCAACTAACTGGCAGCTGTTCCACCAGTGGCCAGTGCAGGTTAACTGAGCATGTTTTCAAGGGATGAGCAGCTGTGAGGCCAGCTGCAGGGCTGGGGGCAGCAGCAGTAGTGCCAGGGTCTGGCTGCTGTACAGGGGTCAGCAGCAGCAGAGCCAGAAGACAGCTGCCCAGCTGGTAGTGGCAGCAGGGCCAGCAGCCATAGGGCCAGCTGCTCAGCCAGGAGCAGCGGAAGCTGGACTTGGGGCTGGCTGCCTTGCCATGGCTGGTGGCAGCAGGGCTTTGGCCATCTCACAGAGGAGACAGTGGGAACGGTGCCAATGGAGCAGGGTCAACACCCCCAATCCACTATCCTGCACATTGATTATCTGGTACCCTCTACCGTAGTAGCCTTAGAGGGTAGACAAAGGATATGCGGAGATTCCTAAACCACCATTTAAATGCAGTCACCTCCGACATGAAACAAGGCTACTGTGTAAGAACACTACTCCATAATGGCTTTCTCTCATGAAATGAAAAACAACATATCCTGTTGAAACAGCGTGTGTGGAATATAATTACCTCTTTTGTGGTATTGGTAATCTCCAGAGGCCTCAAGCAGGACACAGGGGTTAACAACTTTATTTTTACATGCAACACTGTGAAAGCATTAGTAACTATAAGTGCTCAGGACCTGAGCTTATTGGAAAGGCTCCATTTCCGGTAACAGTATCACCTAAAATCATCTTGAGGTACTGGTTTAGCATGAATTCTAATGAAAGAGCTCAGCTACTGAAACTCTCACAGCACTTACTGGAGCAACTTCACTGCTTTTTGAAGATGTCATGTCTGAATTCAGCTCACTCCTTCTGCTTTTGTGTGAGCTAAGAGGAGCGCAGCACAAGGCGGCGGGGCTACAGATAAAGTAGTGTATGGAAAGTCTCATTGTTCTGTATTGCAGTAGCACATACAGATCCCTAGTCAATGATCCACTGACCATTCTAGTAGGCAAAAGATTACATCTGTCTAAAAATTTTACAGTCTAAATACATCAGGTTACTAACTACAAGATTTCCCCGAGGCAAGGAAAATGCACCTCTTGCTGTTCTCATACAGCATATCTGCGTTGCTTTCAGTTAAATTATTCTTTACTCACCGCAGCACAACTGAGCTGAACCAGGCCTTTCTGACTCAGTCACATAAAATTCATTCAATCATGACAAAATGCATTCTTCCATATTACATATGGTACATAAAGGTGATGCCACCCAGGTTCTGATTATCTGTTATTAGCCCAAGCCTGCCATAAACAATAGCTTACCAGAAGCAAGTATTCACCAGAGTAACACAAGTACTGTTAATCTCTTGTTTCACTGACCACTCAAAGGCACGAGATTCATCCAAAAATATAAAAAAAATTATCATATGACTATGACATCAGCAATGCTTTTTACCATTGCATCTCCATTATTTTTCCCATTACACAGTTCCCGATCTTTTGTCTCATCAAAGTTGTCAGCATTTGGCTGAGCCAGGTCAAAAAGATGTCGATTCTTGTGAATTTTCATTGAGTTAGCTCTCAGAACCACACTGTTCCAGGTGACCCATTCGACTCCCAGCTACTGTGGGAAATAGTCGATATGTTGCATAACTCTTAAAATGTTTTTGGTGCATACATTGTGCAGTAAAATGGCAATAGCTCTTACCTACTGATATGGGGTGTACATGCCCTTCCACTTTGGTGAATATTGTGAAGATGGTGATCTCAGAGGAAACATAGTTGATGTGCAGGCAAGTCCCTGGCTACAGACTGTGTATCCCCATCTGTGACCAATATAGGGTACCAGGTTATTAATTTGTATGAAGACAATGATGCCCTTTAGTGCCCTAAGAACCAGAGAAGAGTCCACTCAGAACTGATGTGCCCATTGGTGTGCTGAATGAACACCACACATTTGTGTGTCCCATTGAAGTTCCTTGCCATATATGGCAAAAACAATTCTTTACATTCCTAAATTGTACACATTGTGTCAGGGCTCATGTACTTCTGGTATTCAGTCCAATAGCTCCCATTAATTAGCATAGACCAGACCATTCCTCGCAACAGCATGGGTTAGCTAAGATGAGGCCTCCCTTGCACGAGGGTGGGGAAGCAAGTACTGGGAAGACCTCCCCTCCTGTAGTTCCTGAGGAGTGTCACCCAAAAATGGATATGTAAGGAACAGAGCCATAACCTTTCATACACACTCACATACAGCAGCCCCTCCATTTATGCGAGGGTCAAGGACACACTCTTTCACATAAGTCGGGCACAGGTTTTCCACCCCCAGCGGAATGTACGTTCTGCAGCGGGGGAAGAAGTAGTCGCACCTGGAGCTCCTTTGGAAAGGTAAGGCCTGGGGTTGGTGGGGTCATTTGGGGAGGGTTAAGCCTGGAGGTGGGTTTGGGCTGTGGGAGGGGGGCAGGGGAGTTAAGCCTGGAGGTGGGTTAGGGCTGCAGGAGGTGGAGATGAGCCAGAGCTGCGGGAGATGGAGTGGGGTTGAGCTAGAGCCACATGCAGGGGTGATGAGCCGGAACGGCGCTCAGGTGGTGAGCTGGGCTGTGGGGTGGTTGAACTGGGGCCCCAGTGGGTTGAACCAGGGTTGTGCACAGAGGGTTTGTATGGGAGCCAGGGGAAGGGGATGAACTGGAGCCAGGGGGGTGTTGAGCTGGAGCCACATGCTGAGTGAGGGGTTTGAGCCAGAGCCAGGTGCGGGGGGTGAGGACGATGAGCTGGAGCTGCACATGGGTGCTGAGCAGGGCTGGGGAGGGGGTCGAACTGGGGCTGCACGAGACTGCAAGAGTTGAACTGGGGCCGGGGGTTGTGGGATTTTGAGTTGCGCTTAACTGGCACATTTTGAGGGTTTATTGTACACACTTTTTCAGCCCATGGATCTAGATGGACGTATAGAAGGAAGCCCAATTTCAAAGAAGACTGTGCAAATGAAAGATGGGAACAGGAGATCTGCATGCCTGTTCTTGGTGCAAGATAAGGCACAGAGACACATTTCAATGAGCTTGAATAGAGGTTATTATGCAACCCTCCATGTATAATACCACCACAGGAAAAAGGACTACATCTGAATGGCGAGTGACGTTTTCCCCCATAGGTATAAAGCAGAGGTCAGGAGAGGGGTAAGCTACAGTATCCCAGCTCGAATGCCATATCATCCGCAAAAACTTAACTGTACAAGATCACAGCAATGTGAAATAAAGCAAAGTTGGGTTTTTTTAGCAAATGGTCAATATAAACTTTGGGCTGGATTCAGCTGGTTCTCTGCATCCCTGACTGCTGGCTTATTTAGGGCTGGCACAGCCTAACCACACATTAAATCCCACAATCGTTCAAAGGAGGGCTAGGAGTTGAGAGCTGCTCCCCTCTCTGCTCCAAAGTTTCATAAATTCCAAGATCAGGTGGGACAATTGCAATCATCTAGTGTGACCTCCTGCATAACACATGCCGAGAATTCCCTCAAAAGGGATCTTAGAACGTAACTGGTAAACAAACACCCAAACCTGATTTTAAACTGTCAATAATGTTAAAGTATTACAATGGTTAATTACTCTCACTGTTAAAAATTTGCATCCAGTCTGAATTTTTCTAGCTTCATTTAATCTTATTATGCAATTTTCTGCTAGGTTAAAGAGCCCATTATTAAATATTTTTCACATTTAGACTACAATCAAATACCATTAACTTGTTTTCTGCTATGTGACATAAATTGAACTTTTTCATATTTTCTAATCATTTTACCACTCTTGTGGACCTTCTCTGAATGCTCTCCAATTTATCAGCATCCTTCTTGAACTGAAGGCACAAGAACTGGTGTCAGTATTCCTGCAGCAGTTGCACCAGTGCCAAACAGAGGTTAAAATAATAATGCTACTCCTACTCAAAAGTCCTGTTTATGCATCCCATGAACATCCTTTTGGCCACAGCATCACAATGAGAGTTCATGGTTATCTGATTATCCACCACAACCAACATGTTTGCA
This sequence comes from Carettochelys insculpta, assembly GCF_033958435.1. Lineage (NCBI taxonomy): Eukaryota > Metazoa > Chordata > Testudines > Carettochelyidae > Carettochelys > Carettochelys insculpta. The sequence continues at coordinate 92,180,899 of NC_134139.1, read as the reverse complement.
GGGTGACTTCTCCCTAGGATAGAGTTCTCTACCTTATAAGCATGAAATTTGTTCCTACATGTATACACTTATGCTCATAATATTTAAACGTTTCTTTGTGCCTAGTTTAACATGTGATCCATATCATTCTCAATAATCTGTCCTCGTTATTCTGTACAGCTCCCCAAGTTTTTATACCATCTCCTAACTTCGTCGGTGATGCTTTCATGTTTTATTCCATAGCAGACAAAATTGTAAATAATGTATGCCCAAGAAACCTATATCTGTGTCTACACTACAAAGTTTTGTCGACAGAAGAGGCCTTCCATCGACAAAGCTAGGGAGTGTCCACACCACAAATGTGTTCTGTTGAGAATCTGTTGACAGAACACAACCTTTTTCCCAGCAGAGTTATGTCTTGAAAGGTCGAGGCATAGCGCCTCTGTAGATAGATTCTGTTGACAGAAACATAGTGCAGACCTTCCAGAGGACCTCTGTTGACAGAGCAAGCTTCTGGTTCACATGGCAGCCCTGTTTGCAGATCCTCCAGTTGGCTGTTCTTTCAGCAAAGGGCTGGGCAGTCTGGCTGTTCTCTGTCTACAGAGGATGTCAACAAGAGGAGCCCCTGTTAGGTGTGGGCATGTTTTGTAGACAGATATTCTGTCAGGAAATATCTGTCAACAGTGACTTCTGTTGACAGAACTCTGCAGTGTAGACCCAGCTTTAGGGTCCAGGGAAGTGACCAGTTCCTCTTTATTTGTGAGGATAAAGTCAAATAAACAATTCCTCTGGGTTGGCTCAACACCTTTTGAATTGGGAAATTGTTATTTCTATATGGTTTAGAAATTCCAAGGATGTATAAATATTCTAAAATCAAATAGACAAAAAATGAAATAAAAGTTAATCCATTTGTCTCTGAGGCAGCCTGAATTCCTCCATCCCCAGACTCTGAGGTGGAACAGCCCTGACTCCTCATTGGCCTAGCAAACTGTCTGTATAAAATCACTTCTTCCAAAGCTCCTCGTTGGATTTTGGAGCAGTTTCTTATGTATTCTATCCCCACCCAAAATCCTAAGCAGTTTGGGACATGGTATTTGGAGGCTATGGAATCACTGTTGATGTAGTTAAGAGAAGAGCATCTCAGAGGCTCAGTTCAGTTTCCAGGAGCAAGAAAACTCCTGTCTACGCTATAAGCACTATCTATAGAGACACAGATATAGCACTGCATCTATACAACCTTAGTGCAGATAGTAGCTACAGCAACAGAAGGGGGTTTTCCTTGCTATAATAAATCCACTCCTCTGAGATGCAACAGTTATTGTTCAACTACAGGAGCTGGTGGGTGGCTAGGCTGACCTAATTACATTGCACAGGATACAGTGTTTTTCACAGTCTGGATCAATGTCGTGAGGCCAATCTCACATTCAGATGTAGACCAGGCCTCCAAAAACAGTTACAGAAGAATGAAATGAGACTCTTCAGACTGTTCTCTCTGGAAGGCATACTTCAACCATAGACCACTCCTTGGCTACCTCTACACTAGCCCCTTCTTTTCGAAAGGGCCATGGTAATGAGTGAGGTCAGAAGATGCTAATGAGGTGCTCCCATGAATATGTAGCACCTCATTAGCATAATGGTGGCCTCAGCAATTTAAAAGTGCGCTTTTGAATCACGCGCTACCCATGTAGACGGGGGCCTTTCGAAAGGACCCCCCCAGTCTTTGAAAGTCCCTGATTCCTATTTAGTTTTGTACTTGGACTTTCAGAGACCCTTTTGTAGTAAGATGAAGGCCTAAGCCCCTACAGCACAGGTCTGGTTTGAGACCTACGGCTTAGCAGCAATAGATAAAACATGGCTAAAAGGAAAGCTAGGCTCTGAGCAAGAGGTAAGCACCTAATAACAGAATTTGCCACAAACACGGCTGAAAGTACAAAACACTAATTGGTAATCAGCCCAGGTGCAGAACAATAATTAGTACAGGTCATAAACTGAAATCACAAGGCACCACCAGCTCATTAAAAAAGATCTTGGTACCTACTCCTTACAGATACAGGCCCAAGTTCAGGAAAGGGTCTAAAATGACAGCATTGTGTATATGAGATGAGCTAATCAAACCATGAGGTACAAGGTGATGGGAGGTAGCTAAGCAGCATCAGAGGGTGGTAACCTGACAACATCAGAGGGTGGCAACCTGAAATGTCAGCAATGAGGTGTGATTTCTTTGTACCTTTATATAAAGTGGTGTCTTGCAGGGACTGTCTTTGTCTGACCTGGGGGGAGTGGAATTTTGCCACTGACTTGAGTTAGTCCATTGCAACAGGTACATATGCACAGTGGATTAATAGGGTCTACTTGACAACTGTTATTGTAACTTGCTCTGCAATAAACATGGCCAAGGGCCTTTGACTTTATCTGGTCTGTGGTCTTTGGGAAACCTCATGGGTCTGCTGTGATCATTGGGACTACATCACTGAACAGACACACAAGCAGCCTTCTGGTTATCATCATTGATACAGCCAAAGACCCATAGGGACGCAATGGTGTAAATCCATCGAACTGCACCTTTAACAAGGTCCTTCATCAAAGGTTTTCAAGCAAAGTAAGAAGTCATAAGATGAGAGAGATTGTCCTCTCATGGTTCAGTAACTGGTGAAAAGACAGGAAATAAAGAGTAGTAATAAATGGTCAGTTTTCACAATGTTTAGCATCAGGGTCCCTCCAAAGATCTGTCCTGTGCTGTTCAATACATTCATAAATGGTCTGAAAAAGACTAAACAGTGAGGCAGAAAATTTTACAGATGATGCAAATTGTTCGAGATGGTTACAAAGGGATCTCACAAAACTAGGTGACCAGGGAGAGTGAAGAGAATGGGAGATGAAATTCAGGGTTGATAAATGCAAGGCAATGCAGATGAGAAAACACAATCCCAACTATACATACAAAATGCTAGGCAAATGCTCACTCTGCCCCAGGCCCTGCCCCAGGTCCACCTCTGTGCCACCCCTTTCTTTCCACTTCTTTGCCCAAAGTCTCTCCCTCTAGCAATATGGCCTGGGACAGTAGCATGGCTGAAGCCTGGTGTCAGCAGCAGAGGTTGGGCCCCAAGGCTCACCTGCAGTGGCAAGAGGAGCAATATGGTCCTAGCTGACTCTGATCTCCCACCTACTGGCCATGCCATTCTGCTTCCTGCTGGTGAATGGAGGGGGGTGGTCCTGTCCCCCTCCCAAGTGATGTGAATAGGAGCTGCAGGAGTAGAGCCAGGTTGCTCCTCTCCTCCCACCCCCCACTGCTGCCAGTGATTGGTGACAGGCTCCCCTCAACTAGTCCCCAGGCTGTCCAGAGGCTCTGGCCCCTTGCCCCTCACACACATGGCATTTGGTGGGTCACATGGCCTCTCACTCCCCTTCGCGCATCTCCAGTGATTAGGGTTATGAAACCCGTTCCATATAAGGAATTTTTTTTAAAAACAACTATGACTGTTCAGCATCGGAAAGGGATAGCTAAGCAGAGGATATGACAGACATCTATAAAATTAGCCATGGTGTGGAGAATGTGAATAAGCAAGTGTTATTTACCCCTTCACATAAGGCAAGAATCATGGGTCACCCAATGAAATTAACCAATGGCAGGTGTAAAACAAATATGAGGAAGTATTCCTCTGTGTAGCACACAGTTTACCTGTGGAATTTGTTTCCAAGGAATGTTATGAAAGCCAAAAGAATAACCGGTTTAAAATAAATGAGATAAGGTTATGAAAGCCTGGTCTATCAGTGGCTATTAGACAAGATAGTCAGAAGTACACCACCATGTTCTGGCTTACACTAAATCTCTGAGAGCCAGAAGCTGGGACTGGACTACAAGGGATGGATAAGGTCAGCAATTGTATTCTTTTGCTCATTCCCTCTGATCTGTCTGGTACTTATCACTTTTGAATGACACGATTCTGTCTTGGATGGATCATAGGTCTGAGCCAGTTTAACATTCATTTTTTCTTAAGCATATAGAAGAATGGTGAGAGAAGAGGATAAAGAGAGGAATATTGGATTCTTTGACAGGGACATCAGTCTACTGAGCCATAACTAAACTTCCTGGGAGGGTAATTTAGCTCTGCTTTGTAGAGAGGAGTGTATGTTAACTGCATTGCTTCTAAATCCCCATTGCAGACATTTTATTGATTGAATTCTGACTGAAGTTGGATAAATAATGGAAATGTGTTCATAAAATGCTCCTTGATGAAATCCTACCAACCTTCTCAATGAATATTAACAAACTCAGTGGGTGGCTCAGTGACCTGGGATAAGTCCTGACGAACGTAAGATAATATAAAGCAATAACAGCCACAGGACTTAAATTATGCCTCTTTCTTTGACAGAGAAAAAAACCCAAAATCAATTCAAAGAGATATTTAAATCTGCATCCTGTCTATGCTTTATACATTAAACAGAGTCACAAGATATTGAAGACTTTTTTTAGATAATAAGGCAGTTACTGTTTATTAAATTTTGCAGCCTTATCCTGGGTTGGAAGTAGTAAGAATGACACTCAAGTGACCAAAAAAGCTACTGACAGCTTTTGCTTGTGCAAAGGGGGCAGGGAGAGCTGGGCATGCTCTCCCATGCCTTTCTGAAGTGCACTCCTTCCCAGAACTCACTGCAAGTCTCCTGGCAGGACACTTGTGATGCGTCCTGGGCATACCTATGGTTGTTGTGAGACATCTCACTACCACCTGCCCTGAGCATAAGGAAGCCTTGTTTGTGCCTGCTGTGGGTCAGTTCTGCAGCACCATCACGCTCTGGCAACACTAGCCCTGTCCTCTTAACCCACCTTCTTTCCCAGTGACCAGCAGTGAGCAGCTCTCTTACAATCACTGGGGCAAGTCAGGCTTCTTGTTTTATGCAGGAGCAGCCTTCCTGCCTTCAACGGCAGTCCTCAATTGCTTGGCTTTCCTCCTCTTAAGTCCAATACCCAAGGAGAAGGGGGCTAACTGAGCCAAGGGCTGCTTTTTAATCTCTTTCTACCTGGTACAGCATCTGTCTACCTGGTCACAGATGACATATTTAAAGTTCCTATAGACAGGCACATAAAACATTCCCTTAAAAATACCTTTTAATTGGAAATAGATGATGCTTGTTCTGAATCTAGATGAGCATTGTAGGAAGAAGGTCTGAAAAAAATTCAGTTTGGTCATTTCTGTATCATAGACAAATATCAGAGGGGTAGCTGTGTTAGTCTATAAGGTACCACAGGTTGTTTTTGCAGATATAGACTAACAGATACTCTGGAGCATAAGCTTCTGTGGACAAAGACCTGCTTCATAAGATGCATGAGTGGGGATTCCAGAGGAGGGTCTAAATATATAGGTTTATGAAAAGGAAGGAGTCCCAGGATTTTTTTCAGCATTTGCTCTGCACTCTGACTATTCAGAAAGGCTCTTTTTTTTCTAAACTGAAAATTTTACTTGTGTGTAATCATCCCTGCAATTTGAAGAAAATTGATCTGGATACACAGAGGGTATAAGCTGTAACTCTCCAGGCCCACACTATCCTTAACTTTCATAGGAATGCCAAAGGGCCAGCTTCCAGACAAATGCATGCATCTGTGTTTGTATTGCTTCACATATGTTTCCAGATATTGACATTTCCTTCAAATGTTTAATTCTTTCATCAATTCATACAAAATGTTTAAATAAATGCCATGAATATATGCAGTGTGGCCTTCACATAAACACCCTTTAGATCAAATGCTCTTTTCCGAGAAATTATTCTCTGACTTGGGCCACATGTTCAGAGGCAAAACAAGGCAGGAGAGACACAGTGGATGCTAGCACCATTCTACATTGCTTATGCCTTGAAAAACTCAAGGGCTCCTTTAAGGGCCATCCTTACTCATTCCTGCAAGAAATGCCTGAGGTGCAGGAGTGATTTGTCTGCAGGTGGTGGGCTCCCCTTGAGGCCTGCAGCCTGAATTTAAGTGCTTGTGTCAAAGAAGGGTAGGGATTATGCATCCACACTCTGGTTGGCATGTGCCAGTGGCTAGTTTATGTGCCTTCCCACACCTAACCATGCTGGTATTGCGGATAACATACTTAGGCACCTATCTCTCCACATTCATCATATGGAGAATTTAGGTGCCTAACTCAGCTTTGTGTATTGCAGTAAAGGTTGAATATCTCTCGTCTGACACCCTTGGTACCTGACAGGTGCCAAAACAGAGGACAACTGGAGGTCAATATTGTCTAGCAGCATTGCCAATGCTTCCACAGCTTACTTGGCCCTTGGAAAACATTTAGGGGTAAATTACAGCTAAATTACAGCACAGAACACTGGGATCCAGGACTGGTAGCTGTAAACACGCTTTATGAGATCAGGGGAAACTTGGCCACACCCATGGTAAATGGTCATCTAGCTTACAAAAGTCATGCCAGATTAGAGGTTCAGCCTAAGTACCTTTGCAAAACTCAAACACTGTGCTTTGATTTTCATCCCACGACTCGTGTCATGCTGGCAGTGAGATCACAATCATCCCATCTGACCTTATTATCTTTTAAAACAATTAACCTGATAATTAATAAATTCCTAAGAAAATTCATTCTGTACATTTGTAGCAGATACAATATAATATTTGTACATAATAAAGAGATAGTGGGATCTCATGGTCCAAAACCTTTGGCTTTATATTGTTATTTACATCTGCGTATTCTGTTCTGAACGCACTTCACACAGGTGTAAATTACAATGCACAAAGCACTGGAGATGCTGACACACTGGGTGACAACCTGGTCTATGTGGGGAGTGGGGCTAGGAGTTTGCCTACTATTCCTGACAATAGGAAATATCAAAAGTGCTCCCAAAATTTGAGGGGTTACGAATGATACCAAAGATTCTCAGGGATGTGCAAGCTAAAAGCTGTGCTTCTACCTCCTGGGTGTGACAGCTGTCCCTTCTCACCTGATTCAGCAAGTCTGCAATTGAGAAGAGCTCGGCAAAACCGTACTTAACCAGGCCTTGATTATCCTAATTCCCCTGTTATCAAAAAGAGAAAGTCACATGCATTAATCCTATTAAAAATCCACTTAATATACAGAAAACTTGATTATTGCAATGTATTCAGTTGTACTGTGTTTGTAAAATGCTTCATTTAACTAGTTTCTTTTTCTTTCACTTACCTCTGACATGCTGTTTAATGAAACTTGTTCTTCATGCAACTTGCCACTCCTCAGTACAATCAAGGTTTTCACCTGTCAAAAGATCAATTTCATTTATGCTCTATTTTTTCTGTCTTGTGTAACAGATATTGTTATGTACTAGCACATTTAATCCAGGCATCAATAACTCATTTTAAGATGCTAAAGGTCCTACAATGACCAGTCTAATGAGGCATCAAACTTCATTAAAATCAAAGGCCAAAATAGGCAACAGGTGGTTGTGATAATTAAAAGACAATAAGGGATGTGAACAGACTCTGATAGCAGCATTATTAGCTTCTGCCCTACACCTTCTTATTCCTAGAAGTGGGCTAGACATAGGCACATGAGAAGAATTAATGACCACCTGGCTCCAGTCCTGAGGTGCTCTGTCACATGGCTTTGATGGGGATTACAGGAGTAATAAGTATCGGATGGGTAGCTGTGTTAGTCTGGATCTGTAACAGTAACAAAGGGTCCTGTGGCCCCTTATAGACGAACAGAAAAGTTTTGAGCATGAGCTTTCGTGAGTACTGACTCACTTCATTAGATGCTCTGATGAGTGATGCTCTGATGGTTAGAGTGGGGGCGAGGCTGGAGCTGCCTGGCTCTGGGGGAGGGCAACGGACCACATATTATATTTATGTTATCTGTACTGTGTATATATATAGAGAGAGAGATTATAGCTGTATAGAGCAAAAATATAATGGCTCATTGCATTCTATCCGCGTGGCTCTGGTCACCCCTGCTGTAGACCCTTGCACTTTTCCCCTGCTGTATAAGCAGGAGGTGCATTGGTGCAGTGACTGAGGGAGGTCTGAGCAATGCAATGCAGCATAAAGAGTAACCACACTGCCAGCTGTTTCCTGCTCCCTGTTCAGTGGGAGCTAATTTTTTTTCCTCTCACTTATAGTGCAGCTACTTTGACTTCAGGGACATGACAGCAAAAGCATTTGGTCCAAGAAATGCTGAGCAGAAAGGCTGCTCCTGGAAATGCACAGGAGTATCTCTGTGCAGCTTTGGAACGAATGTGCTTAATAAAAGTGCCAACCGGTCCAAAAAAGAAATGAGCCAATCAAATACAAGCCCCACAGCCTTCTGGGGAGGGTTCTTTTGGTCTGTTCCTTTACATGATAGCAAAATTTGTAACATATCCACCTCTTGCAACAATAATCACTAAATTAATCACACAGACGTTTCTCTGGTGACTAGCCTTTGCCTTCCCAAAAAGTAAATAATTTTCAAAGCTCAAGTCCATTTGCCAATCATTTCATAACCTGTTACCACGCGAAACGAGCAGTCTAGTAGCCCATTAAAGACTAACAAAATTATTTATTAGTAAAGCAAAACCTCATTACCTGATAAATACATTTGTTAGTCTTTAAGGGGCTACAGGACTGCTTAGTTTTTGTGAAGCTACAGACTAACAGGACTACCCCCTGAGACCCTGGCCATAGGGTTAATCACGCGTTATTACTACATACAAGGAAGCTATCTAAGAAAAGGGCGACCTCCCTTTAAGATCTCCTGATTACTTGAGTTAATCAATTGCACGTTAAACACCTTCTACACTCAGACTGCTGAATCCCTGGCGTCAGGTCACTTTCTCTGTCGTGATACTGGCGCTTTCTTGCCTCCAGCAACTGCCACGAGCAGGCGGCAGCCCCTGGGGCAGGGGAGATCTGTACTGGAAGAGCCATTGCTGCCGTGGCTTTGGGAAAGGGAGCTGTGTGGCTTGTCCCAGCAGCTGCCCTCCTGTCCCTCCGGGAGGAGGCGGCAGCGGGCAGATCAAAGCTGGGGGAGTGAGATCCAAAAGGATCTGTAGGGAGGGGATTCAGCCTGCCCGCTCCCCCGCATTCCCTCTGCCCCGGGGAGGGGCTAGTTACCGCCCTGCCAGGCTGGGACAGAGCAGCGGGCTCACGTGTCCTCCGCGGGCACGCCCGGTTCCCAGGCCCAAACCCCCGGAGCGTCCCTTCCCCCCAGCCGCCCGCTCCGCCTCCCCGCGCCGGTGCCCTCCGCCCCTGCGAGCGGGCGAGCCGAGCCGGGCCGGGCAGTGTCTTCGGCGCCAGCTCCGCTCCTGCTCCCGGGGAGGGCTGGGGGCAGCTTCCCGCCGGCCGGGCTCGCTCTCCCGGCTCAGGGTGAGACCGCGGACTCCTCCAGCACCATGGACAGCGCCCTGGCCGCCAACGCCAGCGCCTGCGGCTCCTTCGCGCCCCGAGCCGCCGCCTGCCCTCCCGACCCCTGGGCCAACCTGTCCGGCCGGCCGGAGGAGCCGGGCTGGAACCAGTCGGACGCCTGCGGCGGTGCCAACAGCAGCCAGGGGGCAGGCGGCGGCGGGCCGTGCCCGGCCGGCGGGGTCAGCCCCTCCATGATCACCGCCATCACCATCATGGCCCTCTACTCCGTGGTGTGCGTGGTGGGGCTCTTCGGCAACTTCCTGGTCATGTATGTCATCATCAGGTAAGCGGGGCGCCGGCCCGGGGCGGCTAGCAAGCAGCGCACCTTCCCTCCAGGCCGCCTGCCTCCCCGCCGCGCCCACGCCGGGAGCAGCGCCAGGGCGCCGGGCCGGCTGGGAGATGCCCCACTGAACGCAGCGGGGTGGGTCCCCGGGGAAGGGGCTAGGCAGAACGTGGCGTCCAGCTGGGACCTACGGGCGGAGTGGTGGCCGGTGGGTTCGTCTGCAGCCGCAAACACAAGGCGAAGTCCCGCGGCCCCTCCGGGACGAGCAGATCTACTGCAGCATCAGCCGGGGTGGGCAAAGACCCGGGCAGCTGCCCACGCGGGGCTCTGCCCACCGAAGTGTGTGCTCCGATAGAGCCGTTCGTCTCTAAGGCGCGGCGGGGATTCGCCGTGTGTCTGCCCGGCCGGGAGACCCTTTCAGGCGGTGTCGTGGAGAGTCCTACTCCCTATCAAGTGACGGCCAAGACTTTCCGCACCGCGCTCGGCGTCTCTCTCCTGCTCCGGGCTGGCCGGCGTGGCCAGGGGCCGAGGGAGTTGCGGGATGCCTCTCCCTGCTTCGAGACCATAGGGGCGGAGGCAGGTCTCCGTTTTCCTCTGTCTGCTTCGTGGCTAACCGCAGACGCTAGAAAAGTCTGGGCACGACACCTTGGGGGAGGCGTCCCGCCTCGGGCCAGGGGGAACCGAAAAAGTGCGGGGGAAAAGTTGCGCTCTAAGTCCGGTGGGGAGAGCAAATACTTCACCAAGCTCAGATCAGAGGGAGGCAACGGCCCTTTCTGCCCGAGGAAGGAACTTGCAGCCAGGCTCAGAGGTGAGCTTCCTGAAGGACTAAAAGTAACTCAGAGAGAAAGGAACTAGCAGCCTGCGTCAGGCAGAGGCAAAAAGTGGTGTGTGTTTGTGAAGGGGGTAATTGGTAAACTTTATGCCTGTGATTTATAATCTGGTAAACGCTACCTGAGAGCCCACAGCAAATGCTCTGAAATAACTGGAGGAAATGCAATTGCTCAGAACAGTTCTGATATACTTTGGCAGGAAACCCTAGCACACCAGCTAAGGAAACAGAGGAGTCGAACAACAATTCTTTAAAACACATGGACGTGTGTGTTTGTGTGTGTACGTATATGTACACACACACATACATACACATACCACCCAAACTTGTTCTCTGGTACCCACCTCTTTCTTCCTGGGGCTATGTAGGCTCCCTCTTGAAATTAATGACAGATTCCCACTGACCTCTGCTAAGGAAAGGATGGCATCCATTAAAACTGACTTGCTGATGCTGTTCTGTCTGTCTTAGCTTTCTCACAGCTGTCCCACTTCCGGATAAATGTACTTATTAGTGGGACAACCGTTGTTCAAAGGAGCCAGTTAGAAAGGCTTTTTAAATAAACTGCAGATGTTTCATGAGTGAGTCCTCTATTCCTCTCGCAAATCACATTGCTTAGTACAAGGCAAGAAAGGAATTAAATTTGCTCCTTACAGCTGTCTAACATTTGGGAGAAATCAGATAACAATCACTTTCTCTGAGAAAACAGCACCATCTGTCGAAAGCAAGGATCACAACAGATGGGATTGCTATAGGAAGGAGACTTCATTTAGAATATGCATTCTAAGGAAGAAATACCTTTCTAATGTTACTTTTAATGTATTTTTCAAAGTTTTGTAATAAAAGGAAAGAGAAATAATTCTAGGCATAAAAGCAAAGTGATTTGTTATGATCCTGAGTGGTCACATCTGAAGTTACACACCATTAGAGTTTGAAATAAATAAAAACAAAACCAGATTAGCAGTTATTCTCTAAAATTACTTTTTTTCACTCATTTAATTTCATTGTTTGTTTATTTATTTTAATTTTCTAGGGAATAGAAGCAGAAGGGGACTTTTTAATGTCTGATTCAACCTGGGATTAATTTGGCAGATTGGTGCAGTAGTGGCAATTAACAGGAATAGCATGGAAACTAGATGCTTGTGAGGAGAGCCTTATGGAAACAGAAAGGGCATAATTAGCAGGAAAGGAGACAGTCCTGAAGCACCTGCTTGCACTACAAAGGCAACCACAGAAACTTCACAATGGAGATGTGTCCCAGCAGTGAAAATCTGAACTACCAAAATACAAGGACTGAGGTATTGAGGAGAATAGAAATATGTCTCAACCATAGTATTTCTTTAAGAGCAGTAGTATCATGCTGGTGAATTTAGGGTATACTTATTAATACACCATCTTGGCAGACAGGATTAAAGGAAAGGAAGATTGAACAATATGCGCCAATGGCTCAGAACAGAGTAGTTCTATCCCAGGTCAGGGAGCTGTTGTTCCAAGTTACCCTTTAGAATCTGGATTTTAAATTTAAATATCTGGAAAACTTCTATACCACGCTGTGGTTTTAGCCAATCAGCAAAACATACCATTTCCCAGCAACATTCCAACTATACAAATACTTCTTCATGGCTTAACTATAAGACCTGTTTTATGCATACATTGAAAGTATTACACTGGGGGAAATCAGTTGCATAATAGAACACAGTAAGTATGATTTTAAGAAAGTAAGTATTGGTTTGCGGTTGCTTAGTCACGCCAGCTAGAACTTCTTCAATATCCAATAACTGATAGTAACATTGTAACAATTTCATATTTTTATTATTTGTATCGTATCAGCACCAAGAGGCTGCATTGTCCTAACTGTCCTCCATAGTCATTTTAAGGAACAGCCTCAGCCTCCAAAGAACTTAAATCTCAATAGTAAAACAAAGTGTGGAAAAAGGAAATATGATTACTTTCATTTTACAGATGGGGATATGAGGCACAAAGAGGCTAGGGTTGGGCTCCAAAAAGGTACATAAGCACTTAAGTCCCTGTTTTAGGCTCTACTGAGATCCACAAAACTTCTTTTCAGGTGTCACATAATGTTATAAGTGGCTAAATTCACTCAGAATCTGTAGAGTTTTTTTAAGTAAAAGTTCCTTAGGTACCTTTGTTCCTGCATAATGACATGTAAACTGCTGCCTCCTTCTAGGCAGCCGAGCACTTACCTCCTGTCTAAGCCCAAAGTGACTCACAAACTGGGGAAGACCGGTGTTTGACAGCCTAAGTTTAGGGGGTGGGATTTGTTGCCAAAGGCATGTTCAAAGGCTGCCTGCCAGAGTGGGTTCCTTGGGTACATTAACACAAACTAGCAATGTATAAAGCTAAAGCAATATTGTGACTTTTAGCCCACTGGTTAAGGTACACAAATAGCATCTGGGATACTCCTGGTTCAAGTCCTCCTGCCTGCTGAGTAAAACAAATTTAAATAGGGATCTGCCACTCTTCAGCAAAGAACTTTAACCACTAAGCAGCAGTTATTCTAATTAGCTCTGACTCCATTCATATTTCATTATTTAATTAAAAGGAAACAACTTCAATTGGAGAGATGGAGGGAGACCCACAATCAGAGTGCTCTATTATTTCAGTAGGAGTTAGGCACCTAAATACCTTTGAGGAACTGGACCTAGCTACCTTGAAGACTCAGCTCCAAGCAGAAGAATGACTTGATTTTATATGGTAATTGGAGGGAGACATCTCCTAGAACTGGAAGGAACCTCAGGAGGTCATCCAGTTCAGTCCCTTGCCCTCTCCACAGGACCAAGCACCATCCCTGACATCTATTTGCCACAGTCCCTAAATGGCCGCCTCAAGGACTGAGCTCACAACCCCAGGTTTAGCAGGCCAATGCTCAAACCACTGGTTGAGGAGAAATAATGTTTGGGATTCATGATAGGAGGCAGAGAGAAGATCCAGAGCCAAACTAAGCCAATCCAGGGGACTAAGCACCACAGCATTAGGAATCAGCCTAATGCTATGGCACCTCTTGGGTAGAAAATGAGCTCATTCCTCTCCGCTGTGGTAGGATGGCGGCACTGTCCCTGCCCTAATACTTACTCATTCAGGTGCATCTGCTTGGGTGAGTTGGTCATACAAGTGCACTCTTCTGCTCCTGTCTCCATTGAGCTGAACTGTGAGATACGCCCCGTCTTATTATAGTCTGAGGGTCTCTGCACACTGGCTGCACTGTGGGGCATTTTCAACTTTGTCTTCACAACCAAGAAGACAAGTAATTTGTTTTTTGTTTTTGTTTTTTATTTTTTAAACAGAAGGACAAGTTTTTCATGTCATCACAGGACTCCAGGAGTTGGACCCATAGCACCCATTCTTCAATCCACGATCAGAGTGGGGGAGCCAGAATTCATAGGACATGCTGACGTTGATGAATATTTTTAATAGGAAGACGATTCAGTGATTCTTTTACTTGTGTTTTGAATAGTAACGGAGAGATAGCTGTGCTCCTCTATGTACTATCAAAACAAAAAAGCAGTCCAGTAGCACTTTAACAAATTATTTATGAGATGATGAGCAGTAATTTTTTGTTGTGAGGGTAATTTTTTCTTTGAATATTTTGTGAAAAATATTGCTGCATATTTCCTCAGGCTCTCTCTTCTTTTGACATGTGGTATGCATGTTTTCCTTTGCTAATGGTATTTTCTTAATTGCTTTTTTTTAAGCGAGGAAAGATGCTTTTGGAAGAGTTTATAAACATTGTAGGGTGGGAAGGGAGCTTAGAATTCTGTGTGTTGTTTGGAGAGCTGTACATTAGAGGCTCATTAACTCCTATTAATGACTAAAAGACCCACTAATGAAATTGGCAAAAGGCCTGATCCAAAGACCAGAGAAATCAATGGAAATCTTTTAGTTGATGTCAGTGGGTCTTGTATCAGGCCTCGTAGGAACAAACAGTAAAAAAAAGCAAAGGTAATGTATCATAAAATATGCTTTACATATTCAAACACTTGAAAACTGTTATTAACTAATGAATAATGCTCTGGGATATACTACTGTAGCAGAATATGTAAAATGAATGACCTCAGTGTAACTGTGTTTGATAATAGGCATTTGCAGAGTAATAAAAGAAACTGCATTTTTATGCAAATTATAAAGTGTGGATTAGCAAATTCTGCTGTGGGGTTTTTTTTTGTTTGTTTGTTTTTTGTATGCTTCGTGTATGTTTCTGCAGTGCAGAATCTCAGCTCTAAATGGCATTTTCAGCAATGGAATTTTGTCAAACATCTATTTGGCCTACTCACTTCATGAAATTATACCTAACAATCGCTTCAAGTGCAGAGCTCTAAAATCAAATCCCACTGTGACCATTTTGAGAGGTTTCATTTGGTTGGTCCTTTTGGGTGGGATGGAGAAAAGTATTTGTCTTTTTTTTCCTTCAGTAGCACAGGTGTTTTAACTTTCTTCAGTGGGGAAAATTTAATGTCTGGGATGCTAATATCTCTTTTTTGATTTAAGGCATTATTTGTGGTGCCGTTAATCATATTTAATTCAAGTGATTAACTCAAAACATTAATTAAAATAATTGTAATTCATTGTCATTTAATCACACTGTTTAAAGCTATCGAAACAAAAAAGCAGTCCAGTAGCATTTTAAAGACTAACAACATAATTAATTAGGTAATGAGCTTTCGTGGGACAGACCCACTTCAGATCATAGCCATACCAGAACAGACTCAATCCCTATAGTATGGCTGAAGAAGTGGGTCTGTCCCAAGAAAGCTCATTATCTAATAAATTATTTTGTTAGTCTTTAAAGTGGTACTGGACTGCTTTTTTGTTTTGAAAGTATATAGATTAGCACGGCTATCTCTCTGTTACTGTTTAAAACTAATCTAAATTTATTATAAGTATTTTTGGCTCTTTTTCTACACTTTCAAATATTTTGATTTTCAATTAGGCTACGTCTACACTAGCATTCCTCTTTCCAAAGAGGCATGCAAATGAAGCAAATCAAAAACAGATATGTAAATCTGTGCCTCATTTGCATATTCCTTCAAAAGAACTTCTTTCGAAAGAAAAAAAGCAGTGTAGGCGCATCTCTTTCTAAAGTAATCCCCATCTTCGAAAGAACCCTTCTTCCTATTTTGTTTCAGGAAGAATGGTTCTTTCAAATATAGGGTTTATTTTCAAAAGAGCCCAGTCTTCTTCTGAAAAGAGATTATGCAAATGAAGCATGAAGTATGTAAATCAGCGCCTCATTTGTATTTTCAATTTCCCTCATTTGCATCCTCTTTTGAAAGAGGAATGCAAGTGTAAATGTAGCTTTAGAGCACAGAATACAAGGTGCACAGTGGTCACTTTAAAATTGTTTTTACAAATATAGGCACTGAGGAAAAAAACTGTATTTTTTCAATTTACCTCATGCAAATATCTCAGTTCAGTCTCTTTATCACTGTGCAACTTACAAATGTGGAATTTTTTAACATAACTGCATTTAAAAATAAACCAATGTTAAACTTTAGAGCCTAAAAATCTATTTAGAGCTACTTGCTATTCAGCCTATCGCAAAAACAAACAGGTCTATTTACATTTAAATATTTCATATTTACAATAGCAACTGAAAGCAAGAAGAGGTCTTCACCTGGCATTCTTGAAGCTGGAGTGGCAAGATAATTACTTGCCAGGTATGCTAAGCATTCGTATGCCCCCCCACCCCCTTCATGCTTTGACTAGTAGATTTTACTATTGTTTGCTTATCTTTTTTTATTTACAGTATAAATATTTATAAAACATAGTACTCTACGCAACACTTTAGATTATGCATTTTAATTGAAAACCTAGAAAAACAGCCAAAGATATTTATAATTAATATAAAATTTATATTCTATTATTGTTTGTCTAAATCCTTAGATTGTATACTCTTTGGATTAGGGATCGAAATGTTTATGAGAGAAGCTGAGCTCATTCTGGAGGTTAGATTAAATTCTAGATAGTGGTTACTATGCTATATATTTACAGCATTTGATTATAGATTGGGCTGTCATTTTTGTTTTTATCAAAAACAGTTTAACTGAGAAGAAAACTACATATTTTTGAGTGCTCAAACCATCACAGTTGCTGATTAGCAGTTAGCTCAGTGGGGTTATAAAAATGTACCCCACTTTTATGTAGGTTTACCATATGTGGCCTTTCAAGAAAGAGGATCGAGTGTATCTGTATTAGTATCTACCGACTCACTTTGTATTAATGTACTATATGTATAATATTACACATTAATACATGAATTGGTAGCTATTGATACAGACGCACTCACTCTCAGGAGTTTCCTTTTTTTAATATGGTAACCCTACCTTATGTTGCACTTAAAGTCTGCTATTATTGTAAGGTAATTGAACAATTATGACAAAATATTATTTGGTATTTTACACTAAATAAGCTTCACACCGTGGCAGCTCTCTATGTCTCTATGTCGTTTGTATTTCCAAAAAGACAGGCATATGTATTTGCATACCACTTGTGGCTGAAATTTAGCCTTTGTAAATCACTACGTCCTGGTAAATGTTCAACTGTCAAACCATTTTTTCCTTTAGAGACCAAAGGAACCAAATTGAAGAAAAGCATTTATACCACCGTACCTGTTTTATTAGTGCTTGAACAAAGGATGGACCTGACTCAAATGCTCTCTTTTTCCTGTCTTTATTCAGCCTCATTATCAAAATCTATCTTAACATTTTTTTTTACATTGAAATTTCACATTTAGGATAAATTGGGTGACTGAGGATTTGTATGGGCCACATAAGCTTTCATGTTTCCGAAGGATAGCAGTGTCAGCCTGCTTCAGCAAAAACAACATGGAGTCTGACAACAAAGACTAAAGGCTAACAACTAACAAATTTATTAGGGCATGAGGACACCTGCTTTCATGAAATACAACTTACTTCCTCAGATACTGAAGAGAAAAGAAAACAGAAAGGGAGACAGAGGTGGGAGTTTGACATCAGTTCTCATCCACATCCACTCTGATTTAATTAGCACTGGTGTCACACTCTACGTCTACACTACAAAGATCTTTCAAAAGAAGCCCTTCTGGAAGATCTCTTCTGAAAGAACTTCTTTCAAAAGAGCGCATCCACACAAAAAAGCGGATCAAAGGAGTGATCTGCTCTTTCGAAAGAGACCGTCCATGCAGCCCCCGCTCTGTCCAATGAACAGGTCAGGGATCAAAAAATCAGGTCCCATGAGGACTGCTCTTTCAGGAAAAAAAGAGCCTGTGGAGTATCTACACACATTTTATTTCTAAAAGGATTGTTCTTCCTGAAATGGGAAAGGAAGAGTGATCTCAGAAGGAGTGCCACTTCCTTTCAATTTACTTTCAAAAGAACACTTTGTGTGTAGATGCTCTGCAAGCTCTTTCGACAGAGCCCCCTTCTTTCAAAATAGCTTTCGAAAGAGCTTGCTAACGTAAATGCAGCTCACCTCAGCATCCCTGCCTCTTCTATTTTCTTTTCTCCTCAGCATCTGAAGAAGTGAGTTGTATCTCATGAAGACTTATGCCTTAATACCCTAATAAATGTGTCTAATTTTTAAAATACCGTAAGCTTTCATTTCATCTAAGGCTTGTCCGGACCATCCCACACCAAGTTATTACCATGTAGAGATCAACCACATGCAGTTTAGTTGATACTTTTGCTACACCCATGCATGATTTGATGCATTGCATGTTGCGTCATATCTCAAAGTAAATGCCAGTTGGAGAGAATGGTGCATTACGCAAACTAGCACTGCTATGCAATGCAGGAACGCCAGGAAGAACTCTGCTTCTGGACAATGTCCCCCAAGCACAGTGCCTCCCAGAGCAAACTTAGGGCAATACATCTGTGACCCGTGTCTTATTTTGGGCTGTGCATAATTAGCCTTGTTATTCGATGCAAATATGTAAAAATACCTCAGCTGTGTTAATTAAAACAATTGTGGTCAGATAGCAGTGACAGGATGAAATCAACACTTATCATCTAAAGTCATTTGTCTTGCAAATATCTTACTAAGAGAGTTAGGGCATTCATAATTACTTCATATACAACTCAAAGTGATGAGTTTGCTGATTTTTCCTTAAAAGTTAGGGACCAAATTATATCCATGAAGCTGCATGCATAATTGAGGACCAGTTTTGGTCCCTGTCTTACACAGCAAAAGTCACTCCATTTTGCTACCCATTCTCAACTAATAAATTCGGGTTAGTATTGAGCCAAATTCTGCCCTTGCTTCCATGGATGAAAAGCTGTAGTAAATCAATTTACTCTAGAATTTGCATTGGTGAGCCTAAGGACCAGATTTAGCTCAGGACACAATGAAATAATTAGTTGTTAAATGTAGAAAGATTCTGTTTTTATGGCCCATGATGCATACAGCTATTTCCATCTGAGCTCAAACCAAAAATTCAGCTAGTTCAGTGTGCTGTCTAACTGTGGCTGTGACCATCAGGATTCACATCTGCGCAAGGTTGGGGGCAGGGGAAAAGGTTTACGATCCAAAAATGAGCAGTTAAATTTGCTGGCGCCTACTATATTCTACTGTACTAGTAGCTCCAGTAAGGCCTCTTAGGAAAGCTTTTTGATGTACTGAACTTGATGGTCATTCTGAGGTATGTGTTGTAGACTGTGATTGTGACTCTGTTGAAAACTGCCCATAATTTGTATAATAACTTCAGATACACTGTACAGCAGGAAGGGGAACTGGGTTTAGTTGGCAACAAACCAGCTTACAGCACTCATCCATTGTCCAGTCCAGAAAAGACAATGTAATAGTAGTAAGCCTCATCTACTCCTACATCTTGGAGCACAGGCCATTAATGACTATTCACCGCGTCCCCTGTCATGGGTGAGCATTTTCAGTTCTGACCAGGTGTATCCCATCTTTTAGTGTCTGCAATGATGGACCATTAAAGTTAATGGGAAGGCATTGAACCCTCAAGTTCAGAGGGAATTTTCAGCTCCCTTCTTTGAATAACCAAGAAGCACAATGCTAGGGGCAAAATGGAGTGGGGAGATTTTGTAAAGGCTTTTAACAGTTTTTAATCAATAAACTGGGGGGACGAGGGCAGAATCTAAGCAGGAAGCTGTCTGTGAAATCCTGGCATCTTTCCATGAGGTAAGGGGCTTGCTGTGAAACAGTTTAAAGCCAGGGTGAGGAAAAGCAAATTGGGGGCCACATAAGCAAGAAGCCAAAAAAACACCATGCTGAAAACCAAGCAAACAAAAAAAAAAACTGCACCCCTCATACATGAGCCCCAGAACCTAGGAAGGCTGGGGATAGAAGATTATTTTTGGGCCTCCGTAGATTCTGGGCTGGAGCCAAAAATGAAGGGCTCAGTGCAGGAAAGGTCTGCCAGGAAGCAGGCTTGGGGTGTGGAATCTGGGTGGGAGGGAGGATGCAGAGGTGGGCTGGGGATGTGTCAGGGTGGTCGGGAGCAGGCTGTGGGGGCGGGCAATCTGGACGAGAGTAGTGCGCAGGAGTGGTCTGGGAGATGGTAGGGCACTTACCTGGGGCAGCTCCCCCACCGTAATTCTGGCCAATGAGAGCAGCAGGGGAAAAGCCTCTCCAGGCAGCACTATGCTGCCTGTTGCCCCAGCTGGGGGAGGGGGAGCAGCAGTACTGGTGCATGGAGCCTGGATCTGCATCATTCCTCCTGCACCTCCAGGCAGAGGCCTGAGCAGATCCTTCCCTGGGGTGCCTAACTCCAGCCTGTGTGGTTCTGGGCTCCACAGTGGGAGGGATGCTGGGGAAGGGGGACCTGAGTTTTGGGATCCAGATCCAGGCAAGCCACAGACTGGATCTGCAATGCGGGCCAGGGGTTCTCCACCCCTGGTTTAAATGTGACATGTTAGAAATGGGAATTAATGGTAGCCTAAAGATGCAATCTGGTTTATTTTCTATGTTAACTTGGATATGTTTGTTCTCCCTCGCTGGTTCAGGTTTGAATCTGTGGCTTGTCTATTAAATAAACTTGTTTATTTTTTACCCCAGCAGGTCTCTGTTGTACAAAAGATGAGAAGTGGGCGTGCTCTAATGTGAGCCAATAAGCAAGGCGGCTAGTTTCAAGCTTCAGGAGTGACAAATCAGAGCAGAGCGTTCAGTAGTTTGGAACTCTGAATTTGAGGAGATTCTGGACTAAAAGGGCTTGTTGGGGAGCACCCTGTGGAGAGTTACCAGGGTGAGACCTTGTGCTTGTCAGCAGCACACTGGTGTCAGTCAGGTATCTAAGTCATTGCAACTCAGCATTAAGGCTTCTCAGGGCTACAGGGCAGCCAGTCCCAGAATGCTTGAGGGTCTGGGTGATTCCCAAAGCATCACAGTGCCTGATACTAGAAGGCTCAGAGCAAAAGGAAAGAAACCCTGTAGATATTTATGAAATATGTAAAGCTGAGCAAATAATTGTTTTGGTTTGATGGCCAAGCCAAAATAAATGTAATTTTGGTTCAAACTGATTTTTTTAAGAATTACTGGCAAGTTGGAAAATTGCAACAATGAATTGTGCTTTCGGGCAAACAAGGGGGATGGGGTAGGCAATTTTCATTTTGCACTGTGTTTGGTGTTTAAAATATTAAATGATTTTTGAATAAAAAAAAATCCTAGTAGACCCCAAGCACTGCTTGTGTGTGTGCAGGTCTTGTGGAGTGTTCCCGGAAATGTTGAATTAGTTGTCGTGAATGCAACCCATGATTTTTCGCAAAAATAAGTTTCACTGGGAGCTCTGAGGACAGTGGCAAGAGGAGTGGTTGAAGCTGAGTGTTCTTTGCAGTGGTTTTTATGGCACAGCAAGTACACTCTAAAAAGGCCCACTGCTAGAAAAGGAGGGTATACTGTATGTATTAGCAACATTTATCTTTTCTCAGTGTTGTGTTACACGGTTCACTAACTGCTGGAGACCCACCTTGTGTCATAACACCTAGTCGTAATGGAACTGAGTTAATGGCAGTTTGACAGTTTTCCTTCCTTTGACTGCAGGGAAGCTTCACCCATTTACACTAGAGATGATGTGGCCCCAAATGTTCTTACAGTTTATTGGTTTGTGTATGAGAGCATTCACTCGACACCAATTTCTTTTTAAAATGAAATTGGTCTTCACTGCTTGCCTTGGAGGAGAGGAGGGGTAAGACAGTAAGAATATTTTTGCACTGAACCATAGAAAACCAAAGAATTATTTTACTGGCAGTTGTTTCTCTTTTTAGAGGTGTATTGTAATAATGTTTTTTTAAAATTATATTGTTTTTATTTAGTGCAGGCTCTTGCCATGGCTCTTTCCATATATATGTATAAAATATATGTAAAATGAGGAAATAAAATTGAGATGAAATCAGTGGTAAAATTACATTATATAAACTCTGCAGCAATTGCACGTTCTAGTTAGAACACCTTACTCTCTGACTGCTAAACTCTTTGCAAACATAGCAAAATTGTTGCCTGCACTGACTAGATAAACTGCCATTCTCTAACTAGAAGAACCCGTTTTGTTCCATCTGAGGGAGGATTAATACCATCAAATAATTCATAATTAATCATGGAAAACACGTGAGATGGAAAAGTGGTGGAGGGGGCATAGGAAACAAGTGAATTAATGGGCAGCTTGAGCACAAGGCATCCCCCACCATTAAAACAATTAATTAAAAAACTGACATGCTTTGTGAGATGCATCAGCGGGTGCCACATCATTTCTGACAAGAGCAGCTGCAGGTGGCTAAAAATTAACTTGGCTCAACAATTACCTCAGCTTTTATGCCCTCGTTTCCAGAAGCTGGGTCACCGCACAAGTTGCTAATTAGCTCTAGATGTGTGAGTAAGGGCAGTAAATACACAGGCTTCGGCAAAGGAATGTCTAGCCTTTTGAAGCTACTTCCTTCTCCTACCCCTATAGGTGCTCTGTGAGCACAGGGTGTAGATTTGCATTGCTCAGGTCTCCTAGGGATGCTTTCCTTCCTCTCACTGCATGTGCTAGCAGAGTAGCTCAGATGGCCGAGATCATGGTGAAAGAAAGAAATTTGGGGGATGACCACATCTGAGAAAGGAAATAGAGTCCAAGGAAAAGAATGAGGTGAGGAAAGAACCTTGTGGGGAAGGGAATCCACAGACTGAGACCAGAGAACTGGAAGGGAGGAATTGAGGGCAAACAGTGGTCTAACTGAACCTAACCCGTTGCCCATGCCATACACCAATATTGTAGCTATGCTCTGGTCAAGTTCTTCTCCATTCAGACCTACTGTACATCGTTTCACAGTCAGGAAAAGAACAGTGAATTCAGTAAGTTGTACCACTCATGTTAATGTGTCATGAATTAACAATGGTAAAAGCCCCAGAAGAAAACATGTCCTTGCTAATTATTGCTTCATTAGGGGAAAATATCTAGGCATGTATCCAAAATTAATCAAAGTAGCCCTGAAAATAAATGCCAATTTAAATTAGTTCATTGGGATGTATTTTATGCATTTTAATCTTCTAAAGCCCACTCACAGAGATCAACTTCATGAAATTGTTTAATGCATCTGAACAAAAGTCCTCATTTGTTTTAACAAGTCATTTGTGCATAGAGGGTGTGAGTTTGGGTGGCACATTTTAATGTCCACAAGCATGGCAAAGAGAGGGTTATAGGAATGTTATCAGTTGTGTGTGTGCGCGCAGGTCTTTCCTGCACATTTCTGAGCAGCAGGTCTGTTTGCACTCTTGCTTCAGTGAGCATAAGAACAACCTAATAGTTTCATAAGAGCTTTCTTCCCACGAAGGATCTCCCAGAATGTTACCACTCCAATTTCTCATTTATTTTCTATTGAGCCTAAATTCATCATTATGGGTTAGATTTAAGCAGAAGTTCAGCCTCCAAGTTAACACTAGCTGGGAAAATCTTTGTGTTACTGAGGTTATTGCTACCACACCATATGCTAGCCCACCTGCCCTTGGAAGCATGCTGATGGAAGACCTGACTGCAGCAGCCCAATTCTCTTCTGTCTTGCAAATTGTGTTGTCATCACAGCATCTCAGAGTTCACTCTGATTGGTTAGGGTTTTACAGTCCTGTGCTCACACCTGACCAGATATTGGCTCCCTACTCTGACCCCTTCTGGTGGCACTAAGGCCAGAAATTTGATGTTCCAGCAACCCATGATGCACTTCTGCTCTCTGATGTAAAGGGCGTATCCAGGGAACATTAAGAACAAAGTTGGGAGGGGTCAGATCTGTATCCAAAAATGAGTCAGGCCTGGAAAAATCGTCATGATTTTTAAGCTACTTTTTTAAAGTTATACATTGGGGCTTCTTTTTCAGTTGCCTATGGCTTGAAATCTCTGGAAAGATTCAAGCTTCATTTTCAAGCATTTCTTTTGCATCCAGGAAGATGGGAAACCTGATCTATGTTTTAATGAAAGTGGCGATTCTCATACCTTTCTTTCTTGCTTCCAGTTCTGTTGAGATGATGTCTAGAGCAGTTTACAAACTGCCCCATTTTAGACAGAGATAAACAACTAGGCAAAGTGCAAGGCATTGGAGAGCAAGCCTGTTGCAAATAAGAAATTTCAACACCTGACCTATTGTTTCAGTTGTAAAGCAGGGAATGTACTTCTGTCTTGCACAAATTTGGATCCATTTGCTATAGTTACCCTAGAGAGTAGTGTGGTTCACATTTTTAATTAAAAAAGAGACAATGCTGGTAGAACAAGTTACGTCTTACATAAAGAGTAAGTGAGACAGCAACAGCTATGCTGGAGGAAAGATGTAACTTAAAGCATCACAAATAGAGTTAGAAAGCCTACTGTGCAGCTAAAGGCCGTTTAAAGTAATACTCAGTCATTTAATTGCCCAGGAAGATAAACAAATGACGACTCATGTTTCTTTACTAGTTTTAAGATCTGCTTTCATTTTGCTCTAAAATACAGAGCTGTCCCCCCTTTTTTACATCTGGTATTGGAGTTGTACTCAGATACCTTGGGCCATGCCATCTGCTTTAGTTAATGTACATTAGGTCTAGAATCTTAGGTATGTAAGATGGGATGTTTCTCTGTCTATTAATATTCTACTGAAGCTTTGCTGTGGTCCAGTGAAGCATATGTCTAACTTTAAGTACAGAAAGTCCCATGGAAGTCATTGGAGCTACTCATGCTCAATGCTAAAGAAGTATTTCAAATATTCTGCTGGACTGATGCATAAATGAGGGCAAAATTTGCAGACAGACACAATACTGGACATATGAGTAATCCCCTTATTTGGGCAAGTAATCACTTTTAATATAGTACCTCTTTTAGAAAAAAATCGGTTTATGTAATCTTAAAATTGTACCATCTGGACAGACATTTATCACCTGATCAAGCCCTTGAGAGCAAAATGCTTTTGGTAAGCATGAAGGCTTTGCTTCCATTATATTTAAGAACACATCAGTTAAATATCTGAAGGTCACATAGCACATCAAGCAGACTTCTTCATCAGTGGTTTATATAGTCCGTAAAATGAAACAATCCACAGTCTGAGAATTTTTAAAGGTCCCACTGACAAAGAATAATACAATGACAGCAAGAATGAAAATATCTGAGCCTGGTCTGCCTTGGAAATTAGATCAATTTAACTTTGTAGGGCAGGAGTGTGAAAAATCTCATGGACCTATCTACTGCCTCTCAGGGTGATGAATTACCTACAGTTATGAGAGAATCCCTTCTATTTGCACTCATTGAACCACTCCAGCAGCACCACTGCAGCATTTTACAGGTAGAAAAGCCCAAACTTGTATATGGTGTGATAGTCTCAGAGACGTAGCTGCATTAGTCTGTATCTTCGCAAAACAAAGCAGTCCTGTAGCATCCTAAAGACTAAAAGTAGTATTTATTAGGTGATGAGCTTTTGTCATGGTGAGACATATTATCCCACTGTGGCCCTGATTAAAAACAAAGGGGAAGTTACTGCATCAGTCAGAGCAATATTAAGACTATCTCTACTACAAGTACTACAGGAGCAGAGTTCCAGCACTACAGCTATGCCACTGTAAAGTTAAATAGACACTTGTTGCAGCAATGGAAGGACTATCGTCATCCATGTAAATCCATGCTCTAGCGAGGTTGATAAAAGGACTCTTCCATTGACCTAGCTGCATCTACAGGAATCGGTTGGCCTATCTGTGATAGGGCACATTTGTCACAACCCTAAGCAGCATAGCTAGGTCAACCTCAGTTTGAGGGGCAGACCAGGACTAAGTTAAATTAGAATAGAAACAAACTCTACCAGTTCAGTGGTGATTGAAAGGTACTTGGTAGATTTAAAACTAATATCTTGATTTTCACAGCTGGTTGCTAAGTTTTATACTTCTAGGAATTCATCCTTATATTAGCAGCTCACTTCTCATTCAATTTTTCCTAATTATACATGTAGACATATCTCATAGAGCTGGAAAGGATCCTGAGAGGTCATCAAGTCCAGTCTTCTGCCCTGTCAGCAGGACCAAGCACCATCCATGACAGATTTTCTTTTTTTGCCCCAGACCCCTAAATGGCTACTCCAAGGATGGAGCTCACAACCATAGGATTAGAGGGCCAGTGCTCAAACCACTGAACTACGTACCACTTCAGGAGATGGGATTGTCTTACGTTTCACTGCTGGAATATAATTATAGTAACATTGTTATTTAATGGTTTAAGTTTTGAATTATAACTTTCCTAATGATATCAGCAAGCCAGAAGTCTTAAAATAAAATTTTGGATTTTTTTAAATAAATTCACAATTTCTTTTTATTTACCTTTTCACCAAGAACCTGAACCATTGTAATACCACAATATATATGAATTAGGTATCCATTTTTGTATATCTCAAATCCAATACTACTTTGATAAAGCAGTGCTTTTCATTTCATATGGTGCCCAGAGGACATTAAAATATTTATTGGATTAGTTTTTGGTTCAATTCCAGTGGAGTCATAATGATCTTCTGCAATTTTTTTCCCCTCTATCGCATTGTGGCTCATTACATTAGTGTTTCATGTTGTTCTAAAATGTGCAGGCATTTTTTATTTTGATTGAACCTTCTTTCTTTCCTACACCTTGGAGCACAGGCCATTGAAAACCATTCACCAGCTTTCCCCGGGCAATCTTTTCCAGTTATAACCAGGGGTATCCCTTCTGTTTAGTGTCTGCCTTCAGGTCTTTATGCCATGTGTTAAAGGGGTGGTCAGTGGGGTATATTCCTTTTTGCTTTAATTACAGCATGTCATAGTCCCTCAAAATGAAGGCCCTTTTTCTCCCAGGAGTGGAATCTGTGAATTGTGGGCCATGTTTCAGTAGCTGAGATTGTTTTACTTGGTGGGGGTGCTATCCCTATGCCCAATTCTCTGCCTTTCTCATCCAGGCTTGGGATTGGCCATGATGGAGTTAAACATACATGGAGGCATCTAAAAATATTACATTTGATGCCCATGCATTAGACAGTTGCTTGATAAAATAAAATGAATTATAAAAAGTATTTCTTTGAAAAATCTCAAAGCCAATACTGTTGTTCCACAGATGTGTCTTGCAGGTAAGCCATTGGTATTGATTTTATTTAATACCGATAGCTCTTTTCATTCACTCACTTTGCTGATTTTTCCAGGTACACCAAAATGAAGACTGCCACCAATATCTATATATTCAACCTTGCCCTGGCAGATGCCCTTGCAACAAGTACCCTGCCGTTCCAGAGTGTGAATTACTTGATGGGAACGTGGCCATTTGGTACAATCCTTTGTAAGATTGTCATATCCATCGACTACTACAATATGTTCACAAGTATCTTTACACTCTGTACCATGAGTGTGGATCGCTACATAGCTGTTTGCCACCCAGTCAAGGCACTTGATTTTCGCACTCCCAGAAATGCCAAAATTGTCAATGTCTGCAACTGGATTCTATCTTCAGCCATAGGTCTACCCGTTATGTTCATGGCAACCACAAAATACAGGCATGGTGAGTCTGCCCTTTCCTAACCAGGGCTGAGTTAAACTGAATGTTTAAATTCTCATGCTCTTTAAGAGAAAACAGTCTCTGTTTATTTTAGAGGTTTGGGGCTTAATGCTGACCCTCACAGCTGTCAAACAGGAGAAATCATTAGATATGATGTTAGCAGCAATGAAAGCAGAATCAAGCCCTTTCTATATGGAGAAAGTAATTCCTGTCATAAATGCAATAATGTTACAGAAGGTTTTTGCCATATGAAGTATAGCTTGGCATTCTAAACCAGTGGTGACCGTCATATCAGGGGAAAGAAAACATGAAATTTTGGCTGACAAAAGAAAGAGTGTATACCAGCAGCAGTGAATTCACTAAAGGTGATGTAGGAAATAAAGTGAGAACAATTTTTGGGGGGTAGTATTTTCAAAATTCTAAATCTCCATTTGGTCAAAAATGGGATGGCAGTGGGAGGCAGGGAGATTTCTTGGAAGTCTTCTAGATTTTCCTGTTTATTTTTTTAATTTCAAAATGTTGGTAATTTTGTCAAATTTTTGTGTTGGACAGCTTTAATGGTCAGTGTATCCTATCAGTATGGAGAGATTCCACTACAGGCAAGCAAGTTTTTTTTGCAGACACTAGGGTAACATGAAGATATTATTTGATTGTAATGTTTTAAATCTTATCCTCCACATCTGTTCTGCCCCTTCAAATAACAAAAAATCTTAATACACACCAAATACTGCAGAAGAACTTGTATGTAGAAGCAGCCAAAAATGTCATGAGATATCCACAAACTATAGCTGACTAGTAAGTAACATAATGCCAAGGATTTTTGTTCCTAAAAATAGGCTTCCAGTTCTCATGTAAGAAAAAATACTATTGCTCTATTAAAAGTCCGATTCAAGCCCAAGGAAATTACTGGAAAGACTCCTATTGACTAGGGCCTGATCCTGCACTACCTGAAGCTAATAACAAAGATCCATTGATTTCAAGGATGTATGATAGAACCCTAGAGAGTGAGCCTGGGATCAAGCCCAAAGTATCAAAAAAAGGACAGAGCACCACTTGTACATGTCCAAACATTTATAGTCTAATCCTATAAACAGATTTCCCAACATTGATTTTATTGGAACTCTTCATGGGTCCAGGAGCCCCGGAGAGCAGATCAAGGCTTAAATAAAAATATAACAAGGGGAAAAATACAGAGGAAAAATGACAGGAGGAACAGGATTAAAAGAGCATGAGTTAACTTAATGCTATTGAACAATCTGAAGATATGGCATTATGTTAACTTTACATGACGATAATAGCTGTGCACGCAATGTGGCTATGTCTACACTACAGTGGTCTTCCATAAGACCTCTTCCAAAAAAACTTCTTTCGAAAGAGTGCGTCCACACACAAAAAAGTGGATGGAAAGAGCAATGCACTCTTTCAATAGACAGCATCCACACAGCCCCTGCTCTTTTGAAAGAACAGGCCAGGAATCAAGAAATCCAGAGCCTGAGGGCGGCTTTTTCGAAAAAAGCCCCATGGAAGCATCTACAGATGCTGCTTTTTTTTTTTTTAAGCAGCTTTCAAAAGGCACGCTCTCCCTGATCCAAATTACCTGAATTACCCACCAGGAGAAATAAAAAAACAAATCGACACAGCCAGACGAATACCCGCAGACCAGCTACTCCAAGATAGGCCCAGAGAAGCCAACAGAATACCACTGGTCATGACCTACAGCCCCCAACTCAAACCACTGCAATGCATTATTAAAGACCTACAACCTATCCTTAATCAGGATGCCACACTCCAGAAGGCCCTAGGTGACAGGCCTGTTCTCTCCGACAGACAACCTCCCAGCCTTATGAGGATTCTCACCCACAACCACAGTCTATACCACAGGAACACCAGTCCTTGAACTTTTCCTTGCAACAGAGCCCGCCACCAGCTTTGTCCACATATCTATTCTAGAGATACCATCACTGGACCTAACCAGCTTATTCACAGAATCACGGGCACGTTCTCATGTTCCTCAACTAATGTCATATACGCCATCATGTGCCAACAAGGGCCAGATGCTTTGTATAGTGGACAGACTTCAAACTCTCTTAGACAAAGAGTTAATGGGCACACAACAGACATAAAAACACCCCTGATCCACAAACTGGACAGCCAACATTTTAATGGAGTGGGCCATTCTGTTAATGCATCTTACTGAAAAGGAATTTTCACAACAATCTTGAGAGAAAGGCTGCTGAACTCTCTTTTATATTCAAATTCAACACATTTACATGTGGTTTGAACCAGGATGCAAATTTTGTGGGTCATTATAGGGGCTATTTTGCATACTTGGCTTAATCTAATTCTTGACTTTCCTCCCCCACTCCCACCCCTCCACTCTCTGATTTGCTTGCCTTGATCATTTTTTTTCTGATTTGTCAACCTTGATTGCTATTTTTGGTACTCTGTGCCTTAAATATTGAGTCTGTTCTGGTATGGCTATGGCCTGAAGAAGTGGGTCTGTCCCATGAAAGCGCACCTGATAAATTAGTTTGTTGGTCTTAAAAGTGCTACTTGACTGCTTTCTTGTTTTGATAATATGTTGACTAGCATGGCTTTCTCTCTGTTACTCTTCCTGATCCAGGAGTGGAAGATTGCTTCTGGAAGAAGAGCTGCATTCTTTCAATTTTGGCTTAAAAGATTGCATTTTGTGTGTGGACATTCCTCATGTTCTTTCGAAAAAGCACCAGGTTTTCCAAGAGATCTTGCTAGTGTAGACACAGCCTGTACATGGTTATGTGTCAGTTCCTATTTTAAAATATTTGAAAACTTTGGCTTAGATCACTGAAGAGTTTTGTTCTTCATATATGTATGCATGTACTCACACATACACTAAATGTCCAGAAATGCTGGAATAAAAGTTCTCCCATGATATATAAAGCATGTACAATTAAACCCAGACTTTGCCTACTCTTTGTTTAAGAGCATATTTGGGTTTTATTGCAGAACCTACATATATTAAATCAAGGCACACCCACCTATTGATTTACAGTCCCTAAAATATAAAACATTACATTCTGGCAAGCGAGGGAGATGTAATAGTATATTAGCATTTCAGATTTTTTTAATGAGCACATTAATAGGAAATATTATCTAGAATAACACTGGGACATGTAGAAAACTCATCTGCATACTAATCTTATTAAATGAAGAAGTCGATCAAGGACTAAAAAAAAGGAAAAGCAAACAAGACAAGAGCTGAGATGTTGATGCTGTGGAGCAGAACTATGTTCCATGGCTGACATGTGTAAGCTGTGATTGCCAGCCAAGCAGGAAACAAAAGCCAAGAAGAGCACATTGGAACAAAAGTAGCCACTATTATCATCACAGATTAGTCAAACTCATTTTCATGCATCTGATGAAGCGGGTCTTTGCCCATGAAAGCTTATGCTCCAAAATATGTTAGTCTACAATGTGCCACAGGACTTCTGGTTGATTTTCCTGTTGCTCACTGACTAATATCTGCAGATACGTTCTTCATTTATTCCTGTTCAGGCTCACTGACAGCAATTCTGGGTCTCAGGGCAGCTGAGTGAGCCCACCTCCTGCAAAGAGAGTCACAAGCCCCTGCCAATTCACTGCCCAGGGAAACCCCAAGTGCTAGCACCCACATCAAATCAGAGGACTCCCTGATTGGTTACAACCTCATCCCCACCTGCCTTTGACTCTCTGCCATCCCCATCTAACCTATACAGCCCTGCTTCCTAGCAGTCCTGTGCCCAGCTCGGTTATATCCCCCCCTGCCTTTCCAGGAACCCCCAGCCCAGCTCTGCCCTTCAGTGTTCCTTTGTCTGGCTCTGCTCCTTCCTCCTCTGTCCCTCAGCCCACCTCTGCCCCCCTGCTCGTCTGTATCCATCTTTGCCCCTACCCTTCTCTGTCCCCAGCAATCCTCTGTCCAACTCTTCCCCACTCTGCACACCACCAGTCCAGCTCTGCCCTGCCCCCAGTTTTCCTGTGCCCACCTCTCCCCCACTCCCTCTTTGGCCCCCAGACAACCCTGTAAAGCTCTGCCACCCACCATGGTGCTGTACCCAGCTTGCCTCCTTCCCCTCCCTGCCCCACAGAGGTCCAGTGCCCCCACCTTGGCTCCTTTCTCCCAGCATCTCCACTACCTATGTCCTCACTTTTCTGATCTTTTCCCTTCCCAGCCCTCTTCCTCAGCTTCCTTCAGCCCTCCCTCCCTGCAGTCTCATGCCTGACTTTACCTCACAGTTGGTGCCCTCCTTTTCTTCCAGGCCTGGCCCGGCTCTGCTTCAGCCCAGCTCCCCTCCATTCTCTGCCCAGACTTCCCCTCCCTACTCAACCTCCAGCTCCAGCTCTGCAGCTCCATGGATCCCAGCACTGGGGCTCTCTCAGTCCTACCTCACTGCTACAGCAGCACCATTTAAAAGGACCCAGTTAGCGGCAGCCCCAGGCCACCTTGAACTCACCAGGCACCAATGCAATTGTCACTTTTGCCCCACTCCATCAGTGGGCCTGTACCTGTTCCATTCTGAGGGCTGGCCACTGGAAGGTCATTGGTAGCTGGCTGTGAGCTGAAATTAAAAGGGTTACCAAATTATATGAACCAAAAGACTACAGGAAGAATGTGCAGCTAGATACAATGAGATCATCATCATATAAACAATGCATACCAGTAAAACAAAGCAATTAGGTGGTAGGGGAAAGATCATTCAACACACATGTATCAATACAGATGAAGAACTCCATGTGCAGCAATAACACAAATAAGAATGAAATCTGCAAAGGCTACAGCTGTGGAGAGACCCATCTTACAGTTTGAGGGCATTGTGGAAAATCTTGTATTGCAACTTCTCTCTTTATTTGGGTAACAGAAGAACTGGAAGACTGGCACATTTCATGTGTGCTAACTATATTACATTGCAAAGAAGACACTCAAAAGTATTAACAGGAGTCTCTTGGACTCTATCATTTTGATTACACGTAAACACACACTACTCTCTCTCTCACTCCCAATAGTCAATAGAACTATTTATCGCAAGTATCTGATTAAGGAGACATTTTTTACCTGGTCATTTCAGTCAGTGAGTTCTTTTTGACTGTGTTCACTGTTATCCATGTTTAATAAGACTGGTGGAACCACCTTCTCTATGGCTGCCTGGGTTCTTGCCTCTCTTCTCCTCTAACACTCAGCAGCTAAATTAATCTTCCTCTCCCCCCCTTAACTATGCCATGCATTGTGCTTTAAGGGCTCAATCCTGCAAGCTGCTGACCACTCTGACAATTGTTCAACACACCTCTTTAGTTTGTGTTTAAGTGCTGGAACAGCTGCGCCACTGTAAGCTCACCAGTGTAGACGTGGCTTTACTTTGAGTGCATGATGGCTGTGACAGACTGCAGAGAACCAACCCTGTACTGAGGTACATTTACACAGGGTCAGCTGATTTGGGCACAGGCCTTGGGATGAGAAAGTGCCATGTAGACTCTCGGGCTCAGGCTTCAGGGTCCTAGAGCTCAGGTGCCAGCCGGCACCCAGTATCTGCATTTCAGTTTCATAGAATGCTAGAACTGGAACAAACCTCAAGAGGTCATCAAACCCAATCCCCGGGCTCATGGCATCAGTGAGCATCCCCTGGGCATCCCTGAAATGTGTTTATTGAACCAGCTCTTAAAAATGTCCAGTGATGAAGATTCCACAACCTCCCTAGGCAATTTATTCCAGTTTTCTTTCATGTCCAATGGAAGCCTCCCTTGCTGAAGTTTAACCCCATTGCTTCTTGGCCTATTCTTAGAGTTCGAGGAAAATAATTTTTCTCCCTCCTCCTTTTAACACCCTTTTAGGTAGCTGAAAGTTGCTATGTCCCCTCTCACTCTTCTTATTCCCAGATTAAACAAATCCAGTTCTTTCAGTCATCCCACATAGGTCATGTTTTCTAGACTTAAATCATTTTTCTTCCTCTTCTCCAGATGTTCTCCAATTTCTCCTCATCTTTCCTGAAATGTGCTGCCCAGAACTAGAGACGCCTGAGACCTAATCAAGACAAAGTAGATTGTAGAAATTACTTCTTGTGTCTATCTCACAACACTCCTGTTAATGCATCCCAGAATGATCTTTGTTTTTCAGCACTGTTACACTGTTCACTCATATTTAGCTCAGGAACACTATGATCCCTAGGTCCTTTTCTGCAGTACTCCTTCCTAGACAGTCTCTTCCCATATTTTATGTCTGAAACTGATTGTTCTTTCCTAAGTGCAGTACTTGGCATTTGCCCTTATTGAATTTCATCTCATTTACCTCAGACCATTTCTCTGGTTTGTGAGCCCAGAGCCTAAGCCCGTGAGCCTGACTCAGTTGACCTCGGCCAGCCACTGCTTTGTTTATCCCTGCATAGATACACCCTTACCGCTTCCCTGAGAAAGCCAAATAGTGCCTGACTGAGGTGCAGAAGACTGGGAAGATGAGCTATGAGGCTAACTATCCCATCAGCTAACAGATAAAGAACAAAAGAAGGAAGTACAAAGGAGGAGGGAAGATTAGAAGACCCAAAGAAGGCCAGGTTGCTGGGTGGCCAGATTGCATTATCTCCTTCCCCTGCAAAGAGAGAATGGAGGAGTGAAGGATGCTTTAGAGAGAAGTGCTGCCCAAGGATCATGATGTTGATTTGGTGGAGATTACAAGTGAAGATGGATGTGTTCACAACAAAGACATGCCCAAGACTATTTGTGAGGGAGCCCATGGTGGAAGAGAAGCCTGTCCTGTTACGATGGTCCAATTGATTTCAACTTGCATCAGAATACATCTGGGTGTTTTGCTGGATCAGGGATAGCATGCAAGTCAGCACCTTACAAGACTGAGCCCCAAATCCCAGCAATGCCATCTTGTTTTGTTTTGCATAAAATTCAAATGTCTCCTGACTTTGACGAAACAAAGCAAGCAGCCCTGTAGCACCTTAAAGGCTAACAATTATTAGGTGATGAGCTTCTGTGGGAAAGACCCATTTCTTCAGATCTGGAGTATCGGGTCTGTCTCATGGTAGCTCATCACCTAATAAACAATATTGGTAGCCTTTGAGGTGCTACAGGACTGCTTGCTTTGTTTTGTTAAGATACAGACTAACATGGCTACACCTTTGAGACTACTCCTGACTTCAAGGCCCTCTGCATGCAACTCATCTCTTGTCACTCCCTCTGCTTCACCCACTCAGCCTGTTGCTTCCCTTGTCTCCTCCTCCCATTCTCGCTTTTGAGTCTTTTTCATGCTGCTTTCTACAGCTGGAAAACCAACCCTCGTTTTCATTGGTCCTATTAACTCTCAAACCCTCAAAACAAGACCTTGTTGAAACTATCCTAGTTCA
Organism: Carettochelys insculpta; assembly: GCF_033958435.1. Lineage (NCBI taxonomy): Eukaryota > Metazoa > Chordata > Testudines > Carettochelyidae > Carettochelys > Carettochelys insculpta. The sequence goes on along the minus strand of NC_134139.1, from coordinate 92,146,147 downwards.
TCAGGTTCCATACAGAAACTGAAATTGGCCCAAGGTTGCCGAAAGCTTGACTTAGGGTTTGCAAACAAACAAAAACAAAGCAGGATTCCTTTGCTCATGCCTTTTAACCCAAAATGTCCCAAATATCTAGCCAGAACACTACATGCTTCAGAAACTGTTCAGGCGTGTGGTAAGGTACCAGTATGGGCTTAAAAAAATATGTATCAGCCATTCAAAGCTATTTTGTTTTAGTTATTTTATAAAATTGCATCAAAGTGCTGTACAGTGTTGCAGAGTGGGGAGGGGAGGTCTAAAGCAAAACAAGTTAACCACTGCACTATTCACTCTTCTCTGTAATTTTGTTTTGCTTTAGGCTCCGTTGACTGCACGCTTACGTTCTCTCACCCAGCTTGGTACTGGGAGAACCTCCTGAAAATCTGTGTATTCATCTTTGCCTTCATCATGCCAGTCCTGATCATTACCGTGTGCTATGGGTTGATGATTTTACGCCTGAAGAGTGTCCGTATGCTGTCTGGCTCCAAAGAGAAGGATAGGAACCTGAGGAGAATCACGAGAATGGTCCTTGTAGTGGTGGCGGTGTTCATTGTCTGCTGGACTCCCATCCACATTTATGTCATCATTAAAGCCTTGATCAACATTCCAGAAACTACTTTCCAAACTGTCTCCTGGCACTTCTGTATCGCTTTAGGGTACACAAATAGCTGCCTTAATCCAGTCCTTTATGCATTTCTAGATGAAAACTTCAAAAGATGTTTCAGAGAATTCTGCATTCCCACTTCCTCCACTATTGAGCAACAAAACTCCACGCGCATACGACAAAACACTCGTGATCATGCCTCCACTGCCAATACTGTGGATAGGACTAACCATCAGGTATGACTAGCAGTGGAGAGGTCATCTCTGGATTCAGATCTCCCTCCTGGAGATGACATGTGTTCTGAAGTTACAGTCTTTACTGAGTTATAGCTATCAGGGGGTAGCTTGGTTTATCTTTAAAACTGGTGTATATATACAGATATGCACAGCTCCAGCCTGTGACAAGCAAGAAGTGTTTGCAATTTCCTTTTTCAGAAGTACGTGGCATGATCAGGCCTTGTGTGGCTGTGTGCACACGTGCGCACACACACACGTTACACCAGAGAAAGTAGCTTAATGGTCTTTCTTACAACATGTTCGCAATTGCTGAACATTCTCTAACTTATGAATAGCCTTTTCTGTTTACACCACTAGTGGTAAGCCGAACAGATATCCTGTATCCTTCACCCATTCACGCAATTGTTGCTTCTTTATAGCCTATGAAGAAATTCTTAAAGGCCATGTTTTTCCTTGGAGATTGTGCAATATTTGGCTCAGTCCACAGTTTTTATATTAGTATAGTTAAATAAGTTAGGGGTGTTATTAATTTTTAGCAATATATTTATACTAGTGGAATTCCTAGTGTGAGTACATTTACGGCAGGATAAAGAAGTCTTGTAACCCCTTTCCACAGAGGAATAAGTTATTACAATACAAGCCAAATTAATGACATTATAGCAGCACCCATACTAGATGAGGTGGGAAGCTTATTCTGTGCCACTCCAGCTAATGAAGAATGACTTGTGTATGCAACAGACCTTAGAGAACTAGTAGGTATATGAAAGACAGATACAAAAAAAAAAAAAAAGCTTTATTGAGAGGGAAGAGATTTTTATTCAAACTGTTTAAAATGCTGGGCTTTGTTTTGTCTTTTTTATTGACATCTATTTAATTCAATTGTCAAACTGCTGGAGAAGTTATTTTGCTACTGATTAAGCACCAGTACCCCTTTACGTCTGAGAACTCTATTCTACATCCAAGTCTTCTCAGGGAAAAAGACAAACTAAATAGGGAAGTAACAAAGAGGAAGCCGTGCTAGTCTATACACTATCAAAACAAAAAGCAGTCAAGTAGCACTTTAAAGACTAGCAAAATGGTTTATTAGGTGAGCTTTCGTGAGACAGACCCACTTCTTCAGACCATAGCCAGACCAGAACAGACTCAATATTTAAGGCACAGAGAACCAAAAACAGATCTGGTTGACATGCCTGTTCTCTCCTACAGACAACCTCCCAACCTCATGAGGATCCTCACTAACAGCCACAGTCTATACCCCAGGAATACCAGTCCTGGAACCTTTCCCTGCAACAAAGCCCGCTGCCAGCTTTGTCCACATATCTTCTCTGGAAATACCATCACTGGACCTAACCAGGTTACTCACAGAATCACGGCCACTTTCTCATGCTCTTCTACTAACATCATATACGCCATCATGTGCCAACAATGCCCAGATGCTTTGTATATTGGACAGACTTCTAACTCCCTTAGACAAAGGGTCAATAGGCACAAAACAGACATCAAAACACTCCAGATCCACAAACCAGTTAGTCAACATTTTAATGGAATGGGGCATTCTGTCAACCACCTAAAGGTATGTGTGTTACTGAAAAGGAATTATCGCACCGTTTTGGAAAGAGAAACATCTGAGCTGGCTTTTATATTCAAATTCGGCACATTAACACATGGTTTAAATTGTGATGGGAACTTTCTGAGTCACTATAGGGGCTTAGTATCGGAGGGGTAGCCATGTTAGTCTGGATCTGTAAGAGCAATGAAGGGTCCTGTGGGCTTGTCTGCATACTTGGCTCAATCTAATTCTTGACCTTCCCCCCAACCCCTCCACTCTCTGATTTGCTCACCTTGATTATCTTTTTCTGATTTGTCCTCCTTGCTTACTGTTTTTGGTTCTCTGTGCCTTAAATATTGAGTCTGTTCTGGTCTGACTATGGTCTGAAGAAGTGGGTCTGTCCCACGAAAGCTCACCTAATAAACCATTTTGCTAGTCTTTAAAGTGCTACTTGACTACTTTTTGTTTTAAATAGGGAAGCTGTGTCTGCAGTACAGAGTTCTGTCAACAGAAGTCACTGTCAACAAATATTTCCTGATAGAAACTCTGTCTACAGAACACATCCACACCTAATACAGGCTCCCCCCGTCAACATCCTCTACAGACAGAAAGCGGCTAGAGTGCCCAGCTTTCTGTCGACAGAACAGCCAACCAGAAGCTCTGCAAACAGGACAGCCCGGTGAACTGGAAGCCATCTCTATCGACAGAGGGCCCCCTGAAGAATCTACACCATTTGTTGATAGAATCTGTCGACAGAGGCACTGTGCCTTGTATGGTCAAGACAGAACTCTGCCAGGAAAACTGCTGTGTTCTGTCAACAGATTCTCAGCAGAACGATTTTGTAGTGTGGATGGTCCCTAATTTTGTGAACAGAAGGCCTCTTCTGTCAACATAACTCTGTAGTGTAGACCCAAGAAAAATGCAACATTCCTGCTATTTTAGAAACAAAGCAGAATAAAAAACCCTTTACCGAGATACCCTGAAACAAAACAGCAGAAATGTAGTACTTTAAAGACTAACAAAATGATACCCTGAGTTTTCTTTCCAATTCATGTAAAAAAGAAAGGGAACAAAACCTGCTAGTGCTGGGTAAAGCCAGACCCCTACTTGCTACTTAATTGACGTGACTACTTGACTGGCCCTTAATCAGCAAAAAAATTACACTTTTTACAGTATAAGTTGCATCTACACTAGGAGGGTTTTACAAAACTTTTACAACTATAGATATACTAATAAACCTTTCTAGTGTGGGACTTGGTCTGAGTACAGATTCCTTAGACTACTTGGTACAATTCCTGTTATTTTCAGTGGAACTGACAAAGACCTCTAACAAAGTGCTGACTGAATGCTCTCAATTCATACAAAAGTTAATGAGAACTGAAGACACTCAGAATCCCCACCAGGATGAAGCCCAAACTGATAAAGAATAGAGCTGCTCAGGAATATGACAAAGAACTCTGTGTCAGAATGTGACAATTCATTGAATTGTTTTGAAAAGACAGCTGTTATCTCACTTGTGTTCATTGAAGTAGGGGCTCAGCTATATGTTGAACACTTGATTGATTAGCTAGAAATGAAACCATCAGAATGAGCTAGACCTGTCAGAATTCAGCAAGCATCATTAATCCATTGACAGCTGATCTTTAAGCTAATCAGTAGGTGACAAAAATGAATTATAAAAAGGTTCTTTTAAGTAACAGTAGGGTATTAATCTCTGTAGTGCAGAAAAATATTCAAACAGTTTTTTACCAAGAAACATGATTCTGCAGATAATGTTCACCTGCTTGGGATAAGAAGTTGCTTTAATATTTTTTAGGTCAGATTCTTAGCTAATATTAACCAGAATAGTCACATCAAATTCGACAAAATGACAGTATGCCATCTACGCCTGCTGAGTGTCTGACCTTTTATTTAAACTCCATATCTATGCTGGGGTGCTCATAGCAGAATCCAAAATACTGCAACATTAAGCAATTTTATTTTGCAAAAGGGCTTACCTACCATTTATTCCTCTCTCACCCATCACTGAAAGCCTAGCCAGTGGGTGTAAGAGGCAAAGGGAGGCAATGTCTCCCTGGTCTTAGAGTTCAATTTCTCCCCTCAGCTAAAACACCACCACAGAATGCTGAGAACCAGGACTGGTGGCTGTAAACAAACTTTATGGGACCATGGGAAACTTGGCCACACCCATGATAAGTGGTCTTCCAGCTAGCTAAAATCATGCCAGATTATGGATGTTGCTAGGGGAGAGCGTGCTGGACTAGAGAAGTTCAACCTGTACTTGGATAAAAAGCGAATAGAATTGTTGCCACCTCACCTTACCAAATGCTGGGTAAATTCACCCAAAAACAGTTGCAAGAAAAATGTCATCGAGGAAATCCATGAGGCGCTCACAGTATTTACAATCTCTTTCCTTGCAGCTGGAACTTCTGGAAGCTGACGCCACACCTCTGCCATGAGAGGGTCTCCTGCCGCAGAGCTCTCAAAGCAATCACAAACCAGTGCCACAGTGCGTTTGTGGGGAATGTGAAGGAGACACTTCCCCTGCCCCCTTGGGCACCACCTTGGAGGAAAGTGCTTGCTTTTAAGACTCCTTCAAGTGGCTTGCCATTATGGCAGATCTGCATTGCACGTTACAGAAGCATGAAACCTAGTAGCAGGCAGAGGCAGATGAAATGGGGACCTACAATGCTCCAGTGTACAAAACTACACAGATTCATCACGAATATATACATTTGTCTAAAAGGGGACTACAGGACATTAGTGAGGTCAGATGGACCCAAGTTTTGCTCTGAATGGTTACAGTAGCATGAGGTTGGAAGCAAAAGCTCAAGGACTGGCTACTTAATGGAGGTGATTTTCTAATAAACAGAAGGAGAATTGCATACATTTGCATATACCTAGGGATATTTTGAAACAGATTCAAGCTACAAATGTTCTCTATAATGGTGATTTCTTGTATAGCTGACAATACATATGTTTTTCATGTGAAAAATCATAACTATGTCAGCTACAGTAACAAAGGAGGTCAAACCTACTGTGTGCGATAGACAATTTTCTTAAAAAAATGTATGGCCCTTTCTCACATTTTAAAGGGAAATTACTCATTTTTCCCAATGCTCACTTCAAAAACCCACATCTTAACCTCCTCTTTCATGTTTAACACACAAAACTATTTTACCAATGAGAATACTGCCTTGTCACGTGTTCAGGAAGAGGCAACTGGGAATAACAGTTGGAAAGGTTTGACAGCCCTCTCATGCTGTTGTTGCTGGTAAAGTGGATCAATAAATGGACATCAGCTATTTCTGTCGACTCCATTGTGAATATGTGTACATTGTTAATCCTTTCAGAGCAAGCACTGTGTACTTATACATTCTCTTTGAACTAGTTTCTCCTGTTTCAGCTGTGCAAACACCAACGTCTCATACTCATCCAACTATCGCTTTTTGTATAGCGCTACAGAATCCTTCAGGATGAAAGGAACTATATTAAATATAAATCACTACTATTATATCTGTGAAAAGCTTAAGCAAATACAGAACATAATTTAGCTTTTTTTTAAAAAAAAGAAAAACAGTAAAGTTACATTTTGCAAGTAAATTACTTTTTTAAAACCAAGCCCATAATAGCTATGCTTTTCTAAGCAATGTAATGAAATTATAGTCTGTATTTCCATTTTGTATTGGCTGCTAAAGCACTTTAAAATGTACAAAAGAAACATTGTACAGAAGCAATTGTTGTGTAACCTGCACTGTGGTATAAAAGAAATATCCATGTAGATAATTTGTGGTAATATGTTATTTTCTAGCCACTGTTTGGTATGTGCTGTATACAGTTAAAAAGTCAAGTGACCCTTGAGGCAAAAAGTACTTACATAAATTTACGTGCACTGTAAAATAAAACCTTACTAAATATTTGGATTTCTTTATTTCTACTACTACATTTCATTTCCTTCCCTCTTGTAATTAAAGTATAAACAAAATATTAATCTTTTAGGGTCTGCCTACACAGCACAGTTATTTTGGAATAATGACAGCTATTCTAAAATAATGCTGTGAGAATTTACACAGCAAAAACTGCTATTTTGAAATAATTTTGAAATAGCGGACATCTTATTTTGAATACTGTAAACCTCATTTTACAAGGAATAGTGCCTATTCCAAAAATAGATATTTCAAAATAGAGGCTGAATAGACAGGGAATACGGGCTATTTCAAAACTGGGAGCCTCGGCCTATGTCTACACCACATTATTATTTTGGAATAGCTGAGTGCTGTCTCAGTGCCCGAGCATTTAGGAATTTTGGGTATAGACGCACTATTTAAAAATAAACTATTCTGGAAAATGTCTCCTGGAATAGCTTATTACAAAATAACACTGCTGTGGAGACATAGCCTTAGAGCACGTCTATACTTCTGGGACGATCAACCCAGTCAGGATTGATCTTCTGGAGTTTGATTGTGCGTGTCTGGTAAAGACGTGCACAATTGATCTCTCTGGGGTCAGCAGTTGAACCCTGTACTCCTTGCTAATGTGAGGAGTAAGGGAGGTTGATGGGAGAAATGGTCCCATTGACCTTCCTTAGTTAGAACAGTCAGGTAAGTCAATTTCCAATATGTCAGTTCTAGCTAAGCAATTGTCATACCTAGAATTGAGTATCTGAAATCGATTTATTTCCCTGGTATAGACTAGCCCTTACTGTGAAAATGTTGGTTTGTGTCTGAATAGTGTAACAGAGATGAAGAACCAAATCCTCATCTAGTAAAATCAGGGTGTTGCTACTAAGGTCAATGAAGTTACATCAATGTCTTCCAACTGAATTTTTGACCCCCCCCCCACCTCTCGCCTCAGTAAAATACAAAAAATCAAACCCATAAAAGTGTCTTATTTTTCTCTCTTTCTATTGAAAGCTACCTCATGCTGACAGAGGATTTAATCCGGGGAAGCCATCTCCTGCAATAACACAAAATCATAGAAGTCTTACATGTCATAACACAGATTTCAAGGAATAAGTCCCTGATCTTGTTGCTATGATGGGCAAGCCTCCAGAGACAAGTGTGACATAGGCTTTGCTAATATATTGCATTATTCTTTGGCTCACAGTGAGAAATTGAACCCTCTTATGCACTATTTGTACCAGAAAGGAAAACGGAATAGTCCTCAGCCTGCCTGGTTATTGAACAACACTATCAATGTCACTATTCTGTTATAGCCCATTTAATGGAATTTAAAAAACACTTAGGCTATGTCTACATGGACCCATGCTGCCAGCAGCATGATGCAAAGGAGTGCTCTCAAAAATGCAAATACCACCCATTTGCATAGTCATGTGGCTAATTTGCATACTCCCACAGGATCACCCTGTCAGCAAAGGCTGCTGTGATCCATTAACACAACATGTATACATTGCTCTGTCAGAGAAAACCTCCTTTGTTGGCAGCCCCTTATCCCTGATTGTTTTCCAGGGATAAGGGGCTAATCACAAATGCGGTTTTCACTGGCAGAACCATGTCTACACAGCGCATTGTCTGACAACAGCAGCCTCTGCCGGTAGGACAATCCCAAGGCAGTATGCAAATTAGCTGCACAACTATGCAAAGGAGTCACCATTTGCATTTTTGAGACCCCTCCTCTGCATCACACTGCCAGTGGCACAGCTTTGTGTAGATGTAGCCTTACAGTATAGCTATACTTATGAGGAGATTGCAGTGCAGCAGTTGATCTTCCAAAGTTCAATTTTGCCGCATCTATGAAGAGACAGCAAAATCAATTGCTCTGGGCTCAGACATCTACCCTCGTACTCCACACTATTGCATGGAGGAAGGGACATAGGTGCAAGCCAGAAGAGCCCCTATCGACACTAGGGCAGAAAGTCAAATCCAATACGTTGATTGCGTAGCTATTACTTTGTTCCCTAGTGTAGACCTAGCCTATGTGAAATATGAAGAGCTACAACTTCTTAAAGCCCTCAGTAGTCAGACAGAAAAACAATAATTACTTAAAAAACAGAAGTTATGGCTTCCTGCATTCATTAGTTTTCCACTGAAAGTGTTTAATTATTCAAACCCCTAATTTCTTTTGGAGTGGGAATGAACTAATGTTCACAAGTGCAGTAATCACAGTCTTCATGGTTCGCCAAATATTTAAAAAAAACGATTTCCCACAGTTCAATAATTAACTTAAGTACATCCATTATTATTCACTGTGAATACTTTTTAGCAAACACTGTAGTGAAGCATTAGAAAAGTGCATTTCTTTCATTTTTGCTATGGAGGCATGAATGTTATTGGGCAATGATTTAAAATAAGTCACAAATTGCCATGTGGCTTTTTGTTGTAATGCATTAATTAAAATAATTCTTGCGCAGGTCATTCACATACAATGCACTATATTATAAATGGCATCAATTCAGTAAAAACAGCTAAAGGCTTGTCTGAGTGTCCAACCCTTTACCTTGGTTATGAAATAAGGTTCAGATCCAGTCTACTCTACAAACCTGGGACCATTTTATTCTGTCATTTGGGAACAGACCTGGTATAACCAAGTTCTTTTATATTTATTTGTGGATGGGCCTCTTCAGCTACAAATGTCACACTTCTGGCACCCTAATCTGTGTGTCTACAGCAGCAGCTATTTTGGGATATGCCCTGTGTCTATGCAATGTGTCCATCATTTCAAAATATTTTTCGATATAACAACCATGCTATTTCAAAATCCCTGTACACCTCATCACAGGAGGAGTAAGGGATGCCTCAAAATAGCACTTTATTTCAGCACATGCCACTGTTTAGATTAGATAGCACCACATGCCAAAGTAGCCCATTTTGAAACTGATTCAAAATAAGCTATGCAATTTGTATAGTGCAAATTACGTAGCTTATTTTGAGTTTAGGCTGTTGTGTAGACATAGCCCTAGGATCCTGTCACAGGTCCTCAATACAGGTCACCCAAGGATAGTAAAAATGAATGTTTCAAGTTGGCTCCCAAATGCATATTTGGGAATGTAAATGATTGACCTGATTTTCAGAATTTCCAAGTTCTTGTCAGCTGCTCTTGGAATCATCTTGAAGGCTCATGTCCTTAACCCACTGCCTTTGAAGAGAATCAATGATCTTTGTATAATCTTTTATTATAAAAAGAAAAAAATACATAGGCCATACTCTGCCTTCACTTATACCCTAAGATACCCTGCTGAAAAAAGGTTGTTACACAGCTATCATATTAAGGCAGAATATGGTACCTGTAAAAGTCAGGCAGTCTGCAAGTTAGGACAATTATTTTTTTTTTACTTGTAAACTATAGCATATTCTAAGTAATGCATGTCCACATAGTCATAAAGGGCATGTATATGAAGAGGTGAGAGGAACAATGCAGCCAAAATCTCAACAAGAGATTCTGGATGGGATAGAAAAGGGGCTATAACCTGGTGCATTTCAAATAGGCATGTGCCAAGGTCTCCCTTATTCTACAAAATGGACACACATCAGGAATGGGAGTCAATCATGCCAGGTGCATGCCTGTGTACCTGGGTCCATGAATTTTTGACCAAGTAATTTTTTCTTAATAGAACTCTGGGTAAAGGCAGGGACAGAGTCAAAGGAAAGTATTGTGGAATTTTAATAAAGACCAGTGACCAAATAAATTGCCAGCACTTGCCAATGCTCTAAGCTTTCTGTTTTACAGGTCATTAGTGGTTGGAGCTTTGCATTTAATTTCATAATATTGCTCATGGAGAATTTCATCCTCCCCTTCACCAGTTATGCAGAGGTTAATAGATTATTACAATGCCTGTTGAACCAGTGGTTTCAGATTTCTTTGCATCAGGGTGTGCTATTGATAATTACCACTGTTATAGCCTTTTTCATCTGCAATCATCAATGTAAATTATGCCTGTTTATAGGACATTTCCCCCCCAAAGGAACTTGTGAGCATATCGGAATAAACTGAGAGAAGAGAGATTTTCTACATTTGGATATACACCCCTGGGCTGCAATTGTGTGTCCTAACATCCTTTTACTTTCCATTTGGTATCTTGTCTGGATGGCAAAACTTACACAGCTGGATTCAAGTCCCATCAAAGCACACATTAGGCTTTGCCTGAAGTCAATTCAGATTTTTTTTTTAAAGGCACAGTTTGTTTTCTCTCTGCTGAAAGTACGTCACTCTTTTTTTAAGAATATTCTGTTCAAGTCATTCCCCGTACTCAGACAGTGCTAATGCAACAAACATTGTGTTAGCGGACATCAGTGTTCCCTGTAAGCTGAACACTTGTGCAGCTGCTCAGATGAGATTCACATACTACCCTGCTGATTTGCAGAAGGCCCTCTTCAAATCAGCCGGGCAGCATGTGAATCTCTTCTGAGCGCTGTAGGGCATTGTGGGATACATATGGGACAAATTTCAACAAGTATTGTTGCTCCGGCAGGGGACCACCCCCCATAGTGATGGGAGGGGGGACGGCTCCCCATACAGTCAGTCGAGGCTGGTGCCTCCACTTGAGCAACAGTGCTTGTTGAAATTTGGCGAGACCCATCCCATGTTGGACAACTCTGTGTAGTGAATTGGGAAGCCAAAAACCTTTTTCCTAACCCTTTCTGTCCTCTTTCTTCAAGCTCTGTCCCCTTAACACAGGGAAAAGTGGCTGGAGGGCCAGCTGAGAAGACAGACAGACAGACACAGACACTTTGGTACAGTTTAAGCCCTGCTGCTTTTTGTAAAATCTTGATATTTCAGTTACAAAAACTAGAAATTTCAGTCCATTTGGCAATCTTTGTTGATGCCTTCTTCCCAATCTTCGTTTCTTTTGGCAAATTTCTTATCAAATGGCTTCCTTAAGACAGGGAAAAATGGCTGGAGGGCCCGTTGAGATGACACAAACTCCTGGGTGATCCCAGGGCACAGCAGCATTCATGAGTGTATAAATTTGGTGAGCCCCATCTCCCATGTTGGGCACCTCTGTGTAATGAACTGGGAAGCCAAAACCCCTGCCTCACAAAATCTCTTTTTCACAAACCTTTACTATCCTACTCTTTCTTCAAGCTTTGCATTGTTCATGTATTATTTTCAGGGATTATTTGTAATCAAGGGAGGGGGAACAGTAGCTGGAGGGCCAGTTGAGAACTCAGACACGTGCTAGAGACAAAGAGCCAAAATACCTGTGACTATGTGGAACCACATATATATTTATTATTATCTATCTATATATAAATAGTAGATATCTATATGGGTTGTGGCAAGGGCCGTGTAACTCCTGGGCCCCAGTCCTCTGTTCAGGCCACAGTCCCACAGCTTGGGGCCCAGTTCAACTTGCCAAGGGTTGGGGCTTTGGTTCCAAGTCCCAAACTACAGAAGGTAAGAGCCCCACCTGGTCTGAACAGGCTCAGTCCTCAGTCCTCTCAGCCTTCAGCTGGGCCCTCAGGTTACCTGTGGGAGCTGCTCCCCACCTCCGCTGTCTCTGGGGTGAATGTCCTGTGTCTGAACCACTAGCTAATTCCTTGCTTGCTTGCTTGAATCTCCAATCTCCTTGCTAACCTCCTCCTACTCTCTGTCCCCTGGCCCTAGTGGGGGAAGGTTTTTAAAGGCAGCCTTAAGTGGAACCAGCTGGCCCCAGCTGATTTAGGGCAGCCTCCTCCCCAGCTGCTCCCACTTGGCCTGATTGCCAGGGCTGTATTGAGCTGCTTTTTTCTCTTGTATGTTGCTCCCCTGGTCTCACCCTGTCACAGAATAGATAGATAAAAATAAATATATATGTGGCACAATGCCCTCCCCCAAAGCCAGACACTCCCAGCCCCGCTTCTATAACCCAACCCCCACCTGTCCCCCAGAACCAGGCCCCCTCTAGACCTCCCGCTCTAACTAAATTCCCCTCCCCTCCTCCAGGGCCAGCACCCCCCAGGTCTCACTCTAACCCAATCCCCCCACCCCTCCCCAAAGGCAGGCACCACAAGACTTACTGCTCTATCCCAATCCCTCTCCCGTCCCCGAGAGCCAGGCCCTCTCAGCTCCCCCATTCTAACCCAGTCACCCACACAAACTCTAACCCAATGCCTGAGACTCACTGGAGTTGCAACCACAGCTGCCACCACACGCTTCTCCATCCAGGCATTGGGGCACATGTGTAGCGCAGCAGTAAGCACTCCCAGCGCATGGCTCCAAGCAGGAGCCACATTTCATTGCTCAAAGAGGTGTATGTGACTTGAGACCCACAGGTTGGCCACCCCAATTTATAACCTAGCAATAATCCTGGCGACCTTAAATTTGCCGAACTCCTGTTTTGAAAAACTAGTGGTAAATTTCTCTCGACTAAGGCCTCTCTCCTCTCTCTCCATTTCTCTGTTCCTTATTTTAAGTTATGGTGTGACATTTTTCATCTGCTAGGATTAAATGTGTGTTGTTCTTTACTTTTGGTTTACAAATGAAACAGTCACCCTTTAGGGAAAAGTGATGGGAATAGTGAATTGCTGGATAGTTTCAGGCTTTTTACTTTTTAGAATGAAAAAGTTTGAGAATGTGAAACACTTGCTAGACCCCATTAGATAGGCTACCAAACACTGTGATGATGAATATTCTTCTATTTATTGCCAAGAAAATAAATGACCTTCCATGAGCAGGAGAGAGAGAGAGAGGAAAAAATACTCTGGAAAAATGATCAAATATTCACAGTACATTCTCTTTATTCATAAACTTTGTAATCACTAAGAACATGAAGAGAAATATGATGCTCAATTTCACACTCTTCTTGTTTCTGCTATCAGAAGACCCATAATATGTATTAAATATTTTAATAGGCACAGTGTGCATTTCAAATTGGCAACTATTCCTAGCTAGAACTAGCAATACCTGTCCATCATTATAATAATCAAAAGATAGTTCGGCATCTGTGCAGCGGCAATACCAAGATCACTAAGCATGCTTCAGACAGAAAATATAGTGAGAACAAAATGAAGAGACAGTAAAAAGAAGTCTTAAAAATCCTTACCTGTGGTAATAGCCAATGATAGGCTCTTTCATGATAACAATGATGGCTTTTACCAAAGTTTGGATAATGTAGAGTTCACCAAAGTTCCACCTGTAATAAACCCATGGCTTGAATAATCTACAGAGAGTCCTCAACTGTATGACATTTGATTTACAATGAATGGCACTTTCAACATTTCTGAGCTGACACTCTGATTGGACTTACAACAGTGGTTCCACTTTATGATGCTCAGTCCTGCAATGGATTGGACTATGGGCTATGATTCTGATATGTATCTGGTATTCTAATTATAAGGGTAGTAAAGCTTTCAAACAAGCTTCAAAGAGAGGTTGTGGAATCTCCATCATGAGATGTTTTTTTACAGGTTGGCTAAATACCTGTTGACAAGTCTATGTTTACTTAGTCTTGCCTCAGCTCAGGGGATATCTTGTTAATATTTCGAGTGTCTCTTTGAGCTACATTTTATCTTCCAGAAGAATATGCAGTCTTTATTTAAAGACATTCAGTAATGAGAATCCATAGGGTCACTAGGTAATCTGGTCCAACGGTTAATTAGCTTCACAGTGTAAAATTTGTGCTATATTTCTAGACTGAATTTATCTAGTTTCCACACATTAGGTCTTATGCAAAAACCACATTTCCTTTAAAACAATTCAAGTACTGTACTGAAGTTACTGTTCCATGACTTTAGCAGTCAATTGTTGAATGAACTCCTACATTGCTACAAAAATAGCTGGTACATATTAACAGTGCAAATTGTTGTAAGTTTACGGAGCTAAATTCATCACTGACATAATCATGAACATTAAAAAGTCAGTGGATTTACATCATGTTCCATAAGCTGGGAATTTAACTCTTTCTAATTAGTCAAGTGAGCACAGGCTGATACAATAATCACATATATTTTGCAAAGATTGATTTGAATTCCTCATTTCTTAAAAAGTGAGTTGAGGATGTAAGTCAGGAAAAACACTGGAGAAAATAAAACATATTGGATCAAGGGAAACTTGGACAGTCATTTTAAAATAAAAAATCTCTATTACAATAACGTTAATGCATTTAACAAAGATATAGATTGATTATGGATGTTTGTTACTATTTCTTTTAAGACTATTTGTATACCATTAATGGGGGAGAGATTATACCACCAAAACATTGCCTTTCCTGCTTAAAAAAAATTAAGATTGCATCACATTGTAATTCCAAGGCCTGACATAACAATAAGAAAGAACTCTGGGTGAAGTGCTACCATTTTTTATAAGAACAAGAAAAATATGGCATTCAGTGAAGTGATAATGAGCAGCTTGTGCCATTCAAGCTGTGTCTACACGTGCACGCTACTTCGAAGTAGCGGCACTAACTTCAAAATAGCGCCCGTCACAGCTACACGTGTTGGGCGCTATTTCGACGTTAACATCAACGTTAGGTGGCGAGACGTCGAAGCCGCTAACCCCATGAGGGGATGGGAATAGCGCACTACTTCAAAGTTGAATGTCGAGGTAGGGCACGTGTAGACGATCCGTGTCCCACAACATCGAAATAGCGGGGTCCGCCATGGTGGCCATCAGCTGAGGGGTTGAGAGACGCGCTCTCTCCAGCCCCGGCAGGGCTCTATGGTCACCCTGTGCAGCAGCCCTTAGCCCAGGGCTTCTGGCTGCTGCTGCGGCAGCTGGGGATCCATGCTGCATGCACAGGGTCTGCAACCAGTTGTTGGCTCTGTGGATCTTGTGTTGTTTAGTGCAACTGTGTCTGGGAGGGGCCCTTTAAGGGAGCGGCTGGCTGTTGAGTCCGCCCTGTGACCCTGACTGCAGCTGTGCCTGGCACCCTTATTTCGATGTATGCTACTTTGGCTTGTAGACGTTCCCTCGCAGCGCCTATTTCGATGTGGTGCTGCACAACGTTGATGTTGAACGTCGATGTTGCCAGCCCTGGAGGACGTGTAGATGTTATTCATCGAAATAGCCTATTTCGATGTTTCCACATCGAAATAGGCTACTTCGAAGTAGGCTTCACGTGTAGACGTAGCTTCAGTAGCACAAAAGGACACCATATGTATAATTAACATCACCACTAGGTGGCCCTCCAGTCAAATTGGTCCTTCAGTAGTGACACCCTACCTTCAGCATTACAAAGAGCTAGAACCAGCCATGCACACACTGACTCATCACAAGTTACCACTTACAGTGACCCTTGTTTTACCTTTGACTGGCTTTTGGATAGTGTGGCCTAAGTTTACTGGACATGCAAAAATACAACTAAAGTAAAAAAGCAGCATAGAAAATTGCATCAGATCAGAAGCAAATACAAGTCATTCCTGTAGAGGAACAGCAAGAATTCCTGTGGCACCTTATAGACTAACAGATATTTGGGGGCATAAGCCTTCCTGCATCTTTGCCCATGAAAGCTTATGCTCTGAAATATCTGTTACTCTATAAGGTGCTGCAGCAATTCTGGTTGGTTTTGAAGATACAGACTAACATGTCTCTCTCTCTGATTCCTGTATAGGAGGCTCACCCGATCAACATTTTGAATCAATACATTCTTTTGTTACTATCATCTTATAATTTATAAATCTCCACATATTTTGTACTGTTGGTTTTTACAAGTGACACCAGAATATACAAATGGGTTCTTCTGTATTGTCATGTTCTTAGTGAGCTACAATAACATTTATAAATAAAAATAATTAAACCAGAACGCTTGTGCATTTGTCTAGGAACACTGCAAATTAGTGTGAGTAACTGCTCAAGAGAAAGTACTCACTACTACAGAAATTGAGAAACCTATATATTCATAGGACTCCATTAAACACTGAGAGATTTTGAGTTCTACGTCATATTAGTGCAAAAAGCAGTCAAGTAGCACTTTAAAGACTAGCAAAATAGTTTATTAGGTGAGCTTTCGTGGGACAGACCCACTTCTTCAGACCATAGCCAGACCAGACCAGACTCAATATTTAAGACACAGAGAACCAAAAACAGTAAGCGAGGAGGACAAATCAGAAAAAGATAATCAAGGTGAGCAAATCAGAGAGTGGAGGGGTATGGCGGAAGGTCAAAAATTAGATTGAGCCAAGTTGCTCAGTCTGATTCTTGACCTTCCCCCCCACCCCTCCACTCTCTGATTTGCTCACCTTGATTATCTTTTTCTGATTTGTCCTCCTCGCTTACTGCTTTTGGTTCTCTGTGTCTTAAATATTGAGTCTGTTCTGGTCTGGCTATGGTCTGAAGAAGTGGGTCTGTCCCACGAAAGCTCACCTAATAAACTATTTTGCTAGTCTTTAAAGTGCTACTTGACTGCTTTTTGTTTTGATAGTGTATAGACTAGCACGGCTTCCTCTCTGTTACTATTTATCATATTAGTGCATATGATTGTAAGTATCATCTGAAGTTCCTCAGTGTGCAATGCAGAAGCAGAAGCACTCTGACTGGTGCCCTACAGAATAACTTGGAACATCACAAACCAAAATATTAAAGGTTATCATTCCATCCCCATTCTTTTTAAAAAGGTCTCATTGTTAGCAATGGGAGCTCCCAGGATAGGATGAAGGTAATGGGAAATGTGAGGAACAAGATAAGAAAAGGGGTCTTATGCCCATGTGAAGATCACAGGTGAAGTTATCCTAGCTGATAAAAATGTTATTCCATTTACCCAGGCAACTACCACGCTGTGACATTTACATCCCTGGAATATCACAAAATAAATGTAATTTTTAAAGCAGTAGCACAGTTCAATCCCTTATTGTTATTTCAGGAAGTTCAGACTATAGCAACAAAGGCAAACAACAAATGATGTGAGCAAATGATTGAAAACTATGACTTGCAACAGGCAGTATACAGGTACGTCTACACGAGAAGCCTCTGTCAGTAGAAGTCACCATCAGAAGGGATTCCCCGGCACAACTTCTGTCGAACAATTGCTTCTGGACACAAAAGCAAACCAAAAGCACTATCCGCTCTGTTAGCAGTGAGCAGCTAGACTGCCTGGTGGCTCTCTTGCCAGAAGGGCCAACTGGAAGCTCAGCAAACAGAGTGAGCTGGAGAACCAGAAGCCCTGTCTGTCGACAAAAGGTTCCTGGAGCATCTGCGTGGCTGTTTTCTTGACAGAATGCTATCAATGAGGTGTTATACCTGAATGGGGACAGACATGATGTTGCCAGCAGATGTGCTGGGTTGTGTTGACAAACTGTTGACAAAGCACATTTTGTGGGTAGACACGCTACAGGTTTTTCTGACAAAAACCTGGTTTTGCCGGAAACACCCTGTCATGTAGACAAAGTTCGAGGGACTGGATGCCTGCCACTTGGAGCTCTGAAAAGATCCTCCAGAGGTGACTAAGTAGCCTTTATGACTTCATGGATGCTTTGGCCACCAGAAAAAGATTGCAAATGCATTATTTTGGCAAATTCAAAGAAGTGCTCAGATACTTAGTTTGGGCAGTGGAGTGGTCTAGCAATATACATAGATGTTTGGAGCAACAGTCAGGAAAAAAAAATTAAATAGTTCCTGATTCACTTCATGCTTCAGATGAAAATGCTTGCCACTTAATAACTAGAAACAGAATTGGGGAAAGGGCAGGAAAATGTTGAGTAGAAGGACAGAGGGCCAGGACAGAAATGTTTGGATGAAAACTGGGAGAATAGAGAGCAGAGCTGGATGACTGATTAAGGGGTTCATATGGCATACGTCATTGTAATGGCTATTTCCAACCACGTATCAGTTCCCATCATGAAAACAGTTGCTCCAGTTCTAGAAGTTAAAGATAAATATTGCTATGTAAGCCAGTGACCCAAGTAAGTTAGTAGTGCACACTTTTGTAATTTCTGCAGAACCACTCTGCCAAGGGAATCTGCTGGCACACTACCAAACACTTTGAGAGAGTATTGAAAACAATTACTCTTGATGTGAGTCACTGCTGGAGAAATGAGTCAGTTTTCTTTTGAAAGTAATTCTTAATATTTTTTATATCAGCTACTCAACCAGACTGGGTGAGTTTTGAACAGAGAGTGAGGCGGAGTTGAACAAACTGATATTCGTGCAACAGGAGAGCCAAAAGCTTTACACCAGAGATTCCCAACCTATTGGTCGGGACCCAAACATGGGTCATGATCAGATTTGTTAAGGGGCGCCAGCAGCTTGGGGCTGCATGTGGCTCTTAAAGAAGCCATTTGCAGCTCCTTAATGCTGCCACATCCAGTATCTACCTCTATCAATAGAGAAGCAATTATGCATTACAAAGACATCTTCTCCACCTTTGATATTTGTAGCCATCCCAGGCATACCACTTAATAGATTCTGGCAGTAAGTAATTTTCACCCCCCAGTCCACCCTTTCCCCCTTCTGTTCTATGTGGCTGATTTGTCAGTTTTCTTTTTTTTGTTTGTTTCTCCCCCCAGCCCCTGAGTGTGACTCACCCAGACCCTCCAGCCCGAGTGTGATCCTCCCAGCTCAAGTGTCACTCCCCCCGGCTCTGAGTGTGACCTCCACCCCGCAACCCCTGAGTGTGACACCCCCCAGACCCTCTAGCCCTTGAGTGTGACTCCTTCCAGCCCACCAACTGCCTCAGCCTTCAAGTGTGACCTTCCCAGCCCTGGAGTGACTCCTCCAAGCCCCTGAGTGTGACCTGCCCCCAGCCCCTCCAGCCTCTGAGTGCAGGGTTTAAGCTGAGGGAATGAGGGGGAGCAGTTTGAGGATGAGGGTCTTTCCCCCACCACAACTCAGATCAACTATAATAAAATAATAATTAACTATAATGAACGTAGTGTTATTTTATTATTAAAGTATTTTCCCTTTTTCTATGAAATAACTACTATGAATATATAACCATAAGGGGGTGTACTTTTGTATTCTTGCCTCAGGCACAAAATTACCTACTTACGGCACTGCTCCCCCCACTATTTTTGAATTGCCTTGGGTCACCAAGTCTTCCTGAATTGTCAACATGGGTCTCCATCTGGCAAAAGGCTGAGAAACACTGCTTTACACTGAGCAGACAAAATGAGACTTGAGGCGTAACTCAGACTCGTCAGATTCTTTCAGAGAGTGACACAAAGGACCAGAGTCTGATCTCACATTTGTGTCGACAACAAGTCATTCAGTTGGCGTGAAAGTGATAAAATCAGCATCAGGCTTCAGGGCCACAAATTTCGCAGCTGTAGAGTGGATACAGTGAGAGAGAGGGTAGATAAAGTTACACCAGAAAGACCCAGGATTTGGTGCCTGCTAGCTCCTCAGCAAAATCTCCTCGCACCCTACAACAATGCACAAGTGAGAAGCGAAACAGGAACTCTCGTTGACATGTTCTGTCATTCTTTTCCCCCATGACACACCCTCTGGGAAGTACAGTATGTGGCAACTAATCAGGGTGAGGGAGTGAATCACAAAAGGAGCTGCTTACATGACCATACCCAAGGTCTGACTTTATACTTTGCCACCCCTCTCTCTACCCTCACCTGTCCTGAGGCCTCATCACTGTAGCATTTGAATGACCTGCACCTGTTAATGGATCTTCATCCTGCAACCCTGTGAGACAGGCAACAGTTATCTCCATTTTACAGACGGAGAACGCAGACACAGGAAATGTTACATGACTTGACAAAGGTCACACAAGTGATCTATGACTGAGCCAGAAATTTCATCAGGTCTCCTGACTCCCAGTTCACCACCCTATCTAGCCATTAAGCCATCCTGCCTATCACAGGCAGATCTCTTTCACTGTGTGTGCAAGGTAACAAGATGCGGATGGGAAGAGTTATTGCTACTTCAATTGTACCCTAAACTTAATTGATCTGGGGTGAGATCAATACATTTTGTGGTACATGTGCTCCAAACTCCTCCAACCAGCTGCCGTAGAGTGCAGCCTTAGCTGCTACCAAATTTCCACCTTGATTTACACTACAAAATTACTTTGGTACAATTACACTGCTCAGGAGTGTGAATGACCCACAAGCTGTATTTATACCACACTAAATGATGATGTAGGCAATACTGTGTCAGCAGGAAAGTTAGGCCAGCAACATTAGTGTTTTTCAAAACAACTCAAAACTAGAAATTTTTTGGTTTTCAGCAAAAGCCTTGACAATGTTCCAACTGCTCTTTTCAGCACTGATGGTAAAGCCTGTGGACAATACAGCCAGTTGTGCCAATAACCATTCCTTTAGTAGGGATTGTTCCAGTGTTGTCCCAGAGGAGTCCCAGAAATAACCACAGTTGGCTGCAGTGGTAAATGTGGAAAGCTAGTTTCACACCTGGAGCAACATTGCATAGCTCAGTTAAAATCAGTGGACTCACAGAAGCATAGAACTGGAAGGAACCTCAAGAGATCATCATGTCCAGGTCAAATACCAGACAGACCATCCCTTCAGGTGTTTAGCTAACCCGCCCTTAAATATCTCCAGTGATGGAGATTCCACAATCTCACACAGCAATTTATTCCAGTGTTTAGCCATGCTGGCAGTTAGGAAGTTTTTCCTAACGTCCAGCCTAAATCTAAATTTTCCTTCCTGAAATGTACACCCATTTCTTCTTATCCTATCATGAGAGGTTAAGGAGAATTATTTTTCTCCCTCCTCCTTTTATATGCCTTTTAGGTACCTGAAAATGGTTATAATGTCCCCTCTCAGTCTTCACTTTTCCACACCAAACAAAGCCAATTCTTTCAGTTTGCCCTCTTAGGTCACATTTTCTAGACCTTTACTCAATAGCTGTGGTGTCCAATATGTTCACTACTCACCACATGTGGTGAATAGGTCACTGCCTTGTGGCAAAGGTATGCACACCCAACTCATAAGACTGGGGTGGCCAACCCACGGCTCTTGAGATGCATGCAGCTCTCGGACGCTTTAAATGCAGCTCCTCCTGAAAGCCTCATGTTGGGAGTGCAGTCTGACCCCTCCTAGCACATGCCCCACCACCTGGTGGGAGAAGCATGTGGCAGCAGCAGCCCTGGAGGTGGCCCCGGCAAGTCACCCACATCGAATTAGAACAGGGCATCTGGGGATGCCTGGCTCTGGGGGAGGGGGTGGCCTTTACTTAACTACCACTGTTTTTATAGTACTCGAGTTTTGTATAATACGTTGTGGTGAATATGCAAAGATGACAACCACAAGTGTGGGGAACTTTGAATTCCTATAAGATGCTGCTGCTCTACAGAGCTATACTGACCTACACCAGATCAGAGCTATAATGACCCATACCAGCTGAGAATTTGACCCTGAGTCTTTAATGGACCTCTCCTTGAGCCATAGTGGTGGATCTGCTCTCCCTCTAGGGAATGGTTACTGTTTGGCACTATGCACATTATTTTTATTTTTTTTCGATAAAAATACAGAACAATTATAGTGAAGCAGTTGCCCCATCCAATGCACAAGAGTCATACATCTAACCTTAAAAATTAGAAGTTTTGCATGAAATCTTGGCCCACTGAAATCAATGGCAAAACTCTCAGGCTATGTCTAAATTAGAGGGATTTGTCAGCAGAAATGTTGGTTGGAAGACATCTTCTGACAAACTTCTGCCGACAGATTGTGGCCAGACTGCGAAAGCAGATCGAAGGAGCAATCCACTCTGTCGACAGAGAGCAGCCAGATTGCCCAACAGCTCTATCAGCAAAATGACCAGCCAGAAGCACAGCAGACATGGTTGCCCAGTGTCCCGGAAGCCCTGTGCGTAGCCAGAAGGCCCCACAGAACTTCCAGACCAGCTTTTTGTCTACAGATCTCTGTTGACAGAGGCATTGTTCCTTGTGGCAAGCCGGGTACAGCTGTCGACAAAAGTGCTGCATTCTGTCTAAGGCCCTTGAGAATCTGGATGTTCCAGGGGGTTTGCTGACAAAATGGCCATTTTGTCAACAAAACCCTCTAGTCTAGACATAGCCTCATTGACTTCAGTGGGGTCAGGGTTTCACCCCTTATCTACATATGCTTATCTCTGTTTACCTTCTCAGCCAGCCCACAAAAGCCAAAGCATTAAGGTGATGTAAAGTGAATTTCTGCTATATCCTTCATTCTGACATCACATGACACACTCCCAGCCAACTGTCTGTGATTAATCCACACAGCAGCGTAGCAAATAAATGAATGTCTGATTAAACTGCAATGACAAATTCAAGGAAATCACACTCTCCCCCCTGATGTTTCTTGAGCAAGGAGAAAAGCTAAATTAAGTGTGTCTCTCAGTCAATCAGTTCTACTTTGTATTCTCTTTCTTACATGGACAATGTTGTTTTGCAAGCTATTCCGTCCTATATTCTCAATGCCCATCTAATTTCCCAAAGATCGAGGAAATCATGTTTCCTTGGTAAACAAGCTATGTGGGTCTCTGGGGGCAAGGTATGTCTTCACTTTGGGAAAACATCAAATTAAGATACGCAACTCCAGCTATGTCAGTAGCGTAGCTGGCGTCGATGTACTTTTAGCCAGATTTCTTTGGTGTCACACAGTGAGAGATTGACAGGAAAAACTCTCTCATTGACTTCTCTTACTCCTCACAACCTCATGTAGTACCAGGGTCAACGGAAAAGCAACAAACAGTCAATTTAGCACACCACTATTAGACGGGGTAAATCAACCCCTGGAAGATTCATCTCCAAAGCGTCCATCTCCTGTTAAGTGTACACAAGCCCACAGCCACAGCAAGACATCATGTGCGTCACTTGCTGAGGCAGAGTTGTGTCTGCATAGACAGGACATGACTATTCTGGAGCCCAACAGTATTAGCAGCATAATTCAACATTTTACAACGCAATAAACTGTGGTTCAAATGTAACACAGGATGATGGAATTTGAGTTCCCTTTGCTTGTCATCATGCAAGAAGGAGAATTTCCAGTCTGAATAATAATAATAATAATAGAGTCAATCCCAACTGACAAGTGATAACAACATCAAGTATCAAACAAAGGCCACACAAGCTGTTGATGAAAGCGATGGACATTTTTTCCAGTTATTTAACAAACTGCGTGTATGCTTTCTGTTGGCAAACACCCCTCGTCCCCCGCCCCACACCCTGTTTCAGAATTCAGTGGTGCTCTCCTGCAGCAGAACCCCAAGAGGTGATCATCAGTGCCCGTCACCCTCATGCAGTTTGCATCATTATCTGTTAACAGGAGTTAATGTAATTCTCTGTGTTTAATAAGACTGCTCCCCACCCCCTCAGAAAATAAGTAATTACAGCAGTGGAGCTACAAAGAGAAAACTGCTGGAAGTGCCATACGGCAAGATGGGTTTTGGTTTTTTTATAACGCTGGATTATGATGTAGGAATTCTATTCTTAACTCTGCTGTGGAGTGCTTGTGTGACGTAGGGTGGTTGTAAAATCTCCATCAGTGGAGATATTTAAGAACAGGTTGGATAAATATCTAACAGTGATGACCTAGACAGTGCTTGATCTTGCTGTGAGGGCAGGGGACTGGATTTGTTGACCTCTTGAGGTCCCTTACAGTTCTAGTGTTCTATTTCACTTATTTGAGCCTCAGTTTCCCCATGAGTAAAAAGGGAAATTTCCGTACTTCAGAGTGAGATTTGCAAGGTTAAGGTCACTAACATTTATGAGGTGCTCATTTAGTTCCTAGACAAACCCTATAGAAAAAGAGTATACACATAATATTTGAATGGCGTATCTTTCTTCAAGTTCATAACTTTGTTAATTTCTAGTCAAAATTCCTAAGGTAAGATTTGCAAAATTTCATATTTCAAATCACAGCTCAATTTAAGCTGTCCATAGGAGAGAAAACGTAGCATATTTTAAGAATGGGAAGAATGTATTTTTATGCTGTCAGTAACTTAAAAGCAGATGGACTCAGCTAGCTTAAACTTTCACACACAAAAAATCATATTCAGACTGAGACCAAGCATGGAACATCTCAGAATAAAATGGCATGTGTTGGAAAGTTCTGATGAGTTCTGACAAAACTACTTTTTATAACACAGCAACACTACCTCTGAGCAAAATAGGTAAGGGAAAGAAAATAATTATGTATAAGAATAGCAAGTAAGGGACCATATATTTCCACACCAGAAACACCCTAACTACATTTGAAGTCTGTTAGATAATACAATGGTGTATTTTGGGGAGGTTCTGTTGCTACTTCTACAGTTATCTAGATTGGGTAATATTTAAAATTAATATTGTTTTTTTTCAGCCATTTAAAATTATCAGTAGATTCTAAAACACAGAATTGCATAGATATTTATTAGTGGTTGCTTTATGATGCCTTTGCATTTATGTGTGCTTGTTCTTAATATAAGAAAATTTAAAAAAAAACCTTAGAGAGAGCCAAATAATCTTCATAGAGCGTACAACTAAATCAATCATTACAATTTAATCATCAGGCACCAATTTCTTGCTCAAGCCACTGCATGTAACAGATATTCTGAATCTGGGTGGTAGAATGACAAGGGCCTGATCTTGATCCAGATCCTATCTACAGAGCGCCAACACAGAAATCTACTAGGGTTCCACTTAGAAAGTCTGCCTGGCACCATCAGGGCATAACTGATCCATTTACATAGCATGTAGCAGAAGCATAACTGACACGCAGCCTGCATAATATGGCTTTGGTTTTTTGCCAGGCAAAGTGAATTGGTCAGCTGAAGCCCACCGTTACCATAGTTAGGTTTCAGTGCTCAAGTGTGAGTATCTATAGCTGCGACAAAGGTTTTTGAATCAATGACAACACTTGGACACCACATCTACACTAGGGGAAAACTTTGAAATGGTCATGCAAATGGCCAAATCAGACAATACTAATGAGGTGCTGCAATGAATATAGGGGATAGGAATAAGGGGATTTCAGCATTTGCAGGGTCCTTTCATTTCAGAGTCTCATTAGGATTCTCTGATTTGGCCATTAGCATGGCCACTTCGAAGTCTTCCCCTAGTGTAGACATAGCCAGAGTCATGCAAATGTCAAAATGTAAATGCAAAACAGAAAACATAAGGATACAAAAAGGAAAAAAAATGACTCCCATAAATGAGCTTATTTCATACTTCACTTGCAATATCAGCAAAAGCCAGCAGGTTGTGCTTGTGTACAAGTTTTCTTAATTAAAAAAAATTATTATTTGATAATGCTGTCATAAAGCTGCCTTTTCCCAAAGGCCATAAAATGATAGTTTTACCCTAAAATATTATCACCCTTTCTTCCTTTGTTTTACTGAGCTGTAAGAAGGGAACATAGGCTAAAGATTTTGCCCACTAATAATAAGTTACTGTGGCACATACAGAGCAATACACAGAAAGTCACGTTTTATGTATTTATAACACAATCTCCCATATATTTAAACCTTTTACTTACAGATAAGGTACATCCACAGATCAAAGAGTTCACTTCATTTGCATTGCCTTAATTGTTTTATTTTTTTGTAAAACGAGCTGCCTGGCTATGCTACTTGAGTGAAATTGTAAGCACATCACGTCTTTGAATGGACTTCACTTAGCATAAGGTGCCTTCCTGAAGGAACGGATACAGCAGCCAGTTAAGGGAACTGTTTCAGCCATGAAGCTCCAAAAAGAGATGTGCTCTGCTAGAATGCAAGGCATTTTTAAAAATGGCCAATCACAGAAGCTTCCTGATGCTATAAAACCAGGATTGATAATAATCCAGATTAATAAAAATAATAATCCCCAAGGAAATTTGCCTGTTTTAGCACAGGCTATTTGTTATCTTACTACAAAGCAGTCAAGGTTTGGGTTTCCCCCTGCCCCCCAAGTCAACTATGAAAAAGAAAACAGAAAAGTCTCAGTTAAGAATTCTGTCTTGAATGTTTGATGCAGAAGTGTAAATGTAGGAAACTGGTTCCACCTTGTGCACGTCATGTCCCCTCAGGTGAGAAGTTACACTCATGTCATGCACCAAGATGCCAAAAAGTATAGTACTGAGGTCACCCACAGCACTTTAAATTTTAAGATATTGATCAAATATTAACTTAACTAAGTAGGAAGCAGTGGACAGAGACTCAAAATCTGGGTTCTGTTTGTGACTCTGTCATTGGTCTACCGAATAACCTTAGGCAAGTCACTTCATTACGCTGTGCCTTAGTTTCCTTGTCTGTAAAAGGAGGATAATGTACTGACTTTCTTACTAAGGTGCTTTCAGACTTATTATTATTATGCATGTGTATCACTTTACTCATGTGAGTCATTCCACTGACTTTTCATAGGTAACATTACTCTACTGCATAAGTGCTTGTAGAACTTGGTATTAACAATCACATCACCATATGAGATAGCTATTTAGATCTCTCTTTTACAAAAGTGAGATGGGATGGATAACTTCTTAGAGGAGCTACTGTAACCTGTCCAGGGCCCCACAATATCTGGAGCAGAGCAAGCAATAGGACTCAGCTGGTTCCCAAATTGTTGGCAAATCTACTAATCCCCACAGCCTGTTGGAGAAATTTGATCCCAGTGCAGGTGGCCCGCAAAAAGGCTCACGTTCACTTAACTCCTCAAATTAGCATCTAAGTGGCATGTATTAGTGGCTTGTCAACTTGGTCATGCCTGCCTGCAGAGGGGGAATTTCACTCACCTAGTAGAGCATTCTGTTCACAAAAAAGAAAGGTAGATTTTTAAATTCAGTGGATTGGAGAAAAGCAAACTGCAGATCTTGCTCAGAGCAGAAAGAAATTTTGACTGACATTTTAAAGTGTATGTTCTTTGTAAATGTTCCACATAGCACCGGAAATTAGGAAACCAGAAGAAAACCACTCCATTTCCTGTTACCAGACTTTAGTTTCTCTTATAAATGACACACATGGCCACTGAAATTGGTCAGTCTTGAGCCACACAAACAATCCGCCCACACAATGCAGGGAGGCTCCAGCTGCAGAAGAACCTTACATTTAAAAAGGCAGATTGCATCAGAAATAAGTTGGCCTTCCAAATATATTCACGCACCCCTCTCCATATGTCTAAGTATGATACCCATGCAATCAACTGCATTTATCTTCCACATTTGACCAATTCACCTGTACTCTGCCCTTTAATTTCACCACTCAGGAGTAATTCTGAAACTTGGAGTAGATTTAAATCAGCTCCATTTCAATGTGTACATACATGTACTTCAGCAGTCTGCCATAAAAAAATTTATTTTTCCCCAAAATGGTAGGATTTCTCCCTCTCCTGCAAAAATTAAATGTGTCTGAGACACAAAGGAGTCAGCCCCAGACCGATCACAACTGTTCAGGTCACTATCTGGTGAAATAAAACAAAACATTGCTTTGACCTACAGAGTGCTGGGATGCAATCCCATCTGAGTGGATCACAGCATTCGCTCCTTGTCCTGGAAGCTCATGAGCTCTAGATCTTGGCAAGAGAGAGACATCCTTGATTTAGTGACAAATGGATTTTAAAAATCACTCAAACTGTGGCATTCTACTTGTCTAGTCTCTCCAAGGCCCGTATAGTGAAGAGATGGCCCTCATGGACAGAGGAATAACAAGGAAGCCCTTTTTCCCCTCCTCGGTCTCTGTCATATACATGCACTTAATTCTAAAACATTTTTAAGTTACCCTCAATAATATGTGAAATAACACACA
The DNA here is from genome assembly GCF_033958435.1 of Carettochelys insculpta. Lineage (NCBI taxonomy): Eukaryota > Metazoa > Chordata > Testudines > Carettochelyidae > Carettochelys > Carettochelys insculpta. The sequence goes on along the minus strand of NC_134139.1, from coordinate 92,118,210 downwards.
TAGGTAGGCTAATATACCGGTTGCTTTGGCACCCATTTAGGATCCTATGCGTAATTCTCTGGATACTTTGCATTTTAGAATAATGGTGCTGTTCCAAATTCATATCCCTAAACCTTTTATGCAAACACTAATGACCACTGAGCAAAGAGCATATAGTGATGTAATTAATAGTTACATACACCACTGACGTAGATATGCTTAAATAGGATTCATCCACTCCTGTACCCTTTCTCATTCTAAGATTTGAGATTTTTGAGCTCTCACTGATGCAGTTATTTCAGCTTCAGATGGAAGAGTTATTTATCATCTAAGAAAGTTGGAATGTTTTCCCTTAATCAGAAAACGTCATTTGGTTCTGATTCTATCTTCACTTAACATTCTCCATGCTTTCCATTTCCTCCATGTCTTGGAGGCTCAAAAACCATCTGAAGAGGCAAGAGGTGAGTTCTGATTGCTGCATTTATAGGTACAAAAATTTATTTTCTCAGACCCAGGAGTTTTTTGCCTGAGATATTAACTATATTAAAGTTACCTTGTGCTTATAATTTGCTGTTGTATTTTAAGTAACAGAATGCTGTGACCCACCCTCCACGAGTTGCTGAAAAGTCAACAGTTCACAAATCTATTGGCCAGTGAACAAGGCAGAATTCCAAAACTATTTCAGGCTGCATGACCGCATTACAACCAATAGTACTGCATTTATCAGCCCAAGGACATTGTTGTGTTACTACAAATTATACAAACATGTACACGTCTCCAATTCTACATATGCATACGCATGCCTTCACACTGATTGTAAAACAGTATGACTAACTGGGCCAAACTGTGCTCCCATTTACACAGTGTAAATCTATTTCAACCAATGGAGTTACTCTGGATTTGCCAGGATGTGAGGGCTCAGTCCCAGAAGCTGCTGACTGCTCTAGTTTAGAAACACACTTGAATGTGCAGGCAGTGCAGGTGGTTAAAGCACATAGGAAAGTGATCAGCAACTTGCAGGACTAAGCCCTAAATTACTGCAACTTGGCTATTTATTTATTGATTACTTAGCACTAACAACAGGTTTAAAGTTGAGATGGATCCAGTATATTAATCCTTATGTTGGTTCCTCTGAGCATGAGGACACCACAAATGGGTTGACTTAAATTATTTGATATGGTGCCAAACACAATCACTCTTGCATGTCTTCATTTTCACATCTCACTGGGCAGTTCTTTTGTGTGTGTGGGAGGGGGTAGAATTACATCAAGGAGTCAGACAACTAGGTGTATCTACCTTCAAGGTTTTGCTAGAGATGATTGTAAGATTGAAAGTGTTTTCAAAGCAGGTTCAATCAAAAACCAGTAAGAACTTACGTGTGCTACAAAGTCAATTCAGTCAGGAGGCAACCTGGCTCAAGGCTTGTCTGCAAACATCTAGTTCATGGCAACTATGGAGTATAACTATACCATGCACTAGGTGGCCACACACAGACTGAATGGACTCTGTTGCTGTACAGTAGTGCTCATTGATGTACAGGTTGAACCTCTCTAATCCAGACCACACATCCAACAAACTCTGTATCTGGCATGATTTTAGTTAGCTGGTTGAACACTAATCATGGGTGTGGCCAAGTTTCCCATGGTCCCAGAAAGTTTGTTCACAGCCACCAGTCCTGGCTCTCAGTGTTCTGTGCTGTCATTTAGCTGTAATTTACCCCGGAATGTTGTCGAAGAGCCCAATAAGCAGTGGAAGTGTTGGTAACATTAGTGTTAGGCAATATCAACTTCCTGGTGTCTGGCAAATTCTTTCCTCTGGCACTGGTCAGGTCCCAAGGGTTTTGAAAGAGAGAGTTTCAACCTGCATTCCAGTGAGTTGCACACTATATCAACATATATGTAAGCCCTCAGTTATTACCGATGTCCACGGGAGTTGAAGGCACAGAACCCTTCTTAAAATTAGACTCTCATCATGTATCTCTACACCTCTATCTCCAGTTGAACAAAGCCAGATTACAGATGAAAAATATACATATATACACATATATAAGCCAGCCAAGAGATAATAATTAGTTTGGTGGGTAGCAGGCACATAACAGAAAATTGGCAGATTTGCGGAAAGAATTCTGACCAGGACAATAAATATCACTAAAAATCTGCAGTTTTGGCCTTCGCTAGAAACAACTGAAAATATGTGCTTAAAGTCTAAAAGTATTATATTAAGGAATCCCTTATTGTAAGTCATTATTTTCTTGATTTATCCTACACAGAATTTTCTCTTATGTTCCTCAAGTATTACAAACCTCTGGCTGAAAATGTCAGCATACAACTGGCAAAAAATAAAAATAAAAAATAAATCTTCTGGACTGTTGTTTAAAACAAGAGAATACATACGCATGTGCAGGCGTGCGCACACACCCAGACATACATATCGAGACATAAAACAAACCTTCATTATGTGACAGTTAAGAGAGTTCAAGAGAATGGGCTGGATGGTAAGGCTGGTTTCAGATCTACTTTTGTCACTTAACGTGCGGTTTCCATAGTTTAGGAGGTTGAGTTTAAAAGGTTTTGTGGTTTTGTTTTTAACAGATATGCCCAGTGATTGTTTCACTCTCGTTCTCTGATTCCTACAGCATTTCTTAACACCCAGTTCCAGTCCCCCAGATGGTCCTTGTTCTCTAGCTATGGCTCTTGGTAGCCCAATACTAACTGACTCAGCAGTTCCACTTCCTAGTGCTGTGCTGCAGTGCTAGTATCCCAGAGCCAACTCGGCTCCCTAGTCACCGCACCCAATCAACCCATTTTTGCCTCCTGTGCCTTGCCAGCCCTCAGTCCACTCTTCTCCCTCCACTAATAGCTACAGCAGGGAAATCCTGCTTCACTGGAACATGTATAGTCTACCTGCCCAGGGCTCCCCACAGCCAAACTGTAGTAGATTTACTAGCTGCCAAAAGTGCCCTTTATCAGTTCTCAGAGCATCCCCTCTTCCCAGCTTCCTTCTCCACTCAGTTCCTATACCCAAACCATCTCTAATGAGCCAACATCCCCTGGATGTTCTAGGATACAGCTAAGTGTTTAGTGTTTAAAATATTAATTGCTTAGTAATGAGCCATCGCCAAGCAATTAAAACTAATTGCTGAGCAAGTGGAGGAGAGTCAACCTCCCTCCAGTGAAGATCATTAATATTTCTTTTCATAATCGAAATTCTAAAAATCCATACTGTGCATGCAGGTGGGTCAATATCTCCATGTGCTTCTATTTTTGGTATTTATAGTGTATTCTGTTTTAAAGCTAAATGAGAGCAATAACTCTTGAGAGTATCTTTATACAGTGGGTAACTGCAGTGCATCTCCTTCACACCCGAGCATTTGGGTATATGTATCTTTAAATGCTAATTTAATAAGGGAGACTATTTCTTAGAACTCAGTGACTTTACAAAGCTTCATGTGTTCAGAAGTTCAAATAAAATCACACTGCACCTGGCCAAATTGGGAGTTCAAAAATGTATCCTATGCTAGAAACTGAAGGCCGAAAATTATAACATACTGCAGCAAATATATTACTTTTTGATTAACCAGTGTGCTAATCAAAACTATGCCATCTGCGGTTATGAAACTCTCTCACCTGAGGTAATGGTCTTACAGAAAAATATCTTCCTACCCTAGAATATGTAGTGAAATTTTCAATCCAATCCCACAATGAGAGCTAAAGGCAGAAGTGAGGTGGCCATTGGAGCTTACAGTGCAACTCTCAATGTGCCTGCAACCTTAGGATGATATGAATATGAATTTGCATTAATTACATTTGAGTATGAAAACTGAGCAGACATTTCTCTTGAAATCAACAGATGAACAATCTCAGCTACAACATGTGGTCCTTTTTACAGTAGGAAATCCACAGTACATAAATATATAAATAAATGACAAAGTACATGGTCATACATACATGTAAGCCATCAAGAGACATATATATTAACAAAAATATAAGCAACTATGTTTTGTATTTTTGGATCTGCCCAGCTCTGTCACTACCTGCTAAATGTCATTGGGCAAGTCACAGTCATCTTGTGCCATGGTTTCTCCATCTGTAAAATGGAGAAAATGACACTGATTTCCTTTGTAAAACATTTTGTGCTCTACTTACTAAAAGCACAATATAAGAGCTATTATTATGTCTAAGAATTCAAGATACACTAATACTTTATTTATTCAATCCTCTCAAAAATATGCAAGCAGAAAAGTGTCCTTTACTCCATAAGAAAAGTTGAAACTTGATGAGACAGAGTTTCCACATGCAGAACAAATTTATTTGTCAGCAACACATTAAGAGACCTTCTCGAGATGATGTAGGAAAACAGTATCTTGATCTTGTCCATACACAATCAGGAAATATATATGGCGTCCATTGACTGAGTGCCTCGAAAATTATTTAAAATTCAGGTTTTTGCAGAATAATTATCCTAGTGGTCACCATTTTAAAAGGTTATGCAGTCTAAACAAGTGAAAGTAGAGATAAAAGGCTGGCTGTAGTTAGCTTGAAGAGACAAGTGGTAAAAGAAAGGATTGTATCCTGTTAGCAATATCATAGGTTTTCCTTAAAAAAAAAGTCCTTCTATCAATAGGTTACCTGAATAAGATGGCCCCAAAAGGTCTAGTATCTACAATATGTACATTCCTCTGTGACCTTCAGGTCTTTGTGTGCCCAGTTTGCCATTTAGGAAAGATGGTCCATTCCTGAATGTAAATCCATTTCCTCTCTACTTCATATACAGTTTGCCTCAGATGTGTACCCAGACAGGGCTTCTTTTGTGATTTTTGAGTTCCATTTGATTGGCATGAAATGAGTTTGGAAAGGAAATAATGTTTTGGAGAATGGGTTGCTTTCCTTTCAAAAGGGATGATACACACACTTGGAAAAAACAAAACGTGCAACTGTAGTAGCATCACCAGGCAAAGAGGTGCAGGGAGGAATCCCATCATGTACTTCAGGGTCCACTGTCCTCGGAGAGCATTTTCAATTAAAGAAAGTTGGTGAATTCATTTATGGTTCCTGGCTATTCCCTTTAGGCACAGCCAGGGCTGCCTGCTGCTGGTAGAGATCTTGGATTAACATGGTGTTTGTGTTCTTCCATTCTCTATATTTCCTTGCTGTCAGCTCTGGATCATCCAGCAACTGGTTAATCATGGCCAGGTCATGCTCTTTACACTAGTAGGAAATCAAAAGGATTAATACAGATATACTTCCATACAAACTTCACACTGTATTTTCCTTAATAAAAACTGTAGGAACATTACTGGCCCAGCCCCTAAGATAATTGGCAAATTGTCCGTCCTGGCAGTGTGATCTCCTTTTTGAATAGGAGAATTTTCAAACACAGCCCATGACAATTTTTTTTTTCCAACTGAAGTTATGGTTCTATTTACACCTGGGGATTTCAACTATCCCAGATATTTCACAGGCTCTTTGTACAAAAATCTTTAGATAAGAGTTACATGAAGAACTGGTCACTTTTCACAGAAATGTTAAATTTTAAAGAAACTGCAGCAATTAGAGCAACTCAGACACGGCTTTTGATGAACATTCCTTGCCTACACTGTAAATACCCCTACTTTAAATCCTAGATGTATTAAATTAGATGTAATCCATGCTCACAAAGAGTAGCCATTAGACCCTACTGTGAGGTTTACAAAGCTACTACCTTTATGTTAACAGTCCTTGTTCCTTCAGTGCAGTAAGCAGAAGCTCACATTTTTAGGCCTAGAGATCTCAGTTTTGCTCCTCACAGAGAATATGAGCAGAGACATCAGCACATGGAGAATAAACACCTCAACATTTGTTCTCTGTTTAAGCAGCCCGCCAACATTTCCTGCTTGGACAACATGCAGACAAGCCATAGTCTGTAAAATTGTAGCTTCTTTCAAGCCACTCACCTAGGCTGTGACTACACTACATTCCCCTTTTGGAAGGGGAATGCAAATGAGGCTGATTGGAAATGCAAATGAGGTGCTGATTTACATGTTGCATGCCACATTTGCATAACAGCATCCACTCGCTGTTCTGAAAGTGCTGTTTTCAGGGGAAAAAGCAAGCAGTGTAGATAGGGTTCCTTCGAAAACAAGCCTGTGTTCAACAGACCCCTTCTTCCTGAAAAATATGAGTGACCTAACCTTTTGCTCTCTTGCCTTTGGCTGTACTAGGGGAGTGTCCATGTGATGGTGGCTACTCTGCAAAAGCCTCTCCCTTGTGTTTAATCTCACACCCCCATGCAGTCAGAGCAGCCATAAGAGTACTTCTTCTGTGGCAAATTTCTGAAATCACTGCCTCCTCCTGGATGTGATACAACAGACCCCTCCAATAGCCTCTGTGAAGCCCCTCTAGTCAGCCCTAGGTAAGGGTGATTACACAAAGGAGAGGACAGTAAGACAGAAAATGTTTCAGGGTTAGAGGATGAGACAAAGAGTGTGTAAAGGCAGGTTATATAGCCCAGAGCTTTCTAGACCCAAGAAATATACACAAAAGTAGTCTTGATCCGTGGCCTCAACAATTTTCCTGGACAGCCTGACATCTGTAATCTGTGGACCAACTGGAACTAGAAAGCTTGTTAAAAAGGCAGACTACAAAGGTTATGAGCTAGACAAAGGGATGAGTAAGAGAACAGCAAAAGGCCCAGGACAGAGAACTAAACACAGGTGCTGCTAATGTAGAAGAAGGGACGTTTCCCCCCCATGGGGAAATTTTTTAACTGTGAATTTTTCTTAAATATCCCTGGAGCACAGCTTAATTTCCCCCATTCACTTAGTATGTGAAATGCTCTGCACACTGCTTCCTCCTCTTCCTAGCCACCCACAGCATGTTTTGCTAATGATATTCTGCAGCAGGAGCAGCAGTGATTCATAGCTAGAGATGCACACTCACTCAAGGTTAGTAGAAAGTCCAAAATAAGAATCCCAGTCAGCTTTGGTATGTTCATAAATCACTCTTTTTAAAGCTAATAAAGGTTTAGTCAAAGCACAGCAAATACGGATTAGACTGTAAGACTTCCCTGTGTTCTGTATTTGCAATAGACCATGCAAGGTTAATTATGTCCTGCTTCATATAATATTAAAAAGAAATTACTTGAAAAGCATACTTTTCTTCTGATGCACAGAGTTTGGCATTTTCCTTGCTATGAGAATGTGCTGCTGATCCTAGCTAACGTAAACACAATTGCTTGAAGAATTCTATTTGTCTCCATGTGAAATTCTCTAATGCCATATTTATCTTGTCGACATGCCAAATTCTCAGTCTGAATAAAGCAAAACTCATCATATTTTCTGCATTAAGAAAAACATATAAGAAAATGACCTTTGTTTTCTCAAATAATGTTAGAAAGCCCCACAGAAATAAAAGTCTGAAATTATGAAGCATGTTAACCAGTGACCACCCTTGTCAAGTCCATAATTTTCTCATTTATTTACCTAGAGGGATTTGAAACCCCCTAGGAAATAAATGAAAACTCTAATAGCATTAAAGTTTTTACTAAGCTTTCCATGATTCAAATATGAAGATTTACCACTAATATGGGAGGTACCAATCCACTGGCACTAAGCAGTTCTGTTCATTCCTTTATCAGTGATACACATCACACTGGAAAAGCCATGTAACATTTTTCTGTCTCTCAGTTTCCTCACCTGTAAAATGGAATTACTGTTTATCTATCTTTCAAGTGTGTGGTGGGACTTACTTCATTAGCTATTGGAGATCTTCAGACAACAATTGCTATAGAAGAATGGTTTATTCTCAGTCTCAGAACAACTGAACTAGCAATAGCATGGCTGAGAACCTCTGTATGAATTTCTCCAGAATAAATGTGCCTTAAAGCCAAGTAAGAGCATTTGAGGTAACACTCAGTTCTTACTTCTAGTGACAAAAAGCAAGAGGATGGAAAGCCAATTTTTAATGTTCATTCAAACCTCTTTATTTACAGTTTCATTTTATATTAATAAGTTCTCTCTCTCCTCCAGTATCACCCAGCAACAGGACTAGAAACTCCATGAGACACAAATGAGGCTCCAGGTGAGCCCTATCCATCAGAGCACCTCATAATCTATTTATTTATCAGACCCTCCAAGGAATGCTCTAAGAAACCCTGTCATCCTGTACTCAGGGTAAGATTCCAACATGGAAGCAGGATGCCTGTGTTATTAAAACTATTTTAGTTCCAGGATGACCTTAAAATAGCTTTGGCACATCCTGTGCATTCAACAGTAATCGCTTAAGGAAAACTTTCTTGGCTTAGGGTCATTTGTTTGTCCCTTAGCATCAGTGCAGACCTGCTCTCTCTCCTTTGAGGCTGCCCCATTCAGCACCTTCACCAAACATTCGCTGAGTGTGTGAATTTTACAATTGACTAAAATATGGTCCTTTTATAAAATTCCTTACATCTTCCTCCAGTCCAGTGGTCAGACTGAAACTACAGCAAGAACAGTTCTTTCTGAACTTTTGCTTCCGCTCTACTTCAAAATATAGCCACAGAACACAGAGGCACGAAAAAGTGAAATATTATTGCAAAGACTTAACTAAATAACACTCACTTGGGTATTGGGGTGAAGCCTAGGACTGTTTCATTTTTAATTCAAGTTGTTGTTTTTTTTCTTTTTACCCCCTTTTTTTCTTTTTTACCTCCTTGTGTCATCTCACCTTTAATGTGCTATTCAGCATTCGGATTTGGTGGAGTTTCTCATTAACGGAAGGGTTTTTGCTCCTTTTGACGAAGGACTTCCTGAGCTCCTTTTTGGTTGAAGGTCGACGGTCCCCTATGGGAGACAAACTTGCTTGTTCTAATGACTTGTAAAGTCGCTCCATTTCATCTTCTGAGCATTTTGCCTGTTCTGTAAAGAAGAGTAAGAATAAAGACGACAAGAATGTGACTATGACTGTGAGTTACAGTGGTGCTGAATTCAATTAGTGGAAAGGATTTTAACAAAGTTAAAGTTACTGTATTCTCAAAATAAAAACAGATGGCAATTTTTCAATAATGTATACAAGAGAAAAAATAAGTAAGTGCTGGTATTGATACTTCCAGCTTCTGTTTCAACAGTGGCATGTCTGTTTCTTGAAGTGAAGAAATTTTATGTTCTGAATGTCTCTATCATGAAACTCAAATCAAGTGTTAACAACATTCATGGTGAGCAAAAAGAAACTTTGATTGTATCTGCTCCCATTCAGCTTTTCTCTTCACTCTGAACACTGTGCATCTCCTTGTACACTTGTTCCACTGGTCTCAATCTGTTCCTAGAAAACAGAGCAAATTCTGCTTGGTACAGCAGCACATCTTGAACTACCATTTTGTAGTTTTTAAACACACAACCAAAAATATTTTCATGGAGGGAATAAAAAAATGGGAAATTCAAGAGTCACGAAAGATGTTTCTGAGATGCTGGGAGAATACTTGAACATGTGGTCACATTACATAAAGTTGCTAAATTTCATAGACTGACTGTGGCATAGAATTCCTCATGGACACGTCACAGTGAATCCCTGTTTATCCCTGTTTCAATTATTCCTTTCAGCCTGACAGTTTCCTAGTTGCAGCACCATCTACTCTAGGTGGGCACACGTGGAAGAAGGAAAGAGCAGCTTGGAATTAAGCCAAAAGGTAAGACAAAAGCGACCCTGGATAAAAGGTAATTTTTTCAAGACACAATTTAATATGAAAGCATAACCAAAAATACATGCCAAGTTTTAGAGGAGTTAGGCTTAGTAAAAGGGTATTTTCAGTATAGTAATCTTGACTGCTGACTCATTTTGCCACTGATCTGACAAGGCCAGAGATTTTTGGACATCAATTCTTACTACAAGCTACAAATTTTAGGCTCATCTAGTTCACAAAATCTTGCAGGAAAAGAGCCTGAGTATACTGTTTCTTTCAGTGATACTGAATCCTTTATTCAGCGGCGGGACACAATTCAACTTTATTTCACTGCTTTTTTGAAGTTAATTCTTTCCTTTCAGCCTATCAAACTATCTTCTCTTCTAGAAAATCTTTTCTTGCCTGAAGGAACGGGTTATACTGACCTACCCCTACTCAGCAAACCCCCTCCACACACAGAGCGCTTCATACAAAAGGCTTCATTTTATGACGGACCAGGTCTCTCTAAGGAAAGGATTAATTAAAACTGCCCACAAAGATCCTTCTTAGATCTCCATGATAAATACCTTAAGGAAAAGCACAGGCTTTTTGGTGATTCTTGCCATTAGAAAGCAGCTTTCTGGAAGATGAAAGAGTAGGGTAGGAGCCAAGATGTGATCCTAAGAATATCTTTGTTTGGTTTTCCTATAGCTCGCCTGACCAGAATGTCTAAAGGCCTCATCCTGTATCTGCTGAAGTGAATAGAAATCCTTCCATTGACTTCAATGGCCAGTGGATCATGCACCAGATGTTGATGTCTACTACTACTACTACTACTACTACTTAAGCCTTGTACTCCACATGGAGCATAGGTCATCTACAAGTCTCTTCCACTTCACCCTGTCTTGGGACAAAAATGTTGAAGTAGTCTAAAAAAATCTCTCTCGGGTTCTAAAAATAATTTTTGCTTTCTTTTCCCTCTCTTTCCCTGTTTTTCCTAATGCTTTTTAAAACTCTTTGGCTATACTGAGAAGAAATGAGCTGTATGGTACATCTACTATATATTCTAGAGCATTTGTCTGTTTAATCAGGAACTCCTCCTAAATAGCATGAAATAGAACCATCAAATTTTGTATACAGCTTCTTCTTATCATAACTTAAAACAAGGTAAGGGTTTGGTTGTGCCAGAAAAATGGGATGCACCTAGAATGGGATTGTTTCTCATAAAACCAAACATAAAAGAGAGAGAATCACCAAATCAAGTACAATCCTCAAAACTGACATAGGTGAGCAAATGTTGAAAGAGACTGAACCAAGATGAGCCAGAAGAAATAAGATGAACCTGGAACACAATTGCATCTCAATAAAGCTTACAGGAATGAGGCAAAATGGAGAAATGTGGAGTAATGCTCTGTTATGGCACAGCTAATCAATGCTTAAGATTTGAAACTAGAAGAAAACGTTATGGGAAACCAAATGGACTATATCCCATTTTTATTAAAACATCATGAATGATAAGAATTTATGGGAATGAAGAGAAAACACTTGATGGAATTCACATTTTTAAAATTTACTTTAAAAAGGAAAAATTTTAACAATCCCCATTTTAACAAATCCAAGATAATAATTAACTTTATAAAAATAACACTGTTTTTTTGAAAAACACAAGAATTTTTTTAAAAGCCCCTTAACTGAGTTAAGAACCTAAGCAATGCCAGGTAAATTTTCTGGTTACACATTTTGTGTTCCCAATGCTCAAGACATATGTACATTATTTTTACACATTTTTAAGTTACTCTGCAAAAATAAACAGATTGACTGTACCTTGCCTGGAACTAGATATAGATTGTGGCTTTGGTACAATATTTAGGTGAGGGGAAGCAACTGCTGTGTATTAAACGAGCCACAGGAAACAGGAAAAAATGCACGTGCTAAGCATAATACATGGCAGTAATATTTCCTGAAAATTGCTGGCTCACACTGTGAGTTTCAGAATTATAACTAGGTTCCTTTCTGTTTATTGTGGAAGAAGCAGTTGGGAGGGGTGGTGTCAACACTTGGTTCTATTCATGGCAGGGTTGTTTCTGAGGGTAGCATGACACATGGAGATCATAAATGTAACATTCAATTTCAGAGTGACGATAACAATTATCAGGTGCATAAGCAATTCAGTAGGAAAAAGTTTATTTTATTAGCCCTATGCAGCAGCCCAAAACACACTCATCAGAGACAAGGGTTCAACCAAGAATTAGTTGAGTTCATGGAGGAGAAGTCTATCAATGGCTATTAGACAGGATGGGCAGGGATACAACATCATGCTGCAAGCGGCTTAGCATTTGTTTGCCAAAAGCTGGAAATGGACCGCAGGGGGTGGCTCACTTGATGGCTGGTCTTTGTGTTCATTCCCTCTGGGACACCTGGTATCGTCCACTGTCAGAAGACAGGATGCTGAGCCAGACAGACCTTTGGCCTAACTCAGTATGGCCATTCTTATGTTCTTATATAGAACATTTTTGAAGCTTCTCAGTGGTCAACAATGTACTATCGGGTTTCTGAGGAGCCATCCATGTCTTCCATGAAAACCCCTCTTCTGATTTCTACTTGCTGACATCTTATAGACCAAAATTCCTTTTCTTAATAACAATTAGTCTATCTTATAGGGCAGCAAAAATCATTAGTTCCTCAGCCAAACAGCCAGTTTTTAAGCTCTTCGATCAATTCCCCTTTTCATACTGCCCACAAAATGTTTCAGTTGGAATGCTACTAAAACGCTCATATGGTCAAAGGCCACAACTGCTATTTATTTGAGAGCTTGGATGACAGTGAGCTGATGAAAATTCATATTTAATCAAATTACTTCATCAATTCAGAACGGTTAAGACCAGAAGGGACTATTAGATCATCTCCTCTAACCTCCTATATGTCACAGGCCACTAAATGTCACAGTCTTATCCTGTCTGCCTATCTCCTCAATTTAAACCTCATGATACAGTAAGGGAGGTTGTTTTCTGGACAAAGCTCCATACAGTACCTCCCAAGTGACTAGCACTTTGAAGGACAGGCCAGAATTTTTAATTCCATTTCCAAATCGGTCCAAATATTTTGGTGTCAAGATTCACAGAGGAGAGAAGATGAAGGTTGTGAGATGAAGAAAGAGATAATTCTGCACCTCCATCTTGTGGTTCCCTCACTGTCCTCCTTATTTCATCTCCTTTCTCAGATATGACTGGAAGATGCCACTGTCTGTTTTCAATTATAACAGAAGACATGGGACTTGTGCTTAAGAGGGAACGAGGGAAAGTCAAAAAAAATTTTGTTAATTTTTCCTAAAAAGGTCTGTTTCGAGGTTTTGATGATGTCCCAGGGAATTTAATTACAGCTCTCTCTCAAAGCCACAAACAAAAGAAGCTGGGGAATAAATGACTAAAGACAGCAAAGGTTAAACAAACTGGCCCCAATGAATGCAAGAGCTACAAAATTCAACCTTGTAAAATGGAGAGCCAAAAGAAACAGGAAAGTTTTGTCATTACTTACATTAAATACAAAGCCATTCACCCTATTTGTACTTTGTGTTAAGAACAGAACCAATTTTTAAAGAACTGTAACCTGTCGGGGAGTTGCTCAGTTAAAAGCAAATTTGCAAAGTTCTGAAAAATGTAAACATAAATTTTCAGTTTAAAGCTTTGATCCTTTTCTACATCTGTCAGGACTATCAGAATAAAGCTCAGGCTAGTCATTTCCACCTTCAGGACTTCCTACCACATGCAGCACCAGGTTCTCTCCTGCAGCAGAACTCCACTAAGAGAACTCTGTTGGTTATCTACAGCCAGAATCAGACCCTTTTACACAGTCAAAGAAGAAAAAAGTCAAGGCGTACTAGAGAATCCAGCCCATGGAACTAAGATCAGAGATCGGTTAAACCCAGGGAAGGGAATGTCAATTCCAAAGACCAAGAACTGTTCAGATCCAGATCTCATTAGCAAATTCCTTCCCACTCCTGCCAAAGTTCAAGGAGTTTGAAGAATAGGCTCCACTTTTGCACAGTCTCTGCTTACAAGCATGTGACAGAGCATCAAATGTTTAAGATTAAAATGAAGCAGCAGAACCACCACCATGAGAATCATTCACTGGAAGAATTCCTTGCAGTAAGGCCATTAACCTCAGCTAGCTGTAAACCCTCAGGAAGTGCTCTGGAAGAAGGATGTTATTGCTGTTGTAGAAGAAATTTTTATAAACATAAATAAATGTTTCCATTCTCTTGTACTAGTGTAATATCTTCTGCTTCCTTTCTTTCTTTGTTGTTGTTATTATTTGTGGTTGTGGTCATAGGCAAGCATTGTGTTCCAACAGTTGCCAAAGAAATAAAAATACAGGGGCTGGTTATGGAGTATGTATCTTGCTGCCAGGGAGGAGGAAAGCAAACCCCAGGATACAGAGCACGTAGTCAGATACTTGTTTATATGTTTAACTAACTGGTCTTTACTTCTCTGTTTCGTTATGTCAGATGGAGTTTTGATTCCTTTGTCTTAGGTGCAGCAGGCAACAACACTGCAATATTAATTGCTATAAAAAGCAGAAGATAGAATTGTCTTCCTATTTCAGAGTGAGAAACCAGTCACATCTCTCTACAGAAAATATTCCTTTATATCTTTCTCTTACCTCAGGTTTTGTACCATAGTCATCTCTACAATATATGAGCTTTCCTCAAAATACAGAGTAGTGGAGATTCAGTGCTAATAATAATTTTTAAATGTGCAAGTCTCAGACTATTCAGCAGTTCAGCTTAAATGGAGTCTGAACATTTAACTGCCATTTTGAAAATAGAGCACAGGTTTCTTTCATTTCTTCTTTCCCTTTGTCCATGTAATGTTGCTTCCTGAACATGATAGTTATTATCACCCAATGTATGTGCTGGGTCTGCTGAATTCTATTCTCCAAAGGGTATATCACAAAACAGGGACTCTGCTGGTGTCTACAGTTGCTCATTCATATTCTTATCAGCTTAGTGTTACACAGATGGTTTTCTTTCCTGCAGAGTATTTTTAAACTAGTGTTGCTGTGTTTCTCTCTCTCTTGCCAGTACCTCAGTAAAACAAAAAATTCTTGTTTAGTTTTGAATGCCCCCCCCAATGTTTAATTTTTAATCTGTTTTTAATCGCACTGTTTCTCTTAATCGCACTGTTTCTTTGTCACCTGTGGGCAGGCCGGCTGACGGAGGGTGGGGAGGCAAAGGGGACAGTTGGCCCAGGACCTGAGCTTTCAAAAGGAGCCTGTAACTCTTGATGGCTGTGTGCCCATACCATGATCCCACACCAGACACCCTACAGTCTGCTCCCACCTCTGGACACTCCATCTCAACCCAGGGAGCCCATTTCCTTGCACTTTGTGGTAGATCTATCAGAATTCAGTGGTTTCATGACCATTCTGATGGTGCTGGACTGCTCTTCAACAATGGCCCACTTCATTCTTATTTTGATTTTACTCTCTGTAGAGGAAACCACCCAACGTAATCTGTTTTCAAGACTGCCCAGGTCATGTCACCTCTGAGCAGGGTCCCCAGTTCACTGCCTGCTTTTGGCATGAGGTCTTGTGTCTATTAGGGGTCAGCAAGCACTTGTTCCCTGCCTGCCATCCTTAGCCAAAGGGCCAATTGGAAATAATCAGATTGTAGAGCAATACCTTTGATTCTATTCCAATCAATATCAGGATGACTGGTTTACACTATCACCACACACTGAAGTCTTGTACAATAATCCAGGCTACGCAATCAAAGGCTACAGACTCTACTTTGTCAACTATGGGTGCCACCCCGATTTCATCCACAGCCACCAACATCCTCCTGCACCTGCCTTCATCCACTTTGGGCCTTGTGCAACACATCCATCACATCCAATAAGAGGTAACACTTTGAGAAGATGGAGTAGAACTACAAAAATCAAATGGACCACCATAAGCAAAGAGGTTCTTCCTACTCTGTAGGACAAATGTCTGACTTTCTATAGCCAGGACAGACAGACCATCTCGGAAACTAGGTCACTGGTTCCTTGGCCCATGCCAGATTTGGTGACAAATCAATCCGATTACATTTGAGTTCCATCTCCCTCAATCTCTTGGACTCCACCTTGTATTCCATGTACCATTTGTAATACCCTACACTGAGAATATATTTCCCCAGAAAGCCCAGTCATCATCCCTTCTAGTGCAAGTACAAGATCAGGAGGAGATACATTGTCCATAAAGTCCTCAATTCCAAGTTCAACCTGAGTAAATTGTGGTACTTAATCAACTGGGAAGGTTATGGTGCAGAGGAATGCAACTGAGAGATAGCTGAGAACATTCACTCTCCTGCCCTGATTTGGATCTTCCATAAAACCCACACTCAGAACCCTGAACCTATGTCACCCTGAAGGCAACCCTGGGAGAGTGGATATGTCATGATCCAGAAGCCTTGAACTTTGGCCCACAGAGTTCACAGAAGCCAACACTCCCCCGACAGCCTACTGATAATGGCTTACCCAGGACCCATGAAGCCCAATTCAAATTTGAGGCTTCCCCCCTGAGGTCCTATTGGCAAAGTCCTACAACAGCCAATTGGCCCACTGGATTGATTTAAGCCAGCAGCAGGAACAGCAAGCTGTCTAAACAGCTGAGACAACCTGTTCTGTGTGCTTCCACTACCACCACCCCAGCTTGACTTCCTGGCACCCCAACTCAGCTTGACTCTTGGCTTCTGACTTGTGATTCTGATCCCAGGTTTGTCTCCTGCCTCTAAGCCCTTGGTATCCTGACCTGGCCTGACTCAGGTTACCAACTCAGGGTTCTGACTGCAGGTTTGTCACATTTGACTCTTGACTTCCATCCCAAGATGGTGGAGTCTTGCTCTGATCATGTGACATGGTCACGACAGCTGGTTATATACCCAATGCATTGTACAGACATTTACTCATCAATCACATTCCACTGGAAACTTATTTAGAGAAAAATTAAAGAGAAGAGGAAAATGCAGAATTTATTTATGCAGCCCTGCACGGAGATGCCTCTCTGATACACTCACCTTTGGATAGTGTTCTCATTCCCACCAAATCTTCTGGTACAGGTAGGTGATCTCTGCTGCTGTCTGATGAAGTTGTGTCTTCACTTAACAAAGAGTTCTGAGATCCATTATTAGACTTGAGAAGCCGGCTTTCTGCCATTTCATTAAAGTCTTCCATTGGATGATCACCAGCATTTATCTGGACACAGAAGGATAAAGGTGGATCGACCTCTTCTGTGGCAGAAGAGATGTTAACTATGTCAAGCCATGATTGTCTCTCTGGATAAGCCATTTTGGCTAGCAAGGAAGAAGAGGAACCTTGGGACTTCATGGTGCTTTCCAGGGAGGAGAGAGAATGGGATGCTTCACTTGAGAGAGGCGAGATGAAGCAGGGCTGCTGCTGAACCTGTTTTCCAGAAAAAATCCAGAGGGTGGAAAAACGTTATCCAATGCCTCTTTTTTCCATATTACAATGGCAATGAAATAGAAGACAGCAATATATTTGTACTTTGTCAAGGCTGTTCCACACTCTAGCACTTTGAGTGCAGAAGTTGTGGACCTGCAAGAACTTTCAAGTACCTTGCCACTAAAGGCTTCTGCTTAAAAAACTCCCAAGGTCACAGACTCCCTGACCTTGGGTGATACACTTAAGGGAAAAGGGGGGTGGGCATCCATCAAGTATACCAGGACGCTGCTTGCCCTTCTTTGCGGTCTTCACCATTACAGGAGAGGAAAGTACACACAGCTCGAATACATGTCCCTCACTCCTGCCAGAGAGGCATAGAGGAGTCATTCACACTCCCTCATTGCTCCCTAATAGTCAGGGGACCAGAAGGAAAAGCAAGAAGCATCCTGGTATGCACAGCTGCTGCCTCCCCTCCCTTCCCAGAAATGGCGCCTGTGGACACGGTGCCACCACCCAAATGCAAAAAGCCCTTCTGAGAATCCCAGAATGATAGAATCCCAGGGCTGGAAGAGACATTTGGGATGCTCCCCGTGGAGCATCCAAGCTCTTAGCCTCCCTCAAGAGAGAGCCTGAAAACAAACTGTGATTTCCTAGTAGCTGCCCTTTCAGCCTCAGGCACATGCACACAGAATCTCCTACTTTCAAGGACACAGGAATCAGGTCATAGTTTTAAGAACGCGATTTTTATTAACAAAACAAAGATGACGTAGTCGGTGACTCCACCTGGGTTCCATGTGTTACAGAGCAACTGAAAAAGCTAAGTTAAAGAAAATTCCACAAACCAATCCCAAAATCAAAAAAAAAAAAAAAAAAACCTGATTGCTTGTGACTAAATATCCCCTTTTTGCTCATCTATTTACTGTCTCAGGTTTCTCTCTTGAAATTCCATACCTGGTTCCTGGCTTAATCCGTCTCTCCCAACTCACCTGTGTCACACAAAAGACTGCAGCAGACAAATCACTGCTCCAATTCAAAAATCCCACTCTCTCTTCCCATTGGTTCACATGGCTGCCTGCCTGCCAGTCCTTCCTGGAGATTTTCAGGCACCCTTTGTCTCTGGGCTTAACCCTTTACACATAGTTTGTGTAACTGTATGTCTGGGGCGCCTACAAAAAGTAGTACCCTCCATCCATCACCTATATATGTAGGTTTGTGCAAAGTTTCCCATGTTTTCAAAGCATATGAAGAAGTGCATTGTCACAAATTAAGAACTTCTCCACAGACTCACTTTCATACATACCCCAAGAGTACCTCCTCTTTGGAAAATGTGGACAGATGGCTTTCAAATACCTGCCATGGCCTTGTCTATACCAGGGACCTGTTCTGCTTAAAGCCATTGGTTGGCAGTCATTAGGAAGGTAGAAATGGTGCAACTTCCAGTGTCAACATGCACACCCCTACATGTCAGTGAGACATACCCCAGTTTGAAGCAGGGGACAGCACCAACTCTACCAGTGAAATGTCTGTGTTTTGGGTTTGGACTCCATGGCACCTCAGAACTTCAACAGATATTAGTTCTTCCAGGTTCAATGATCTGTGCTGTGATGACTACAGGTATCTGACATGCTTTAAGACTTGCCTACAGAAGGCATCTGCACTATTGCATCTAAACCAGTGGCTCTAATCGGGTCAAATCCCCAATGCACAAGGGACGACAGGCAAGGATCTGCACAAGAAGCTACTTAAGAAAGTAAAAAGTCATGGGTGAAAGGCAAAATATTGTCATCACTCCAAAACTCCTAAGACAGAAAACAAAGAGCAAGAATAAAGCGACCACTTATTGTATCTATGGTATTTATTATATTTATTAATGAACTAAAAAGGACAGGGTGGCAAAGCAGCAAAGTAGCAACATTTGCAAAGGATGAAGTTAAGATGGTAACGCCCAGAGAAGACAGAGGAATTTCAAAGGGGCAACATGCTAGAGCCAAGGTGGGCAATAATTTTCACAGAGGAACCCCTCCATGAATTTTGGTACTGGTCACAGGCCACCTCTGAGCCTCTTGGAAGGAGCAGGGTCTTGGGCAAAAGAGTTGGGGCTGGGGGCTACAGAGAGAGACAAAGAGAGCATGCGAGTATCACAGAGAAACATTTTGTGTGAAAGAGACAAACTGTGACATAAATTGAGTGTCTGCTGCAGTGCATATGTGACCGTGACTCTGTGTGTGTGGCACAAACTGGGTACATGTGACAGTGACACTGAGTGCATGTGCTGGGTGATGCTGGATAAGTTTCTGAGAGAATCCACCCTCTGGTCTTTAAGGGAAATCAGTCCTGCCCTGTTGTCTTTTCCCTCCACCCAGTTGTGCTCTGCACTCCTGAGCGAGTCACTTACCAACCACGCATCAGACAAACAGTTCCACTGTGTGTCTCCCTCTCCCCAATCCCTTCTCTGCAGAGATGGGGTACAGGGGCAGGAGATCACCCTGACCTCAGCACTATCCTCTCCCCTCCAGCACAGCTAGTAGGAGGATGCTAGCAGCTGCTCAGCTGCAGGCAGAACAAGGTAGGGGGAGGGGCAGCTGAAAACATGCTGCTGGCTGTAAGTATGAAAGCTCTGCTAATAATCTGCACAGACCTGAAAGAAATGCTTGGCAGGCTAGATCTGGTCCCCAGGGTCGATTTTGCCCACCTCTGTGCTAGGGGATGAAAGTCTATGTTGATAGATGCAAAGTAAAGTACATTGAAGGGAAAACTGTACTACTCATAGACCTCCCAGGGTTTTAGTTGTACTGAATCAGCTCACAAGAGGGATTGGAATATCACAGTGAAAACATCTTTCCTCAACACAAAGCTGCAGTCCTCAAATCAAAGAAGATGTCAGAAGGTATGAAAAATATGGCTGAGAAAATTTTCAGAAAATATTGTGCAAGTGAGCAGAGTGATCACCGTGTGCAGTACTGGTCACTCCATCTCACAAAGAAACTGCGGGGGGTCAGAGAACAGCAACAAGAATAATAAGGAGCATGGAAAAAAAGTCTAATATGAAGTGAGATTGTGAAGACTGTCATGTTTTAACTTAGAAAGCAGATGAAGAAAGAGGGCATGGTGGAATGGCATCCATAGCCTTTGTTTGACAAAAGCTGGGAATGAGGGACAGGAGAGGACTCAATTTATGATTACCACCTAGAGCACTTGGCACTGGCTATTGTTGGAAGACAGGATACTGAGCTTGACAGAGCTTTGGTCTGACTCAGAATGGATGTTCCTATATTCTTATGATAAAAATATATGGAGCAATGAAAGGCACAGAGAAGGCAGACTGGAAACTTTTTATTCCCTTTCTCTTGACATATGAAGAAAGGGACAGTTAATGACAGTAAAAAAGATGGCAAATTCAAAACTGATAAAAGGAAATATTTTCCACAGACAACACCTTTAGACTGTGGCATTTGCACCGAATGGTGTGGACACTAAGAAATTAGCCAGATTCAAAGAAGGACTAAATGTTTATATAGATAAAAACAGAATCTAACATTCAGGGAAAATTAAAGACTATTGGAAGGGAGACAAAACTACACATTTCTGGGTTTAAACAAACCTCAGAGTATTCAGGATTAGGATTGGAAGCACATTATCTCACATCTACTAATTGTGGATGCTTAAACCTTTCTCTAGAGCATCTGGTACTGACTATGGGCAGAGACTAGAGGGCCCACAGTACTGCGGCAATATGGCGATCTTATGTGGGACAGGCTGTTCACCCCATGCCAGAATGTATGGGGTGAAAAGCAGCCTGGTGAAGCAAGCAGCCAGTCAGAGAGATGCTGCCTGGAGTGACCAATCTGGGCCCTTCTATAAGGGGGCGCTGCAGAGCCAGAGACAGTCAGTGACCACAGGAAGCCTAGGGAAAGAGGACTGTATTCCTAACAGTCAGCAGGAATGTAGCTCTTTGAGCAGAGTGGCTATTGTCAGGGACTGGGGGAACTCCTTTCTACGCACTGGGATATGCTAGCTGTAGGTCTTGAGAAGAGGGGGAAGAAAGTGCTGGAGCTCTAGGAAAGTAGCCCAGGAAATGGAAGGAGTGTTGCTAGAGCAGTTTAAGAGAGGCAGGAGGAGGCTACTATCTATAGAGTCCCTGGGCCAAGATGGAGAATAGTGTGAGGGCCTGGGTCCTCCCCCAGGGCCCCTCAGCTGAAGTGGCTGGACTATAAAACTGGGAGATACTCTCCCCCCATCTCTTCTCCAGAAGGGGGAAAACATGAATACTGATGTGGCCAGTGGACTAAGTCATGAAAAGGATTCTCTGAATCCTGGACTGGGGTTGGTCTACAAATGGAAACAAGGGTGGCAGAGAGACTACCAGGAGAGGGCGCAGCAGCTGAGAGTAAATCTATGGGACAGTGAGCAGGAGGCACCGCTCTGGCACGGGGACTACATCACACTGTTTTCCTAAAATAGAATAGATAGCTGTAGTGATGAGAAGAGAGATCAAAACTGGGAGCACTGAACAATGTTGAAGTTGGGTTGCTATGGAAACCTGCTTACTAGGCAAGACAAATAAAAAAACAGGATCACATCCTCAAATAAAGGACTCATCTAATTCCCTTTTTAACACTATACCAATGATCCACAGATTAACAGGGTATCTAAAAACCAAATATAACCTTGTACATTTCCCTGCACAAGCTTTTGTATCTTAGCGCTGCTGTCCGTTGCACTATCTTCCTCCAAATTAAGGGATAAAGTCAAACATAGTTTCCTCTTGTGGTGCAATTGCTAATCTTTTTTCTGAAGACAAGGCATGTTGATTTAAAAAAAATACCTCAAAAACACTGGGTAGAGCTATGAGAGGGACTGATTTTTCAGTTCACTGGCTGGTCTGAAAAATAGGGGGAAAAAAGTTTAGGTCTAATTGAAACGGAAATCTTTCAGAATTCTCAATGAATCAATTAAGATGAAACAATTATCTTGCATGTCAGACAAAGTAGCTCATGGTGGGTATTTTTAAAAAGAGGAAAGGAAGAGCTAGATTCACAAAACTGGAAGTAGAGCTACCCTTATATGCAAAAGCCAAGTGACTGGGGTGCTTACCAGGACTGGGGGAGATCCAGGTTGAAATATCCTCACTAAAGCAGATATTTGAAACTCAGCCCTTCTGCTTTCCAGGTGACTAACTTAACCACTAGGCTATCCCAGAGTGGGTCTCTCTGAAGCTCTAATGCTAAAGCTATTATAGTTTGCATAAAATATTAATTGGGCCAGAGAAAGAGAGTGGGAATAACTCTAACCCAGGGGTTCAGGTTCTCACCTGAGAAGATCAATGTCTGGGCTGCACGGCTTGCTGCAGAGTAGGGATGTGAACCTCCTTCCCTCCCGGCTGGCACCACCCTTTGCTCTAGTTCTGTGACTGGAAAGTAAGTCCCTTTCTGAATCTAGTCCCAATACTGAAACCTTCCACTGTAATAATGACAAAAGAGTTTACTTTGAAATTTCCAAAATTTTGGAACAAAGAGCAGTCAAGTAGCACTTTAAAGACTAGCAAAATAGTTTATTAGGTGAGCTTTCGTGGGACAGACCCACTTCTTCAGACCATCTGGTCTGGCTATGGTCTGAAGAAGTGGGTCTGTCCCACGAAAGCTCACCTAATAAACTATTTTGCTAGTCTTTAAAGTGCTACTTGACTGCTTTGTGTTTTGATAATGTATAGACTAGCAAGGCTTCCTCTCTGTTACTATTCAAAATTTCAGGTTTTTTATTTTGATGGAAAAAATTCATTGACTTGAACAAAGTCTGAAGTGTTCTGACCAACCCACACCTGCAATAATTAAAAAAAAGTCACTCCAAAGTTTCCTCCAGCTCTGAACCTGGGACACTGTTTGCAGCACCGACTGCAGTCTAACTCCACTGCTTTTTACACTCTGGATATGTTGCAATCTTTGGACATCAGCAATGTTTTGTTTAAAATAGAAAAGCTTTACAGATACATAGCAGAAATACAAAGGACATAAAGATGGTCATAAAAATCATCTGCTAGAATCCCAAGTTCCTTATGGTAGCTCAGGAAATAAAGCCGATAACAACCAAGTCAGAAAAGTTCCTCTTCCCCAGAATTTAAATCAGGAGCAGGGAACTTTTTCCTTATCAGGGGTCACTAACTCCCCAGAAAAATCAGTCACAGAGGACACATGCAAAAGACACCCTTAATGATATGTACACTCTGCATTTGGGTGAAGGAGTCTTTCTTTCCCCTGTGTATTAAAAAGACAAAGGGTGAGGGGGGTGACAGAGGAAAAAACTCATCTAGTGCTCTGTTTTTATTGATTTGAAGATGTTCAGTATTTACCTAAGTCACCAGAGAGGCTCCTCTGGACTTATTGCAATATTCCATATACTAGTATATCTCCATTTTAGAGATATTTTTAAAAGCAGCTATTTGGCCAAGGCAATCCTAAGGATCCCACTGCAGATCAGTGAATCTTTAGGGTCTCTTTTAGAGGAAAATTACTGACATGAACCACTTCAACGTCCTCCGGGACCTCTGCAGTCTATCATCTCAAGTTAGCTGCTGTTTGGGGGGAAAAAAAATCCATTCACCTGTGGGAAAACTGAACACACATAGCAGCATACTTCTGCCCTAATAGTTTGTTTTCACAGCTCCCCTTCCGATAGCAGTCTTATGACCAATCACGTTTTGTCTTTAACTTCTCAAATGGATTTTGGGTTCGGGGAGTACGAAGAGGCAGCTGAAACTTTAACCTAGGAAAACAGCACAACCCTTACTGCTCTAACACACACCATGACCTGAACGGACAGGCTGTGGTGTCTATGGAGTTTCAGATGCTGCTTCTGACCTTTGGGGCCTCAAGTGGACTGGGGCCTTCTTGCCGGAGGAGCCCTGTTAAGATTGCAAGAGAGTAAGTGACTTAGTGTGCTGGATCAATTAAATTTACCCCATCCAGCTCTTGTGGAGACAGACCCTCAGAAGCCTAAGTCCCATTTTCAGAAATGAAGTAGATACTTAGGAGCCTAAATCTCACTGAAATTCAAGAAGATTTAGGCTCACAAGTGTGTTACTTTTGAGACTGAATTGTGTTTCTAAGATAAATGTTACTTCTAATAAAAAACAATTAAAACCATGCAGCTAGAGTATGGACTCCAAACTAGGGTATGTCCAGAGAGCAGATTTTCATATAATGGCAGCCAAAATCTGGCCGACTTCAGGGATTTATAGCATGGCACAAAAATTCTACATGGAATAAACACATCAAAAACATTCCTTCACATCCCTTACCCAAACCAGCTGCTCCACTTCAACAACTACCCCACTATGAGATGTGTTCATTTTTTTCTAGTGGTTCTGCTGCTCCAACGGCTGCTTCCAGAGACACGGACTTTCTAACGCAGGAGTAGGCAAAAATCAGCCCTAGGAGCCAGATTTGGTCTGCCAAGCATTTCTCTCCAGCCTGCCCAGCTGATTAACAGAGCATGCATACTTACAGCCAGCAGCATGTGTTTAGATGCCCCTCCCCCCTGCCTTGTCCTGTCTGCTGTGAAGCTGCTCCCAGGATCCTCCTGCTAGCAGTGCAGAGGGTGAAGGGACTGGAGGGGAGAGGGTAGTGCAGAAGTCAGGGTGTTCTCCTGCCCCCATACCACATTGCTGCAGAGCAGGGACTGGGGAGACACACAGCGGAGCTGCTCTAGTCTGAAGCATGGATGACAAGTGACTCACTCAGGAGACAACAGAGCAAGACAGATTTCCCGTAAAGAGCCTGAGGGTGGCTTCTCTTGGAAACTTACCCAGCAGGAGCCACCACACACACTGTGTCACTGTCACGTATACACAGTCCATGCCACACGCACAGTCACTGTCACGTATACACTGCAGCACACATTTCATCTGTGTCACAAAGTGTGCCACGCACGAAGTGCTTCTCTTTCACACACACACACACACACACACACACACACACACACTCTCACTCTGTCTCTCTCTGCATCCCCCAGCCTCTCCCCCTTCTGCCCAAGGCCCCACCCCTACTGGTGGGGGGCCCAGAGCCAGCCCACAACCAGTACCAAGTTCATGGAGTGGCCCCTCTGTGAAAATTATTTTCCATCCCATTCTAATGTGTTGTGAAGGGCTCAACCCCTGCTCTGTCTCAGGCCCACCTCCCCCAGCCTCTTCCCACCTCTGATCTGCCTCTGCCTTTCCTCTTCCCATTCTGTTATACTCCCTCCATCAAGTGCACCCCACCTTCACTCCTCCTTGCTAGTTCCTCCTACACATGGCTGAAGAGCTGACCACCACCGCGTGGGAAGGGGCAAGGATGGTGAGGAGGGCCACCCCTGGGGGCTCAGCGCCCGCCATTTTTTCCATAGCCCTAGCTCAGCTTTCTGTACAAGCAGTCAGTGCCTATGATTCTCTCTGGCGACTTGTGAAATTTTGGCCAAGGAGAGCTTTGACGCAACATTAACAATAACCAGAAAACTGCGGGTAGGAGAGATGAGTGCCAGTAACTGCCCTGCCTATAGACCAGCTCTAAAGAACAACTAGGTTGCTTGGCAGGTATTAGGCTTGTTTCCATCAGGCAGGTGATGTGGGGGTGAGGGAGAAGAAAGCTAGAGGGGGAAGAAAGGAAAGAGAAGCTTGATGAGAGGTGAGGTCAAGGAAATCCCCACAACGCCCATCGTGCTTGCCCCCTCCCACTCCACAGCTTGCTAAAATCCTGAAGCCAGCCTGACTCCTGGTGCAGTTGATTTCACATTCAACAGAACACACAGGGAGGACACACCCAACGATGGCCTTTGCAGTAATGGAGCGGCAAGCTGCTGGCATGCCAGAAAAGAGAATATTAAAAATAGTACATGATAAACCCACCTGTGGCAAAATGCAGAGATATTCAAGCAAAGTCTCGGTAATGAACATGAGGGTAGGGCTACAAAGTATGGTAACAACTCATTTCCTTTAATGCTGGCTCTCTTGAGAAAATGATTCACCGCAGTCTAAAATTGAAGACACTTGACTCATTACTAGCTTTTGGGGCAGAATAAATCTTTTGTAGGATCTCTGAGCTTTTCATTCTCTCTGCTATTTATCATCAGTAGATCACATTTAACTTCCATTTAGTGCAAGGAATAAAAATAATCTGGAATTCTACATGCCAGTGAATAATGCATGTTCCAGGAGTGCCAGGTGGGTTTGTTTTACAGCACTCAACCTTTGAGAACAGGTTTAGGAGGAGAAGTGCAGACGAATTTATCTGACATAATGGAGTATGTGACATACAACCCCAACTTTATAAAAGCAACTTCAGCTCTGGTGCAGGGTGCCAAACAGACATCCCTGCAGACAGAGCCTCTTAGTTCCCACTGAACAGTACTTTCAACACCATAAGCTTCACTGACTAACCCACATGCCTCCACTTGTTCATGAAGAACCTCTAAGGGGAGTGGGTGTTTTATACTTAGGAAAAAATCAATAATGGAGCCACTTAGTGCCAACCATGTTCATGTTTACTGTGGTGTGGACTTCAGTTTACATGTTACTGGATTCCTTTTTGTTGTGAATAATTCTTATTTATTACTGATCTGGGGTAGATTGTTTAGATTGCAGTAGTGCCCAAAACAGGTGTTTTCCCAACACACAGACTGCCATAGTCCTTGCAATAGGGTCTCTCTTTATTACTAATAAAATCTTACAGTTGGCACATGCCTGCTGACTTGGGCTTGCAAGGCTCAGGCTAAAGGGTTGTCAGTGTTTGGGCGCCAGCTAATTTTGGGATCCTCTGACCTCTCAGGACCCTAGAGTTGGGGCTCCAGGCTGATCCCAAATGTCTGTACTGCAATTAAGCAGCTGCTTGGCCCAAGGGCCAGCCAGCCACAAGGCTTTAATTGCAATGTAGACATAGCCAAAATGAGTCTAAAAAGGTAAAGAGAAACAAAGTGGTGCAGCAATGTGCAAGCAAGGGGATAAGTAACTAATGGTGGGTGTTGATTTGACTGATTTTTCTTGTTATGCTTCCTTCCCCTCACCTAACTGCATATAAATACTGTTTATGTTCATCTGTAATAGCAGCCAGGCAGGAGGGAACTGGGGAGCATTCTAGAAAGAAGCTCTGTGGGAAAAGAGAAAGAAAGAAAGAGCCAGCCAGTGTAGTTTTAGTAATACTTTTTTTCTCTTTTGGTAATTGTTTGCCTGTTCAGCGTTAGAAGAAAGCGACACTGATTTTTTTACTTTTGTGACCTACCATCATCCTCCATCCATTCACTTCTGACTCACATCAGTTCCAAGGCTTTTAGGTCCTTCTCGCAACACTGAACCCCCCCTCCTGTCATGCTAATGAGAAGCTAACTCCTCAGGTAAGGAGACAAAAATCGATAGGTTGTGTGACTGTGAGATTATTTTTCCAT
This sequence comes from Carettochelys insculpta, assembly GCF_033958435.1. Lineage (NCBI taxonomy): Eukaryota > Metazoa > Chordata > Testudines > Carettochelyidae > Carettochelys > Carettochelys insculpta. Next base: position 92,090,770 of record NC_134139.1, on the reverse strand, counting down.
ATCACAGAAGAGGAGACTCTTTGGAGGGGAATTACAAGACAGCAGAGTATTATCTTTATGGAACAGCCCAGGAAAGGCACTCAATGTAGGGTGTGCAAACCACCACTGCCCTGAAAGATGCATTCCCCCTCCAATTTTCTTTCCAAAACGATACCTTTGGGTTGATCTGTTCATGCAACTTAATCATTTTGTTCATGTGTTCCGTTCACTCTTGTGATGAAGGTAGACATGCCAGTGTGCACTGTTGAGGCAAAGGCAGACACGCCAGCACCAGCTGTCACTGCAAAGGCTGGCAAGCATGTGCACTGCCTCAAATGAAGCCTGACACACCAATGCGCAGCTGTCACCCCATCAGCTGACACACCAGTGGGCAACTGTCACTGTGAAGGTGGGCACACCAGTGTACCTTTTCACACAGCTGTGGGGAGAATAGAGGGAGGAGGCAGATGCAGTAAAATAAGACCATCCCTTTTCCACAGGCAGATTAGATAAATGCCTACGCCCAGATTGCAAATTATCAGTCAGAGATGCACCTACTGCAGCGGGGGTGATGACATTTGGGCCAGCTGTTTAGCAACTGGAAATGTACTAATTACTGTAATGCATACCAAATGAGGAGGTGGTGGCTGTGCTGTATACGGCGGGGGTGGTGTTTCTGCTGCTATTTCTGGATCTTCATGTTCACTCTCACTATAGCATTCTAGGAAGAAAGATATTTGTGGGAAAAAAAAAAATCAGACACTCATTTATTCCTTCTAGTTTCTCAGCAGTTTAAGATCATTATAGGATTATATTCAGGAACATGATGGAGCTGCCTCTGATGGCAGGGAACTGCACTCAGTGGTCCAGCCAAGAACTCCCTTCCAGCCTTACCTATTTGGGTCCAAAGGCTAAAACCCATTGGCCGTGTCTACACTAGCCAACAGCTTCGAAATGGCCATGCAAATGGCCATTTCGAAGTTTACTAATGAAGCGCTGAAATACATATTCCGCACCTCATTAGCATGCGGGCGGCCGCAGCACTTTGAAATTGATGCAGCTCGCCGCCGTGCGGCTCGTCCCAACAGGGCTCCTTTTCGAAAGGACCGCAGCTACTTCAAAGTCCCCTTATTCCCATCTGCTCATAGGAATAAGGGGACTTCGAAGTAGCCGGGATCCTTTCGAAAAGGAGCCCCGTCTGGACGAGCCGCACGGCGGTGAGCCGTGTCAATTTCGAAGTGCTGCAGCCGCCCGCATGCTAATGAGGTGCTGAATATGTACTTCAGCGCTTCATTAGTAAACTTCGAAATGGCCATTTGCACGGCCATTTCAAAGTTTTTGGCTAGTGTAGACATAGCCATTGTGTCTCAATGCCTCTAGAACGTTGCGTCCACCTTGCTATTTTATGGCCACTTGTTTTGGAATATATTTTTATCCCAATTCTATTATTATAGCAGAAGTCATGAGATAATGCTGCCATGGACAGTTTTACCAGTTCCTTTTCTTGGCACATGTGCAGCGTTCAGTCTGAAAAATATGCTGCAGCTTTTAATTTTGGGGAAGACGTAACAAGGCTGTTCCCTTCCTCAGTTGCTCTCTCTAATGTCAATTCCTAGGGCAGAGTTGTTCCCTGTGAAGGAGGCATCAGTGTTTTGGCCAAGATTCCTGGAAGAGGTGGATTGCCTACTGTGGCAAGATACCCCTGCATCTTGCCAGGGTCCCCCACCTTTCCTCTTTGGCTGGGGGTTGAGGTTGTACATACCTCTGTCTGCCTGAGCCAGTTGGTCAGTCCCCTCCCCACTAGCCACAGTCAGGGCTTTCTGACTCGACAGGGAATGGGAGTCCAAGCCCTCTCCCCTCCAGCTACTCCCTCAAGTCTTTTGCAAACACTCTTGGTCTCTGTATCTGCCTCTCCATTGTTTCCCAGCTGCCTCTTTCACTCCCCCACTTCCCTGACTGGGACAGGTTTTTAAAAACCCCGCCAGCACCCCAGCCCTGAGATCAGCTGGCCCTCACTGATTAAGTACAGCCCACTCCGCTGCTTCTACGTGGGAGCTTAACCAGCTGTTTCTCTTCTTCCCCTGGCTGGGGCTGCATCCTGTGCTGCCTTTCCCCCTTCTTACTATGGTCTGCTGGCCTGACCCTGTTACACTACATACTGTTCATGACCATCTTCATTCTCAGACTAAGGTACACAGGGCGAAGTCAACAAGCTGCACCAGGAATACGCTCAGGCCACGTCTACATGGGCAGCCTCTGTCGACAGAGGAACCCCACCAGTACCTCTGTCAATGAATAGTGTCTATGCTCAAAAGCAGATCGACAGAGCAAGACTCTCTGTTGGCAGAGAGCAACCACACTGCCCTGCCCTCCCTCAACAGAATGGCTGACCGAAAGCTCTGCCAAGAGGGCTGCCCAGGGAACCAGAAGCCCTCTCTGTCAACAGAAGTGTTTACGTGGGCCCTCTGTCAACAAAACACTGTCGACAGAGGTGCTATACCTGATCGGGTACAGGGATAAGGCTGTGACTGAACAGCTCAGTTTTGTTGACTAACTCTTGACAGAGCACTTTAACCGTGTAGACACTTGGTCAGTTTTGTCAACAAAAGCCCAGTTTTGTCAACAGAGGCTGCCCGTGTAGATGCGGCCTCAGACTCCACCTCACTATTTTTTATCTCCAGGGGAAACCGACCTAAAGGCCCCAACATCTTCTACTGCCCAGTAGAAAGACAACAACAATATAAATCAAAAGAAAACTAGCAGGGGAGTTGGTGGAAATATTCACTGGTGCCACTTGGAGTTTTTTTAAAACTAGATTAAACAAACAAAACATTCAGAAACATGGTGCAGGTTTTAACCCACATAAATTCGTTTAACAGACAGAAATTGAGACATAGAGCTTAAAACAGCAAAGCAGGTGACAAAAGAAACCTACATGTAGATGGTTCTAATTCCCACGCCCTTGCTGTAGTCACCAGTCAGCAGTGCTTCCACTGGTTTCAATACCTCAGCAGCTAACAGCACTGCAGGCTCAAACTCAGAGGAAGTGTTTATAGGTAAGATTTCCTTCTGCTTAAATGCTTTTCTGTGCTGCATCCCACGTGCGACAGTACATGCTCCCTGTACCTGTACATCTGAGTTGAACGGAGCCATCGTGTGGTTAGCAAGCATCAGTTAAGCAAAGTGTAATGACGGCAGCAGTAGTGGGTGCTGGGAGACGGAGGTGGTGACTGCCCCTGTGGTTTGACTGCCCCTGTGGAACTAGTACTCTTCACTTCCTCTGTTAATCTGTTGCACAATATTACTGTGTGCCGTTAAACAGCAGTAGCACTCATCTGGTGGAAATACCACCTTACTATGTTTGACCGAGCTCACACGAAGTTTGTGAGGTTTCTGTTTTTATTGAAGCATTTTGTGGTTTTTGGATTTTCAGACGGGTGAGAAGGACTACAAATTAGTTTCACCAGCTGGTAACAATCTATTATCACATCTTGTGGATAAATAATTGGCTGTACATTTTTCTTCTCTCTCTCCTGCTTTATATATTGAAAACTGTGGCACTTTTGGAGTTCTAACAATTTACCTGTCAGCCAAAAGTGCTGATGTGAAGATTTTAAGCAAAAGAAAGATGTCATAAACAAGCTGATGAAATGACATGCAGGGGTTTGCCAAGTTTGGGGTAGTTTTGCATATGTTTGCTTTTTACTATTGGCAGAACTAGTGCATTAGTGTATTTTTTAAAATGCTTTGATTTTGTTTACTGAAAACTTTGGCCAGCTACATATTTTAAAAATATGTTTGGAATAAGAGATTGAAATTTCATGCAAGTAGAAGAATTTAAGAAATCAAGGAATTACTGATTAACAAAGAAAATATTCTGGCTTGTTCTTTTGGCGTTTTCTTTATAAATACACACAGTGCTGGAAACGTAAAATCTTATCTATACCTTGTTTCTCAGTTTGTAAATGGATCAAAGGAGGGACTAAATGCATAGAAACCATTCTCCTCATGCACTCTCCTCCCAGAAAAGCAGGAATACAAGAGTGAAATCTAAGAGCGCCTTGAATGACGTTACGATGTGCAACACAGGAAAGAGAGAGAATGCCGAAAACTGGGGCATGCCCATAGGCAATGTGAGCAATTGCCCAAAATGTGGGGTGTGCTCATGGACAGAAGAGGACAGGCCTTTAACAACACACATCTAAAGTACAAGGGAGAAGATGGGGAGCTGTGCATTTTCTTGAAAGTATGGGAAATGCTGGACAATATTTCATTTGTTCTGACAGTAAAGTGCTGGTTACTCAGCCATCTGCTGCAGAGGTCAACTGGGTAGTTTCTCAGGACACAAGCTCTTTCCTCTGCTGGCATGGTCCTCATTCAGCTCAACTGACTTTCCTAATTTTAGTTGCTTCTCATGTTCCTAGTTCTGCTTTTGCTTCAGCTGTTTTTCCAAACCAAACCAGTATGTAGTGTACTTTCTGGATCTTTCATTTTTTAGCTCCTATTTGTTTCCATCATACTGAGAGATTGTTAATCAAATTACTGTCCTTATCTTTCAACCAGCCATTCTGCTGCTAATCTAAACAGCTCAAGCACAGCCGGACTCCTTCTCTCCCTGCCACAAGAACTAAGAGTCAATGTAGCAACAGGCTTTCTACTTGCCACAAACTGCTCTGCTTTAATACCTGGGTGAGGGGATGAAGAGGCAGTAGGGAATGTATCCATAAGTGTCCAGTTTCTGGGGAAAGTTAAGGGACCAGTGAATAGAGGTTTTTGCTAAAGAGAAGGAAGGGGAAATGCACTGGCTACTTCTACCCTAAGAGGATTTTCAAAAAAAGCCGGGAATCTTTCAAAAAATCCTGTGGTGTGTCTACACACAAAATGCCTTCTTTTCATATTAAATTGGAAGAATGCAGCATTTTTTCCAATGCCTCTCTTCTGCTCTCTGATGAGGAAGAGCAACTTTTGCTGAAAGATTCTTTCCAAAAAAAAAAAAAAAATGTGTACACTCCCCAGGGGCCTTTTTTCAAAAAGAGCAGTCGTCCACAGGACCTGATTTTTCAATCCATAGCATCTCCTGGAACCTTTTTTTTTTTTTTTTGAAAGAGCAGCTGGAATGTGGCCACTCTCAATCAAAACAGCAGATCGGTTTTTGGTCGTGGCCTTTTGAAAGAAGTTTTTTCAGAAGAGATCTTCTGAAAAACAGCTGGAGTGTACATATAACCACTGCATCCTGATCAGAGCAAAGGAGAGAGTGAGGCATCCTGATTCTCCAAACACCTCAGATTATCACCACCACTGATTTCTATCAGCACAAAGCAGCTTGCATTGCTACACCACATGGCACTGGGTAAACTCAACACAGTTAGCCTGTAAGAATGTGCCCTCTGTACAAGGTAGATCCCTTATTCACAGAAGTAGCAAAGAGCTTACAGGGAAGAATGTATCATGACCCTTTGGTGCTCATAAACAAAGCATAAGCCATTAAGGCTCTGAAATTCCCTGGGTGCAGGGATCTGTTATTGAACGTTTAGAAAGCATCATCCACAGATATAATGCCATATTAATGAATAAATCACTGAAACTCTTTTAACTCATACATCTCACAGTTGTCATGCTAATTAATGACTGTCCCTTGGTTGACTGAAATCAGATATTGCAAGGCACAGCTGGCTTTGGTGCTAGTGAAATATGAACCAGCCAATGAGCCACTAACTAAACATTTAAAGAGAACAGGGATAATATGAAATTCATACAAGTAAAAAAAAAAATCACAACGTGAAAAATGAAATAGTTTGAAACTTCCATGTAAAAAATTATGAGTGAACATACCTTCTTCAGTCTTTCCATTGGGTGCCTGAGGAATTACGGCTAGCCCCAACTTATTTAGCCATCTATGTTGTAAACAGAAAATAAACACATTTTTAGGGATATTTGTACACAACCCTGCAACATCTCGGACAGGCTTCAGATATAGTGAGCTTCCTAAACTTTCCAATTACCACCAGTGTCCTTTTCTTTCACCCGCAGTTGAAACTTCCCATAGGATTAAGGGTGGAAGGTCTACATTTCCAAGTGAGGTTGGCTTGCCTATATGTAGGCTGTGAAAAATTTCATGCCCTCCACAGGGTAGTTAAGCTGATATAAGATCCAGTGTAGACACTGCTAAACACTGCCTCTTGGAGAGTTGGACTTACAACAGCAATGGAATAACCCCTTCCCTGTAGCACCTGTAGCTAATGTCTATACACTGCTGTGCTGCAGCAGCACAGCTGATGGGGAACCTGTTGTGTTGACTCTACTTCCATTGATTTCAAAGAGAGCTGAGCGTTTCAGAAGGGGATATGGGCTCCTCACCTCACAGGCTAAGGAACAGTTTATCAGGCTACTTAGAAATCCCTCTGTTTTTAAACTGCTTCCACACAGAGCAGTTTAAACTGAACTAGGCAGTTATTTAAGAAACTAACACATTATTTATTCCTCACAGTTACACAATCTTGTGCGCTGATCAGATCACAGTGTACTTGGTAAGAGCAGGTCCTTAACTCCAGCTTCCTGATGAAATTTAAAATTGTGTAAGTAATGTTCTGCCTTTTCTAACGTCAGTTGTCTATGGCATTCTTCACTTCCTGTTCTAAACTGTTTGGTAGCATTGTTGCGTGCTATTAACAGCTGCTGTGTCTCTCTCCTTCCCTAGAGAGCTGTGTTTCTTTTGTGCATGAAGGGGCACCTGGCTATAATTTCTGTACCTTTCAGTTTATAAGTCATTGGGATCCTTTGGCCTGAAAGGTGCTACAGTCTGTAAGATATTACCTGCCCAAAAATTCATTCAGACCCATCTCTCTGTCTCGTGATACTCTGGAAACTAGCTACGCAACAATTAGGTAACACAGCATCTGATCTTATTTCCACTGAGGTCATTGGGAAATTTGGCAATAACTTCAGTAGGCGTAGGACTGGGTCCTTAGTCCCATCTCCTCCTGATCACCGTATGAAATATAGATGTGCATTACAGGCTGTCAGTCTGGTGAAAGTGGAGAATGAATTTAGGCTCCAGTATACTAAGGACCTTGGCCCTACTGAATGCATATTAATGAAGTAGAAAAGAAAAGAAATCTTAATATGTCAAACAGAAGGGATAGAGTGAAAAAAAGTCCAGCTTTAAAAGGCTGCCATCATGGAGGAGTGCAAAGTGCACATTGGTAAACACATATAGCGATATGCTATCCAGTACTCCTTTGCTTTTTTATGCTTGCTTCAAAGAATTCATCTTCTAGCACATGTACTAAATAAATGAAGCATACTACTCCCTGAATAAACCCATTAGTGGTTTAATGGATGGATGCCTCTAAGAGTTACAAACAAAGGTCCTAATGCTGTAAACATTTATGTACCTTAGTAATTTTGTACATGTGAATAGTCTCAATATGCTCAGTGGGACTACTCACAAGTGCAAACAGTTTCAGGATTGGGACCAAGAAGACAAATACCTCTCACTCTGGTTCAATTTCTTTAAAGCCATAATGAGGTTTTGTTTGTTTTGAGATGTCTCTTAGGCAACGTCTACACCAGAAGCATCTGTCGACAGTAACGTCAGTCGACAGAGTTGTGTTGACGGAAACTTTTTGACAGAGCGCACGTACACACAAGAGCAGATCGACAGAGCAATCCACTCTGTTGATAGAGAGCCATCAGACTGCCCTGCTTTCTGTCGACGTAACAGCTTACTGGCAACTCTGCAAACAGGGCTACCTGGTGAACCAGAAGCCCTCTCTGTTGACAGAAGTGTCTACACTGCATTTCTGTTGACAGAATTCTGTTGACAGGGTGTCATTCCTCAAATTTTCGAAGGATAACACTGTTGAGACAAATGCAGAGCCAGATTGCTTTATGTGCATAGCCACTCCCTGAGTTATGTTGACAGAAGGCCCCCTTCTGTCGACAAAAATCTTTAGTGTAGACACCGCCTTCACGTCTTAGAAAAATTTGTAAGAAACTGTTCATATGAAAGAGCAAACTATTTTTTTTTCGCGTATGTAGATGTTTCCTTCAGTATGAAATGAACTGAGTTTTGTGACTAAAGGAATCTTGGTGGCAGGTCCAGAGATTTTTTTTTTCTATAAACATTTGTAAGAATCAAATTTTGTTTGTTTGAATGTTCATGAAAAACAAGGGGAAAAGTGTGTGAATAATGCTGAAGCAAAATCAATTTTAAAACTTACCAAACTGTGCAAAAAGGTTTTTATTTTCTACTCCATATTCATCCACTTTTACATTCTGCATTGTCTGACTTACTGTGGCTGGGCCTTCCACCCCATGCCTCTCCCCAGGGCTTCCATCCCCCTTTGTCAGGCCCAGCAGCCTAGTCGATGTTAGCAGCCTCTGGCCTGAGCAGCCTAATCAATACCACAGTCAGGCCCAGCAGCCTAGTCAGTCCTAGCAGGTCATGCTCCCTCTTCCTTGACGTCACAAGGGTGGGGTAGGGGAGCCCAGGCCCTCCCTCTCCACTGGACCCCAGCCCAGGTCCCTGTCAGTGGTGGGTATGCCCCCAACCTCCAGCTCCATGGGGAATCCCTCCACAAAAGGCTAAGCTCACCAGGGTAACCATCTGGCTCCCTGCCCTGGGTTATGTCCTTCCCCTATTCCATCTGTGCAGTGCCTCTCTGGCTCTGGCTGCTGCTCCTCACCAGGCTGCTGCTGCTCTCAAGTGAGAGCAGCTGTTCCTTCTCCCCTGGTGACCGGTTCCCACCGACCCGCATTTCTGGCCTTTATACCAAGGCTGCAGTTGGAGCATGCCCAACAGGGTCATAAAGATGGGGTCTTCCCCAACCAGTAAGCCTGGCCCCCACCTCCCTGGCCAGTGTGGGGTGGGTACACCCCACCACACTTACATATAGCTTATATTTCCTTTGTCTCTCCTACTGTAGATTGGATGCTTCTGAAGATAGGGATGCTGCTTATACGTACCTAAAAGCACCATGAGTTTATAGGGCTCTGAAGAAATAAGAAATAGTAATAAGCAGCTTGTTGCAGAGGCACTGTGATCTTGAGGTAGAGACAGCAGCAAGTGGGACCTCATCCTGGTTCAGACATTGATCTTTGGCAAACAACCTAATCTTTCTTCAAACTGTTTCTCCAGTCTGGAAATTGGAGCAATACTACCTATTGCTCTCACTGAGGAAGGGGGTGGTTGTGAAAATTAGGGTTTGTACACTTCTGCAAGTGTAATTAGCTACAGAATTACTAGATATCAGCTGCACCCAGGAGGAGCAGGGAGCAGCATTCATATTGTATATATACCACAGAGCTGGAAGAGTCCCTGAGAGATCATTGAGTCCAGTTCCCTACACTCACAGCAGGACCTATCACCATCCCTGGCAAATTACTTATAAATCTATTTACCCCAAACAGCCCCCTCAAGGGCTGAACTCACAACCCTGCAGTTAGCAGGCCAGTGCTCTGGCCACTGAGGTGTCCCTCTCCCAAGAGCATTGTGCAGAGGGACATTAAATACCACTCTATATATCTCAGATCTAGTCTCTTCTTTAGAGTGAAAATTCTTGTGATATGTAAATTGAGGAGGAATGAGAGAGAGTGTTTGGTGGAAGAATCTTCTGCAAAGTAAGAAGATGTAGTCAAGAGGAAAGTACACAGGGCAACACCATTTTTAGAATTCAGCTGGAAGATATTAGTATCATAATAATCAATAGTGAAAGATTTAGTCTCCTTTGAGTGAGTGATTCAAATCTACGCAGCCATGTCTCACTCCATCCTCGAGAAAGATACTCTGCAAATTGCAGTTGTTCCGTAAATTTCATGATGACTTGAAAATCAAGACCAATATTAAATATGTGTATGCTCTATTGCAATGTACCTTATTCTGTAAGGTTGTACAAGAAATTTCAGTTTGGATTGTCTAATGTGCATTAAAATTTGTCAGACAATTCATAATTCACAATACAGTCCATACTTTAAAGTCCTAAGTACAAGAGTCAGAGTTAATCTTTGTAGATTTGCTCATTTATGAGGACTTTAGGAAGACTAATTTATTTTTGTGATGCTTTGGCAGATTTATTGAAAACTGACTTTATAATCTGATCCTAACTGAATCTTCATTGTAAAACAAATAGTGTCACTCATAATATCTAATTATTTGGCATGTTTTTAAACAGCCTACACTAGCACCAAGTGTTTTATCTTATATTTATCTCGAAGATAACCACTGCATCTACAAGAAAAAAACCCAAGCTAAAATCTAATAGTACTCTTGAATCCCACCCACTACGTGCCAACTGAAGAACCAACATGGAAACAAAGGAATGTTTCTAAGATTGTGGACCAGGATAGTGGTGTTCATTTGCTTTTACTTACCTATTGCTTTCCTCCACATTCTCTGCTGCAAAATAAAATGTCTTGATCTGTGGGTGGCTGATCTTAATAGCACTTCAAGAAAAAAAAACAACACATACACATACACACGCACAGAGAGAGGAAAATTTAATAATGGCAGGTAAAAAAATTGAATAGTGTGAGAAAATTATCCAATGCATATCAGTTTTGCACACCTCATTCTAATTCTCCAAAGCAAGTTATTCACCACGAAATGAATTTCTTTCCTGAAAATGCTCCATAATTTTTAGTAGAGTTTATGGGTCTGTCATTTTAGCAAAGAGACAAAGAACATGGGTGTCAAGCTAGATAAGAGGCTTATCGCTAATGAAAGGACATTTTCAGGAGAAAAATCTATTAAAATACTTCTAGCATATTAGCATCATTTTGTGGCCTCCGGATCTGTACACCTTTTTGGTGAAGAGAATGGAGTAAACAATACACTTTTAAAAATAAATGTATAAAGATATTAGCTGCCCTCTACTTGTACATGTGCTTAAGAATAAGCACTGACAAGATTCCAGCTAAAGAAAAAGTTTCCAAATCTGAATGCTCATATTCCTCAATTCACCTCTGTTCTGTTGTGCCTCGCCCCTACGCCTACCCCTACCTCAACCCCTGTAGCCAGACAGAATCCCTCTGCTCTACTCCATCTTGCCTGCCCCTCTTAGGTGCCTCGGAGCACACAGCACAAAGAGACAGCACAATCTTGGAATGTTTTAAGAGCACATGGGCTGGTGCCTCACAAACACAGATGTGCTATGTCAGCATGACCCTGGACTGAAGAATACAGATAAGAGGGCTAACAGGCTAGCTGTCGGCCTCGGGGCTTTAAGCTGCCCTTGGCTGGCATTGATAGTTGATCCGCCCACAGCTGGTCCCAGGAGGGGATCTTTACTGCCCGTGTGAAAGTTTGCGCTGTGTCTATAAATTTAGTTATCTCTCTCCTTACAAGTGTAACTGCCTTGTCAGCGCTGGCGTCACAAAGACGAACCAGTACAATTGGTACCTTGAGATAAGGAAGAACCTACATGCCCCAAGGGGTATAAAGAGGGGCCCGGCAGCCTACTCTAACTGAGCTCCAATTTCCTGTGCCTGCCGGTCAGGTAAGGTTATTGCCTCCCGAGGATCTAGGGGACCACTTTCCTCGTACAGTTCTTCCCAGGGGATTCAGTGAATGACCTTGGCCACGCCAGAGTCGAAGGAAGCAAGGGTGAGAATTTTACCTGCAATGGTTTTTTTTTTTGTGCACGTTTAATAGTAAGAGCTCTTTAGTCTGAGGCATCTGGTCCTCAAATGGGTAACTTTCTCTAATTGATGTGTCATTTGTAACATCCTACTATAGTAGCTAAGCAAATAGAGCAACAACAGTGTAACCATTAAGATTTTATCTAACTTTTCCTGCAACTGTAGCCATTAAGATTTTATATAATTCTGTAACCATTAAGATTTTCATTTCTGCTTTGTAATAAATAGTAACCGTGTTTAAGCTTCAGCCTGACTCCTTCTAGTTGCTGTCACTCGGCCAAACACAAACAAAGAACCTTAGCCGGTTTGGCTATATTCAGCCTGGTCAGTGGTAACGTGTGCTAAAAGCTGGGTGCTGAGTCGTGCTGCCTCCACAGAGCAGATTCTTGGGGCACCCATGCCCAGCCATCGGCTGACACTCCCCCACAAATGTCACCCTGTTTCAGAAGATCAATAAAATTGCCTTGTAGTAAATGACTGGAAGACCCATGGGATTGGAATCTACTCATAGTACTGAACTGAAAGCTGATTCCATTACGTGGTTGTTTGGTGGCTTACGTAAAATGAATTGCACTCAGTCCAAATACTGTCAGCAAGTGTTCACACAAACACGCATCATCAACTCTATCAATAAGTGGCAGCTTCAATGAAGAAATGTACAGCAACATAGTCTGAACTAGCTTGTTAAAATACACTGCTAAGTTAGCATAGAAGAAATTTATACTTGTACAGACAATTTTATCTCTGTTTTGTGATACTTAGAAGATTTCAGGCAACCTAAACAGACCAGGGGGCACATTTTCTCAAAATAGCTGATTTTTTTTTCATTTATAGTAGTGGCTAAAATGCTACCAAACTAGTTTGCTTCAAACATGATCACTGAAACAACCAATTAGAAATGAATTGGAAAATAGCCACAGAAGGGGAACTCTGAATTTGCGAAGTATTCACACAGAAATCCTCCTTCTAAGGGTTTCACTCGCAACAGTTAGGGAATATAAACCCACCAGGTGACTTACCACTGAACATTTCATGCTTGAGCACCTAATTGTATTCACTTAGGATATCATGCTTAGTGGTACAAATAGTCCATTGAAGCCAAAGACAACAGTCAGTACTTGCTGAATTATGTGGCTCAACAAATACCAGCTCTGAGAAAGCAGCAAGGAACTCTAGAGACATGAACTCTCATACTCAGGACATTTTGCCTCTGTTTCTCAAGAACTCAAGTAATAGGCCTTCCAGCAAGCATGCCTCAAGGAAAATATGGGATAAAGCACAGGGAGGAAGGCATTCTCTTAAAAGCCAGACAGAAAAATGTGTAGTATTTTATAGATTAAAAATTAAATCCGTGAACTACATTTAGAAACTCCTGGAAGCCATTGCAGTGTACGACGCATAGCGATCTGGGCCGCCTTAGACCAAGTGGTGCCCCAGGGAAGGGATAGTTTTGGCATCTCCTCCCCCCTCCAGCTGTTAAATAGTTAAGCCTAGAATATTAACCCATGTCCTGGGCTCTCATTTCACATCACTTTGTTCATATGTCTCACTGACTGACAGGCAACGCACCACCTCTTATAGACCTGCACGGCTGACACATTGTAGGAGGTTCAAGGAAAATGTAGTCCTCAGAAACTGTGGAATAGCTGAAATATTTTACTTCAAACAGACAGCCTATCTTCCCTTTCATGACTGACAACCAAAACAGCATCCTGTGTCCAGTGGCCTTCAAGCCTGACACTACAGGGTTGCCTGAGTTACCTGCCTCTAACTGTCTCCTGAAAATGTCTTAATGTATTATTTATCCCTATCTTCAGATAATATATCAGACTGTTTATGCTGTTTTGTAAATAAGCTGTCATTCCCTGCACAAATAAAGACTTCTGTGTGATTCTTATTCACATCCCAATGAAGAGCCCATGTAATCTAATCAAAAGAATAATCGCTGTACACACAGTATTATTTATATCATTACAGTAAAAGCCAGGCTATCTGGCACCCAGATAACCATCACATTTGGTTAGCTGGCATGCTGCAAGCTGGTTACCCAGCCAAGGCCAGCTGCTGTGTGGTTGGTTATCCTGTTGGGTCTTTGTTGGATGCCCGTTGCCCATCTGTAGGGGCAGAGCAGAGTCAGATGCCATCTCCAGCTTAAATAACCAGCACATTTTATTATTCAGCATCCCCAGTCCTCCAGGGATGCTGGATAATAAAGCTTGTACTGTATGAACCCACCCAGTTAAGAAAAGTTGGCCAATGAAGACTGCTCTTATTTGAAAAACTGTTGGAAGAAAGCCCTTAGTATATAGACATATTTGTTGTTTAATAGAGTAGCATGACCCTACATGCCATAGATTTTATCTTTATAAGGTGCACACTTTGCACAACTCCTACGACTGCTTAAATCCCATGCCAAAGTTCTCAGTGGAAGACTAGATGCTCAGTCCAGATAGGGCAGCAATATACAGGACGCATAGTGAGCAAAAAAGCCACAGCAGAAAAATGGATAAAATAAAGTAAAATAAATAATCATAATAATACTTTTCCACGTGATGCCAAAAACACAAAACCAGCTATTCTTTGCACAGAAGTTAAACCCAGTATTGGTGAAATTAAGCAACTCAGAAGTTCCTGTTCTGATAATCTATTCATGCCATTTCTGACTAGCACCACATTCAAGTCTAGCTTTTGGTGTATAAAATCTCTATTCAGACAAGCTTTGGGCTGCATGTCACACTTACTGCTTTTTCTTGCATTCACTTGCTCGGTCCACAGTGAAGTCTGGCAGGTTGATGAATCCTTCAGCTTTTTCTGCCTGCAACAAAATATGTCATCAGCAGTGAGGGGACACTGCTGCCCAAGGTCACATCAATTCCCGACAACCCTTTATTTTGTGCACACACATTTCTACTGCAAAGAGCCAGATAGGACTTGCCTTTATGTTACTGTGGGTAGCAGGGAAATCAGAAACCTCGCATGAGTTGCCTGTCTCATTGTGCTGGTGGTGCCACTACTCTGCCTGCTGTGCTAATAAGCAGGTTGTGGATGTAGATTTTGCTCCACACCCAGGTACCCTGTAAGCTGAGTTCTTGGGCAGCTGCCTAACAGAAATTCAAATGCCACCCAGCTGGCTGGCCTGGTTCCCACAGTATGTGTTATCTTTGGTGGTGCACATCCACACATGCCTCAGTGCACACAAAATTTATTCTGACTATGGATGGAAAAAATTAGTGTGAACTCTGCTCCTCATCCCGCAGAGCCAAGCAGCAGCAGAGGTGGACTGGCCCAAGAGGGGGTGGAAACTGCACCAGTATAAGGTTAGGGAAGATTATTCACTCCTCTGGAGCAACTATGCACTGCTCACGTTCAGGATTTGTCACAAAGTCACACTCTGGTTCATATGGTCAGCTATGGATACAAGCTCCAAAAGCGAAATGTAGTCTTGGGTCTGAGCGGGACAAATAGAGAGGAGGAACTAGGGGAATGCGGTGCCTTTGTAATGATCACTACTCACACACAGAAACAAAGTCATCAGCCAAACCTCCCATACGCAGCATGGGAAACTGAACTCTTAACTTACAGCTCCAAAAACCAGAAGTCTCTTCTCATCTGAGGTGAAGGCTAATGTCAATGTTGGTCAGTAGGAGCAAGGACTATATCCTTTTTTCAGGCATGGCTATTAAAAACAATCTCAGAAGGGTTAGTGCTGGACATTCAGCACAACCCTGCTTAATACACATTGCTAAAATAAAGGGCCAGAGTTGCTAGGGTTCTTCTAGTCATTCACATCATTGCCAGTCCAATTAAGACCTCTACATATCTGATTTGCAGGTATAATTGGGCAGTTAAGCATTGACAGGTGAGATTTTTGAAAGTGCTTCTCTGAGACCCAGTTTAGTGCCTGAGACACAAGGCTCCTGGGGAAGGTTAGACACAGTACCCCGACCCCAGAGTTGTGTTAAAAAAGTTGCAGCCAGCTGCTAAAATCCATCCCTATGTCTGTTTTCTTACACTTGGGCATCCTGCTCAGTCAATGCAGCTCTGAATCCTTCCCTTCCTATGAACGGCAGTGATGCAGACAAGTAAGAACCTGCTTCCATATGTGTGAGGCAAATATGGATTTGCACCTTCAAAAAGCATTAGAAATATTCATTCCTGAATTATTCACTTCCTGCCCCTCCTCCTCCCCCATATCCCATTATAATTCTGAAAACGTACACAGCAAAAAGCAGCTCAGCTACCTAAGGAGAATTCAAAGAGCAGGGACAATCGGGATGGAGCGGAGGTGCCCCTCGAACTGACATTGTTGGTGTGTGAATATGAAGTGATCATAAAAAGGAGGATATTCGCCAAGAATAGTCTCATGCTTTTATATGACAAATATTTAAACGAGAGTGACAGAAGATATTGAGAAATTAAGTGAAGAGGAAGCAATGAGGTTAATCATAGGAGGTGAGGAAATTGCAGCTTTGTGGATGGGTTTCTTCTGCAGTGAGAAATAGTGGTTTGGTGCTGCTCTTTTTTGTCTTCTCCAGATTATAATTTTAATTATCTGTCCAGGGTGCTGAGAGACTGGGATAGGCTTACTTTTATGCTTCATACGTTGAAATGTAAGTAAGTTATATTATAGTGAGAAGGGAAATCAGAAATTTTTTAGAGGGAAAATAATAAGTGGGAGGGAATTTTACTAAAATTGCGTCATATTTAAAATAGGGTAAACACCACCCTGAGGTAATGCTGTCAATTTAGCAGCCAGAGTAAACGAATGGAAAATGAAAAGAAAGATAGGAAGAGAATGAGGAGTTCCATGAAAGTGCTTTCCAGAGTTTTGGCTACTGATAGTACTAAGGGAAGAGAACAAGTTAGCGTTTCCAAAGCTCAAACCCCCCAGAGCTAAGTATATTAGATGAACTACATCTGTGTCTCCCCCCGACCACAAGCATGCAAAACAAATGCCAACATGGACAAGTACTCCATGTGATTCCTAGCACAGCACTGCAACTGTTGTTATTACATGCACCATTGGACTGTAAAGGTACACCCACAAGTCTGGTTTCTCCACTCCATCCGTCCCCAAACAAGTTATACGCTTTTGGAAATCAAGATCCAGATGATCTTTTTTAAAAAGAGACATCCCCAAGCCCCCTCTTCCCGCAACTCTAGTCACACAACTGAAATTTAAAGCAAGAATCAATGAACTTTGCAACACCGGGAGGCTCTTTGGCAGCATGATATAAATCTCTATTTGAAAAAAAAAAAAAGAAAGAAAGAAAGAAAGAATGCATATTGCCACGGGACATGGTTTTATATCTTTCTTGCGGAAATCAACAAGGTATGGTCTGTTGGTAAATAAATGCAAATCCCCAGCATTCAGAGCCATCCCAATATACTTTTTACCATTTTAACAAGGATGTTGAAAAACCAGAGAGGGTTCAGAGAAGACCTAAAAATGAATCAAAATGCCTGACACAGAGACTTTAGAAAGCTCCAGCTGTTAATCTTGTCAAAACGAAGATTTAGAGGTGACTTGATTACAATGTATAACTGCCCTCACAGGGAGGTAAGGCCAGATATTACACTCTAGCAGGCAAATGTAAAACAAAAACCAAATGACTGGACACTGAAGTCCGCTAAATATAAATGTGATTTTTAGCAGTAAGGGTGATTAGCTATTATAACCAGCTACCACGGGACACAAGGCTGCCCCAAAACAGGGGGAGCAAAACCCCCACAGTGCCTCAGGTGCAGTGCCCTTGGCAGCACCTCACTCCCGTATGGCCAGTCCTGCCCCTTCCCAGCCCCTGGCCCCTTCCCCAACCAGCCTGGGTCAATCTCCCCACCTTGACCTATGGCCAGAACAGCTCTGAAGGGAAGCGGTGCATTCTCTGTCTCTCTCACTATCTTCAAATCCAAACGTTCAGCCAAACACTCATTGTAATGCTTCTGTCAAACAAGTTAATAGGCTCAACATGGGGAGAACTGGATGAAATTCTAGGGCCTGTGATGTACAGGACCTCAGATAAGATGGTCTAATGGAACCCCCGACCTTAAAAAACATATGTATTTATGAATCCCAGTCCTAGTCCCGTCCAGCCATTGTTAGTTACACCAGTGATCTGCAGAGGGTGCATCTCTATAAAAAAGTGTAGGATATAGTAAGTCTGATTTTAGAATTCTGCAGATTGCAACTGATCCTTTTGTTCTACTGTGGGCCACTGAGTTTTAAAGAGCATCTTTCCTGTCATTCATTTAGGAAGATGGATACTTACATGCATTTTAAAATTAATATTAATATTAATTTAACTAAACTAATTAAATGTTTATTTAATGACAATAAACAGGCATTTTAAAAAACTTATCTTTGGAAGTAGTCATCTTGCTGAAAAAGTGAGTGACTATACGTGGCTTGTGAAAAATTTCCAAAATTTTAAGCTATAAAATAATTTTAAAAAATCATCACAATTAATTGTAACATTTAAAAAAGGGTTGTGATTAACCACATCATTAACCAGCAATGGAAGACCAGTTTAAATGTATGAAATAAATTTCAATGATTTTAAAATAGTGGATTTTTAGTTTTGCAATTTTAAAGCCACTTATAAAATATATTAATCATTTCATTTTCAGCCAAAAAAGAAAAAAAAAACACACTGAAATCTTGAAAGTATTTTGATTACAAAATGTCACCAGACTTAACACAAAAACTGGTGCATTGATAGTACAAACATTTTATTGGCCTCATCAAACATCATGCTTCCATTATAGTCGGGGTGTGCAGAGGGCAATTTGTAGGCATGAGTGAGAAGTTGAGCCTCCATGTCTACCACTGCTTCTCTGACAAGTCCCAAGATTGCAGATAATCCTGTAAAGTTGACCCAGGTCGGTAAGGAACTGACTTCACAGTCCAACAGTCACCAGAAAGCAATGACTTTCATCAGGACCAAAGGCTCTGATGAGCACAATTGAAGCACAGTTAGAGCAAGACTTAAGGATAAATATCAAGAGTTTATCACCACCTGGGCCTGCCAATATGTAAAATGCCCTGCACCATGAAATCTGGGACACCCCCTGCCTCTGCTCCACCCCTTTCCTGATCACACACCACCCCTTCCTCTAAGCCTCCCCCCCCATGCTCTGCCCCCTCACGCTCTCCCCCTTCCACAAAGCCCCCCTCGATGAACCAAACCTGCCCCACTCACACACTCCGCCTCTTCCCCTAAGCCCCTGCCCACATGCCACATCTGCCCCACGCACATTCCATTCCATCCCCTCCCTGCAGCTCATGCCCAAGCCCTGCCCCTGCCCAGCCTCTTCCAGCCCATGTTCTGCCCTGTCCCAGCTCTGCTCTGCTCCCACCCCACCCCCTTCCACCCCTTCCCCAAACTCCCTCTCTTGCGTGACACGGCTCAGGGGACTAGCGAGGGCTCTGGTGCTGTCAGCAGAGGTCAGGCCAGGCCCCTGCACTTATCAGCTGCAGTGCGTGCGGGGGGAGAAGCAGAACTACCTAGACCAGCCCACTCCACTCCGCCAGCTCCCAACCACATCACTCCAACCCCTGCTGCCTCCCTGCTGTGCTCCTGCCACCTGACAGCTCCTACCCCTGCAGTCCTAAGCACAACTCCCTCCCCCCGCCCTGCAGAAGGGCTGGCCCCCACCTGCTTGGGGGAGGCTGGGTAGGGCTCCAGAATTTCAAGGGACAACCCTACCCGGGCCACCTTCTACTGTTTTTCTAAGCTAATTGCTCATGACACTCTTCGAAGTCCTAGTCCCTAGCACAATGTGCACAGCCGTGGAAGACAATTTGGAATGGATACATGACAAACAGTTGATTGGTATCCACGTCCAATGAACCATGGGTGCACATGTGAGGCAGACATGAGAGGAAACAGGAGTCTAGCACCCCCATTATTTGTGTTCATTCTCCTCCTCCCATGCAGAAGCGATGCCCCACTCACAAGGTTTCAGTATGAATGCTCCAGGCTAGAAATAAAACTGCTAGGGGGCAGGCAGAGCCTCATGATGTCCTTGCTAAGTGTTCAGTTTAGAAACATCCATCTGTACAGAACAGCAACAAAAAGAGGGAACTAGACACTAGCAAAGAGCGACTCTCAAAGCTATCTGCAGTTCAGTCTGGATTCACGTGCAGACATTTGGAGTTTAATCAGACTAACTAACCAGGTCTCATTCAGGCCTTTGCACCCAATCAGATCCTTCTCAGTTTCCTTCTGCTCCCTGGCTACCTTTCCTGCTTCTTCTCATCCTTTTTTATTACACAGTCACAAATCTGGCACAGTGTCTGTTGAATTTCCTCCACTGCTGTCTTGTGGAATACTTCCAGTGAGATGTGAATGCATTTATTCCCCTTTCCTTTTTCTGAGGAAGACCCAGCACCAGCAAGATTTGAGCATGATAGTCAGACCAACAAATAGTGCCAGAGCTTCCAAGGCCTCAGAGAAGATTTAAGCAAGAGCACACAATCCACCTGAGATTGTGGAGAATATCCACCCTTATCACTTAAGAAAACAGACACGCATTCAGTTAGAGATTCCACCCAAATTATGATATTTCTCCAGTCTCGCTAGAAAAAGGCCCTCATCACTACACTGCTGTTGCTATGCTACAGTTGTCAGTGTAAAAAAACCTCTTGCATTTTAAAATAAAAGAAATGGGTCATACAGGACCATGCGTAGCCAAAGTCACTGACTAACCTCATTCATTTGAACTCGGCTTGATTCCATCCTCACCACTTTTTACTAATTTGCCAACATCTGTGAGGATCTATGTGTAGAGGCCCTTTTATGTAGCAGTCTGAGCTGCTGAGTGTTTAGATCTTAAAGTGGAAAGTTACCGGGCTGAATCCTCACAGCCTAACATACAGCTGCTGAGCCCCACCATGTTGAAACAATACAATATTCCAATGTTCCTTAATACAAGTGGGCCCAATTCTTACGTCAGTTGTGCTGGTGCAAGTCAGGATTAGCTCCCCTGAAGGTAATACATTGACACTAATGTAAAAACTGGTGTCAGATCAGAGAACTGGGTCCATAAAATATTTCAGCAAGTCAGTAAGGCCAGGTCTACACTAAGGCAGACGTTCAAATTAAGGTACGCAATTTCAGCTATGTTAATTACATAGCTGAAGTTGACATACCTTAATTGGGACTTCTATGCCATCTCCACTGAGCGGGGTGGGGGTCAACAGGAGTGAATTCTCTTACTCCTAGTGAGGGGCAGGAGTACCGGCACTGATGCAGCACCATGGGAGTACCAGGCATGCTAAATTGAACTCCAGAAGATTAATTGTGGCAGCGTCGATCTTTCTGGAAGTGAAGACATAGCCAAAGAAACCAGAAGAATCTTATTACATGCTGGTCCACAGCAATGCACCTTTATTCTGCTTCAGCCATTCACATGTAGGAGCAAGAGCGATTAAATGACCAAGGCTTTAACAAGCATTACTAAAAATAAATGAAGAGCTGGAAGCGTTCACTGAGCTATAAAATACAATAGGCCAAATACATCCCTAGGGTGACACCACTGCCATTAATCAAACTGCACCTACCATGGCTTTGACCTAATAAAGGTAAGGGAATAATCTTCTTTTGGTGCCCTTTCATTGGTGTGAGTCAGTTGAGCACTGTCTGGAGGCAGGTGCCACTGAAGCTACAGTCCAACTCAGCCCGTTCCATAAAATTGTTTCTAAAAATCAGCAACAGTTGGAGACAAAGGGACTGGTACAAACCAGGGATTGCTTAAGTTAAAAGAGCGGTGATGAGGAGCATTACATTTGCAGATGGATGACAACGAGCTGAAATGGCCCCAGAATGGGAGGAAACGTTTTAGTGGAAAACACTGTAACGTGTTTGGAATGGTTCACTAAACAGGGTAGCCACCACTTTTTGGACATGGTATATGTGGGGCGGGAGGCGGTCACTCAGGGTATGTCAACACTACAGAGTTATCCCAGTATAGTTTATTTTAGAGTTATTATTTCAAAATAAGCTATTCCGAAACAACTCATCCACACCACTGGGAAAAAACAAAATAAACAAAACGTATTCCATAATAGTGTGTCCACACACACAATAGAGCCTATTTTGGATTAAAGCCTCAGAAGCACTGCTTCCAGGGGCTCTGATCCAAAATACTATGTCTACACAGCAGCTTTATTTTGGAATAAACTTTTTTGAATTATCTTATTTCAAAATAGCCACTATACTCTGTCTATATAGGCCCTATTCCAATTTTTTTTTTCAGAATAGGCACTATTCCTCATAGAATGAGGTTTACCAATTCAAAATAAGCCATCCACTATTTCAAAATTATTTTGAAATAGCAGTTGCATTGTGTAGATGTTCGCAAAGTTATTTCAGAATAGCAGCCGTTATTCTGAAATAACTTTACTGTGTGCACACACGCTCGGTGACCATCAGGAATGTGAGACATGCACTGGAAGGAGACAGCTTTATTATCTGGCTGTCATCTCCACCTTCTCCTAAGGCCCCAGAATCTACCATGATACTGCTAGGCCTTAAGATCACCCTGATCCTAAGAGGGAGACCTGAAAAGAGCAAGGCAGGGAGAGGAAAGAACTGATATCACCACATCCACCTAGCATGCAGGATATGCGCTCCACTCCCTCATGTCACTTTCCTTTCCAGTTTTATTTTTCCTCTTTCCTATCCCTCTTTCCTTTCACTTGCTGTCCAAAAAGATTCTGGTTAGCAGGCCAATTCTAAAATGTCCCAGAGCAGCTGATAAAGCTGTGTGTTCTGCTCACGTCCCACCAGAAGCATGGCTGAAAATAGGATTCGACAGCAGAGTCAGAAGCTGCTTTCTATCTTCGTATTGCTTCTCTTCTTGTGTTTCTGTCTGCCTTTTATTTTAAAGGAAGAAAGCTTAGCCTTCAGCAATGACTGCTGCAATAAGAATTGCCCCAAACCACCTCAACTGTCTTCCCTTTTTGTGTAAAAGAACAGTTAATCGCATCTAAAAACACTCCCAGAAAGGGGTTTCTTTTATTAAAAAAACTGTCTGCCCCTAGAAAGATGTTAAAATGAAAACCTTCCTCAACACTTTACATTTAAATATTTTAGCTGTTTTCTTTGATAAAACGTTTTAGAGATTTTTAATGGTAACTGTTACACTGCAGCTAAACCCACGATCACTTGACATGAAATCCCAGGCACGCTTAACTGTTTAATGCTCTCCTTGTAAACAAGGGTTTCAGTAATATCTTAGCTCTTGTTGGGCCTGTGATACTCCTTTTTTCAGCAGAACAGCTATTGGCATTTAGAAAACTTTTGCATCATTCAGCAATTAAGCTTCTGGTTCCAAGCCGCTATGTTGTCACCACCTAATCCCCTTACCCATCCAAATTCTGGGATCTCTCAGTGAAGGGGTCTGTGAAAAATACAGTTGAAGCTTTGGTGCCACATCCATGGGACACAGGAATGCAACAGGAGTAAAAACGGGGGGAGGGGGGAGAATGCCCCAGTTTAGGTCCTCCTGGTCAGCAAGTGCATAATGCTAGCCCTGCCTGAAGGAGTAGGGTTACAACAAATAGTCTCCAGTGCACGCAGTGCCTTAGACACAAGCCATAAGCCTTCATTAAAAACCCAGGTAAAGCTTCTTAGCTAAACAGCACCAGTTCTGGGGGATTGGCTGCAGCAGAGCTCACCTAATCATGCCACGAGAAAGACAGTGACACAGTATTTAATCTGTGCTTCTTTGGCACATTTGTTATTTCTTTTCTTAATTTTGGTGGATCCCAGAGATCCAGGGACTCTCTGTCTCCATCCCAGGCTGCATCCCATTCACATTGCAATCTGAGAGGGACTACCTGGGGAAAGGGATTGTCATAAATAGAAAGGACATACCATTTTCTGTAGGGAAAGCACATTATCTGAAGTGAAAGCTGAATGTATTCTTGCCTTTAAACAGGGCAGATCTGGCCCTTTACCGCTGCACACCAGAGCAGCAGGTCACAAATGAGCAGGACCCACAACAGTTTAATTACAGAGTACTGTCTGTGAGAAGAGCAAGAAAAGAGAGAACACAGAAATGAGCTAGCCAAGCTTTAATTCTGGCACCCGCTTTCCTAGCACACCGTAGTACCAAAAGGAGAGTAAAAAACAAGGTTGAGCAAGGTTCTATCTGGAGGTGGGGAGAAAAAGCAAGTTCCCTTATTAAAATTAAGCAGTTAGTTCAGCTGAGAACATCTGGAGAGTGCTGCCCCTTCCTTGACTGCAGGTGTCTGTAAGCATCTCATATTGGCAAGTTTCTTCCAGCATTTAAGTTACTATGAAACCAGTAAAGAACACCCCTTAAAGGAACAGACCCTACGACAAACGTATGTTTCACGAGTGCTTGCAGAATCAGAAAATGGAGCAGCGAGGTTCCAGCATTTGCTCATTTTACAAGAAACCTCAGAGCTGAACAAAAATTAAATATGCTTGATCATTCATTCACCCATCAGCAAATTATGCTTCAGATCTGCCCCCAGCCCCAATGCTTGGTCACCCATACAGAGTTAGGAGGTTATTGTACTCACCAACTGGCTGCTGTACCAGTATAAGGATGACCCCTTCAGCACAAACCAGAACTTTTTCCATTTGTTGCCAATGAAAGGTCCTTTTTCTTTTTTCTTGTAGAGCCATCCCTGGTAATCAACTACGCCCAGGTCCTTACACGATATCCTCCGTCGACTCATAATAATTCCTGTGCCATTAAAATAAATGGTTCTCCTTGTTTAAATAAGCAGTACTACACAAATTAAATGCATCAGCCAACCTACATTTGTTATATTAATGATCATCCAAGTGTCTCTTAAAATGCACACAGAAGTCAGGTGGTCAGTCTATTGCACAGAGTTAAAATGAAATGTTCTCAGAAAATAATTACCAATTATAGGTAATTGTACACAAATAAGATACATAAATTACTGCAAAGTAAAACATACTAAATAAAAATAGGTCTCATCTTTCTTGCAACTGCATTAGAAAACAATAGCTCTATTTAAGTCACAGAGAAAGAGAACTAGCTTTCAACTAAATGAAAAGCCGCCTGTCTATCTCCCTGCCTCACTCTAGACTCTCTAGCTCTGTGTCTATTGACATACCACAAGGGCTTAGTCCAAATGAACAGCATGTCGTCATTTTTTTCAGAATCAATGCAAAAATAAGCAGAGTTGAAATAACAGTCCTTCACTGGCTCAACAGTGGTACAAAAACCTCAACCCTCCACAAACAAGACACACTTTAAAAAATGAAAAAGAGGAAGAAAAAGATCTGTTACCTTGACTTTCCTGTTTTGTCTTCTGACGCAAGGGAACCTGCAAGAAATGCAGGAAGGAAAGAAAGGAAATTTCAGATTGTGTTACAACATTTGTAAAGAAAGACTGGTGAGCGACTGGAGGAGGTGCTGTTTATATAGAGGATGGATTCTAAAAACCCACTTGCAGCTAAAGGGATGCTACTAGCTGAAGCATAAAACGTGTTAATTAAAACTGATATGTGTGTAGTTGAACAAAAACAAATGTAGCATTATTGTATATAAATTTATCCACTAGTGCTTCCTGTTTCACACCCACAGTCAGCCTTTCTCTGACTGCTTTTTAGCGTGAATGGTAAAATGTTCTCTGAAGTTTAAAAAAAAAAAAAAAAGTTAAGCCTCTATTGGAGATAATTACTAACATGAAGCATGGAAAATATACGTCAGGTATTTTTGTTGTTGTTGTCATTGAGCTCTCAGCACATTGTGGATATTTCTGTAAACAAATAATAAAAATATCACTGTTTTTCCTCTTTATCCTTCTAGCACACATATCTCCCCCTATGCAAGTAAAAGGTTGACAAAATACATTACAGATAGGAGGATATTGTCTCAATATAAAAAACTTATTGCCCACATTTGGTACATTTTCCTAACTGTAATGTATAAATATGCTTAGTTTATTAATCATCCCATATATATTTTAGGTATTTTACTTATATGTATTTATTTGTATAGTTTACATATATATAAGCCAACGTTATTATATGGAAAGTACATTTGCCTTACTGAAAAACAGAGAAAATGAAACTAAGGGTTAGCAATTCAACTTTAAACATACAGGGGAGCCTAAGGTTGAAGTTGAGCTGCCAACTCAAATTAAAAGCTGAGTTGTATTTTCACTATTTTAACCTTAGTTAGCTCACACAGGTTAACTAATCAAACTTAGGAATTCACCCTTTTGTGAATCATGTGAAGTGGGGTCCTGAAAATTGAGAATTAGGAATCAAAACTCCTAGGTTCTATTAGCACCTCTCCCCTGACCTCTTAGGCTAGGAATCCACTGCTCTTTGCCTCAGTTTTCTCATCTATAAAATGGGAACGATAACATTCTTTTTTAAAAACAATCAGCTCTCTTGGTGAAAAATGATGCACACACACTTAGTATTTTGAAATTTGCACATAACCCAGCTAAGCAGAGGTGATATTCATCTGGGCTACACAAGAAGGTTTTTCCAGCATAACCAGACTTCTGTGGAAAAACCCTGGAGCGTCTATGCACAAAATGTGCTTTGTCGACAGTCTGTTGACAAAACTTGCACATCCATCAGTAGCATTATACCTCTCCCCATTCTGGTATAATGCATCTCTTGACAGTTTTTTGTCAACGGAATAGCTGTGTAGATGTTCTAGGGCCCCTTTGTCAACAGACAGGGCTTCCAGTTCACCAGGAAGCCCTCTCTGCAGAGCTTCTGGTTGGCTGTTCTGTTGGGAGAGGTCCAAGCAGTCTGGCTGCTCTCTGTTAACATGCTGCTTGCTCTTTCAATTCACTTTTACGTGTAGATGCAATCTGTCAACAGAAGTTTTGCTGGGAAAACCCTTCCGACAGTCACTTCTGTCGACAGGTGCTTCTCGGTAGACGTAGCCCTAATGAATTGCAGAACTATGTAACAAAAGGCTATCTTTGAGCACCTGTTTTCCAAGATATTGTCTTTTCAAATTATATTAGCTTTGGGGGAAGAAAAGTTTTTTTATGATCTTTTGGAAGGTTTTCATGGCTCCCCATACAATTGAGCTCATGGTAACTAAAACACTTGGCTTTACAGTGGCAGGAACACCAAAAAACTCTCAAAATCATGTTTTTAAAACCTTCAAATATTTTCCAAATATTTTTCGCTGTAACATAAGGTAACACATACATAAATGTGTACCACAACATTTGTACTGGTTCTTGTGTGGGGTGACTGCCTAACTCACTCATGCATGTCTTTGCCAAGGTTTAATGATCACAGATTGATGTTAATCATCATATATTCCATATCTTTTTTTAAATTTACATTATGGAACACTGGGTGTTTCTCTCAGGTCAACGCTCTATGGCAACAGCTCAAGGAAAACAATAAGCAAATAGTCCAGTTACATGGGAGCCACTAATTTTCCCCGATTCCCACATGGGCCTGTCTGACTCAGCCTAGGGCAACAGGGAGATAGTAACAGTTTTCAGGATTACCCCCTCCCCTTGAAGCCAATGCCTCCTACTTAGCAATCATAATGGGATGAAGGGAGAGGAAGATGAAATAAAACCTCTCATGCAGGAGCCATGTAGTGGGAATGATGCTGTGGTGCTGTATAGGTGATGCATCGTCTAAATCCAGATTAATGAAATGTCATGATGATAAGGTTGCAACACAGTGACAGGATGTGGCTCTGTGTAACTATTTGATGAAGTAGCTCTTCAGCTAATGCACAACCTTTATCACTGAGCTTTAGCTTAGATAATAGACAGCTGTGAAGGGCAGAGCTAGAATTCCCATTACATGTATCATTTATAATTGAAATGAAAAAACACTGATAAACATAACGGAGGCAACAATCCCAGCATCAGGGCATGGATTAGAGTTGCCATCAATTAATATATGCTTCTGGTACCAGTTTCTATGGTTGTACAGGCTGGACTTCTCTAATCCGGAATTTTTTTGTTCAGCAACTTCTGTAATCTGGCATGATTTTAGTGGCTGGACAACCATTTATCCCAGGTGGGGCCAAGTTTCCCCATGGACCCATAAAGTTTGTTTACAGACACCAGTCCTGGTTGTCAGTGTTCTGTGCTGTTATTTACCTGTTATTTATCCCTAATTTTTTTTTCTAACAGCCCAGTAAGCAGTGAAAGTGTTGGTAATGCTGCTAGACAATATCGGCCTCCCATGGTTCGGCAAATTCCCTCGTTCAATCACAGCCAGGTCCCAAGGGTGCTGGCCTAGAGAGGTTCAACCTGTAGTAGCAGAAAGCCATGAACTTTTATGTTAGATTAAAAAGATTAAGCCTGTGACAAGCTTGCTGTTTACACAAGCCCAACAGCATTTACTACTTGTTAATAAAACTATATAAAAATAAGAGCAGGATCTCTTTTCTCTCTGCTAAAAAATATTTCATGCACCCCTAATGAATTCAGAGTAGAGTTTAGCATCACTGTAATCCAGGACTCTTCAACAGTGGAATTTGCCATTGAATGTCCCCACCCTTACAAAATTGTCCTCCAGTATTTCAGGTCACTTAAAAAAATAAAAAGAAAAAAGAAAAGTTGATATCCCTCCTGGGCACAAAGCTAATAAATTTAATGGGGGGGGGGGGGAACACAGCTATGCGCACTGAACTCATTTGCATATTTAATATTATTGAAACCTCCATTTTTCCAGAGATGCCAAAACTAGGTCCAGCTTATCACCAAACACACAGGATGTTAGGTTGCACTAGCAAATGGGTCTTGAAAAATCAGATCAAAGTTTCTCAGCTGCATGATGTCCAGATATGTCCACCATGTGTTAGGAACCTTGCAGTACAGGATACGCCAGAAGGTAGCACAAGGAATCACACTTATAGAGATGTGATAGTTGGGGGTATAAGTCTCTGGCAGGGGTATACGTCTATGGCATCTGACAAACTCCATCTCGTTTCTGTGAGTAGCACATTGTATTTTCAGCCTCGGTCAAGGATGTGGCTTTTGATGTGGCTTCAAGCCTTCTTTGGTAGAAGGAACCTGATATCTTTTGGATAGATTAAGAGTTATGTCTTCCCTGTAGAGATATATGTCAGTATAGCTACATAACATAGATTCAGCCTACACCAATGGAAGCGGTTTTTCTGTCGCTGCAGGAATACC
This sequence comes from Carettochelys insculpta, assembly GCF_033958435.1. Lineage (NCBI taxonomy): Eukaryota > Metazoa > Chordata > Testudines > Carettochelyidae > Carettochelys > Carettochelys insculpta. The sequence goes on along the minus strand of NC_134139.1, from coordinate 92,062,002 downwards.
CACTTCCCTGAACAACATTAGCTATGCCAACAGAAGCACTTTTCTATCAGTGCAGATTTGAATACACTAGGGTTTTTTTTTCTCTTTTTTCAGAGAGCTGCAGCACTTGCAGATGTAGATGTATCACAAACTGCCCAAGAAGGGCATCAGATATGGAGTTTGCACCTGAGAAAGTGCCAGAGAGGCCCAACGCCAGGAGCAGAGACCAGAGTCACTACCAAAACCTAGAGATCTTAAAAACACATGGAACTCAGCCACTGGATCCAATCAAAACAGACTGATGCCCCTCCAGAGAACAGAACTAGATTATGTTGCTACAATCTTATTGGCCAAATTATTTTGAAATAAGTAATTTTGGAAGAGATTTTCTGGAATAGCTTATTTCGAAATAGCGCATCTACACACAAAATGCAATTAGAAATAGCACTCAACTATTTTGACATAGAGCATTCTGACACAATAGAGCCTATTTTAGAGCCCTTGGATGCATTATAACTTATTTTGAAATAGCCCCAATTTCCTGTCTACACAGCCCCTATCTGGAAAAGGTGTTATTTCTCCTTGAATGAGTTTTACCAAATTTAAAATAAGCCCTCTGCTATTTCGAAATAGCAGTTGCATTGTACAGATGCTCGCAAAGTTATTTTGGAATAGTGGCCATTATCCCAAAATAACTTAGCTGTGTAGCCACACCCTTGGAAAATAAAAATACATGTACAAGAGAGCCACTTCCCTTAATCCCCAAAATGCAAGATATACTTAGAATCACAGAGCTCTGTCTAGACACAAAATTGGTATCTGTATCATGTTTGCATCTGCAAAAATGATCTGTGGCTATCCACAAATTTGCAGGATTCTAGATACAAAATTTCTATATGAATCCATATCCTCAAAAATTATCCATGGATATCCACATCCACATCCCAGGATGCAGATACCCACAGATACAAAGCGGATATCTGCAGATTTGCAGGTCTCTAATCATACAGATGAAAGGGACCTCGAGATGTCATCTAGTCCTGACCCCTGTAGTCTAGATCATTTGTAATAGGTGTTTTTCTAACTTACAGGAGCATTGCCATCAGCAGCCATGTAGACTTCCAGAACCCAGGGGAAAAACTGTAACAAGATAAAAAGATGGTTAAGTTCTAAGAGACGCTTTAACAGAATACGTCTCAGTGAAAGGGGCAGACAGTTTTCAAAAAATTCTACATTGCCTGAATTTAAGATGGGTTCTTCAAACAAAAGGATACTGTATATGAAGTAGCTTTACTAACAGAGAAGTAAAATAATGATCTGGGCCTGACGTATAGCCTCATCAAGTCTCTTGTCAACATATACAATACAAAAGCACAAAATTAAACTTTGTCTTAGAAAATTAATAGAGATGATCTAAAATAATTTTCCCTTTAGACATTTTTGATTAAAATGAAGAACTTAAGCAAAATCAACTTTTAATCAAAATTCAAGTTTTTAAACTAATTTATCCAAAAATGGGAGTAGTGTCTCAAAGGAATTTAGTTTGTTTCTTATCCCTCAAGGCTCCTCTGTGGGCTAAGATCCACAGCTGGACTACATCTCCCATAAGCCATCCTGGTGTCTACTTTTGGTGGGGAGAAGCAGTGCAATATTAAGTCCTTGGCCATCATGTGTGAGGGGGGATGAAGTCCAGCAGGGGATCTTTCCCAAAAAGAGAGAATCTCTCTCCAGGTTTCAGGCCACCAACCTACATAATACCAACTGCAGACTCTATGATTTTGGAGAGTAATATTCCTTTGGACCCTGAAATATCTGGGTCATGGGAAAAAAATCAAAGCAACTTATTGAATAGAAGAAAGACACAATGACTTTGTGAAGACCAGCTAGCGAGAAAACCAATCCATCAAAAATAATGGATGGGAAAGAGTATTTTGGTAAAGAGCAGAGTTTAGAGAATATAGTATTCTGTTTAAATGAGCAGCAGCAGGAATGTAAGAAAATATAGTCACTCTTCAGGGAATTCTATCTAGCTGGGTTTTTTCTTCTGCTGTCTAAAACTGAAATTTTAAGAGATATGACATTCTTAATATCTAATTATCTATTCTGAAAATCACCACCACCACCATCACACACACCCCGCCCCACACACACACACACCACCACCACCCGCCTGCAAGCACACAGACAGTCTGGCCCTGAACAGTTTGAAACCAAAAAAAATAAATAAATAAAAGTAGCTAAATCTGAAGAAATATATTAATAAGGAGAGATGCTATAGAAAAGAATGGAAAGGCTGTTTAAAAATCATATCCAAGTATAAACAGGAAGAGAGGAAACATCTTAGTTATACAAGCAAATTAAAGCAGACTCATCAAATGCTGGAACAGAAAAACACGGGAATAACTGAACAAACAATTGACAATGGTCATTACTGTAATTCAGAGAATTTACAGATTTAGATCACTCTGTGCCTGTGAGTGGAAGATAAAAGAGATTTAAGTAACTGTCAACGAAAAGGTTTCTGTGTGGCAAAGAGAGGCCCATTTATGCTTCAGGGCTGAATTTGGTTTTAGGAAAATCTTTGCTATGACTTTGACTGAAGGTAACATTTTCAAAAGCATTTCCAAAAGTGACTTTGGTACAGAGGCATCTAAGTCTCACAGACTTTTTCCTTATGTTAGTTAACCTGAGATAAGTCCTGTTATTAACAATCGACTTCTATGGCCTCGCATCCAGCAGGTCAATGGTCTGATGATGGAGGTCCAGAACAGGCACACAATCAATTTTGAAGGTAAAACGTCTTCCCACTAAGCGGAGTTTGAAGCATACAATAGCAAACCCCATTGCCAAGAACTCTCTCTCAGTTTGGGAATATTGTGCTTCCGCTGAAGTGAGAGTATGAGATACAAATAGAACCGGATGTTCCTCCAGGAAAACTGCCCTGGCTCCTGATTGCATTCATCCGTTTGAAAAGCCAGAGGCTGCTTCAGATCAAAAAAAAAGTGCAGGATTGGATCTGATAGAGGACTTGCTGCAGGATTTCATTAAGTCTGTTTTGCTCTTAATCTGAACCAACTGGCCCTGGCTCTGAGTTAAAATCTCACAGCAGGTTGGCAAGGGTACTAAACTGGGGCAGAGCATGGCCACTTATGGATTAAGTTAGGTTAGAGATGAATGTAACCTCTTATGATCAGTGAGTAACACTAGGAAAGTGATAGCTTGTACCCTTTCAAGCATCAGTTTCACACCATTGTCTGACAGAGAATACCCCAGAACAGTGATTCCCAACCTTTTCATTAGTTCAAACTCCCAATCACACACCGCCCCCCGAAACAGTGTGTGGACTCTCCAATCCCTGGATCAGCAACCAAAATAGCAAGAAGAGTCATTTTTATCGGAATTCGGTAAAAAACTCAATGCAAGAGCCACTATGCTTTTAATAAATAACTAAAAACCCTTTAATAAATAACATCAAACCACACTTTGTGTAACCCTTTTTAAGAACAGTGCACACACAAGCATTTGTAATGTGATACATGTTTACTGCAGGATGTTCACAAACTTTTTACACATTCTATTTCCTTACACTTTATATGTGTGTGTTTGCATGACTGTCTTCCTGACTTTCACTCCCGAACCCACTTCAATTATGCCAATTTTACATCATGTTTAATTTCAGTTTTCTTTCTTAAAATGCACGTTGCCCTTCATAGCGGGAATGCTGCAAGCTTCCTTGTCCTTTTCAAAATCAAGAGAGATACAGTATCATCTCCCACAATGCACTGCACATATTAAAGGGGGAGTACTCCAATGTTTTGAAATTACATATTGTTTGCTATTTAGATATGCATTTGTTGTTGGGCTTTTAGATGTTCATCGTTTATCTAAAATAATCAGTTTTTTTTTAACTTTGCAATTATAGTATCAGAAGCTTCAAAGAAGTACTTAAAGACCCACAGCTTAAACGTAAATAATTGGAGAAACACATCTCCTAGAACTGGAAGAGACTGTAGGAAGTCATCTCGTCCAGTCCCCTGCCCTCTTGGCAGGACCAAGCACCATCCCTGACATCTATTTGACCCAATCCCTAAATGGCCTCCTCAAGGATTGAGTTCACAACCCTGAGTTTAAGCAGACCAATGCTCAAATTACTGAGCTGCGCCTCCCACCTAACCCAAACCATTCACAGACCCCCATCAAAGCCAATGCTAGCTGCTATGTACGCTTCCTTAAATGAAAAAGGAAACCACAACATAGACTTTCAGACAGCAATTAATAACATTATTGGAAGATATTTAGTTTAAAAATAATAATTGTTTATAACTTTGCAATTTATTTAAAACTTATTCTCTAAGATCATTTTTATTTATCTGTGTGTGTGTGTGTGTGTGTGTGTGTGTGTGTGTGTGTGTGTGTGTGTGGACCCTCCGCGATACCCTTGCAGACCCCCCAGGGGCCATGGATCCCTGGTTGGGAAGCACATCCCTAGAAAATCTACAGCATCTTTTGCAAAACACAGCTTAGCGGCATTCAATTTTATGACATGTTGGAATTGGGTTAGCACCTAGCTCAGAATACCATTGTGCTCTGGAAGGGTCTTAGCATTGACAAGAACATCATCCAAATACCAACATCAATGGTCCCTGTAATTTTTTTTCCTCCCATGTGCAGAATAAATTTTATTGTGCGCACTGAGACACCTGCTGATGTGCACCACAAATAGAAACACATGCTGCTGGCTGTCGGTGCTTCATTAATCAGCTGGACAGCACTGAACTCTTTTCTGAGAAGCCACAGAGTTCACTGCTTACAGGGGACACTGAGCAACATATACCCTGCATATTTTCATGAAGCTGAGAGACCTCTCTCCAAAATACATCAGGAACAAGATGTACACATTGATAGCTGCACCTCCCAAATGGCATGCTGAAAGTCAGCTGCAACCTTTCAGCCACAGATTGCTAACATGCTAGCAGTAATCCAACACCCAGAAACCTAGAAACCAGTTACCTGACAAGTCTGACCATTAAAGCAGCTTATGTAACATATACGTATTAAGTGCCCTCAAATCTGTGCACAGCCAAATGTGACCATTCTTCTTGTATATAATTGCTGCGGGTGAGCTCCAATCTGCAGGCCCTTCCACCTCCCAGATAATGTCATTATCTTTCATGCACTGCTTGTAGCTTCTCCGCAAGTGCAGGGGGTACACAACACGCAGGCGGTTAAAAGGGCTTGGTACTCATATCCAGCTGCTGGGAATGCACATATCCCATGGAGAGAACACCAGCACTGCTAATAAACCCACAATGAGAGCCCTGAACCATGCATCAGGGAGCCCCTTCTAATCTAACCAGCACAAACACACCTGAGGCGCCCTGTGCAAATCCATGAACAACATAGATCCTATGACAATAATGGAACAATATGCACAAAAGCACCTTAAACAGTTAACCTGCTGAAGTCAAGGCCATGCACCTGTAGAATGCAGCACATACAGTTTCAGCCACTGCCTGCAAAGCACACCCCTGTAGTCACAGAAATATCCCAATTCTGAACTAATCCAGAGGTGAAGTTACACATCACTGTCCACATCCGTCACGCATTTCATCAGTGTACCATTAATTCCTTCAAACAGGATACCAACCCCAGCACCTTACCACAAGAGAAGGTCATATTAAAACAGGGATGCACAAAGTGGAGGGCAGGCCCCCTCATGGGGACATGAAATTTCGTAAAGGGGTGCAGCACGATCAGCTGCTGGCTCTCAGGCTCACCCGTCTCATTGTAAATGTTGAAACATTACTGGTTTTATGTATGTGTGTTCACATTTATATACTGATTAAGTTTTTATATTCTACAGACTTATTTTCTTACGCATGCCGAAAGGGGCTCCCCCTCCGTGAACATTACTGAAATTTCCATCGGTCTGGATTACATTACATAGATTGGGATGATTGCAGGGAGGAGAAGTGGGACCTGACATAAAAAAAAGTTTAGTTTAGTGTTAGTTTGTGGTTTTGTTTTCTGTCTGACACTTCTTTGCTTATTTTTACTTTTCTGTGTGTGTGAAGTATGAACCAAATTAAGAGTTGACATCCTAGAGAAAACGTGCCCACCTGAGTGAATGCCTTTTACTCTCCTACTGAGGAAACCAGGAAGCTGAATTGCACTCACTGTCCTCCTCAGTTGCCCCAGCACTTGCATAGGGCATCATATGGGAAAACTTTGACTGTGAAACCCCTATTGCCATGGCAGCAGCCTGTTATACTCACTGCCTGTGTGGACCACAGGGCTCCTAGGTGCATGCTGGTTGATACCACTGACAGCGAAGACAGCTGAGTAGGTGCGTGGAAGCCCTAGCTACACTGGAAGAGCCTACCCAGTAGTGAAGCCAGCAGCTCCTGGGCACCACCAGGACCTCATTTCATTTTCTGCCCTGGGGCCCAGAAACGCTGCCAGCGGGCTTGTGCACCTTGTCATGAACCAGTGCACTATGGCCAACTATGAAAGTGTACTTCCTTCCCACAAGCTCAGCACTTAGCAGTTCCAGCATGCGGGGGCATTGGCTATGTGACTGTACTGCCATAACAGTAACAAGGAGGACTTGACCCCATTTGCTGATGAGGTCATGGAGACCATAGAATCACAGAACACTAGAACAGGAAGAGACCTCGAGAGGTCATCGAGTCCAGTTCCCTGCGCTCTCAGTCGGACCAAGCACCATCTAAATCACCCCCTACAGGTGCCTATCTAAGCTGCTGTTAAAAATCTCCAGCAATGGAGATTCTACAACCTCCCTATCTAATTTATTCCAGTGTTTAGCCACCCTGACAGTTAGAAAGTTTTTTCTAATGTCCAACCTAAACCACCTTTGCTGCAGTTTAAGCCCATTGCTCCTTAAAGATGGTTTAGGTAGCCTTATATGACTCTTGGCAACTGACCTAGGAAGTACGGCTGACGTCTCAGAAGTAAACACAAAGGTAGTAGCAGCCTAACACATCAAAGTGCTTTGAGCCTGGACCACTTCAAATCATCACAGTCTGAAATGCAGACATACAGCAGCAGACCCTAAGTAGCTGCACACCCCAATTCCCCTTCCTTCTGTGTCCCCTCTCCACTCTCGTTAACAATTGCTGCAGCACTGAGTGCAGGGAACAGGAACCAGGAAACAAACAGTTAATTGTTCACTGACAGGGTTTGCTGCTTTTCAGCGTCCCTTTTCTGTATTTGTATGGCTGCCTTTGATCGGCCAGTTTGTCACAGTGGGGTTTCATCAAAGATGAATGTTTTCATTTTTAGAAATTGATGTGGAAAAAAAATATTGAAATTTCTGCACATTATGGAGTCAGGGGGCAGAAAGCATAGCTTAGATCAGCACAAATTACTAGTACTCTTTAGCTCCGTTCTTACAAAATCTACATTAGCCTAGTGGCATGTGAGTAACGGATGATGTGATGAACATGGAAACACAGCAAATATCTTCTAAGAAATATCTTGCAATAATTTCCACCTAGCTACTGCTTCCATTCTGAAAAATACAGATGTCACTGTCAAAGGTCAAAGATACACAGAGAGGATACAAACAAGTACCGACAATCTTCATGTCAAAGGGGAACCCTAATCTGCTAATCACATTTTTCCTGAAGAATTTAGGAGCTACTGTTCCTGTGAGTTTGTATCTCACGGGTTGTAAAAATACAGTGCATGTGCTAATTTTGCCAGGACTTTAGGCACAAGTCTGGCTTATGGCACATGCCTCAGATGATATCCAGAAGAAGGGAATATGCCCTGCAGCTTGTGAACAAATACTTTGGATATGTTACATATCTTGATTCATATTGAAGCATCCAAATTGAGCATGGCTCAGTTCATGCTCAGAACAGAATAGTATAAAACAGACTGGCTGAAGAAACTCCAGTTTCCACTCAGACTAGAATCAGGCTATGTAACAATCAGGGAAGAGGCAAATGCTTTTGGAGTTCTCTCACTTTTCTTTTCTTTTTTTTACATTTCTCACTAACTTTAGTTCCCTGGTTTTTTGTTTGCCTGCAAGACTTCATGCTCCAGTAGATAAGGAATTGACAGATGAGATTAAACTACCCACAGCTCTCTTTGAAAAAAAAAGACAGCCATAGATTTTACTTAATCACCATTGACAATTTCATAATCATAATGATGCTTGAGGCACATCTGCAGTTGACATACATCAAGGTCATAGCCTCACACAGCAGTCCTTTAGTCATCTCCTGTTCTCTGGGTAAGCTCCTTACAACAACACAGAGAAAAAGCCACCTGAGCTTTAGCCCTATAACGTATGTTGAAACAGATGATTCCTCTGGACCCAGGAAGCAACATATGTGCTGTCCTTTTGACGACTGAAGATGTTCTCAGCGAGTGTGGGCTTCCCTGTTCCCAAACTACTTACCTCACTTGTACAAGGAGATGGAAGACCATCTGTAGATTTTTTCTGACATGCCAGTATTCAGGAAGGTCATAAAATGGTCTGATCAGTCATCCCAACAGGCCAGCTTGAGAGCCAAATGCTGAACAGTTGTGTTTTTGTTTTGTTTTGCTTTGTTTAATTTCCCATGAACTGTCCCTGAGCTGTGAATGCGGCTGCATTCTGCCCTACCTTGCTTGCAACTGAATGACATTTCAATATGTAAATACAGTAAAGCTGCTGCAAAACTACAGATTCTCTCATTTGTTTTTTAAGGGACAAGAACTCTGCATGGAAGCATCATCAACAATTAATGTTTCCCCCAGAGAACCTGCACCCTGGACTTGAGTGATATATTTATGGGTTGATATGTCCCCCTCTGGATAGATGACCCTTTGAAAGGGGAGGACAGGTGTAAATGAAGGCCACCCTGGAAGCAAGAAATGCAGTCAACAAATTTGGTTAGTGCAGTCTGGGTCCTTGTCTGGCTTGTCTGGATCTAGACTCAGACTCAGGGCTCACCTCCCTAGCATCTGGCCCATGGTGGGGTGGAAAGTTTGGAGCCCTGAGCCTCGCCAATCAGATCAGGCAAACTGCAGTCTGGAGCCAGACCACAGGCTCTGCCAGGGGCCAGGAAGTAGTTCCAGGGTCCACTTCTACTCACTGATGTTCCCCCAACTAGGGATTCTGGCTAATCAGAGTAGCAGAGGGTGCTTGAGAGCGGGAGGAGTGATGCAGACTCACGTGCATCCTGTGATGCCGCATAGGTAAGTGCACCACCAACACCCAGACCCTGTGCCCCCACCCCATCCAGACCCCATCTCCCCACCTTCCTGCACCCTCCCTCCAACCCCAGCTCCCCACCCACACCCTACTCCTGCCCCCTCTCTTCCAGATCCTTTATCCCACCCTGACCCCTCCCTCCCAGACAACTCACCCCAAATCCTCCTGCACTCTTCCTCCCTCCAAGACCCACACCCCCAGCCTGGTCCTGCACCCCCCCGCCCAAACCCCCACCTATACCCCCTTCCCACACAGATCCCCCACCCCCAGCCCACTCCTGAGCCCCACTTCTGCTCCCCACTCCTGCCCAGGCCTCCCCAATTTCCAGCCTGCTCCTGCACCCTCCCTCTCACCCAGACCTCATATCCCATAGTTAGGGATCATATTTTTTGCTTCTTCCTTGTGTGGCCCCCAGCTGATCTGTCTATAGGTCAGTGGCCCTGACCCAAAAAAGGTTCCCCACCCCTGAGTCAGAGGATTCAGACCTTCCACATCCTCGTTTTCAAATACATGAAAGGGGGATCCAATCCCCTCACCGGGATGTCTCCCAAACAGAAGAGCTCTGATTCCTCTGGAGAGAGACCTAAGAATGATGGAGGTAAAGTTCATGGCTCCTACCATAACTGGACAAGGATCTGTAGATGTAACCCTGCCTGTGTTCCAGCCCTGTTAATGAGCACTGGGATGTCTAGACAGGCTGCCTGCGAAAGGACTTCGGGGGAAGTCTGAAGGATGCAGATCCGAGACTAGCTGGCTCCCAGAAGAGAAGAGGAGGAGGAAGCAGGAGATGCATGTGAACAAGGATGCTGGTGCTAAGGCTATTCCTGAAGCACCCAGGACAAGCACAGCTTGTTAGGGTGGCTGACTGTCCTGGGGGTATGTTTCTACCCTTTATTTGCCATTGCCCATGTAACTAACTGATGAGTGTGCGCGATAGGATCCCTTTTGTGCTAGGGTAGTTGTTACAGCCCCTATGTATAGCACTTCAGCTCAGCCCCTAGCAGGTCATGTGGTTAGGTCTGGAGAGTCTTGGTTCAATCCCTGGCATATCAGCCACATGGGCAGCCCTCACGCTTGCAGGTTGTAACATGCTGCAGGTTCAAGTGGGTGAGTGACCTGGCTGCCTGGCTCTGAAATTTGCTCTGCTGCTGCTAGCCCTGAAAAAATCCCAGATGGGCTGCCAGGAAAGCAGAGGCCTTCTGGGAAGACAGGACTGTGATACTGAAGGGCCTAACACCCCCTTACTGACCCTCTTGTAGTGCCTTCTAAGAGATGTAAAAACAACAAGGAACCCTGCAGCACCTTTGAGACGAACCGATGTAGTAGGACATAAGCTTTCATGGGCAAAACCCACTTCATCAGATGGATTTGAGAGGAAATATCGCAAATTCTTTCATATTCAGCAGCCCAGGAACCAGGAGGTTGCTGTATGCTCAAATATTCTGCATAATAGAGAGGTGTACCTAGCAATGTGTAACGCTAAAGGAAAACAAGGTTAGATATTCAGAAAAACAAAAAAGTATGCAGAGTACTTTGCCAACAACAGTAGTATTGTACACTGTGAACTTATACAGTAAACCCACGACTTACGCATAGGTTTCGTTCCTGAGCAACCTCACAAGTAAAAATTTGTGTAAATCATGATGGGTCCCCCATCCTGGCTGCCTGCTCCCATGAGCGGCAGGGAGCCCAGAGCCAAGCACAGCAGCACTGGTCAGTTTCCTGACTACTGTGAGTGGTGGGGAGCCAGAAAATGACTGGGGCTGCTGCACCAGCTTCCCAGCTGCTTGCCACTCAAGGGGAGCCAGGAAACTGACCAGCGCAGCAGCACTGTTCAGTTTCCCAGCTCCTGCAAGCGGTGGGTCACGGCAGACCAGGGGGGTCCACTGACAAGGCAGTTCAGCTGCTCTCTGGCTTCCCCCAGCTGGGGAGCAAGGGGGCAGATGGGTGCGACAACCTGGCTGCTCCCCTGTTTCTCCCTAGCTGGAGGAGCCAATGGCAAACCACTGTGGTGGCGCAGCTGCTCTGGCAGGCCGGTGCAGTGGCATGGCTGCTCCCCAGTTTCCCCCCAGCTGGGGGAGCCCGGGGCTGGAACCCACAGGTGGAGCACTACACTGCCTGGCCAACTCCATTTCCTTATTTTGATGCGCGTTAATCCAAGTAACGCGTAAATTGAAATTGCATAGATCAGGTTTTCACTGTACTGTATTTGCTGCATTGATTTGTATTTACTTTCACTATACTGTACTTATGGAAAATGTAACTCAAATTTACTTGATCTTTAACCTAAACAGTACTGTATACTGTGTTTACTTTCACTGGACATGTACTGTGCTTATATGAAACTTAACTAAAATTTACTTGACCTTTTACTTAACTTTATTTCACCACTTTAACATAAATGCTGGTTATCTGAGAATTCTGGATGACAGAATGCCAGTTAAAAAGGGTTTACTGGGAAAAGGCAGTAAGAAAATTACTGGAGAAAAAAAGATGCTATCCATTGTAAGTTAGAGTGATCAGCCAAGGTGATTGTGGCCACTCAGTGTAAGTGATGGGGAGATATGAATGTCCATCCAGGGGAAGTTGCTTCTGTAGAATGTTAGCCAATTAAGCTCCTTATTGAAGCCTACTTGTATAGTATTGAATTTACAAATGAGTCCAAAGAGTTGTGCAGATGAGCTAAGCCACTGCTTGCCAAAGTGGGAGAACAACAACTCTAGAATGGGTTTCCAAAACAAACCTGCCAGGTTTCTGTCCACTCACCTCCCCCACTCCTCAGTAGCCCACCTGAACAGGAGCAAAACCCTGGAAATCCTAACTTCCAGACTCTCAGCACCTCAGTAGCCTGGTGTCTCAGGTTCCAGCAAGCTCTGGTTCAAAAGCTCCAAGGTTCCCAGTTCAGCTAGCATTCCAGCTCCCAGAGCCTCATCAGCCTGCCAGGCAGAATTTCATTTTGAAATCAAAATGTTTTTTATTTTTCTAAATGTATTTTTAATTTCTGATTTATGTAGAAGTTTCAATTTTTGTTGTTGTAGTTGTTCCAAATTGAACAGAAAATAAATGTGAAATTCATCTGTGAAATGGAATTTACCAGGTCCCTTACACATGAAGGTCTTGAGAATGAAAAAATTTAATCTATAACTGTATATATTCATGGAGCCATCTAGTGGCCAGAAATAATTTCAGACAATGAACACATTACCTTAGAAATCAACCAACCTAATCTACACACTCACGCCTGGAATGCCCCCGATTTAATTTTATGTTGCACACTGAACATAGAACAACATATCTGAATCTAATAAAGCTGACTGGCAATTGTAGCAAGAGCAAATCACTCCTTTCCAAAAGTGAAACCAAACATGTCACAGCTGTCAGATAATAGTAAAGTACAAGGTAATAGTAAAACTGATTGTTCAGTCACTAATACTCGGCTTTTCCCTTTGATGCACACATCTGAGCGTAAAAGAAAAAAGAATGTCATTACATTGTTTCATCCATGCATTGAGACACTGATGCTCTGCCTGCCCACCTGGCCTTGAATGTGGAACTGGAAGCATTTCAGAGAATGCCACCATGGAGGTCATACATTTCAATCCCTTTCCTAGAAGCTTAAAGTTGGCCTCCAGAACCTCTCTCCAGCCCTTTTCTATGTCATTGGTGCCTAAATGTATCACAACCACCAGCTCCTCCCCAGCACTTCCCATAAATCTACCTAAATATCTTGAGAGATCTGGAACCTTCACGCCAGGCAGGCAAGTCACTGTACTGTTCTCCCAGTCATCACAAATCCAGCTGTCTATTTTTCTAATGATCCACTCCCCCATTACTAACATCTGCCTTTTCTTAATGACTGGAGTTCCCTCCCCAGGAGAGGTATCCTTAGTGTGAGAGGGTACAACAATATCATCTGGAAGGAGGGACCCACCTATGGGGTGGTTCCCTCTGCTCCAGTTGAATGTTCTCCTTCCCTGAGCCTTTCACACACCTCAACAACACAGGGCCTGTCTGAATGGAAGTGGGACAGTTCTACAGTGTCCCAGAAAGCCTAATCTATGTACCTCTCTGCATTCCTTAGCTCCTTCAATTCAGCCAAAGCCAGTAAGTGGTCTCTGAGAGCCAGGAGCTCCTTGCATCAAATGCACACATATGCCACCTGTCCATGGAGCAGTTAATCATACTTGCTGCATTGGGTACAATAAACAGGATAACCCCCACTTTGCTTGTGGGCTGCTGCCTGCATTTCCTCCTACAAATAATTAGAGTCCTGATAGCATTTTTTTTATTTAAAATCAGGTAGTTCTAGTTTAGTTTAAAAGAAGTTTTAAAGAATGCCAAGCGTATCCAGCCTCCTTCAAAACTCCCCCTCTCAATACCCACATTGAACTCCCTCTTAGCTGTTGCTGTTAGCTAAACTTCCTCGTTGCTTACAGTGCACTTTGTATAGACAACCCCTCCCCCTGTTAAGGCTTGACCAATGGACAGAGGGTTATAGATTTCAAAAGTTCATTAAGAATCGCACAGTTTCCAACTGCTGTCCTCAGCACAAGGGTCTTCAAATAGACAGACACAAGCCCAGAACACAGTATCTTTTAGGCAACCAGCTACTAACCCCCCGCACTCCTACACAAAACTCCATTAGCAACAATCCAGCAGCAAACTGACCTGACCCCAACCTCCCTGCCCAGCGCTCTCTATCCTCCACGCCTGGCTGAGCCCCCAGGGCAGCCCTGGCTTTCCCGATACTGGGCATGTCTTCTCGTGTGGTGACATGACTTAAACCAACCCACCTGGCAGGACACTGCTTTTGTCCAGAACTCTTGCTAACATACAGAATGGCACCTTTGCCCCTCCCATCTAATATTACCAGCCTGGCCAAGTACATGCTGTTATGCCTCCTGTTTCTTTTGGCCACTACAGGACTCTACTCGCTTTCCAGTCGGACAGTCTAACCTTGCATGGATGTTTCAAAAGCACTATCAAGTATAAGAAAGACCATAAACAAATGGTAATGTCTTACAGAAGTACTGCAATGGCAAGGTATTTGGGCAAGTCATCCAGGCTATATTTGCACTGCAATGAAAAACCTGCAGCTGGCCTGTGCCAGCTGAATCTGGCTCACAGGGTTTGGGCTGTGGGGCCATTTCACTGCAGTGCAGGTTTTCAGCCTCAAAGCTGCAGCCCAAACTCTAGGACACAGTGAGGTGGGATGGTCCCAGCCCAGAAGCCTACATTGCAGCGAATCAGCCCTGTAGGCCGAGCCCTTCAAACCCAAGTCACCTGGCCCATCCCAGCCACAGGCGTCCAGTTGCTATGTAGACTCAGGGATCTGAGCCACTGAGAAGATATCTACAAAATGGGCCTACCTCGAGAGATGTTGTGAAGATTAATACATTACAAGCTGTGAAGTGTTTTGCAACCTACTTGTGAAAAGCACTGTGTAAGAGTGAGGTATTTTTCCTACTATTATTTAATATTTTGGATGTAGACCATCTAACCTTGGCCTGGTACTAGTACACTAGTGTTACTGAGTTATGAGTGACTTGTGACCAATGAAGAAGCCATCCTAACAGCTGGGTCTGACTGGAAATAGTTAAAAAATCCCAGAAATCTTTGTGTGCCCATGTGAAAACAAGAGTCCTATTCAGTAAAGGCAAAAAGCCAGGCACCTTCCTGAAGTAGGGTTTCTATAGTGCATGGTCTCAACCCTGTTCTGAAATAGAGAAAAAAATATTTAGGGGATTTAAATGCACATGACAAACACCACAGCCGAGAGACAAATTTTATCCTCACGTCTTCAGATCTCACAATTCTAAGTCATATCTATTGAAGTAAATGCTGCCAAACCAAACCTAACCAAAAATCAGTTATTCCACAGCTTTAGTTAGAGAGGAATGTGTGCAGACCAGACTACTACATAAGGTCTTGTTCACACAGGAAAATATCCTAGAAGAGCTCATGCGGAATTGCTATTGCTAAGTAGCTATTCCACATTCGCTCACTATCTCCCCGTGTGGACACTCTCATTTTACAACAGTGGTGTCCAAAAGGGCTCACCACGGCCCCCACCCCTCACCAGGCACTGCTGCACGCAGTCAGGCACCCTCCCCCACCCCAGATTACTCGTGGAAGCCAGCCCAGAACGTGGTTGCCGCTGCACTGCACGAGCTGCCCTAGAACCCGGCTGCAGATGACGACTCATGAGCCACCTTGGCTACGTCTACACGTGCACCCAACTTCGAAATAGCTTATTTCGATGTTGCGACATCGAAATAGGCTATTTCGATGAATAACGTCTACACGTCCTCCAGGGCTGGCAACGTCGATGTTCAACTTCGACGTTGCTCAGCCCAACATCGAAATAGGCACAACGAGGGAACGTCTACACGGCAAAGTAGCACACATCGAAATAAGGGAGCCAGGCACAGCTGCAGACAGGGTCACGGGGCGGACTCAACAGCAAGCCGCTCCCTTAAAGGGCCCCTCCCAGACACACTTTCATTAAACAGTGCAAGATACACAGAGCCAACAACTAGTTGCAGACCCTGTATATGCAGCACGGACCCCCAGCTGCAGCAGCAGCAGCCAGAAGCCCTGGGCGAAGGGCTGCTGCCCACGGTGACCACAGAGCCCCGCAAGGGCTGGAGAGAGAGTATCTCTCAACCCCCCAGCTGATGGCCGCCATGGAGGACCCCGCTATTTCGATGTTGCGGGACGCGGATCGTCTACACGTCCCTACTTCGATGTTGAACGTCGAAGTAGGGCGCTATTCCCATCCGCTCATGGGGATAGCGACTTCGACGTCTCGCCGCCTAACGTCGATTTCAACTTCGAAATAGCGCCCAACACGTGTAGACGTGACGGGCGCTATTTCGAAGTTACTGCCGCTACTTCGAAGTAGCGTGCACGTGTAGACGCAGCCCTTGAGAGGCGCCTGCAGCCACCATCATGCAAGCTGCCTCGAAATGCGGCCACAGCCATCACCGCACGAGCAGTTCAGGAACGTGGCTGGAGCCCGCCGGGGCCAGAAGAGTCACCTCTGCTGCTGCCACCAGGCACTTGTCCTGTCACACGCTGGGGCACATGCGCGGAGCAGTCTGAGGGGCACCCCATGTGTGCAGGCCTCCTGAACAGCACTTCACCACATGTGGTGAGCAGAGAACATATTGGACAGCACTGTTCTACACCGAAGACTCATCTACGCAGGGACAGGCAGGAAAGTGAGGATGATGCAGCTGACAGAGGGATGTCATCAGTGTGCCTGAGTTAAAGCATGCCACTGCCACCGCCACCGCCACCACCACCCACTCTGGGAAGCTCTCACAAGCAAGCAGAGTGATCTTAATTTGATGTAACTTAATCCAGCAGCAAACAAAGGCTACATCTATCCTCAAGAGTCTGTTCCAAGATAGCTTCCCCTCTGTAGACACAGCTCACACCGACACAAGGGCTACATCTACACGAGAGGGTCTTTTCAACAAAACCAGCACTGCGTTGGCAAAACCCACAGCGCATCCACACTAAAAATGCATTCTGTCGACAACTCAGCACTTTTGTCAACAGACTTCTGCCTCTCCCCCACGAAGCAGAATGCCTCTCTCAACAGAATCTGTTGACAAAACTGAAGTGTGAATGCTCCAGGGGCCCCTCTGTTGGTGGACTGGGCTTCCAGGTCACCAGACAGCCCTGTCTGCTGTGCTTCTAGTTGGCCCTTCTGTTGAGAGAGGGATGGGCAAACCAGCCAGTCTCTGTCAATAGAGCAGATCACTTTTTCAATCCACTTTTGTGTGTGGACTCACTCTGTCAACAGAAATTTTGTCAGAAATTATGTTTCAATAGTGACTTCTGTCAACAGATCACTGCAGTGTAGATGTATCCCAGAAGTTTTTCTGACAATGTAGGAACAACTTTATCAAGTACGGCATTGAGAGCATGGACCACCTGTGGGGAGGGGACACAAGGACCCATGAGGGTGTGCAGGGTGCCCCAGGCCCCTCCCAGGCACCCCCCACCTAGCCCCTTCCTCCCAGACACCCCTCCCTCCCCAGGCCTCCACCCAGCCCCCTCCCACCCCCCCAGGCCCACACCTGGGCCCCCCTCCCCAGTCTGCCCCCTGTGTGTGCATGCCCAGGTCTCCTTACCCCATGATGACGGCCCCAACCATGGCCTTTCCCACTCCAAACTGGTGTTCCACGGAGTGGTAGCTGTCTGGAGTGGTCAGCTTCCAGACTACTATTGTGACCCTTTTCTCCACAGGGAGGGCGCATTGCATCCGGGTCTCCTGGTGCCTCAGCGCGGGGGTGAGCCACTGGCAGAGCCCCAGGAAGGTCTGCTGGCGCATGCGGAAGTTCCGCAGCCATATGTTGTTGTCCCACTCCCCCACGCCCCATGACCAGCTGCTCCCACCACTCAGAGCTGGTGGGATAGCTCCAGAGGGGGTGGAGCACCCAGCGGGGGAGGAAGAGGGGAGCCTGGTAGTCAGGGGCATTCCTGTCTGCCACCTGGGAGGGCTCCTCTGCCAGGAGATGCTGGGCGGCCTCCTGTGCAGCATCTAGCAGGGTGCTTGCTCCCTGGGTGACTACCTGGAAGGCTTCCAGGTGCTGCTGCTGCTGCTGCTGGGGGTCCATGGCTCCTGTGACTTGGTCTGCAAGAGGGTGGCTAGCACTCTGCAGACCTCGTGCTGTGCAGGCCGGTTGTGTCTGGAAGAATCTCTTTGAAGGAGCAGCTTGCTGTTGCCCAGGAAGGGCTAGTCCAGCCTGTGACCCTGTCCACAGGCTTTCCTGGTCTCTTATTTCGATGGAGGATGCTTGCGTGCGTGGACGCTCTGTTTTTCCATCCGTGGCGGCCCCTTTACATATTCCCTGTCACTACTTCGACGTTGAACATTGATGGCACCCGCCCCGGAGGATGTGTAGATGATACGCGTCAAAGTAGCCTGTTTCAATTTCGTTACTTCAAAATAGACTACTTCAACGTAAAGTCCTAGTGTAGACATAGCCAAAGGCACTCTTGGGGCACATCTACATGGTGATACTCAGAAAACTTAAAACAAACCACGTAAAAGCACGAAATCAACGTGCATAAGCTAAACTACATTTAACATCCCCATTGCCACACCTGTCCAGGTGGATGCTGTCACTCATAGGTCAAGTGTGTCCTAAAGATTCATCTACACTTAAAAATTATACTAGCATAGATATGTTAATCAAGGGTTGAAAACAATCAGACCCCAAACAACATAACTATGCTAACAAAAATCAAAGTGTTGCTACAGATGTATTGACAGAAAAGCACTTCCATTGATGTAGCTGTTATTAAGTGGGGTGGTGTTCCTCCATTGAGAGAAAAACTGTCAGCACAGGCTGTATCTACACGAGGGGCTCTATGATAGAACACACCCAGTAGTGTAGACATAGCTTCAGCACCGAATAAGGCCAGGTCTACACAAGGCGGTAACATTGATTTTAGATATGCATATCCATCTACAAGAATTGCATAGTTGGAGTCGATGCATTTCAAATCAATTTTTGCTGAGGTTCAGACAGTGGAAGTTGAGGGGAGAAACTCTCCTGTTGACTCCCTTTGTTCCTTGTGACTGTCAGGAGTACTGGGGTCAAGAGAGTGGTACCATGACAGTTCGATTTAGTGTGTCCCCACTAGGCACACTAAATCAAACCCCAGAAGACTGACCTTTAGAGAGGTCGATCTTCCCCTAAGTGTCGACATGCCCTAAGTCTATCCACATGGGGAGTTGCAGCTGAACAGTTTCGCACTTTAAATTCACACCTTAGCTATGTTGCATTAGCTTTCCTGCAACTTCCTTGTATTGACAAGCCCTCAACTGCACATGAACAGTTGAAACCTGATTCCAAAGTAGGTGGTAAGAGCAACAAAGTGGTAAAGTCTGTATAAGGAACACCAGTAGGTTTACTGCCTGAGAGATATTTTTTTAAAAAATTATTCAAAAGTATTGCTGACACTTTTGTAAAAGGTTTGTGTTTATAGTAAATTTTGTCAGTAAGAAATTGCACGGTGCTCTCTCTTTGAGACAGTGTGAATGCTCCTACTGACACCTACATTCAGAGTTTTGCATTTCCTGGCTTTGAGGTTTAACTCTGTTTAACGCTTTTTCTGAAAAAGTCATGAAAAACCAGAAATCTCGTCTGTGCTTCCTGAGAGAGGTGAGCTGAGGTGCAGAAAATGTGGACTGAAAAAGACGTCAGGGGATTTCACTACTACCTGATCTTTTGGGCAAGTCAAAAACTGATAGCGCCAACCCCATAGTCTCTTACATGGAAAGGGAATCCAGCCAGGCCACAAATGCAAAGTGCCACTCCAATCTCCTCCTGGTGCAACCCAGGTACTCAGTCAAAATGAGTAAGATAGAATCTGCTCAGACCTTCAGTCCTATCCAATCTTGGCACTGGGAGGAATACAAAGGCAACAACACCACTTAATACATGAGATTATCTAATTACCCGTGGCACAAGAAAGCAGTATAGCTAAATCATCCCAGAACCACATCCAACCTGGTTTCATTAACAGTAAGTGACACAGCAGCCTGGCCTCACTCTCCAGGGCCGCTAATCATATTATATACACGATCAGAAGTCTGAG
The DNA here is from genome assembly GCF_033958435.1 of Carettochelys insculpta. Classification (NCBI taxonomy): domain Eukaryota; kingdom Metazoa; phylum Chordata; order Testudines; family Carettochelyidae; genus Carettochelys; species Carettochelys insculpta. Next base: position 92,042,177 of record NC_134139.1, on the reverse strand, counting down.
TATCCTCCAAGGCCAGTCCTATGCACATCTTAATGAAATCATTCAGCCTCACAGTGACAGAGAGCCTGGACAACTGCTGCGATTTCCATCTCAGAAAAAAGGGATGCGCCCACTCAGCTAAGTCTCAAATGTCCAGTGTGTATCACTTATAATGACATCCTTGAATCCAGCAGCCGCTGAAATCCAACAAGGCCTCTGTCTTGCAAAGTTGCTAACAAAAGGCTGCTTATTCCCTGTCCTTTGATCAAGGGAGCAATTAACATCTTCCTCCCTGGACAGTTCCTTCCAGCCACTATTAAAACCTTTTTTACCCTGATTGAATCCCTGCCAATTCATTCCCTTCCGAGAGCCCACTCTTTAAACATCCCTCTGGAAACCCCCTCCTCCATCTGATGAAGTGGGTCTTTGCCCACAAAAGCTTACGCTCCAAAATATCTGTTAGTCTATAAGGTGCCACAGGACTTCTTGTTGTTCTCAAAGATACAGACTAACACGGCTACCTCTCTGATATATATTACCTGGGCACTGACACCATAACAGAGACTTTGCCAATTTCAGCTAGCGGAAACACAAAGCAGAACTAAGTGTCATCAACTGTGAAACCCCTATTGTCTCACCGTCTCCTCTATCAGCCTCATATGTGCCTGCAGAATGGAGAGGACTAGTATAAAACTCAGCAGAGCAACACACAAGCAAGCACACCACAACACTGCTCCCATCCTGAAAGACATTTACCACCACCTTACAGTCCTTTGCAGCGTAGCTGTACCCATGTTGTCTCAGAATATCAGAGGGGCAAGGTGACTGAAGTCATCTTTTACTGGACCAACTTCTGTTGGTAGAAGAGACAACCTTAATATCCTTTAAGCCCGGGACAATTGGTAAGCAGCTTCTGCATGAAGCACAGTAACTCCACCAATGTGTGATTTCCCCTCTCGCCAGTGAAAAAGTCAGTGCTGTTTTCATACAGAACACAAAAGTTGCAAACAGAAGGCACATACCCCTCTCTTTCTATTATGAGTGAGAGATTGCCATCCCAATTTCCAAAAATTAACGAGAGAGAGCAAATAACTTGGACAAAGTCACAATGAAAACACATTAAAAGAGGAATGCTCACATCACTGAATTCAGACATATTGAAATAGACATTCTTGTACATGCAGCAATGTGGTAAGAAGGCCTATGTAAAGGATGGCACAGCAGGAACATATGCTATTTCCAGAGGGCACTAAATATCTCTAGGAATCTACAGAACTTGAAAAACTGGGAAGAGGACAGAAGTAATAGCACCCAATGGAAGCCAACAAAACATTTTCTCAGTTAAAAGAAGCTTGCTCCAGTCTCTGAATTGTAAAACTCTGGCATTGCTGAAAGCCTACCAATTCCTTAGGGAGACAAGCTGGGTGAGATATCATCTTTCATTGTACCAACCTCTGCTGGTGAAAAATACAAGCTTTCCAGCTACACCCAGATCTGGGAAAGGTCCAATAATACCAAATCCTTATTAACGGTATTCAGATTTCTTAGCTGAACTAATGTATTAGCAAGAAGTACATTAGGAATTAAATTCAACCAAGCACAGAGACACACTATTATGCTTCCCAAAGGACATCTGTTGAGAGCCAGAGAAGCTTGGAGAAGTTGCTTATCTGAACCTTAAATAGGTCTGAATTCATTTTATGGGAATTGTCCTATCTTCCGACCCAGTGTTACATAAACTGGCATATCTCTTCACAAAGAAGCCTGGGATGTGAACACTATGAGACTCACAGTTAGAGCCTTAGCTGAGTGAGAAAGCTCAGATAAATCATGCCTGTCTTTTTGCACACTGACACCTTCACCCCCATTTCTATGAGCAAAACAGATGAAAGATTTGCATATTTTGTCCTTTTAAAAAAATCAGAAAGGTATTTACTTACTGCTATTGCTGCAGCAGATTAAATCCCATCATTTATTTAGCACCATAAATACACATAACATGCTATGACACAAGTTTTTCCTCTGAGGAAGTCAGATTTGTTTAGCAGTTTCTGTTTACTTTGCTGTCACATACTTATTTTTACAGACATCATATTTCAGTGCAATGAGCAAAATGAGGCCTTATGAGATACCAAATGTTTTTTTAACAAGGTAGAAATACATTTATTTAAAAACTACGTCAGAGTAATCCATTTGCTTTAAATAAAGGGGAAAAGGAAGTAGCATCTCTCTTTTATGTGCAAATGTGAACAGCTTCCTTTATTTTCTACATGTAGTTACTGATCATTTGAAAGGAAGGAAGTAAACATTCGATACCATGATAGTCATTCAGCAAAGACAAGAAAGCACACAATTTCAGAGGAAAGGATTCAAAGCAACTTACCCACCAGCTAGGAATTCCTGTGACCAGCAACACACTTGCCTTGCCAACTCCTCAGCATCTCAAAATGGAGAGGAAATTCTTACTCAAAGAAGTTGCAATGCTTAAGTTGCCCAAGAGGAAACTGATGTGTCTTTGAAAAGTGATGACTAGTGAACTAAAAGTGGTAAGCCAGTTGATACAGCAACTGCAAAATGCCATGCCAACAAGGACCAGGCTAGCTGGTGAGACGAGAACCACAAAGGAGAGAAGGAGTGCTAGAAATGTGCAATACATGCTTTACCCACATACATATTTTCACAGGAAGTGAAACACTGAAGAAAAATATAAAGTAAATATCTTAAATACTTCGTTTTATTGCTGGGGTAACCGATCTTTGTTCACCACACATTTAATCTGTTTATTGCAGGGATGTGGGCTTCAAGCATCAAACAGGATTTAATCAGAGAAAACTGATACATCCTCCAGCACAGTGGTTCCCAACCTTTTCAGTAACATGGCACACTTCATTAAGACAAGCAATTCCAGGGCACACCCACTTTTTTCAGTTGACTGGTCATAAACATCACATTTACTTTGGGTACAGTCTTCCTAGAGAGGTTTACAACACAGTAGTACATAGAACAAGCTAAACAAGGATCAAATGCATTGATGTTTCAAGTCCACCACAGAATACACTTCTTAGACAATGAGCACAGACACATTTTCAAAGTCTGCTCAGTGCCATGCTAGGGATGTTGAGTAAAGGAGTAACCACTGAAAGCACACTCCCCGCCCTGCAATTTATACCACACAGCAGCTCCAACAGACTCCTGCTCTCCGCCACTTCCCCTTGCCACAGTAGGTAGTGGGGGCAGGCTCTCTGCCAGCTCCTTCAGGCCAGGAAGCAGCATTTCAACTGCCTCCCAACATGAACAGGGCCCTGTGGAATTGGTATTTCCCCTCATGGTAGCTCTGCAGAGAGCCACCATGAGTGGTGGGGGAAAGGGATGGAATTAACAAACCATGCACCAGCTCAGACCTAGGCAGTCTTGCTGCTTAAGCCCCAGCTGGTGCAGGGTCCATAAATTTCCCTCCATTGTGGCTCTGGTTGAAAACCACTGCTCCAGAGCTTCAAGTCTGACACATTACTTATTAGTTATATCATCTCAATCCATAGGAAGTACCAAATATACTTAATAGAACCCCCACCCTCAGCACTACTAAAAATATGGCGATTCATTCCAATTTCCCTATCAGGATCATTTGAATAACATAGATAAGCACCTCCAGAGGAAGAAAAGAAGCTGAACTTCTTTCTAGGGATTCTCAGTGTGTCTCCTCAAGCTTCTCCTCATTCATGTGCATTGAGTTCCATGGTCTGAAAAGAGGTAAAGGAAACATGCAATCAACCAAACATAGAACTATTGTAGTGTGAAAATAAAAAAATATGAAGGTGCATTTCAGACAAGTACCGACACTGGGCCTGCAAAATTGGGACGGATGTTTCATGAACAAGTTCTCTCATGGTATTGCTACACATCTAGTCCTGTAATTTAGGGCTGATCCTGTTTTGGGCAGGGGGCTGGACTTGATGACCTCCTGAGGTCTCCTCCAGCCCTAGGGTTCCATGATCCTATGTAATCCAAAAGTGTAGAATGACATACAAGGGTGGGACAAGGATGGAAGTTAAATGAAACCTCCCAGCCTTCTTGCTATAAGATTTGGGGCTTTCAGTCGTAGCGGTCTCATATTTCTGTGATTAGCTTGTTCTTGGGTTTGTTTTACAACAAAGCATATTTATTGGTTTGACTACTGCTGTGACTGACACTATTGATGTCATCTGTCACTTTATCACACTTACTGACAGTTAAGCAGAGTCCCGGGATTTAATGGCCACAGAATAGGAATGACTCATTTCAGACTGTCATTCTCCACTACATTCATTGTACCAATTTAAAGATATTGGTATTGTTAAAGCATCTCAGCTACCAACCTCCATGTGGTCACAGTTATATTGGTATAAAGGTGCTACATACTGGGATAACGAATTCTGTATGGGAAGGGGAATAACTAGAGTAGTGTAAGCTACCTTTACAGCATTACAGTTCATCCGTACTAGGGTTTGTACTGGTATAGCTGTAAGGGTAAAAAGACACACACTTAACCAATTTAGATATTTGGTATTACTTCCAGGTTGACCACAAGGCCTACGACACAGTTGAGGCAGGTTAAGAAGAGAAAGATTGCCCTGCTGCTGCTCAGGTTGGATTTTCTTTAAATAGAGGACTTCTGCTCTTAGCAAATATCTCCAACAGCCTGAAATGAGATACTAGACAGGGAGGGCTTTGAATCACTACACAGAATTATTTCCCAGGTGTCCAGTTGTTGGATCTTGCCCACATATTTAAGGTCTACCTGATGGCCACATTTGGGGTTGGGAAGAAATTTTCCCCTTGTGTCAGCTTGGCAGTGACACTGGGGTTTTATTATTAAATATGTATCTGTTCTTGTGCCACCTCTCCTCGCTGAATAAAATCACCTACATTTGCTTGAACAACAAGAAGTCCTGTGGCACCTTATAGACAGACTAACTTCTTGTTGTTCTCGAAGATACAGACTAACACGGCTGCCTCTCTGATACTATGTTTGCTTCTTACTGTTTGTGGTTCATCAGGGGAATTTTCCATTTAAGTGTTATTAGGCATTCTTTAATCATAAGTAAGTGTATGTTACCTGGTCAGTTTGTTATCCTTTTCACCCGATAATGACAAAGGCTCCAATCTCTCCATGACTAGTCAGGCTGAGTCCCCTAGCTGACTCTGGGAAGAAATAAAACTTGAAACAGAGGTGGGAATTAAAATCAGAAGCTTTTCAGTTTCTCCAGTCCCTAAATATATACAGCACTAATGATTTTCCAGAGAGCATTGCCTATGTATGTCTTCTTTCCATTGTATAACTTGAGGATACATATTAAGACAAGGGTATGTGTGTGCATGTGTGACTCTGCATTACTATTTTAAATATTTGAAGAGTACTCAGCAGAGTAATCTGTATCTACTGAGCCATGAAAGTATCAGCTCAAATGAGGAACTTGGGTGTCATATGAGACACATCAGTGAAGACCACTGAAGAATGTGTAGCTGCCCTTAAGAGTCCAAATAAAACATTAGGATGCACAAGGAATGAGCTGGTGAATAATAAAAACAGTATTATAATGTCCTTGTATAATTTGAAGGTGTGTCCTCCTCTGGACTGGTCACACCCGCATCTCTGAGGGTATGTCTACACTGTAGAGTTATTCCAGAATAGTTTATTCCAGAGTTATTATTCCCAAATAAACTATTCCAGAATAATGCATCCACACTATAGTGAAACCCCAAAATAGGAAAAACTTATTCCAAAATAACGTATCCATACACAACAGAGCCTATAGAAGCAGCCAGGATTCAGCCTCTAGAAGCAGCCAGGAATCAGGATCTGCACTGCTTCCAAGGGCTCTAATCCAAAATACTATGTCTACACAGCAGCGTTATTTCAGAATAAACTATTCCAGAATAGCTTATTTTGAAATTATTTCAAAATACTTTGCTGTGTATATACAGCCTGAAGGAATAATACAGAACTAGAGAGATGTCAAGATTCATTAGAATGATCCAGAATTTGTAAAAATGCTTGTTTCATATTAGACTGAAAATAATGGGATTTTTCTAACCTTAAAAAGGCAATGAATAAGAGGGAATATGATAAAATTGTGACTGGTAAAGGGAAGGTAGATGAGGAAATTCCATTTTCTATGCCTTCTAACACAAGAACAAGATCTATTCAACTACATTAGGGTGGCAAATTCAAAAATTAAAAAGGAAATACTTCTTCACATATTGCATAGACTGCGGAACTCATTGCCACAGAATTCATCAAGGGCAAACACTTACACTTTTTAAAGAGATTAGATACCTGGATACTCAAAGACCATCTAGGCTTATAACTAATGACAAGAAGTGGACAAAATATGAAAACTTCAAGGTTTAAACCAACCAAACTATTAGAAGGGTAGCCATGAAAATATGCGGCTTCACAAACAGCATACAGTCCTGTAGCAACTTAGAGACTAATAAATTGATTAGGTCACGAGCTAATGTGGGTAAGACCCACTTCTTCAGATGATCTGTTGTTAGAGATTAGGCTGAGACTTGACCTGGGAGACAGATCATCCCACACTGACTTCTGCAAGGTTGTGACACCTTCCCTCAGGGATACCCGAACACTTCTTATAGACTACGTCTACACTACTGTGATCTTTCAAAAGACAGTCTTTTGGAAAATCACTTCCAAAAAAAAAAAAAAAGAGACTTCCTTCGAAAACATGCATCCACACACAAAAAAAGCAAATCAAAAGATCAATCTGCTCCTTCGATAGAAAGTGTCCACACAGCCCCACTCTTTCAAAAGAATGGGACCAAAAAAATCTGGTGCCATGAGGACTTGTCTTTGAAAAAGGGGCCCACGGAGTATATCTACATATGCTTTTTTTGCTAAAGAAGCTTTCGAAAGGAGGTGCTCTTCCTGATCCGGGAGCGGAAGAGGGCTTCTGGAAGGAGAGCCAGGTTTTCAATTCTGGATCGAAAGAGTACATTTTGTGTTTAGACGCTCCATGTGTTCTTTCAAAAAAGGGCCAGATTTTCCAAAAGAACTTGTAAGTATAATGCAGCCATAGTTGGATGCTGATGACCGAAACCATGGATTTGTGTTGTTACTATCACTTCAAGTCAGGGACGTTGCAGAAGCGCGCCCCTAAACCTCCACCGCTCCTCACTATCCTTAGTTTTACCTCCTGTCTTCCTGTGAAGCATGTCTTGCTGGCCACAACCAGAGACAGTGTACGGGACTAGATAGCCCTTGGATCTGCACAGTCTGGCAGCTCCTATAGGTACAAGGGACATAGTGAAGAAAGTGGGCCCCTAAGGTCTTGTGATCAGGTCCAAGGGGTTTTTATAGCTAGCTCCTTAGAGGTTTGTATTGCACTTTGTGTTAGTGAAGGAAACACAAGAAGGGGATTCTTTGAAAATATAGAAGCTGGCATGCAAGAATGAACCCATCGTGTTCAACAGGTGTATGAATACAGCAGCCACTGAGTACCACACCTAAAGCTCTGGAAGCTGGCATGGAAGCAAAATTATAACACTGGTGAAGCACAGTAAATGGTGAATCATTGTATATAAATCAGCCAGGAAGAAAGTAGTTCCCAGTAGAAATATTACATTCCTCATGGCTCACAAGCAATAACTCAAATACGAGAAGCTAGCTGCAGGCACAGTTTCCCAGATTCAACTAGTCATGAAAACACAAAAGGCTGTTTCTGGGCCAGAGGATAAATTCTGTGCACCGAATATGTACAGTTTTGATTCTGCTGAACGATTAAAAACCCCAAAAGAATTAAAATGCTTTTTCCTCAGTAAATAATAAATTCGACTAACTAACAGGTATTGCATTGTATCATAAAGAAAACAAACACACTTTTATTTAAATGCTTTGTCAGGAAAGCTCAGTAACTATCAGATTTTTGTTCATCCCATACAGTCCTCCTTGTCCTTCATGTTTAATAGCTGGTGGTTATGCACAATGAAACAAGAAAGTCGCTGAAGGAATCATGCTTCCTAAAATTCTGCACTCTGTGTGATTTCTGTCAAACAGTACATACCACTGTTTTTAACCAATGTGATTCAGATATGTCACACCCACATACTACAGGGAAAAAGTCACAGTATATATCTAAGATTCATATTTAAAAACATATAAACTAACACACATGCTATGTTCAGATAACCTCTCAGACATTTTACCTTTACTCATCAAAGCCAGGAAGTTCTGAGTCATGCACCAAGTTGTCATTTGGGGTTTTTTCCTACTTATGTGCATAAGAGCGTGAAGTGGTTTCACAGCTCATAAAAATCAACCCATCTTTGAAAACTCTAGTAACACCTCAATACAAAGAGAGCATTGGGGCTTGTAGACAGGGTTATAGTTCCCTTACTTTCCAGGTTCAAGTCAAGCTCCTAGGAGTATTATTTCCAAGCATTTAGGAGGGATTTGGCCATACAACTCCCATTAATGTCAGTGCTTGTCTTTGAAAATACAAGATCAACAGATTTGGATGGATTAATTTTCTTTTGGTTAGAACAGGAAATCAGAACTCCTAGGTTCCAGCCCCAACTCATCATGTGATTTAGGGCAAACAACTAACCTTCTACACCTCCGCTTGTAAAGTGGGTGTAAAGACTAATTACCAATTTCAGAGTAATTTTGTGTGATTTCATTAATACATACTTGTGAAGAGTTGGGAGCTGTTTAAATTACACATTTCATATAAGGGCAATATATCACAGTGGTTAAGAGACAGTGACAGCACAAGAGGGAGGAGAAACAAAATCTCACCCGAATGAACGGGGAGGGAGAGTTGATTAAGTGCCTTGAAAAATGCAGTAGCGGGTGAACCTAGCTGAGAATAAAATACTGGCTCAACAACAGCATTGGCCAGGGGAAGGCGTTGTTTAACATTTTGTGAACAGAAACCTAAAGCTCAGAGATTCTTTTAAAATTATTCATTTCATAACCTTGCATCACTGTTTCTCCCCCTCCCACCACCTTTGGCCATCAGCTATAGGCAGATTTCAACACAAATAGGGTCTATTGTATGTACACAAGTTCATGTGTTTGTGTAATTAATAGCATGCAGTGGGTTATCTTCATACCAGTACTTCTGTAGACCACTTTCCTTCAGTAAAGCTGAGACATCTGTCAGGAACTCACCTGGCTCCAGACTCAGTCACCTACTAAACCAATGAGCTCAGCAGGGCCCAGATAAGCCCTCACTAAGTGACAGTGTTCCCTGACAATACAGAAGGGCCAATAGATAACCTTTGTACCAATAGCAGGACAGTGGCTGCTCACCGTGTTCCGTGATGGCAGTGGTGCCTGACCTGCTTCCTGTACAAGCCCCAGCTCCTACCCATCCCTGCTCTCACTCCAACCTGTCCCCACCTTCCCTAGAACCTTCCCTGGATATTTCCCCTGACCACCCTTCAGGTTTTGCACTTGGGTTTGGTGACAGCTTCTCAGCCAGACTCTTGTTCCGACCACCCAGTCACACCGCTTACATCCCAATGCAACACCACCTTTGTATAAATCTCCTTAACCCTGTGCCTGATGCTGAATGTTCCAGATACAGTAGGTACCTGCTGTGCTCATTGTGTTACCAGTTACATCCAAATGTTCCACTAAGGCAAGGTCTATATTAGATACTTTTACTGACATGCTAATGCTGGTTAAGGGTGTGATTGTTTTTAAGGACACTTCTGTACTGACAAAAACCTAGTATACATGAAGTTATAACATCCAAAAAGAATATTCTTTCGTTGCTTTAAGCTGCATCTACACTCACAAGGTTTGCCAGGCTAGATATGTTGGCAAATACCGCTTAAAGAGTTCTGAAACAAGTGGAGGCCTAGCACAATCTGGGCACTCAGCTTTGGTAAAGCAGTGCTCAAAAATGACGCATTCCCTGAATGTGGCTCTATTAATTCTGCCCCCCTCACACACAGACTGGCTACCTGTTCCCCAGCTGCTAACCCACTTTAAGCACAGCCAGCAAATGTTTCTAGTGTTTGGTAGGGCTAATAGAATGACGGCAGCACTGTAAGTTCAGCTGATGGCCTGAGGCAAAGCAGTTAAAGAAACTTTGAAGGTAGAGAAGGCTGCATACGTGGGGGGCAGCGGGAAGGAGTGCAAATTTAATATCAGGTGGGCCTGGCCCAGCAAGCCTTTTGCTCACGGAAACGCTCTGCACATAAACTGCTTGTCTGATTAGCCCTCCAACTACAATACTTCTAAAACAATTGCTAACACTATTTTTGTTAGGATACTTAGTAAGAATCCCTTGTAGGACTCGCCTCAATACAGTAAATCCCTGACTTGCTCAGGAGTTTTGTTCATAAGTCAGATTTTGTGCACAACTCAGGGGAGCCAGGAAACTGACCAGGGCAGCAGGACTGGTCAGTTTCCTGGATCCAGCAAGGGAAGGGGAGCTGGGGACCAGGCAGCAGCTGGCTCCCAGCTCCCCTCCACTTGCTGATGTGGGAAACTGACCAGGGCAGCTGCTCTGGTCAGTTCCCCACTCCTATCAGTGGCAGCAGCTGAGAACCTGACTCTTGGCTGCCCTCAGAGACAGGAGCAAGGAAATCTCTCCTATCAGGGGCGGCATCCAAGTTGGCTGCCATCCTGACAGGAGCCGGGAAACTGACCAGTACAGCAGCCAGGCACCAGATCCCTGCCACTCAGAGTCGCCTTACCCCAAGAAACGCTACTTGCTGGAGTCAGCAAACTGACCAGCGGAGCAGTGCTGGTCAGTTTTCTGGATCCCACAAGTGGAGAGGAGCTGGGAGCCAGGCTGCCACCTGGTTCCCAGCTCCCCATCACTCCGGGGAGCAGGAAGCCCCATCAGGGCCCCTTCACCACCCGGTCCCAACTTATGCAAAATTTGACTTATGCGTGGCTGCTCAGGAATGCAACCTGTGTGTAAGTCAGGAGTCTGCTTTAGTCAACTCTCAAATATTAATGTCATCTGAATGTCTTAATATTCAAGGTCTCGTTTCTGTTATAGGCAATTTTAAATCTACAAAAAATCCATACAAATGTTTAAATTTTAAATCTACACAAAGTTATATTAGTAACAAAACAGGGATGTAAAACTGCGTATATTTTTATGTTTGCGTTACAAGTTCTAAAATAATGGCTTTAAATGCATGTGTGAGTGTAAACACACACACAGACTGCTAAAGCCAAATTAACACCCAAATTGTAGCTTTGTGAAAATATACATATGAATGCTCTGAATGAAAACATTCATGTGAATGTTATGAGTGTTCACAGTTAAGTTACAAAGGCCCGAAATGAAAGCTGTATAATGGAAATGGTGATAAAGTCTTGACTGGAGCAGAATTACCAGGTGCCAGCCCCAAGAACATTTGCTTGTCATTTCTTGTCAGCACTTTATGCTGAAACTGCAAATGGCAATTTTTTTTTCAGTTCCTCTTTTTATACATTACTCGCCCACTTCATTGCTCACTTGAGCATTTCAAATACTGTTGAGGAGGCAAAGAATGGCAAGTGTCTTCTGTGTTGTTTTTCTTTTTTTCTGCATTTCCTCCACACCCAGCTTACTTGCATTCTGCATTATTAAAGATCAGTTGACTAGGCAGAGGAAAGGAGTATTTATTAAGACATATTAAGAAATTCTCCGCTAACATGAGACTCCTTATGGTCTAGTGGAGTTAAATTAGTGCCTTACTATAGTAGTCAGTCACTAACAATCAAGAAATATGGTTTCTCTCTTTTCCCATTAATTCACTTGTTTGCACCATTAACTTAGCACTGGTGCAAACTCTATTAGCTGTAGCAGCAGCAGGAAACACAACACTGAGAATGACCAAACATTTTCAGTAGGGTGCTGCTTAACACTCTTGTGTTAAAACTAGAGTTTGTCAAGCAACATTAAAGTATCGGTACATCTACACTTGGAACTAACTTTCAAGTTAACTTCAAAGTTGAGGCTACTTTGAAGTAGCCTACAAAGCATCTATACACATTTTTCCTAACTTTGAAGTTAACTTCGAAGTAAGGGAGCCCAACTTCAAAGTCCTTACTCCATTCCCAGGAATGCAGTAGTGCCCTACTTCACAGTTTAACTTCAAAGTAGGGTGTGTGTAGAAGCTCAGCTTCGAAGCCTGTTGTACTTCGAAGTAAGCAATGTTGAAGTTATTTTGTAGGGTAGACACAGCCTCTGATTCAGTATTTACATACGAGGAAATTGAGGCATGAGTGTTAAATGGCATCCTGATTAAAAATAAAAACCTTCTGCCATTTCTAAATTGGCATTTCACCATTGCTACCAGCAATGAAGACGCACTCATTCTAGACTATCCAAACAAAAAAGCAGTCAAGTAACACTTTAAAGACTAAAAAAATAACTTATTAGGTGAGCCTTCATGGGACAGACCCACTTCTTCAGACCATAGCCATACCAGAACCGACTCAATATTTGGTAACATTCTGGTAATACTCAATAAAATATTCTGGTAATACTCAATAATCTGGTATGGCTATGGTCTGAAGAAGTCAGTCTGTCCCACAAAAGCTCATCTCATAAAATTATTTTGTTAGTCTACTTTAAAGTGCTACTTGACTGCTTTTTTGTTTTGATAGTATATAGACTAACACGGCTCCCTCTCTGTTACTATTCATCATTCTAGACTAACAACAGAAGCACTGGAAATTCCCATTATAGTTGTTTCCACTTCATGAACCTGGGTGAGTCACATGACATCTTGGTGTTTGGTTTCCCTATACATAGAATGTGAATAGTCCTTAACCATCTTTCCTTTAAAAAAAAAAAAAATCTGAGATTCACAGAACTATGATATGACCATGGTGATGCACTGAACGGACTTTTGTCTGGAGTAGTCCCTTGCAAGTCTTCTTTCTTTGTCAAGAGTCTGTATGAGAGGGGTGTGGCTTCTTAAATCCTTCAAAATTCCATCTTCCAAGCTCATTTGCAGTCGGTCTTATGCACCTCTTCCTTCACCGTCAGTTTTGTGAACCTTTCTTCCGCCTTCACTTCTGACTCTGAAAATCATTTGAGTTCCTCTCTTCAGCCGCTTTTAATGACCAAGATTCCACTCCATATAAGACAGCTGTTGCCCCGCTGTTGAACATTCATTAATTAGCTGTCACACAGACATCCCATCACCCAAACGGAGGTCTTTGAGGACACCGAAATGCTGTTGACACAACCCCAATCCAATCCAACATATAACTTCTTGGCATATAAAACCTTCACTGTCAACCAGCTAACCAGGTGGATAAAAACTATTTAATGTAATTGCCTTCCACGTACGGTGTTGTCATGTCTTTCAGTTCTGTTTCACAGGAGGCATGCATAGCTTTAGTTTCATCACTGCTGACCTTACGTCTCATGGATTCTGTCGTTTTCTCACGGCTTCTCCAGCATTAGCTGTAGACAGTCTCTTCAAGTAAGGCAATATCGTTTGCATAATCAAGACCATCTTATCTCTATGGCACTATGGCAAATTTATCTACTGTGTTTTTAACTCATGAACACCTTAGATTGAAAGGGAGAAATCTGTTTTCCTTTTAGATCCTGGTTTAATTTCAAATATGATTTTCATGTTATTCTTACTGATGTGATGGAATACGAAATTAAGTTGCAATATAGGATGACTGCATTCATTTTCTTCAGCTCACTAGTATTTAAAAAAATAATATTTTTGTAAAAAGGTCATTAAAGTTGCCACTGCTGACTCTGTCGGTGGGGGTGATCATCTTGATGGAAGTGAGGTCATTTGATAGGCTGGGATCACATGAAAAGAACTGTCATGCAAACAAGTTTCCAATCATCTGAATACATTTCACAAAGACACAATCTACAGTTTATGAATGGTGACAATTGCTGCTTATGCTGTGAACTTTCGTATTGCTGGGCTGTGAAAAAGGGTCATACATTTTCCTCTCACTGCTGAAGTCTTCAGCAGTGTAAGAATGATGACAGTACCTCTAAAACGTCGGCTCCCAAACTGGGCAACACGACTCCCTGGGGGTGCATGAAGAAATTCCAAGGGGGGCATGAGGCATCCCAACCTCCCCATCCATTCCCCCCGACCCCAAGAAAAAGCCTGCGCTGGTGTTACCTCCTGCAAAAATGAAGGTAAAGCCCACTTCCTGCAGCATCGTGGGGGGAGGCACATGCGCTGCTTCCCCTTCCCAAACAACAGTTGCTTTTCCTTCTGCCAGCTGCCTTCCTGCATGGGGGTGTGGGGGCAAGTAGGAGCTCCCGGTCCATGCCAGCTCCAACCACTCAGGCAGCATGTGCCCTGCTCCTCATTCCCCATGGCAGCTGTGCCCTGCCTGAGCAGTTGGAGGTGTTGCAGACCTGGGACTCGCACTCCCTCCTGCCCCCCACCGCAGAAAGGCAGCAGGTGGAAGGAAGTCGCTGGGGGGGCAACAGACCCAGCTTTTCGGGAAACACACCAGCTGTTTGGGGAAGGGAAGCAGCATATGCGCTTCCTGAGACCCCAGACCTGGTGTACAACTGTGGGACCCCCAGGTACCAGCCAAGCTGTCCCCTCCCCTCACCCAGCCCCCCATGAGTACCCTGCCCCCTGCCCAGGGTAGCACCCTGCCTCCTACCCCCTAGCCAGATACCTATACCCAGCTAGCTCCTGTACCCTATTTTCCACCCAGATTCTCCACCCCAGCCCACTCCCTAGCAGCCCTGTCCCACACACCGGATCCCTCATTTTTGGCCCCACCTCAGAGTGTAGAGGGGCCCACAAATTCCACTAAACCTGGAACCCCAGAAGAGTGAATCTGGCCTGAGGCCTTGAACCTCAGTCTTACCTACCCTCCCGCCATGGGACTGGGGTGCCAGGAGAGAGAGGTATGGAGGGGTTTGGTTGATTGGTTGGTTGGGTTTTTTTGCATCTCACTTGTGTGACCCCGACTATGTCTCTGTGGGTCAGTGACCCCAACGCAAAACAGGTTCCCCGCCCCTTCTATAAATACAGGCTATGCTGAAACATTTGTGTTGGACATATTTTATTTAAAAATGAAGCCTGGCCAACAAGCCCCAATCTGGCCACAGCATTATAACACACACACACACACACACACACACCTCAATCCTGAGCGTATCAAACACTAGAACCTTGTTGTCCTGAGCCTCTCACAGCCCAAGTCTTCTGCCACAACACTACTGCGCCATCTGCACACTGCAAATCTGTGTCCTGAGCTCATCCTACTCCCAACCCCACTGCCCTGAACCCCTCATTTACCCCAGCCTGAACTCTTGCACCCTCATATCCACAAGCCTGTGGTTTGCTCAGCACCCCAGCACTCCACCTGACCCCAACACTCTCCCGCCTGGAGACCACTCCCCCAAGCCAGCAACCCCTTCTCCACCCCTTCCCACACCCAAATCCCTCTTTCCCACCCCAGAGCCCTGTGACAAATCCCTGTCAGCCCCCTAGCGGTTCCTGCACTTCCTGGCAGATTCCTGGTGTGCCTCAGAGACTCCCAGTGGCCTCTTAACTGCCCGAGTCTTTCCCGAGGGATGGCTCACAAAGCGGGAGCCTCTCTCATCACGGGCAGGTCCTGGGTGGGGGTAAAACAGACCCCCTTGTGGGCATTTGCAGCTCCCCCACCCCAAGATAGCATGCTGGGGAAGGGTGGGGGGAGTCCAGACCCACCCACTAACCTGGACTCCGGCCCAGGGTCCCTGTGAGGACAAGAGGCAGCTAGCAGAGCTCTTGCCCCTGCCTCAATGTAGCGACCTCACCCTGGGCCACTTCGCCCACCACTTCCCCTTGGAACCTTTTTGTGTTGAGGACTTCTTGTTTGTTTTGAAGATACTGACTAACTCGGCTACCTCTCTGGTACAAAAAACCGAAACTCAGTTACTCACAGAGCAGTGTTCACCTTGTAAGATCCTCTATTAAGAATCACAGTGATGCCAACTCGCTTCAGGTGATTCACCCACCTTTGAGGGGTCACACCCACCCATCCACTCAACACTCAGGAGAAGTTACGTTCTCAAGGGCTGAACCCCCACCAACTCCTGACCCAATGTCTGGGGTATGGTACTGTTCTCAGCAGCTTTCCACTCCTCCTTTCCACAGTGAAAACAGTTCTTTAAATACTGAAACTGATTAAGCTATTAAGAAAATGAAATTGTGTGAAGGAAACAGATTTTGAGGGTAGTAGGTGAAAGACAAGAGACAATTAAGGCTCTAATTGGGCTGGCTTTGCATTGCTCATTCCTGCTTTACGACACGTGCTTCTATGGTGTCCTACTTCTCAACATCTCCATCCCTTGCTGAAGGGTTTGTCAATCCTGGGCATTTAGCCAGAAAGGTAACAACATATTTAGTGAGCTCTGGTTACTCCTCTTCCTGCTTTCTAACCCCAACCCTATCAGTAGGTCTCTTACTTTTTTAAATGTCACATTCTTGAGTGCATCTCCTATATTGAATACTGCCTACTAAAGCCTCTAGTCCCAGCGCCTATCCATTGTGGTGTTGAAAACTATGAAGAGTCAATTCCAGAATTTCACAAGAAACTAATGAAGCAGTATGACAGAAATTCTCTCTTGCTCCCAGATAGTCCTCAGCAAAGCCTTTTCCCTTGCCAGATGTTTCACTTGAACCCATGTCCATCTCCTTCTCCAACCTCCAACCTTAGAATTGCCTCTGAACATGACCCAAGGTGTAGAGGGACAGCACACGGCCCTTTTCACCCTGTGGATGTCACAGCAGGACCTGGCAGAGCAGTCACAAAGAAAGGCCCATGCACCTCTTCACAGCATGGAAAGGATTTCTGAACAAGCCTTGAATAAACTACAGCAGAAGCTGAGATGTAGGCAGTGGAAGGTCCACAAAATCCACATTTGTGGAGATTCAGGGTTCCCACTCCATTAGATTGGTATGTGGGGCCAGATTTTCAAAAGCGCTCAGCAGCCAATGCCCATAATTAGCTCACACATTCTTAATGGAGAGGAAACCAGTATTGCATAAGTAGCCCTACTCCAATAATCTGAAGAAGTTGGTCTTACCCATGAATTCTCATTATCTGATAAATTTGTTAGTATTTCAGATGCTGCAGGACTGCTTATTATTTGTGTAGCTCAATATCTGTTCATGTCTACTGAAGGTGATGTGGAACTGAGACATGTGAACCCTTCCTCCCCAACAACAACAACAACAACAATCTGTTTCTTAGGGTTTCTTCATGTCCAGAACAGAAGATTTGTCTGTAATATGTTACTTCCGCTCACTAAAATTCAGAGCCCAGTTCATCCTAGATGTTCCTATTTATTTATAAGGCTTCCCTAGCCTGAGGGCTTTGCCAGTCCTCTGAAAGAGCATCACAGGCTGAGGAGTCCACATCATCCTGAAAAGAAATTCTGTTGTACTGCGTGTCTCTCAAGAAACCTGAACTGCTCTGTGATTCAAAACAAAAGCTGATGTTTCCTTAGCAGTGCTGGCTGCTTGAGAGCAGCTGAGGTTTATCTGTCATGGGTTTGCCAGGAACTTCCACCAGGTGGCAGCACCTCAGAACATTGCTCCAGGTTAACTTTTCTACTGGGGCATTCATAATTTTAAAGGTTGCTAGCAACAGTCTGCTGGGAAGTGGCTGCACACACCAGACAAATGGAAACAGTTACATGCCCATAATGCTATGCAAGGCAGCTTGCTCAATAGACATTATTCAGTCTGTATGCATGCATACACTAAGCAGCTATTGCATAGCACTATATTGAAATCATCAGGCCTCCTACCCTTCAACCCCAGATCTTTGGGCTTTTGGCCATAAACACTGAAATGGAGACACTGAACTCCCAACATCAATTCTAGATCCTGACTCCATGAAGCATTCCACAACCCTATCTCCTCCAGCCAGAATGTCTTTCAATTATTAACTACCTGCTGGACTGTGAAGGATTTCTAATGGGCATATAATGAGTTCTGTTTTCCTCAGCATGCTAAGGCTGGAGTAAGCAGTGTTCTAAAAACAACTTATTTTTGTGAAGTGGCAGGCTCAGTGACCCACCTGAACAATCACAAAGACGGTGGGACCCCTCTTCTCCTGCAGGACTCAAACTACAGAGACTTTAATTTCAACCATGTGCTCCTTTGTCAAGGTCTCTGTTCAAAATGCCAGTGGGCCAAGGCAATAAGTGAGGCTATTAGTCTCTACAGGAGACTAGAAAATGTTTTTTTAACATGATGAGCCCATCCATTACAGCTGACCAAACCACGGTGGAAGTTCATTAAACTAGAGCAGTGTTGAGCTGTGTTATATTTTAGAGGTCGTGATCCAAACTATGCAAAATTTTCCTGAAACTGATACTTTCAGCCATCAAAAAATTCCCTGAACAATACTCAGATTAAGCACTTAAAGGCCTTGCATGGTCCTGCTCTACAACACGCATGGAATAGATGAATAGGAACTTAAGCACAACTTTCTCTGAACCTAACCAAACTACCCTTGGAGCAGAAATGGATGGCAAACAGGGATTTTTCAAAAAAGGGCACAGGAAGGTTATTAAGATCCTGACAAAACTGTTTATACAGACCACACCTCAATACCCTTTGAACAATTATCACCTAAAACAGTGGTTCTTAACCTGGAATGCACGCACCACCTGGGGGTGCGTGATGCCCTTCCTGGGGGTGCGAAACATGCTAGATTTTTTTAGAAGGTAAATCACTGAAAACACAAAATTAAGCACAGGCACGTAAGTACAACTACTTCGTTTCACCAGGCTTATGTATTTATTAACATTATGCATGTTTAATAACAAAACTATTTTACATATATTTGATATGCATTTAAAAGTGTGTAGCCCCCCCACCTCCATTTTTGATTTTTGATAAGGGGTGTGAGAACATATTTTGAGAACCAAAGGGCTGCAGGCTGAAGTAAGGTTAAGAACCACTGACCTAATACAAAGCTCCAGTTTCTGTAGACACCTATACCACCACCACTACAGAAGGACAATCCAGGAACTTAAACAGAACTCACCCTCTACGTGTAACAGACATCGCAAACTACAAATCTTAAGCCTTTTTACAGACAACTTTCCAGTAGCTTGTAACATCACACACAGTCTGGTGATTTGTATGAGTCTATTCATCAAAATAAGAAAAAATACGGGCACTCTATGTTAAGAAAAATGAGACTGAAAATTAGCAGAAAGAAAGAATACAAGGATCTCTGAGATCCTAGTAAAAAAAGCTTTGTTATTTTTTAAGGACAAACATATTACACAGACTTGCCTCCAGTAGAACTTCAAAAGATTTTTATAGTGATCATTTTGTTCTCCCTGCCAAAAAGAAAGTTAAAAAGGGAATTCAAACACAAGCTATGGAATTGCTCTGTCAGAGCATAGCAGTGGCTAAAAAAATCAATCATTCTAGACGGAGTGAAATCACCTCCTACCTCTTTCTCAGTGACACTGCATAGATCAGGGGTGAGGAACCTTTTTCTGGGTCTGGAGCCATTGACCCATAAACAAATCAGTTGGGGTCCACACACGAGAAGAAAAAAAAAATCCAAAAAAACTGTCACTGATCTGGTCCCTGCCTGAAAAACAACACTCCCCTTGCACACCAGGGCTAGTGCATTTTGTGGGCCCTCTTGGCACTGGCATTGGTGTGCAAGGGGAAAGAGGGGTTCAGAGTGGGAGGGTCTGCCAGTAACTGGCATGAGATGCAGGGTCTGGGCAGGAAGGAGAATGCAGGAGCAGGCTGGGCATTGAGGGCCTCAGAGGGCGGGAGGGTACAGGAGCAGG
This sequence comes from Carettochelys insculpta, assembly GCF_033958435.1. Classification (NCBI taxonomy): domain Eukaryota; kingdom Metazoa; phylum Chordata; order Testudines; family Carettochelyidae; genus Carettochelys; species Carettochelys insculpta. Next base: position 92,022,417 of record NC_134139.1, on the reverse strand, counting down.
CTGCAGGTGGGGAATCTGGACAGGAGGTAGATGGAGGGTTTGGGGTGCAGAACTGGAAGGAAGGGGTAAGGGTGTAGGTGAGGGGTCTGGAAGGAAGGGTTAAGGATCAGGGTGAAGGTGAGAGGGATAATGCAGGAAGAGGGTGAGATGGGGCTGCAGGAACAGACTAGGGGCATGAGGTGTGGATGACAGGGGTGCAGGTTACCTAAGCAGCACCTCTGGATGCACATGGCTCTGGGCCCCCTCCCACCCACTGCCCTCTACTAGGCTGATTGACTGGAATTCCAGTCACTCACAGCAGTGGGATGAAGCCTCTGGGCAGGGCTGCCGAGGCCACTGCTGCTCCCCCTCCCTGTCTTCCAGCTAGGGGAACAGCAGCAAGCAGCATCAGCACCACAACCAGACTTCATGCTCCCTGACTTCTCAGCAGAATCTGTGGGCCGGATCCAGCCCTGGCTTGCCTGATCCAGCCCGTGAGGCTTGGGGTTCCACACCCCAACTCTGCCGCAGGCCAGATGCTGAGGAGGAAAGCCCCGAGCCTCGGGGTCTGAATCCAGGCAAGCTGCACTCCTGATCTGTACCATAGGCCAGGGGCTCCCCACCTCAGTACTGATTCTTAGCCTCATGTGCTCTCAATAAACTAGGGGTTTGACCATGCATGGACTCCTCTGAAGGCACAGGGATCTGTTGATTCAGAGGTCAATACAGGATCAGGGATTAGGTGATTGATGGTAGCCACTATTACTACTAGGTTAATGAATAATTTGCAGACATTAAGTTGAGAGTCCTTTGAGAGAACAGTTTGAGCACTAATATATAAACGAGGTTTAATTCCCTGCTCTGCTATGGGCTTTTTGTGTGACCTTGAGCAAGTAACATAAAGCTAATGGCAAAACTCTCAGTGACTTCAGTGGTGTAAGAGCAGTAGTGCAAATAAATACATTAAAGACTGAGATGCTCAGGTGCAAGGGTTACAAGGATCATATACTAGCTAGACAGCCATTTTGTGAGAAGACTTAGTCAGTGACCGTCACCTCATCAATAGCAGTGTGCACCTTTGGACTACTAGAGAAACAAGACAAAGTCAAAGAAACACAAGAGCATATTAAAGAGCTCAGCCAAAGCATGGTAAATAAAGGCTAGGCCTGCGGCGTCCAATAGGCCTCCCGTTCACCATCACAGTGTGGCGAAATGGAGCGCCCTACACCCGCTCTGCACACGGGCCGCCCCACCACTTGATGGTACAAGCACATGGCGGCAGCAGCTGTGGCTGCTCCAGCCTGGGGCACCTGGGGCATCTCCAGCTGTGGTGCCTGGCGCTTCTCCAGCCCCAGGACCCACGCAGCCCTCGTGCCTGCAGCTGTGGGGCCCAGGGGGCCCAGTGCGGCTCACACAGCCTGGTGGTTCCAGAGTGGCAGCGGCAGTGGTTCTGGTGAGTTGCTGGCAGTTGCAGGGGTGTGCCAGGTTCTAGGGGAGGGTCTGTCTTAGGGCGGGCTGGATCTGCGGTGGGGGGGCTGGGAGGAGGCTGTGACAAACATGAAATGTCTACTGGACACCACTAGCTGGGCACTATAAACTATAACTGAGATACCCTGAGAAACCATGACCACAAAGGTGGTTAAGAGTCACCTGTTGCACTGCAGCCGCGCTGACCGCTAAGATTTCCCCAAATGGAAGAAACTCGCCTGCATAATTTGCAGTTACACAAAAAGACTTCCAGCTTGGGCTGACTCCAACAGCACGCAGCAGAGCCGATCCAGCTGCTAAAGAAGTCTTTGCCCTCAGCACGAGAGGTGTAACCCTTGAGCCTGCACGTTCTTATATCTGCACACAGCACTGTCCAACACTGAGGCTGCAAGCAAAGAACGACCACCTGTGTCAATCCAATTGCAGAAGTAGAGCCTAAATACAGAATCAGCTTCCTTTCATCTGAAATCAATGAAATAAAACAAATTTCCTGGAGCCAGCTGATGACACTGTGGCTTCTTCTCCACTCTCATTCTCCCGTCGGAGGCAGCACGATAATGAGGCAATTGGAAGCAGGCTAATGAGGTGCTAAGATTCATATTCAGCACCTCATTGGCATAATGGCAGTTGCACAAATTTTTAAGTGCAGACTTCGAATTGCAGGTTGACAGTGTAGGTGGGGGGCAGCTTTGAAATCAGTGTCCCACTTCGACATACCTTTACTCCCGAAGAACTATATTGGAGTAAGGGAACATCAAAGTGGGGCACTTATTTCAAAGCTGCCCCCATCTTCACTCTCAAGCTGCAATTCGAAATCTGCATTTTGAAACTCGCGCAGCTGCTGTTATGCTAATGAGATGCTGAATATGCACATTAGCACCTCATTAGCCTGCTTTGAATTGCCTCATTACCATGCCACCTTTGAGGGGGGAGAGAGGGAGAGTCTAGAATCAGCCAATGTTTCCCTCTTCTCAGGTAACGAAGGTGACCCAGCATAAATGCCAACTCTTCCTATTTTCACCAGTATTTAATATAGTCTTTTGACACTTTCTCAAACATTTGCAAAGGTTGCCAAGTCTGATGGGGAAGTTGATCCCTCCATACAACAGATTTTACCCTCCATTCCTTTATTTAAGCTGGTAGGGCCAGAGAAGAGGAAGGGTTTGCATGGAACTTGAGTTAGAGAAGGAAGACTTCTCACCACAAGCTTCTTTGTTTGGCATACAGAATTTAGAAAGCAGTACTCCTGCAAAAGTGGGGAGCAGCCTCTTCTTCCACCTTTAACTTCCAGGGATGTTCCCCTTTGCATTAATCTCCTCTGCTGAAAGAATCTTTTCTCCAGGGGAGGGAGAAAGAACAACAAAACTCAGGAATGATACCAACCCTTCTTTCAAAGTGGTATCCTGCCTGTCTCCTGAAGCTTGTCACAGAGAAAACACTCCTCTTTCCTTCCTTCCCCTCCTGCTTTAAGGAATTTATTTCACCCACTGTCCTCTCTCCATCCTGATCCAGAATCTAGCTCTCTGAAGCATGCAGATGTTTCTGGCAGATGATGTTGTTAGGTTTGCACTAACCCAGCAGAAGCTAAAGACACAGGTGAGACAATAATGAGAATGGAGGCACTGAGAGCCCCAGCTGTCTAACAGGCTTCAACAGATGGGCAGACTAAATGGATTTGACACATCACAGGCTGGGCCACCACTTCCAGCTGCTCCCATTGTCCAGAAACAGATAACCATGGTCTGTGAGGTTCTGTGCCTGCAGATGCTCAGGTAAATAAAGGGTCTGGCGGCCCACCAGCAGCTAACCCTAATAAACCACATGCAGCCCATGAGCCAGTTTCCTCACCCCGCTTAACAGGAATGGGTTTTAGCCAGGAGTGAAAGTAACTAGGTTTCTTAGCAGTACTGTGGTATGACACCCCCTGGGGGAGGGCTCGGAAGTGGGTTGGGGGGTGCAATACGACAGTTCCTGTAAGAAATTAAATTGGGGGTGAAGTATGAGGGGCTCAGTAGGAGATTGGGGGGCACAGGAAAGGGGGAGGGATGTGTGGGGATGCAGGAGTCAAGGCAGGAGTTGGGACTGAGGAGGAGCCCAGAGCAGGGGCTGTGCAGGAGTCAGGGCAGAGGCTGAGGATGGAGTGTGTAAGCAAGAGCAGGGGGATGCAAGGAAGCCATTTTGGGAGGGGGGTGGACTGCAGCCACACATACCAAGATGCTGCTACTCTCCTTCCTCTTCCCCTGATGATCAGGGAGTGAGAGGAAAGTGCACAGTTTGCACAAAGTATTCTTGTGCCCCTCCGCACAGCAACCAGGCGCAAGAGGATGGTACACAAGCTGTGTACTTTCCCCTCACTCCCTGGTCACTGGGGGAGGAGGAAAACAAGCAGAATCCCAGCACAGGTAGCTGCAGCCTCCCCCACTTTCCTAAAGGGCACTGGGGATGGGGCTGTAGCGTCTGGGGTAGCCCCAGCCAGTCCCTTTCTCCTGCCCAGCTGTCTGCTTCCTGGCAAGACAGCCTGCAGGAGAACCCTGGCAGCCTTCTTTCTAGAATGCCACACCAGGGCACACCAACTTTCATCTCTAATTGTGTCTAATAGTTTTTGGCTGAAGTGGTGCCAGCTAAAATAAGGACAAGGAGTCAAGCTTCCTAATGCTGGTTCCTAACTCAGCATTAAAGATTGATAATATGTTATTAGCACAACCTACAGTCAAGATCAGGGCCTCAACATACTAAGTGAAGGTGACTGCCGAAGCCCCCTTTGTGCCCCTGAAACAGTGTAAAGGAACCATAGCCTGCAACAGAATCAGGTGCCCACCATGTTCACTCCTCCTGAGAAGCCTCCCAAAGGAAGGCGTGATCCTGCCCCAGAGATCTTACAAAAATGAGTTAGCAAGGGCAAGCAAATCAGCTGATATCTTTGGAATGGTTAGAAGTGAATTCTGCTCCCCAGGAGCCACCTAACTCGACCATTTTTGATCTCTTCCAAAGTAATAATGAAATGAACTGCAATATTTAGAAATCTGAGTGTGTTTGGGTATCCATCAGGAATTAAACGCCAAACTCAGGATGCTGTGTATGCTTCTTATATGTGCCTTATGACCAGAGTCAAGCAAATAGTTTAAAAAATGATGTTTCCAGGCTCTGAAATGCCACTTCTTGTCAACTTTTTTTCAGTTGTTCCCATTGGTTTTATTTCTGTACAGACCCAAGCATAGTAATATCAGACCTATAATTTGTGGCTTCCTGACTCCATGACCATCATTCTGAAGGCATTCTCATGTTGCCATTCTGCTAGCTAAATATTTACACACATACACTGTGCATAACATTTACTTGTGTGTATGGGCAAGAGTTCAGCATATTTCACATAACTTTGCAGAGCCTACATGTGTTTCAGATCATGACAACATGTTCAAAATATGTGCCTACAAAACACATCTCATATGTATTGATACAAAACATTACCTGTTTGTCCTTAATGTATTTTCTCTATAGAGAAAAAAGACAGAACTAAGATAAGATTTCCTGTTCTCACGCAAGATCTTTCCTCATTATTAATCATTTGCAGTTCCAGGCCTTCATTGGGAATCAGTTGTGCATTGTTTTATCAGTGGTTTATGAACTCAAAATTTAGGTGAGATAATACACACAACATCCAGAAAACACCCATCCTGTAAAAAATAATTCAGAAAAAACAAATGACATTTGATCATTTTAAAGCAATTATGCTGGGAAAGGAAAGTATGTTACTGTACTTGCTTTATAGCCAATAAAGTCATATCTGTTAGGACGCTCCTTCCAAGAGGTCCCTAGCGTGCAGCCAGAACAACTGTGGTAAAGAAAGGTTGGTACATTTGGCTGTGGTTGGACTTAAATAACATTTTTGCAAAAAATCTGCTCATAAAACAGTTGGTTCTATTCACACAGGGGGAAAAAAAAGGTGTTAGAACCTGATGCAGTCCTAGTTTGTCATGGTTCATTGAAAAGCAATGTTTATGCCCTTCTCCTCAGCATTTCATGCGACCAGGTACAGAGAAAATACTTGAGGAAATTTGCTAGGATGCTCTAGCCACGGGCTAATCCCAGCCTACAGAGAACAGCAGAGGTGGCTTCAAGCCACATTTACACCATTCTTATTCTAGGCTGCTCCACACATCAGAGGCAAGACTCCTTCTACCAATACACCAAATATGCAGCTCCATAGGGCGCTATGAAATTGGAGGCACCAAACTGCCTCAAATTCTGTGATGCCCTAATGGATGCATGCTGCATATGAGGCAGCATTGACTCTGGTGGCCAGTCTAATCCCCTTTCCAGGCCCCCACAGCTGTGCCAGCAGGGCTGTCCCTCTGGGGGCTGGGCCTGAGACAATGCTCCTCCCCAGCCTTGCCCACACTCTACCCCTTCCTCCATGCTCCCTCTCCCAAGCTATGTCACCCAGGAGAGCAGACAGGGGCCTGATGCTGGCAACAGGGCTAGGATCCACACCCCCGCACTCAGCAGCAGCAGCAAGAAGTGGAGTGACCCAGCTCCACCCCACCAGCTCCCAGCTGCATTGCTCCAGTTCCACTCCTTCCCCCAAGCCCACTCAGCCAGTGATGCAGCTGGGAGCCAGGGGAAAGGAGTGGGCTAGAGCCTAACCCTGTCAGGCTGTCATGCTCCTGTCCCCTGTCACTCCGAGCCTAAGCCCCTACAGCTCCATGGGAGTGAGAGGGAGGAAAGAGCAAGTAGGGGACAGGCACTCCTCTGCCAGGGCAACACTTTGAAGGCATGAACCTTTCAGCTGGGTCTCCTACACTAAAGCCCCCACTCTTGTTCTGTCTCCTAGCGTCAACCAAGTGGGAGAAGTAGAGGTTGCCACTTAAAAAAGCAGCCGCAGCATCAACATGAGCTCATCAGCCAGGAAGGGCAGAAATGTGGGGATTTTTCTCCCCAAAATTCTTGTCAGGCTTTTCTGACTCTCCCCACCAGGTTTCAGGTTTGAAGTAGAAGTTCAGGCCAGTTCTTATTTTATCCAAATAGGTTTGCCAACCTTTACATGAGAAATGAATTCATTCAAAAAGGTAACAGTGCTCCACAGAACCAACCACATTTTCAGCAGCGGAACGTCTCTGTAACATAACAGTTAATCCAGAATGCCTTACCTTATCCCAGAGGACAGAAGAGGGTTGAGCCGAAGGATAAATGTGTCTATACAACCAAAGGAGGCAAAATAAAACATATTTTAAGTTGTGCAAGTGGCGCCTCATAGTCTACAATCTGTCAAGTTAAGCAAACAAAAAGAAAAGAAAAAAATCCACCTTGTAAATAAAGTGATTACAAATCTAGCTTCTAAATTCTGGCACGAGGCCAGGAGCTAAGTGTGAAGGACTGAAAGGAAAATCCATTACAAATTCCTTCAAGCAGAAAGTCTGTGTTTAAAAGGCACGGGATAGCAGTTTCCAAAAGCTCATGAAGTCACAGCAGTATTTCCAGAGCAGAACCCCCAAAAAACAAGCTGCTGAGACAGAGAACAAATTAAATATGACAGCCTTCTTACTGTACAAGTCAGTTTTAAAGTCAGCTGTAAGGAATCTTCCACTTCTTTGCCTGCGCAACCCGTGCTTGGCATAAACATAGCTTTTTCGTCATCAAAGCACTTTACAAGCTAATTGTACTGAAAATGCCCTATTTGAGCATCTAAGCCAAGGGTGTCCAACCTTTTTTCATCAGGGCCCACGTGGCAATTTTTTACTTGTTCTGGGGGGTCAAACACAATACAGCCCCAAAGCACCACCCCTTACCTCAGCAGCCCCAAACCACCCGCTTAACATCACACCTGGGGCAGCTCCCTGCCCTGCTGAGAGAATAGGACTCAGTTTAATTGGTTTAATGGCAGGATCCCTCCTGCCGTCCATTAAACCAATTAAATTGACTTCTACTGAAGTGTTTCTCCACCTTTTTTATAAAGTACACCTTTTTTGAAAGAGTACCCCAGTTACCCCAGTAGCCACAATTTCAAGCACACAAAATCCCCAACTCCCCCTCCCATCTCCAGAGCCAGGCACCTCCAGCTCCCCAATTTAAACCACTCCCCTTTTCCATTCCCCCAAAACCAGGCACCCCCCTCGCTATAATCCAATGGCAGCAACTCAGTGGAGATGCCACTGCCACCACCACCACCACCGCCACGTGCTTCTCCCTCCTAGCGCTGGGGAGGGATGCATGGGCAGAGCAACACACAGTGCTCCCACCGCTCTGAGCACTTTATTGCTCAAAAAGCCACATGACAGGAGTAGCTCTCAGTGCCCTGCTGCTCTGAAACAATAGGACTGAATTGGTTTAATGGTGGTTAACCCAGTCAAATCAAGTGCTATTCTTTCAGCATGGCAGGAAAGAGGAGTAAGGTGGCAGCAGTGTGAGCCGCAAATGGCTTGTTAAAAAGCCACATGTGGCTCAGAGCCACCCAGCCACCTTTAAAAATGGCGGCAGTGCTGGTGTCACGGGCCAGATAAAAAGGCTCCACTGGCTGGATTCTGGCCCACTGGCCATGGGTTGGACACCCCTGATCTAACTGTATCTTAATTTTGGAAGAATTTGTTCTTGCAGGTAATTGTCCCATAACACACAAAGCTGCCTACCTATTGCATCCCAAACAAACTAGGCCCCTTTATCAGCCCATTGCACTAGGCTTTACACCCCTGCCAAATGAGTGATGGTGACAAGCCTGACAAGACACAGTGTTACTTTTGTGGAAATAATGTAGGAGCAGAAGATGCTGCGGGATGAGTCTCAAAGGAGGATGAACAAAGTCAACTAATTAGATTTGATTGATAGATCCTAGGTTCCAGGCATGTCTCAGTCCCCTCTTGCTGCAAAGAGCCTTGGAACCCATCTGTTGTGCTGAAGTGAAGGAAAAAGCTCTAGGCCTTGAGGCCTGCAGGGTGCTTTTGGGGCCTGGTAAAAGGCTTTTTTCAACATGCTGCTCATGTAGTCCTTTGGAGCTATCTGAGGGCTGCTGCGCCACCAACCTTGACTTCCTCTGCGCTGTTCCATCTGAATGAAGCTGTCCTGAATAGATGGATTTTGGTCACTGAGGAATGGATTCCTCCTGCACAGAGCCACCAGAGCAGTGCCCTTGCAACCCACCTCTCTGAGCTAACCCAGCCCACCAACAGGGCCCAGCATCTCAAAGGGCCCCAGAGCTCTAGCTGCCACCAAACCGCTGCTTTGGCAGTGGTGGTGGCCAGAACTCCACGCCCCTTGGAAGTGCCATAGCAGTGCTGCTCAAAGGCAGCTCTGAGGGACTGGGGGAAATGGGGTGGGGATGGCAACACTGCAATTCAAGAGGTGCTGGGGACTGACTGCCCTAAGACCTGCCCCCTTCTGCCTTTGGCCCCACTCCTTCTACCCCTGCCCCTGTTTCCAGCGCATGTAGCTGAACCCCCTCCCACCTTGCCCCAGGGCCTATGGTGGCTGTCCAACCTGGTTGACCCAACCAACAGCTAACTAGTACAAGGGAGTCTGGACATGATTTTAAAGCTACCTTTTCATGCCCACCTGTGAGCTGAACTGAGAGTTCCTCTGTCGCGTGTCAGGATCTGAGCCCCTGTGTTTTCTTCTCGTGGGCCATCAGAAGGACGAGTTCTCTTCCCCTCAGTAATCAACAGGGATAGAATCTTAATTCATTTTAAGTGACAGCTTACAATCTGCAAAAATTGCCAAGGCAACTAGACTCCCATTCTACTGGCCTGCTTCGAAAGGAGACCCCATCAGTTCAGAACTGGAATATTAGCCATCCAGACTGCGACTTCTACTGAAGACATGTGAACCCAATTGACACGCTCCTACTAGCTTAGGAAAGCCAGCATCTGAGCCAGAGAACAGAGCTGCCAAATGGTCTTCATCCATGGGGTACTCCACTCTGATCCAAAGCATTTGCTTCTGCCCTTTAAGCCTGTTGAACTCCTGCTGTTATTTATTATGGCTGTGCCTAGATGCCAACTTAGACCACAGCCCCAATGTCCTATGTTGTGTACAAACATAGATTAAGAAACAGTCTCCGCATCAAAGAATTTACAATCTAAATAGATGGGACAGACACAGGGTTAGCACTTGGGATGTGGCACAAAAGCCATATTAACATTTGCAAATTGCATTATGTTCAATGGTTTCTTCCTTGTTTTAATAAAACCTGGTTCCACTACTTTAATTCAAAAGATACAAGGAGCATGCAGCCAGTGCTATCACAAACTAAACTGTTTGTGTCCTCTTACTGAGTGAGCAGAAACATGAGAACTGTATTAAGTGGTGGAGTTCCACACTGATGTTTCTCAGGAGCAGCTGTTTATCATCAATCCAGTGGCCTTCCCCCAAATAGTGGTGCAGGGATAAAGTGCTGCGGTTAGGATCTGTACATTTTGTACTATTCAAGTAGCAAAATGTGAAGCCATGGCTCATTATGTGACGATTCCCCCACCGTGGTACAGACCCTTTGATACCTTTTTATGTCCTCCCCTCCCTCTGCACCTCTTAACATAGGGGAGGTGTTGGGGGTGGGACATGGTGCATTTGCACACTTCCTGGCAAGTGGACCACACTCCCAAAGCTTCTTAGGGGTCACAACCTTCTGGCTGACATTAGACCAGTGGCTCTCAAAAATTGTGTGTTGGTTTCCCACAGGAACCCTTTGAGTGCAACCTCAACCCTTCATAAATTAAAAAGGGGAATGTTTGATTTCAAATAAAATTAAATGCAGTTTTAATTTATGTCACTAGGGCTATCAGCCCTGCACCTGTCGGAGTGCACAGTGGGTGCTATGCCAGGCACAGAGCTGACAGCTCGTGACCCCAGGCAATAGCCTTTCCACCCCCAGCCTGAGAACCTCTGCTTCAGAACAATCTCTGTGCTACTCTAAAGCGGACCAGGCTCAGCACAGAACACGCTCAAAGTTCAAAGAGGCACAGCTTGAGTGAGGCTGAGGCTCTAGGCCAAGGAGTGCTGCTACCGGTTGAACGTCTCTAGTCCGGCACATTCTGGTCTGGCAACATCTGTGGTTCGGCATGATTTCAGTAGCCGGACAAGCGCTTATCCTGGGTGTGGCCAAGTTGCCAGCAGTCCTGTAAAGTTTGTTTACAGCCACCAGTCCTGGCTCTGGGTCTGTGTGTTTATTTAGCTGTCATGTACCCCAAATGTCTTTTAAAATCCCAGTAAGCTGTGGAAGTGTTGTTAACGCTGTTAGACAACACTGAGGTCCTGTAGGCCACCAAATTCTCATCCAGTCAGGTCAGGTCCTGAGGTTGCTGGACTAGAGAGATTCAAGCTATAGAAGGATATCCTCGTTTAACAAAAACTGAGAAATACTTCCTAGCTGTAAATGAAGGTTGCTTTAGAGGAGCTCAAAACTATATCACACACGTTTCCACTCCCCTGCGCATTTTTTACTTTTACTAGAACCAGAGAGAACCCCCCCCCCACTGATTCTAGGGGGGGAGTGTCACTTTCTTTTGACTCGTTACCCTCTTTCTACCTTTTGAGTCTCTCGTAGGTTTCTAAAGGACAGGAACATCTCCATCTGCATGCAGGACAAAATAGCAGTCTAACAGAGCGTGCCTTATTCAAACCACTCTGATTATGCAGTTTTTCCAGGCGAACTTTGCACAAAATGCACAAATGGCACATTGTGCCTGTCTGAATCAAGGACACAGTTAATAGTCCAAGTACACATCAACACAATCTCTATTTGAGAAACAGAGGAAGGGCATGTTTAACTCTTTGGAGCGCAGTACATTCAGATCAATGGCTGACTATAGCTACAGTTCTTGCTGTGCACTGTTTTTAATAACCTTTTCCCTGACATACTCCCTCATTGTAGTGTGTATGTAGGATAATGGACTTATTCAATAGACATCTCTTCTAAAGCAGGCCTAAGAAAATAAAAACATGTAAAAGAGGATCTAGTTGAGGGCTCACCAACTTTAAAGCTCCCTGACTATGACGCGTACTGGTTTTAGGAAAAAATAAATCAAACAAACAAACCAGGCTGTTTCTCTCTCTAAAGAGGGCAAAGGTTCAGTCTTACTGGGCAGCAAGCTAAGAAGCAGCACCGTTTTGAAAGCTCTCTCTCCTCTTCACTTTAGCTGCATTTGGAAATTTTGTGATGTCCAAAGCCAGAAAGCATTATTCTTACAGACTATTAGAACATCAGTAAGTCTGAAGATTTCCGGGCAGTGGGGAACTAATACAAATTTGCAGGCAGTGAGCACTCGGTAAACATGAGGAAATGCCTGTTTTACTTCTCTAGTTGCAGTGCCCTTTTGTTGAAACCTTCAATTTCATACTCCACACCTCATGCTCCTATTCTACCCTCGGTCGTGCCAGTATAAAAGGAGCAACTCCATTAACTATAGTGGCATTGGAGTAAAAGCAGTGTAAAAGAATCCGGCTCAGGGCACTCAGCGGCAGCACTCAGTGCCAGACTAGTGTTTGGCCTAAAAAAACGACACACAAAATATAAGCTCTGCTGGAGGACTGAACGCTCTTGTTTACAGATACGTAACTGTCCTCCTTATCGACATCATGCCAGTTGGGCAGTGACTGAAGATAAACAATTGCTAATGTTGCCTAAAGGGACACATTACAATCCATATATATAGTGAGGACTTCCACCAGTCCTGGCCTTCTCCTTACAGCCAGGTAGGGGAAGGTGACACTAGGATGTATTAGACTCAGAGAAGTAACTATATGAGTCTATAGCTTCAAAAATACCAAGCAGTCCCATGGCACCTTAAGGACTTACAAATTTATTAGCTCCTGAGCTGTCATCTGATGAAGTGGGCTTTGCATGAAAGCTCATGACCTAATAAATTAGTTATCCTCTAAGGCGCCACAGGACTGCTTGTTACCAGAATGCATTGTTCATCTTTGGAAATAGCTTACCTTTGAGAATGGTGAAAACCATGGGACATGCCTGTGCTTTAACTGCTAAAGGGAACTGGACTGAGGAAAATGTTCATTTGCATTGGTTGAGGGGATGGGGATTGTGGGCCACAGGTGAGTACAGTTCCTACCATCACTGGGTGGATGAGGCCTATAGGATGCTACCTCAGGGCCATACTGCACTGGTGCCTCTGTTCCTCAAATAGCAAGGGCTTCATTTTCTTTTCTTACAACCTTCGTCATCGCAAACTATAGATTTACACACCTTAGAACCAGAAGGGATTACCGTGATCAGGCCTGTTGGCCCACATAACACAGGCCATAGCATTTCACCCACTCATTCCTGCACCAAGCCAAAACTATTGTTTTGCCAATTGGTTCTAGAACTGGCTGAAGATTTCTAACGTTAGAAATCCTGATTGAACTTGGCAGCAGCGGGGAGAAGGGCTGAAATTTCAGTGGGGGAAAGGAAGAGAAACATCACAAAAAGTCCTATTTTTGGACCAGATCATTTCAAAACAATAGCAATTAGACGTTTCTTTTACTTTACCAACATGTGTGTCTGTGGGTACACACAGAAGTGTGTGTTCATATGCACATTCATGCACATGCTTTAAATTGAATTTTTTAAAATGGTGTCCCACAATGGCTGTCTAGGTGGGGCTGGCAAGCTCCCTGCTAGCCTCTGAGCTGCGTGGCTCCCAGGAGGAAGCCAACATGTTTGCCTTCCAGTTCTTATGTGTTGAGACAGCCAGGAGGCCCTGAACTGTACTTCCACCCCCAAGTGCAACCACCACGCTCCTATTGGCTTAGACTTTGGCCAGTGGGAACTGCATATACATCATCTGCAGATGGGACAACACACAGAGTCGCCTGGTCGTGCCAATGCATAAGAGCCAGAAGGGTGACATGCTGCTGCATGAAAGTGAGCAACCATAACAGGACTGCACCAGTTGAAATGGATCTTAATACCATTTTTTTCCTGCTGCTTGTCTGGGGAGCTGCTGAGGCTCCCAGCACTAGCTGTTGATGGGGAAGAGTTGTCCCAGCTGGGAAATATTTCACCCCTGCTCCTCCTCACAATACTGTGGGCATCTTCTCTTCCCTGCTACTAGCTCTTCCTCCATAGGGAATAGTCCAATTAGTAGCTAGAGGGAAGGACAGAAGAAGGAAAGAGAGGAGGAGATGAGGACTACAGCTCCACCTCCTTTCCCTACAACAGGCTGCAATCCAGATTCACAGTCAATGACCAGGAGAATAGCACATCTGTCTTTGGCTCTAGTGATCTGTGTGTTTAGAGATGAAGGACCAAGCTTCCAGACACCATTCCTCCTTGGGGTGGTCTAAGCACTTCTTAAGCAGAGTCAAAACTGACTGCTTACTAAGTACCAGAGGAATTTTTAGGACAATCAAAGACTTGGAAGCGAGGATGGCTCTTGCAAACGCTGTCTTGCAGGCAACCCTATTATTATTGAAAAGAACAGTGAGGCTCTGGCTGATGTTATCTTAGACAGTGAAACAAACAGCTGGATAAATGCTATCAGTTAAAATGGCATTTGTAGTTAACTGTTTGTGCAATAAATTCCTGGAAGGAGACCACTTGGAATTAGTGCAATCTAATCCTAGTTTGCAGGACGTTCTGAGCAACATCAGATTCTCTTGTACTCGACTTCCACTTTAAAAAAAAAAAAAAAAAAAAAAAGTGGGGGATGTTTATGGGACATAGTTAATCGAGAACTTTGAAGCCAATCTGTTATAAAAACTTCAGTGTACTGAGTGGGGTGTACTTCTGTAGAAGATTTTGAATTGTAAAAATCTCAGCTATAGCTATGGGCCTGGGGATTTTTAGAGTGTCATTTGGACACCCATAAACAGAATTTTTTCTGCCATGAGAGAGGGAGGAAAATTGCAGATATTTAAGCACCGAGCTTGCAGACAGAAGATCTCATTTCTAATCCATGCTATTAAGCATGCTTTGCTTTGCTCACAGTCAGTTACAGGTACTCCGCATAAGATACTACAATTGAGGGGACAGGAGGACTTTTGCAGGACTAGAACAGGAGTCAGATCTAAGAACCACGAGATGTTTGCAAATTGGGGAAACTGATGCAGAAGCTAAATGATTCCCTCCTTCACAGCTGTAAGAGGATACAATTTCTTAGTAAGCCCTCAACCACACTCTCAAATCTACATAATGACGTAGGTTGATTAGTCTTCATCCCACCCAGGTCTCATTACAATCTAGCACAGGGGTCGGCAACCAAATTAGAAAGAAGAGCCATTTTTTTCCCGGTTCAGTAAAAAACTCAGTTATCCAAGAGCCACAATGAATATAAACACAAAACAGTCCTTAATAAATAAAGTCAAACCACACTTTTTGTAACTCCTAATTTAAGAACAGCGCCGTAGGTGAGTTGCCGCAGGGAACAGCCGAACCTGCTCCCTACAGGATGTAGCCCTGGGGCTGAGTCCTGTGTTCAAGCCTCAGTGGGTTGACACACATCTCCTTGGGCAGGCACCACGACTGGTCTAGCCCCAAAGTCAAACAGCCCAAGTCCTGGTACAGGGTGGAGCAGCGAACAACCAGTCATAAGCAAATCAGGCCCAGGCCCTGGGGCAAGACTGGGCAAACAAACAAACAGTCAATATATAGAGCCGGCTCAAGCCCTGATGCAAGGTGGAGCAGCAAACAAACAGACAATATACAAGGCAGACCCAGACCCTAGTACAGGGCATGGCCACCCAGGCATGTGCCTGGCCTAGCAAGTGGCAGGAGACTGTCACTCACAAGTCGGGGTGGCAGAGGGGACACAGGCCTGCCCACTCCACTGCATCCTGGGCCAGGGCCCTGCTGGCAGCCATGGTCTGCTGCGATGGTCAGCGGGGGTTCAGACAGAAACACACTGACCCCTGTCACCCCAGACCAATTCCATATCTCCCTTTCCTCCTGACTTCCTGGCTTCCACTCCTGAATCTTCTCTGTCTCTGGAGGATGCTGGGGGAGTTATCCAACATTCTGAGATCACATTGTTTGCTATTTAGAAGAGCTGTTCATTGGGGAGCTTTTAGACATTCACTGTTCATCAAAATAATCAGGAGGGTTCCCCCCCACACTTTTTTTTTTTTTTTTTCAAACTTTCAATTATAGGATCAGAAGCCACAAAGAAGTCTTTAAAGAGCCACATGTGGCTTCAGAGCCACAGACTGCAGACCCCCTGGTCTCGTGCAAAATAACTTCTGGAGAAGAGAAATTGTAGCTTAACTTATGAGAGGGTTTTGCTGTATTCAGAGCCCCTGCAAGGACATTTAGCATTATTTTAAACCATTGTTTCTCAAGTGGGGGTACATGTACCCCGGAAGTACACAGAGGTCTTCCAAGGGGTATGTCAGCTCATCTAGATATTTACCTGGTTTTATAACAGGCTACATAAAAAGAGTGAAGTAAGTAGGAAGTAAAATTTCAGACAGACAACTTGTTTATGCCTCTTTATATGCTTTACACCGAAGTATAAGTACATCACAAGCCCATTAAAGGGGTGAGGCAAGAGGGGCTATTACAACAGGGCCCAGGTGAATTACAAGGGCCTGGGTTCCTGGCCATTGCAGGAGCAGACAGGAGCCCTGCTTGGGTCCTTTGAAATTTCATCACGATGGCAGCAAAGCAGCAGCAACAGAGGAAGAGAGGGGGAGGCAAGGGGTTGTCATGTGGCTGGGACTTTTATATTGGGTCTGGAAGCCATTTTAATGCCTATTGTGACTATTGGCCCCAAGTATTGTGCTAGGGGTGCCATGTGAGGTGTCAAATGAAAGCTGATGATGCCCTGAATCTATGTACTTGTATATCTGTATCATGCACGTAAGTAAAGTTGTAGATTTCAGCTCTGCAGCTGTATGGGAGATGTTTCAGTGCTGAGGTTCATAATGGGAGGTGGGTCTCTACCCCAGCCTGGACAACAGACTGAGCAAAGTCCCAGACAGCCAACGCCCCTTTTGTGATGGTGGGGGTTTTCCCAATTTGGGACTGTAAAGAATGGAAACCCAGCACACAGTGATCCACCTGGTCAGATGGTAAGCCAAGACCTATGGAGAAGAATGGAATTTTCCCTCCGCATATGAAAACTATAAGATGTGGCCTTGGCAGGTACATTTTTGTTCTTCAGTGCTCATGAGTTAAGGCTGTCTGGACTAGGGGCCCATCTTTCTAAGGGATGATGTAGATTTAGCAGTGTCCATCTTGGATCTTTTGTGTTGTGGTCTCCAAGGGTCCAAGTGCCAGCATGTGGACCCCAGTGGGCTAGATCCACAATGCTCCAAAGACTGAATTTATGGAACCTGAAATGAACTTTCAGAGATTCTTAAGAATCAGCAAATACCACCACTGGCCTGCATCAGTAGTTATGATTGATGCATGTAAAGTATTGCTTTAACAATTCTTCTTTCTAACCCCGTTTTTTTTTTTTTTTTAAAGCTGATAAATCTTTAGATACTAAATCTAAAGAATCGGTAAGTGCGTTGTTTGGGTAAGATCCAAGTATATATTGACCGGGTGTTGGGCTCTTTGGGGTCTGGAAGAATCTGTGTAGTGTTTGGTGAAACAGGCTTAAGAGCCTCTCACCTGAATTTGGGGGTTGTTGGTGTGGACTGGTAGAGCAGCTGAGCAGTCTGTGAGTTTGCTTGTGTGGCTTCTGGCTGGCCAGTGGGGCTGGCAGATGTAGCGTTGTGGCTGGTTGGATATGCCTTAGTGAGAAGGAAATCCCAGCCTAGGGCTATAAGTGGCCCGAATTTTAAGCAAAGGTACCCTGGATTGATTTTTCTAGCTGTGCCCAGAAACCCCATCCTATTACTGGGATTCTGAAATTTTTAAACAGTAGCAGCAGGTGAGAGGAACAGTATTATGGTGAGTATAAGACCAGGGAGGTGTATAAAATGACTAGCAATATTAATAGGAAGTGGCAATGGAAGCAGATGGTGATCAAAGCTGAGAACAAAGAAATGCTCATGAACAAGGAGAAGGTTGTGCAGTGATGGACAAGATACTGCACCAATCTATACAAAGCACAATTGGACCCAAGTGTCTCAGAGGCACTGATCAAAGAACGAGAGAGATCTCTGCCGAGCATCGAGAGCCACGCCAATATTTCGTAAAAAGAGCAGTGAAATGACTAAAGAACAACGAGAGCCCTGGAAATGATAAGATCACAGGAGAGATGATGAAATATGGTGGAGAAAGCATGATTCAGGAAATACACTATGTAATATAGCATGGAAAGAAGGGAAGGCACTTAAGGAATGGGCAAGATCCGTGCTAATGACAAAACACAAGAAAGGAAGTGCACTGGAGTGCAAGAACTACAGAACAATTGCCCTAACTAGTCATCTAGGCAAGGTGCTGATGCTGATATGGATGGAGAGACTGAGATCAGAGAGAGGAACACCTAGGGGATCAGCAAGAGGGATTCAGGAAAGATAGAAGTACCAGACAGCCAGTAATTGGCACTAAGATTCATAACAAAGAAAGCTCGACAAAAGAACATCTACAACTGTTTCATTGATTTTCAGAAGGCATTTGACAGTATAGATGAGAAAGTGTCTTAGGTAGCGTTTGAGTCCTATGGAGCAGATAGCAGACAGATACAGTTGTTGAAGGATACCAACCACAATATAGAGGCAGCAGTGAGAATGTGCAGAGAACTGGGAAGTTGGTTTAGAACAAGTAGAGGTATGAGACAAGAAGATCGGATATCATTGAGTATCTTCATCACACACCTAGAGAGAGCAATGGACAAGATCAAGGAAGAGATAGAATGGGTATCTGTGCATGGGATGAAAATCAACAACTTGAGGTTCGCGGATGATATCGTTATCGTTGAAGATGACGAGAAGCTAGTGAGAATGATGTAGGTGCTAAATGAAGAAGGGAAGCAGTATGGACTGCTTATGAACATTGATAAAACAAAAACAATGGGGTTTGGAGATAAGAAAATAGGAAGACCAGTATAGACAGGATTAAACTAGAGAACATAGAGAAGTTCACATATCTGGGGAGCAACATAATGTATGATCTAGACTGTAAGAAGGAACTAGCAACTATAATAGCGAAAGCCAGAATGAGTTTGAAAGTGATGGATAAGATCGGGAAAAGCAAAGCAATTGGCTTAGGAATAAAACTGAGCATCTTGAAAATATGTGTATTCAGCAGCATGTGGTATGAATGTGAGACGTGGGTGATAACAAAAGATGTGAAGAGAAAAAGATATTGTCATTTGAGAGGAGTTGTTAGAGAAAGATCCTGAGAATAGGATGGATGCAGGAGGTCACCAACGAGAAATTATATAGGAAGATACAGACAAAAGGGAGCCTGCTGCAGAAGGCTATACAACTTTTTATGTATATGGAGATATACTTATCTCACAGAGCTGGAAGGGACCTTTGGAGATCATTGAGTCCAGTCCCCTGCCCTCTCAGCAGGACCAAGCACCACTGCTGACCATTTTTTTTTTATATATATATATTTGGCCCAGACCCCTAAATGGCCCCCTCAAGGACTGAGCTCACAATACTGTGTTTAGCAGGCCAATGCTCAAACCACTGAGCTATCCCTCCTCCCCCTCACAACAGCATTTAATCAGGCATATCTGCAAAATGAGTGACAAACAAGAAATCCAGACCCTGGTATTTGGCATAATGGACAGCTGGAGGAGAGGCAGACTCCACAGACAATGGGTAGATGATAAAATAGCCTCTGTAGACTAGCTCCGCACAAAACTAGGCCAGTCTGCACTGGACAGGGAAAGATGGAAGGAAATAATGAGGGAGGCTTTGGACACCAATGGGTTGTTGATGATGATGATGATGAGCAGCTGCTGCAGTGGTCACCTGTTGGGCCCTTTTAATTCGTGTCTCAGAATTGGCACAGCAGTGGCAGTGGTGGCGGGGAGCCAAAGTGCTCTGTCTCCTTTAAATTGAAACAGTGGGGATGCAGTGCAGGCATTGTCTGGTTGCCGTGGTATCATCAGTGGTCCAGCTCCACGTGGGGCTCATGTGGCGACACCATGCCAAGCCAGCAGTGTGTGGGGCCCACCTCCAGCCTGCACTGCATAGCACCAACCCGATTCAAGGAGGCAGAGGCTCCCTGCCCCCAACTGTGTACATCCACCACAGACACCACCCTCTATTGTATGTGGTGCCAAGCTGCAGTGCCACCTAGCAGGTGAAAAGCAGAAGAGCAATAGCACTTTTTAGGCAAATAATGTATTTTGGAGTGAGGAGTCAGCAAAATAGCACAAGAAAAGAATAGCACAATCCTCATAACTCCTTAAAAAAAAAAAAACCCTAAACGGTTGGTTAAAAATAGCCCGTTCAGACAGTAATAATTTTGCACAGCACTGCTGCACACTGGTGGTGTGACTGGCAGAGCATCATTATGGAGTACAAACCTAAGTGTGGAGCTCAGAAAGAGAGACAGAAAGGAGAAAAAGAAGCCTGACTTGAAAAAGTAGGCAGGGCAGTCGGACTGTATTTGATCGTGGAGTTAGGCTTAAAGATGATTAGACGATAATTACTTGTAGTGAGCCTCATAGTTCAGAGCAAGCCTGGGATCATTCCTTGAGAACAGGCTACCGAATGGAAGCAGCTAACAGGAGAATTGGTGAGGGAGCTCTCCAGGTGAAGGAGGAGCAAAAGAAACAGAGAACAGTGTGAAAACAGAAAGAGTAATATTTCTTCACACAACGCACAGTCAGCCTGTGGAACTCCTTGCCAGAGGATGTTATGAAGACGAGGACTTTAACAGGGTTCAAAAACAAACTAGATAAATTCATGGAGGATAGGTCCATCACTGTCTATTAGCCCGGTTGGGAAGAAATGGTGTCCCAAGTCTCTGTCTGTCAGAAGCTGGGACTGGGCAACTGGGGATGGACTATCTGATGATTACCTGTTCTGTTCATTGGACTATCTGATGATTACCTGTTCTGTTCATTCCTCTTGGACACCTGGCAGATGCCAAGCATGCAGCCAAAGCTATGTCAGTCAAAACACCTGCCAAGTGAAACTAGAGTCCCTGAGAAATGTGCAAAAAAGAGAAAGCTATTTCACAATGAACCACCAGAAGTCCATCTGGGAGAAAAGACAGCAGAGATTTTTAAAGTGAATGTTTTGCACAAGCCTTTGACTGTGTAATTGGTGGGTTGACATAGCAGTTTGTCATGGCCAGAGATATTAATAATTATATTTGCTCTCTGTGGTTGTATTTGGAACTTACTGATACACAAATTGAAAACTCATGTTCTGCTTTTGGCAGAGAAAATGGCAGTGGCATATCCCCAGACATCATCAATGAGCGGAAACACATGAAAGCACTTTGTAAGGCAAACTTTAGGAGTATATATCTCAGAAAGCTAGACATGTAAATAAAATTCATGAGCTTCAGTTGGAACGTTTTTTCCTAACCTTACCATAACTTTGTCAATATTCTGCACCACACTGGTCACTGTTTCTGAAGCCAAAAGATCTTTTGGCCAAATGAAACAAATCAAAAGTACGCAAAGATCAACAATTCAACAAGAAAGACTTAGTGGTCTTGCCCTTTTTGCTAGTGAGCAAGATGTTGCCAGGTCGTTGAACTTTGAAGATCTAATCCATGATTTTGCTGCAAAAATCCCAAAGAGTTGCATTTTATGACCCCTTCTACATTCAGACTTTTTAATTTTTTTAAATTTGTTTTATTTTGTATATTTGAACTTTGTTGTTCATATTCAGTTACACCTTGCATATCAGTTTTTCCTTGTCTTCACATTAAACACCTAATCCTGATTCATGTGGAATTAGTCTACTTGAGTAATAATAATTGAGTAATAATTTGTTTTCTTAGTTTGTACTTGTTTAAATGTTATATATTATTTAAATTTCCTAGCCTTAAAGAAGAAGAAGGTTGGAACAGATGAAAAACCTCAGACAGTCATCTAGTCCACTGACAGCAATTCCAGGTGCAGGGCAGAACAGTTAATGGGCTCCCTGATGGCTGAAGTTTATGACTCTACTTTGTATCCCGACACATTAGAACCCACTATCTGTAAATTGTGGTGTTGCTTGATGTAGTTAACTTTTCTAGTTACAGCACTCATATTAAACTGTGAGCCTAATAAGATGTAGATTTTAAATATATGTATATAATTCAGTTAAATACAATATGGAATAAAATTGGAAGATGACCAGTGGAGGCCAATAAAAATGATTAGGTGGCTAGGGTGCATGATCTATGAAGAGAGGCTGAGGGAACTGGGCCTGTTTAATCTGCAGAAGAGGTTTGTGAGGGAGGATTTGATAGCAGCCTTCAGCTCCCTGAACTTCCAAAAAAAGATGAGGCCAAGCTATTCTCAGTGGTGGCAGATAGCAGAATAAGGAGCAATGGTCTGAAGTTGAAGTGGGGAAGGTCTGGGTCGGATGTTAGGAAAAACTATTTCAATAGGTGTAGATTAGTGGATTTACTGCCCTTGCGTTCTCTTGGGTCTTTGGCACCACTGATAACCAGAAGGCTGCGTGTGTTTGTGTTCGTGTTCAATAATGTGGGCCCAATGATTACAGCAGACCCTGTGAGGTTCCCCAAAAACCACAAACCACATAAGGATCAAAGGTACCCAGCGAGGGTTTATTGCCAAGCAAGGTACAAATTACAGTTAGCAAGTAATTGTACACTGTACTGATACATTGTACATAGGTACATTCTGCAATGGACTGACACAGCCAGTGGGAATTCCACTGACCACCTAGGTCAGACAAAGAGTCCCCAAGAAACAACGTTATATATAGGTACAAACAAAGCATACCTCACTGCTGACATTTCAGGTTATCATCCATCTCCCTGAACCTCATAGGTTGGTTAGATCATCTTTTATCCATCATGCTGTCATTTTAGACCCTTTCCTGAACCTAGGTCTGTATCTTTGAGGAGCAGGTACTAAGCTTTTTTTTTTTTTTAAATGAGCTGGTGAGACCTTGTGATTTCAACTTGTACTAATTATTGTTCTGCATCTGCATTGATTAACCCGCACTTTTTTTTCCCCCCACTCTCAGCCATATCTGAGCCAAGTTCTGTTAGCTGAGGCCTGCCTCTTGCTCACAGTTTAGCTTTGAGCCATGCTTTGTCCATTGTTAGCTAGGTCTCAGGCCTCAAACCAGGTTTGTGCTGTATGGTCTTAGGAGTTCCAGCTCATTACAGGAGGGTGGTGAAACACTGGAACCAAATGCCTAGGGAGGTGGAGAGGTTTTTAACGGCAGGCTTGACAAAGCCCTGGCTGGCATGAGTTAGTTGGGATTTGTCCTGCTTTGAACAAGGGGTTGGACTAGATGACCTCCTGAGGTATCTTCCAACCCTAACTGTCTATGATTCTAGGATCACCACCACCACCAAAAGCCCTCTTGGCCACCATCTTGTCACACCACTGCCAATGACCCATCTTTACAAACTTCAGGGGCTGCCCAAGGACCAGAGAAGCCCTTTACCCCTGCTCTTAGAGTGAGAGCTTAATATTCTAAACCACCCTCACTATACCATGGCTCTGAAGAATGTTGTTTTGAAAACAATATTATTAATGGGATTCACCAGACTCGCTCTTCGCTCCAGACCAAGCCCACAGAAACCAAAAGTAGCAATCATCTTCCAGACAGCCATTTGGTGCTCTAAGAAAAACTGATTTTTAATATTTCTAAGATGACAGGCATCCACTAATCAACCAACGTTCTGGCAGAACAAGAGAATTTGACTTGTTTACACTATATTACCTAATGGTCTCTTATTCCCTCCTTTAGAAAGGGGAATATGTTAATCGCAGAGCAGAACTCTCAGTGTAGCTTGCAGGATGCTGAGTGTTTTCGATTTAAAAATAGTGGAGCTCAGTGAGATTACACATGAAGAGCACTCAGCCTATTTTACAGCTCAGGTCCTAGGTACAGGGCTATGGTGATAGAAAACTCACAGGCTACAAGAGGAAAAGGTCACACCCATGCAATTGCCCAGATCTTTTATTAGGCTCAGCACAGGCCAGGCAAGTCTGATGCAGGATCAGGACTGAAAAAAGGAAGGTGAAGTCTGTCTTATTGTAAAGTATCAAATAATCCAGCCAATGCATTACTCCTATATGAATATTTCATGATGAGGTCATGTTCTAAGCAACATAAGCAGTTAATTAGGGAGAAAGATAAGTACAAAACTAGCTAGGAACCTGATGCGATAAGGTGTTTAGCAGGCCGGTTTTGATGAATGATTGGTCCAGGCGTAGTTATCCTACTCACATAAAAGGGAGGCAGGAGGACTCAAAAAGGACTTAGGATGTAAGTGGTGCAGGTCTTAGGAAAGAATTTTAGCAACATCAAGGCCCCCAAAAATGCTGTGGATGCACGGGTAGAACAATTGAGGAAGGATATCTGCTCACTACATGCAACAACAAAAAAATCGCTTTACAACTTGCACTTGAGAAAACAAGTCACTTAAATAATATTCCCACACAGAGAAGTCCTGTCATTTATCCAATTGTAAAGGTGTCCACGTTTTGTCATCTGCTTCCTGATTTGGCCAAGTTTCAGGTTTTATGTTGTGTTTAAATGAACACACACGTCTACACAGAATAGTGTTTTAAAGCAAGTTTTGTTCAGTAAGAGGAAACAGCTTGCTAATTTCCTTTGATCTTTGGTTACAGAGTACATTTTTGTCACTGCTGGGCAGCTTATTTCCAAGCAGTAGTTGTTCAGAGCACTTATAAATTAAGTTATCCTGATACCAGAAAACCAAAATTGCTTTTAAGCTGTCCTGAATGTATCGTTACAGACTGTCCTCATTCTATCAGTCAATTTATTTAACTTAAACTCTACAGGCTTTCGCTGGGCCTGGCTATTCTCCTCCACAGCTTTTGATGTAAACATTGCTGCAACTGCAATGCCCAATGCACACACCTCACTCACTAACACCAAAAATTCAGTACCCCGCCTTTTTTGTGGAAAGGCAACTGATTTCTCTAATATTGACAAGAACAAAAGCGGTCCTGTAGCACTTTGAAGACTAACAAAATAATTTATTAGGTGATGAGCTTTCGCAGGGCAGACCCACTTCTTCAGATCAGGAGACAATGCTGTATTAGAAATAGTGCTGAAAGTGAATTGGCATGACAATTATGTAACAGAGTGACACAAACCCAAAAAATTGAAATGAAAACTGACAAATCAGGTACATAAGCCAGAAGGTGGGGGAAGAAGGGGGAAATTACTTTGTCTCTATTAAGTGGCTTGCCTGAGATAGCTACGAAATTAAAATGCGTTGTTCTCCCTTCCAACCCCGCATAATACTGCAAACCATTCGATTTTGACTACATGTAGGTGAACCCGCTGGACATGGTTATCCAGTGAGGGGGGCTGAGGTGGACTATGCTTTGGACACCTTTTCTAGCCCCTCCCTCATGTGGGGTGAGCAGAGTGGATCCTAAATAGGGCTACTCAGTTGTGGATGCAGCAGCCAGGCCATTCTAGCCCTTCAGTCCTTGAAACAGTATGACTGATACATAACATCCACCATCTACACACTGCTTCATGACTAAAAGCTTCCAGATTTCACGATCCTGCTCCCGTCACCATTCACCAGTCACTGTAGGGCTTAAGTTTAGGTGAGTAGTACACAGAGGAAAATGCCCATGTGTGACTTCCTTTTAACATGAGGGAACTGTTGCACTGCACCCACCACACGATTCTTGATGGGTAGAAAACTCAGGTCCAGTGGCATAGAATCCGCGACAACTGGGTGTCTTCTGTTCACTGCAGTCCTCATCCACCCTTCACAGCTGTTGTAGCAATACCTTTCCTATTCTCCGCCTGTTCTGCCATTGAGGATTTTTAAAGCCATTCTTTGTCTGGACCCTCCACCTTGATCTTGCTGCCATGGGTGACTCTGCTGGGAGCATGAGACTCCCTGTGGCATTGCTCTTGAGTTCGTTGAAACACACAAGACCTCTCACCACGACAAGGTGATGATCCGGAGAGTAGGAACATGGAATATTTGGACTCTAAATGGACAACCCACACAGTGAGCGACCGGAAAGACACAGCTATTATTGCCCAGAAGCTGCGATAATTCAACATCAATATTGCTGCCGTCAGAAACACGCGGGCCAGGACAACTAAGAGAAGAAGGCAGAGAGTACACATTTTTCTGGAAAGGAATCTCAAAGGAAAAAAAAAATGAATTCATGGAGTTGGATCTGCCATGAAGAACAAACTGAAAAAGATCCTATCTGAAGTCCCTGTTGGTGTCAATGAGCATCTCATGCCACTCCACTTGAAGCTTGCAAAAAATCAAACAGACAACTGTCATCAGTGCTTATGCACCAACTCTAGACACTGAAGATGATGCAAAGGAGAAGTTCTACACCCAACTAGACACAGTCCTGAAAGACATACCCAAAGATGAGAAGATTGTTCTCTTAGGGGATTTCAGTACCAAGGTCGGAAGAAACACAGAGCTCTGGCAGACTAACACTGGAAAAGGAAGAGTCAGCAACAGCAATGCCAAGGGAGTGCTCTTCCTTACAAATGTGTGGAACATGATCTAGTCACCACAAACATCCTGTTCCACCAGAAAAAACAAATTTAAGACCTCATAGCAACATCCTTGGTCGAAGCACTGGCACTTCATATAGACTGTCATCGTCCATGCTCGGGATTGTCATGATGTCCTTCTCATACATGAAAGGAGTTGTGCTGATGACTGCTGGATTTACTCGATCCACAATGGCGATTAGGATGGTTAGCAAACGGAGAACAGGAAATGGATCCCATGAAAGATCAATGTACAAGGCTTGAAGGACCCCATCAGATGAAGAGACTTCCAGAGAGCACTTCAAGGGAAGCTGCCAACAGTACATCCTGAAGATATGGAAGAACACTGATGTCAACTGAAAAATGCCACAATTGGAGCTTGTGGAGAAATCACTGGCTACCAGATCAGGAAGCATCAAGACTGGTGTGATGAGAACAGTGTGGAAATTGAATGATTGAGGCAAAAAGGAAAGACTTTAGGGCCGGGCAAAGCAACATCAATTGCACACCCAACACAGAAGTGCATGCCAAGGCTAAGGCAGATGTGCAATGTAAAGCAAGGACTCAAAAACCAGTGGTGGACTGAGAAGGTATGAGAATTCAGCATCTCACAGACATCGATGACACAAGAAGTTTCTTCAATGCTACCAAAGCTATTTATGGGCTGAGAAACCATGAAATCAATCCCTTGAGATCAAAAGGATGGTACCCAACTCTTGAAAGACAGACAGTGAAACCATTGCTTCTTGCTGGAGGGAGCACTATAACGAGCTCTTGAACCGCTCTCCACCGTGGTCCCAGAATCCCTTGACCAAGTCCTTCAGCAAGCGCCTAGAGATGATCTTGCAACACGTCCTACTCTGAGTGAGGTCCAAGCTGCCATCAAAGCAATGAAGCATAACAAGGCAACTGGACAAGACAGAATCCCCACCAAGTCTTCAAAGAATATGGACCAGAGCTTCACAAACAGTTCCACCTCCTGATTCTCAAGATCTGGGATAGGGAGCAGATGCCACAAGATTTCAGAGATATAGTGATCATCAGTCTTTTCAAGAAAGGTGACAAGTCGGACTGTGGAAGCTATTGTGGCACCTCCCTCCTGGCAACAAAAAGGAAAATCTTAGCTCAAGTCCTCACAAACCAACTCCTGCCACTCTCAGAAGAAATTCTCCCAGAATGCCAGTGTGGAACAGCAGACATGATCTTCACTGCCCGGCAATTGCAAGAAAAATGTTGTGAACACAACCAAGCCTTATACATGAGTTTCAATGATGTGACCAAAGCATCTGACTCAGCTAACTGTAGCACCCTGTGGACCATCCTCTCAAAGATCAGCTAACCCAAAAAAATTTGTTAGCATTTTAAGGCTGCTTCATGACAACATGACTGCCACAGTACTGAGCAACAACAGATCCCAGAGCAACGCCTTTGAGGTCAAAACAGGAGTCAACCAAGGCTGTGTCATTTGCCCCATCACAGTTCTGCATCTTCATCACCATGATGCTTCACTTTATTGATGGCAAGCTTTCATATGGTGTGAAGATTGTCTATAGAATGAATGGGAAGCTTTTCAGTTTCAGGAGACTGAAGGCTAAAAACAAGACCTCCACAACCTCAACCACAGACCTCCAGTACACAGGTGACAATATGATTGTTGCTCTATCTTAAGTGCCTTCACTCTCTTGGAACGATAGGTGCAAACACACTAGAGGCCTGGAAGAGTCTAACATGACGAGCACTCAAGCCACTGTCAGTCAGCAACTTCGTTGGACTGGTCACGTGGTTCGGATGTCTGACCAGTGCCTCCCAAGATAGATTCTGTTTTCTGAGTTGGAGGAAAATCAGAGGAGGATTGGGGGCCAGCAGAAGCGATATAAGGACATGCTGAAGGCATACATGAAAAAGTGCAGCATCGGTGTCACCACTTTGGAGAACCTTGCCCAACACCATTCCCAGTAGAGAATGCTAATCCATGAAGGGGTGGTGCAATTTGAGAGGCCTGGCCACAGTGCAGATGACAAGAGGTGGAGAAGAAGAAAAGAGCATCAAAAACTGCCTCATACTCCTCCAACAGCTACTAACACCTGCTTGTTCTGTGATAAGATCTGCAGCTCCAGAATTGGGCTGATCAGCCATCAGACTCACAAATAGATGTCCTACTGATTACCAAGTGACTGCCAAAAAGGAGGAAGATACTGCAAATAGATGCATTGTTGTACCATAACAGGATAACACTGCCAGCTTCCTGTAAATTTAGTATTATTCTATATGCAAGGGTCAACTGTTACATTCTTCAGTAAATTTAGTCTAAGGATTACTCAATAGAATATGCACAGCCTACCCACCAGGTATGTGCTTACCAGGTAATCTTGAACTTGTAAATTTCCCAAGTTTTGGCTTGATCCCAAACACTACAGAGCACACACAATACCTGTTGCAGTCAATGGGGGTTACATGTGCTTAATACCTCTCGGAACAGACCATAGAACACAAATGTAGGTCAGAAAATGTTTACGCTTGGGACACGTGTGCCGTATAACCATGGGAAACAAAAACATTCAGAAGTTTCCCCTGAATTCTGAGTCAAAAACAGCTAGTTGATAAAGTGGGTAGTTTTAGACATAAGAGGAGGGAAAGAGAAAAATGTTAGTCATATTGACACATGCATTCACACCAGGTGTGAGCTTACCTTCTCCAGCTGAGAACAAAGATGGGACATGAATGTTTTGTAGAAGTCATATTTTTAATAATTTTCCATGTTACAGTGTTAAGAGATAGACCTTTCAACAAAGACAGTTATGGTACAACATGAACTTAATTCAGACTCTGCCATAATCTGACCTTCATTGCTGCAGATTCTTCTATGTATTTTAATCCTTCTAGATAAAACCAGTAGTTGCACTTGTTCTGTATTGTCTCGCTATGTGCTAAATATCAGCTAATTAATCATGAAGCTTTGGGTGGAGGTAGAGAGCTGTTCAAGTAAGATTTAAGTTTATTCTTCTCCCAAATACATTATTCCTCTTTGCCAGCAAAGGATCATCAAGGAAGTAACCACCATCTGCAGATTCAGTTTTCTGGGGGGCAATGAGGACACACTTTGATATCTTCAAGTTCCTGGTCTTTTTATTTGATGTATTTCCCCACATGTTGGTTTTTGGATCTGTCATTTACTTAATGTTCAGAAAAAGCAAGGGGTTTGATATTGGCTTGAAAAAGATGTAGAGAATTGATCAGCATTTACACTAAGACCCCTGGTGCTTGACTTTAACAGTGCCAAGGAGCCTTATCATAAATAACTCAGTCCAGCAGTCTGTACAATTCTTCACAGCTCTGAAAAGGTCTCCCCCACCTTACAACTTGAACCACCCTCCACCATTCCAGTCCTTCTCCTGAACAGGCTTCCAGTGGTATGGCCATTTTTAGGCACAAAAAGGTATTAGGGGATATGTGTTCTCCATTTTGGGGCGAGGGAGATCAGTTGCACATGAATTGTTGTCTAGCAAACACATGGAATACTCTCAGAGATCCAACCACAGCCTCGCCACATGGAGAGTGGTCTCACAGAGAAGAGAAGACCACATGGCAACACAGCATGCTTTCAGAAAAATATAGCAAAGTGGGTATGGAAGCAGAAATTCACCATGATTCTTGCACAAACTTCTGCCCAGCTGCTTTCCCAGCCTTCCCCAAGGAAGAAAGCATAACTACCACCAGGAAGCAAACACCTAGCCATAGTGCACAAGAGAAGGAAGAGCCTTAATCAAAGCACAAAAGGTCAGGCTTTCAGAGGTTGGGACTGGGATCTTTTCTGGATTCTTGCACTGAAGATGGTTTGAGAGCTACATCCCTTTCCACAGTTTTACTAGCCTCCCCTCCCTCACAGCATTCACCACTACAATGGGAAAGTTGTTGCCTTTCCTTAAAACCAAGCCATTTTGAAGCACTGTTCCCTTTGTTCTCCCTATTCATCCTCTTCCCCCTGCTGCAGAGGAACAAAATAGTTCTAAGAGAAGACATTTTTACCTACAAAGTCTGTGCAATTGCCTCAGCTCCCAGACACAGTGCTGTACACTTGTAAATGCTCTCATTGGATTAGAAATTTTCAGGAATTGCCTTTAATTTTAATTATGCTCCTGTGCAGTAAATTAAGATCAGATCCTCAGGAAGCAAACATGCTTGTGAAAGGGTAGACCAGGTGTGCCAAAGAACCACTTTAGCAGACTGCCAGGAACCACCTGTGTGTTGTCTGATTTATATACACTGTCATGTACCTATACAACCATTATATTCAATGATATTTCGAGGTTCCAAAACATGCTGTGTTCCTTACTAATTGGATTCAGCCGGAATGAAAGCAAAGAGCCAGCGTAGGCCGTTCACAAGGACATCAGAAAGCAGGAGTAAGTTTAGTCTGTTCTAAGACACAGAAAACTGAAAGTAAGGGTACATTTTAGGTACTTCTGTGCTGGGCAGTTTGTGCTTACAAATTGAAACCACTGGGCTGGCCAGATGTTGGTGTCTGTCTTTTTCCAATATTATCTCTCTCTCTCTCTCTCTCTCTCTCTCACACACACACAGAGTCACCTCTGATCAAGTCTGCAAAATACCAGCTTCACAAATAAAGCAATGCTACAAAAGAAGATTGCAATCTGTGCTGAAACAAAATAAGCAAAGCCTGGGGCTACCAGACTCATTCACACTCATTCCCCACTAGCAGGGCAAGCTCAGGCAGCTTGCTCAAACACACATTAAATCATGGTTGATTAGCATGTGCTTTTTACAGCATCTGGAGCCAGTCCATCATGCTCTGCTGCTGGCATATGCGGTTGGTGCTCATTGACCTTGGCAGACCTGATAAGGGGTGAGCTATTATTTCACAGCAGTTATGCATAGGAAGTAGATATTGGAGACTAGCTCTCTGAAAAGCAGTTCCTCCAACTCAAGTTCTTGCAGAACTTTTTTTTTTTTTTTTTTTTTAATTTCATTCATTCCTCCCTCACCCCCTTATGCACCCTTAGTGTTATTACAAAGACACAAGTGGG
This sequence comes from Carettochelys insculpta, assembly GCF_033958435.1. Taxonomy (NCBI): domain Eukaryota; kingdom Metazoa; phylum Chordata; order Testudines; family Carettochelyidae; genus Carettochelys; species Carettochelys insculpta. Next base: position 91,991,407 of record NC_134139.1, on the reverse strand, counting down.
AGACGTAATATCTTTTAAGGATCAACTTTCTCTAAGGTAAACTGTAAAGGAACAATAAACGTGCTTGTTATTTCCAATGGTGCTCAAGGTCTGTGCACTGATGGGTTCCAGGTAACCCCCTCTCATGCTCTTGGTTTGGGTGTCTTGTCCACATACTCAGTTACCATGGATTTTTTTCCCACTTGGCTCTGGAGTGTGGGGCCTGCTAGGATTGTCTGGGCATATTCCATCTCATCTTATTCCCCTACCTCAGTCTCTCCATCTCTCCCTGAGGACTGAAATGTTTTGGCCTATCATCACTGGAGTCAACACAGGGGCACCTAGGTGAAGTTTAGGGTATACCTACACTGCAACTACACCCTCTCGGCTGGCCCACACCAATTTAAGTGTTCGGGTTATGGGGCCGTTTAACTGCAGAGTAGATGTTGGGCCTCAGACTGCAGCCTGAGTGCTGGGACCCTCCCATGTTGCAGGGTCCTCAAACCTGGAGTCCAGCCTGGGCCCAAATATCTACACTGTTATTTAAGGCCCCTTAGCCCAAGACGCACAAGCCCAAGTCAGCTGGGTCAGACCAGCCTCCAGTTTTTAACTGTAACTTATACATACACACAAAGGCCTGTGATATACAGAAGTCAAACTAGATGGTTTAATAGTACCTTAAACATCTCATGATGTTTATGAAAAAAAATTAGACCCAGGAGCCATATTTTAAGGTTGTTAGGCACCAACATATATAGATAGGGGCTAGTGGAATTTCCTGAAGTGCCTTGTCACTCAACTCCCATTTAAATCAAAGGGAGGTCAAGACTGAAATCAATGGCAATTAGGCGCTATGACACTTATGAACACCCACTAGGTTCCCATCTGCAACTGTAGACACCTAAATATCTTTAAAAATCTGGATGCTAGAATCAGTGTCACATCATCTCTCATTGGTGGGGAATGAGCAATCCCACTACAGCTGCATCGCTCTTTGGTTCCTCCAACAAAGAGTAAGAGCCTTGCAATATCATCATTAACTTTTATCAAAAAGTCTGAAGCTATGTTTTTTTTAAGCAGTAAAGGGCAAGATAAAAGGTTTGGTTTTGCTTTGCAACCTTTCTTTAAAGAAAAGGCAGGAGACAGATTTTTAGATTTCTAGTGTGATTTGGCTGACAGATATGGAAGTGACCAAACTGTTAGGAGGGAGAGAACAGCTCAGTGGTTTGAGCATTGGCCTTGTAAATCCAGGGCTGTGAGCTCAATCCTCCAGGGGGCCTTTGAAGGGTCTGGAGCAGGTTAGATTTTATATATCTGTGAGGGACGGCGATAGGTCCTGCTGTGAGGGCAGGAGACTGGACTCAATGACCTCTTGAGGTCCCTTCCAGCTCTATGATAGGTTATAGTTAGCATTCAGAATATAGGAAAGTTAACTGGTCAAATAAGATCAGCACAAAAACTGGAACAGAATAAAATAAACTGAAAATCCAAATTAGGGTTAGGATTAAGAACTATTCTCAAGCATAGTTTAAAAACCAGTGTAGATTAAGCAGTAATAACTGAAGTTTTAAACTACTTTGGCTGAATTAGGGCACACTTTTCTCACTAGTCTTGGTAGACCAAGCGTGGCTTCCAGAGAACTGGACTGGATGAGCCTCCAGCACTAGACCCAGAAAGGGAAAATTATTCTCTGGAGGCAACCCCGCCAAAACAAAAATCAGTGCACATCTCTGATTCCACCCCCTGAACACATGGAGACAAACATGTTTTCCTACACCTTTAAGCCCATCAAATGTAGGACATCAAAGTGGATTACACTGAATTTAATAGCAGTTGTTGCATTGGACAGACTGCACTTCAACAGCAGTGAGTCTGGTCTGCGTGTGCAGGGCTGGACTATGTTGCAAGCAGTTGGTTGCCAGGACGTATTTATAACAGAGTAGCTTCTGTACTTGGCTCTACCCTATCCACACAGATAGAAATCAGCTGAGCTACAGGTGGGTTTGATCTTCTCTGAACTACAAGTTCCATCATGTTGGAGGAGACTAGGGCAGCAGTGCCCTCACTATTACAACATGGTAGGATCGTGCCTGTGGAGATGGGACCAAACCATGCTATAACCACGTTACAGAATGGTGTGACGGATCTACGGACAAACTCCACTTTGGGCAGATCACAACAGAAGTCAATGCAATTGTACTAGCTTACCAGAGAGCTGAATGTAACCATCTGGTCTCTAGAAGGTGGTAACAGAATTCCATAACATTATCATACCTTCAGCATTGTCATACCTACATATGCAGACCTGTTCTATGCTCTAACATTTCCAGGGCAGTACACCAACATGCTAAAATCCATAACACAAGGATTTTAAAACCTGTTGAACTGTTTTCCCTTTCTTTGATGTAGATGGAATACAAGAGGCTGTCATTACCACAAGATCATTCTGTGCAGCATTTGGCAGGTGATTTAATGGAGAACTTAACAGCATTTGTTTTTTGGCATGGGTTAATTAGTGCACAGTGTTTAGATAGGAATGTACAACCTACATAGGGTTAACAGTAAAAAAAAAAATACAGCTGTATTTAACACTTAAATTACATTTTTTGCATACTAATAACCTTTTGTACATTCACTTTTAAAACAATGATTCTTTAATAAACTAATTTTACAAGCTTTTTTCCCCCCTCTTCCCAAACACCTGCTGCTACTTGAGATTTTCAAAGGTGAAAAATTTGGAGCTATATTTAAAAATAGCCAGGTGCCTTAACTGTAATTTATCACACTTTTTCCTTTTGAAAAGACAGATCAGTTCAAAAACAGAATCACCGCAGAGGTTCCACAATACCAACAGGGTTTGTTTTAAAAGGAAACTTTGGTATACAGCAAATTATTCTTAAATAATGAAGGAAAATATACATTTCTTTTACCACCTTTATAAATGCACTTCCTTGGCATATTGTACCAATGCATTTCTTTATGGATGAGCATGGCAGGAAGTCAGAGAGCACTAGTCTGCCTGTAATGAGCTCTCAAAAAGTGGATTATAAACCAGGTTTAACATATTCCTAACACAGTTCTCTGGTTGTCACAGAGATGCAGGTACTTTACAAAGTTAAAGCTGCAGCAGTAACATGCCACAACACCACACTATTGTATAAAATAGACTTTTCCCATCTTGTCTAGCTGGTCAGGAGAACAACTCCAGATTTTTGTTGAGACTTCCAAATTTGGTAACCTAGCAGGCTGTGTAGCATCAGAGCATTTTAGCCAATCAAGTGCCACCGGACCTCAATGTAGGACAATGATTGCATCTGCAGAGGTCAAAGATTTTTGGATCAGATCGGACCTCTGAATTCACTGGAGGCTTACTTGCTTCCAGAGGACTGAAGTCCCCCAAGGTTGGGGCAAGAAAAAAAGAAACTAGACCTTTATCCCACTTCCATATCACATCATCCAATTCTTTCTGCTCAAGAATACCAGAACCATGCCCTTCCCCCCCACCAAATAAAAAATTCACACAAAAAAATTTGAGGGTGGTTTGGATGTGTGTACAACTCTCCATGAATAGATCAGCACGCTAGTCACCATGTAATACTGTATCTGAAAAGCAGAGAAGTTTACTGAGGAACAAAGGCACTTGGTAACAGAAGATGAGAACGCGTTCCATTAAACACTCAGTGAGTCAACAGCTTAAGTCTCGTGATCCAACTGACCAGTAGTGAGGGCTCTGTGGAGGAAGACTTTGTGGGTGATGTAACAGAGAGTTTTTTAGCTCCTTCCTCCTGGAAAGGGATGGTTGCACTGTTATGGAGATCTGTGTTCACAAAGCACCTGCTGCCTCGGATGTAGTCTGCACCCCTCACTAACTGCCTGTCAGCCACTGGCCTTGCAAAATGCTGCTGGGAGGAAGAACTTTCTTCAACGATTGGGGGTATTCTCTCGTTACTGAAGTATCTGCAGAGGACCTCATCACCTGCAATAAAACAAAAGATGAAGACCATGTACTTTTTTGCCTCTGAAATCCAATTTTAAATTTTTAATTACTCAGAGGATTCTCAGGGCATGATAAAAACATCAGTTAAGGCGTTCAGTGTACTTATGAGATGAATGAGTATTAACTGAGGTCCACAGAGGTTGTGTGAGATTTTCCCATGCGTAGACCATGAAATCAGTGACATAACCTAGGAGTTATGGCATCCCATCACCTGCTCTAGGAGTGCATCTTCAGGCAAAAAAGATAACTTTTAGCAGAGACAAAAAGGCAATTTGATACCAGAGCAAAACAATAACTGATAACTTTTAACACTATTCCATTCCGAAGAGGAAGACTCAAAGAGGGCAAAACTGCTCTAAAGAAACATTTTACATGAGTTAGCACCACAGCAATCTGTGTTAGGTGACTTAAATAACATTGTTTCCATACTGCCAAGAGACCAGTTGAACCAGGCACCTCCTCCTGTCTCCCTATAACCCTCTTATAGCTACAATATTCTGTTCGGACACTGGCAATCAAATATTTTGAAGATACTTGTAAGCTCTTTATTTCTGATTGCACATTTATATTGTAGTAATAATTCAGGTACATTTAAAAACCTCCTGAAATCTAAACAAAAAGCAGGCCTGCCATCTGCTGATCGGTTTGGTGGAGTGGCTACTTACTCGGTGCACAGCCTTTTGCAAACCTCAAGCCAGCTTCGCTATATTGCAATGGCCTTTTTTGGAAATACACACAGACTTCTGAAATGGACTTCAAGAACAGGTAACAGTCATCCCGCCGGCTTTTGTATTTTGCACAGATTATGCAACCCCTATCACTACAGTAGTACCTGAACTTTGGATTGGAGAATCAATAAGAACCATGCTAAATTAACACATGAACTAGAAGCTTGTATCCAACACCATCAAAGTAAGTTTCTCTACTGGTCTCCGCGTACTGTTTTAGGATTTATTACCTCCTAACTGACCCAAAAGTGCCAAGCAAGTCAAGGGCTCGAGTATCATCAGTTTTGCCAGCATAAGTACATTTTTTAGAGAATGGATTTTCTCAACATTTTGTTTAAAACACTGTTCAAATGGGACATCAAAAAAAAGTATGTCCAAAATTTTAGGAGCGTCTTGGTGACCCAACTGGTGTTTTGGGTTTCTTACCTTGACATCTGCTGAGGCCTGAATTGGCATTTCTAGAGAAAATGCTTCTTGTCTAACAACAACGCACTGTCTCTGACTGAATAAACGTTGTCTCTAGCACTCTTGGTCTTCTCTACCTGCAGTCAGTGAGGTAGTCCTCCCCCTCATCACAACCACTTTCTAAGAGCTCCTGGTGCTGGACACTAGCAGCAGGTGTTAATGGGGATAATTCCAGAAAAACTCTGCTTTGCACTGATCAGAACTAACTTGCTTCAAAACCCACCCCTACTTCAGGTTGAACAAACAGAAAAGCTGTGATGAAAAAAAGTAGTTTAGTTGTCAACATTCATGGGCGAGATGTGGGAGGGATGAGAGAGGACGTGTGAAATAGAACTGCTGTTAGCAGAAAAGAATACCAGTACAGATATGCTGTAATCCTTCCAATCCACCTCCAATAGGTAAGTAAAGTGCCAGACAGAACAACAAATATTTTGATCTCAACTCAAGCTAAGCCTGAGTTGTCCAACCCCTGCCATGTGTGGTTAATACTTCTAGAAGCATATAACGATGACATCAGTGCTGAACACCTCCTCTGCAAAGAAAAATTCTTTGTTCCTAAACTTAAGATTTTTTTTCCCCAACTCATCTTCTGAAGGAAGTTCTTGTTTTAATAGCCTTGCCTTTTCTGCCTGCTGCCCGTGGCCTCGAGAAAGGGTCTGCAGCTCCCAGCCAGCTCCCATCTGCAGGCATTGATAGAGGTCGAGGTTTTCCTGAGGGAAATATAGAGAAGGTTAGAAGAGGAATGTTACTGGTAAGTTTAGGAGAACATTTTCATTGAGTAACATTACCTCAACTCCATTTATCTCAGAGTATGTGAGAGCACACATTAGGTCAAGACACTTTGCTTATATAACAAGGAAGCATTATGAACAAATCTGACAGGCACACACAATGCATATCTCCAAATCTACCAAAAATGATGACTAAAAAATTACAACCAATGCACAAACAGGAAATCAAAATCTGATCTCATTCATCTGGGCTTTGATGCCAGTCATTAAATGTAATGACTCAGCAGGGTTGCATTTGAGTGAAACAAACAGTTTCAAACTTAGAATCTTGTTTATGTTTTCCTCAGATTACCTTTAAAATTCAGCCAGCAGTTCAGACTCTCACAAAAATCCACATTCGCCCAAGCATATAAATCCTGAACAGCAACAATAAAAATGGCCTGAACTCACCGCAAGACTGAATTTTTTCCCTCATCTTTGTTGGCAGTATATTCGCTTCCATGGGATACCCAGGCAGTTGATCAGAATCAGCAATAGTAAACCTTCGCCTTCGACTTTCCTGATCGAGGAAAGAATTAGGAGACTCTGCCCCCTTGGAGCCAGGTAATGACTGTTTAGGTTTATTACCTCCTCCATAAATGAGACTCTCCTTCTCATCTCTGAAAGAACATTTGTCTCGATTAGCAACATGAAAGTTATTTTACTACTGCAATCATGAGTCTAACCCAATCATTCTAGCTCATAGTCATGCTTTTTCCCAACTGTAACGGCTGTGCAAATAAACTGTCGAGAACTTTCAGAGAACAAGGCACAATTAGAGTTGAAAAACTTCAAGAAGCATATCATCAAGGAGGAAAGAAATACAAATAAAAATTCAGAGATAAGCTAGCAATGCATCCCAAGTAAAATGTATGGGTTTCCTAACAGAATACTACACATAAAACTTCAGGGACCAGAAATGAAAGTTTTTATCATGTAAACTACAAGGCTCTCATCCTCTAATGATCACATATGCAGAGCAGCTGAAGCACTTTGGAGGCTACAGTTCTTTTTTGAATGGATTAAAATTCTTTGAAGGGAAAAAGATAGGTTAAAATAATGGTATTCCTAAGGTTTTTTCAGTCTTGAGTGAGCACCCTAGTTGGGAGATTGGCATTTCAGTCATTACAAATCATATTAGCAATTGGGAGCATATTATCCTCTCCCCACATTTACAGTAGTGCAATTCCCTCAGAGTTTTTAATTATAAAATGTTCATCAATTAGAAGTTTACATATTCTTGAATTTTTCTGCATGAGCTTCCCTTCCTACAGTGACCATATGTTCATGAAAGCCAAGAGCATTTGTTTAATTCTTAAAAACACATGCACACCCCATATGACAACTGTGATCTGACCCACTTTTTGCATCCACTATAATACGGTGACCATTTGAAGGAACTGCCAATCAGCTGAGCCAATGAAACTGACAGCAGGCTCTGAGTACATACATCTGCTCTCCCCACACATACACACATATCTACAGGGATCCAGAAGCTGAGCTGCACAGAACTGCACTGAACAGCTAACATACAGAGAGCTATGCTATACCACAAACACTTGCAGGTGACCATAGTTTTCTTCACTGCGGGTTGGGACAGAAGAGACACCACCATACAAAATATAATAGGAGCGGGTATCCTCTTCTCCTTCCAACTGCCAAAGCTTCCATGTTCACTTCCTTGCAGGAACAAAATCAATTATCTATTTCCTTTCATGACCCCTCCTAGAAGAGTTTCCAAGTTTTATAAACCCCCAGCCCCCTAACTCCATCCCTTCAACCACTCATTCAAGGTCCCTAAATTAGGCTTAGATTTGCTATTCTGCGCCTAAAAAAATCTTCCAAAGAGCTGTTTAAAACCACAGAAGAGCCTTGTAATAAAAACTATTTTAAAATGCTAAAGAAAACAGTTATTTTGATAAGTTTTAGAATTAAAGACCAATGTTTTAAAAACTGGGCATTTCAGGCTCTTAAATACTTATTTATATTTGTTTCGTATTTATGTACATGAGACGTAACTTTCAGAACTGCTGAGCTTCCAACAGCTTCTCAGGCCTGTTGCCACAAGAAACTAGCTCATCAATGATGAAGGAATAGCTTAATGCCAACGTAATCTCAACCACCTGATCTCTCTCTTATGTAACTAAGTCTGATTTTTATTATGGATTTAGATCCTCAGATGACCAAAATAAAGCCTGCCAGCTGACTCCCTTTTATTCCGTCCAGAGTATTCCTGAGTTTTAGGATTCTTCGTATCTAATAAATTTCAAAGAGAACAAAACAGCAGTAATGTAGCACTTTAAAGACTAACAAAATGGCTCATTTCATTAGTCTTTAAAGTGCTACGTTATTGCTGTGTCAACACATGCTGCTTCTTCCGGAAGCGGCACGGTAATAATCTATCTGGAAGATGCTAATGAGGCACGGATGCAAATTTTCCATGTCTCATTAGCACATCGGCACATGGTTCACAGTCCGGAATAAGCTCTTCCCGACTCCAGAGAACACATGCAGAGGCTTTGCCTGCGGGGATCTTCCAGAAGGAGGATTTCCTTCCGGAAGATCCCCAGGGGCTGCGCATCTGCATGTGTGCTTTGAAGTTGGGACGAGCTTCTTCTGGACTGCGAACCACGTGCTGATGTGCTAATGAGGCATGGAAAATTTGCATCCATACCTCATTAGCATCTTCTAGATAGCTCACTACTGTGCTGCTTCCACAGGAAGTGGCACATGTGGACGCAGCCATTTTGTTTTGTTAGAATACAGACTAACACAACTACCTCTCTGTTAAAATTTAAAACAGGTTCTTTTCTGTCATAAAATTCTTCCAAGTAGTCACTGAGATTGATAAAGAACAGAACATTGGAAAAAATGTGATGAAAAGGATTAAGTATGGGGTTTTTTTGCTATTCAGTGGTTTTTCACATGCTGTAATGGGAATTGCTCTATTTAGCACACAGTGATTTTCTAAATCTGTACATAACTGTTTTCTCAAACAATAAGAAGTACTGTTATATTCTTAGTGGCTTATGTATTTACTAAGTCCAGAGAAAATCTGTAAGATCTGCAATTTCCTCAAGATAACTTGCACAGAGTTCTGCAGGCAAGCCAGCACACGGAAGTTGATGATAAAAAGAGGGAGCTTTTTGTTTAAGCAGTACACTTTATTTGCATACCGTGGAGAATATGGAACAGCTGGTGGTGGAGGTATATAGAGGTCCAGAATGGCTGGCTTCTCCTTCTTCACTGAGGTATCGATGGTGCTTTCTGGTGACTGAGTTGAAGTTGGAGGAAGACTGGTCTGAAATTAAAGCAATATAATACATGTAAGATATTTTTCCAATTATGTTCTCCAGCATCTCCTACTACCCACCAGAAGAACCAATCACATGATCAGTTACTGTATTTTACTCACTTTGGAATTTACTGTCTCAACAGACTGCTTATTGTGTATAAAGGCCCAAACATAAGTTATTGCTGATTCAGGGATTGCAATGGTTGCCTTCAATATGTTAAAGTAGTATCACCATTTCCTTCAACCCAATAGTATGATTAAACAATTTACCCCATGTCTAACGCACACAGAGAGGAGAGCAAGATATCAGACTCTATGTAGGTAACCCTGAGGCAATATTATTAGGGTAGGGGAAGAGCAAAATAGAAAATATTTGCACCACTGCTTGGAAAGTTTGCCCTGCCATCTCATATTCAGTTTGACAACCTCAGTCTTCTTGTATCCCTGTTTACCTCTAGCGTAGCAGAGGTTACAAGAGATGTTCTAACCTTTGCTTAGCAAGGAGGTTGCACTCTTTACTTTCAGATCAAGGGCAGTCCACTGCCATTCACAATTTGGTCACCCTGCAGTTAAGATCACTAATACTCAGTTTCCATAAAGCTACAGCCTGAACCCTGTTTGGTTTGCTAGTGCACCAGCAAGTACTCATTCATCAAGTGGTATTTCCCAAAGGGATATGTTTACACCCAGGCTCTGCAAGCTGCATCAGTTGATTTCTCTACATGTACAGCTAGGCAAAAATCTCCAGCTTCAACATGCTGGGCATGAACACATCTACAGAGAACAAACATCTACCCAAAAAAGAACCGTGATCAATTGATGCACCCAAGCTAACAGGCCTTAGTTTAACAAGACAGACTGTGGGAGGGGCCAGACAAGCTCTAAGTCTCCTAAACTATGAAGTATACTTCCTTCCTTGTGGTCCGTCAGATCCTGGATTTGATGTCCTTCAGGGGACGCTCCAAATACTTTTCTTTCTTGCACGGGAGAGGGAGAATGAGGAGGGAGATTATCTAGGTTCCTATAGCCTGTCACCATAATACTCAAATGCCTAGAAGGGAGGGCCTGCTAGAGAGAACAAGACATGTGTGTGGTGGACAAAGGTGTTGGGGGAGCGGGGGAACAGCAGTTTTGGACAATGGGGCAGAGTTTGCATACTGGATCCATTCATTCATTAAAAATGTGTATATATGCATAAACCTTTGGATGGTCATATTTTAAATGCCTCTGTCATATAAATGGGATACATGTTGTAAACCACGTAAAAAGGTGCTCAGAGTGCACAGGTGAAACCTAAAAATCTCATTCATATGTAGCAAGAAATTCTAATGTATAGCTTTCTGGAGCATGCGTGTGCATTCTTTTTTTTTTTTTCCTTTCTTTCTCCCTCTCCCCTTATCTTTACACTTTACTGAGAAACAATTGCCCCTATAGCTATAGGAATCCTGTGCCAGAAGAGAGGCTGCAACAAAGGGGGGGAAAAACTGTACCTGTATTCACAGGTATTTATTATATTAGAATTTTACTAATTGCCTCTTCCTGTAACTGTTAAATAACTTTCTTCTGCTAAACATGTTTTCCTCCAAAACAATTCTCTGAAATTATTAACCCTTGTTTCTCCCACACCCATTACTCTTCCACATACTACTCAAAGACATTCTATTCATGCTTACATATATGATTTGAACACATGCAATACACACAAGAAGCTCACTCTTTGTTTTTTATTACTTCATCTATTTTTTCCTTTGCAGACTAACACAGGATGTATACATTGGATAGCATTAGTTTGTTCAGCAAAAATAATCTCATATTAGTTCTCCAAATTAATCTCAGTATTTACTGCTTACTTACAAAATTCAACAGTGCGAGTCAGCAGCCTAAAATCAGTGTGCCTTGATAAACTGGACTAAGAAAACCAATATTAAATACTCTTATTCTTTTAGATGACTAGAAGAGATTATTTGGCTAAGAAGGACCCCTTCTTATTTTGACTTTGAATCCAAAAGGAATGGCCATGTCACAGTTAACACCCCCAAAACTCCATAGTTATAGGATCACATTGGCTGTTGACTTCAAATATTAAACAGTCTATTTTGGAGGGTATTTTAAATAACTCATATCCAGTCATTAATGTACAAACAACTCTTCCAGGAGTGTATTACCTGCACAAGTGGTGGTTTCCAGCGAAGGTTCTTCAGTGGGGCAGGAGCAAAATTAAAAGAGCCTGTGGGACGTTTCTTAAGTAACAATTTAACTCCAGCAGGATTCTCTCGCAACTTTCCCACAAGGTTTTTTAGTTGCCATCCCACCTTGAAAAGAATAAAAGGCACCTTTTACATGCATTCAGAATGAATGGAATATAATTAAGTCAGACTATTTCTCTCACTCAATAAAAATGAGCACCCCAAAAACAACATCCACCAAAGCAGCTATAAAAGGCACAAAACTTGAAACAATTAATCATTCTTCTCCTTTAGGGGATCTCTCAAATATGCATCACATTTTCAAATGTACATCCATTTATGATAGGTCAGGCTCCAGTCTAGCACGGACTTAGGCTTATGTTCAACTTTGAACACCTGTGCAATAACACTGTATTACTCCAATATAATTACATCTAATATTTAATACAATTGAGTTCTGTGGGTCTGCTCTTGTGTGTGAAGTGGAACCATGACTTTATGGGACCAGGAGCTAAAATGGGTGGGAGAGAGAGACTTCCTGAACCCTCTATGGGGAAGAAGGTATTTGCCCAAACAAATGTGTTTTATTAATAAATTTGGTATTTGTGTATATTAAAACATAGGCCCTAAGTAAGAAACCATTTTATCCAAACATATGGTAAAGATTTATTGACCAACTATCTGTGTGATGAAAATCAAATGTTTTACGTATTTTCAGTTGAAGAAATGATTTCCACATTAAAGCCAAATCATTTTTACACACATTACAATAAGGACGAAAAAAAAATCCACAACCCAAAACCTCCAAATTCAACAAAGTTCCTTACATACTTATTACCTTGGAAGAAAGCCTTGAAGAACAATCAAGACCTAGGAAAAGGTTGATAGGGCTTTTGGTTACTTACTACAGTCTGACGATTCACCTGGATCACCTCATCGCCAGCATGAATCTTTTGAGATCGATCAGCAGGGGACTATAGAGAGATAAATAAGAGGTGTGCTTTGACAGGCTTTTCCCAGGAGAAAGAAAGACAGACAGACAGTTTTTGTAATGCCAAAACTCAGACTGTGAAAGTAATATTTAAAGCAGCAGCAGGTAATATGTGTATATACAATTATATTTATAGACAGAACTGTCAAGTGAGTATTATGTCTCCAGTACTCAACTGGCTAAGCCCTTTGCTGAATCAAGACCTATGACAGGAGAACGTCTGTTCAATAATAACGCAATGGCCCATAGATATTTTAACAACGTAGGTCATCAAGTACAGCAGACATCCTCCTTCTGCAAACGCTACCAAGCACAGCACTAGCCACATTGCAGCATGCTCTACATGTGGGAGTCTTTACAAGGATCATAGCAGTCTTCCTTCAGTCAAGTGTAAAACAGAGAAGGAAAATAGGATAGCTGAGATCAGAGGTTTAGAAGTCAAGTTACAGAATTATAATTATAGAATTACTGTGCATATCATCTATGTGCATGGTTGTGGGTACAGGTAAAGGAAACATGAAAATAGCACTTCTTCAGGCTTAATATCGGATGTGGAAGGATTTTTCAGACAAAATGTTTTTTCACAGGGAAATATCAATATATTACTGCAGAAACATGCAGTTTTGATGTATCAGACTTTACAGAACTATCACTGGGAATGATTTCTCTGGTTACCCTGTAGCTTCACAAAAAGCAAGCAGTCCTGCAGCACCTTAAAGACTAACAAAATTTATTTATTACGTAATGAGTTTCATGGGTAAGACCCTCTTCTTCAGATCTTCGGATCTTCCAAATCTGTTTCAAGTCCTTCCTCTGCCTCATTCAGACCAGACACCTGAGCATCAGTCTACCACATCCAAGCGGAGTGCTCTAACCACTGAGCTATTTTGGAAGCTGTGGAGAAGGGGAAATCTCAATCTCTCCTGTTGGATCTGTTCAGCTTTAAGAGGAGTGACTGAAAACATCCCCACTCCTCAGACTCTAGAATAGCCCCACTATTTAGGGCAAGCAGGTGGGTACCAGGAGAATGATGTTGAAACGTCTGGGACGAATCAGGCAGAGAAGGGACTTGAATTTGTGTGTCCCCTATTCCAAGTGAGTGTTCTAACCAGTGCCCTATTCAAGGAGGAGCACGCAAGCACACTTTCATTCTGGGGAAAATCCCAGGAAGATCTCAGTTTCATCCCAGTATGCATCAGGAACACATCTGAAACCTCTAAATTTTTCATGCAACAGGAAAACACCAAGCTCTCGTCAATATGCCAAATGTTTATCTTTGCCTCACACCAAGAACATCCCCCCGACTTCCGCCCCCCACTATTCACACCAGTCAGTTGTCTCAGATACTTTAATTTGGGTGTTCTAGAGCCTGTTGTAACTATCTGATCTGCTCTTAGCTACCACCAATAGAAACAAACGTAAGTAAAGACAAAATGGCAATTATGATTGTGAGTTTGGGGAATTCTGTGCTAAGTAAAGCCAAGAACAGGGGCTGAAAGACAATTCACAATTTGTTTGGTTGTACGAGGCTGGAAGAGTTGGCTAAATTTAAAGTTTTTAAATCTACAGAATTTTAAATTTGATTTAAAAATAAAAATTTATATAAATTATTCAGAATAAAAGGTTTCTGATGAGAAAACAGCTTTGAAAAGGATAATAAAAAATTAAACAGCTAAAAACAGGCACTGTTAGTTAGGTTGCCATTTGTTATAACAATCTAAATAGAATAACTTAATTGTATTTACTTAAAACTCAAGTACAGAAGATATGGGACAGAATGCTATTGAGTGCAGCTGGGACCATTTCATTTTTCATCACTGCTTACTAATCCAAATGAAAGCTGCAGATTTTAACTTGGAAGTCCCTAATTTAGTCATTTAATCCAAATGGCTGTATCAAGAAACTACACTAATTCTACTTAAGTATAAGGATGATACCAGATGTGTGCATGATGTGTACTGAGAGATGAACACGTTTAAAAAAGAAATAAAAATTAATTTCCTCCCAAAACAGACAAATATGCTCAGACAGAGATTAACAGCCATTAAACATGTAAATGTTTACTCTGTGTTACCTAAAGTTGGTGCTATGCACAAGTTACTGCTACCGTTATTTAAAAATATTCCTGAAACCATAACAACACATCAACTCTGAGGAAACCCTGGCAACGTAGGCAGAAGAGAGATATATTAACAGATGTGCCCCCAGTCCAATTCATACAGGAGGCTACTTACAGAGGAAAAGCCTCACTCTCTCCCCAGAGAACAACAAGGTAGCCAAGCAATTGCCCCGCACTACTAAAGAACTGCAAATTAGGATGGAAGGTGTCTCTCTCTCCCCATCACCAGCCCTTCACAGGTCAAGTAGTATCTTGTACCAGAAGAAAAGTACAGGAAAGATGATGTAGAAGTACATGAGTTTCCAGTTACCAGGAGTAACATTGTTTTTTTTTTTTTTGCTATCCTCTTGCTTCTTCATCAAGGAAATGCCTGTCTGGATGGGGTGAATTCTGTCCAAACGAAGATTAATGGCATCTTTTGGTCTGTCAGTATGCTTGCAGAAAATATCCTATGAGGTCCCAGACAGATCATTTCTGGCACCATTACTATTCAGTCTCTTAATTCATGATCTGGATAATGGAGCAGACAGTGCGCTTACAAAATCTGCAGAAGCTGTTTAAGGAGTTGCAAGAACTCTGGATGATAGCATTAGATTTCAAAACTATCTTGACAAATTAGAGAATTGGTCTGTGTTTTTCTTTTTTGAAAATTATCCCCCTGAATTCAAAAGTACTACATGTAAGAATAAAAAACCCACAAATGCCTATAAAATGGGGAATAACTGGCTAAATGGCAGTACTACTGGAGAAGATCGGGAGGTTGTGGTGAATACTGAACGAGTGTCAATAATAAGATGCACTAGTTAAAAAAAGCAAGGTGGATTGTTTTAGAATCAAGGTGATTTAAATCATTGATTTAAATCACAAAAATCATTGATTTGAATAAATGATTAAAAAACCCCAAGACTCAGGCGGGTCTACACAACAGCAGAAGGTCCGATTAACGTATGCAATTCTAGCTACATTAATAATGTAGCTAGAGTCAACACGCTTTAATTCAAGCTTCTACACCATCTCCTCCATCACCTTTCCTTACCCCTAATGGGGTGGAGAGGGCGGTTGGGAGAGAGACAGGGAGAAGTACCAGCCCTCCGTGAGGTCGATTTAGCAATAAATCAAACTCCAGAAAAGGGAAAAAAAAAAAAAAAAAAAAAAAAAAGACCATGCATGGTCAATCTCCCCTGTAGTGAAGATGTACCCTGACTGTCCTTAAAGCGCACTTAATTTTGGACTGAACCTCACTGAATTGTCACTTCTGTTTATTGAGAAAACAAGTATAGAATGGGGCCCTGCATTTCTGTGATTCTATGATTCATTAAGAAGTGAGCATTGAAATAGAGTATCACTATAGGGTGATCAACAGTCTGCCTGAGATATCTCAGGCAATGCCAATATATGCAGTTTCAGCTCATAAGGCAGCTACTGCAATGATATGGAGAACATGCAAGAAAGTGGAAAATTTTGTTTTGGCCCGTATGTTCTCATGCAACACAGGAAGTCACGAATAGACAGGAAGACCTTGGAAATCCTGTCAACTAACTGAAATTAGACAGCACATTGCTTTCCTGGAACCACTGTGTGGTAGGTGCAATACTAGAGCTCTGATAACAGCCATCTGGCAGAGGTTTCATTCACATATGTTAAAAAAGTAATTTTGGAAGAGCAAATAAAATGCAGATACTACTTTTGTCAGAAAGGTTGTTTGTAGCCTGATGTGCAGAAGAGAAGGGGATAGGGAAGAGAGAGTCTATTACTGCTAGCAGAGCTCTCACTTCCATCTCCCAGATCAGTGTTGCCCCATGTTATTTGGCTACAGAACCCTTTTAAACTAAAAAAAAAAAAAAAAGAAATGTTGCGGAACCCCATTCCCAGGCTCCACCTCCCTCGGTCCCCAAACCTGCCCCCATCTCCAGACATTACCTGCCTCAGCTTCCAAATCCACCCCCCATCCTCAAGCTTTTTGTGTCGCCCCCCCCCAATCCCACAAACTTGCCCCTCTCAGCCCCAAACCCACTGCAGCCCCGGCTGGGGAGTCTATGAGAGGCAGCCACATACACCCATCAAAAGGAAGTCTGGCATGGAGGTGTTCCACTGAGCCGAGCCACACCCACTGGATGGGTGTGGCCACTTAGGTAGCCGGGCAAGTGAGGGGCTGCTCTCTGTGGCTCCCTGCCCTGCTGCCACTGAAATAATGTAATTAAATTCAGTTGGTTTAATGGCCAGGTCCCTCTCACCACCCTGCTGGCTATTAAACCAATTACATTGAGTTCTACGGTTTCAGCGGTGGCAGGGAAGGGAGCTGCAGAGGAGTCAGCTATTGGAATGGAGTTCTCACAGAACCCTTATTTGTACTTAGTGGAACCCCAGGGTTCTGTGGAACACCACTTGGGAAACACTGTCCTAGCTGATTTTATTTCTCCAATGAAAATGCAGTTTCCCCGAGAGAGGAATTCATAGAGACCCGTTTGGATTTAGAGCTTTAGCTCATTGCTGCAGCAGTCTCAATCAGAGCTTTCAGCCTGTTTCAATTATCTATATAAACTTAATGGTTACAGTCTTGCACATCTATCAAATACTGACATTGCTGCACAACAGACTCAGTCTTTCAGCCTATGGTAAACCAGTTATGCCAAATTATCCAATAAGATTAATAATTAGCAGATATAAAAGATTATAGCTTTCATGATAGATGGGAAGTACAGATTTCCACTTCACTCCTCCACAATGACTAACTTAGCAAGGTTTCAGAAGGAATCCCAAGTCCTTTCTCTCTCTAGAAAAGCATATCATATAAGCTGCATTTCTCAGGCTTTCCTTTCAGAAACCACACCATCCACCTCACCACACAGCTACTCCAGGTTGAACCTCTCTAGGCTGGCACTCTCTCGCCAGCAAAAACTGTAATCTGGCATGATTTTAGTTAGCCAGATGACCCCTTATGATGAGCGTGGCCAAGTTCCCATGGTCTTATAAGGTTTGTTTACAGCCACCCATCCTGGCGCTCAGTGTTCTGTGCTCTTATTTAACTGTAATTTACCCTAAATGTCTTCTAAGAGCCTAGTAAGCAGTGCAAGTGTTGGTAATGTGCTAGATGATACTGACCTCCTGTGGTCCAGCAAAATCTCAGTCAGGTACCAAAGGTGCATAACATAGCCCAGGACAGTTAATTCCACAACTGGAGACCATGTGTTCTGGCCAAAAGGACACAAACTACACATCCAGCATGTAGCCTTATCTCCATCTGGCAGAACGGAAGGTGTCTTGCTGCTTAGAATTTAAGAATATATGTTTGTCTTGACTCAAAGCTACTGAAAAATTTGTTCATCCCAAGTATCACACTCTCATTACCTCAGGATGTATGATAGCTATTGAGGTCTCCAACACCTATTAAAGGGCAGCTGGGACTCAGTAAAACCCGTCTGCTACAGGAGTCAGTTGTTGAATGGTAGACATTGGAGGAGGCAAACTCACTGATTCTCACTGTGATGACATAGGGGATGGAAGACTAGGTCCGCAGACTTCCCAGGGCTCATCTCACAAACATTGCCAGTTCGTGTTTTGGATGGTGTTAGCTCCCCACCACATGATTTTCTGTAATGCTTCATTTTTCCATTACCCTATAAGTGTCTCATTTACTAAGTGGTTTGGCTTAATCAATGCTATCAACATGGCAATCCAACACCACATTATGGCCTCACAGGCTAAAAAAGTAACTCAAGTGACAATCAAGAGAAACAGCCCTGTCTCAGGGTCATCACCAAAAGAAGCACCTAGAATCAGACCTAGATGTATGCCACCTCAGTGTAGAAGGCCTCTCTGCTTAACCATACTATTATATCAACATAAGATTAATGTCCTTGTGCTGTTCTATTAACATATATGCATATGTATAATCTTTACAAATCCAGAAGCACCAATGGTATATCACACAGAATCATAGAATCATAGAAGAGTAGGACTGGAAGGGACCTCGAGAGGCCATCGAGTCCAGCCCCCTGCCCTCATGGCAGGACCAAGCATTTTCTAGACCATCCCTGAAAGCCATCTATCTAACCTCTTCTTAAATAGCTCCAGTGATGGAGATTCTACCACCTCCAGAGTTGCACACAATAGGATTATGAAATCTATACAAGGCAGGAAAAAAAAAATCTCAGGAATCTGCCTAAACACAGTTTCATCCTGAAGAGTTTTAATGAAAAACACCTCTCTTTCACATTGAATTAAGTGTACTTACATTTTCTGTAGTTCCAGTAATTACATGCAATCCATCATAAGTTGATTTGATATACATTCCCTAATGGGGAAGGGGGAAGAGAAGAGATTAAAATAGTCACATTTAAGAAAGGTAGTGCCACAAATAAAAGTTTTCATACTACTTATATAACAGATTAAGCAACGTTTTACAACAAATTTAAAACTCACTATGTAAAAAACACCAAATGTATGAACATTCATGGACTCACACTTAGTAGTAGTATGATCTAATATCAACATGCTAAATGTTCCTCTTTTTCTGAATTCTCAGGCACTCAGTATACAGTAAACTCTCTCACATCCAGCAGCGCTAGGACCGGTGGGGGGTGGCGCGGCGCATGGTAAGGAGTGCCAGATATTCAAAAATTCTGGATAAGAGAGGTATACCTAACAATGCATAACACTCAAGAAAAACAAGATAATATTAAGAAACCAGCAAAAATGTATGCAGAGTAGTTTATTTACCAACAACAGTAGTATTGGACACTAAACTTATACTGGATTTGCTGTATTTATTTGTATTTGCTTTCACTATACTGTACTTACGGAAAACGTAACTAAAATTTACTTCTGGCTAAAATGCCAGTTATATGAGCATTCTGGATAATACAATGTTGGATATGAAAGAGCTTACTGTATATAAACTTAAGAGACTGGAATTTTACACTTCGCCCTTTCCAAATAACCATTAAAATATTCATTTTTAAATAGTATAACCTGACTAGTTTATAGTTTGACTACTTTGGAAAATTTTAGATTCATTTAATGCTTCATTTAGCACTTCTTAAGTTTGCTACAAATATTCTACATGTTAACAAAGAGGAAAAAATCTATTTCCTTAATGCAAGCCATCTTGTAACATAATGCGGGCATAAAACGAGGAGCACAGATAAACTAGGTGCTAGTACCACTTTACTATACTACTGACTGTGGATGCAGGGATAAATTAAAATCAAATAGGTCTGATGGTATGTTAGAGAATTCATACAATCTACAAATGCTGATACTTTAATTACATGTGAGCATAGCAACGTAGGAGACTTCTACCTGTATGGAAATTGATATACAATAGCTCTTCTCTCCTGATAAGCTGTTTTGAAGATTACTTATTACCCATGTCTTTTAGCTGTGCAGTGCTATGCAAGTGCAAAGTGCTATTTAAATGCCAGGAATTACCATCTACCACTTAGATTTATCCTTCCTGCTCCCCCACCACCTCCTACACCATTCCCTTGTTTCTTGCAGAGCACAAGCTACCCATGAATGCCCATGTTTGATACCCAAACCTCACTGTAGATTGTTGCTGTATTTCTGAAACATAGTTCACTTATGCTCTTTCTGTTAACACTGCAATAGTGTAGCTCAAAATGCTCTAATTTCTCTGTAAGAGGCCCTGTGTTTTATTAAAACTGCTCAACAAGAGATATTGCTCTCTTCTTCATAGCCATTGCTGCGTCTTTACAAACAAGGGACTGAATCTGCAGAGTGTTTTGCCCATGTAACTAGCTACTCCCACACTGAACTCTTGGTGATTTTAATGGGAGTAAACAATATTCATACGCGCAAACCGCTTGCAAGATCAGGCACTAAAAATGCAGACACAGGGTTTCACTTGTAGAGTAACCACAGGAGCCGAGTTCTTACCAGGCCTTCTCCAGGTTTAATGTTGGTTAAATGAACCTCCTCCAGACATGCACTCTGGCTCATCAACGGATCTGTAGTTGATCTGATCATCTTATCACAAATTCCATTTAAAACCTTGGACTGAAAAGGAACAAAAATTTGTTGTGAAAGCCATATTCTAGAATTCCTCCCCCACAGTTTTTTCAATGATAAAGAAGTTATTTAATTATAAAATGTGGTCCATTAGGAAACATCGATAGAACTTCTAGCAGAAGCTGAGAACATCAGACAATTATCCTCTCCGGTCTTGTCTGTCCTAGGCTTGTGGGTATTACTTATGGTCAAAGGTCTACCATGTGTCCCTGCTACAAAAGGGTCCACAAATTAAATACATGATCACTCCTGCTACCACCACTACATTAGTAGCAGGAGCATTGGGACAGCTAATGTAGATAAGGTGTCTGGGGAAAAAGGCAACCACACCAACAAAAAAAAAAAAAAAAAAAAAAAAAAAAAACTTTTCCAAAAATTATTCTGTTTTTTCTAGCATTTTTATCTTGAAATCCAGAATATCTGTCTATTCACTTGTGCCAACAGCTGCCCATGTTTAACACAGTTATTTGGACCTGCTTAGAGTTGGTCAGCCTGGTGCTAAAGAAGCTCAATGGTGAGTACTCTGCATCAAGCTTTCGAGCAGGTAGGCATTTAACAATTAAATGCTTTCACATCAGTTACCTCCTTTGTGCCTATTGCTGGAACCCTGACATAGGATCCTTACAAACATATATTTGCTTTTTACCAGAACACCTCCAATCCCAAATTAATATGAGGTATAAGGTCAAATTCTGACCTCAAATATACTTATGTAACTCATAATGAAGTCAGTAGCAGTCAGGCTTATATATCAGAGGGGAGTAATTGGAATTTTATGGTCTCAAAGTTTTAAACAGGCAAAACAACTGTTTAATCAGAGAAAAATGTAATGGTCAAAACATCTATCTTTCCCATGCACACTCAAATTTTTATCACCTATCAGATTATTTAAATTCCTATCAACATACAAAACAATGCACTTAACTCAAAGTTGTTTCCAACAGTTAAGGAGATAAGGCTCTTGAAATGTTCAGGACACCATTTATTCATAATTGGCACTGAAATTGTAAGGTGGCCCACCTGAGACAATAAATATCTAAGTGCCCTTGGGACTCCAGACTCAATAGAGACATACGTCAGTAAGGGGCCATACAAAAATGCAGCCTTGTATAAAGACAGCTCTGTTCAAATCACAGGGGGAATAGCATAAAATATTCTCAAGGCCTTTTATTCTAAACCAGACTTATAGAACTTCAATAATGTAATTTACATAAGTAAAACAAAGCCTAAGCATGAATACGAGGAACTGCTAAAACAAGGGAATTCCAAACAACAGTGTATATGTGGGAGGGTGTGTGGAAAAAATGGAAAAGTGAGAAACTGAAAATTCCTATTTGCTTAGTTTCCTTTTTTATGGACAAAATTATTTTTAGCTATTGCGCTACTGAATGCCTGAGCATCTATCAGCAAACGGAAGGCCTTATCAAAGAACACAGCCTGGCTCATGTCAAAAGCAGGAAGCGATGATTAACTGTTACAAAATATTAAAAGCATTTTCATTACATCCCACTCTTGGTCACGAGATTGCTTCAGAACAATTCTGAAAACTCAGAGCTTTCAAAGTAAAGTATAATTAGACATAGTTCTTTCCTGTTCTCCAGGCAGGACAGTCCCTTCACAAGGGCCATAAAATACATTATCTATTAAAAAAAAGTTCTCTCTCTCATACTGTGGATCATGGACACTTTTGCTATACATGATCTAATAGCACCTTACATTCTTTTCCTATACCTTAAAATCTGAGCCAGACATCGGTCTTGAATAAATACCTATTCAATAAAACCTTAAGATCATCTATTGTATATAGCAGTGCTGAGTTACATAGAAATCCACCACCATCCCTTCTGAAAAAATAATGAATGATAGAGAACAACCTACAATTGAATTTTGCTTACATGGTACATTTAAATGTTGTCAATATGACTAATCATTGAAAGTCACTGAAATAAGTGGGAATACAGTAAACCCTCAAGAAGCGTGATTTCAATTTGCACTTAACTCACATTAACACGACTTAAGTGCAAATCTAACACACACACACACACACACACACACACACACACACAGAGCCCCCATCTCCCTCATCTGGAGGATCCTGGAGAGCACACAGCTGCTTGCGGCACTGTTTCTCTTATCTGGGAGAAACCGTGCCACAAGCAGCTGTGTACCCCCCAGATGGGGGGAAGCTGGCAGCTGGAACCACCAGCCAAAACGCTTCTCCCAGCCAGGGGAAGTGGGCAGCTGGAATGGTGGCGGAGCACTGCTGCTCCCTGGCTTCCTCCAGCTGGAGCTCTGCAGAGGCTCCAGTTGCCTGCTCCCCCAGCCAGGGGAATTCCAGGGATCTCCCCAAACCGCCCCCCCACCCCTCCCACTGCCTCCAATTTATGCCAAATTTGATTATGCAGTGGTTGTCCAGGACAGAACCTCCACGTAAATCGAGGGATTACTGTACAAATAACCAAACTGAAACTGAAAAGTTTACTTACGACATGCACAACTTTATCTTCCATTTCAGCCACAGCACAATCCTCAAAAGAGAAAACAAGCACTATATTAGAAGAACTGTGTAAACAGACTAGGTTCCAGAACACTGAAATTTACCTGCCCCTGACCTCAAGTAAAAAGGATAGTATCTTTGGAGCAGGGATCAATCCGACATTCGCTTCACCTTTTAGGGATCAAACGTACCACTGAACAATAATTTTCTGACACCTGGTCTATAAAGGTAGTACAGCCCTTCAAAATGTCAAGAAACTACAAACCTCTCAGTTACTGAAGACCAATTTTCCAGGAAAAATGAGTTATGCACAAATAAAGATGGACTTTGGTAAAGTAAACCATAAAAACTTGTTTCGGGGACTACAAATACTGAACCAGCCATTACTGTGGTCAACACTTCCAAATGGACAAAAAAATGATTGAAAATAGCTTCAGAAGTGCTTTGAAAATATGCTATTGATGGCATTCATGAAGGCAAGGGAACAGCACACAACGCATTATTTACACAGCACAGGTACAAAAGACTTTGAAATGAAAAGAATTCATTTAATAGATTACTGAAGAGACTATTGTTCTCTGAATAAAATAGCCTAACTAGAACGTGCCAATAGATTTTCAGGCAACAAGAAGAGTAATAAAGTTTCAACGATGGGTACAATTGTAAATTAATTAACAAACCCCCACTGTGCAATGTTGTCTCAAAAATAACAAGATGCTAGAAAATACAAAGTTCATGTTATATTTTGGCGGGGACCAAGCCCCAAGGTTATATGGGGGTGGGGACCCAATCACCACGAAACTCACCTGAATCATCTTAACTCTAACTCTTAATGCCAAGCTGCATAACTGTTACTCCTTATTATAGGAGAGAAACATTTGAATTAAGAGATTTCATTAAGGAGGATTTGCTGAAGATGTAAGTACTCACGGTCTGCCTATGCAGATGGCTTAAATGTTTAAGTTTACTTACTTTACATAGTTTACGTAAGAAGTCAAAGATCTCAACACACAACTTGGGTTTCATGAATAAATGTACATATAAGTGTGAGCTCAATAATCTGAACCCTTCCCATCAAGTTAATTTTTGGCCTCTCTCTTAAAAGGGTTAGAGCCATAGCACAGACATCTATACCAATACTGACTACACACTTTTGCATAATACTGGTGTATCTCCTGCAGTTCCTTGGCTTTCACACTGTACTGCTGCTGGTCCCCATCATACTCAGTCTTCTGCATCCCCTGAGCTATCTGCTTACGGATGTCAATATTTCTGGAGTTGATTCAGAGTCTCTTCTTCCCACAGGCCCAAGAGTGCCACTCTCTCCTATTTACTCCAAGCTGGAGTGTTTCTGGAGCATACAGCCAGTTTGGGCAGCTGCACACAATGGAGAATAGCCAGGGTGCTCACCAAACCAGACATTTCAGAAAAGCAATTTCAAAACTTCACTGGGCTGTCAAGGGAAAAGGGACTTCTGGACTCTGTGACCTCTGTACAATGGTGATGTGAGAGGCCACTGTGGAGTACCGTAAGACAATGGCCAGAGGACAGTTCAGATCAACTTCCGTAATTCAGCATCTACACTTGCACTGTGTCACTCAAGAGCATAGTGTTACTATGCTGCACGAAAGGGTGTTTTTGTAAGTGGAAAACCAATTTAAAATGAAGCCTTGAGAATATGTTAGGGGGAAATAGGGAGCAAAAGGAATCAAAGGTAGCCTGAGAAGCCTTCAATTGTGATCTGCAAATGCACTGTTAAAAGTTAGCTCACAGCAGGGTCATGTGCAGAATGCCCCTTGGCAAGGTTAAGGAGGACACATTGAGCAATGAAGCAATAAAACCTGTGTGGGTGCCTGGTTCCAGCTTTTTCTACAATACTCCAACATTTGCGGTCATCTGCAGTATTATGAAGTTATCTCAAAAAGGGAGGGCAATTAACTAATTTTCTCAGTGCCGTTAACTAGCTAATTTTGTGCCTGAGGCAAGAATACAAAATTACACCCCTTCATGTTCATAAATTCATAGTAGTTATTTTGTAGAAAAAAGGAAACTAATAAATACATGATTAATAAATAACGATAAACATGTTTTTGTTGTGAGGGCCTCATGCCTGCCCAGGACCTGAACACACCAGCTGTATAAAATCTGTCTGGAGGTTAAAGAGTAGGTACAAAACATGCCAAAGCAGATGCAGTTGTGGAGTGCACTTTGCCTGTCCAGGAGAAAAGGGTAGGGCAGGAGGCACCCTAAGCACCACGTGAGCTGGCTGGCATGGATATGGTTGCAGAGAAAGTGCATTATCCAGGTGGGGGACAGCAGATTGGACACACTGCCTGTCAGAATGCCCCTGCCCTGAGTAGTTACCGGGACAGATAATTTGTTTGAGGTGTTCAGGCAAGGAGGGGATTGAGATCTGTTCCCAGGCGGCCCCCTGGGGATGAGGGTAAGAATGTTCTCTGCGTGTTGGCTCTCCTAAGGGGGTCATTACCGACTCCAGGGCCTAGAGCAGGGGTCTGCACCCAAATAGCGAGAAGAGCCATTTTTTCAAATTCAGTTACAAAATCCATACTTCAAGAGCCGCAATGCATGGGAACACGAGAGAGTCCTTAATACACGACATCCAACTGTACTTTTGTTGGTATCTCTGGTATCTCCTTTTTAGGTGAGGACGTGCTGGTAGCTCAGCCACCCAGATGTTGCCACATCCTCCCTCAATTCCCAAGAAAACCCTATCAAGGAGTTATACACATCTCACAGAACTGGAAGGGACCTTGAAAGGTCATCGAGTCAAGTCCCTGCACTCACAGCAGGACTTATCATACCCCTGACAGGCTTTTTTTAAATCTAACCTGCCCCAGAACCTTGAATGGCCCCTCAAGGACTGATCTCACAACCCTGGGTTTACAAGTCCATTGCACTAGCCTGTATGTGGAGAGAGGCAGAGAGCAGATACAACAACATAGCGCTCTCCCTCTTGGTAGCTCTTTGCACACCACTTGCAATACCCCAGGGAATAAGTGTTAGGCACTGGCTCGTATCTCTGTAAATAGTACATTAGCAGGCCAATGGCGCTCAGTGCGTTCACTGTCTAACAGCCAGCCAGAGCAGTGGTGTGTATGTGTAGCCAGGCCTTACATGTGAGACACAGTAAGTAACGAGTTATTTGAACCCCACTGTGGCAGTGTGGTTGCTTCACAGGCAGGAGTCCCAGCTGATCTGTTGGGCAGATAAGGAAACAAGCAGGGAGGTAAAGGGAGTCACAGGAAGAGGTGTCGGCCATATCTAGCAGCAGTGCAGGTGACACTGGTGCCTGCTTCCCCCCTCATGTCTGCTACAGACTGGCAGCCAGGCAGCTGGTCTGCAGCCGGAAGGGCTCGCTGAGCAGGCTGCACCCTCCATGGATCAGGGCAGGGAGCATTAGCCAGGGCAACAGGTAGCAGAGATAAAGAGGAAGGGAGTGGCAGCGGGCAGACTGACCCTAGCCTGCTCTTCCCCTCTACATCCACCCCAGCCCCCCAAACCCCACTTATACAGCAGCCCCCAGCACCACTACAAACCCAGCTTCTTCCCCCAAGCCCCACTCACCTGGCAACTCCCTGAAACCCCTATAAACCCAGAGGGTGAGTTCCCAGGCCGGGAGGGGGGCGGCTTGGATTTCAAAACATGCAAGCAGGCTTTTTAGCTCCAGTTAGTAGAATCAACATGGGTAACTTGTTATAACAACAGGGGTAGGGTCACCTCAAGGGGGCACAGTAGCTGGTTGTGCAGCTCCCTCTAAGCTGCATGTGGCACTTTAAAAGCCATTTGCAGCTCATTATGGTGGTGGTGGTGGCTTCTGCTGCAGACAAAGGCAACTGCAGCTAGCAGCCCCCGCTGAAACTCCCCCTTCCCCTGCCCCCCAGCCAGAGCTGCAGATGCCTTTGTATCTGTAGCAGCAGCAGCAGCAGCATGAGCTGCAAATGGCTCTAAAGACTCACCTGCAGCAGGGAGGGAGATGCCCAGATGGCTACCTCTGCTCCCTGAGGTGCAGCACCTGAAGCTATTGCCTCAATCACCTCACCCTTGCTATGGCCCTGCATATTCTTCCAACATATGGCATGGTTTTCAAGGTTTTTGAAAATTATAGTTTTTGGGCAGATCTATAAATCTGTCCCTCTCTCACACCCCCACCCTGTGCACAAACTCATTACATAGGTTTAACCCCACCCACAATAAAATCCTCTACATATACCATTTACCTAACCACCTCCTAACAAGGGAGTTCCATACTCCACCAGGCGTCAATGGGAGCTGCATGTCTCAGCATGGCACGTACTGAAGCCTCAATGTAGAGTGGGACTCAACCACTGTGACACCAGTTATACCCAAAGCATGACCCAAAGCATAAGACGAGTTGGTCTGCAGAAAGTCACTTTGGTGCTGTATACCCTCTAGCCATGATAATTTTCGCCAATCACAACTGATAGTTTTTAATACAATACTGTAGAAGTCAGCGTGGGGCAAGCAGATATGGAGGGTGGGGGAAAGCAGCTTTTCAGTCACTGGTTTCTGTCCACACCCAAAAGCTACCGCTCTCTTCACAGGTGTAATTTGGGTTACTATTACATTTATTATAAAAAGTTACAAATGTTGATTCTACCAACTGCAGTTAAAAAGCCTGCTTGCAGGTTTTGAAATTCAAAGCAGCTGTTCCAGGGCCTACCCAAACTCTCTTATTACAGTTAATAAAAACACTAATGGACTTTATATGAGAGCTGAATCAGACATAGCCAAACACTGCTGAGAAGTTTTGAAATTAATGGGACAAAAATCTTAACGGCAGAAGAACAGAGTGACCAAAGCTGGCAGCAGCCAGTATACACCTGCTCACTATCACGTATCTGGTCCTCGGAGCATTTGTTTTCCTTAGTAACAAGTTGCACATAACTCGCAGTTACCTCCCAAGCCACCCACCTTCCTTCCTTTTTGGAATAGGTGAGAAGACAGTGGGGGTGGAGGGAGGAGGGAAAAAGTCAGCTGACCTTCTGAACTGTGGTCGTGAGATCCAAGCAGAGCTGAATGATCCTGTTCTTTGTTGATGAAAACTCTGCAATCCCTGTAAACGGGGCCCTGTCACAAAACAAAAGCTACTTTAAAATAAAGAACCCGCTTGGCTCCCAACGCTGGCTGTTAATGGGCACAGCACGCAGATTTACACAGCTTCAGGTCACACAACAAACCTGAGACGTGCAGAAACTATCACATTAACAGTGTAAAAATTGAATCTGAATAATGTAGCAGAGTAAACAGACTAAAGTGCCTTTTAACACAAGTGCACAGATAAGGTTAAGAACAAACTACCCTTATAACGAGCTTATTCTCCACCATGGATAATATCTCAGCCAAGATAAACCCCTGTAACAGTTTACTTTAATCTTTACAGCTGCTAAACTTTTAGCACCTCTTACAACAGACTCAGGTCCACCTCAAGGTGTTTTTATACGCTGCCTCGTAAAGGAGACAGCTTTAGGGAGCTGGTGAGGGAGGCTCCTCAGCACCACCTGCTACTTTATGAGGCACAGGGAGAAAATGGAATGAGTTCTGAAACTGACTGGGCTCACTGTTGGGTAAGTCAGCATCTCCCTGCTGGGGCTGAGAGCAGCAGACAAAGTCAGTGTGGGCTGGCAGCGATCAGTAGAAAGGAAAGGATTAAGTGAGAAGAGAATGTGCCTGCCAGGGAGCACCACCTGACAGTGACAACAGGCCCATTCATGGAGATAACAGCTCTTCCTCCCCATGATCTCTTTTTGACCTCCCTCCCCACAAGCTGAGCGCTAAGGAAAGCTGGCTCCATGCAATAAATTTACAGTCATCTCTTATCCTATACTAGCATCACTGCTGGGACTCTATCTGCTCAGCTGCATGTTTGTTTCCGCAGCAGCTGTCACAGAGCCACTTCAGCCTAAGTAAGGAAAGTCAAAGGAGTGTCTCTTGCTGCCTATTTCACTCCACATTCGGAAAAGAGCAAATTAAGTCAAAAATGAAGCCATGTCAATAAATGGTTCTTTTAAAACAATTATTTTGCGTAAGAGGGTGGAAGAAAAAGTTGCAGCTAGATAAGGAGGTGGGGGGCAGAGGGAATTTACTTTAAAGCCCTGTGTGTAGTAGGATAATTTGGGGCAGAAGGGGAGGTGCAGGAAGTGCTCTATCACTGTAGACTCCGGTTAGATCCACTAGTTTTGGCAATATTGCCCCATCTCTTGCAGCCACCAGCTCCTTGGAAATTCAACTTGCTAATTACAGACTTCCTAATATTTAAATAAAGGGGTGGTCTGGGTAGGAACAAGAACATTTACGTCCAGACATTACTCTGGAAACTGCCTTTGCAAACAGGAATAATTCATTTCACTTACACAATCAACTAATTTCTGAACTTCACTTTTTTTACATCAGAGTACCAATCACTTACCTGTCCAACCATGCTAGCAAGGCTTTAGCAGCACCAATGAGCTCCACCACTGAGGTGAGAAATTCGTTGGGGGGTTTGCGTAAGATTTTCCCATCGTAATTTGAATTTTTCCTCCGGCTGCTGATATAATTCTGCAGGTTGTTGGAAGAAGCTCGCAATTTGAGAACCAAGTTCTTCATGTTGTCTGTTTCAAGGCCATAATTCTGCAAGAGATGTTTTAAAATAGTTTTGAAAGTTACCATAACACTTCCTGAAAAGCGAAGGCTCTTTAAGGCATCTCAAGTTGATCATCAAATGGCAGGAGTACCCAAAACCACGAGTCATCTTCAAAAAAGCTTGACTATAGTGTCTACTATACTGAGATTTTTTGAAACTCTCCCAACATTGCTATTGCACAGATGAATACCCACACTGCCTAGAAATGGCAGAAGCTCTAGTGTAGTCCACCTATGTTCTTGAATTGGAGCGACACCAATGCCATAGCAATGGTGCACTTTACAAAAGCCTGTGATCAGATACTGCCCAAGCCAATACGGCATCACTCCAGCATAAAGTACAATTAGGAAAAATAAACTACACAGTAACTCAAGGAACAATTATAGGGATACAATAGGTTGTAACATATCCTTCTGATGATTTTCAACTGCACTTTGCATCTAAGCACTTGATTTACTGATTATGATATACAACAATCCAGTTGTCTGGTAAAATCTCTGTCATTCTCTGCCTCCTCCCAAGCACAGTATTCCTCCCAGAAGCCCTCATGGCCTTCAAAAATGCCTCTTCCAACTCCACTGATCTTACAATCACCTGCGCGCGCGTACACACACACACTTTTTTTTCTTTTGCTGGCAATATTCCCAAAGCAAAAATATAATGGGATTTTTCAGGCACTGAACTGCCTTTAAACTATCTCCCTCCTCTGTCCAGGGGGTATCCATCACACAAGCCTACCAGAGTATTTGACAAGGGAGTGCATAGCATTAAGACTACATCTAGAGATGTGTTGCTGAGATGAGACAGGATGTGGTCTAACAAACAACACCCTTCCAACAGCCGAGGATATCCTTAAGCTTCCGTTATCCTAGAGCAGGAAAATTTCTGGCTTTAGTAAACAAAGTCTGAGCATTACACTCTGAAGCCATATAAACTTGCCACCCTTCAACTTTAAGAAAAACAAACAGGAGAATATCATTCGGAGGAGTTTATTGCAGCCAAGTTTTTTCATCTGCTCTTATACGATGCAGTCTTGTTTGGTTTTGGAGTGCTGCTTCCCCACCACCAGCTCTGAGTGCCAAGCCAACTCCGCAGCCACAAGTATGTGAATGTAGCAGTGTGCCAGACAAGTATAAAAGCCTAATTACATTGGCAAGGGGATAGGGCACCCTGAAGAGCCTTTCAGTGGGGACTAAACATGTTTTAGGCCCTATTAGTGGAACTACCACAGGTGGACTCAAACCTGGAACCTCTGGAGCTTAGTGCATGAGCCTCTACAGCAGGGAACAAGAACCCCTGGCACAGGGGCCAAGGCTGGCACGGGTGTCAATTTTCACCTTGTCTAAGATTTGTCCCCACCCTCCTACTCCCTGCACTGAAGGTGCACAAAAAAACAGTCCTTTCTGCTTTTCTTTTTTTAAAGGAATGGCCAAAACAAAACAGAATGAGGAAAGAAACAAGAGAGCCTTCAAAGGCAGCTAAAATTTAGCAAAGTCATACCTAACAATCTATAATTAAACAGCTAAGGCGCTCTAGCCAGGGGTGGTGCAGAACACCACTTACATTATTTTGATGCTTGATATCCCTCCAATTACTTGATTTAAATCAAATCATTTTTCATTCAAAATAACATTTTTAATCTTCAAAAGGATTCACAAATACCAGTTAATCATCAATACCACCAAGAAGTAACTAAATATAATCCACTTCATTTTAATTTCTCCATCTTTAAGAACAGATTATGTGACTCACCAGAGGCCACCAAAGGAGTTATAATCAGGATTATAATCCAGGAGTTGTTGGCTCCCAGTCACTTGATCTAAATATTCCTCCTCTCCCTACTCATACACACTGTGTTTGTCAGGTTGAGTGTTACTTTTCATTCATTTTTAGATATATTTTAGCACATACATGAAGTCCAAAAAATTTAGCTTTTTGCTTTAAGCAGTTTAGTACCACCCACATGTTTTAACTGTTTATTACTTCAAGGAAAAAAACAGTTGTGTTGCTTTTGTATATTTCTCTTTCAATAATCAACCAACTTGATTTTTCATCAAAATATACAAAGAAGTGGGCCATCAGGAGCACATGATGCCAAACATTCCTATCTGGTTATTCATTAACTGGGAAGACATATACAAAAGGTCCAGGTTAAAGACTACACCTCAAAAAGTGTATCTATTCTGTCCCGCCCTCGTTCCCCCTCCACCCCAGCACCAAACCACGTTACAGTTTACAGAGACAACAGTTTGTTAAGCATTGCACTGTCAAATAGCTGACAGCTACTGAGTTAAGGTAACTGAAATAGAAGTGGAGGAATGCGGGACAGAAGATACAAAAAAGTCTAAATTTCGAATCTGTACAGATTCCAATTTCCTGCAGTCTTAAAAAGTAAAAGTGAATGTACTGCTGGGCTAAGTTACTGGCTTGAAACCTGCACAAGCTCAGGGTATACCTTTCTGCACACAGACAATTACACCATAAGAGCAGCAACACACACTTAACCTAGAACAAGGTTGTCATCTATCCTGGTATTTTTGATTAATCTTTAATTTTTCAGGTCAATTCCACAAGTGCTGCTTATGTGATGTCACTGTGCATTGCAATCCTCCGCAATACCATCATGATACAAGTTAATCCGGCGGTCTTGTGCTCTAGGTGAGCTGGTCAACTTTTGACATGATCCTGAAGATGACAACACACCGCATATCATTAAATTGGACTGCACCATGCTGATGCAACACCACAAACATTGCAACAGCACAAGGAAGGAGTTTGCTCTAACTCAAAAAGGTGGATCTACCACACTATGATGCCTCAACTCTAAAGTGGAGAAAAAACAGCTGCAGCTCTAGTTTGTATTGTAATACAGTATTTCAAGCAACAGGAGAATTCAGGACCCTAATCCCAAGAGCAACCTAAAGTTAAAGCTATTATTTCCCATTAATGCCTGCATTGTTTTTCATTCACTACAGCTGTGCCAAAAAGTCTAGCAAGATTTTGCACACATTTTACCACCCTTCCAGGTGATTTTTGCTCAATTCACCTTCATGGTAACATCTTACATTTTAAATTTGTCCCTGTGTGTTTCTGTTGCTTAACTCAAGTTTAAAAAGCAAATTTATGTCCCTTTAAAATTTCAGTCAACTACAATGTCTTTTTCCCAAGCAAGTAAAATATGGGGAGAAAACAGGGTTGTAATGTATATAATCTCTGCAATGCCAGAGATAATTTGATATTTTAAAAAAAAGTCAGTTTTCTGACAGAGCACCCATTTAATCCTAAAATTAAAATAACTAAGGTTTTTTGCCCCAGTTACTTGTTGAGAAGGGTATTTTAGGCAGGCTCAACGGCAACAAACGTACATGCTCAGAGGGGAGCCCTTCACCGTTTTGCTCAGAGTACTCACTTCCCTGCTCTTATCAGTGACAGTTCTTATGCTGCAGGTGTTACTAATAAACACCAGTCCAAAAAAGCTAGGGAGAGGATCTACATCAAACAGACTTTGCACAATGTAATGTCAAATGCAAAAGGTAAACAGGAAATATAAAGCAACTCCAATTTTCACTTATACTGCCTTAGAGGTTCTTGACTAGAACAGATGATATTTAAAAGGAGGTTGAGTTTTCTTTTATACCATTAATTCTCATCCTTCAATATGGTCTTCTTTCCAATTTTCTTTGATGTCCTTTCCATAGTGACATCTCAGCCTCAGAGTCTCCTTTATTCAGTGGCTGGATGCACCTGGGAAATCCTCAGAGGTCAACAACGTTGGTTTCATTCAAGGAGAAAGATGCACCAAAGGCAACTTTCCTGCTGTTTTTTGGGAGGTTTCAGGATTTCTTCTTGTATACACTGGGACCAGAGGACACTCTTGAAAAGAGGTCCCAACAAGAACCAGGCTTGGCAGAACTGAGGAAAAAGGGCCTTCTTTCACAAAAGCTCAGAGTGAGGATAAAGCACCAAGATCCTGACAAGATCACAGAGAAGTCAGATGCATTTGGTATGTGCCAATTCATACAGGAATATATGTAGGGAGGCAGAGGATGAGGTCTGCATAAAAGTACACTTGTAACAGTAATTATGGATTATTTCGGGCTTTTTTCCATCAGGAGTTAAAATTTTAGGAAAAATGTCATTTCAGCACAAAATACCCAAATATATTAATACCTAAAGGTGCATCAAAGATCTAGGGAAGGCAGGGAAGACGA
Organism: Carettochelys insculpta; assembly: GCF_033958435.1. Taxonomy (NCBI): domain Eukaryota; kingdom Metazoa; phylum Chordata; order Testudines; family Carettochelyidae; genus Carettochelys; species Carettochelys insculpta. The sequence goes on along the minus strand of NC_134139.1, from coordinate 91,957,475 downwards.
GACTTTCTTTCTTTCTCCCTCCCACAAAAAGTGAAAGCACTAGCAAAGTCATGAAAAACTGAATGACATCCTGATAGAAAGCAGAAATACTGGAGCATGAAATTACAGCTCATTTGATATACTAACACCTTCCATAAAATTAAAAAAAGAAATCAGGATGATGACAAAGGGCACCAGTAAAAACACAGGAACACTTTCCCCTCCAAAAGAACAAGGATATTTCAGTTATAATGTATAAACTCTGTCTGATGCATTAACTTAAGCCGTACTACACAAAGTATTTCCAGAAATGGGTCTGAGGTCAAAACTTTTGTCTACAAAGGAAATTAGGAGGAAATTGTAGCAGATAAAATACAGCTTTACATTCTGGCTGTCATCCAGTTTTGTTGTATTCTAATATCATAACAGTAAGAAGAAAAAAAGTGCCTTAGGGTAGATGCCACATCCATATTTCACTTAGGCCAGTATACAGTACATTTACTACTTCACTAGACTCCTTTTCCCCTGCCTGATACACTATACCCACCCCCACAGCATGAATCATAGTTCAGTTCTTCCTATTAACATTCACTTGAAGTTTATAAAAAATTGAGAGAAATACTTAGGGGAAAAAAGCCTATTATACAAACATTTGGCTGAAATAAAAAATGTACATATTCTTTTGATGAAACACAGTTGCTTTGTTATAGGCTACCCCATTTGTGCTTGGTTTAAATCAAGAACAAATTATCTCTGTACAACCTTTTCAACGGCACATTTCACATGGAGTAAAAGCTCTGTCCATTTTAAGAAGAATACACTCGAGGCAACAAATGTTACATACTGAACGGAATGTAGGCTAGTAATGGCAAAAGAATTACTGAGCATTCTTTCCCACCAGTCTCAGTGATGTAATTGTATATATTTCTGGCTCTAGTTCATAGTGTTACAACAAACACATACTCAAAGGCCATGGTTACACTACAATGATCTGCCGATAGAAGTCAGTCGGAAGAGATTTCCCAACAAAACTTTGGTCGACAGAGTACAGCCGCACACCAAAGCCAATCAAAAGAGTACTCCACTCTGTTGACAGAGCAGCAGTACTGCCCGGCTGCTGTCTTGACAAAACAGTCACCAGGAAGCACAACAGACAGGGCTGCCCATTGTTATGGAGGCCCTGTCTCTCAAGAGAACGCCCCCTCAGACCATCCACACAGCTTTTTTGTCAACAGCAGTTATGCCTCATGGCTGAGAAGCAGAATGCTACCGGCGAAAATGGTGAATTTTGTCAACAAACTGTCAGCAAAATGCATTTTGTGTGTGGACGTTCATCTGTTTTGTTGATAAAAATTGGGGTTTTGTTGGCAAAACGCTAACTAGCGTAACCATATCAAAGTGTGTCCAAACCATGATGTTTAAATAAACTGTATTGGTAATACTGTACCACTAACACAGACAGCAATTTATACATTCATTCCAGAGCAGTTCTACATTTAAAACCCATACATACAACAGGAAGGCAGGAAACAGGTGACATTTCAGGCACAATGATTTTTTTAATTCTCCTGTTCTATTCTCTTACCATGGAAATATTCCTTAATTCATTTTACAGACCTATTAAAAGGCCTATATTTATAATCTACAAAATACAGAGTACTACAGTTTTTCTAGTTCACAGAGCAGAAATGCAGCTATTCTAGTTCACGTTCTAACCACCAGTTATTAACGCTGCCATTTCCAGCGTCATTTTTTATGACCATTGCACTTTACTTGACAGTAATTTTCCTCACTAGTGACAAGAACCGTGTGATTTTACCTTGGTGCCACTCAAAATAACTGCATTCTTAACATAAAAGTCACTTAATATGTTCACCAGGAGTGAAAAAGGATGCGAGAACTAACAACATGGCATTGATCTAAATTAAACAGTTTTCCACAGTTTCATTTTCAACACCCTAAGTTTCTTAAGCCACATCTGTATGATCACTGTATAACTGACCAGTGCACAGAGAAGATCCACTGCCTCCAGAACTAGCTCCTGGTGTCCAATTCGTGAAATACCCAATTCTTCAAGATCTTGATGGGAAATCTGTAACAGCTGTTCACCATTTATCTTCTCCCTTTCAAATTTGGGTACGTACTGCTGCAGGCAATCATCCAAGCCTAACAAGAAAATGAAAGATACAAACCAAATTATATTTTTTAATTATAAAACATCACAAAGAAACACAGCCACCAGCATACGTCGCCCCAAATTATTAAGCAAATGACTTCTACCAGGTTGTGTATTGGCAAAAAATGCAAGCAGCATACCAAGTAGCCTGGCTTGCAAAATCGATATATGCCCAACTTGGAACATGCTCTCAATTGAGTGCACACTCCAGGGTTATGCCCAAGTAGATAAACATGCTCCCCTTAGCTGTAGATTAGTGTAGAGATGTGGAGAACTGCACTTCTTATGGAGATATTTCCAGCAGGGGAAGAAGGCTTGCTACAACTGGTGCTCAGTCCACCCTGAATCTGTAATTAGAACTGATCCAAGACCCGTACAGAAGAACATAGACTGCAAGTAACAATAGGTACTATATAACAGCCAAGATAAACGATGTGCTTTATAGGACACAAGAAAAATCAATACCCATACTTTGAAAAAAAAGAGTCCACTTTAAAAAACAGAACGCTACTGAAGGCAAAGGAAGCAACGTAAAGAGATGTCCATTCCCTGATGCAAAAGAAATCCCTGATTCAGGATGAAATTTTACATTTTAAAAAGAGTATATATTTAAAAGTAGTTCTGGGTATACTACACCTGGGGTCTGAGTTCCTATATTGATTTTTAACTAATTTCTAGTTTTGCCAGAGAGAGCGCGCGTGAGAGAGAATACCACCTCATTACAGCATGCAAGATTTTTAAAACCAAAGAAGCAGACAAGAAAAGGGAAACAATGAAAATCAACTACATAATTTAATTGAATGAAAAAATAGCCATTTTATAATCCCTTACAATTCTAGCAATCTTAGGGGATGTCTACACAGAAAAGTTATTTTGAAGTAACAGCCACTATTGTGCAAAATAGCTTTGCTAGCGTCTACATAACACAACTGCTATTTCTAAACAATTTCAAAATAGTGGTTGGCTTATTTCAAAATAGGTAAACCTCATTCCACAAGCTACAGCACCTATTTCGACAGCGTAGACAGGGAAGAGAGCCTATTTCGAAATAAGCCCTAGTGCATCCAATGGCCCTATTTTAAAATAGACCCAATTGTGTGTAGACACTATTTCAAAATAGTTGAGCTCTATTTCAAAATGCATTTTGTGTGTAGCAGCATTATTTCAGTATAAGCTATTCTGGACCCTCTCTTCTGGTATAGCTTATTTTGAAATAACACTGTTGTGTAGACATACCCTAATATGTAAAATCTTAAGAACATAAAGGAAAAAAATATACTGAAATAAGTGTTTTTAAGTCAACAGGAGCCTCTTAGTGCCCTTCTTCAATCTGTAGGCCTAATTAAACAGAATAAAGGAAAACAAATCCCACTGATTCACTCAGCTTACATGGGGCAACAGTGCAACTGACATAATGCACAGGAAGACTAATTAGACCTAAATATTTGAAATAGAGCCCACACACATAGTAACTGTATAATATCCAAAATATACTGTACATCAATACATACAGTTTCAAAAGTTTATTGTTTAAATTTATTTTGCCTTCTTCATTGAGATGTGGCGGGGTTGTCTTCACATTACCAATGGAAACAGTAATATCCTGAACTGAGGGTGGGGCGGGGAGGCAGAAAGTACTGAGTACAACTCATCTTCCTGAAAGAGGTAACAGAAAATGACATGTACCAAACATATTGGCTTGCCACACCCATATGAGAGAGAAAATGAAAGAGGGCTGTGCAAGTCCAATGCAAAGTATTCATACAATAGCTGCAAAGCATAAAGTCACTACTGCCGTACCATTCCTTGCCACAGGATTCTTGCAGACTACAAGTACTTGTGGAAGCCTGGAACTTGTTTAAATGCACTTGAATTGCCCTGATGAGAACCTACAAGCCAGGAAGAGCAGCAAACAAGCACCAGTGGGATTAAGCAGCCTGTCCTCTTCCAAGAGTTACGCCTGCTTAGTTGCTGTGGTATGGTATTTCAAACCTTGGGCAGATGTATCCACATGCATGACTGTTTACCAATGTTTGCTTAAAAAAAAAAAAAATCAAGCCGTTTTGTGCTACCCTATCAACACCTGCAGAAATGCCCTGAGGCAAATGGGATGAGCATGAATTTCCTATTGCTGTCTCCTATTAAAGTTCCAGTCTATTTTGTCAAGTGCTCAAGAGTTCTGAAAACTGAGGTCAGTGTTTTCTTTTTCCCATTGGTGCCAAATTCCTTTTTGAGTCTGGCAAACTCTTTTCCCAGAAAAGCTGGCCTTCATTGTTTAAATATTTACTTTTTATAAACAAATCTAAACCAAGACTAATATATAGCATACATATTTAAGATTCCTAATTTTAATGCTTATCCATCTTTTCTCATCACTTCCCACTGGAAGTCTATCATTTCCATTAAAATTATTCAGACATCTCAAGCAACTACATTTTACTTGGACTGTTACAAGGAATGTGTATGTCCAAGAAATTTGGAGAAAAGGATGTATCTGTCCCAGGTGCTGATCCAGTTGTTTTTTGTTTTTTTTTGGGGGGTGGGTGGAGTTATTTGATTGATTCTTCGTTTTTGTTTTTTTAAATGAACACTATACAAAGAGTCACCAGGCTCATTTATGCGCACATCCTCAACAGAAATATAATTGTGCCTTTCAGTTTGCTTGGGGATTTTCTCTGTTCACATCTTCCTCTTCTTGAATAACAGCACAATATCTTTTCCTGAGAAAGTATGTATTCAAAAGAAAAATCCTGTGTTTTTCACAATAACCCTTGAGAACATACTTCTATGGTCTTCATGAGGGAATATCTGTAAATTGAAAGAATGCTATTAAATTATGAGGCTATTAATCCCAATCAGTCAAGACCAAGGCTTGTTTATGGAGAGTAATTAGAAATCCTCTTGTATCTCATAAAACACAATTCAGATTATAAAGTTGGGAAGACTCTATATACAAGTTATAAATCAACTTCAAATAGGTGTCTCTAGAACAGTGGTCCCTACTCTTCCAGGAGGGGAGGAAATGGAGGAATGTTTGGGTGGCACAAGGCCAGTCAGGTACAGATCAGCTACCACCATGGATATGCGTAGGGGCCTCTGTCAGCCCGCATGGGGGCAGATGGCAGGCAAGAGGGCCCAGGTCAGACTCCACCCAGCTTTGGCCTCAGTCTCAGCTCTACCCCCAAGCCACAGCTCCATTCTGCCCTGACCAGTTTTGCCTTCATTCCCTCTCTGCCCCCAGGACAGCTCCTTCTTCATCCCCAGTTCAGCCCCCAGCTCTACCTTCCGCTCGAATTCCTTTGTGGAGCCAAGCGTGCAGCAATGGAAGGGGGCAGACAGATTCCATTACTGGGAAGGGTTGGGGGTGAGGGGAACACAGGAAAAGTAGACACCACTGCTCTAGAACCTCAGGGCTCATCGAAACACAGGATATAGAAAAAGGGTTTAGAATACATTATGATTAATATGCACTATTGCTTTACAATGTGTGTACTAATATCCGAGACTAGACATGAGCATTAACATCTTTTCCAGTTCTTTAAAAAATTCCTAGCCAGGTTCATGTTACTAATATCCTGAATATCCTCCAAGGAAGCTCACAGTGCCTATTTAAAATGCACAAATCTCTCTCCTTACTTTTGGGAGGTGTGGGGATGTGCAGCAGATCCTCATAACAGTCTACACTCATTTTTCTACAACAGAACTTTAACACCACTCCAAACAGCCCAGGAGTGACTTGATATTCTGTATCCATGCAAGAAAATAGAACAATATGAGAGTCTATAGATTTGTACTGATACCTATCATTAGATGATTACAGCTAACTTCCAGTCTGTTTGTCATGATTAAGATCATTCTGAATTATAAAAGGAAAGGTAGAGGACTATTACAAGGAAAACAAACTTGGGTCATAACCATAGTCAACAGTTCACTGCACAAAGGGAATTAAAATCTCCACTATGTAAAAGACCAGTCACTAGCAATGAAAAATACACATTTTATAAGATAAATCTGACTTAAGAACACCAAGGACAAGAAAGGTTTGTCAACACATACATATGTGCAATAGTGATTTGTTTTGCTTAAACACTATGCTGATATCAGACAATTTAATTAGAACATAGCACAGAAACAGACTGCAAAATTACAGACCCGTACCTACTTTCCCTTCTGTAAAAGAAATTATCTGATATGCCAAAGCTGTTAAGACCAATATAGTATCTGGCTGTAAAAGAATGGCTGAACCCTAGTGTTAACTGGAGAAACCAATTAAGTGAACACCTAACACTCTGGATAGCATTCAGGTCTCATGCTGACTGCCAAAGCCTTATCCATTTCCTTGTCACTCTCAAGCAAACATTCCAACAATGTCAAAATATGACCTTCATAACTGAGGGTATTACAGACTTACTCTACTCCACTACTTCAGCATCTTCTGCAGCACTGACATCCACCATTGGGAAAGCAGCCTGGAGGAAAATCTCTCTCAATAGAATCCTCTGCTGATTTTAAAGAATGTCTCACCTACCCATGTTTTGGTGGTACCATAGTATTGGATTCTTATATTGGATATGTAGTTTTTGTTGTCATCATCATTTAACCCTATTCATTTCTTTTCTTAACTCCAGGACTGAAGGGCCCAAAAGAAAGTTTTACAGGTCAGAGGGACCATGTGGCAGCATTACAGTAGGAGAGGGAGACAGAGTAGGGAAGCAGCCAGAGGGCACCAGGACACCAAAACAGGGAGATGGGAAAAGGAAACAGACCTAGAAAGCTGCAAACCAGCTCTGTGAAAGTACAGAAGCAGCTCACCCTGAAGTAGCTGAGTCTATGATTACACTAAAGTCAAATTTAATAAAGTCGACTTTTTAACACCAGATTTTATGAAGCTGACTTTCCACAAGTGTTCAGAAAGTTGACTTAGCACGTCTCCACTGCCTTACCTATGTTCGACTGCATGAGCAATGCACTGTGGGTACCTATCCGACAGTGCCAGTTTTGCTGCCTCTTCTCCTGGAGCTAAAGCAGCAGCCCCTCCTGCAGACCATCTCCATTCTCTCAGCAGGTACCAGTCACTTCTAGCTGAAGCTCCTAACCCCACTACCCTGCCACTCAGTAAAGCCACAGCTGGAGAAGGTCCACAGAAAAGCAACAAGATGATTAAAGGTCTAGAGAACATGAGCTATGAGAGAAGACTGAAAGAACTGGGCTTGTTTAGTTTAGAAGAGAGAGGGGAAATGATAGCAGTTTATAAGTGTGTTACAAGAAGGAGGGAGAAAAATTGTACTCATTGGCCTCTGAGGCTAGGACAAGCAGCAACGTACTTAAACTGGTGCAAGGGAGGCTTAGGTTTGACATCAGGAGAAACTTCCTGTCAGGGTGGTTAAACACTGGAATAAATGGCCTAGAAAGGTTGTAGAACACCCATCACTAGAGATATTCAAGAGCAGGACCTCTTGAGGTCCCTTCTAGTTCCAGTGTTCTATGATCTCCCTCCCCAAGTCTGGTAGGCAGATAGTGGGGGAGTATCAGTGGCTCTGTGAAAGAGCCACAAGAAGCTCACAAAGTTGCAGTTTGGCCACTCCTGATAAAACTTACCACCTTGACCAGAACTGGCATACATGTCATTTTGTGTTAATTGAATGGCTATGCAGACCGAGTTACCTCTCTTCCCCTCTGACTACAACCACACCAAGCAGATTTAGCCAACAAAGCAGGGAGAATGCATGGTCCCTGCCTAGACTGGTACTTCAAACATTGCTCTAAGTGGTGGAGCACCAGCTGTAACACTGCAGAAGTTAGAGGCAGTTTTTCCTGAGTGACGCATATTAACAGGACAATAGAGGGAAAAGTGGTACTGCTATGCTCCATATTGTACTTACAGATCCGATTTACAGGTTTAACAATTCAGTACTGTAGGCAAAGCTCTTTTTTGTTGCTGTAAAGAAACTATTTACCCTTTTCATAGCTGTTATTTAGCAGAACTAAATATGTGGATATTTACCACTATAGAAGCATAAAATCCCTCCATAATCTCAAATAATTGAGTAAAAAAAAAATAGGCTAAAGGTTCACTATTGCGCTATAGCATGACCATTTAAATAAATACAGCCTCAGTTTCACACGCCAGTGAAAAATGACTAGAAAACATCAAGCACTACAGATAATGCTATGAAAAACAGACTCAGGTGAACGGCAGAGCTGTTCAGACAAGTTTTAATCCAGGATGCAATATAAAAAGCAAGCAGCACTGTATTCTGCAATTTAGAGGTCCACATTAAAGAATTTTTTTTTAACTGCAGAGTTTTCACCAACAAGACAAATATGTACACACTAGGGCACCTAGCACAGTTCAATACAGTACTCCATGAAAGACATCCCAGGGAGAAATTATGGTTCACAGACCAGTGGTCCATTCCCCAGGGAAGCCTTGGCTAAAATTCAACTACAATTAATTTTTGAAGTTGCTTTCTTTCAGAGAAATCTAAGACATAACATTATGGGAGCTATGCACCTCTCTTTTCTTATCTTCAGCTAGAGTTGTAAGTCATTTCCATTATTTTTATAGGAATTTTCCTGTTATTTATGGCCCAGTTTTTCAAGATTTAGAATTACAAGCAAAATTGTACTGTAATACCTGGGAAGCAATATAAATAGAAAAATGAACTGAACTGTCAGTCTTTTTGAAATGTAATGTAACTTAATTTGGATCAAACCAGAATGGCTTAATAAAAAATTAATTGGTATGAAGATATGAACTAAGAGCCAACCATGAACCTTCACCACACCTGACACAGAAAAATAGAGCATAATACCAAAACCAATGCAATACTATAAGATCTGAAGTACAGCTGTGTAAGCTTTCTGAAAAATCAAACAACATATCAGTTGCATACATTTGGTGGAAAGATCATCCCCCGGTCACTACATCTGCACATGCTGGCTTGTTTGGTAGCACGTGAATATACAGTGACAGAGAGATACATGCAGACCATAAGCAAGCAAGGGCTTCTACAAGCCATGCTATGTGATTCCTCTTATTCCTCAGCCCACTCAGTTTAACACACACAATAAGTAACACATGGTCTCGATCCAAGAATTACTGGATGAACTGGTGGGTGTTATGCAGGAGATCAGACGTAACAGTGACGCCTCTTGGCCTTAAAGTCTGTTTGTATTACACACGTTTATAAGTACGTATTTACTTGTTACAAGTTGTACGTGGTAACACTGAAAGATGGCCAGAGTCACCTATGTTAAATTGTCGTTTTTCATTTTTTTCTTTGTTCATGTCTTTTGTTCATAATGCAACTTCATTACATGAGGCAAACAAAAGTGACATTATGGCTACGTCTACACGTGAAGCCAACATCGAAATAGCTTATATAGGCTATTTCGATGAATAACGTCTACACGTCCTCCAGGGCTGGCAACGTCGATGTTCAACTTCGACGTTGCGCGGCACCACATCGAAATAGGCGCTGCGAGGATACGTCTACACGCCAAAGTAGCACACATCGAAATAAGGGTGCCAGGCACAGCTGCAGACAGGGTCACAGGGCGGACTCAACAGCAAGCCGCTCCCTTAAAGGGCCCCTCCCAGACACAGTTGCACTAAACAACACAAGATACACAGAGCTGACAACTGGCTGCAGACCCTGTGCCTGCAGCATAGATCCCCAGCTGCCGCAGAAGCAGCCAGAAGCCCTGGGCTAAGGGCTGCTGCCCACGGTGACCATAGAGCCCCGCAGGGGCTGGAGAGAGAGCATCTCTCAACCCCCCAGCTGATGGCCGCCATGGAGGACCCAGCAATTTCGACGTTGCGGGACACGGATCGTCTACACGGTCCCTACTTCGACGTTGAACGTCGAAGTAGGGCGCTATTCCGATCCCCTCATGAGGTTAGCGACTTCGACGTCTCGCCGCCTAACGTCGAAGTTAACTTCGAAATAGCGCCCGACGCATGTAGCCGCGACGGGTGCTATTTCGAAGTTGGTGCCGCTACTTCGAAGTAGCGTGCACGTGTAGACACAGCTTATGTGTTGTTGCAGTAGGAACAGCAAGAGCATCAGACCTGTGCATTATGCAGGAAGAGAACTAAGGACAACTCTACCGACTGCTCCATTCCTTCCCACATGATTCAATCCATCTTCACTCCCTTCTACCAAAACCCACAGATACAACTTTCTCTGTTTCACAGGTGTGAGGGCAGCTAGCAAGGATTGCAGAATCTTGGGAATACCCATGATTTCCCCAATTACAGCAATTACTTTACCATAAGTACAGACAAAATTGCATCGTATTTTAGGTGCCTATTACGTGGCCTGATTTTCAGAGCATCTGGTCACCCCCACAAAGCCTTTTTTTAGGGAAATGTAGATATAGTTAGGTTGGGATTAGTTAACACATGCTAACTGAAACTGAACTAACCTCAGCCTCTTTCCTAGTGTGTTTGTATGAAAGTTAAGACCAGGATGAGCTAGCACCTATTAACTAAGTCAGACTTGAAGCTGGCCACTTTTCATAGTCAAGACAAAAACCCATTGGCCTCACATTTGACTATTAGGTCATTGAAATAGCTTCAGGCCCCAAGGCTGAAAATGACTCAAGTGGAAAAGGTAAACATGCCCCTCTTTAAGAATTCACCCCTCACACTTCAATAGCCAGGCTTCCCTGAGACACTGAATACTCAACTTGCCTGTTCCTTCTCTACTGACATTACAAACAAGGCCCATATCCAGGTTTCCAAGTGCTGACCACACAATGTGCTGTTGGCAGCTCTTCCATGCCAGCGGCTCACTAATTTCATCCTATCTCAAAAGTGGGGTAACTGACTAGAGCAACAGGGCACAAACTTTCCATGTTGCCCTTCCCCTTCGCAGCAATGGAAGCTGTCTATGCCCCCTCCCTCCATCACTGCACAGCTGGCTCAGCAGAGGAGCTTAGGCTAAGGGTAGAGCTGGGAACTGAACTGGGCCTGTGGGGAGAGCTGGCCTGGGGCAGAGGGAATGAGGGCAGTGCCATGCTGGGGGTGGAGTAGATCTGTGGCTGAGAGCAGAGCAGAGGCTAGGGCTGGAGATGGGCTACGTAGCACTCCTTCCCAGGTGCCCCACCTCCACCGGTGGGGACTGACTCAGGCTGCCACTGCATGCTCTTCAAATGTGTCTTCATGCCCTTCCCTTTGCATCGTTTGCAGACCATGGGACTAGAGAGCATTCAAAGCAATATCTAATGTGGTAACACACATACTCAAAGCATGAGAGGGAAAAAAAAAAAAAAAAGGGCATCACGTGTTTGCGCCGAGACTGAAATTTCAGCGGATGAGGTGGTTTTGTGGATGTATGTTACTGGGCTGACTCACCAGCAGCCAGCTCTAGCAACTCTCTCATCTGCTACATCTGAATAAATCTCAACTTCTCCATTCATTAACTAGATTTGACAAACTTAATAAATGACATGAAAGCAAAGTGCATCCACTTGTTCACGGCAGACCCCTGACACTTCAGTTTCAACAAAAAACACATTTAAAAAAGCCAACTTTCCGCAAGTGCATGCAATATATACACATGATACTGTAGTATACCTGCACTGCACAGGCACTCTCACACCCAATATCACAGAGTGCCACTACTGACAGCTCTATAGCTGAATCTGTACAGGCTGAACCTCTCTAGTTGAACCAGCACTTTCTGGTCTGGCAATGTCTCTAGTCCAGCATGATCTTAGTTAGCAAAATGTCCAGTTATCATGGGTGTGGCCAACTTTCCCACAGTCCCATAAAGTTTGTTTACAGCCACAAGTCCTGACTCTCAGTGTTCTGTGCTGTTATTTAGCTGTAATTACCCCTAAATATTTTATAAGGCTATGACTACATGGCGGGAGCTATTTCGGGATACTGAGGTATCCCAAAATAGCTGCCCATGTCTATTCAACGCACCCATTGCCTCAAAACCGTTTTCAAGATAATGGGCACACTATTTCAGCATCCCCACACACCTCATTGCAGGAGGAGTAGAGGGATGCTTTGAAATAGCACTTAATTTCAGCATGTGGCACCATTTAGATGCATGCTGAAACAGCCTATTCCGAAATAAGCCATACAATTTGCGTAGCACAAACTGCATAGCTTATTTCAAGGCTAGGCTAGATCTACACAGAACCCTAAGAGCCCAGTAAGCGGTGGAAGTATTGATGATGCTGCTAGACAATACAGACCTCACCGGTACAGCAAATTCTGTGGCTTGGCACCAATCACATGCTAGACCAGAAAGATTCAACCTGTATTAAAAAACAAACGAAAGCCCTATTTGTGGCGAGATCCAATTCACCTACAACCTTAACTAGTGTGCACAATAAACAAGACAAAAATCAAATGAAAAGCAGCATATCCTAGCACTATTAAGGCATTTACAAATTTGTTGTTTAATTGACTTATAGATCTGTTTAGGGGGCAGAGAGCAACCCAAGTGCAGCACTCTCTGCTGGTAATACCCAAATGTTTGTTCACACCCAAGGGGAGTAAGGGGGGGGAGACAAAGCTCATGGAAGATGGGAGGTGATGATCTAAAATAAGAAACCTCCCATTCAATTTTTAACACAACTAAATGTGTTTAAAGAATCACTGTAACCTGTGCCACTGATAAGGATATACTGCCATCAAGTCAAAAATGTGACTCAGATCTACTTTTTGTAGTTTTCCCTGATTCATTATCACTGTATTAAAACAACAATCCACTCATTTCCCCAGAACAACAAAAACCATGAACTATGCACACCTTTCCTGTTTACACTTACACACACACACACACACACACACACTCTTACAGCCTACAGAGTTTTCCTGTACACTGATCATCTAGTTTAGAAGAACTTGTGAACAATTTCAGCCATGCTCTTTCAACAGTAATTGTCTCAAATAACTGCTGCGATGTATCCTACTGTTTATCACATCCTATTACTGAAATCAGTTTGGCTGAATGAAAACACATGCCTGGGAAAAAGTGTCAAAGGAACAGCTTTTAGCACGGTGACAGAACAATTGCCAAAAGCAACTTTATGCATGAGTGTTTTAAAGGGGAAGTGAAAAAAATTGTTTAATAGACATACCAGAAGTAATACAGGCAATGACTATATACACATACCTAATAAGACCATACATAGTGCCATGATCAGCAACACTCAGCCAGAACGATTACCAATCCCTCCTTCAAAAATGGTAACTGATATAACTTTGCCTTGATACAACTATGGCCTTGTCTACATAGAAAATTATACAAGTTTAACTAAAGCAACGGATTTTAGTTAACTCAGGGCATCTCTTGCATTTAGACTAAAGCACACAGGCGCTCTCACTAAACCCACACACCACGTCAGTTTAATATATGTACATTGACTGTCACCTCAAAGGCCCTTTCCAGTTTATCTTAAATATAAGGCCCAGACAACAGGGCTAAAAGGCCCAGAAATTTAGTGCACTACTTTCAGCATGACTGAACATCAGCACGGACTCTTCTACCAGTTTCAGCAATGTAATGCATAATCCTGATTTATATACAAGTTTCTTCTTTTTCAACCAGCGAATCATTCAGTAATAGAGGTGCCTTTTCATGGATCTCCTCCTACATGAGGACCTCCACCCTATATTCCAAGGGTTTTCTGAAAGGGAGATATTTCCAGGAAAAAAACTCTAGTACACAGGGGCCTTGAAAATTCAGTTATCTAGGAAGAAGAGTAGTTCTTCCCAAGTGAGTAGGATCAAAGAGCTGCTGGATCCCTCCTCAGCCACTGGAAGCAGAAAACAGAAGCCCTGACAGGAAAACAGAGTGACATGGGCAGTATTATCTTTTTAAGGCTGAGCCCAGACTAGAAAAATAGCTTGCATTTTAAGACATGTTCATTAAAACATTGTACCTAATTCTTCAACTGACAATTGCATCAGTCTACAGAAATGCCAACCTTACCCTGAGAATTGTAAGGAAGTTTATGAAAATAATTAGAAAGGAATTAGGAAGGTTGTTTGCAACGCACCCTTCTCCCTCCCTCCTACAATAGTGACTGACAGGAGGCAAGCCACAAGCTGTGCTCCATACGGACCCTGCTCATGCAGTCTAAGTACCTACAGAATGTTGGCACAGTCCACCAGAGTCCAAGCAGGGCAGCCCTAGGCTAGGAGGGTGAATCCAGGAGTACCTCAACCCATTCATAAATGACCATGTCTTGCTTCTTACCAGTGCCTCACTGCACCCCATGGGCAGTGGGGAGAGAATGCCCCTTCCCCCCATTGCAGCACTATTTGCTACTGCAGACTAAACCATTGTCACCACCACTTAAGAAGAATTCTACGCTATAAAGCTGTGACATATTCCTCAAGGTAATATAAAACAGTTGGCTAGTTTTACACATGATGGACATTCACTCAGCCTCAAAGTTCAAATCCCTGATTTATTGGGAGGATAGGTCAGTCAGGACACTGGGTAGGGCCATTTAACCTGCCTTTAGCTTTCACTAACGATAAATGGAACACCATTTCTATGAATCATTGGAGAATACAATTTCAAAAGAGCCCGTCTCTCCTTTTCCTAAGTGCTCTGATTTTTTACTGAAAAGGCAAAGACCAACTGACATTCATTCAAAAAAAGACCTGCTTAGAGAAGCAATGAAAATATATTCAGTAACACCTTCTACCACTTGGAGTCTCCCAGCTTACTCGACTTCGAAAAGAGCAAAGCAAGCAGTTCTGTAGAACCTTAAAAACAGTTTTATTTATTAGGTAATGAGCTTCATGGGTAAGACCCACTTCTTCAAATCTGGAATGACCCTAAGGTTCACTACACTATATTCTGCGAGATTAAACTGCTCTCCTACAGGTTTATGTATCTCCAAATTCCTGATGTCTGAGTTGTGTTCATTCATTCTTTGGCATAGGGACTGTCCGATGTACATGGCAGAGAAGCACTGCTGGCATCTATCACATTAGTGGTCATGCAGCTGTATGAGGCCCTGATGGTGCTGCTGATGTGGTTAGGTCTCTGTCCACATATCTATATTAGAGACACCAGTCAAGTTCCAAGGGTACCGGATTAGAGAGGTTCAGCCAGTATCAGTAAATCTGCTGGTTATTAAAGTAAGGGATGGCTTGCAGTTTTGAATTTCTCTTACGCTCAACGCACACAGAAATACTGTCCTCTACAGGGGCAGGAGGAGAACAGAGGCACAGCACTTTTTGCCTATGCAAGCCAAGTCTACACTAGACATTGAAATTGATTGTAGGTAGAAATTCTAGCTAGACAATTGCATAGCTAGGATCAACTTACCTGGACAACCTCACAGAGGGAGGCTGACAGGAGAAACTCTCCTGTCAACCTCCCTGACTCCTTGCAATATTGAGGAGCACAGGGGTTGACTGCCAAACCCAGGCAAGTTTGATTTTGCGGGTCTCTACCAGGGGCACAAAATTGAACCCCAGAAGATCAACCCTGACCCAGTTGCTCTTCCACATAGTATAGAGACACCCTCAGCTTTTTTGTTTCTCTGTATAGTCAGTCTGTTCTTCACCTGCTGAAGAGATTGTTCCCGAAGTAAGGACAACAAAAATGATTAGGGGTAGGGAGTGTCTGCCATATGAGTAGAGATTAATAAGACAGACTTTTTAGTTTGGAAAAGAGATAATTAAGGGGGCTAAGGAGACGGACTGGGGAACCCTAGCAGGGTTGGTGGATTTAATGGACTTTTGGGATTAACAGACACCCTTTCCCTCCCATTAGGCTGTTAAATCAAGGGTTTATTGTTGTCTTATTTACACATCTATTAATAATATTAACAGAATTCTCCATTTTCATACCTTAGCACTATACTGTTAAAATAAGGAGAGGGTGCACCTCTACAATGCACAGGAGTAATTTATCCCAAAGATAAGAGCCAGAGCTACCACAGGCCAATCAGCAATTAAAAGCAGTACACCTATGTCTAGAGTCACTTAAAAAAGAAAGTTTCTCTTTCAGTTTCTTATACAGTTTTTCATTCATTGGTCTCATAATTGTTTAATGACTAGTGGTTTTTAAAGTCATTCATAACTTTCTACTTGACAGCCTCCTGTTGTTGCTCAGAGGTCCTATGCCGTCCACTAACAATTATCCCAAAACACAGTCAACTGTCATATCCAGCATTCTGTCACCCGGAACTCTCAAATAACTAACATTGTAGCCTTAAGTAAATTTTAGTTATGTTTTCCTTAAGTACAGTATAGTGAAAGTAAATACAAATAAATACAGAAAATATAGTATAAGTTTACAGTATCCAATACTACTGTTGTTGGTAAATAAAGTACTCTGCACACATTTTTGTTTGTTTCTTAACACCTAATCTTGTTTTTCTTTAGTGTTATGCATTGCTAGAGATACCTCTTTATTATCCAGATCATTTGAATAGCCGGCAACCTCTCAGCCCTGGGGCTGCCCGACATGAAAGAGTTTACTGTACTAAGTTGCATGTACAGTCCTAAGAAGGAATGTGACTTGATGGGAGTGGTACCTAACACAATGTAAGGTACTATTATAAGTTTTTATATAAAATGACGTGTTATACAAAGGATACACAATTCCAGAAGAGAGCCAGTGTAATATGATCCTGGATTGAAAATAGCAAGATGTAGGGAGAATAGAAGGTAGTCATGTGGGAAACAGAGAATCATTTTGCATTAGTTTAACAGAGCTTTGTTAGTTCTCCTTTTCTATCAAGCCTAGCTAACTTTCACTCTCAATAAAACAGTACTGTACCTCTAACACATTTTCTAGGTTGAAAGCCGAGTTGCTAGAAGGATATATTAAGCTCTCTCCTTCCCCCAGTCTATTACACAAGTAATATTTATCACAGAGTGGTTTTATTAGTACTACTAACTCAAAACAAGTAAAAGGCTATAAAATCCCACACAAAATTAATGTTGGTTTGTGGAGGAGGGGGTTGTAACCCTGCAAATTACACCTCACCTTTTAAAAGGTTGCATCTGTTAGGGATAAAGTTTATATAGAAGTAAACAGCATAGAAACTTTTTGCAACTGACACATCCACTGCTCAAAACAACTGTGAGTCTTGCAAATTCAAACAATACTGAAAGGTTTAATTTTGGCAACAAACTCACAAAGTAGATTGCAGCCTCATCACCCATTTTGGCTTGGCTAAGCAGTAGAGGGCCTTGTATTTGCAACCTACCCAAAAAGATGAAGAACCATAGGTTACCTCAATTTAGGAAGTATTTTTGGATGTTCACCTGTCTGTTGGTGTGATCATATTGATCGTATGAATAACTTCCATGTTCCAAACAACACACATGCACCAATATAAACTCAAAGTAGTACTTTGATGCAAGCACATGTATTATTTTGGGAAAGAAGAATTTAAAACTAAGTAGGGCTTCCAGGTTAGAGAACTAAAGTCACTTTTACATTTAAGGGGTTTCCAGGTTCTTTTAACCTCATGTTTAACACAAATTACATGTGTATTGATTTTGTGTAATAATTTTAGACACTTACATCATTGAACATATTTGTTCTCCCATGTGTTTACACGCCTTATAGTTTCAGAGTGGTAGCTCTCTCAGTTTCAGCAAAAACAATGGGGAATTCTCTAGCACATTAAAGACTATACCCTATACCCTAATAAATTTGTTCATTTTTAAAATGCTTTATACTGGTGTTCTTTGTATCAAGAACATAAGTTCATTTGTGAGAGGTCAGGACTTCTAGGAATTTTTGATGGACTTTTTTAAGGGCATCTAACGCTTCGCAAGATGCCAAATTGCCAGCTCTTGAAACTGAAGCCTCTACCCACAGAAAGGCAACAAAACAAGACCAGAATCCCACAACAAATCTGTGACCAGCTTCAGCCCCAAGATAGAAAGACTGCCACTAGGAGCATCATTTAAATCACTATTCTCACCACATCAGGGGTGGAGATAATGTTCGCGGGGGGGCCACTCCAAGAATTTTGGTAAATGGTCACAGGCTTCATTTTGCTATAACATTAAAGGGGGGGTGAGGTCTGGGATGGCATTGGGCACACAAAATAATTCTGACCTGGGGTAAGGAGGAGGGGGCAGGCTGTTGGCTGGAGTTTGGGTTCAGGAGAGTGTTCTGACCACGGGACAGTATGTAGGAGGGGGTGCATGGCCTGAAAGGGAGGTTGGGTGCAGGAGGGTGTTCTTCTAACTTGGGAAAGGGACATAGGATGGGGTACAGGGCCTGTGAGGGGGCTGTGACCTGAGGCAGGGCGTTGGGTGCCAGAGAGGGTTATGACCTCCGGCTGGAAGGGGTTTACAATAAGCAGCTCCCAGCCAGTGGCACAGCAGGGCACTCAGGCAGGCAGGCTGTCTGTATGCCGTGGTGGCTGCATGCTGAACAAAGCAACCATCTGCTGGGACAAGCATATCCACAAACTCCCTGAGGGGAGGAGGGCAGCAGGTATACACATGCTGCCCCTACCCACAAACACCCCTGCAACTTCCACTCGCTGGTTCCCAGCCAATGGGAGCTGCGAGGATGGTGCTGGGGCACAGGCAGTGTGCAGACACCCACTGTTGTCCCCCTCCACCCAAGGGGCAGGCAGAGGCATGCTGGCCACAGTAGACGGCTGTGGCACTTCCAAGAGCAGCACAGTCAAGGCTGCAAGCAGGTAGGCGGCCTGCTGTACCGCCCAGCTGAGCCATGGGAGGTTTTCTTCTGGCCCTGGCCCAAAGTGTCTTGACAGGCCAGAGAATCACAGAACAGTCGCACTAGAAGGGATCTTGTGAGGCCATCGAGTCCAGCCCCCTGCCCCAATGGCAGGACCAAGTACTGTCTAAACCATCCCTGACAGACATCTATCAAACCTGTTCTTAAATATCTCCAGCGAGGGAGATTCCACAACCTCCCTTGGCAATGTATCTCACTGTTTGACTACCCTGACAGTTAGGAACTTTTTCCTAATGTCCAACTTAAACTTCCCTTGCAGCAGTTTAACTCCATTGCCTCTTGTTCTATCCTCAGAGGCCAAGAAGAACAAGTTTTCTCCCTCCTCATGACACCCTTTTAGATACCTGAAACTATCATGTCGCCCCTCAATCTTCTCTTTTCCAAACTAAAACAAGCCCAATTCTTTCAGCCTCCCTTCATAAGTCACATTCTCCAGACCTTTAATCATTCGTGTTGCTCTTTTCTGGACCCTCTCTAATTTCTCCACATCTTTCTTGAACTGTGGCGCCCAGAACTGGACACAATACTCCAGATGAGGCCTAACCAGCGCAGAGTAGAGTGCAAGAATGACTTCTCGTGTCTTGTTTACAACACATCTGTTAATGCATCCCAGAATCACGTTTACTTTTTTGTTTGCAACAGCATCACCCTGTTGACTCATATTTAGCTTGTGGTCCACCATAACCCCTAGATCCCTTTCTGCTGTAGTCATTCCTAGACAGTCTCTCCCCATTCTGTATGTGTGAAACTGATTGCTCCTTCCCAAGTGGAGCACTTTGCATTTGTCCTTATTAAACTTCATCCTGTTTACCTCAGACCAATTTATCCAGATCATTTTGAATTATGACCCTATCCTCCAAAGCAGTTGCAACCCCTCCCAGCTTGGTATCATCTGCAAACTTATTAAGCCTACTTTCTATGCCAATATCTAAATCATTGATGAAGATATTGAACAGAACCGGTCCTAACACAGAACCCTGTGGAACCCCACTTGTTATACTTTTCCAGCAGGATTGAGAACCATTAAGAACTACTCTGAGTATGGTTATCCAGCCAGTTATGCACCCACCTTATAGTAGCCTCATCTAAATTGTATTTGCCTAGTTTTTTATAAGAATATCACGCAAGACCGTATCACATGCTTTACTAAAGTCAAGGTAGACCACATCTACCACTTCTCCCCTATCCACAAGGTTTGTTATCCTATCAAAGAAAGCTATCAATCAGATTGGTTTGACATGATTTGTTGTTTACAAATCCATGCTGGCTGTTCCCTATCACCTTACCACCTTCCAAGTGCTTGCAGATGATTTCTTTAATTACCTGCTCCATTATCTTTCCTGGAACTGAAGTTAAGCTGACTGGCCTGTAAATTTCCTGGGTCATTCTTATTCCCCTTTTTATAGATGGGCACTATATTTGCCCTTTTCCAGTCGTCTGGAATCTCTCCTGTCTCCCACAATTTTCCAAAGATGATAGAAAAAGGCTCAGATTTGGTGAAGCTGGCTGTGGCCTGCAGGCCATAACTGCACACCCCTGGCCTCTCTACTGAAACTGCCAGAAAAGGTATCAATCATGATGCTGATTTCTGGAAAGTGGATCCCATTCACTATAAAGCTGACATACCGCTAAAATGTCACAGTAACAGTAACTATGTAATAATGAATCTTCCCACCCCAACTGGGAGATGGTGAAAGACTGCACAAGCAGTTCCCGAACCACATTGACTCCATGAACCACTGATTTTCCACGGAGCACTTGCTGGCCATGTGGCATTCATCTCTTCTTGTTCTTTCTACCCATGTCTGGGCTCTTCCTGCTGAGAGCTTTGGGGAAAAAAACACCGCTAGTGAGGAGCCAGCTTGGCTGCCTCCTAACTCTGTAAGAGCAAGGAAGAGAGAGAACAGGAACTACTGCCTCCATGTCAGGAATGCCATTAGAGAAGGACATAAGGTAACTGAGCAGCATATTCAACAAAGCAGAGGGAAAAGATGAAAACTAGTTATCTAGAAGGAAGTAGCAGGAAAGACTGTACATAAGGAAGAGGGCATGGATAAGGACAAATGAGAAGGAGTACCAGTATGCAGATATGTATACATGACAGACGCCAAACAACGTTAAGAGCAAAAGTAGGCTGTGTAAGACTTTTACAAATCATATTTGTCATAAATGAATGAATGCCCGAAAAGGGTTAAACGCAGAGAGAGTGGGTTCTCCGCTAGCAAGCAGCCAGGTGAGCCAATGGGCAAACAGAAGGACTTTTTTGAACTGAAGCAGTTACCTGCCGAGGCATTTCTCTTTTGTGGGGCTGATGCAGTGACTACCAAACGTCTTTGGGAAGGCTGCAGGTGCACCGGGTAGTCCAAAAGGGAGAACATTACATTCATACAGTTAAGCAAAGGTCAGCCTTCTGCAGGAGTTTGATGTTCTCCCTTTTGGGCTACATAATGCACTTGCAGCCTTCCCAAAGATGTTTCGTAGTCTCTGCTCCAGGCCCACAAGAGAGAGAGACTCCTCGGCAGGTAATTGCATCAATTAAAAAAAAAAAATTCCTCCTCTCTCTTCCCATTGACTCACCTGGCTGCTTGTCAACAGAGAACCCACTCACCCTCTGGTTTCAACCCTTCACAGAAATTCCTTCGTGACAATACTGCATTGAAGTTAGCTAAATACATTACTTCCCTCATGTTACTTTTCCTGATTAGCAATCGATTTCATTTCCAAAGATAGCACGATTGAAAAGGAAACTCCCCACAAGACAAACAATGAAAATTTGTGTACCACATGCCAGGTCTCTTTATCCATATACAATCCTGCTAGTAACTGTTTTTTCTCTTAGCGCAGGACAGGTTCGATTTCCACTGGAACAGAAAACAGTATGAAATTGCCCTCCATCCCACCCGCTTACATATCTAACTTAAACAGTATTAGACTATCAACACTTATGAGTATGCAGTAGGGAAGTTAAATCCTGTTTAATTGGTTAACCAGTTAAACCTAGCATTTAACCAGTTAACCAATTAAACAGGCAGGTTGGGGATGCAGCTGGGGAGGCCAGTCCAGCACAGCTACACTGGAGCAGCCCCACTGCCATGAACAGGGGCTGCTTTGGCTGCACTGGAACACCTCCAACTGTGGTGTGCCAGAGACTGGGCTGTTCAGACCCAGCTGGAGCGTCCCTGCCCGTGGCCCTGCTGCAGGTGGGAGGCACTCCAGCACAGCTGGAGCAGAGCACAGCAAGAGTAGCCCCCATCCACAGTGACCTGGCCAGGAAGTGCCATGCGTGGGGGTGCTCCAGTCAGGTCAGAGTAGTCGTGGTGCACAGCAGGGAGCCACTACAGCCTGGCTGGACTATAGCAGCCTCCCCAGCTGCCCCTTCCCACTTTCCAGCCACCCTGCTGCCCCAGGGCTGCAGTGGACGGCGCTACTCCACCTTGGCTGGCTCAGGGGTCAGGTAATGGGACAGGGGCCTTTCCCCTCTAGGGGGTGCTGGCTCCAATCTGCCCACAGGTTGGGAGGCTGGCTGGCTTGAGGGGTAGGGAATGGGGCCCTAACCCTAACCCTGCCGGTGCCCCCAGCCAACCCACAGCCAGCACCCTCTGGAGGGGAAAAGGCCCCTGCCCCATCCCCTGCCCCCCGAGCCAGCCACTACATCCCCCCACCTGCAACAGCCCTGTGGGCAGGAGGCTGCCCCAGCCCCTACTGGTTAACCAGTTACACTTTAACACCCCTAATCTCTTTTAACGTCTCTGTGCCTTCTTTGTATGTCTGAATTTAGTGTTTGCCCAGGATATTTTAGTGCTTGTCAAAGACACTGGACTGACAACCCTAGAAACCAAAGTCTTCCATTTACTCACATACACTGACAGCACTGTATGCTTCCCTATACTCTGACCTGGAAGGACCAAATTCTAGGGCTCAGAAGATGGGCCAGCCTCTAGCCTACTTGGTTTGAAAACATATGGGTTGTTGAAACAAAAAAAATCCCCTTTGAAGCATGTCTCCGAGAGATTTATCTTAATGGCTTGTCAACTAATACTTCAACATTTTGGGTTGCAGATACATGGTTCAGGGAAATGAGGTCAATGACTTTCTTCCAAAGAAGAGCCCTGTTTATAGACTTCAACAAATGTAGCTAGACCCTTCATTGACCTTCAAAAAAAAAAAAATACATAAATTTATACAGGTCAAGCCCAAGTTTGTTTTGCTTTAAAACTGGATTAGTGTATTGTATGTTACTTGTTTGTACTTCTTACACATCAAGTTTGTGTGTTTAGTAACTCCATGTGGTTGCAGCAGTGCAGCAAACCCCCGCTTAGGGCTTCACCTAAAACACGCAATTAAGAGCTCACTCTGTTCAAAGGGACATGGACTTTTGTGGTTCAAGGGAGCAGATCATTAGTCACAAGAGCTCATTTTCTTGAGCTTTATAATTAAGGCTCTGGTGCCCTGTTCCCACAGTGGAAGCAGGAACAAGCATTGCAAAACTGTCTCTTGATTCCCAAAAAGAAATGGAGCAATCTCTTCAATTTGGTGGTTAGGCTCTTGTGCTACCATTTGGAAGTGTTCTAGTTGATTGCAACAAGGTCTATGACTCACACTTTTTCCCCTTTGTGCATAGATATATGAATAATGTACCTATGTGGGAATCTGCCACAGCCATTGTTACACCCATGAACTAGTCAAAACAACATTTAGGAAGGCAAAAGCTGATTAAGTTGACATATAACCAGCCTTGGAGATAACCATCTAGGAGATGAGTATGAAATCTCTTGAAACATTTATGAGTAGCAACCCTACAAATATTTTGTTTATGCCCCACCTATGAAAATCACTAGCTATCAACAAATGCTAATCACCTAAATACGGCAGAGCAAGACTTATGAAAATAAATACACTGTTTGAACTCCCAAATTAAAAACAAATTGTGAATACATTCCTTACAGCAAAGGGACAAAAGGTTGCACTTATTGGGATCAGTGTTCTGGCTCCAGTAGGAGACTGTTATTAATATGACTAATACCCAGGAGCCCCCATCATGGAACAGAACCCATTGTACTAGGTGATGTTCAGACAGAGTAAGATGACAGTACCTGTCCCAATGAATTTACTATTTATGTACAAGTATTAGGGGGTAGCCATGTTAGTCTGTATCTGCAAAAACAATGAGGAGTCCTGTGGCACCTTATCGACTAACAGAGCTATTGGAGCATAAGATTTTGTGGGCAAAGACCCACTTAGTCAGATGCATGGAAAAAGGAGCAGCAGCAGCTCATGTTTGAAGTAACAGAGAAGGGGAGCCAAGGATGCAGATAAGGGTGACATGGTGAAAGCAATGGGCTAGGAAAATGATCTTTACAGAAGAGCGCACCTTTCCTGCACAGGCAATATCCCAACCCCTGGCCCAAAGACCACAAAGACCAGTCTTCAGTCATTCTCACTGCTACAGAACTCTCACTTTGTTGTAACCTGGTTAAAATATGGTTCACAGTTTTCAGTTGGTGGCTGGAAACAAACCTGATAGGACCACGGAACACTGGGCCACACCCATGATAAGAGGACATCTGGCTAATTAAAATCATGCTGGAACACTGATGTTGCCGGATGTGAATGTGCTGGATTAGAAAGGTTCAACCTGTACTGTCCCTCTGTAGAATCCAAGTCTACATTCCAAAATTATCTCTTCACAAAAGTCTCCCGAGACATATTCTGAAGATGCACAGTACAGGAATAGCTATAGAACTGGACCCTTGCAAGACAATTAGAGCCACAAGAATCTCCTTTCTTATGGGCCCTATAAAACATAGCCCCCGACTCTGCCCTTAAACACAGAACAGGTTATTGTTCCAAGTTCACCTCTTTTTTGGAAGTTATCTTTAGCATTAACTTGGACAACAAAACAATCCTCAGCCTACATTTCCTCCTGGGTCAGGCTCGTTCCAAGGGTTTTCCCCTGAAGGACCCCGCTGTCAAGTTCCCTAAATCCTTTGTAGTAGAGACAGACCCCAGCTTCAGCCAAATATGATACTTTAACAAGAGCCACCCATCACTGGGGCAACAAAAACTGCTCTTCATCTGACAAAGGATGAGTCCAAGCTCTCCATCAACATGCTATTTTCTAAAACCTGCCATGCATGTTACAGGAGCTATTTACATTATACACTTTACCATTGGGAAAAGCATTTTAAAAACATACCACAGGACTGCCTCTGCTGTAGTGGAGTAGTTTGTGTCAACAAAAGCAAAGGGGCAGGGTGTACTATACTATACTGATAAGCTTGACATGCTAAACCATGTAGTACGATTTAGCAGCTTCCACATTATAAATTTGATTTACTAGAATGTAGCATGTTTGACTCTGGGAATCAAACAATCCTCCTTCACTCCCATATTTTCATAGTTGTTTAAATAATGACCCACCTTTTAATTATTCCATATCATAAAGCCAAACACACTGACTGTTACTTCCCAGTATGACGAGACCTTGTCTGCATACAAACACATGTGCAATGCTTTAAGAAAGGCGACTAATACGTGACTTTTGTATGTTTAAAACACCAGTTCATATCAAACATTTGGCAGCCTTGTCAATTTACGTGTGTGATGTGTGCTCACTGTGGCACTAAGCACAAATTGGTGCAACATAAAGTGTAATGTGTTATTTTGGCAACATTTATTACCCTTTTTTCTTTTATTGGTGTATGTTCTAGAGCAGCAACAGGCAACCAAGAATAAAGCGAGCTGTATGAATGGCTCTCCACCTCAGTGGGACACAACCTGCCTGCAGCTCACTGGGGTTCCACCTGAGGTCCTGTGCATGCGTCGGACTTTCCTCCCTCATGCACCTCTTGCACACTGGGACACCGTAGCCCTGCACTTCCTATTTCTCCCCCTCCTTCCCAGTACTTTCGGAGATCATGAATCAACTGATCTGTGCACCATCCCTGCTCCTGGCCCTCCCTCCCAGAATTTAAAAAGCCAGGATGGCTGACTCACAGTGCTCCAAAAGTTCTGGGAGGGAGGAGGAAGAGAAATAAGCACAGGGCTCCAGTGCCACGTGGGGAAGGAAGGCAGACAGAGGGTCCGTGGGCTGCAGGTGGAGCCCCAGTGGACCACGTGTGGCCCATAGGGCGCAGGTTGCCTACTACTGTTCTAGAGTCAATGGGAGGTCAAAGCTTGCAGAAAATAGTCAGGCAAACACACACAAAACAAGAACCACAAAACCACAACAAGACCACCTCTTGGGAATGCTCTGAAGGCAAATGAAGTTTGCAGAAGTTGGCAATTTTGTGAGACAAAGCAGTTTTAAGCAATTTATACTAATGAGCAGAATGAGTTTTGGTGAAGCTGCAACAGGTGTTTAACAAAATTTACTTACAGTTAATGTGTTATAATCTCAACATATTTCATCCTTGGAAACCCGACAATGATTTTAACCTATCATAATTTAACTGAATGTGCAAACATGGGTCTGAGAAACAGGGACAGCCCATCCCTCTTCCAGCATTTCCAGCAGTAAACCAGGTTCTATTGACTGATGTATAACTAAGTTCTCAGAAAAGTTCAGGATCTGGGATGTCAATATTTGCCTGAATGACTGATGAACGAAAGGCCCCAAGCACGTCAGGCGTGTGGTTTGTCCACTGAGAGCTGGAATTCCTCTCCAGGTAGACTGCCTTGAGATTTGTCAGCACAACTCTAACAGAAGTAAAATCTCTGCCATTAAAATAAAAGTTGCCAATGTTACTGTGATCGCTAGCTGGTGCTTAGATACCAACTTGATAAGAGACTTAGAAATACGAGATTTGCATTACTTTAAAAAACAGGTGGATCAAGAATATAGGAGTTCTTTAAATGATTTATTTTAAAGCTACGTTTTTATAGGCACAAATCCAAGTATCTACATACCTCATAGAGCTGGAAGGTACTCCAGGAGGCCATTGAATTCAGCCCCCTTCACTCACAGCAGGACCTATCAGCATCCTTGACAGATTTTTTTTTTTGTTTAAATCTAATGTGCCCCAGACCCTTGAAAGGTCCCATCACAGACTGAATTCACAACCAGGGGTTTACAAGACCAATGCTCTAACCATTGAGCTATCCCTTCCCCCACTGACTGTATGTTTTTATCATGTCCAGGGATAACCATGGTGCAACTAGTTGCACTTCTATGTTCAATTCCATAGGTGGACACGATTTCAGTTACAGCAGGGAATACAACTGAACTTGGTAAGAGGGTCCAAAGAATACCAGCAAGGTAAAATGGGAAATGTTCAGAAAGTATAAAGTAGACTGATATTTGAGAATTAACAGAAACTTGATAGCACATGGCACCTGACAGTAGCTCAGCCTTCAGTCTACTCCTCAGCTCCTTTCCAGTCTTCCGAGAGGCCAGCTTGGTGTCTGTTAATTAGTAATATTGCATCAGCCCTACACGCCGTCAAGCTAAATTCTTCATGTTTGACATTATCTGGCTGGCTTGGACAAAATATCACTTATTTACAGTATTATGACAGCATCTATAACCCTAACACAAATGGAGGAGGATGGTCCAGTGATTCAAATAGTAGCTGGAGACTTTAGGGCACCAGCTCATCCTCCCCACTCCACCCCCAGTCACAAGACACCTGTATAACCCAGAACAGGGGTGCACAAACCAGGGTGGCACAATATTTCAAAAGAGGGGGGTGCAGCACAATCTGCCCCTCCCACAGGAGCCCCCCACTGCCTCCCTGCAGCCTATCAGCTCAGCAGTGCTGCCCTATGCAGCACTACCTGCCTCTGTCTGCCATTGGCAGAGGGCTGGCTTCATTTCTGGTCCCTCCTCTGCCCCGCGGAGGCCTCTGCAGCCTCCCCAGGCTAGGCAGACCTCTGCTGCCAGCCTTCCTGCCTCCTAAGGGCCCATTATCTCCTGGGAGCGCTGGAATCATTTCTGGTCTCCCGGCATGAGCAGGCTGGGAGGCACATGTGGCAGAGGCAGCTGAGTAGGGGTAAGCTTCTAGGGACAGCCCCTTTGTTCAGATTCCCAAGAGAGTTTGAGTGTGTTCTTTTTATGTGCAATCATGTTGATCTTTTGTTTCATACTTCTGTTTAACTTTGCCAGGGAGGGCTGGAGAAGGCAGCAGGGTGGAGGGGCCTCTAAACTTCAGTGAGATTCCCTGTCCTGCCCCATCCCCAAGCTAGAAAGTGGGTGGGATGGGCTCTTAAAACAGCAAGATAAGCATTTTTAAAGATATAAAGCACTCTCCATCTCATTCAAAATTTTGAAATAAGTTACTGTTTTTATGTACCTACAGTAAACCCTTGATTTAACGGACTAATGGGGGAAAGGGGTGTCCATTAGTGCTCAAAGTCCATTATATCCAAATGGCTATACTGGACGATGATGCACTGACCTTCTCAGTCCATCACTCATACCTGTCCCTCTGCTCCTGCTTCCCTTCCATCCTCCTGGCCCATTCTTCCCCTCACACCTCCATCTCCCTCTCCCAATAACCAGCAGAGGAGGTGAATGCCGGCCTGGCTCCTTCCACCTCCTGCAGCTCTCAATTCTGCGGCTCATCCAGCCCCTGGCTCTGAGCTGGCTGCATGAAGGCAGAGCATGGCCACCCCAAGAATGCCAGTGGGCAGCAGCCTCCGACACCAGGGCTGCTGCTCAGTGCCATTACAGACAGCAGCAGCTGGGCACCGACCTGCTCCATGCACACAGGGCTGGAGGAGGAGGGGGAGAGTTCTTGCACCTCGCTGCAGGGCCCCTCCCCCCGGGTCCGGTGACCCCAGCTGCTATGGTGGCAGCTCCAGCCCCAGCAGCAGATCTGATGAGTTGCCAGCATTTATTGTTGGGGGCAGGGGGAGGTGCTGGCAGACAGAATTCATTATTTCCAAAATCTGCTATAGCAGGGTCCCTTAGATCGAGGGTTTACTGTAGAGTCACATTTATACACTGATTAATGAAGTTTTTACATTCTACATACCTCTACATGCTGAAAGATTGTTGGGTTTTTTTTGTTTTTGTTTTATTTTTCATGTGAAGATCACGGAAATTTCTTTTGGTCTGGATTTTATAAAAGTGGTTGGAGGGATGAAAAGGGGGTCCCCCAACATAAAAAGTTTACTTGCCCCAACCTGGAACAAGTTGCTTAATTTCTCTGTACCACAGTTCCCTTTCTGTACAAGAGGGTAACGGTCTTTCCTCAATTAACAGGGATATTGTTAGGATACATTAAAGATGTGGCTGTGCCTAATGAGGGTTTCCTTCCAGAAGATCTCCACAGGCTGCGCATCTGTCTGTGTACTTTGGAGTCCAAACCACATGCCGATTTGCTAATGAGGTGTGGAAAATTTGCATCTGCACCTCATTAGCATCTTCTGGATTGTTCATTACTGTGCTGCTTCCAAAAGAAGCAGCACGTGTAGACGCAGCCTGTGAGGTGCTCAAAAATACAGTAATAGAGATATACATACTTACTATAGGATCTGGGTACTGTGTAAACACACAGAACCCTGTTCCTGCCCCCAAGGAATTTGTTTGCCGAGTCTTTTTAAACTGTTTCCTACTTTTGGGTGTTTTAAAATAAAAAAAAAAAAAACAAAAAAACAGACAACATATCCAAATATGCCAGCGTCCCACTATTCACTGACAGACTGTGCACATGCTCTGGCTAATCATCAGTCATGTCTGGGAAAGCAATTAGGACATCACAGAAGAGAAAGCAACAAATATGAGAACATCTTTATATGTGGATAAAAACAGACCCTCACAACTTAGTAATTCTAAGGTCAAAAGGCATCCTCTATGCTACTTACCACCTGGCTACTATCTGTGTCACACTCTCAGGACTGGGACCTTTTATGAGCTTGGCACTGCTGGGTCAGTGACCCCACTTGTGATGGGAACAACAGATGAACTTCACATGCTCTCTTACTAACAGTCACCTGTATCGGTGCCAGAAAGGAGGAGGGAAAAATTAAAAATAGTCTTTTCGTCTTATTCCTGTGTAGGTACCACTAAGAGAAATGGTATTCCAGTGAGTCATATAAAATACCTTCCAGAAGTTTACCTGAGAGTTTGGTTTTCAAAATTTTGTTCTATTTTGGTCATATATGGAGTTCAACTGTATATACACATACATACACCCAATCTATGATTTTATTCCATGTTAATTAGATCTCATTAAAAGATAGCCAGTTTCTATGAAATAGGCTTTTTATGTCTAAACAGACACGGATCTTCATAGTAGGCCTGAGCAGTCATCACAGTTGAAAATATAAATCAGAGAGAAGTGTATATACAGGGCTTTTTTTATGGTAGGAGCCCAGGGTGGGAGCTTGCCAGAAAAGCGCACGCAGGGGCGCGCGCACCACACACACACACAGTGCATCATATGTGCTTTCCTCCAAGTCCCACTCTTATTTTCTTTATTAATTTTTTAAAAATTATGTTTGTAGTTTATCATCACTTGAAAGTTGACTTTGAACTACTATTAACTAGAGACTGAGCAAGAGGATTTTGTACTAGGACTCTGAGGGAAAAGAGGAAAGCTAAGCAGTTAAACAGTTTCTTAAAATCATTGCCAACAAAACTAGGAGGTGAGCAAACTAATGGGCCAGGTGAACTCAAACTGCCTCTGAAAATTCCACCTTTCATGTTTTCCACATTTAGGGTAAACGTACTAGTGATTCTTCCTCATTATCAGCACACAACAATTCCTTCAAAAAGTTATATGTTGACTCTTCATAGTTAAGATAACACTTTGGAGAAAGAATAGTACCTTTTTTTCCCTTCTAAATATTTTTGATAATCTCACTCATAGTTCAGATTTGTGCTTTTCACTGCATTCTCATTTTCTCTCCCTAGGTACATAAGCCACATTCGACTAAGCACCACCCTCAAATCTTCCAAAAGCTGTCTCCCTGGGCAAATCCCATATTCTTCAGTCATGTCCAAACTTGTTTCTTCTTACTTGGTCCTCTGTGGAGGGTGAAGCAGAGGGGGAATACACACAAAAATCCTATAGCTCTGTATTTCAAAGTAAATACTTTAAGTGAGGATATTATTGAGCAGTAGTGCTAAGTTACCTGGTCAGATACTGTACAGCATTCCATCACAGGACTTCTTCGGGCAACGTGACTAGCTTTTTTAGGGCTGCCAGTTTTGGGTGGATGTATTGCTGGAGATTTACAGCAAGGTCGCAACACTTGAGTTCAACATTCAAGAATTCAATTATTCATGAGCTGCCACCGCTTCGCCGGGGCTCCAGGGCTGGGAGCACCCATAGCTGGCACTTCCCCATAGCTCCTAGGGAAGAGTACTGTCGGCTGCTTCCCTAGGGCTCTGAGAGCCAGCCAGGGGCATGGCACAGCTACTGACCAGCTCCCCACAACCCCAATGCCAGTCTCCACCTCCCCCACTGCTGTCCAGAGCTGCTCAGGAGCCTGCTGAGTTCCTCTCCCTCAGCCGGGACAAAATGATATTCACAAAATTCAACATTTGTGAGGGTTCTCAACACCGAATCCTCATGAGTGTTGTGACCCTACTGTAATCTTCAACTCTTGGAGACATCAGGCCAATGCTGGACGATTAGCAATGATAAAACTTTCAAACTTACTTTTCAAGATCACTGCCTGAGCTGCAATATTCTCCCTCTCCAGACACAGACTGATTGAACAAAGAGTCGATATCAGCCACTCAAGGGAAGCAATTAACAAATGAGGGGGGAGAGAGAGAGAGAGACACTGCTATTCTGATAAGCAAGTTAAAAAGGCAGAAAAATGTTATATCTGCAAGTCACAACATGCACGTTCTTAACTACAATGACAGCAACAGTACCTTAGATCAGGTGTGAGCAGACTTTTTACATCAAGCCCCACTTTTCACCCCCGCAATTAGCAGGGAACCCTCCCAGCCTGTCTAATGTAACCAAAATTTCAGTCGGTTTGCATTATGTTCATATGAAGAAAACCCTTTCTGCATGGGTAAGAAAATAAGTATATAGAACATAAAACTTTATTAATCAGTATATAAATGTGAATGCACATACACAATAATGGTAACATATTTCAACATTTTTAATGAGATGGATGAACCTGAGTCCCAACAGCTGACTCTTATGAAATTTCATGCACGCACATATACCCAAGGGAGCCCACCACCCATTTTGCACACCCCTGCCACAAACCAGCAATTAGCAGTGAAGGGCAAAGAGCTTTCTTCTGGGAGGCTGGGCTCCACTATCAACTGCTCTCTGCTTCAGTTAACTAACCCAGGCTTAGTGCAACTTAAACCATCTAATAAGAGCCCTGTTTTGAAAGAGTTACTTTATTGGCCACTGCCGCCACAAGCCTGTCGGGATGGCGGGGGCGGGGGGTTCTCCTCTCTCTGTTATTGACAAAGAGTCCATGTAAACGCTGCTATTTCTTTTGTTCCCAGAACCAGCTGCCATCAATATCCCACTATGCCTGCCCTGATCTCTCTGCTCAGTGTTTTGATCTCTGGTACCCTGCACTCATGCACCCCTAGCCTTTCAAAGATCTGGGAAGCATCTGACAACTGTCCAACAGCTGAGTGTGCTGCTCCATTTGAGGAACAAAGAGCAAATCACTGGACAACGCTGCACTAGGAATACAGCAGCAAGCAGGCTGCTGCTGCATACAGAGGCACGAGGGGAGAAGACAGGGACACAGGACTGGTAACATTCCTAGGAGAGGGTGTTCCAGACAGCCCCAAGCCATGCCACAGAGGGGGAAAGGAGCTCTAGCCTGACCAGTGACTTGAACCCTGGGCCCTCAGATTAAAAAAGTCTGATGCTCTACCAACTGAGCTAGCCAGGACAGGTGCTGTTTTTATATTCTTCAGCCTGGAGAGCTCACAGACCTGTTACTTCTGGAGGATGAGGAGACAGAGAGCATTAGCTCTGTCTTCCCACAAGCACTACATACCTACAGGGCATTGCTCACACAGTCCACACTCAGAGTACAATGATGGACATAACCTGTTATCAAAGCAAGTGTGAACACCCACTGGTGATTTTTGTCTTGTCAACTTATGGGCTTCAACCTAAGTTTTGTCACAAAAAACTTGGTAATGTAGAGATAGCCTTGAAGATTTTTAAGGGAGTCTTGGTTGATAGAGCAGAAAATGGAGACAGCTCACTTTGCAAGGATTTGACCAACTGTGCTTTTACGAACTAGTTTAGCTACAGCTAACTGCAAGTGTAAATACACCCAAAAATGAACTAAGGTCTTGTCTACACTTACACTACACACCCCTCAGAGACAGGGTGTCGTTAAAAGTCAGGCACAGTGTAAATGTATTTTGTCAGCAAAAGTGCAGACAAACAGCTTCCACCTCCTATGAGCAAGGGTTCACAGTGCAGACAGGAGAGCACGCCAGAGGACAATGTGCTGTTTACACTGCCACTTGCTGCAACAAAACTTTTGTCTTGGTGGGGGAGGAGTGATTAAGCACCTGTGAATGACAAAAGTTTTGTTGCTTAATTGGCAATGCAGACAAAGCCTAAGAAAGATCAATCACTTGTGTGCCACTAAGAGGAACCCATCTTCACTGACAAAGATTTATGAGTAACTACACTGACACATGCCTGGTTGTTTGATGTAGTAGGATAGTACTCTATTGCCTGATTCAGCCCCTAGCTAAGTGAGCCTCACAAGTACAGTTTTAGCTATCATCAATTCAGTAACCCATAGATTCCAAGATTTGTCTGGCATTGTGTGTGACAATTAATGCAAGTTAGCTCATTCACAAGTTTGGAAATAGCTTGCCTATAATCGTCAGCGTTGATTTTAAAATACATGATGTGGATTTCATGCCAGAGCAAGGATTTCCCTTGCAGGGCCTCTCTGCTTGGTCAGGAAGCACGTCAGCAGGTATCTATCCTTCTTAGGAAAAGGACAGGGCAAAGTCCATGGGAAGCCTTGGCTAATCAGAGGATTTTAGGGGGAGCAGTCCTGGGTGGCAGGAACTATGGTCCAGAGTTACAGTGCCCACATGGCACTCTGGAGACTCACTCAATTCTCTGCTTTCCACAGATTCACGCAAGTCACTTAGGCCAGTGCTCAGCCACCTTTAACACCTCATGGCACACTTCAACAATCTATAATTTCACAGCACACCCAATATATACACAACCCAATCCCCCTCCCCCGAATAACTCAATGCCATCCCCCCGAACTAGGCCCTTCAGCCATGCCCCCCTTCCCCCCACAGGCTCTAACCTGATGCTGGTGACTCACCAGACCCACTACCACTGCTGCCACCACCCAGAGCTGCCATCGCCAACACCACCACCTTGCGCTTCTCCCATGAAGCAGTGGGACACACGCGCAGAGCGGCAGAGGGTACTCCCTCCGCACGGCTCTGAGCCACACTCAGCACGGCTTCGTGGCACACAAAGGTGCCATCGCACACCCATTATGGAGCACTAACTTAGGGCACATCTACACTAGCACTTTTGCATGTGTAACTGACATCACTTAGGCATGTGAAAAGGCCCACTCCCGAGCAATGCAAGATACACTGATTGAAGCACTGATATGGATTGTAATACACCAGCAGGAGATACACTGCCACTCACACAGCTACCAGTTACGGTTGGTATAAGTAGGTCAATGGGAGATCCCTTTGGCATATTTACATAGCAAGGATTTAGGATGATCAATACTTCCTAAATAAACAAACAGTTTTAAAATGAGAGAAAAGAAATCATGAAGAGCTCAGATATCATGACAACTAGGGCCATATAAATACTATAGCTAGATAATGGGTTGCTTCAAGGCCACCCCTTTTTTAGTCTCTAGCCCAATAAGAGCTTCTCATCTCCTACCTTTTACCAGTCCACTGCTTGGCATGGCTGTGATCAGAAAGTGGAGAACAGTTAGAAAGGGAAATAGAAAAGCTGCCTTCTCAGCAAGAAAGAGTAGCCCTCGTGGTGAGCAAGCTGACCTGCCACCCATACTTGAGGCCTGTACAGATACAAAATTGGTATCTGCATCCACATCTGCAAAAAATGAGCTGCAGATAGCTGCGAATTCACAGAGTTCTAGATACAAAATACGTATCTGTATCTGCAGAAATGAGCTGCAGATATCCACGCCCACCAATG
The DNA here is from genome assembly GCF_033958435.1 of Carettochelys insculpta. Lineage (NCBI taxonomy): Eukaryota > Metazoa > Chordata > Testudines > Carettochelyidae > Carettochelys > Carettochelys insculpta. Next base: position 91,922,475 of record NC_134139.1, on the reverse strand, counting down.
GCCATGGATATAAAGCAGCTATCCACAGATTTGTAGGGCTCTATGAATACTCTCCTGCTTGCCCACAGCCCAGGAAAGCATAATAGCTAACGTATGAGGGGTGACCTTCAGGACAAGCCTATGAAACAGGACAGGTAATACCATTATGAATATTAAATATAATTACTGATCTGTTAAGAATGAATCTAAACAATGTTCCTGTTAATCAGCTTAATAGTTACAAAGAAAGATGTTTTCTTATTAATGCAAGTTCTACCTCAAGAAGAAAATGCAATAAACAGAAGGAAAATTGAGTGGCTGCCTGATATTTTCAGAGGGAAACTGAGGTTAAGCCACTTCTGAACTTCCGTGAAATGGAAAATTACTGGTTATTCCTAATCATTGTCTGTTTTTGATTTTCCACCCCACCCCCTTCCCCAAGAAAAGAATTAGCCCCAGAGAAGTCCATTTACCCTATTTAAAAAAAAACAAACAACTTAAAACATGATTTCAAAACTGTAGAAATTCCCTGTGTAAACATATACACACATACCACCCCTCTTATAAACTACAGTTCACACAGCTGCCTGCTGTCACAGTAAAACAGCTAAAGTCGAGAGGTTTTTTGCTTTCAGCCAAGATGGTGGCAACAATGACAGCACATTGACCAGTATGCACTTTTGTTTTTCCCATGCAATGGGCCAGGAATTGTACAAGTATACAGAAGTATGGTCTCTGCCCCCAAAAAATTTACTTTCTGAATGTGTCCAGCTTTCTTCTGCTCTAGGAAAAAAAATCAGGTAAAAGCATAAAGCAAAGAGCCTACCATTTGAACTAGCAAGCACCAGTTTTTCCAACAGGAACAAAGCTTTCCTCATATACAGTGATAAATACAGAAGACTTACTGACACTGAAAAGCTTTTCAAAGGGAAAAGTTACAACTTGGGTTTATATACCAATCTCTTCTACACGGCAATTTACAGGGGTTTCTCTCACCTAAGACACTTGACATCTCCAGTAAGCTAAAACTGAATGCATGCATTTTTGGATCCCACAAGCCCTCCAAACACACTGCCACCACTCCTGCATATTTCCATCCACAAGCAGTGCTTACATTACAGAAAAAAAATTAAAAACAACTTTCCAATAAACCTCTGTTGCTTTAAAGTTTAACATGTGTTTAAAATAACCTAATGGTATTTTGTTTGTAAGCTCCTGATCCTTTGTTAAAATAGTTTCCATCAGCCATTTGATGTCCAAAGTAAATAGACACAACTGACCGTGTACACTCACTTAAAAAAACCTCATTCATAGAACCCGTGAACTGCTCAAGAAATTGCAACACAGCAAAACCAGAAAACATGAGCTAAATACTCTATAATAATGAAAATGCTAGCTCCTTCTTCTCAGCTCTGTTTTTATTTGGTTTTTGGTATGCATTCATTGATCTTTGTGCTGGTAAATGAATAAAACAAAATAGGAACTTGCTGGGCAACTTTAAAAAATTAGTTTCAATGTAGATAAGTGATTTGTTAAATATTTTTAACCTTCACCAAGCACATTTACTGGGTGGTTCTGTTCTATTTCAATAGACAGGGCTTAAAGTATCCATTCAAAGCTATTTCCTGGTCAATAATGCAAAGCCTCTTCACAATTATTTCTAAACATAAGAAACAAAAATTCTTCTGCAGCCCAACCAATTACAATAGCAACTTTCAAGTCAGAAGAATGAAGATGCAAGTACTTGCAAGTAAGAATCTATAATCCCCACAATACTGTACTTAAAATTATTTGGTACCTTGCTACACTGTTCAGTTTTCCCAAGAGAGTACTACAAAAAGTGAGTGCTAAGAAGTCCAATGCCCTTGTGCCATTCATGGTTGTTCCAACTATGGTTTCCAACTTAATAGCATAAGCAATCATGTCACAATTGACCTTTAACTCGCATAAATTAAACAACATAAAAGACAAAGAGCTTTAAATAGTCAAGAGTCTGTCTTGATTAACTGCTGTTAAACTAGTAGAAAACAGAAAAAGAAGGGAAATGTATTAAGATATATTTAGCACAACTGTTTTTACAGGTATCAAGAAAAGCAATCAGAATAGTTTATGAGATACTAGAGGCAGAAGCCAATGAGACCCATGAATAGACACACACAGACAGAATAATTAAAGCAGCAGCAATTAAAGAATGAAATGTCAACTTGGTCCAAGGCTACCCAAGTCTAGAATTATAAAAATCATAGAATCCATTCTGTAGTATAACAAAGATACACAATCAAAGTGTCTCTACTCCAGTATATCATCACATTATCTTTGCTGTATGCAGAGTTTGGTTTGAAGTCACAACTAACATAGGTATGTCAATAGGTAGAGAACCAAGCGGCTATAGAGCACAAAAGAAATATAGGTGATATTCCTTTAGGTTGCAGGAAAAAGCAATGGCACCAATGCTTGCTTTACAGAAGAGAACCACATCGTTAAAAAAAAGTAGCAATGAATAAATCTATATTCTTCCCTATCATTTCTTCTGAAGAATAAACACAAAATGGTTACAGTTATATCAGAGGCCTCTGGGGTTTGTCTACACAGGGACATCAGACCAGCTATTGGTGCTTCCTGTAAGCTGTGCGCTTGTGCAGACACTCGGAGATTCAAATGCAACCCAGCTGATCAGCAGAGTGCCCACAGCTAGGTTTTGTTACTACTAGTGGTGCACATGCACGCCAGACTCAATGCACATAAAATTTATTCTGCACATGGAGGAAAAATATCAGAGGGAACATTACTAGGTATAGTTGTACCAGTGCGTCTCCCCATATGGACAGTCTTATTCCATAATGTGTGTCCACACAAGCAACCATATTACTGTAACAGTGGTCTGTTTACAACAGTAAATTCACCTGGTAACTACAAAGAATCTATCCTAGATTTGTAAAGACTAAGGATGCCCCCTCACTGCACAGCTACCTCAGTCATCAGCACCTGGACGAGCTTCAGTGACACACTGCAGAACTATAGCAGAGTGGTTCTACACTAGCACTACACTCACTCATCTGAGAGCACAAATACTCCTGGGGTCACTTCCCGCACTTGTTTGCGCTGCAACTGAATCAGGCTAGGATTCTTTCACAGTGAGTAGTCAGATAACTTGCCCATTCTGCTAAGCACACTGGAGGAAACCATGGTAAGGCACTAGAGGACTATCAGCACTTGAGTGGTTCAGCCTGTCCCCACACCACAAGTTACTAGGTGGAGTATAAGCAGTATGTGGAACACCCAACAGGGCAGACCAACTACCCATGTTCCTGTAAGCTGAGTGCTGGGGTGGCCACCCAAGAGGATTCAGGTGCCCTCCCATTGATTAGCAGAGTGCCCACAGCCACTCTCAGTGGGTAGCCTATTGATGGTGCACATCCCCACATGTCTTAGGGCACGTAACAAATTTATTCTGCCCATGGATAGAAAAAGTTAGAGGGAACACTGCTAACTACCCTAGGTATAAAAGCAACACCACTAGACGATGTGTTTATCAACAGAAATCATGTTAGGGATAACACATAAGAGCAAGAGTAGATTCTGCAGTGAAGTCCTGAAAAGTGGAATCCTCAGTTCCTTGAAGTCCATGGTTAGAGTCCTATCATCTTCAGGGGAACTCGAATTCTCTCTTAACTAACAGCTGGTCAGATACTGCACGTAAGATGGGTTGTTAACCTCAGTACAATCAATCAATCACTTTGCAGAGAACAGGTGGCTACACCACAACTGGCATGACCCTTCCAAGCAGTCTCCATAGTGATTCAATGGGTCAACTGACCCAGATAATGAAGTATCCTCTCACTGCTAAAGGTGGGCCCCAGAATAGGGTCAAGGTAAGTTTGTGGGTCCGTGCAGAAAGCTTGCAAGCCACTCTAGACTTTTTCCTGTAGGTAGAGGAGTCCAAAGCGCTGTCCTCACAAGGGACAGGAAGCATGGTCCAAACTGTTTTCAAACACTGTAAGCAACATGATTTGCAACTATCATTACAAATACGCAGGAACAGCACTGCAAACTGGTCAGAGAGTAGTGTTGAGCATGGCAAAAAGGAAAAATTCTGTGCACATTGAACAACGAAGCCATGGACAAAGACAGCTATCAAACACTGTTATTTTCAAACAGGTTTAGCTTAGCTAGCTATCACAGCTGTGCTCTTACAACATGCAGTGTCCAGTACTGTCAATTCGGCACACTTTAATCACAAAAAACAATTTATATTAATTCACCTGTACAGGAGAATCATGCAGTATTTGTTTGAATTAAGAAGAGGCAGCAAGTGACAATAACTGACCTGTACCAGCCATTAGACATTGATGGTCGACAGTAAGGCTATACACATATTTACACAGAAGTGTCTACCTAAAGCCTATATTCAAATTCAGTTTAAATCCTGCAATATAAGCTTCTATATCATCTCTTCAGACAAAAGTCAGTCTGTCAATAAATCCAAGTATAAAAGGCAAATATAACCTAGTGTAATGCTGACAGACCCAGGTTGCTGACCCCAGGGATAGAACCTGCAAGCATAGGGTTTGGAACCCTGCACTCTACCACATGAGCTAAGGCCAGCTGGCTCTCAGCCAAAGCTGTAGAGCAGAGACTTCACTCACCCCCAACAAGATCTCAGTGTCTCTGGATACTACATAGTTCCTCAGCTTCTGAGACCTTCCAGCAGTTCTTCCTGGCCAACACACCAGTTGTAACACTGACAGACCTGAGTTGCCCGCACCAGGGATAGAACCTCTGAACACAGTGTCTAAAGCCCTGCACTCTACCATGTGACCTAAAGGCCAGCTGGCTCTCAACTGTGGCTGTAGAGCAGAGACTTCACTCACTCCAGATGAGGGCTCAGTGCCTCTGAGTACTACAAGAGCTACAGTCCCCTCCACTGTTCCCTGGAAGCTGAGCACTTAAGTGACCACCCAGGAGAGATTCAGGACTTGGCCAGCTGATTACTAAAGTGCCCACAGCCCCCCCACAACACATGGGTAGCATGTGTTTCTATTGGTGGTGCACATAACATTTACTCCACTTGTGGACAGAAAAAAAAAAAGAGAGGGAACACTATTCCTTCCATCCACAAATGCTCAGAAAACTAAGTGCCACTCTTTATAATTGTACTAAAAAGTTTAGTGTGGTTCCTTAATTGGATTTCTTTTCAAAGGAGAAAGGAATTCCAGAAGTCTACTCTAAAATAATTAGAAGCTGATAAGACTTTACTACTAAAAATAAACGTTTACAATCTCCTGTTGAGCATCCAAATAGAATCAACCAGATCCAAATGGTTATTCCCAAGACTTCCTTGAGTGTATTAATCCTCAACTAACAAGAATGCATTGGTATCTACAAACCTGAATCCTCCTCTGTAAACTGCCTTCTCCCCTGGCATCTATTGATACCATTTTGGCAGTTCATCTCCATGCCATCCCAGTTTTGAGTACAAGCAGAATAGAGCACCAAAACACAGCACCGTCTGACGAAAAACTGTCTAGTCAGCTAGCTGTGACTACCTTAGCTATTTGTCAGGGGCACACATAGAGAAACAAATGCTTTAAGTATTTGTTATAGTTTTGATGGATAATACAGATGTTTATTTGTATCAATTTTAATTTCACACAACTGTGAAGGTTTTGGCAAGTCAATTATTATGAAAGCAGATTTGATTATTCAAAACGTTTAACTTTTAGAACCATAAACGCACAAACTGTCAATATCACACATCAAAATATATAACATATCCTAAAATCAAATGCTAACAGGCTAACTAAGAAAAAACACTGGTTAGAACTTCTGTCCATTGATAGAAATATTTTTCATCAGTTTGAATGTACAATAAGTTAATGTTTACTGCCTTTTTTTTTTTTTTTATAAAAATCTTATTCTTCTAAACCTAGTCATAAGGGGGTGGGCAGGGAAGGCAAGGGTGTACACATACGGTAATAAGAAAACACTATAAAAAAGTTTTATGAACTGACAGCAGGCACAAGATAAAACTTTAAATATTGGTCCATGGTCAGGAAATAAAATCTGCAGGACTGAAAGGCAGACATATCCTGAATGAAAAATTAAACATGGAACATCGTGCCAACATAGCACAATTATTTACAGGCTTTTAAGTGCCAATTCTGACATTCAGATGCAATGACAGAGGTTAACATGCATCCACAGCAAAACACTTTTTCCCTGCTTACTTCTTCATTATAACATTGTCATGCATAGAGTGGTAACAGAAGGAGATTTCTGATATGAAGTTAACAGATCAAATTCACACTGTCAAACTGAAAAACCAATGACAGTCTTTAATTTATTCACTCATCTGAGCTTCTTTTCAAAGCACATATCAATCATGTCAGATGATTAAACTATAGCCAGCCTTGATTATTATGTGTAGTACTAATTAAGTGAAAGCCCGAGTAAAGAATGACCTGTTAAAAGGAACAACAATCTGAAATAAGTAAACTTGATTTCTTTTCTTGCAAAATTTAAGGCATACAATAAAAGCTTTTCAAATAATTAGCAAGTTTATCCCTTTATCAGGTAAGGCAAACTTTCAATGCCAAGATAATATACGGAAGAGGAAAGAATGTGTTAGGTAAATAATCCATGTGACAAAGCAAGACATATTTCATTAAAACAATGAAGGTCTTTGACAATCAACAGGACCTTTCTATGCAGTTAATCGTGTTGTGAAGTTAAGCATTACACCACATTTCTACTGAATTCTTTCATAGAGGCTACTTGCATGCCCTGTCATCATAGGGTAGCATACGTACATGAGCTCAGACTCACAAAGGCTGGAATTACTCAGGTCATCCTATATGAAGGCATGGGCATGGCTTCCAAATCTGCCTTAGTACAATGTTGCCAAGAACCAACCACAGCTATGCAGCTCTATCAGCATTAAGATGCTTAAGTGCTTCTTCTAGTCAATAGCAAACTCCCTCTACAGAAGGACAATAATCATAGCTTCAAGTCAGCTTGATGCCAACCAAAGAATGTGATCAATATAGTATAACTAAACACTCACAAAGATGCAAATAATAGGCTGCAGGAAGTAACTGTTCTCATACAATCCTTAATCATTTTCCTCTTTGTGTAGCATACTGCAATATGTAAGAGCAGTCCATAAAATATCTGTAGTCCCTTAACCCAGGGGGGAAGAAAGGAGGTTATAGCTCTATGATGTGACAAGGCCTTAACTATCTTTAAAAGGCAGATCATAAATTAAATCAAAACTAGAGCTGCCAGTATCTGACTCTGGAGGAAAAAACAAAACAGACAATACTTTAAAGCTGCCTTTGCCTTGACAGGCAGATAGAAACAATCACACACAAAATCCAAAGTGATCAAAAAGTTATGGACTCCTGAAGCTGAAAACGCACATCACCAGTAGACAGCCCAGACCTCTCCAGTGGTCTGTCTCCCGCTCCTCTAGAAAAATATGCCCATTTGTTCAGCTTTGAAGATGTTCTGCAAACTCTTTTCAGATGCAACAACTCTACCAAGACTTCCCATGGCTACCTCAACATCCTGATGAAGGCTCAGAATAGCATGGGAGGCTTTAGTGAATAAAATGAGAGAGACAGATGTTATAATCACAGAATCTAGAGCTCAGAGTGCCAATCCCAGATCTAACACTAATTCCTTCAGTCTGTCTGCCTGTAAAATGGGGTTAATAGTTCTTCCTTACTAGTCTCAGAGGGGTAGCCACATTAGTCTGTAGCTTTACCAAAAATCAAGCAGTCCTATAGCACCTTAAAGATTAACAATTTTATTAGGACTGCTTGTTTTGCTTGCTTAATAGAGCTGGTTACAGTTTTCCATCAAAATTGTAGCAACTCCTGGGGGGTTTTTTTTGGGGGGGGTGAGTAATTCCCTTTGCTTAGCACCTTGCTGAAAGAATTAGATCATAAATGTACAATTCTTTGAACAAAGCTGCATTACTGATTATGCAAAAAGACCAGGCAATGTGACCACAAGTGAAAGGGGCACAGGGATTAAGCACTGGACAGAACCTAATTAAAGAAAACACACACACACCCACACACACACACACACCTCTGAAGTACCGTACAACTAACGCCAAGCAAAGTTATCCAGCTCATCTACATACACCTCCCCAAAATAAATTCGGTAACTGTGCTGGATTCTGAGCTAGGGAGCCAGGAGAGTGAAGTCAAGTAAGCGAATGGGGAATCTCCCAGCAAACTGCCAGCTCTCCAGCAGGAGTCTGGAAATCCTCAGCCAGTAGTTCCAGGCTCATACGCACTCACGGCAAAATCAACACTTCCAGCCCAAAAGCGGGGCTGACTTCGAGTCAACATCAAACAGCCTCCGCGGCGCAAAGTTTGGCACGTTCTCAGCTCCTCTCCTGCCGGGGGAGGGCGGGGGGGCGCAGTTGCGCTGCTGCTTCGCCAGCCGAGCGGCCGCCCTCCGGCTCGGGGTTATTTGGGAGCATTTCGGGCCGCTTCACCAGGACGACAAACTAAGAGCCGCGGCGGGGCCCAGCCCCCCGCCCCCGGAGAGACCCACGCACCCAGAAACGGTGAAAAGGAGGCGAGAACCAGCAGCAGCTCCCCGGCTGCAAACCACCCTGGCCGGCGGTGGCGGGGCCGTACGCTCGCTGGCCGCCGACCGGGGGAGTCCAGGCGCCGCGGGGAGGGGAGGGAGCAGGCGGCCCCCGGTGCTCCGAAGAGGAACACGGGGCGCTGACCGCGCAGCTGCCCTGGCGCGGGACACAGCCGCTCACCGCCGGGCGCACAAAGTTGGTGCCGAGCGCGCGGCGCGCCCGGGGCCGGCGGACTTGCTCTTACCCTTGGTCCAGTCCACCACTTGCTTCGGGCTCCACTTGGTGACCGGCTCCATGCTGGGCGCTGCCGCGTCGCGGAGCCAGCGGGGCACGCCGGCCCGAACCACTTGGCCCGCGCCCGCTCGCCCGGCCACAGCCTCCGCTCTCCCGCCCGCCGGCTGGGCTGCCCCACGCCGGCCCCGCCTCCCCCTCGCGGCCCGGCCCCTCTGGGGCGGAGCGCGGGAGCCGCTCAGGTGGCGCTGGCAGCGGCCTCCCGCCCAAGCGGGGGCTGAAGCGAAACTCCTGAGGGGCCGGGTCGGGCCGGCACAGCGCGCCCTGCTCCCGCCTGCCCGGGCCGCGCCGAGCTGACGGCTGTGCAGCGCGGCCAACTTTTGCGGAGAGAAAAGCGGGCGCGGGGGCGGGGCGGCAGCTGGGACAGTCCCAGGCGCTGGCAGAAAGCCCTGCACCCAACACCAGCCTGCGTGTCGGGGCGGGAAGCCTCGAGGGTTGCCCTATAAAAAAAAACAGGGCACCCCTGCGCGGGAGGGGGACCGTAGCAGTAGCCACCCACTGCCCTGGTGTTCATGTCTGTCCACTATATGAATACCAGGGGAGCAGGTAGCTACTGTTACAGATCCCGCCCCGCGCAGGGGTGTCCCCGGTTTAGAAAGGTCCCATATCTCAAATATCTTTACTGTTGGGGGCCATTGACTCCCGGCAAAAAACAGACACAGGGTCTGGGGGGCAGAGGCTCTGGGTTTCTCTGAGTTGTGGGGTGGGGCCAGAAATGAGGGGATCGGGGTGGGGGTGGGGGAAGAGTATGTCTCGGGGGTTATTCCAGAATAGTTTATTCTGGAGTTAGTATCCCGAAAATAAGCTATTCCAGAATAACACGTCCACACTAAAGAGAAGCCCCAATATAAGCAAAACTTGTTCCAAAATAGTGCGTCCACATGCAATAGAGAACTGCTTGCAGAAGGTCTAAGTAAAATACCATGTCTGTGCAGCAGCTTTATTTCAGAATAAACTATTAGTTATTTTGAAAGAGCAGCTGTTACTCTGAAATAACTTTGCTGTGTAGACATACCCTTAGGGTATGGGAGGAAATGAGGGCTCCAGCTGGGTCTGGGCTCTGGGAGGAACTTTGGATGAAGGCTTTGAAGTGCAGGGGGGACTCCAGGCTAAGGGCAGGGGGCAGGAGTCTGAGAAGGGGTGCAGGCTCTGGCAGGGGGCGAGGGTTTTGGGATGGAGCTGAAGATGGAATGGGGAATGAGGCATGGGAGGAGGTTTGGGGTGCAGTCTCTGGGAGGGAGCTAGGATGTGGGAGGGGTTCTGATGGGGGCAGGATTGGAGGCCTAAGAGGGGCTAAGGAGCAGCACTCACCTCAGGAGGCTCCTGGTGGGTGTTACAACAGGGCTAAGGCAGCCTCCATCCCTGCCCATCCTGGATCCACTCTGCTCCTGAAAGTAGCTGCCAGGTCCAGCCCCCTGACAGAGCGAGGACAGGCGGCTCTGTGCGGTGCATGCTGCCCCTGTCTGCAGAGGTGCCACTCCCGCAGGTCCTATTGGCCACAGTTCCTGGCCAGTGGGAGCTACGGAGCTGGTGCTGGGGCAGATGGCTGTACTCAGAGCTTCTCTGATCGTCCATGTAGCCCTTAGGCACAGGGAGATGCCAACAAGCCAGATCCCACAGCTCTAAGGCCTGGGGGACACCAAGTCTTGGGATTTCTGTCCAGGTGCACAATGACTTGCTGCAGACATGGTGAAATGAAGCAACAGGCCAGATCCAGCCAGTGGGCTGCAGGCTCCCTACCCCTGCCGTATATAATGTAAACCTTTTTAAGGTAGGGGGAAAGGTAGCACCTGCTTCCAGCACATATATTTTCTTTAAACAATATCTCCTGGGATTTTTCTTTCCTTTTCCTGAGTCTCAATTTCTCTTAAAAGGGCCTAGATTGGTGCTTAATTTTTGCCAGGGTCGAGCCCCAGCACATCTCGGCTTGGCAGTTTATAACCCCTGGAACCTCTGGGCTTATCACCTCAGCTATGAAAATTAAAAAAGAAAAAGAAAATATCTGAGACCCAGAACCTCTTCCATTACAAATTTAGCACTAGCCTGAGTCCTTCAAGGAGTTGAGGGAAAGCTCTCCCCTTCAACACCACAAACACACACACGGTACTCAAATATCCAACTCAAGACCCAGGGCTTAAATTCAGCCAGAGCCATCTGGAGCTGAGCTCCAGTAAATATTTTCAAATCCATGGGAGGCCCAGCACTCACCATGGGGCAGAACCCCTGAGCCCCAAAATGCCTTGAGGGGCAGAAGCTCTGGAAAATAATCTGTGAGCATTTAAGCACCACCTAGGTCTTAAATCAAGCAAAGATCTAACCCACATATGCCTAAATGTATGCACTGGGAGTCACCCTATGGAAGTGGAACTGCCCAAGTGAAGCAAGTTAAGTTTGCCAAAGCAAGGCTCTAGGATGCACATCTCTCACTAGTGGCCTCAGATGTGCTTCCAGAGAACATAAGATTTAGGGCTTTGATCCTGCATACACTTATGCATTCCCAGGTGCCCAGCATCTTACTGCTGAGTCCTACTATGGAATGCATGGAAGAGCATTACAAAGACCAGGAATGAAGGAAGATATTGCAGTGTTGCCAATTCAGAACATTTTACACAATTGTTATGACAGCTTCTTGTGTTTCTCTGAAAACCTGGCTTTGGAAGTCATGTGATTACATGGCATCTCAGGTTTCATAAAAACAAGGTACAATTTTAGACCTCCTAGTTGCAGAGAAAAGCTTGAAAAGATGAACTCTAAAAGGCTGAAAACTCAAAAGGTTAAAAAATCCTGTTTAAAAACACTTTTTAAAACAGTCTCATGATTCTTTTGGCAGTCGCTCGATAACAGGTAGGATGTCTTCATGTCACCGTCCTATTTGTGAGTCTGAGGATGGCTGATCAGCCCAACTCTGGAGCCGCAGATCTTATCACAGAAGGGGCAGATAAGGGGCAGATACTGGTAGCTGTTGGAGGGGCGCATGGCAGTTTTTGACACTTTTCTTCTCCCCCTGCACTGCAGCAGTGCCTCTCAAATTGCGCCACCCCCTCATGGATTACCGTTCTCCACTGGGCACCATCTTGGGCAAGACTTTCCCAAATGTTAACAACAATGCTGCATTTTTTCATGTGCGCCTTCCTCACATCCTTATATCTCTTCCACTGGCCCCCAATGCTCCTCTGACTTTTCTCCAGCTCGGAAAACAGAATCTGTTTCAGGAGGCACTGATCAGACATCCAAACCACGTGACCAGTCCAACAAAGTTGCTTATGAATGATAATGGCTTCAATGCTGGTCATGTTGGACTCTTCCAGGACACTAATGTTTGTGTGCCTATCCCCCCAAGAGATATTTAGGATTCTTCTGAGGCAGCATTGATGATAATGTTAAAGTGCCTTCAGATGATGCTTGTATGTTGTACAGGTTTCACATGCATACAGTAGTGTTGAAACAACCACAGCACGGTATAAAAGGAGTTTTGTCTTTGTATAGATGTCCTGGTTGTCGAAGACCCTTTGTCTCAAGCAGGCAAAAGCAGAGCTTGCACTGCTCAGGTGGGCTATGTCTACACGTGAAGCCAACATCGAAATAGCTTATTTCGATGTAGCAACATCGAAATAGGCTATTTCGATGAATAACGTCTACACGTCCTCCAGGGCTGGCAACGTCGATGTTCAACTTCGACGTTGCGCGGCACCACATCGAAATAGGCGCTTTGAGGGTACGTCTACACGCCAAAGTAGCACACATCGAAATAAGGGTGCCAGGCACAGCTGCAGACAGGGTCACAGGGAGGACTCAACAGCAAGCCGCTCCCTTAAAGGGCCCCTCCCAGACACAGTTGCACTAAACAACACAAGATCCACAGAGCCGACAACTGGTTGCAGACCCTGTTCCTGCAGCATGGATCCCCAGCTGCCGCAGCAGCAGCCAGGAGCCCTGGGCTAAGGGCTGCTGCACACGGTGACCATAGAGCCCCGCAGGGGCTGGAGAGAGAGCGTCTCTCAACCCCTCAGCTGATGGCTTCCATGGAGGACCCCGCTATTTCGAAGTTGCGGGACGCGGATCGGCTACATGTGCCCTACTTCGACGTTGAACGTCGAAGTAGGGCGCTATTCCGATCCCCTCATGGGGTTAGCGACTTCGACGTCTCGCCGCCTAACGTCGAAGTTAACTTCGAAATAACGCCCGATGCGTGTAGCTGCGACGGGCGCTATTTCGAAGTTAGTGCCCCTACTTCGAAGTAGCGTGCACGTGTAGACACAGCTATGATGTTGGATTTCCGCACCAATGTCAACTTTAGTGGAAAGATGACTTCCAAAGTATGGGAAGTGCTCCACATTTTCCAGCAGTTTGGTTAGATCAATGAAACTCATGCATAAGGCTTGGTTTTGCTCACAAATTTTTTCTTGCAGTTGCCAGGTGATGAAGATCATGTGCACTGTGCCTCAGAATGGTCAGAAGTCACACTGGAATTCTGGGAGAATGTCTTCTGAGAGTGGCAGGAGTAAGTTTGCAAGGATTCGATTTAAGATTTTCCCTGCCATTGCCAGGAGGGAGATGCGCCAGTAGTTTCCACAGTCCGACTTGTCCCCTTCTTGAAAAGACTGACAAACAGTGTGGGAGTACAAGTCTCCCTACTGCATCATTCTGAGGTTCATAGGAACACACAAGCCTACTCACCATGACAAGGTGACAATCTGAGAGTGAGAGTCTCATGATTAGGTGGGACCTGACACACAATTTTGAAATGCATGAGGATAGGTTACACCAAATCAGGGAGGAGGAGGGCCTCAGACAAGGCAGGCTGCTACAGTAGTAGTAGAAGCTGTATTATCATAGTGCCTATGTAACCTAGTCATGGACCACAGCCCATTATGCTGGGAGCTGTACAAATACAAAATACATTGCCTCCCTCCAAAAATGCTGGCAAGATACTGCACAGAGTGTCTACACTAGGAACTAACTTCGAAATTAACTTCCAAGTTAAGCAGTACTTTCAAGTAGCCACCAGAGAGTCTACACGCATTTTCCTTTACTTAGAAGCTAACTTCCAAGTAGGGAGCCCAACTTCCCTGGAATGGAGTAGTGCCCTACTTCGAAACTCAACTTCGAAATAGGGTGTGTGTAGACACTCAGCTTCGAAGTTGCTTACTTTGAAGTTGTACTTCGAAGTAAGCAACTTCAAAGTTCTTTTTGTATGTAGACACAGCCAGAGAGTAGGGAAGGGAGAAAACAATCTTTGATGGCTTGAAAAATAACTTCTCTCAAAAACATCAGCAGCAACTGCAGGATCTCTAAGCCCAGCCACTCTGAAATATTGGCACCCTCACAATGCTAATTGGTATTCCAACTCTAAGTCCTTGAGTTCTCAGTATTAGTGATTTTGGAAATCTATCTCAGTAGATTGTTTCTCTCACTGTTACCTTTGCTGTGGGAGATACGTTAAGTTTTTCAAGGTGACTGTCTTCTGAGGAAGTGTTTATAATTTGTCCAAAGTTACTACCTGTGCTCAGAGCAAACTCCTAACAATTGGTAGTCTCAGTTTAGAGGTTCTAAGGTCTGCATGAACTAGTGCATAACACAAATTTTAAATTGTTTCAAATGACCAAGTACGTTGTGCATCTCAGAATCACTTTCCCATTAAGGAGCTTTGGAGGAGCCTGGGAGGAACTATCTAGGTGTTTATACCATGTGCTAGGGTATCTTGCTCAGCAACAGCTTTGTGCTTCTCAGCCTATAGCTGAGGCCCATTTATCAGATGCATGAAGCTCACACCATTCCTCTTCCTGCTCAAACAGAATGGTGAGCGCTAATGAGATGAGTGAGTATATGTGCAAGAAACTTTGTTCAAAGCTGCTGAACCACACAATGGGTATATGCAGCAGTGGTGTAGCGATGCTGCTTTCTAGAATTAGAGAGAAAAGGTGGGTGTAGTAATTGACTGGCAAGAGAGACACACAGAACTTCTTTTAAGGTCTGGGGAATATAGGTGCGATCTAAACTACAGACCTATGTTGGTATAACTCCATCACTCAGGGGTGTGAAAAATCCACACCTCAAAGCAACATAGTTATACAGACCTAACCCCCCAGGTAGACAGCACTAGGTTGGCTGGAGAGCTTCTCTTGCTAATATATTGCTACCTCCTCTTGGAGAAGTGATTAACTATGCCTTGGCTTAAAGCGTCTTCACTATAGTTCTAGAGTGGCACTGCTGTAATGTAGGTGTCACCTAACTCAGAGGCTATGACTACACCATGAGATAAATTCAAATTTATTAATATAAATTTTGTAAGGCTGGATTTTATAAATTCAAATTTGACTATTCTCACTTCCCCACATGCTCCTCACAAAGTTGACTTATTGCTGCCACACTCAATCAGCAAACATTGACTGTTGCCGCAGTGTATTGAGGGACCCTATCCCACAGTTTCCTCATCCCTGTAGCATTCTGGGTATGTTTGCTGGTATTTGACATCATCTTCCCACATCGCATTGTCCTCATTCCCCGCCTGTGGTAAGCAAACGTCCATTTTTCCAGTCGGAAAGAAGTTAAAGTAGGGCATCAACAAAGATGGCAAAGTTAACAGAAATCTCTTTCTTCTGTAACTGAATTATGAAGGATTTTATAAAAATCAGCAAGTGTGTGTCTTCTCAACAGGCCATCCATTGAGTGTCCTCCCTTGATTGCATCTGATTCCTGAAAATAACTTGGGGACAATGAAAAGCATAAAGAAAGAATTGATAGTAGAGATTTTGGGGGAAAAAGAGTTGCTGAGGAGAAGGTTTTTGGGTTCCCAGTTCATTATATAGCTTCTATGCACAGTCTGTATTCTCACCTGGTCCTCCACCCACTCTTCCCTTGTGAAGGGGTGCAAAGTTAGAAGAAGGAGGACAGAAAAGGCTAGGAAAAATATTTTTGTCTTCCCCTCTCACTACACAGAAATTGCCAACATGGCAGCAACACACCAAAAATCTTAGCCACCGGGGTAGACTTGCCCCCTCTTGCAGCTAGCCCCTTGGGTCCTTTTTGGGGCAGGAGAAGGGTGGTTTCAGTGTTGGGGGGGAGTTGAAGTAGTCCCCCCATGCAGCAGCAAGCCCCCAAAAATCTTGGCCACCAGTGGAGACTTCCCATAGTGGAAGAAAGGCCCCAAAACTATTTTTGGCAGGTAGCCAGTTGAAATAGTTCCCTCCCACCCCCATGCAGCAGAAAGGCACCAAAAATGCTAGCTGCCAAGGGAGACTCCCCCTCCCCTCCCAGGCAGCTGCAAGCTCCTGAAACTCTTTCCCACTCTTGGAGCCCTAACCACACGCAAGCCAGGACATAGCGCTCTCTGGTAGCACGGTCAGGACCGAATGGCAGGCACATCCTTTTACTGAGACAGAGACTAGCCACGTGCTGTGGTGGAGCATGGGAAAGATCCCGACTGCGTGGCACCTCTGGGGGACGGAGGGTGGAACGCCCACAAATGTACACCGCTGAGAAGAAGTATCTTGGCCTCTTATGAAAGCATGACCCCCCCACAACAGCCTTACTGCCATGTCGTGCAGCAGGGCAGAGGCTGGCGCCAGGCAGGGCGGAAAAAAATACCTGGCTATTTGTAATGGGTAGATGCATTCACAGCCCTAATAGCAGAGAAAGAAAGACATTTCTCAGGCTCTCATGCAAACATTACCCAACAGCCACAAGCTTCCTGATCTGGTCCCGATTTGACATTCACGGTCTTCCTGTGACGTAATTCCTGCACACCTGCAGAGCAGCAGCCAGGGTGGAACACTGGGGGGCATTGTGGGTTACATACGGGACACCACTGGAGGCTAATAAATTTGGTGTTAAGACGTGGCACTGCCACACTGGCCTTTATTCAAACTTTTAAATTCAAACTTGATGCTGCGACCAGCAGGAACGGATGACATTATTATATGGATATTAGTGCTCCCTAAATCAAGCTAATGGTATTTACAGTGAACAGTCACATGGTAATATTGAGCTAACTGCCTTAAATTTGAATTTATCTCCTAGAGTAGATGCAGCCTCAGACTATGTCTACACCAGCATTTCCTCTAATATTTCCCACCTTGAGAAGAATGAATTTTCTTATGTGTCCCAAAATGGAAGTGGTGTGTGACACATTACCTTCATATTGGTGCATGTAACAAAATTCATGTGATGGAGGTTCACAGTTTGAGAGGGAGCTGAGGCCTGGGGTACAGGAGCATGAAGTCTCGGGCTGGGGATGTGGGCTCTGGGGTGGGGCCAATGATGAGCGTTTTGGGGTGCAGGAACATGCCCTGGGGCTACAGTAGGAATACAGGTTCCCCCCCAGCTTTCTCTCCCTTCAGGAGTACGTGAGGTGTGAGGGGAGAGATGACTTTCCAGGCCACAGCAGCTCCAGAGCAGGATAGGCACCCTGCCCTTGGCCCCAGCAGGTCCAGCCTGAGGGAGGGATACCACAGTAGCTCCTGGCACCCTAGCCATGGTTGGGGGCAAGCTGGAATGTGGCTGGGTTCACACCAAGGTACGGGTGCCCTGGCCATGCAGGTTGAGGGCCAAGTAGGTTGGGGATGTGAGAGGGGTGTCCCTCCCACCTGCCACAGCAGGTCCCCAGGAGGGTTCCCTGAGCACCTGTGTAGTGCTAAATAGGTGCTGCATGGCTGTGTTGCTTACATGGAACCTAGGTCTCCACCACTGCAGTAAGATGATGTAACGATCCAGCTACTTGGATAATATATCTGAAATTGACTTAGCATAGGTTGACTTATTGTGTTGTCTACATTGTGCCGGGTCAATGAAAGACACTTTCCCCCCTCCCCCCCAGCTTACCTTATGCACCTCATTCAGTGTGGAATACTGAAGTCAACTGGAGGTAATCTGTGGTGAGTTTTGCAGGTCTTCACTCGACCCACTAAATCAACCCCTTGTGCATTGATTTCCAAAGCACAGACCCAGCTGCAGTGTAGACATAAACCAAGTATCATAGCTATTTGCAAAGTGGAACAGATTGCTTAGCATAAACAGTTATTTCATAGGACCATTTAAGGTGAAGTGGCCTGTTAATACATTCATCAAGGGCTTGAAGGAAGGAGGCAGGAAACAGATGGGAGGAGTGCAGTGGGTTATAGATTGTTGTAATAGGCCATAAATCCAGTATCTTGTTCAGTCCATGATTTTTAGTGTCTAGCAAAGTTACACATTTAAGCTCCCAGACTCATCTTTTGAAAATGTTGTGCAGTTTTCCTTTGAGGGTGAGGACTGATTACCTGTGGGTGAATGCTTTTCACAAAGCAATCACTCTATGACTGACCTATCAGTCCTAATCGTCAAGGAAAACAGGCACAACAGTTTCAAAGACCAGCCTGAGAGCTTAAATTCATACCTCCACAAAACACTAAAAATCATGAATTGAACAGAGACACTGGATTTATGGCCTCTTACAATAATCTACAAGCCTCAACCCCCAGATGCTTTCCCACCCACTTATCCCTTTTTTTAATTCCGTGTGATTGCTGGGGTGTTAATGGGCCATCTCACCTTGAATGGGCCCTTGAAATATGTCTCGGGGCATAGCCATGCTAGTCGGTAACTCGAAAACAACAAGCAGTCTTGTGGCACTGCTTTTTAGATAGGATAACAAGTCTCATGGAAAAGGGAAAAGCAGTGGATGTGGTATATCTAGACTTTAGTAAGGCATTGGATACAGCCTCACGTGATGCTGTAAGTAAGGAAACATCTACATCACAAAATTAAGTTGACATCTTTTATGTTGGCATGCAGTCACCAGAGTAATTATGTCATTTGTTCATCTGCACTTTGCTCCTTGTGTCACCAGTGCATGTCCTCACCTGGAACATATTCATCAATTGAACAGTCACAATGGGGCACTACAGAATGGCTCTTGAAAGCCAGCAACAGTCAATGTAGGCAACACAATGTTTCCACTGAGACAGGGTTGACTTAACTAGCTCACCACTAATGCTATGCCTCTTAGGGAGCTGGAGTTAAGTCAGTGTAGTGGATGCATTACATCGGCAGGAGTGAAATTTTAGTATAACCACTTATGTGACTGAGTCAGTCTAAACTGCCTTGTGATGACCTAACTCTGTAGTGTAAAACACGCCTAAGTTTCCTAAACCTGAAGAAAAGCACAGAGGTCCTCAAAAGCTTGTCAGTCTCATCACTAGGTGTTGATCCAGTAAAAGATTACTCACTGACTTTGCCTTCACAATGGTTAGGGTGCTGACATGCTGGGGCCCCTGTCTATCATGCTGTCCAGTAATGGCCTGTTTTCTTTTGCTCCTCCATCTATCTAGCTATATCCATATGTTGTCTCTCATCAGATACTTATGCTGTAAGCTGTTTGGGACAGGGAATTCCTTTGTTCTGTATTTGAACAGCACCTAGCACACTAAGTTGTGGTCCATGACTGGAACTTTCAGACCCAACTGCAACAGCAAGTAGGTAACCAGGTACAGTGTTGGTTGCAGAGTCTGTTGAGGCTTATGGAAATATAGTTTGGAGAACAGAAACAACATGAAATTAAAACTTTTGAGTGAGGGGAGAAACACACACACACACACACACACACACACACACACACACACACAAAAGCTCTCTCAAGTTTAACTTAACAGAGTGCCATCAGTTTGCTTAAGGTTTTTGTTAGGCTAGGGTTCATTTATTTGCTACTCTGTTGTTCCTAGCCTCCAACCACTTTGGTAAGACTAAAATGCAATTAGTTAAAATCCTCACATTGATAAAAAAAGCCATAGGTTTCCTGATTGCCTATATTACCTATGTCATTCAAACTTCAACAACAACAAAATACAATTCTCTCCTAACCAACCCACTCTAGGCCAAAGACTGAATAAACAGATGGGCCATGCAGTGCCACTTTCACAGTTTAACAATAGTTAATGTAACAATGCTTCTATATTGTCTAGTACACAAATGCTGACCTCCCCAGAGTGTAAAAAGAAAAGCAAGTGCTCCTCCCTACTGGCTTTAGAGCACTCATATGCTGAGCAACATCTACTTCTGGCCCAGTCCCACCAGATAATGCCTCCCCCGCCACAGGTTAAAGCATACAGATTAGGTCTTTCATCGGCAGACTAGCATGGTGGCACATTCATGGGTGGTTCTTAATTATTCCTCACTGGTATATCTGAAAGATTTTAAATTGTTGATTTAGCATTCTTAGACAAGATGGGATTGTGCTGACGCTATCCATGTGCTGTACTGCAACCACTTACCCTAAGTTTGCTGAAGGAGATCATTAGGACCTCATTTGGAGCAGAGCGAAAGAGTCCTTAATGTGCCTCCTGTTTCTTCTTTGGATCTGAGTTGCTTTCCCATGGCTCTTCAGACAGGAACCGTGCATTAAACTGCCCTTTTTTTTTTTTTTTTTTTACAACTGCATCACCTCACTCTTAAAACAAGATTCACTCATAAGTGATTATCACGATGCAATTAACCAGCATCATTTGTTTAGTTATGTCTCTGTTTTAAATATTTGTGGCGATAGAAGGGAAAAATCAGTCTTATCAGCTTCCTTCAATGAAATCATGTTCATCGATGTCTACTTGAAAAATAGCATTGCCCCTTGGCATGACTTCAGATGCTGCATGGTTTACCAGACATATTTTTTTTTTTTTACACTTTGTCTGACATAACAGTGGTGTCAGTAAACATGTCCGTGCTCTTCCCTTGCTTACATCTAGGACAGGTCTACACTAGACCTGAAAGTCAACTGTAGATATGCAGTTCCAGCTGTGACAATTGTGTAGCCAGAATTGACTTAACTAGGATCAACTTATCTGGCTGTCCCCACTGAGAGAGGTCAATGGGAGAAACCCTCTTGTTGACTATCCTTACTCCTCACAATTATGAGGAGTACAGGGGTTGACTGTCAAGCCTTGATAGTCTGATTTTGGTGTCCCCGCTAGATGACTCTGTGGAGAAATATGAGGGAATAAGGACTTCCTTTTTCCCATGTGGGAGTGACACTATTGTCAGGTGAATTTTTGAATGCTTGCTCTAACCCAGGCTGCTGGAATGCACATCATTCTCACAAATCCTGAGCAGTTGTCTGACCATGAAAGGGTCTGGAATCTCAAGTTCCAGCCATTGGATCCCTGACCCTCCACCCACAAACACATGTACAGGACAGGTCTCAGGAGTACAATGCCATGGCTCCATTCCTGCTCCTCCACACCATCAACAAACCAGTCGAGGATGAAGAATGGAGAAAAAGGGGCCAATTGAAATCATATTCCTCCAACCACAGCATGCGAGCTGCAGGGAAGGAATCACGTGTCTGAATTATGGTGCTGTTCCGGATATGACACAGCAGGAGCTACCCTATACCTAGGGCTCAGACTGAATCTAGTCCTTAATCTGCAAATACCTGGTGCTGGAGATCAGATCCCTGTAGGCAGAGTCCCAGCAAAATCAGTTAGGTTCTACATGGACATAAGAGCCGATCTGCACAGATCCAGTTGCAGAACTGGGGCGTAGATCTTAACACTCATTTTCAAAGGCAGGCAAGCATTCTTAACCCTGTCTAGAAGTGCAGAAAACTCATTTCTTTTATTGTGGACATACACTTAGAGGTCAAATGACTACCGGCACACACCATATTAAAAAAAACGTAAATGTTTCCAGTTCAGGGAACAGGCAAATTATTCTAACTGGAATTTTTTTTTAAAGGTCAGCATATTACAATTTATATCTTTGCTCGTAGGAGTTGTTTGACTTTATCCTGTTTGTTCCTTCAGCAAATCTTTGTCTGAGAGAGCTTCATTGTATTTTACTGCATGTGTCGAAAGGGTTTACGTATTTATTAATGTGGGATTCACAGTGTACAAGAAGTATTGGCAAATTTCTAATAACAGAAGAACAAATCTTGTGCTTCTCTTTATCATCAGTTAACATTATGGAATGATTACCCTGAACATCCCATTCATATTGTAGCATGTCATTCATTATGCCTCCTCTTAAAAACAACAACAATGACAAAGTAACAGCAGTTTAACATTTATATAGACATTTTCAAACATTGCCATACTTATTTAGATAATCCCACTGAAGTCATAGGACCACTCACAGAATAAGAAGAAGATTTAAACCTAATTAGCCAGTGTTCACAATGTAGCTTTGAGGTAGGTAAATATTTGAAACCTCACTTTACTGATTGGGAAACTTGAGAGAGAGAGATTAAGTGACTCACTGTGCATCAGTTAGAAGTGGGATTGGTCCAGTGGAAAAACTAGCATGTGATCATGTAATTAATGATTATATCATGTTGCATGTACAGAGGAGAGGCAAATCAAGATTTCATCCGTATTTATATTCCACTCCTCCTGTTATATAAAATTGGAATGTATTTTGTATGTGTGCTGTAACATGAAGATTTTAACATTCCACATTACATGCAATAGGCCTGTTTTGTCTGCAGTTTGAATATGGAGTATACCATTGGAATAGTTTTCTTTTTGAGAGATGCAGACGGATATGCTGCATGGCTCTATGGCTGATTTATGTAGTACCACAGGCTTAACAAAAAGGGAGTCTGGACAGGTTTTCCCTGGGCTCCAGAGAACACAAGGTACCATTTCAGCCCTTTAGGGGTGATGGGAGCTGGAATAATTTAGAGAAATGTGAAGGCTGTTAATCTAAACTGAACTGAGGGATTGATCCATCCCATCACCAACCTATGACTGGGGAAAGCAAAAGTCACCTTGTGCTCGTTCCTCCAAAGATTCAATTTGTATGCCTTGGCCACAGCTGAGTATTTCAACCTATGGCTGTGTGAGTGGGAATATGTTACTGGTGGAATGATATTGACCGAAACATATGCAGACATTAGTTTTTTCCAGACACTAAATGGCTTACCTGCTTGATGTGAAAATGTATTAGTTGACCTTTGTAATGTGTTCTGAAGAGGACTAAACGCAATGGGCTCGTCTACACTACCACCCTCCTTCGAAGGAAGGGTGGTAAGCAGGGTGTTGGGAGTTTACTTATGAAGTGCTGCGCTCCATATGCAGCACTTCATTAAGCAAATTCCCCTCCGCCGTTGAACTTCGAAGTTGCTGCCGCAGGGGGGAATTTGCTTAATGAAGTGCTGCATATGCAGCGCAGCACTTCATAAGTAAACTCCCAACACCCTGCTTACCATCCTTCCTTCGAAAGAGGGTGGTAGTGTAGACGAGCCCTAAGTGTTATGATTTTAAAATAGAAACTGGCCAGACTTTTTCTTGCTTTACAGTTGATCATGAACCTCTATTTATTACCATGAAGAGACAAGCAATTAGGAGAATGTCGTCAATAACCACAGCAATCCTGCATATCGCTTACCAAAAACTCCTGATGGAATGACTAGGCTCTTCCATGAAAGGGTAGTTTTTCATCTGGCTGTTCCGAGTCTACTAATTTCTTTCAAATTTCATTGCAGACTGGATCAGGTAGGTCTGATACCTAAATCTCCAGCTGTGAATTTTGGGACTTGCTTGCTCCTCTGGCTGTTTGTAGGTACATTGGCTGCTGCTACTTTGCTAAAGGTTGCTAAACATTACTATAGAGAGACCGCTGTTGCTGTTTTTCCTCAAGGTAAAATACCCTAGACTCTGATGGCAAATTGCCTTAGTAAACATGCAGAAAGGGGCTCTGCATTATAGTCTATTTACATTGCTTAACTCAACTTATTTTAGAAAGTCAGTCTCAAATCATTGAGCAGAAAACGTTTTCTTTTATTGGTTTGTATTTTTATACCATTGTTCTTTCAAGGATCTCGACACGGTTTACAATTGACCGAGCCCCCCAGTACCCCTTGGGGGTAGGTAAATAGAAAGTATATTTCACAGCTGGACAAACTGCAGTTCAGAGGATGGTTTGCCAGCCTGTCAGTATCCACATTACACAGAAGCCTAGGGTGACATCCCAGCCCCACTGACGTTAGTGAGAGTGTTGCCATTGATTTCAGTAGGGCCAGGATTTCACCTCTGGAGTCTTGACCCTCAGCTGCTTGACCTAGCCCTTGGACCACGCGTATAGAGAGAGAGAGAGAGAGAGCAGATACTCTCCTCTCTGCTTTTCTGCAGCGTCAGAGGAATTATGTCCCTGGGTGGGGGGGAAAAACTGGGGACAGACTAAATACAAGTGAAGTGAAGGTTATGCTGGTAAAGATGGAAGAACACCTTGAGAAGATAGCAGAAGCCATGCTACTCTGTCTGTCAGAGACATGCGTCCAGCAATCATGTATCAGAATGGTGTACATGCAGCTCTGTCTTCTGCTTAGAAACATGGGGCTGTGCCTCTAGAAGGGGAAGCCAGATGGTGCATGTCGCCAAGGAGGGTAGCATTTTCTGCACAGTGCAACACTGGGGGCAGAGAGGGGGAATACCTTTAACCCCACTTTTACACCCTCCCAATTACTATTTCAGGGGCTGAAACAGTGGAGCCTTCAGAGTAATTTAGGTACCCTGGGGGACTATTCAAAGTACAGCCATCTCTTGGCACTGCTGATTGCACGCCACCCAAACTAGAACAGCAACAGCAGCATGTGCTACAGCCTGACCTTACTGACAAACACCAGGGTTCCCATGTACTGTAACTGTCCATAAACCCGTTCTGCCATCTCTGCCTGGTCTGTTGTTTTTTTTTTCCACTCAGAGGAACACCTCAGGAATAGGTCACGCTAATGGGACAGAAATCTAACCTAGAGAGTGTTGCTGACAGTTCTTTAATTCTTGTATTTCTGCCTAGATGGTCTAGTGACAGCAGTACTGGAAATAGCAAAATATTTGAAGAAGTTATAGAGGACACTGCTTTCAAAACTACTGCAGAATTCTTCTCTTCATCCTCCACTGCACTTACTCTCCTAAGTATATATATTTCTTCCCTAGAAGGCATAAATACATCAGAAAAGCAAATATAGCAAATATTTGAATTCAGATACCTGTCATTGTCGTTTGTTCATTTCCAGACTCCAGTCTCTTGGAATACAGCAGAGTTGTGAAGGAACACTTAATAGGTGCGTCTACACTAGAACGCAACATCGAAGTAGAAAGCCCGACTTCGAAATAGCACGTGCCATGTCTACACATGGCACATGCTACTTTGAAGTGAAATCAACATTAGCTGACGAGATGGTGAAATCGCTATTCCTTTCAGAAGATGGGAATAGCACCCTACATTGATGTCTAACGTCAAAGTAGGACGCACGTAGACATTCCGCGTCCCACTACGTCGAAGTAGCAGGGTCTGCCATGGCAGAGATCAGCTGTTAGGCAGAGATGTGCCATCCAGCTCCTGCAGAGCTCTATGATCTCTGTGCCCAGCAGTTCTTAAAGCTGCCCGGAGCTGGAAACCCCATAGCAGGAAGCTGAGACCATGCAGGCAGCAGCTGTGCCATGAGGCACCCCTGCACAGCCCAGAGGGAGACCATGGCAGCCAGCCAGTCCCCTGAGCGCCCCCAGGGCCCTCCCCCAGGCCATCCCAGGCCTCCAGCCAGTAGGGCAGGAAGTGAAGCCCCTCCTGGACTGACTCCAAGCTCCGTGACCTGCTGGGGCTCTGGGGTGAGGAAGAGGTGCTCCATGTAATGGGGAGCAAGCGGTGGAACACAGAAGCATTTGCCCAGCTGGCCAAGGGCCTGACTGCCTGGGGTCACCCTGCCTGCACTCCTGACCATGTTAGGATTAAGGTCAAGGAGTTGCAGCAGGGTTATGCTTGGGTGCGGGACTCAGCCAGCTGCTCTGGGGCCACCCCCAGCGCTTGCCCCTACTACTGGGAGCTCAGGGCCACCCAGGGCCCCTGGGACACCTCCTCCCCCATGGCCACCGGACACCACGGCCAAGAAGCCCCAGCAGGCCTCAGAGCCGGAGCCGGGTCTGGAGCCCAGTCAGCACCCTTACCCTTGGACAGTGCCATGCCCTGCCTTCTGGTGGGAGGGGGTGGACCATGGGAAGGGGCCTTGCACAGGGCCACCACACGCACCAATGGGGGATGGGGACCAGATGCCCAAGGGGGGATGGGGGACATGGGCCACGGCGCAGTGCTCGGTAGTCACGGCCTCCCTTTCCCCTCCCCCCCAACATTTCCACAACCTCACCATCCGATGACCAGGACACCATAGCACCTTCTGTGGGCCTGGACAGCCCCCTTGAGATCCCCGGACCATCACCACCCGGGAGCACTGCAGGAGCCAGGACGGGCCCACCCCCGCCAGGGCCAGAGGTGTACCACCCTGAACCCTGAGGTGGCCGCTGCCCTCCACCACCAGGCAGACATCATGGAGTGGAGGCGCCACTTCGAGGTTTGGGAGGCTGCCTGGTGGCAGGAGGCCTGGCAGGACTTTGTGGCCACCTTCAACAGGGTAGCCATCACCTTCGAGAAGCTGGTGGCCCAGCTGCCCCCCATTGCTCTCCATGCTGCCCTCCCTGCTGCCCCGCCTGATGCCCCAGCTGCCACCCCACCTCCTGCACTGCCTGACCCCCCACCTGCCATCCTGACTGCTGCACTGCCTGCCAGCTCTGCAGGGCAGGAGCCCACTAGGGCCAACAACTGGGCCAAGTAACCACCCTGGCCGTACCTCCCCATCCTCCTGTCCCCCAGTCGGCCTCACCAGGGACCGTGGCTGAGGAGGGGACCAGCCACCCAGACATGGCGGGGGTTGTGCCAGGACACTTCCGCCCCAGAGTCATGGGCCAATGGCTGGTCAGGCCACATCCCCCCCACCCATGTATATAGTTACCCCCCCCCCACATTTTTAGTTGCCCCCCTCCATGTACATAGTTATGATGCTGTTTGTTATTAGTTTCATGCTCAGAGGCATGCTTTTTGGTTATTTAACAAGAAAGTAGTTTTACTATTCAAAAACTCCTGTGTTTCATGTGCCTTCAGTGGGGCAGTGTGCAGGTGGTCGGGGCAGTGTGTGGGTGGTGGAGGCGGTGTGCAGGGGGCCCACCAGGGATGGCCTGGGTGGTGCACACTGGGACACCTGATCAAAGTACTCCCACAGGGCCTCCCAGACCCATACCCCATCCTGGTGGGCCTGGCAGCTAGGGGTGGTGGCCGGCTGGGGGTAGCTCATTCCAGCCTCAAGCGCCCAGACCTGCACAAAGGCCTTCCCCTTATTTTCCACCAGGTTGTGGAATGTGCAGCCGGCACCCACAACCTGGGGGATGTTTGGGAGGCCCACATCCAGGTGGGCCAGGAGGCAGTGCCACTGGCCCTTCAGGTGCCTGAAGACCCGCTTGACCACCTGGCAGGCATGGTTCAGTAGGGTGTTGTAGCATTCCTGGCTGGCAGTGAGGTGGCTGGTGTACAGGCACATAAGCCAGGGCTGGAGCGGGTAAGCTCCATCTGCCATGAGGCAGAGGGGCATGGTGGTGTCCCCCAGAGGGATCTCCCTCTGGGGGATGTAGGTCCCTGCCTCCAGCCAGCAGCATAGTCCCAAACTGCGGAACACACGAATGTCATGAGTACAGCCGGGCCAGCCCACATATACATCCTGGAAGTGGCCACAGCTGTCCATCATGGACCTGCAGGACCACAGAGTGGTAGCCCTTCCTGTTGATATAGTGCCCGCCACTGTGGTGTGGGGCATGGATGGGGATGTGGGACCCATCAAGGGCACTGAAGCAGTTCAGGAACCCCATGGTGGCAAATTCTACAACAGCCACATCAAGGTCCCCGACTTGTATGACTCTGCAGCAGCAGGGCATTGAGCACATGCACCACCTGTGGGGAGGGGACATGGGCACCAGTGAGCGTATGCAGAATGTGACCTGCCCCCAGCCCAGGCCCCCCTGCCAGCCCCTCACCCAGGCCCCCCTCCCTCACACCCTATCCCCCAGCAGGTACAGGCCCAGGCCTCCTTACCTCCATCATGACAGCCCCGACTGTGGCCTTGCCAATGCCAAACTGATAGCCCACAAAGCGGGAGCTGTCTGGAGTGGCCAGCTTCCAGACAGCTATTGCGACCCTCTTCTTAACAGTGAGGGTGTGTCACATTCGTGTGTCCTGTGCAGTGGTGAGCCACTGGGGGTGAGCCACTGGCAGAGCTCCATGAAGGTCTGCCAGCGCATGCGGAAGTTCCACAGCCACCAGTCATCATCCCATTCCGCTGTGACCAGGTGCTCCCACCACTCCATGCTGGAGGGGTAGCTCCAGGGCCACCAGGGCACCCAGCGGGGGTGGGCCAGGAAGGTCCATGGTCCAGGGCATCCCCTTGTGCCCCTAAGGAGGGCTCCCCTGCCTGGAGCTACTGGGCAGCCACCTGTGCAGTGTCTAGCAGGGTGCCTGCCCTGCGGGAGACAGCTTGGAGGGCTTCCAGCTGCTGCTGGATGTCCATGTCTGTGGGCTTGAGGTCTGTAAGGCTTGTGCCACCAACACAGGGCTCGTGCAGTGCAGGCTGAGTGTGTCTGGGAGGGGGCCTTTAAGGGAGCAGCCTGCTGTTGCCCGGGAAGGGCGTCTGCTCTGTGACCCCTTTCCTGGCCTCTTTTTTCGAAGGGGGGCACGTGTATGTGTGGACGCTCCCTTTCCACATCCGGGGCGGCCCCTTTCAACGTAGCATGGTGCTACTTCGATGTTCAACATAGACAGTGCCAGGCCCGGAGGATGTGTAGACCCTATGCATTGAAGTAGTGTATTTTTCTATGTTGCTATTTCAAAATACGCTACTTCGACATAGCATGCTAGGGTAGGCGGAGCCAATAATTGCCGGTGCAGCTTTATATGGAAATAGAAAAGTTATTTATGAAGAGGAGTGGATTCAAACATAAAGACAGGACATCTCTCAATCGCCTATTTAAAGCAAGGCCCAAACAATCTGAGCAGCTGTTTTGATGTTTTCCTTTATTGATTCACATGGTTTGATGTGAGTTTTGTGTGTAATCCAGATTGCAAGGCACATGTATTAGAACTGATTCCTGCAGCCAAACAAAGTGGTACAACCAGGACCTGAAACCCCCATGAATTTATAAAGAGAGTTACCTAAACATCAACAAACACACTGCCACAAAAAGCATATGCATAGCTCTTACAACAATGCTTTGTACATCTATAGCAGCTTCCACCTGGTACTCCCAGCCATGGCACAAACATTAATGAATTGTCTCCCTCGTTACATGTGGCGCTGTGGGTAAGGCATTGAACTGGGACTCAGTTTTTTGCTGTCAGTTATCCCCCAAGTCAAGCTGCAAGCTGCTAAGATCCTGACCCTGGAACTTCATACATACCTATTTAACCTTAGGTGTGACAGTAGCTCCATTAATTTAAATGGGAAGCTATGTTGCGAAAGGCAGCTGAATATTAATAGAGAGGGTCCTCATGTTAAATGGGAAGCATGCATCTCAGAGAACGTCTACAGTGCACTTAGATATGGCTGGACCATGCCAACTGACTAAAGCTATAGAGCTCAGGCCAAAGGGCTGTTTATTTGAGGCACAGACGTTCACTCTGGGACCCTCCCACTTCATGGGGTCCTAGGGACCTGAGCCAAAATAGCTATACTTCAATAAACAGATCTGTGGCCTGATCCCTTCAAGCTCAAGTCAGCTGGCACAGACCAGTTGCAGATTTCTAAATTCAGTGGAGACAGTGGAATTAAGGGCACAACAGGCTAAGTCAATAAACTTACATTGCTCAGGGGTGTGAAAGAAGTTCCACCTTTCTCCCCCAACCCATGCAAGTTTTGCCCTCTCTGTACCTCCGCTTCTCACTGAAGTGGTCTAATTATGCTGATGGGAGAGCCTAGCTTGTCTTTACCAGGTGGGCTACAGCCACGCTGATGCAGCACTGTCAGGTAAACTTGCCCTACATGTTTCTAGAGCAAGGACCATAATCTCTGCGCACATAGTTCCTTGCCTATAATGAAGCGATGCACCAGGATTTCGTAAGATTAGATCTGATAGCGCTTGTGGGGCACTCTGATACCACAGCAACAGGGCCCTACAAGGATGTAGACATATAGGAAAGTATTGTCCCCATTTTACAGATGAAAGAAAATTTGCAAGACTTAGGGGTTTAGGGACTTGTTCTGGTCACACATGAAATTTTTAACAAAGAGTGGAGCATGAACTTTGTAGTCATGAAACTTGCACAACACCAGTTTCCACCAGTTCTGCTGTTTGTGCTGTGAAAGTATCCCAACCGTGAGACAGTCATCTTTCACTTCATCTAGGAGTTTTAAATTAAACTCATGGCCTTGATAGGACTGTTACATATTAAAGGTTGGGTCTCTATGGTCCAGACTTCAGTAGTCCAGCAACATCAGTGCTCCAGAAGCCTCGTGGGTGCTCCCAAGTTTGAGCACTCAAGAGAAAAAGTTCATCCATGCTCAGCAACTTCTTCTGCTGCCTTCCCAGAGCTTCTGGAGCACCGCTACAGTGTAGCCCTAGCCTTAGAGACGTTATTAATCACAGAAGAAGGGGTAAAGCAATTATCTGAAGTATAACAGTTCCTCCTGAAACCTATCTACTGTTTAAAAATAGGTTTACTCTTCCCCCCTCAGGACAGTAATTTTCATAACAGAAATCTGGCAAAAAAATTTGGAAACTACTTCCATTAAACATTTACTTCTACAGGTCTTCTGTCTCCTACAATTATCGCTGTGTATTTCCTTTCCAGTTTAGAGGAATTGTTTCAAATATGATAATATAATTAAAAAGTTGAACAGGGAAGGAGTCCACCAGACAAGGAAAGAATGATACAGTTGTGCAGGAAATGGGTTTTTGCTAACAGCTTTGCTATTCCCCTGTTGAAAAAAAGAAACACAGCAGTGTTCTGCTTCTTGGTCAGAGAATCCTCAGGACCAAACTGGAGCCAAGAAAGACATAAAGCAGGGCGGGGGGAGGGCGTGGAAAAAGTCACAGAACACGATTAGGTCAAGGACATAAAGCAGAGTGATAATAGGAGATGCAATGGGCAGAAATTACAGCATCATCAACTGTGCATAGTTTGTGCTTGGGGCCAGAAGGATACAAAATTGAAGTCCTTGGCTTCTTGTGGGTGTGATCCGTCTGTAGTATATATTATGGCAGCAGGACAACAGGCATTTTTTCTTTCCAAGAGCCACCAGAGATAGGCAGAACTATTTTAATAGTTGAAACATTGGAGGTGTGGCATGTCTAGTGTATTACTCATTGAATGCGTAGTGACGTGTCAGCATTGGGTATAAGTCAAAGCTAAGAGTCAAACACATGAGTTTCTGGCTCTTCTGTTGAAGCAGAGCCATAGACATTTATCATGCGGGGACTGTGTGTGATGTATTCTGTTACTTCTTTTAAAAAGGGAATTTCCTGTTCAGAAAATGGACAGCTTTCAAGACTAAAGGCCTCTTCATAACCACAAAATAGGCATAGCATAGTGGTGAAGTCAACTGTAATGGACTTCAGGACAGGCTCAAAAGTTTCTCCTACGCTATACTGCCAATGTGCTTCAAACACTATCTGGAGAATCCTCCCTCTTGGAGGGAGTACAGTGCACACCAATGTAAAGAGCACTGTGAAACAAAGAGGATATTAGTCTTTGCATTAATTCAATCCACGGCCATTTCAGATCAGCCAGTTCAGCTTCAGGACTCCTGATAGACATTTATCCACAGCACAATAACTCAGAGCAAATCAGCACAACTTTCACTCCGCTTAGGCTTTGTCTACACTAGGCAAAGTAAGTCAACTGCAGATACAATTCTAGCTCTCGCAATTTCGTAGCTAGAATCAATGTATCCGCTCTCAGTTTACCTGGCCGTCCCTACTGAAGAAGGTCAACGGGAGAGTTTCTCACATCTCGTGAGGAGTACAGGAGTCGACTGGGACCCCTTAAAGGCTGAGGTCACACATCCCTACCAGACGTACTAAATCAAACTCCAGAAGATGGACCCTGAGTCGGTCAACTTTCCAGATGAATGTAGACATAGCTTTAGGGTAGACACTTGTCTTTTATTAAAAATGTCACGTTAATTGAGCTTTTGGGGGAGGCGTATCTTGTGCAGTTATTCATTAGCTTGTCTTTCATGACCACCCACTTTGCCGCACTATTTACATATCTTTCGCACACACATCTAAGCCTTAGTGTGGGATTTTCAGTACAGAGCACAAAGCCTAAGTTCTATTGCGTGTGAGCAGGGGTTAAGCTCCTAAGTCTTTTAGGGGCTTTTGAAAATCATCCTCTTAACTTGCATTTGACTGTTTTGCTTTCTAATGTTGGTATTATATAAAAATGGCAAAGAAATGCAACAACTCCGCTGAGTCTCCTTAAGCATTCTCCCCATAGCTTTACAGGAAGTCTAAGTTGGTTTCGTTTAGTTTTTCACTGTTTCTTTAAGATCTCTTCTGGAGCTTGCTCCAAAAAGACATGCCAATAGTACACAAATAAAGGTCCAATTTACAAAAATTGCCCTGACTTGAATTAGAGCTGAGGGTGCTCAGGAGCTCTGCAAACCATACCCTGAGTTTCTAAATGTCAAATGTAAGAAAAATACATGAACATAGGACATCCTACAGATTTTTGAAGAGTGACATCCCACCACTACTGAAGTCAATGAGAGTTTTGCAGTTGACAGCAGCGTGGTCAGGATTTCACACTTGCCCTCTAAAATCTTCCTCCGAAGCCCATTGAAATGTATGGGAGTTGACACGGACTTCATTGGGCTTTGGATCAAGCCCTAACTTGCCTTCTCCCCTGGCAATTGCATTCGCACATTTGGGTCAAAACATAAACCTCTTCTCATTGAGAGAATTGATCACATAGTTCAGATTAAAATGATGGCTGGCAATCTCAGTGTCTTTTGCCTTGAAAAAGCAGAGAGCTCCCTAGGCAATATGGTTAGTCCTTTGTTTATTTTCTGAAAAGAAATAGGAAGAAAAATACATATCCCAAATACTTCACAAGCCCACTTCATTCAATGTTATTGTACTGGAAAATCCTTTTATAAAGTAATATTTCCTTGTCTTTTGATAACATTCTAGCTTTATGGTGCTCAATGTAATTCTTTCCCCCTGCCTTTCATTATGATAGCATGTGCGTGGTAGAGAAGGCCACAGTTAAGGCTGCCAATATAGTATTTGAACAAAACAGGTTTAGAAATGCATTATTCGCTTGGTGAGGCATGAGATGGTTTGCTACATCACTTGTGTCTTCTGAAATAATTACTTTCTAACAATGATGTCCCCATCATGCCTTATTTTACTATTATCACTATATTTACCTGTGTTCTTTTTCTCATTGACTTTATTTTGAACAAATGTTTATTCAAAAATGTTAAGTACCCAGCCATGCTGTAGATTAAGGCCATGTCTACCCCACCCACTTAAGTCGGCACAATTTACATTGCTCAGGTGTGAAAAAAAACACCAAATTGCTATGCCATTCTTTGAGGTGGTCTTATTAAATTGAGAGGAAAGCTCTCGCCTGTCTGCACAGAGCGGCTACATGAGAGATCTTACAGCAGCACAGCTGCATGGGTACAGCTGAGCCACTGTAAACTCACTAATGGAGACAAAGCCTAAGAAAATGTGGGGCTTTTGTTCAAGAAGCCAGTGATTCAGCAAAGGTACTACAGCATATAAGCAGTCCTCATGAAACAGAACCACTCCTGCGTTTAAAGCTACACGTGTTCTTAAGTACCTTGCTGAATGAAACCTTAATCTTGAGGAATTGCACTCATCTGGAATAGATATTAGGGGAAGTAATCATACATTTCTCCTCGCTAAGTCATTACATAGTTGCTTTTGTTAAAAGGCCAAAGGTGAGCTGCTGTCAAATCACTGTGTGCTGTGACTGCAAGAACAAACCGCTATAATAGAAGATTAGATGATTTAAGAGATCATAATCCCATAAGCATTGATACAAAATAGGCCTAAATCAGTGTAGCGTGAGAGGCCTTTTGTTAGGTTCTTAATGCAAAATACTGTATAACAATCCATTTAACCAGCCAGGTA
Organism: Carettochelys insculpta; assembly: GCF_033958435.1. Lineage (NCBI taxonomy): Eukaryota > Metazoa > Chordata > Testudines > Carettochelyidae > Carettochelys > Carettochelys insculpta. The sequence continues at coordinate 91,888,662 of NC_134139.1, read as the reverse complement.
AAGTGAAAGTGAAATCTGAATATTTAAGCCCATGGTGTTAAGCAATACTAAAAAGTGAACCAGCAATTGCTAGGCCTAGTGTGCCCATTTTCCCTGTATGTTGTGCGATAATGGTGTATATAGCATTGTGGTGAAGTGTTGAACATCCTGTAGCCTTCATCAGCGGTTTATCAGAAGGCAAGTTTTCCAGATGGTCTTTAAATGATCACTTATATTGTTTGGGATAGCGAGTGCCTCCATGTGACTGCCTCCCTGCTGTTTCTGTGTGAAGAAAGGTAAAATCTTTAACCTGTGAACAGCTGGTAGAGTTTAGGTAAACACTCACTAGTGTGGTAACTGAGAATAATTACAGGATCAGTAAAACCTGAAAATACATTAGCCTTTCATGCTTTAGGATTTTCATATAGGAGAAAGGTCTGTATGTGAAAGCTGTACTATTGCCATGAAATGTTATTTTTCCTTTTGGTGAAAAAAACTAAATTAAAAATAGAAGAAAAATCATTCTTAAGTCACACATATTCAAGAGCTAGGTTGTCAAATGAGCACATTGGGGGACCATCCATCCCATATGAGGCAGGACAGTCCTGTATTTGGGATGCCAAAAAGGCGTCCCTTTTAAAAATAAGTCAGGAATCTTTGTCCCATGTTTGGGCCCTCAGGGAAGTGGGGGCAGGAGTGGGAAGGCCTGGGTGGCTGCCATGTCCCTGTCACTTCCCTGGGCTCCTGGGGCAGGTGGCAGCTGCTGCTTCCCTGGTCAGGCCTGTGGCTGCCACCTTCTTCCCATCTCCCTGGGACTTGCTGGAGCCATCCCTTCCCCACGTATCTCCCTGTCCTGTATTTGGGACAGAGAGATATGGAGACAGATGGACAAAATACAAATTGAATACTAAAACAAAAAAATAAAGACTCATTTGAGTAATGCCTATTGCCAAACAAACAAACCCCTTTTTCACAACTATAATCTGCTTTAGTCTGAACTGAAGACATAGAATGTGATCTTGCTCCGGCTGAAGTCCACAAGAGCCTTACCAATGAACCCAGAGACCAGGACCAGCCCTGCAAAGAATCTGTGGGCCAAATTAATCTTTAGTGTAAGCTGCTGAGGTTACTGTGTTGCACTAAGCACGGGTGTGGCTCTATATTTGTCGGAATGCCTGCTTGTGTCAAGTCAGTGCAGGGGATGTCAGATTTTTAAAAATAAGATATTACTTTATGAGGTTTGAAGTTGGCCATGAAAAACTGAACTGTATTTAGATATTTTAAAGCAGCAAAAACCACATGCACTTAGCATTTTCAGTTAAAGAAGAACAATAGGAGGTTATTGCTTGTTTATTTTCTCTGGCACTTTGCAATCTTTAAAATAATTTTACCATCTCAAACTATAAATGTTGAGGCCATTTACCCATTACAGGGAGTATACAATGTTTCTGAGGTATGCCATGGGGTCACGCCTACCCAGCAGTGCTTTGGCCGACCAAGTAAGTCCCTTCAGGCACATTTCCCTCAATATCCTGCATTAGAGTTAAAAAAATAACTCACTTGCCTCCAGAATCTTTAAACAATATTGTCTTTCTTCAGGGGTCTAATGTGTTTAGTTCTTACACCTTCCTCAGTATAGTTCCATTTTAAAGTCAGGCATGCTACCAGTCCTTCCTTCCAGAGTTGTGGAGGTTTTAGTATTGCTCTTCCTGGCCCATAATCTTTGCCCCTCAATTTTGGGAATCTTCCCAGGCCCTTAGAAAAACAGTGACACAGGATTTCCTCACAAACACAACTTATGTATATACACAATCAGACTTTTCAGAACCTTAAAAGGGTTACACCACTAAGGTTTCAGTTTAGAAAAAAAGGAGACTGAGGGGGGACATGATAGAGGTATATAAAATTATGACAGGGGTGGAGAGGGTGAATAAGGAGAATTTATTTACTTGTGCCCATAATACAAGAAACTAGAGGACTCCAAATGCAATTCAATGGGTAGCAGGTTTAAAACTAATAAGAGAGAGTTCTTTTTCACTCAATGCAGTTAACCTGGGGTACTTCTTGCCAGAGGAGACTGAAGGCTAGGACTATAACAGAATTTAAGAAAGAGCTAGATAACTTCATGGAGGTTAGGTCCATAAAATGCTATTAGCCAATCCCTGGCCTCTGATTGTCAGAGGCTGGAGATGGATGGCAGGAGAAAAATTGCTTGATCATCTTTGGTCCACCCCCTCTGGGGCACCTGGCACTGGCCACTGTCGGCCGACAAGGCTACTGGGCTGGATAGACCTTTGGTCTGACCCAGTATGGCCATTCTTATGTTCACATGACAGTGATGGGCTAATCCCTAGGCCCCACTCCCTATAAAAGGTTGATTATCCCATCACAGGGTGTTTTTCAATAAACCATTTCAAGGGCCCAGTTCTGCTCCCCCTGAAGTAAACAGATTAAGATCATGCCCAAAATGCCTATATGCATTCTTTAGAGATTTGTGAACTTTTTACACCAGACTGCAAAACATGGAGTTTATAGAGTAAAACCCCTTTTTGTACTATTTAGGCTACGTCTACACGAGCCCCAAACTTCGAAATAGCCACACAAATGGCCATTTCGAGGTTTACTAATGAGGCACTGAAATGCATATTCGGTGCTTCATTAGCATGCGGGCGGTCACGGCACTTCGAAATTGATGCGTCTCGTCCCGACGGGGCTCCTTTTCTAAAGGACCCCGCCTACTTCGAAGTCCCCTTATTCCCATGGGGATATTCCCATGGGGAATAAGGGGACTTCGAAGTAGGCGGGGTCCTTTAGAAAAGGAGCCCCATCGGGACGAGATGCGAGGTGCGTCAATTTCGAAGTGCCGCGGCCGCCCGCATGCTAATGAAGCGCTGAATATGCATTTCAGCACCTCATTAGTAAACTTCGAAATGGCCATTTGCGTGGCCATTTCGAAGTTTGGGGCTCGTGTAGACACGGCCTTTGACTTGTACGTTACTTGGATTAACGCGCGTTGAAATTGTGAGTAGTGGGGAGCTGGAAACCAGGCAGCTCCTTGCTCCCCTCCACTTGCAAGAGCTGGGAAACTGACCCGTGCTGCTGCACGGGTCAGTTTCCTAGCTCCCAGAAGTGGCAGGGAGCCAAGAACCAGGCAGTAGCCTGGCTCCCATCTCCCCTCCAGTCCTGGCTTCCCTCTGCTTGCAGGAGCCAGGAAACTGAGTGCTGCTGGGGAGTAGTGCTGATCAGTTTCCTGGCTCCCTGACTTGCATGCAATTAGACTTACATGTGGTTGCCTGGGAACACAACCTACATGTAAGCTGGGTGTTTGCTGTATATGTCTGAAACCCACTGAGTACTCTGTGAGCATGTTCTTGGCCTGTTGACTTTTGCTAAAATTCAAAACAAAATTATCTGGTAGCCCTGAAAACTAAAAGTCACATTTTCACCATGGTTCATGAAGCTTCCGATAGTAGATGTGATATGTTGTTCTTTGTTCAACTGTTTGAAATTTCTGATGCTAAAAATGTAGCCAACGAAGGATTGACTACACTTGAGCTTTCTTTATGAAAAAATATTCCAGCCACCAAATAAAAACTTTAGCCAATATTATTGTATAAGAGAAAGTTGTACAATGTGAAAGGGAGACAGGCATACCCCATCTCCTGGGCAGCAATTCTTATTTCACAGCATCTCAACCTTCATTAGACATGCTACAAAATGCACTCTTGAAACTCCTTCTGTTTCTAGGACAGTAGCTTACAAGTTGGAAAGCACTTTGTACATCAAAGATACAACTCACCACTTTGTACCAGTTCCTTAACATTTTGTTCAATACCTTTCCTTGTGTCTGTTTTGGATGCTACATTTTAAAGCAGTAGCCCTTGAAAGTGCCTGTGCTAGGACGTGCAAAAAATATATTTTGCCTGTGATAGGCTTTATATTTGCTAATGCCAAAAGCTAATGCCAAATTCTCTAACAGTCCAGTAAACAATACGCAACATAATGCACTTCTTTTTTGGGTCTTGACTTTGACAAGAGGACTTCAACTTTTCAACACTTGAACACTTATCTGTATCTATGGGATGGGATATTTTAAAAAAGGCTCTTTCTACCATTGCAGTCAATGGCAAAATTTCTGACTTCAGTGGGAGCAGAATTATGCCAATGAGGGCTGTTTAAGATGCCACCCCTTGCATTTAAAATATGGAGCAGGATGGGAAACACCATAATAAGGGCTCATTGGTTTGGTTTATCTGAACAGAGCCAAAAATCTGATCGTTAGAAAGCTTCCATCATTAGCTGTCATCAGCTAATTATGCTCCTGTGTTCCCAGCCATTCACACTGTTCATTCATTTGTAATCACTTAGGACCATATTTTAAAAGGTATTTAGGCATCTAGTGGGATTTTGAAAAAAGCACTGGGTATTAGGTATCAAGATACTTATGAAAATTTCACTAAGTCTTCTCAGGGCTGGATAGAGTGCGATATTAAAATCTTCTGAGCCTGATAAGTTTTCCGGTTTTTGTTCACCAGTCTTGTATTGCCTTTGTATTTTTATTTGCATTATGCTTGTGATTTCTTCCGCAACAGGAAGAACTGACAATCTCCTCCAAATCTCTTTGAAATTTGGCAGCTCCTCTTTGTAGAGGTTTAGCTAGGAGACAGCACTTCTGAAGTTCTCTGTGGACAGATAATTCTTTGTACCATTCTATTATGTTCAGAATTATATCCAGATGGCTTTAAAAGTGCTGTTCTATTTTTATTATCCAGATATCTGCCTATTTGCACACTTCGCATGGGAGAGAAAGAAGGCCTAACCATTTAAGCCAATCACAGGACACTAATAGTATAAATTTTCTCTCGTACTATGGGAAATCAGGTGATTATTTTAAAAACACTTTGCTAAATAAATCTCACATATGACCTCTTCATGTTATTTGAGTTGTTACCTTATTTCCACTAAAGTCCACCCCAGGGTTGTACTCATATGTATTTTATTAAATGCCAATGTTGGATTGAAGGAAAAAGGGCAACTAGCTTTCAAATACACACACACACACACACACAAACTCATAGCTGACGAGTTGCATAGAGACAGCAGAGGAAGCCAAGGGTCCAGTGTCTGTCTGTAGTCATGAATCCAGGCCTGTGAGCTAATCATATGACCCCCGCTTGTCTGCATGTGCTCTCTTTTCAGAATCATGTGCAGGAGCAATGAGTACCATCCACCCTGGGGAGAAGGGGAGGGGCCCAGGGCCAGGTCCCTGAGCATCCTCCTTCCTCCCCAGCCAGCTGAGACTAACTCCTGCAGAGTGATGATGGCAAGAAGAACCCCCGCTATAACTTTGCATCCATCTTTTTATATGTTTCAATCCAGTAGCTCTTGTCCTGTCTTGCTGCTCCAGGGAGCTGTATGACCATCACCTAACAGCAGTGGGACTTTGATCTTCTCTTGATGGTGCCTCTCTCTTTCTTGGGTGGGTTCTTTTGCAGGGCTCAGCTCCTATTATTCTCTGGCCATCAAGGTGCTGCTACCCGTCGGTTGTCCAAATAAGCTGGCTTTCTCTGCCTTTCCTTTGTGTGAATAAGGAAAGTATGAATGTGGGTGTGTGTGTAATGGAAAGCTCTCTTCAGAGTCAGTGATTTCTTTTGCAAATGAACAGCCAGGATTTCTTAGACTTATGGTATCTATAAACAATTTCTCTCTAACTTGGAATACTTAATGTAGACCTAGCAGTCTATAGACCTGAGCAGAGGCTTTATCCAACAGAAGTGACTCAGTTCTTGAACGTGAGCATTGATTTTGAAAATATGTACCTCAGAGATCTTATCTTAAGAATTTCTTACTTTTGTGCCAGTTCTTATTAGTTACATAGACAGCGTGCTTGCTCGGGTATACAATATAGGATAAGACATAAGCTGTGCCTCAGGAGCATACAATGTAAGAGCGATAGATATGAAACACAAACCACATTTGATTTGGATAGTGATGCGGCAGTCACTTTTTGCTGGGGGAAGAAATGGGAGTGAAGTGTTTAGTTTTGGTTAGCTGCAGATTTCAATCAGTAAAGATCTTGGGTCTTGCAGAAATAGTATGTCTTAAAAGGAAGGAATGATGGATGGATAGATGCAGTTGTAATAGGAATGGATGAAGAGGATACAAGGGACAGCATGAAAGAAGGAATGGAAAATAGAGCGGGGAAGTGTATGAAGGGGCTAGTAAGGCATGATACATTGGAGGAGTAGGAAATCAGCCAGCCAATGTATACTGGGTGGGGCGGGGGAGCGTAAAACCTGCCCAGAACTTAATTGGTCAGGGAAAAAAGAGATCATCCATGGGCACACTTCTGATTGTAAGTCATGCGAAACTGCTACACATTCATCTAAAACTGCATTTGTGGATCTCTGTGTCCGTAAGTCAGGCATGAGAATAGCTCAGCCACCAGTAAGAATGAAAACTTCTCCTATTTTACAATTTTGGTTAGTTCTTTGCACCAGCTGTCCATTCTATGCTGCATGTCCTACCTAGTGTTCCTCTTGGCTTAGTGATAGATTGTGCTGGGTTTGCTCTAAGACTGAAGTTCAAAAGATTAAAATTTCAAATTTAAAAAGGATCAGTTACATAATACAGTATTAATTATCTTCTCAAATGCTTCTGCAACAGTGCAGATACAGGGCAAGGGTTATACTTTAACAACTGATGCACAGAACTTTTTTTACACTCCTGACAACAAAAGAGCCCAAGCACCACACAGTAAGTCTAAAATATACTATGTACCACATACATCACATAATACACATGGTTAAAGCAACTGCCCTGTTATGGTTCAATTAGATATTAAGAAACCAGACTGAAATCAGAACGTTCACATCATTGCAAACTAATTATATTCTAAAATAATTATAAGGCAAACAGTGCAAGATACATAAGCAAATTAAGAAAATCACAAGGACATTCTCCTTTTGTTGCATCATGTCATGACCAAGCCTCTTTTATCTCAAGTTAAACCTCAGATGAGACAGGTGTGCTTAAAAACATTAAGTGACTGCCCATGGTCAGACAAAAGCTGAGTAAGGCCAGATCTGAGGGCTCCTGACTCCAACACCTATACTCAGCCCACTCAACCACTTCTGAGGGCCAAATTCAACAAAGCACTTCAGTACTTGAGAGGGGATTGCACAGACACTTAAAGTTACTCACACACACCAAATGAAGCACCTTCCAGAATGGGGCCTGGAACATGGGGACTCAACCTGAAAAAATGGCCTGGTGGTAGTATGGGGAAGTACTGCAGCTGACTTTCATATCTCTTCAGTAGGTGAGCAAAGCACCCAACCCCCTGAGCCTACCTGCTGCAAACACAACCTCCCTTTAAAAGCATTAGCTCACGAGCCAGTGAAATCATCCCACACATCAACAGGTTGAGTGAAATCCATGAAACCTCACAGGTTTTGATTGTTGTCACACCCAGCAGGGCCAGACTGCAGGGCTAGGTGTGCTTTGCAGGTACAACACTATTTTAAAAAAAAAAAAAAGCTATCAAGTAACTCAGGGCAGATAATGTTTCACATTTTTAACAAACGGTTCAGAGACTTGTTAACTTGAATACAACACTCTAAATGAACTGCTGCTGCTCTACTTTTTTCTAAAAGAAGGTTTTAATAATGACATTCTTGATGTAGAAGTGGGTCTGTCCTACAAAAGCTAACCACCTAATAAATTATTTTGTTAGTCTTTAAATTGCTACTGGACTGCCTTTTTGTTTTGATAGAATATACACTAACACAGCTATCTCTGTTACTATTTATAATGTAATAATTCATTTTAAAAACCCACGACACTTAAGTGGATTTACTTGCAGTAGAATTATGTAGTGATACAGGATCTCCAAAGTTCTTCACTTCCACTGCAACAGGCTTTTGCCACAGAATGGTAAATTTATGTCAGGGGACTATATTTACAAAAGTTCTTTTCTGTCTTTGCCTATACTGTATTTTAACACATCTATTTGCCAGAAATCAGGATAACATACCCAGCATCTGGAGAGAATCCAGGCAACTATCTGTTGCTCTGGCCCTAATCCATTGAGCTGTAGTCATTAATAAAATATACATTCTTTCAACCATTTTCACCATGTTCTCCTAAGGACTGCCTATGAAAGAAGGCGAGGTCATTTTATAAAGACAAAGAGAGGTTTTGCATGTCATAGGAGACTGTTATCTCAGTACATACTTAGCTGAAAGGATCAATTTCCCCACTGTCTTTCATCAACAAAGATTTCTTCCTGGCTCAAATAATCACAAAAATATTCAGAAGACTTGTTCCAGATTTTTAACCCCCTTGGAAACCAAATTCCAAGGAAACAAAAGATTTAGAAATTAGGTAAAATAATGAAGGTCATTGAGCCAAGGATGCTTTTACTCAAGCCAGAGATCTGGAAGCCAGGGAAGCAGGGGAGGGAGAAAACACCTTCAACAGATTTCACAATTAATTCGTCCCTAATTACTTTCAGAAGCCTTTACGAAGGGATAGCCTGAACTCAATCCACACATGGATCAAAAAAGCTACTTTTCCATGAGGTCACTAAGAAAACCAAACTACTCCATGTAAATATTCACAAACTGTACTCACCCACCAGACACCTTTACCCCTCCCACAGCACACAGAGCTACGTAGTACACAACATAGCACTCACACACACAAGCTCAGGCACACATTACAACATTGCACACACAGAAAAGGAGGACGAGTAAAAAGATCCATGAATAAACTAATCCAAAGCAAATAGACAGAAAAAAAGCACATAGCAATTTATCTTGAGACCCACCACATTTACAAAGGGTACATGCTACAGCTTGGCCCAAGAGCTTGGGAGAACAGCTCTCCCCGTAACAATGGATAGAAAGGAAGAGCTGAGCTGACATGGTAGTTTAGTGGATTAAACTAGCATTAATCCATTAGACCCTGATGCCACAGGTCAGGTCAGCTCTGTTTCTAGTCAAGTCAAATCATGTCCATGTGACTTTTATTTCTGGGAAGGAAGAAATACTTGCATTTAGATAGGGTTCATTGTTGTTTTTGTTTTTTAAATGGCAGAAATAACCACTACAAGCCCTGGATGGTTTGCTGACTGTGTTTAGCCACACAAATACCAGGCTGTGGGGTGGAGGTGATTGTTTTATATAATACATGTTTATTCTCAGAAGTTTACTTCCTACGTATTGAGCATCACAAGTAGTAGTGAAGGCTTAAACATTTGGGAGGTGAATTTCAGCAGATTTAAAACACACCCAAATTCTAGCACTGACCCAAATTTCATAGCGTGGACATCCCCACTGGTTTTAAACAGATGTGGAAATCACAAAAGAACAGACTCCCCTGGTTATTTGGTGTGTCTATTCTTGTCCCCAGCTAAAACTATCTTTAGAGATACATTTTAACAAGCTATGCCTATATTCTGTGGTTCACTTCTCTGCTGGGAAGGCTCTTGTGGAAATTGAAAAATTTCACCTGGTTCCAGTGGATACCCGAGTTTAAAACCTGGCAGAGTTTCTACTGGTCAGTTGCTCACAGTTCAGTTAAAGCCAACAAAGAACAGCAGAAACTGATAGAGAGCAATGGAATTTCCACCAGCATGCCAATGAGGATTCTCCTAATGCCAATTATGATAGAGATTTTTTTGATTCTCCAGTGAATATTTGCTTAAGAGTTACAGGCCACTGGGGTGAAAGGCCTCTTACCCTGCTGTCAATTCTCTCACCCCTCCTATCTTTAGTCTTTATACTTTTTCATTAGTAATAACACCCCCAATGCATTTTAACTTAATGTCTTTCTCCCATTTCAATAATTAGTATTGACATTTTTATTTTTCTAAAGAGGTTTTGGATATAACCAGCACAAAACCACCATTAATGCAGAGCTGCAGACAGATTAAAGTAATTTCAGTTTTCAGCACCAATTAATATGCCTTGAGAGAATTTTCACTGGCAATTATAAACAGGCACAAGCTACTGCCATATAATTATGTGATTGCATTTTTGAAATTTTACATTTCTATCCAGTAAGCTTAAGTTTTCTTAACATTCTTCTTAACATGAAGCAATGCATCCTGCTTTCCCTCCAGTGCTATAAAATTCCTTGGGTACTTGGGAGAACCTAGGAGCAGGAGTTACCTGTCGTCACTCTGGGATGTTGAAAGGTAGTTACATTAATATAGTCATTGAGTAACACCATCCATTTGGAAGACAAGCCATACTGGGTCTTTCGGAGAGACTGGAAAGATGACAGGCAGGGCAAGAGGGAAAGTTTCAACACATTACTTTACTAAACTTTGATTTTTTTCACTTTCCCCCCTTGTTCAAGTTGAGGCTTTGCATCCAAGGGGCACTGCTCCCCACTCCCCAGAAAGGTTTAGCATTCTTCTGAAACAGCTGGAGTTTCCCAGAGTGGCTTGCCTCAGCTGAGCTTTTGTGCCTGGCTGCAGGAATTCTCCATGAGCTCACCACGGAGGACATGCATCCCTAATGAGGTTTAGGCTTGGGTTTTACCTGACAGCTGTTGCTATGAGAGGATCTGTATTACTTTGCATGGGAAATAAAGGGCTGGAGTGTTTACTCAGGGCAGAGAACTCATCTGTTTGAGCTTGGATGGGGGAAACTGTATAAGGCCAATCCCCGCTCCCTTACAAATGTTTTACATAAGTTGGAAATAAATCAATTGACCCACATATGGGAGTCAACTGTTATTTAGAAGGGCTGGTTTTAAAGTTGGGTAATACAGCAAAACAGTTAAGAAAACAAAAGTAATTTGCTGTAGTGACAGATAATAAAAATAAAAACCAGGACTAAACAAATAACCAAACAAACGAGCACCTGCTTGAGCTTGAGGGTGAAAAGTAAATTATCTACAATGAGATATTACTGATCCTCTTAATTAGATGGAAATTGGTTAGGTGTTGTAACAATTACCTGAGAATGATTAAGTAGGTGAGGTTAAACCATGTTGTCTGGTCAACACGCAGGGCCACTGGTTTTTTGTGGAAGTGTAGAAGAGGACATAAAAAAGGAGCATCTAGTTCATTCCTGTTTATCTGCCTCAGCTGACTATGTAGCCATCACTGAATCAAGTCCATAATGCTTACATAAGCAATGAAACACACGGCTATACAGAGATTAAGTTTAGAGCTGGGTGAGAACATTTTGTTGGGATGTTTTGACATTAGAAAAATGCAGTTTTTGCCCATTTTTGTGAAATGTTTCAACATTGAGGATTAAAAACTGAAAGAAACTATTTTATTTCAGGTGGGTTCAACAAGCTGCAGCAGAATATTTCAGATTGTTGAACTGACACTAAGTATTTCATTCAGGTCAGTTCCACATTAAACTGCTTTTTCCTGTTGTGGTGCAAAGGGAGCTGGCATTCAAACCCCCCATTCTGTCCTATGGGGGCCCTTCAGCACAATTTCTCCTGTGAAGCACTGCAGTGTTTCTTCTGACTGACCAGCATGGTGCATCATGATTGTAAGATGCTTGATGGGAGATGGCCCCTGGCCCAGAGAGCATGAGTCATGGGACTGACAGGAGCATCAAGCTTCCAAACCACAATTCTCGTGAAGCAACATGCCACCATAAAGAAATGTGATGTAATGTGGGCTCAAAACAAAGGCTTTTGCATCAGTTCAGTAAACTGACATAAAACACTTAGATTGTTGAATATCACAATGTTTGAGCTGGGTATGAAATGAAAAGTTTAACTGATTGCTAAATCAAAAATTTTTGGAATGTTTCATTCATGAAAAAACGACAATACTTCAATTTTCCTTGTAACTAGAGACTAAAAGAAATATGAAAATATCCAAATCTCCCATGAGAAGGAACCTCTGCATTTTTTCTCCCCTCAGTATTACTTAAAATAAACAGGAGCATGATCTAGGATTTACTTACATAGCTATGATGCAGCTAAATTATTAGTAGTACTGTTATTGTAGGACGCCACATGTCAGTTTGTTTACATGCAATGGGTCTGAAAAAGGAATCCTCTGCAGAGAGATTTCAATGAGAGTGCTTGGTATCCTGAGGCAAGCGAAGAGAGTCTACAGTGGATGAGGCAAATCCAGCAATAATGGACATTATTGCCATCAGTTTGTCCAGTCCTGCTTGACATCTACAAGAGGAATTTTTTATGAGTCTGTAAATAGATACATCTGGAGCAGGAGAGATATTGATTAGCCTGCTAAGTCCTCTATCATTTTTAAATGTGGCGAAAATACTGGCCTATTATAAAGCTCCCATTGACTTCAGTGTGGCTAGGATCTCGCCCCAGGTGTTCAACTTTAGGTTGCACTATTCTATGTGACTTTTTAGTCACAATTTATTGAAGGGTTTGTGAATTAGAACATTATACAATTAATGATGTGAGCATCTGCCGTGGAAATTTAGAGATGAAAATACCCAAAACTACAGCTGAGGGAGAAATGCAGCTCATGGCATTCTTAAATGCAGTCCATTAACAGCCATCTCCCTATAGCTTTAGGGTTAGGAGCAAGCTAAAAAACTGCCAGCAAGCAATTTTATTAACCTAACCAGAAACATGCAAATACAGCACACATGAGGACAAGGGTATTTATTCCTGACAAAAATATTGATGGAATTTTCATGCAAGCTAGTGCAGGCCTCTGCTTCCTGGGAAATTGCAATGCCACAAGTTTTGGACAATGAGACATCTTAGAAACTTACTTTATATATAAATTTGCTGGAGTGTCATATTTATAGAATCATTTCAAAGTTTGCCAAGGCACAACTTACATTTTATACCACTTGGTGTTAAAGCCCGATTCTGCCATCTTTATTTATGCCGCCTAATGTGCTTTTTTGCGTCTCCTACCTCATATGTGACAAATTCATTCTTTGATGTACAGCATAATGCTTTAATTGTTAAGGGAAGCAGTAGGACTGGCCATGCACTGCTTAAAAGAACAGCAAGCTTTTCATTCACTGGTGACTATATTTTTAGAAGTGGCATTTATTTCAGTTAATGTTCTGGAAGTGAGTTGGTTTTTCTTTCCATGTGGCCAGCAGCAGCTTCCTGTATTTTCAATAGGCAACTACAACTTGCTTGGGAGCAATCATAACTCTATGCAACAGTTCAGTTCCACAAGGAAAGGGTTGCCCAGGCCCAACACATTTGTTTCCCTCTTTGGAAATAACAAAAATGTGAAGGCTTTAGCTAGAAAGGGCTAAGCAAAACAGCTCACTGTGGTCCTGATTCAGGAAAAAATGTTAAGCATGTGCTTAAGTTCCACTGACTTCATTGACTATAAAAATAAATGTTTTCTTTAGCAGGAACTACATGAAATAAACACCTAGGACTGATCTGAGCTGTCAGCTGAGAGTTTAGCAGGCGTTCCATGCCAACAAAGCTTTTTCTAGGAAACCAAGATCTTCAGCTATTACAGAGCAGAATTCAAAAAAATGCTATTGCTCCCATTATATCATGATACCATGCACAGAAACAGTTAGAGAAAAACAAACAAATGGATGTTGCCAACTGTTGGGAAGTAGCCAAACCAATCTCAACATTTGCCAATCCCACCCACGGATCAAATAAATTCCATCCATCCTGACTTACCTGCCCAAACCAGGGAATGTTAAATTATAGAAATATTCTAAATCGAGATATGGCTTGTTAGGAACTGTGAAAGAAAAGCTATTGATTCAGGGACTTCCCTGGAGGGTCTCCTGCCGCCAGCCTCAGACCTTAAAGCCTGGGGAGTAACTGCTAATTAAGAAAACTCATAATTCCTTGCCTGATCCAGTGATGGGTAGAGCACCTGCCAGATGAAATCAACTGCAGTTCAGAAGACTCAGCACCTGGTACAACTGGGCTCCTTGATATTAAATTAAGACAAATATGTTGATCATTTAAATAATCCTGAGGATTTCTGATAGACATTTAAAATAATTCTAGATCTTCCCTACCCAATTCCTTGTTTGCTTACAGATTCACCTGCTGCAGATACAAGGGATGCACACTGCACCGGCAGTGCTGGAATAATTTGGTTAGGAAGCATGCTGAGAGCCACTGAATCATGCTAAACCCAGTATATAATCTAACTCTCTTCAAGCTAGGGGGTGCCACTTCTTCCAGCTACTTCCCCTAGTCCCCACACCTATGCATTGAGCCCATCTGCATCGAGAGGTACAGTTGTCTCAAAAGTGATACACATTGGAGGAGAGCAGTTTTAACCCCTATCTCATGGCCAACAAGAACCCCGCCATCTGACTCTTCCCCCACAGATCAAGGTTATTGTTATTGACTCTCTAGGTTTCCCTACCACTGTTATTACCATGGCATTTGCAGGCTGTGTTGCTGGCCCCCCACATGGGATGAAGGGTGTGGACAGCCACACAGACTTCCCACAGCTAGGCGCCTATTACTTAGGTTCCACAAGGACAAAATCCATGCTTATACCACATCATCTTATTGCCACTCAAATGAGAAAAAATCCTTTCAGTTTTGCAAAGGAAAACTTGTCTTTCCTTTATCAAACACACCACCCTTCCTGACTCACTGTGGGAGGGGAATCAAGCGCTAAGTTTGTATTTATTGTAGGAACATGGAAATTGAAAAAAAAAATCATAACTAAAATTCTTAATCGGTCTTAATTCTACCCAAACCTCTAATTGTTACCAGGAATGAATGTCAAAAGGGGAATATACCCAAAAATAGCAGTGGATGCACATACACAAAAAAAAACCTGTTTGAAATCATTCCTATTCTAACTCCACATGGCTATGTAGTAACAAGATTTTGACAGTAGGAAGGTGCACATGTTTTAACCCCTCAAACTGAATGTAGTTATCTTACCTGGGTTCTGATCTCAGTTACACCCAGTTAAATCTAGAAAAAGATCCTTGAGCTGCAGGGGAGTTACTCTGGATATTTACTACAAGGAGATCCGAATCTGGCCCATTGTGTCTTCTGTGTTGGGATGAGATATATAACAAGAGGCAAGAAATTCAGAATTCAAGGAATACAGCCAGGTTTCTAGTGTAAGGCTGCATCTTTCTGTGCGGAGAAAATGGAGTGAGTGTACATCACTGGTAGAGCTGGTGGGAGGATGGCAATCCCGTATTACATTATCTGAGGTTTTCATTCAGCACTGGAACAAAAACAAACTTTGGAACATTTCACTAAAAGAAATCATGTCAGAATGGGTGTTTTCAAAGCCAAAAGGTCAGGATTTTGATTTAGACTCTATCAGAAGTGACCCAAGAGCCCTGACTTCAAAAACCTCCCCAATAAGAAACTTCCCCAAAATTGAGACACCTCCATGAAACATTTTGCCTTTGACAAAGCAGCATAGTTTCATGTAGCTAAAAATGTTGCCACCAGTTCTAATCATTGGTTCTTGGTTCACTATCCTGGACTTTGAGTGAAAACAGTCTTGAATAATAAAATAATGCCTCTATCAGTAGATCTCAAAGCACTTTACAATCTTTAATGTAGTTATCTTCACAACACCCTTACAAGAAAGTAAAGAATTAGCACTGCTTTTAGAGACTGTCTTGCAGTGACTTGGATCCCAAAGGATCAGTTTCCCCTGTAATCCAACAGATTACAGATGACTGTGCCAGCAAATTGGGTTTGCAGGGCTCAGGCTAAAGGGATGCTTAGCTGCACCGGTGACACTTGGTCTCAGGCTGCAGACCAAGCTTTGGAACTATCCCACCTTGCTGCTGGAGGACTGTCCTACACAAGTGGACCTCACAAATTTTCTGAAGCCAAAATGAAATAAATGCAAAAAACCCACAAGACAATTGGATTTTAGAATTTTTTTCCTGCAGTGATAATTTACCTACATCAACAGCAATGCCTAAAGAAATGCATTTGTTTACACCAGGGGTGGCCAATCAGTTAGGGACTAAGAGCCACAGATAAAAATAAACATACAGTACACGGATCTTTGCATTCTATCTATCTAGATGGATCCAGCCCTGGATCCATCTGTCCATCTATCTTTCCGAATCGATCCATCTACATATTGAGAGAGAGAGATTTTTAAAAAATATAGTATGTGGCTCAATGCCCTCCCTGTCCCCAGAGCCAGGCACACCCAGCCCACCCTGGCTCTAACTCGATGCTGGCGACTCACTGGAGCCACTGCTGCCACGTGCTTCTCCCGCCAAGCAGTGGGGCAAGTGCACAGAGTGGCAGATTCCACCCTGGTAGACAGCTCTGAGGAGCAGCCACATTTAGTGGCTCGAGAGCCACGGGTTGGCCACTCCTGGTTTACACCATATACATTAAGATGATGGCACTCAAAAAAAAAAAAAAAGAAAAATAATAATGAGAGTCTGCTTTCCTGAATCGCTGCTAGGCACTCAAGCCACCCTGGGAAATCAATGGAAGTATACAGGACCTCTAAAAAGCAGGTCCACTCTGCCAAGGGCCTACCGAGCTACAGGATCAACTTTCCTCTTGGCAAATGTGCTTCTCCCCAAGGCAATTAACTCTCTTCTCATTCAGCTGCCACATAGATAATTATTGAAATACAACACAGCAGAAGAGACTCTCTCTTTTGCAACAGTTTTACTAAATTACCACAAGGTGGATTTCTCAGCTACAGGACAGAAAGGATCCTGCTCAGCACTTCCTTTCCCTCTTTTGCCTTTTGAAATCCCAGTACCTTTGGAAGGTCTTTTTTTTTTTTAAAGGAAACAAAAAAACAAAACAAAACACTGTGGGTGCATGAAGACACATTTATGTAATGGGAACATTTGCTCCAACAGCTGTCACATCCCTACATTTTGCCAAGAAGCTCTCTGCTTTTGGTGGGGACACTTGCTACTTTGGGAAAGCTGTCCACAAAATGGGCATTGTTTTGAAAAGTTCTTATTTATGCTGTTCACATGGAGCTGGCAACAACACTCACTGTTCATAAGGAAACATCTGTCTGCAGAGTTTCACTGGGGCAAGCAGTTTACTGTGCGGCTTAATGGTTCTGGAGGCAGAGAGGCTCCTTTACAGCAGTTCTATACACCAGCACATTTTACAAACCAACATAAAGTCATGCAGAAAATCCAGGTCACTGATAAAAAGCCAATGTGCTGATGTACAGGAAGACAAGAGGGAATATTAAGTTCAGTAACTGCTGAACTAAAGTGCTTTGTATGTGTATGGCACTTTCACCCAAGGTTTTCCACTGTGTTACCAAACCACCCAGGCTTCAGAAGCTGAAATTATGGATGTACATGACAAGTTTTAAAAACCAAGACTAGCCCTAATCATTGGTTCTATGCTTCACATTAACTGAAACACTTCACAGATCTAAGCTTGGCTCACAATGAAGATTGTAAGAAATACTATGAGACCATTTGCACATAATTTATATGATGTTTACATTTTGCTTCTGTAAGGGACTGTTCAATGGAAGTTTGCTTGTTGACAATAATATCCCAGTCATGCTGAATTAGGACAGTTAAATCTGTGTTCCCAAGTCAAGAAAAGCCTATGCCAGACACTCTGAAAGCAGTCCATACACAAATTTTAAGGACAGCTGTTTCTAGGGCTTGCAGGCAAGTAGCTACAAAATTCACTCAAAGTGATGAAAATAAAATCAAATGTTTCAGTGCCTCCTCCACACGCACAGGAGAGTTATTATCCAACTAGTTAGCTGTTAATGGATATCCAGACATTGAAATTAGATTTAACTCATTGACAGAAATACGCACACCCCTTCCCCATTTGATAGGCACACTCCCAGGCTATGGTTACACTAGTGAGTTTCGCCAACAAAATCAGGATTTTGTCGACAAAACTGGTGGAACGTCCACACACAAAATGTATTTTGTCGACAGTTTATTCTGCCTCTCAGCCACGAGGCACAATGCTGTTATTGACAGATTCTGTTGACAAAAAAGCTTTGTGGACCCTCGGGCGGGGGGGGGCGCGGGGAGGGAGGTGTCTTCTCTCAACAGACGGGACATCCAGAACAATGGGCAGACCTGTCTGCAGTGCTTCTGGGTGTTTGTTTTTTCAAGACAGCAGCCAGGCTGTCTGGCCACTCTGGCGACAGAGCTGAGCACTCTTCCAATTTGCTTCTGTGTGTGGCCACACTCTGGCTGCGTCTGCATGGACTGGCTTTCCCGCAGATCCATGCTAATGAACAGCCTGGAAATTGCAAATGGCCTCTCATTAGCATGGTCCCGCGGCTCATTAGCCCAGCCATGCGAGAGCTTGCTCTCTGCAGAGGGGGGTGCTGGCAGTAAAGAGTCCAAGTGGGCGTGCCCCTGCCAGCAAAGTGCCCCTCTGTCACCAGCCCTTATGCCTGAATTTTTTGTTGATTGTTTCTCTCGCCCAAGAAGAGGATAGTGCATAAATCTTCATCCCATCACAGCTTGAATGCTGGGAAAAGGGCATAAAAATCCTTGTCAAGGAAAAATTACCATCACTGAGGCAATATCTACACTAGAACATAAAGTCGATTTTAAGGCATTTAGCTCGATTTTACAATGTGACTGTCTTCACTGCAAACACCATAAGGTCAATTTTAATGGGCGCTAGGCTCGACTTCCTTGCCTCGACCCTCCAACGCAGTAACACCAAGTTTGAATTTAAAAGGTTGAATTAATGCTAGTGTGGAAACACCATTACTTTAAACTGATTTTAATTGGCTTCCAGGGGTATCCCACAGTGCCCAGAATGCATCCACTCTGGTCGCTTTCACCTCCCTTGCTCTCCAGGCTCGCAGGAAGTAGGAAACAGGAAGCTCAACAATTTGAGTTCATTTTTTTTCTGATCAGCATAACAATCAAACGTGGTCATGAAAGAGAGCCCCAACATGGAGCCATCAGGTGAGCCAGGATCTCATTTTGGCTGGCAGGCTAGCTCCCACTCCACGGCAGCTTGGCTGTGGGGACCAGGCAGCAGCATGTCTTGTCCCGTTCAGGGTGAAGGCTTCTTCTCTGCACATGATGTAGCAAGAGAGGCTGAGAAACTTCTTTTCTGTGCTCCACATTTGTACGGGGCAGGCCTCCCCAACTCCGGCACCATGCGGTCAGCAGTCTAGCCCCCACCAGACCACATGGCTAGCCCTCCTCCCCCCTGCCAGGCACCATGCAGCTGCCAGGCCAACCCCCACTGCACCACATCACATGGCAGCTAAGCTGTGGGGCTTGTGCTTGCAGACAGATGTCCTGGCTTGTGCAGGGTGAAGACTTCGCGCTTTTGCTGGGGCTCACCCATTGCTGGGAAGATGGCCTCCCTAGCAGCAAATGTTTTCATGGGCTGGCTGGTCCCTGAGAGGCAACATGTGCTGGGCTGCTGGACCCCGGCAGCAAATATTTTCAGGAGCTGGCCTCTGAGAGGCAACATGTGTCGGGAGGACCACACTGCCACCCCATGTAGCAGCAAATATTTTCAGGGCTGGCCCCACCGCCTATGCACACAACTGATTGAAAAATTTCAACAGGTTCCTTGCCTCCTGGTCCCTCAGAGGCAACACTTGCCAAAGGGCTGGAGCCCCGCAGCAAATGCTGTCGAGGGCTGGCCCCCTCAGAGGGCAGCAGATATTTTTGCCCCAGCAACTGATATTAACACTCAGTGGTGGCAGTCAAAAAAAGCTAACAAAATGTTGGGACTCATTAAGGAAGAATTAGATAATAAAACAGAAAGTGTCATATTACCATTATATAACTCCATGGTATGTTTGCATCTGGAATACTGTGTACAGATGTGGTCTCCCCATCTCAAAAAAGATATATTGGAGTTGCAAAAGGTTCAGAAAAGGGCAACAAAACTGATTAAGGGTATGGATTGTGGGCCATATGAGGAAAGTTTAATAAGACTGGGACTCTTTAGCTTGGAAAAAAGATGATTAAGGCAGGGGGATATAAAATTATGACTGATGTGGAGAAAAATAAGGAATTATTTACTCCTTCACACAACACACCAAATGTGGTCACCAAATGAAATTAATAGGCAGCAGGTTAAAAAAACCAAATAGGAAATATTTTTCCACACACTACACAGTTAACCTGTGGAACTCCTTGCCGGAGAACGTTGTGAAAAATCAAGACTATAGTACAGTTTAAAAGAGAGCTAGATAATTCATGGGGGGAGGTCTATTGATGGCTATTACCCATCATGCACATGGACGGCGTCCCTAGCCTCTGTTTGCAAAAGGCCGGAAATGGGCGACAGGGAATTGATCACTTGATTACCTGTTCTGCTCATTCCCTCTGGGGCACTTGGCATTGGCTACAGCAGAAGACAGGATATTGGGCATGATGGACATATGGGCTGACCCAGTGTGGCTGTTCTTATGTTCTTAAGATGCTCCAGTACTCTCCCTTCCCAAAGCCACAGTCTCAGCAGTGACCTCTTTGGGGTGTTTTCCCTGGGGGGGAAAAAGTAGCTGAGTGACCTGTTGACATGGCACAGTCAGCTGGGTGTTCCCTTCTTTTTAAAAGGTCACTGGTTCCCTCCCGCCCCCTCAGATTCCCTCCTTTCCTTCCTTCCTGCTTTGCTTGAGAATTATACAAATTCTTCCCCAAGTCTCATGGGTATCATGGGTACATGGTACAGTCAGCTGGGTGCTCCCACTGCTCATTCGGGTGCTTCACCTTCGGAAGCCCACCACTATTCCTTCTTCCCTTGAGAATAGGAAGTCTTTTCTTAGTTGCATGGAGCCAGTTTGTTCTAGTTGGGCCTCATGGGTTTCAGCTTCTGAAGCCCACCTGTTTGGTGTTTTTTTGCAGGAGAGTGGGGCAGAATTTGTTGAGCGATCTGTTGACAGGGTAATTATTTAAAGTCACTGTTCTTTAGGAGAGGGACAGAAAGAAGCACAGTTCCAGCAGTGGACTCTTAGAAATGGCTTGGGAGTGGGCTTGGGTCCATAATGCAGATGACAATTTCATCAGGCAGACTTCAGAAAAATAGCAGTTTATTTTCAGTGGGAGGGGAATGAGGGTGATGCATACTGGGAAGATGACATCACACACCCACAGCCACTTGTGGGGCATTTTTCCCCCATAATGCACTAGCAAGAAAACCCAGAATTCCATGGGGCTGAGGGAACTGCGGGATAGCTTCCCACAATGCACTGTGGCAAGTCAAACTTTGGTGGTTTAGTGGGGACACAGTTGGCTTTGTGAGCAGGTGCAGAAACTCTACTAGTTTGACAAAGCTGACGAATAAATTTGACTTTGTCATAGTGTAGACATCATCTGTGCTACTTAGAATTTGGAGACAGCAATATTTCTGGTCATTGTGATCCGCAAGCTGCTTCGCTCATTCTAGCCCCAAAGAACACATAGAGCTAGTATATTATAGCAGCTACTGTCACCTTTTGGAACTTAAGACTGGATCTCATTTGCCTGTGTATGTTTAACCTTGTAACTCACTCTTGTTTCTTTCTTGGCTAATAAATCTTTTCTAAGTATTACAGGATTAGCTGCAGGTGTGGTGATTGATATATGAAGTCCATTTGACATGGGGTCCTTTGGGGCTGAGTATAGCTGAATATTATTGTGATTTGTGGTGCGTAAGGGCCTACCTATCATAAATGCCAGTTTGCCTGGGTGGCAAGATGGATCACAGGACCCAAGAGGACTGTCTGTGATTGCAAGGTGGTGATGCCTGAGAGTTCAGTTATTACCTGGTTGATGCAATGTAGGTATAGAATACACAATGAGTTTTTGATTTAGGCCCTGTTTCTTGATAATCTGCCCTAAGACTGACACACACCATCAAGAGCCACTCTACGTAGCCTGAGAGCATCAAACAACTACAGCCCATGCTTGATGGGAACCACTTCCTGAAAGATCTCTCTCCAAAACCTCTTTTGGACTTTAAAACAATACCCCAATCTTGCCAAGCTCAACACAAGAAGCATGCTCCCAACACCCCAGGACACTCCAGCTCCATGCAGTCACAGTCATTGTCATAACAGATGCAGACAGCCATAAGAACAGATGCAACCCCCCAGCCCACGCCCACGCCCACGCCTTTTGAGATCCATAGGTCTGACAAATGCCTATCAGAACCTGTGGACTACCTCATCCCATACACTACATACCCCAATAATCACTATGTGCATGAAAACAGACACTCACTACACTTTCAGATGAACTCACACAGAAAAATAATAAAAGACAAAACACACCCTATGACCACAGGCAAAACAATCACTTCACATCTGACTGCCACTCACCTGCGCCACTCTCAGAAGACAGGTCTGGGGGCTTACATTCATGACCTTGCCCATAAAAATTATGGGCTCGGTAAAGACACTGGATTTCTAACTCAGTGTAACACTCTGTAACCCACTACCCTCTTATAACTAAAGGGAGGCTAACTACCCAGTTGCCTCAGATGGTCTCTTGCAATGTGTTCACTTCTTATCTTTCCCACCTTGTGTTTAGCTGTGACCTTCTGGGTGCCTTTCCCATACCCGAAGAGCTCTATGCAACTCAAAAGCCTGTCTCTAGTCCAGTAATCGATATGACCTAGCCCACCTTGTCTCTCTAGAAAGAGAGTGCACATAAGTAAAATTGTCCTCACAATCTGTGCTCAGAATGTGAATTCACAGCATTATAACTCAAACATTTTAAATGGAACAGATCCAACAGATAAGCACCCCAAATTCATTCAGAAGTCAGTCATGTGCCAAGAACAATGAATAAGAATTTCTACTCACAGAGCATTTCTCAGTCATTAATTCAAAAACCACACGCACATTTTCAAAATGGAAGTCAAACTACCCTGTTGGGGGTCCACCTTTAGCAGACATTCATTCACAAACATTGGCTTGTCGAGTTAGGGTCACCACCTTTCTAGTCACTGCAAACAGGGTCCCAAAGCCACACCCCTGTTCAGTCTCTTCCCCACAATGCCCCACTCTGGCTCCATATCTTCCCCAAGACCCTGTCCCATACTCATGCCTCTCTCCATCTCCTCCCATAACTCATTGGATTATCCCTTCCTCTTTCCCCATCCCAACTGGATTCCCACCTGATAAGGAGCCTGCCAGCAGGTTGGAGGCAGCCCTGGCCGAGCAGGAACAGGCACAGGTTAATGCATCCCCTCTGGCATGTGCTAACCAGACTTTCAGCGTCCAATCAGTACATCTGACCAGACACTGCCAGTTCCCCTTTCTGGTCAAAAATTGGGCACCTGGCAAGCCTAAATGGCACCTGGACATAGAAGCCAAAACCTAGACAGGTGACAACCCCAGGTAGAGCAGGTTAGGCAGAAAAAGAAATGCAGAACCCATTAAATGTAAAAAAATTTTAATATAATTCTGTGTCATTTCTCATATGTGGTAGGTGCTGTACATACAAGCTGTGTCTACACGTGCACGCTACTTCGAAGTAGCGGCACTAACTTTGAAATAGCGCCCGTCGCAGCTACACGCATCGGGCGCTATTTCGAAGTTAACTTTGACGTTAGGCGGCGAGACGCCGAAGTCGCTAACCTCATGAGGGGATCAGAATAGCGCCCTACTTCGACGTTCAACGTCGAAGTAGGGACCGTGTAGACGATCCACGTCCCGCAACATTGAAATTGTGGGGTCCTCCATGGCAGCCATCAGCTGGGGGGTTGAGAGACGCTGTCTCTCCAGCCCGTGCGGGGCTCTATGGTCACGGAGTGCAGCAGCCCTTAGCCCAGGGCTTCTGGCTACTGCTGCTGCAGCGGGGGATTCATGCTGCATGCACGGGGTCTGCAACTCGTTGTCGGCTCTGTGTATCTTGTGCTGTTTAGTGCAAGTGTGTCTGGGAGGGGCCCTTTAAGGGAGCGGCTGGCTGTTGAGTCCGCCTTGTGACCCTGTCTGCAGCTGTGCCTGGCACCCTTATTTCGATGTGTGCTACTGTGGCGTGTAGACGTTCCCTCGCTGCACCTATTTCGATGTGGTGCTGCGCAACGTCGATGTTGAACATCGACGTTGCCAGCCCTGGAGGACGTGTAGACGTTATTCATCGAAATAGCCTATTTCGATGTCGCCACATCGAAATAGGCTACTTCGATGTAGGCTTCACGTGTAGACGTAGCCACAGAGAGCAAAGTAACAGTCCTTGCCCCAGAGATCTAATAGTCTAGGGAGGTCACCAAGACAATGTTTACACAGCGGCATTAGACAGCAGCGGAAGAGGTTTTCCGGAATAGCTGATTCCAAAATAGTGCATCTAGAAACAAAATGCATTTTGAAATAGCGCTCAGCTGTTTTGAAACAGTCTACACACAATAGAGTTTACTTTGAAATAGAGCTATTGGATGCACTAGGGCTTATTGCAAAATAGGCTCTCTTCCCTGTCTACACAGCCCCTATTTCAAAACACATATTTTGAAATACAGTCTTCCTTGTATAATGAAGTTTACCAATTTTTAAATAAGGCATCTGCTATTTTGAAGTTATTTGCAGTTGCATTGTGTAGGCACTCCCATAGTTATTTCAACAGAGCAGCTGCTATTTCAAAATAACTTACGTAGACATACCCCAAGTGTCTAAGTTCTGAAAAATGGTGAGGAGAAACTGAGGAGCTACCTCAAGCTGCACTTCAAAATATGCCATGATCCAGAGAGAAACAGTCATTTGCCAAATGCACCTTGACTTGCTAGGAAGACACCCACCGAGTATAAACCACAAGCTCATGTGTCGGTGCCACTGCTCACAAACAGCACTTCATTCTCTGCTATGTACTATTACCAATTTTTCCATAGAACACACACTGCATTACTTGAGGAATGCTACCATTAATTAATTTCCACAGATTAAAATCAACATTCCTCCTCCTAGTACCCAACTGTTTGATTGGTGAAGTAAGCCAAATTGGGAAGCCTTCACATTATACACTTAGGCTGTGTCTACACTGCGAGATAAATTCGGATTTCAGGCAGTTAGCTCAATATCACCATGTGACTGTCTTCACAGTAAATACCATTAGCTTGATTTTGGGAGCGCTCGTATCAAGATTACAATATGTGTTACCTGACGGGTATAGAGTCAAGCTCAAATTCAAAAGTTCAGTTAGAGGCCAGGGTGGAAGTGCCAGGTCTTAATGGAATTTATTAGCCTCCAGGGGTGTCCTGTATGTAACTCACAATGCCCCTCAGTGCTCTGCTCTGGATGCTGCTCTCCAGCTGTGCCGGAATTAGGTAACAGGAAGACTGAATTTCCAAGAGGGAGCAGCAAGCCTATGGCTGTGGGCTCATGTTTGTATCAGAGCCTGAGAAGCACATCTAACCATTACAGATATCCCCTGCAGGGACTTCATAGTTCTGGCTCACTCATTTTCCCATGCTGTCTGGCACCAGCCACTGCCCCATTGCACCAAGGCTCTTGTGGGGGGGGATCATGCTTGCATAAGAAAGGAAGAAACTTCTCAGTGGTTTACATTTGTGCACAAACCCCTCTTCCCTCCCCCACAAGGGCCACACAGTTGGGGTCTTTCCCATGCTCAGCCACCTCACGTGGGGAGCCCCCAACCCAATAAAAGGATGTGCCTGCCATTTGGTGCTAAGCATGCTGCCAGGCAGCACCACATCTTCACTTGTACGCATTTAGGGCTCCAAGGGTGGGAAAGAATCTCAGGAGATTGCACCCACCAGGGGGCAGTTTCCCCCTGCAGCTAAGATAATCAGGGGCTTGCAGCTGCCCAGAGGATGTGTCCTTGGCAACTAAGATATTTGGGGGCTTGCAGCAGCTCTGGGGAAGTCTCCCACAGCAGCTAATATGGTCAGGGGTGACCACTTTGACTGGCCCCTCACTGGACTGCTCTCCCGCACAGCCCTAGAAAGGGACTAGTGGTGCTTGCTGCTGCTGGGGTGGGGGTGAAATTCTCCAGTGAGCCCCCCCCCACACACACCTCTTGCAACTGTCCCCCCCACCACCAACAATGTTTTCGGTGGCTTTATGATGCTAGGGTAAGTCTCCCCTCACAGAAAACAATGTTGGGTGCTAGCTGCCGCCAGGGGGAATGTTCCCCATGGCTGGTAAGATACTTGGGGGCTTTCTGCTGCCTAGGGAGAAGCTCCGCTGTGAACCCCCACCACGGCCCTAGCAAGTAGCCCCCCCATCAAGAATCCCCATCTTTGCAATGTCTGGGTAGTGAAGAGGGAAGCCAAACATCTTCCTTCCTACACTTTTCTATCCTCTTTCTTCTAACTGTAAGTCTTTTCCTTGTGTTATTTGCAGGGATCAGATGCAACCAAGGGAGTGGGAGGACCAGCTGAGAACATAGCCATTGCACAGAAGCCTTATAGTGCACCCAAAAGGCAAAGACTCTTCCCTTAGCAACTCTTTTTTTGAAAAACTTTCCTATCTTCTTTCTTCAAGCTTTCTAAGGTCCAAGCATTGTTATCAGGGACCTGATGCAATCACAGGAGGGGGAACACTTGGTGGATGACCAGTTGAGAATTCAGCTACAGGAATAAAGATTTCTGTAAATTTTGTCATCTCTGTGGACCTTACTTTTCCTTTCTTCCAACAAGAAAAATGGACATTTGTTTAGCATGGGAGGGGAATGAGGGAAATGCCATGTGGGAAGATGTCAAAGACCAGCAAGCATACCCAGAATGCTATGGGGATGAGGAAACCGTGGGATAGGTTCCCACAATACACGACAGCAACAGTCGATGTTTGCCAGTTGAGCGTGGCAGCAATAAGTTGACTTTGTGAGGAGCACATGGGGAGGTGAGGATGGTCAAATTTGAACTTAAATTCCAGAATTACAAAATCAATCTAAATAAATTCAAATTTATCACAAAGTATAGATGCAGCCTTATAGTGCAGGAAGTCAGGGGAGCTTGTATGTGAGACCTAGTACTGCCACATGACCTTGGGTAACTCACTTCCTCCTCTGTAAAATGGGATAACACTACTGACCTATGTTATGGGGTTCTGTGAAATACAGTTCACTGATGAGCATAAGCTCTTTGCTGTTTCTCAAAGCCATGGGTCTAAAGAGGTGCACGGTACTGTAGCATTATAACTGGAGAGTTACGCTCTGTAACAGAACCTGTCTAATCAGTGGACAGACAAAACATCAGCTGGCCCTAACTTAAGGCCAAAACAGGCTTACAGATACTTACAGCTTTCAAGGAGGGGTGAGAGGATGATGCAAACAAGAAGTCATCTCATCTGGCCCTTGCCCTTTTCAATTATGATTTGAGTAATGACAGTGAGTCAAGGAGAGGAGTGGTTGCTTATGAAAGTAATGTGATAAACAAGTCCAGCTGGAGAGCACTCAGTTGGGGCCCTGATTTTCTGAGGTAGATGATTGCCCCTTTACTATCCTGTGCTGAGTGGTCAGAGTAACTTAGGTTAAAAAGCTACAATAAATACATAAAATAAAGACTTACTCTTCTCTTCCAACGCTGCAGCACTGACTGGGCTATGTAGCCCACCATGAGAGGAACCAGCACAGGAGAGTGGTAAGGAGTGCACAAATGAGCTGAGGAAGCAGTTTGTCAACTTTGTGTTCCTTATGTAGCAACACAGCTAATGGTCTCCTTGATGACCAGGTCCCCAGGGCTGCAGCTGCCAGCAGGGCTGCTGAGGCTCCCCAGCCCTGGGTGGGTTCCCAGGGCTGGAGCAGCCAGTGGGGCTCCATATTCCAGCAGCCAGCTCCCAGCCACTGGGATGGTATCATCCCCCACCACCTAGCTGGGGCTGCCTCCATGCCAGTACAGTGTTCCATCCTGTACCAGCACAAAAAACAGCCCTGATTAGAACCAATGAGATACCTCCACAAAAAATGGCACCAGCACAAGTTTTGGGAGTCCCAAATGAGGGTCCACAAATCACATGCTCCACAGAGCTTGTCTTGGTACTTCCTGCATTACAGCTATGAGTTTATTGGACATAGGGAAAGAGAGGAAAGAGCAGATCAATAACTGCCATTCTTCTCTGTTGTGGGGCATCACAGGCAGTTACATCTATTACTGTATGTAAGGTTGTACTGCAGCCTTGAGAGTTCTTCTGTGTCACTTGAGAATCCAGTTCCATTTCTCTAGACCCTCAAGACATCCCCAGCTTGTAGCCTGGCTCCTAAGGCTGACTGTTAGCTCCAGGGCTTGGTCTCTGGTCTCTTGAAATTTATCTATTTTCCTCTTGTTAAATTCTGGTGGGTTCTTATGGGCAGTCAGGAGGAGGCCTGAAAGAAAGTACTTTTGTAGGCCTGTGCTACATGTAATTTCTTACTTTTTGGAAGGTGTGAAAGGACAACCCCAGGCTGTACACTGTGCCTTTAGGCAGTGAGAGGATATGGCCCTGGAGTGGAATTCAAGAGGACTGGATTCTATTCTGAGCTCTTCCAACAGTCTCCTCTGCTTCCCATCTGTTTAGACTGTCAGTCCTTTGGGACCAGGGCCTATTTTACTATGTACAGTGCTTGTAGAACATATAATCTTGTTTAGAGTCTCTACAATCTACTGTGATGTAATTTATAAACCCTTTAACATGAATTACCCTCATCCCAATGGGATGGCCTTGATATTTGTTACAATAGCAGCTACCTCCCATGGTCAGGGAATCTGTGACCTTGAGTAGATTTTAAGCAGAGCCTATGGAGGCAAGGTATTTTAAAGTTTCTTGAGGGTCCCCCTTCACCTTCTGCACTTGGAGGGTCAGAAGGGGATTGGCCCTGACAAGCAGAAATAGAGGAAAGGTAAGAATGGCAAATTCTCCTCCAACAAAAATCCTCTGCTATTGGCTTAACGACAAGGACATTGATGCACCAGCTTTTGTTTTTCTTTTCTGGGAGTCCAATAATAACTGCAGGATCCCTGCAGTTCAGTCAGACGCAGGACGCATGGTTTGTTTCCTTTGTAAAGACACGGTGTCAAAAACAGTAATGCAGATTTGCATTGCCATTCAAACAGATGATCTGATATCCTTTCTATCTCCCATCCACTATAGCTCAGAGACAGACATGGAACTAGATGGTTGTGCAGTGAGTTGCAGGCACCCAAAACCCAGCCTTTACTGTGACAAGTGTTGACATCACCTTAGTCTCTTCATATTTATTTTTCATTTGGAAAGAGCACAGAGCCATTCAGGTCCGGTGAGCTCTCACAAAGGTGCAAACTATATGCTCAGCCAATTTCACCACTCCCATTCCTCTGAAAGAAATGAAAGTCTCTCCAAAGGGCAGAATACTGGAAGCCTTTGTGTAAATACAGACTTTAAGTCCTACTATACAAGTTTGTCTGGTCACACATAGAAAGGAAGATGTTGCAGGAGGCGGCAAGAAACAGTCATAGCCTGAATCAGGAGATGAGCTGTGAGAACAGATTTCAGAGATAGCATGAAGCTGCATGATTTAGCAAGATCCTGCAAGAGGTGGTGGAGGAAGAAAGACCATATATATATATATTTAAGATGACACTAAGGAAAGCCCAAGTGGCATGCAAGATAGGGAGAGGTCAGAGGCAGATTTGTGAGTCATCTTTACAAAGATGGAAACTAAATCTACAGGAACAGATAGAATGGTTCTTTGTTCTCCCCTCCCCAGCCAACTCACCCCTTTTACTTTCTTCCTGGTTCTCAGTAGGCCCCAAGGTGGACTACTGAAATGGTCTGAGAAGCTATCCTTGAGGTACTGCCAACTCAGTGGGACTAATTTCCTTACCAGTAGTCTGGTGAGATAGCCTCTTCCCATTTTCTTGCTGGATTTCTGTGTAGATTGAGATTTTTGGGTGCACACTCAAACCAGAGACACAAATATCATCCATCGCTGGTTGTGACCATACAAATCCATGCACTGACAAACAGAAAACATTTTCAATAACTCCTGATTCATGATGGTTTAAGTTTTACTAGATTTGAAAAAGCTAACATAATCCCAAGACTTTAAATCCAAACTAGCTCACATCTGCCTTTTACAAGGCAGTAAATGAAGCAGTACTGTGTAAATACTGTATTGAAAACAAACATCTACCTGTAAATATTTGTATCAGAATGAGTATGAAGAGTAGTTCTATTTGTTATTGATCTCAGAATCACAATATATTATAGGAGTGATGATACTCTGACATCAGAATAGATTGCCTGGAGTTAACGCAACTCAACTTTTCCAGCAGTAGATAAACTAATGTTGTTTGAGCTAGATGTTTGTTTTTGTAACCAATACCATTAACGATCTCAGTGCTATTCTGTCGGAGGCAGGTATGGAATTCTACATATAAACACAGAAAATGCTGTATGGGATCAGATCTTCAAGGCACTTATTTCATGATAACTTGCTGTTGCCACTATTGACTACTTTAGAAGAAAATAAGCCCTCCTCACCTCTCCCTCATTTCATGCAATGCCATGTTGTGTTTTGGTGGTGGTAAATTCCTCCTCTGACTTCCACAGACAATCAGCTTCTGATTGAAAATCCCAGATCAAGCATTCTTCACTTGTTCTGTTACCGGTTTCTTTTACTATTTCCTGATGATCTGACCGATGAAGAAACCAAAATCATTGCTATCTATTTTTAAAAGCTTTCACATCCTCTCAAATATTATACTGAGATTATATTTCATCCTGGTCGATTTACATATTTGGCAGTTGAAATCTTTAAAAAAATACAGTTGTTCCAGTTAATCACAGTCTTCCTAATAGAGACATTTACTTATTTGAAACATGGTGTTGGAAAGTGATTTTATGTAATGTATTTAACTTGTGGGGTTTTTACATCTGTTTAACTGAGATACCCTTTGCTAGACACTTTCGTTATTCATACCACACATTTTTTTTAAAAGTGCCTATTAGAGTAGTAACAAAGTGTCAACAAGGAGCCTGTGTTTTACATTGCCATGTGCCATATGATAGAATTGGAATTTGTAAAGAAATAACTGTGATAAGAACTATGAAATACTTCTGCACATTAACTTTTAATTTCTTTGCACAGTAATTTGTTTGTGTTAATAGTTCAAAATTATAGCAGAGTGCAATGAAAGTGCACAGACACCCAATTTATCAGTCTGCCCTACATGATTTGCCGTGTTTTTTATTTGTCCACTTATAAATAAGACTGCCTGTGTCATTCATGATGTGAACACTTTCTGGAGACAAAAGCTTCCCTTGCACAACATTTCACCATCCATGAATAGTTAACTTCTTTTGTAACTAATCACAGTCAGCACCTCACTTCCTGTTCTTCCCTTTTCCCCCCACAGACTCCCCAACAACTTTCCATGAAGAATGAACATGGGGTAAGACTAATAAATCAGGCTTTGCCCAATAAATTTGGCAGCTAGAACTGTGTTATTCATCATGCATTCACACCTGTTACATTAACAATAAGCAGAGGTGCAATGGTCATAAGTGTGCAGGCACATTTGTTTGGTTTTGTAACTTGTGCAGTTCGATATACATTCAAAATGAAATGGTGAATGTCGCCTGATTTACAGGGCCTACTCAGCCCCGGCTGTGATCTTCTGATCTGATGATAACACTCCTATTCTCAGGAGTCCTACAGCTGCTATCATTAAAAACATAATATTTACATTCTGAAAAGCGATGACATGAACCTGCTGAAGAGCAGCCGTTTAAACAGCATCTCGCCTCCTTTTAGAAGGAAGAATTTGCACACCTGTCTTTTTTGGAAGTGTTTCAATTACCTTTGGGGGTGGAAGCACGAACACATTAGACAGACATATCTTGTGTGTGTTCACCAGCTCCACCCTCTTTAATCCTCTCTTGCTCAAGGCAGGCACATAATCACAGACATGTTGGAAGACCTGGGGATATACGGAGTATCTGACGTGCTGACTTATTTCCAATATACTTGCTGCTACTGTCTTAGACTTTAAAGTGCTAGGTATATGACATGATGCAATTTCCCTTCAATGTCTTACTCCCACAAAAATTAATCTCTCACGCAAGAGTGTGGAACACTCCTGGGAGCTGTGGATCTGGCACCGACCAGACCAGCAGTGAGGGTAACAAAATGGTTAAGTCCCACAGATAAAGCATGAGACCTTCGTGCTTTACTAGAGCAGGAACTGTATCTCCATCAGGGATTTTTCAGTGTGCTGTTCTCTGGATGGTTCTACTGCAATATCCTAACATCAGTATGTGCTCCCTTTAGTCCATACTGCACTTTTGCAGTCTTAATTGCTTCATCTTTCCCTATGGTGTGTAAGGAAAACTTACGAGCTGGAAACAGGGGCAACTGGAAAGACTGTCAAGGAGACAATTACACGT
This sequence comes from Carettochelys insculpta, assembly GCF_033958435.1. Lineage (NCBI taxonomy): Eukaryota > Metazoa > Chordata > Testudines > Carettochelyidae > Carettochelys > Carettochelys insculpta. The sequence continues at coordinate 91,856,486 of NC_134139.1, read as the reverse complement.
GTAGGGTACCCGCTGATCTCTTCCATTATACATTAATCTCTCCCTGTGTCTGAGGTCGAGCTGTTCCATGCAAACAGGTATCCACCTGTTACAGAAATCTCATTCTGGAAAGGCATTTTCAGCAACTGCTCTCACATGAATTTCAGTAAAAATGTAGGAAATGCTACTGAAGACCAGACAGAAAAAGCTTTCAGCAACAAGTCACCTTGCCCGCATGTGCCTAGTTGCAGCACTGTTGCATTATTTCTACAGCACTTTGTGAAGATGCTACCTACACAAGGGGATAGCTTCTCTTGTCAGTGTAACAACTCCACTTCTGAGATGTGGCAGCTACATCAACAGGAGATGTCCAGATTTTCCACATGCTAATAGTGACATAAAGCGGTAGCATGTAGCTCAAACCCTAGTCTACGTGGGGCTAAAGAGAACACTATGACAGTGCATCTCATTATTTCTGTAAACATCATCATCAATAACCGTGGGCTCAGCACCCATTGGTGTCTGATGCCTATTACCTTCCATCTTTCCCTATCCAGTGCAGAGTGGCTTAGTTTCTGTAAACTAGCTCCACACCAATCTACTATATCACCTCTCTGTTCTCCGTGGGGTCTGCCTCTCCTATTCAAACCATCCATTATTCTGAATACGAGGGTCGTGATTTTTTGTTTGTTGTTCAATCTGCAAATATGTCCAAATAGTTGTAGCTTCCGTTTTATACCCATCTGCAGCAGGTTCTCTTTCGGCTGTATCTTCCTATACAATTCCTCACTGGTGGCCTTCTGCATCCATCCTATTCTCAGAATCTTTCTATAACAACTCCTTTTGAATGCCAATATTCTTCTTTTTGAATCTTTTGTTATCACCCATGTCTCACATACACACATTTTCAAGATGCCCAGCTTTGTTCTTAAGCTAATTGCTTTGCTTTTCCAGATCTTATTGCCTTCATAAACATGCTTTGTCTTATTTTGCTTAGTAACCTACATTGTTTTCTCTTATGACCACTTAAATCCTACTTTTTATTCTTACAAACAATCACTTTTAATTGCTATCTGGGCTGAGGGGCAAACAGCTGTGCATCACTCTCATTCATTGATAGAGGGGGTGAACAATTAATGAGCTCTCTCTATATAAAAAATTTTAGAGCAAGTAAGGTTGATTTATGTGAGGTTCTGGTCCCAGGGACTATGTGCCTATGTGCTTTTGCACATCCCTGTGACTAAAGCTGTGTCTAAAGTAGACAGACGAACACCAATGCACAATTTTAGCTATGCCAATTGCACAGCTAAAAATCCACTCAGTGATTGACTTTAATGTCTGTCTACACAGAATAATTTCGACTAGACCTTCCTTAATCCTCACTGCTGACAAGGCGTTCCAGGGTCATCTTTGACCCTGGAAGGTGGGTTGATCTTCCGCAGAAGTATAGATGTAGCCTAAGCCTTCCAGAAATAAGCTGATTTCAGTGTCCATATTACTCTGCTGTGGACTGTGATCCCATCTCTGTGCCAGTGCTGGAGGGACCAGAGGAGCTGTCTCAGCAGGGTAGGGTGGCAGGGTGCCCCACAGGCAGGTAGGTGGGCTCAGTGGTATTTTCAGCACGTCAAGTGACAGTCTGAAGGGGAACTTTGTGATCAAACCTGTCACAGGCACCATTCCAAATTTACAGCACAACAGAGATGCCAGTACTTCAGCCTTCTCAGGCATTATCTACAGCAGCCTTCTGAAGTTGGTGCAGCTCAACAATGGGGCAGAAGGAGAAGAGCTCTAGTGTGTGTGGGGGCGGTGGGGGGAGGGCATGGAGCTATAAGTGATCTTCATGTTTTCATATTACAGCCATGGTGGGTGAGGTGACAACTTTTTCATATCAGATTCTGTTGGTGAGAAAGACAAGTTTCAAATGTGCACCAAGCTCTTCTTTATGTGTTTAAACATGTGTCAACTGAGCTGTGTTAACTAACTGGGTTGTAAATGCTGGTGTGGACAGCAGGACACATGCTATGACCTCAGAACAAAGCTTAACAATAACAAATATGGTTTTTCCATAACCATATTGAGAAGCCTCCTGCTTCTCTGCAGCCAGAATAAAGAGCAATAGCCATTAACTGTAGAGCTACAAAAGTTACGTACTCGCTTTCCATCTGAATTTCATTACAATAGTACTGCACCAAGCTGTTAGAAGGAGAACACATCCTAATTCCACCCACTGTCCCCAAAGAAAAGAAAGCAGATCTCAAGATGGGTAAAGAAAACTTAGTTAACAGCATTTTGTCTGCAAGAAACTACTTATTAAGAACTGAAGCTGTGGAATCCTCATTCCATGAGGATTGTCCTCACTTTTCTACTGTTTTCCATAAGCTCTCTGTCTGGTGTGTAATTGTTTGTCTGGTGTATAATTAATTTTGCTAGGGGTAGATCAAATTAAGGTGGAGTCTGATTGGTTAGGTAATTCTGTTACAATAGGTTATGATTTCTTAGATTATACTAAAATAATTGGTCAAGATATAGCTAAGCAGGATTCTAGTTTCACTGCCTACACTGGAGTCCAAGAAGGAAAACAGCAAGAAGAGGAAGCAGGGGAAGAAAGCTGGGGGCAGAGATTCACCCCCAAGACCAGAGCTGCCAGACCCTGAGGTGCAGCAACCAGCGTCCAGACAGACTGACAGTCTGTCCAACAGGGAAAGTTTGCCTGCCTTTATCAGGATTGGTGAGCATCATACTGAGTGCTTAGCATGTATTCGGCTTTCTAGGTAATTGTAAATAAACAGGCAATAAGAATATTACCATGTAAGACTTTTTCAGTGGCACAGATCCTGCCTACCAGCAGGGAATTACACCCTTCACCCTAGGAACTGGTTAAGGGTGGGGATTTAAATTAACAGGCTCACACCTTGAGCCCTAGGGATTGGGTAAAGGTGTGTGCGCCCTGGAATGTGGAAGGGATAAATACATTTGTGTGGGTAACAAAGCATCCTTAGAACAAACAAAATCCTTATGGCTCATCTCCATTACACTGTTAGTAAACATGGCTATGTTTAGACTGCAGTCCTGTCTTAAAATTGTTTACACAATTTGCACAACACAAATTATGTAAATTATTTTGAGATACCTCATTTTGAGCTTGGTGCTGTCCAAATGGCACCAAAGTTGAAAATAAGAGCCGTTTTGGAAGATTCTGCTACTCTTTTCATGATGAGCGGTAGCGGAACCAGAATACGGTGCTCAAAATAGTGCTGCTATTTCGAGTACTGGGAGAAACCACAGAGCTGCTATTTCAGGATATGTTTTGGGATACAAATAACCATAATCTAAACATGGCTCATGTGTTTAAACACATTTAAATGTAGGGAATGTGGCAGAAGGAATGCAGTGCTGCTGAAGGCTGGGAGGAATGAGTCTCCCAGAGGTCATCTGCATGAGAATGCAAAAGGTGTGCATGTGTGATACCTTTTCAGGCAAAGCCTAATGGGTAGCAAGTAAGCCATGAGATTTGGTCTATTGTAAACATGTAGTTGTAAAATCACAATTTAATCTGACACTTAAGGTGGGAGTTGTGAGATCTCACCAATGCTCTGGGTTGTTGTGGGGGACAGGGCAGTCGCCTTAGCTGTGTAAGACATTGATTACACAGGGCTCCCTGGTTTAAAGCATTGTGAGACAGCAAGGGGAGGGTATGGGTTGAGCCAGCTTGCTGAGTGCCTTGGCCCTGCCTATGCCTTGGCCATATAGCTATAAGCCTGGCTTGACTAACCCTCCCCGCCTGTTAAAAGATAGAGCTGGATACTAGGGTGTTTGTGAAACCCCACACTAGAGATACCAAGAGCTGAAATCACAGAGTGGCAGCTGAGGCCACACAGAGCTGAAATCACTGGGTTCTGCCTTAGGGCAATCCCAAGCAGTGGAGTTAGGACCAGTGGGCGGCTGGTAGGAGTGGTGGCGGCGGCCAGTAGGCGCGACGGCGACTGGTGGCAGACAACGGCCGGTAGGCGCGACGGCGGCAGACGATGGCGACTGGCAGGCGGCCGGTAGGCACGACAGCGACCGGCGGCAGACGACGGCGACCGGCAGGCGGCTGGTAGGAGCGACGGCGGGCGGCCGGTGACAGCAAGGGGAGGCTACAGACAAGTGGACAGCTAGTATTGCCCTGGTGATGTATCTGTGGGCTTTGAGTTTGGGACTGCACCGCAGAGGGTACACCCTGTAACTGTGTGTGTGTGGAAAAGGGCCAAGAGCCCCAGCAAGAGACTGGGTTCTACTGCATATGGGGATGGTATCTGGGTAAAAGGGGTTTTGTCTCTTCTGTGCTGAGATATACTGCATCTGTCGCTGTAACCTTGGGGTAGGTTACAGTCATTAAACAAGCCATTTCTATCTCAGACTCTGTGCTTGCGAGGTGGGGGAGAACCGCCTTACAGGCACCCAGCACGGGGGTGAAATTGTCCCAGGCCACTGGGTGGAGGCTCGAGCCGGTTGATTGTATCCTTGACAGGAAAACCCCACAAGAGTTGAACCCGGCCCTTCTGGCAGGCATCTGGCGTTAACAGAAGGGTTACATAAACTTTCAAATGAAACTATACTCTTGTCAACAAGGAGCTGGCTGCTAGCAGTGTTTTAGTCTGTGTTGGGTAGGCTTCTGAGGGGAATGAAACAATACAAATGTTAAAGTAGTAGTAGCTATCTAGATCTTTGTCTAGATTAGTGATTCTAAAGTTGCTACCAGCAAGGGAGCTACACTTTATGATCATGTTGGTCATGGGTGCGGGGGGGAAGAGAATTTTAGTTAATTTGTGTTAGAAAAACAATGGCGTTTTGCAAAATTTCTCAGAGAATAAGAAACATCGTTCATTGCATTAATGCCTGTAGATCACCAGGAACATCTGTTGACTTATTCAGTTGTCTGGTAACTCAGGCATAAAATAAGGAGGGTCTAAAGACCCAACATTATGTTTGGTTTCCTTTTACAGTCATAAGAAAAAAATATAAAACTGTTCGCTTAACATAAATTCACCAAAACCAATTTAAAGACTGGAATCATAGAACAACAGAGCTGGAAGAGACCTAAAAAAGCAATCGAGTCCAGCCCCCTGCCCTAGGCAGGACCAAACCCATCAGATCAGCCCAGCCAGGGCTTTGTCGAGGCGAGACTTAAACACCTCCAGGGATGGAGACTCCACTACTTCCCTGGGTAGACCATTCCAATGCTTCACCACACTCCTAGTGAAAAAGTGTCTCCTAATGTTCAACCTGAGCCTTCCCAACTGCAACTTGAGACCATTGTTCCATGTTCTGCTATCTGTGACCACTGTGAACAGCCTCTCTCCAGCCTCTTTGCAACCTTCCTTCAGTAAGTTGAAGGCTGTTATCAAGTCCCCCCTCAGTCTTCTCTTCTGCAGACTAAACAGTCCCAATTCCCTCAACCTTTCTTCATAGGTCATATGCTCCAGCCCCCTAATTATTTTGGTCACCCTCCACTGGGCCCTCTCCAGTGTATTCACATCCTTCCTATAACTGGAGGCCCAGAACTGGACACAGTACTCCAAATGCAGCCTCACCAAAGCCGAATAAAGAGGAATAAATTACTTCTCTGGATCTACTGGCAACACACCTCTTGATGCAACCTAATATGCCATTAGATTTCTTGTCTACAACAGCACACTGTTGACTCATGTCCAGCTTCTCATCTACTACAACTCTCAGGTCCTTTTCTGCAGAACTACCTATCCAGTCGGAACCCAGCCTGTAACTATGCTTGGGATTCTTCCGGCCCAGCTACAGGACTCTACACTTATCCTTATTGAACCTCAGATTTCTTGCAGCCCAGTCTTCCAATTTGTCTAAGTTACTCTGGACCCTGTCCCTACCCTCCAGTGTATCTATCTCTCCCCCTAGCTTAAAGTCATCCACAAACTTGTGGAGGGTGCAATCCAATCCCTCATCCAGGTCATAAATATGTTGAGCAGAACTGGACCCAGAACCAAACCTTGGGGCACTCCACTAGAAACCAACCACCATCCCAACATCGAGCTGTTGATCACTACCCTCTGGGCCCGACCTTCTAGCCAGCTTTCTATCCAATCCACATTCCTTTAACTTGCTGACAAGAATACTGTTGGAGACCATATCAAAAGCTTTGCTAAAGTCAAGATAAATCACATCCATTGATTTTCCCCTATCCACAGAGCCAGTTATCTCATCATAGAAACTAATCAGATTGGTCAGGCATGACTTGCGCTTCATGAATCCATGCTGACTATTCCTGATCACTTTCCCCTCCTCCAAGTGCCTCAAAATGACTTCCTTGAGGAGCCCCTCCATGATTTTTCCAGGGACTGATGTAAGACTGACCAGCCTATAGTTCCCTGGATCATCCTTCTTCCCTTTTTTAAAAGATGGGCACTACACTTTCCTTTTTCCACTCATCTGGGATCTCTCCTGATGTCTGTGACTTTTCAAAGATAATGGCCAAGGGCTCGTCAATGACATATGCCAACTCCCTCAGAAAATTAGGTCCGGGCCCATGGATTTACATACGTTTAGCTTTTTTAGGTAGCTCCTAACCTGTTCTTTCTCCACCAAAGGCTGTCCACCTTCATCCCACAGTGCATCACTTATCCCATTAGTCTGGGAGCTGTCTTTGCCCATGAAGACAGAGGCAAAGAAAGCATTAAGTACTTCAGCTTTCCCTACATCATCTGTCACTGGGTTACCTTCCTCATCCAGTAGGGGCCTCACGCCCTCTCTGATCACCTTCTTCTTGCTAACATGCCTGTAGAGACTTTTCTTGTTATCCTTCACATTCCTCACGAGTCGCAATTCCAGTTGTGCTTTCACCTTCCTGATTCTGCCCATCAGGTTGCTGAAAGAGTCAGAGTCTGCTTTTCTGAAGTCCAAGGTGTGTAATTTACTGCTCTCTTTCCTTCCTTTGGTCAGGATCCTGAAGTCTACCATCTCATGATCACTGCTTCCCAGGTTGTCACCCACCTCTACCTTCCCTATTAGTTCCTCCCTGTTTGTAAGCAGCAGGTCGAGCTGTGTATGACCTCTGGTCGGGTCCTTCAGCACTTGTACCAAGAAGTGATCCCCAACATTCTCCAGAAACTTCCTGGACTGCTTGTGTACTGCCATATTGATCTCTCAACAGATGTCAGGGTAATTAAAGTCCCCCATGATAACGAGAGCTTGCGATGTGGAAACTTCTCTCAGTTGTCCAAAAGAAGCCTCATCTACCTCATCATCCTGATTTGGTGGCCTGTAGCAGACACCAAACACCACATCTCCAGTGCTGCCTACATCACTAAGCTTGACCCATAGATTCTCAACAGGCTTTTCTCCCTCTATGTACTGGATTTCCAAGCAATTATAGTGTTCTCTTACATGCAGTGCAACTCCTCCTCCTTTTATCCCTTGCCTGTTCTTCCTGAACAATTTATACCCTTTCATGACAGCGCTCCAGTCATGTGAGTCATCCCACCAAGTCTCTGTTATCCCAATCAAGTCATAGTTCTTGGACTGGGCCAGGGATTCTAATTCCTCCTGCTTGTTACCCAGGTTTCTGGTATTGGTGTACAAACACCTTAGATCACCAGTTTATCTCCCTGCCCTCTGCTTGAACCAGGGGTCCACTTTTGTTGTACATTCCTCTTTGCATTTCTTCCCAGCCTCCAAGTTCCTTTCTCCCCACAGGGTTTTGGTCACCATCCCCCAGCAAACCTAGTTTAAAGCTCTCCTCACTAAGTTTGCAAGGCGAATTGCAAAAATGCTCCTTCCTCTCTTGCTTAGGTGGACCCCATCTCTTCCCAATAATCCTTGTGCTCAGAACAGCATCCCATGATTGAAGAATTCAAAGCCCTCTCTCCAACACCACCTGCATAACCCTGCATTTACTTCCTCAATTCAATAGTCCCTATCTAGCCCTTTTCCTTTGACAGGAAGGATGGACACGACCACCACTTGCACTCCAAATTCTTTGGCCCTTCTTCCCAGAGCCACGTAATCCACAGTAACCCCCTCAAGGTCATTCTTGACCATATCGTTAGTTCCCACATGCAGAAGTAGGAAGAGGTAGTATTCTGAAGGATTGAGCAGTTTTGCAAGGATCTCAGTCACGTCTTGAATTCAAGCTCCCGGTAAACAGCACACCTCACGAGACTCCAGGTCCAGTCAGCAGATGGATGGTTTAGTCCCTCTTAGGAGGGAGTCCCCAACCACCACCACCCATCTTTTTCTTATGGGGGTGGTGGTCATTGAACCCCCACTCCTAGGACTACACATCCCATGTCTTGCTGTAGAAGCAGTTCCCTTCTGATTTTTTCCCTGTGAAGCTCCTTGCAAAAGCATTCACCACCGCAGAACCAGTGGAGAGAGCCTGAAAGCTGAGCGTGGGGGAGAAGGGTAAGGCCTGCTGGGGAGAGCATCCATATTTACACAAAAAAAGCAACTCCAACTCACCCCCAGAAATTCCTGCTTATGGGCCTGAATAAAATTATTCAGGATAATTAATCCCAAAACAGACTGAGGCATTACAGGGGACCTTACAAACTGGGTGACTAGGCAACAAAATGGTAGATTAAATTCAACACTGATAAGTGAAATAGAATGCACACCGAAAAATATAGCTCCAGTTATACATGCCAGTGATGGGTTCTAAATTAGCTGTTAGCTCCCAAGAAAGCCATCTTAGAACCCCGTAAATAGTTCCATGGAAACTTCCACTCAACGAACGGCAGTATCCAAAAAAGGACAAGTTTGAGATTCCCACCATATACACAAAGAGCTGGCTCCCAGGTGTTAACACCCTCAGCTAAAAGGGATGTTTAATGGCCAAGTTATAGTACTCTTTAATGATTTGTAATTAATGCTGGTAAGCCTCTACACTACAATCGAAACAACAACAATGAAGTCCAGTTTAGAACTGAACGGTAAACCAAAAGCCAATCTTCAGTAGGGGTGACTTAAAAGTGTCTTTTATGTAAATTTGAGCAGGATGCAGGGAACAGCCAGTTAAAACAAACCACCACTTTCAGGCACCCACAAAGTTCAAGTCTAAAATTACATAGCAAGGATGGCCTGCTCTTCATGAGAGGCTAAGCCAAAATTCCATCTATTAATTCCCTTATACAAGCCTATCTCAAGTGAAATGAAGACCCTGATCTTGGTGAGAGCTCCACGCAGGCAACCCCCAGCATCTACATGGAACTCCACTGACTTCCTTGGGCCTCTATGCAGTGAGAGATCAGGGTCTAAAACATGAATGTCCACCAACTATTCCCATTTTGCAATGATTTCTCTTTAGCAGCTATACAAAAAGCTATTTTCTGCTCCTGATTATTTTATGTAGCTGTCAAAGGGCCTCATAAAATAAGGAGACAAATGTCTCCAAAGAGGTGCTAAACAACCTCAGAAGGTTGAGGACAGCTCAGCTTCTGAGAGGATCAGGCCCATAATTTGGTGATACAGGTTTTCACGGAGCTGAAAAGATACACACACAACATTTCTTAGTGCTTTAAATGGAGCGATATGGTTCTTGTTAAATATTAGTTGATCTTTGATTTCACACACAACTTGCAGGAGGATGAATAATTATGCAATAAGTATGAACAATTCTCAGTCCACTGCACACACATAGGCAAAGAGGGAAACAGGGAGACAGAGTCAGGTAGTTTATACTCCAAATTAAGGAGTTTTTAAAATAGTTAGAGAAATGTTTAGATTTTTTGTTATTAAATTCATGATTTTTTTTATTTAAAACTTTAAGGCCTAAATTTGCCACATCCTATTAATGTCTGAAGCCCAGACAACTAGCTTTTCATTGTCTAAGGACAGCAAAATGGAAAAGATCACCAATACCAGTTGATTAAGAAAAGTAAAATTAATATACTATTTCTTCCTCTTTAATAACTGAAGGTGGGGTTTGTAACACAGACAAAGCATTCCTTTCATCAAAAACATGTTGAATCAGACCTCCTCTCCCATGGAAAATATGCACAAAGAAGAGAAAGGAAAACAGTCTTTTACAATTTGCTATTTCTTTAGCAATATGCGAATAATCATCTTACCAATTTAGAACTAACCTAGGGAACCCATATTGTGACAAAGTCAGTCCCATTCCTAGGCCTCTGGACTCTATGCAGTCCATTGGGATCACTTAAGGGCCCAGATGCCCTCGCTGGGGCAAGGGTGGTCTAGGGGGAACTGGGCCCCCACCCACTCATGCCAGGTTCCGGTCCAAGGACCCTGTGCAACTGCCAGTGGGAGGAGCTGACTCCCTTGGCCCTTGGCACAGCAGCTCTCCTCCCTGGGCCACTTCCCCAGATGATTCCCCCTGGTACCTTCTCCAGGCCGTAGCAGTCACAGGTCCCCACTCTTGATCTGTAGAAGCTCCTACTCTCCCTCTGTGATCTCTGGTGTTTCTGCTGCTCTCCTCTACACCTCTCAAACCTGTTCTTTCCCACCACTCCTGTCTCCCTGCATCTCTCTATTCACCTCTCACACTATCCCCACCTTCCTTCCTTCCTTCCCCCCTCCCCCTCCCCCTGGTGAAGGGTTTTTAAAGGCCTCTTATTGACCCCGTCATTGGGGCCAGCTGGCCCCAGTTGGGCTGAGCCATCTCCCATCCAGCTGCCTGTAATTGTCCTGCAGGCCCTTCTGTTTCTCTCATCGCTTGGGGTCCGTGCTGCAGGATGTGGTCCACCCCGACCAGACCTACACCGTCCCGGGCCACACCATCCTCCATAATCTGTCCTTGGTCCGGGATCTCCTAGAGCTTGGGTGTAGGGAGGGCCTGTCGTTCGCCCTCCTGTCCTTGGACCAGGAGAAGGCGTTCAACAGGGTGGACCAAGGGTATCTCCTGGGCACCCTGCAGGCCTTCGGCTTCGGACCCCGCTTTGTCGGGTTTCTCCGGGTGCTGTACGCTGCCTCGGAGTGCATGGTCAAGCTCAACTGGACCCTGACCACTCCGGTCAGCTTCGGACGGGGAGTACGACAAGGCTGCCCGCTCTCAGGACAGCTCTACGCCCTGGCCATCAAGCCCTTCCTCTGTCTCCTTCGTCGAAGGTTGACAGGGTTGGTGCTTCCAGAGGCTGGGCTGCGGCTGGTCCTGTCGGCATACGCCGATGACGTGCTCCTCGTGGTTCAGGACCCGGGAGACCTGGCACGTCTGGAGGCTTGCCAAGCCATCTACTCGGCAGCCTCCTCCGCCCGGGTCAACTGGGTCAAGAGCTCCGGCCTGGTGGTCGGCACTGGTTGGCAGACGAGCTGCCTCCCACCCGCGCTTCAGGCCATCCGGTGGAGCGCGGGTCCGCTGTCCTATCTGGGCATCTTTCTATCCGCCACGCATCCATCTGCACCGGAAAACTGGCAGGGTTTAGAGGGCAGGGTTGCTGAGCGGTTGCGGAGGTGGGCAGGGCTGCTCCAGTGTCTCTCCCTATGGGGGAGATCACTGGTGCTGAACCAACTAGTCCTGTCCATGCTCTGGTACCGCCTCAGCACCCTGGTCCCACCCCTGAAGTTCCTGGACCAGCTCCAGAGGTTAATCCTGGAGTTTTTCTGGCCAGGACTGCACTGGGTCCCTGCAGGGGTACTCCACCTTCCCCCAGAGGAGTGGGGACAGGGCTTGACTTGCATGCGCACTCAGGTCCATGTCTTCTGCCTCCGGGCCCTGCAGGGACTCCTCAACACCAACAGTGCAGATAGTCCGGTATGGAGTACGCTGGTGCACGCTTTCCTCCGCCATTACCGAGGGCTCCGATACGACCGGCAGCTCCTTTATTGATCCTGGAGAGACCGTCCACGAGGCCTCTTGGAGCTGCCAGCCTTCTACCAGGACCTCCTCCGCACTTGGCGGCTGCTCGCAGCCTCCAGGTCCTTAGGGGCCACCGCGGGGGAAGACCTCCTCGCGGAGCCCCTGCTACACAATCCCCACCTTCGTGTGCAGGCGGCGGAGTCTCCCGAGGTGCGCCAGAGGTTGCACCGAGTCTCCCGAGGTGTACCCTAGGTGGAATTACCAGGGTCGGAGACCTCCTGGACTACGACCGGGGGGACTGGATGGAGGCCCCGGTGCTCGCCCAGCACATGGGGCTCTCCAACCTATGCTCCCCCCGTCGCGTACTCGAGGAGGTGAAGGCCGCCCTGCCGCCCACTGCTCATGTCTACCTTGGTCGGGTCCTGCGAGAGGGTGCACCCCGCCCCCCTCTCACTCCTAGCCCTCCGGACCTCTCTGTGGGCCCCCAGCTTCGCGATCCTGCCCGCCCCCCTCCACCTCAGCTGGCTGCATACCTTGCACCCAGTCCCCTTCCAAATCGCGCCCAGACATCTTCTGTACGCGCTCGTGCTTCACACGCTCCACTTCCCCACCCTCGTGTCCTGCCCCGACCACAAGTGGCGGGACCTCTTGCCGCCATCGGAGGGTGGGGAGCCCCGGTGGGCCAGCCTCTACTCCACCTTGGTTCCGCGGCTCGCCAGGGATATCAGCTGGAGAATCCTCCACGGAGCAGTGAGCATGGGCATGTACCTGGCGCGGTTCACCCCCATCCCAGAGACCTGCACCTTCTGCGGCATGAGGGAGAACCTGGCGCACATCTACATCGAGTGCGCCAGGCTGCAGCCCCTCTTCCGGCTCCTCCAGAACCTCCTCTTGAGGTTCTGGCTGCACTTTTCCCCGCACCTCCTCATCTTGTCACACCCTATCCGCGGCCCCACAAAGTCGCAGGACCTCCTCGTCTGCCTCCTCCTGGCCATGGCCAAAATGGCCATCTACAAAACCAGGGAGAGGAGGCTGGCAGAGGGGGCGACATGTGACTGTGGGGCCTACTTCCGTTCCTCCCTGTGCTCACGAATCCGAGCAGAGTTCCTCTGGCCAGCGTCCACCAACTCCCTGGACACCTTTGGGGAGCGGTGGGCGCTGTCCGGGGTCCTCTGCTCGGTATCCCCTTCTGGCTCCCTTATTTTAAACCTTTGACCCTCACTCCCGTCCCTGTTTTTTCCTTTGTTGTCCCCCATATCCATTTGGTGACTGGGTGTTTTTAGTGGGCCCCCCCTCACTGTGAGAGGGGCCTTTTAGCCGTGGGCAGGGCCCACCTCCCCCCCAGTATCTCCAATATGAGGCCCTTCTGTTTGTTTGGACTCCCTCTGAGGGGCCCTCCACACTGGCCCTGCCACAATATTTAATATCACCAATTACTATTTTATGAGCATGCATCATTATTCTTTTTGTCCAGGATCTAAGTGAATTTCTTTTAGTCATTACACATCTCAGTATGCTAGTGTATCCTCACAAAATAAACAAGTCAGAAATGATTAGTTTTTTTTTTTTAAAAAAACTCAAGGCTGTTCCTAAGATCTGTTCTTTCCAACCTCTAGCTTCACAGGTTTCATGTAGTTCTAGCAAGAAGAAGACAACTCACCCGCTTCTTCTCTAGCTTGCATCTGTTTCTTTTACTCACATCCCATGACCTATGAGCCTTTACTTTGTTGAAGTTGGAGTCATCAAAGCAGAATTAGGAATAAGTACTGTCAGTTTTCAAGCTTCATTTCTTCATGTGGAGGAGACACCATGCAGGCACTGGAATGTTTGCCTTTAAAGACTGAATATTTTGAAGTGTAATTAGTTTTATTTCTGCTGTGTTAACAGACAACTTCCTATTTTTCCAGTCAAAGTGCAGACATTTCTTTCCAGCTCCCATGCTCAGTAGAGGTGGGCCCAGTGCAGAACTCTGGGACCCAAATACCAGGAATTTAGCTCTAGGCCATCACTAATGCTTACTTCTTTTAGGTGGAACCTTAAAAACAAGGGATCTTATTACTCTTCTCACTTCCACACACTGGTAAGTCCACATTAGTCAGTGGCCTTGATTCCCTACTGCCCCAAATCTTGTGTTGGCACAGATACACAACACGTCCAATGTATGCTGCCAGTGCCAAGTCAGAATTTTTCACTCCCTTGCATCACTGGAAGAATTGTTTTACACCCACTTTTCACAGACTTAAATGATCACAGAAAGGGCAAGATGGTAGGAAAAAAAAATGTAACCAACAGAGTTTGTGTTTGGCTTAGGGTTTTTTAAAAGAGAAAGCAAAGAGACAATGAATCACTGAAGCTCAACCAATTTATATCAGTAAGTTTCTGGCCATAGTTCCATTTATCCCACAGGGCAACTCACTGATTCCTGAGGCAGAGAGAAGGCATGTCTGTTGTTTCCACACTCACACTTGTTTTGGACATGCTTTGTTACTGACAGGAAGTGTGTGTAGAGATGCCTCCTAAGGTAGTTTCAGGGGAGAAGTCATTTTTACTGGTAGGGAATGGTTGGGCCACCAGTATACAGCTTCCCCCTTAACCATGTCCTGAAAATCTATTTCTTCTGAGCAATGGCCCAAGTACTGCTGAGTTCTTGTCGTTCCTAGTGAGGTAAAAGGCATGCATGGCTACTCAACACCTCTCAGAATTACATTCCTAGGCCCTATTTTGCCATTTCCTCATTTGTGTGCTGGGCACTGGAGTGCAAGAGGGGAAAGGTGAGTTTCAGCCACCTTTGTGTCTCCTGACTGCTGTGACTGCCCAGACATCTGCTCAGTCCCATGTTTAGAAGTATAATGAAGGCTCTTCGGACTTTTAGTTGACCTGCCCATAGCCATCTTACACACCATGGGCAGGTGAGAATAGCTGGAACACAGTGCCACACCCCTCATGCCCCCTGCCATGGTCCTATCATAAAGACTGCAAGGGTGGTGGCCCAGAGCTGTTCAACCAGCTATATGCAAAGCAGGGATCCTTTCTTAAACTGTAGCATTTGCAAGGGAGCCAGTTCTGCTCTCTCATTCTATGGCCCGTTTACACTGCTGGGGCTGCATGAAGAGGCCACAGCAGATTTTTGGGCCGCCTGTTCTAAAACTTTTCAAAATTAGTTGGAGAGCTTTTCTTAAGTTGCCCTGAGGGGCACTCTTTCACCTCAAGAGTCTACCTGTCTTTCCCCCTCCACGTCCCCATGTAATCATGGGCACAAGCTGATTTTTAAAAGCATATTTAAGCATTATTGCCAACCCCAAGCCCTCAAAATCAAGAGGCAGACCCCTCCAAAAATTAAGAAATTGGCTCAAAAATTCCCTAAAGAGTTTCAACAATCACATTTAGTGTTCTTGCTTCTGAGTACTAGGCTTCACATTTTCAAGCTTTCCTCCGCTACCATGAAGGCTAGAAACTTACTTTTCTTTTTAAATGATTGCTGAGAGCCTCACATAACCACTTGGCTCCAGGACCTGATTCTTTAAGAAGCAAATGTCATGAGGCTCCAGGTGCAAACACATGACTTGGCAATTCTGCTTAACCCATAAAACTTTTCTTCAGTGCAAATGGAACCTGTTTTGGCTGAACAGCCAGATGATCCCCATTGAGCCAACTTCCTCTGCTTAGGTGGAGTTAAACTCTTTGTCTGCAAAATGTATTTCTTAAATTGTGTATTTTCATTTAACCTGCCTAATTGTCACACAACTAACAAATATAACCATGTTTTTCCAATCACTGTTTATCCTCCCAGTCTCACCCCCTTCTTATTCAAATATTTGTCACTTTGCTAGTTGTGTTTGGTCTTAATTTTGCAGATAAGTTTCTTGAGGCAGATACTGTTACTTTGCATTTGTCCAGAGACCTGAACAATGAGAACTTGGTTCTGACTGGAGCCTCTAGTAAATATTATCTACAGTACAAATAACAGTGTACAACACTCCCCCACTGTGGGTTTTTCTTGACTGGACAATTTGACCTTTAATATTGAATTATTCACTTTTTCCGCTTCCTAAAATACACGGTTTGCTTTTCCAGTCCACAAACACTGTAGGTTATTCAATAGCTCAGCCAAACCAAACCCAGCAGCACATACATTCCTGAAATTGAATGAAGCTTCTATTCAGTTCCATCAGGACCTGTGCTACATTATAAATGTTTCACTGTCAGGTTTTATAAACTAAAAATAAAGTAGGTGTAAAAAAATGCATCTAATTACAAGTTCCCAAAGTAGAGATAAATTGCCTGCTAACATGCTATAGCCTAGGCACAACCAAACTATAAATGAAATGCAAACAGCTCATAAACCCATTTGCTAGACAGCAACAAACTCAAGGGCTGTGGCCGCACTTGACCAAAACTTCTAAATGACCATGCAATTGGCTACTTCGAAGATTACTAATGAGGCACTGAATTGAATATTCAGCACCTCATTAGCATTAGGGCGCTTCTGGCCACGGTGCTTTGAAAGCTGGGGGGGGGAATACGGGGATTTTGAAATGTGCGAGGTTCCTTCGAAAAGGACCCCCGTGAAGCTGCACTGAGCCGCGTGCATTTGAAAGCGGTGCTTTCAAAGTTTGCCACATCTGGAAACATCCTAATGCTAATGAGGTGCTGAATATTCAAGTCAGTGCCTCATTAGTAATCTTCGAAATGGCCATTAGCATGGCCATTTCAAAGTTTTGGCCAAATGTGGACCCAGCCATGGTTAATAAGTTATACATTAGATGTAAATAAGGGCGGAAGCCAACTGCAGACTGTGTGTAAACACTCAGTGACAATGCTGTGTGAAAAGGGAGAGATGCTCACCTAAGCACTTCTCCAGCAGCAGAATTCAGATCCAAAAACTGGGTTATGAACTACTTCCATAGGGTGAGCTTCATTCTAACTGGCACATGGAGGTCCAAACTGCACCTTTCTTTGTGAACCTATCTCAATTCACCTCAGGGTGGAAAGTCACCAGAGAAATAGGAGGTGATGGAGATTAAAGTGCTCTTGTGGTACCTCACCTGGGATTCAGTAAAAAAAACATATGAATTTTGATGAGTAGTTGTTCTACACCTGGTTTTACCCAGCTACGATCATTGCAGCCTTTGAAACATTCATTGAATGGACTCTCTGCTGCCTTGGAGCAAGCCAGCTTGGTATACAATTGGCCTAAAGTACTCTTACAGCAGCTGTATGATATCATTTCTGGTGGGACACAGTGGCCATGTTTACACTAGTCCCCTCTTTTCAGAAGGGACATGGTAATGAGGGATTTCGGCAGCTGCTAATGAGGTGCTGCCATGAATATGCAGTGCCACATGAGCATAATTGTGGCTGCATGTGATCCAAAATGCCACTTTCAGAACTCACGCTGCCCATGTAGCCGGAGGCCTTTCGAAACACCCCCATGATTTTGAAAGCCCCTTCTTCCCCTTTGGTTTTTGGAAGAAGGAGCTTTTGACGTCTGGGGTAGCCTTTCGAAAGCATTCCAAAAGCAGCACTTTCGGATCACGCGCAACTGCTACTATGCTAATGAGGTGCTACATGTCCTTGGCAGTGCCTCCTTAGCATCTGCCAAAATCCCTCATTACCATGCCTCTTCTGAAAGGAGGGGGCTAGAGTAGATGCAGCCTGAGAGTCCGAATCACCTCTTTGCATGTGCTGATCCTATTTTAACCATGGTTCTCAAGCTGTAGTCTGTAGACCACTGATGATCTATGGAGCGCTTGGTGATGGTCTGAAAGCTAGTGACATAGTGTTGGGTCGCCTAATTTCCATTCGAGAAATCAAATGAAGAGACAGCAAAATATCAAATACTTCTACAACGTTACTTTACCAGATAAGCAACCGTTGTAGCTGGCTTCAGAAAGTTACGTGATCGTTTATGTACGTACGGTAGATGGTACACAGCATCAGAGGTATGAAAGGAGGGAACTGTGGAACTGTCCACATGGTTTAAAAATAAAAAAAGCAGAGAGAGAGTTTGAGACTGTTGTTGGGTCCAGTTTTGGTTTAGGGCGAAGAGGACAGTCAGGGGAAAGTAGCAGTTTGTTTGAAGCCTCATGGCACAGTCAGCAACTGTACATGGTGCTATTCAAATAACTTCATCTCTTTAGAGGAATATAATCCAGACAAGCTTTCGTTGCAGCATTTGTTTTTACAACACTAATAAGGGAACTTTTTCTTATATATTAAGTGTCCTAACTCAGATAGGTGCTGGGCACGACCAATGTTTTTGAAGTCAGTGGGATTTGAAGGTCCTCAGCACCTCACAGAAATAGGCCCTAAAATCCTCCTAAGAGCTTGCTTGCTCAGACAAATAGGCTTTGCCATTGTTTCTGAAATGGGAAGGCCTCTTTCACCTATAAACCTATTTATACCACAAATGTATTGTCAGTATAGAGCATGGATCAGCAGCCTCCGACACAAGTGCCAAGAATGACACACAAGCCAATTTTCATTGGCCCAAGAGCTGGGAACTCGGCCCCACCCCTCCACCCACATGCAGACAGGAGTTTGCTCACAAAAGACGAGTTTATTCTACCAACCACCATCTAAACAGTAAATCTCTGAATCTTTATTTATTTATTAATGAAGCTGTTGTAAGTAGGACTCTTAAGCCGTGTCTACACTTGCACGCTACTTCGAAGTAGCGGCACTAACTTCGAAATAGCGTCCATCACGGCTACACGTGTTGGGCGCTATTTCGAAGTTAACTTCGACGTTAGGTGGCGAGACGTCAAAGCCGCTATCCTCATCAGGAGATAGGAATAGTGCCCTACTTCAACGTTGAACGTCGAAGTAGGGACCGTGTAGTCGTTGCACATCCCGCAACGTCGAAATTGCGGGGTCCTCCATGGCGGCCATCAGCTGAGGGGTTGAGAAACGCTCTCTCTCCAGCCCCGTCAGGGCTCTATGGTCACCGTGTGCAGCAGCCCTTAGCCCAGGGCTTCTGGCTGCTGCTGCTGCAGCTGGGGATCCATGCTGCATGCACAGGGTCTGCAACCAGTTGTCTGCTCTGTGGATCTTGTGTTGTTTAGTGCAAGTGTGTCTGGGAGGGGCCCTTTAAGGGAGCAGCTTGCTGTTGAGTCCGCCCTGTGACCCTGTCTGCAGCTGTGCCTGGCACCCTTATTTCGATGTGTGCTACTTTGGCGTGTAGACATTCCCTCGCAGCGCCTATTTCAATGTGGTGCTGAGCAATGTCGATGTTGAACGTCGACGTTGCCAGCCCTGGAGGACGTGTAGACGTTATTCATCGAAATAGCCTATTTCAATGTCTCCACATCAAAATAGGCTACTTTGAAGTAGGCTTCACGTGTAGACGTAGCTTTAGTGACTTTAAAAAGTATTATCAGCACTTGGACCATGCGTAGAAGTCAAAAGGTCAAATTTCAGCACTCTGCCTCAGAAAGGTTGCTAACCCTTGGGTTTAGAGACGTTAGAGTCACACCTCAAAAGAAAAGTAACAAGAAGACAGATAACTCTGCAGAGAGCTTACCTGCAACATACTAATCCAAACCCAAGCAACCCTGTCCTTGTTCACATTCTTGCAGAATCATCAAATGCAGAAACAGAGCAACTGATATCACTACTTATGTAGGCACTCAGAATAGTTACACAACATACTGTTAATGCAATCATACCCCTTGCATCTAGTTCAGGCATGTTTGCAGTTGTGGCTGGTGCCTGAGTGAACTACCAGTGTTGCATTGCATCTATTGGAGAACATTATCTAAGTATAGCACTGTTGTGGATGCACACCAGGGCCTGCTGACTCAAAGCCTTACTGTTTGCTGGGAAACCTAACGTAACTGATCCCAAGTCCCAAGATGTGGGGCAGGTCAGCAAGGGCAGTGGCAGAACTTATTAGTGTGAAATGGAGAATGAATGCTCACTCTCACTTCCAGATTTCAGGCTTTCAATTCAAGTTCATCATCCTCGCTACCAGCCCAACTATTTCCAGTCATTAAATGACACACCTAGAACAAACTGGCATATTTGATGTTAATATGGAGCTAAGCTTATTTACAAGCTTATTGTAGTAGTTATCCCTTAAATAGAATGAAGAAGCTAAACAGCATGGCAGTGGGCCAGCATGGTTGCCTAAGAGGGACTACAGACATGCTCAATGGCTGCCCTATCAAAGGGGGTTGACTTTTTGTTTGCATCAGAGTTTCTTGAACAGCAGCACAAGCAGAAAAACCCTCCAACCATATCTCAAAGAATCTCTGAGAAATCCAGCCATGAATACTTACAGGAAGTGCTACCAGCATCATCATCATCATCAACAACAACCACCATGGGCTCAGCCACCATTGGTGTCCGATGCCTCCCTCACTATTTCCTTCCATCTTTCCCTGTCCAATGCAGAGTGGCTTCATTTCTGTAGATCAGCTCTGCACCGATCTACTGTATCATCTACCCCTTCTCTGTGGGGTCTGCCTCTCCTATTAGAGCTGTCCATTATGCTGAATACCAGGAGCTTGACTTTTCGCTCTTATCCTGGAAGTCAGACCACAAGATATGTGATTATTTACCTGGTGGTGGTGCTTCGGGGACAACAAAAGATAAGAGAAGCAACTGATTTGGGATTGCAGCTGCTCACAGACATGAATGAAGCTCAGGAATATACATACATTTTTTCAGTTTGTCAAAATCTGGGTACAAAAAGCTGAGCCCAATTAGTTTCACAGGTATTTCATACCTCCAACACAGAGTAATCAGTGCTATTTCTGGCAATTCCAGGGATAAATTTCAGCATCTTGGGAGCTAGAGACTCAGGAGACAGACATAACAGAAGTACCTCAGACAAACTGGATAAACAGATATATTTGAAAGAAAATTGTCTGGTCTCTGGGATTGTGACTCAGAAGCAAGAGACACCTGATCTACTAATGGCAGTCATAAGGTTTTCACTTCACAAAAAGAGGGCACCCTTCAACCCTATATCCTGTAATACATCTTTCAGCTACCACAAGAAATGAGCCAAGTCTAATGGGCTCGATAACTTTGAATGGTGTATGTACAAAAGATGCAAGGTCCAACGGGGCTCCAGCAATAGGGGTTTCTGTTCAAACCCGCCATGTGCCAGCTACTAAAAGATGTGGGTAGTTACTGGACTGACAGGCAGCATTGCTTCTAATCACTTCCAGCCACTTGCAAAATAAATTCTTACCTGCGCCCACACATGTGTGAACGTGCACCACCAGCAAAACCCAAAGTCTGGCTGTGGGCGTTCTGCTAATCAGCTGGGTGGCATTTGAATCTCTCCTGAGCAGCTGCCCAAGTGCACAGTTTACAGGAAACACTGATGATAGGCCAAGGTCTTCAAGTGCAGGTGTGTGAAGTTCAGTGCCTGAGTAAAAGTGGCTTGATTTTCAGAGGTGCTGAATGACACTTTATTCCCACTTAAGTCAACGAGAAGGGTGTGCTTTTCAGCCTCTCTGAAAAACCATGCTACTTACCTAGGTTCCCAACTTCAGGCACCTAAATCAGAAGAAACTGATATTCTGAAAAGCATGAGAGTAGTAAATGGCCATCAAAGCATAGGAGCTACATATTTCCTTTCTGCAAGTTCCTGCATCCTTTGGCATCACCAGCTCACTCCACTTTCTGATCAAACACAACTGCATTTCGAGAGTCAAAACCAATGGAAGGTTCTGCAAAAATTACCAAGGGCTTCAGTCACCCATGATCTTGCCAATAAGGTGTTTGGATATCCAGAAATTCCAGTGGCACCAATGGTACTGGGCCCACACTCAGAAGGCGCCCAATGCCGGGAGCATGGCCCTACCCCACTTCCCCCAGCCTCCCTGAAGTCTCTCCACAATCCATCAAGAGTCCCTGCCCCTGCTTGACCTCTTCCCATCCACCCACCCCCAAAACAGCCCCACTTACTAGCAGTAGGTGTGGCTTCAGGGGAAGAATCTGATTGGAGATGAATGCATCAGGGCAGAGCGGGGCTCACAAAAGATTAATCTGCTCCTTACATTTGGTGCTGTTCCATTTGAATGTATTAAAATAAACACTGTGATGGGGTGGACTAGGCTCCAAGGCCTCTGTTGGAGGTCTCAGGGCTCTGCCACCTCCATCCCATGAGAAAAGCAGTGAAGAGGTCCTCTAGGCAAGCTAGAGTGGCTGCAGGGGAAATAGTCACACAGGAAGCCAGAGGGCCGTATAAAAGGAGCTGCACAGCAGGACAGCACTAAGGCCTGGTCTACACTCATTGATCCCTTTAAAGAAGTCTTACTGAAGGCACAGGAACAAACCATCCCCCTGCATAGTAAGAAATGTGAACAGGGTAGGCAACCAGCTTGGCTTAACAGAGAAATCCTTAGTCAGATTAAACTCAGAAAGGATGCATACAAGACATGGAATATGGCTAGAGAATGCCGGGGAGTAATCAGGAAAGCAAAAGCATGATTGGAATTGCAGCTGGCAAGGGATGTGAAGAGCAATGAGAAGGGTTTCTACAGGCATGTTAACAATAAACGGGTTATCAGAGAAGGCGTGGGGCTGTTACTGGATGAGGGAGGTAACCTCGTGACAGATGATGTAGGAAAAGCTGAAGTACTCAATGCTTTTTTTGCCTCAGTCTTCACAGACAAAGTCAACTCCTACACAACAGTCCTAGACAATGCAGTATGGGAAGGTGGAGGGCAGCCATCTGTGGGGAAGGAACAAGTTCTGAGCTATCTAGAAAAACTAGATGTACATAAATCCATGGTTCTGGATTTAGTGCACCCGAGGGTACTGAGGGAATTAAAGGATGTCATTGCTGAACCTTTGGCCATTATCTTTGAGGACTCTTGGAGATCGGGGGAGATACCGAATGACTGGAAAAAGGCAAACGTAGTGCCCATCTTTAAAAAAAGGAAAGAAGGACAATCCAGGGAACTATAGACCTGTCAGCCTTACCTCAATCCCTGGGAAAATAATGGAGAGGATCCTCAAGGAATCCATTTTGGAGCACTTGGAAGAGGGGAAAGTGATCAAAAGTAGCCAAATGGATTCATCAGGGGGCAAGTCCTGCCTGACCAATCTGATTAGCTTCTATGATGAGGTAGCAGGCTCTGTGGACATGGGGAAGTCAGTGGATGTGATGTACCTTGACTTCAGCAAAGCTTTTGATACGGTCTCCCACAACATTCTAGTCCATAAGTTAAGGAAATATGGTTTGGATCCTTGGACTATAAGATGGATAGAAAGGTGGTTTGACGGTCAGGTGCAACAGGTAGCGGTCAGTGGCTCAATATCTGGATGGCAGTCAGTTTCAAGTGGGGTGCCACAAGGCTCAGTTCTGGGGCCAGTGTTGTTCAATATTGTTGTTAATTATGTAGATGAGGGACTGGACTGCACCCTCAGCAAGTTTGCAGATGACACAAAACAAGGGGGAGAGGTAGATACGTTGTAGGATAGAGAGAGAATCCAGAGTGACCTAGATAAATTGGAGGACTGGGCCAAAAGAAATCTGATGCAGTTCAACAAGGAGAAGTGTAGAATCCTGCACCTGCGGCAGAAGAATCCCAAGCATGGTTATAGGCTGGGGCCTGACTGGCTCAGCAGCAGTACGATGGAAAGGGACCTAGGGGTTGTGGTGGGTGAAAGTCTGGATATGAGTAAACAGTGTGCCCTTCTAGCCGAGAAGGCTAATGGCATACTAGGGTGCATTAGGAGGAGCATTTGGAGCAGATCTAGAGAAGTAGTTATTCCTCTTTATTCGGCACTGGTGAGGCCGCATCTGGAATATTGTGTCCAGTTTTGGGCCCCCCAGTATAAAAAGAATGTGGATGTGCTGGAGCAGGTTCAGCAGAGAGCAACAAAAATGATTAAATGGCTGGAACACAAGACCTGTGAGGATAGGCTGAGGGATTTGGGCTTGTTTAGTTTACAGAAAAGAAGACTTAGAGGTGATTTAATAGCAGCCTTCAACTTCCTGAAAGGGAGTTCTAAAGAGGTAGATGAGAAACTGTTCTCCATGGTGTCAGATGGCAGAACAAGGAGTAATTTTCAGAAGTCGAAGAGGGAAAGGTGTAGGTTAGATATTAGGAAAAACTACTTCACCAGGAGGGTGGTGAAGCATTGGAATGCGTTACCTAGAGAGGTGGTGGATTCTCCGTCCCTCGATGTTTTTAAGTCCCGGTTTGATGAGGTCCTGTCTGGGATGACTTGGTGGGGGTTGATCCTGCTTGAAGTAGAGGGCTGAACTAGATGACCTCCTGAGGTCCCTTCCAGCCCTATGATTCCATGATTGTATGATCCCAGATATGCAATTCTAGCCACATTATTAGCATAGTTAGAATCGACGTATTAGGACCAACTTTGTTCCCTGGTGTAGATCAGGGATCTTCAGGCTCACGCCGAAGTCCCTTACTCCACACAGCAGCACAGAATACCAGGGCTGACGGCCGAGCCCAGAGAGAGCAATTTTGCCGTGTGTTCACACACAGCAAAATCGATCCCCCAGAAGATTGATTGTGGCATGCCAACCCCCCACCCACCTATAAGTATAGACATACCCTTAGTAGCTGCTTGAAGCAGATTAGGAAAGACTGTATGCTTGGCAGGGAAAGCAGCAAGATCACTAAGTGAAGGTAGGGTCAGGAGAGAAAGAGATTCCTGGCTGTCTGCTAGGACTGAGCCTAAGGCAGTTTGCTAGCAGAGCCAGAGGGAGCTCCTCTCTGGCAGCAGGGAACGAGTAGGTACTGAGCCAGGGGAAGGTCATAGGAAAATAGCATCTCCAGCGAGGAAGTCCTGAGTATATGGCCCCATACCAGAGCCAGACTGGTTTACTGGTGGCAGGCACAGCCAACCAGAGAGGGTGATCATGAGGCAGGTGCTGACCCTAGTCACATACAAAAATTATTTCATCAATGAAATAAACACAGTCTTAACTACGTTGCTAAAAAGTGTCATCTTGACAAAGATCAGACCAGCTTCCTCCCACTTACTCTTTTATAAAGTTAAGATTTCGTTCCTTCTCTCGGCATTGCTTTCCCAAGGTGGAAAGATGTTGGTAACAAGGCAGCAGATTCAGCAGAGGAACACTCTTGCTATTACACTAGAGCAGAGACTGGACTGGCGTTCGTAGTACTTTATACGTGCACCATTTTCAAAGAACAAAATATTTGCTAAGTCTCTTCAAAGCACCATATAAACATACGTTAATCCTCAGAATGCTTCTGTTTTTTCTCCCCTCTCCCTCCATAAATCTGTAAATTGTTTTGTCCAAGGCCACACAGGAAGGCACTGGCAGAGCCAGGGTTAGAATTCTAAGGACTTGATCTTCATCCCAAAATTCAATTAGACCAGTGGTTCTCATCCTGTTCCACACCAAAACCGTTCTCTATACCATGACTGCTGCTGGGCCCTATCTCTGTTTCAGCCATATGAGAGGATTAGTGTAGAAACAACCTTCTGATACGTTTGCAACACCTTTGTGGATCAGACTCACCCCAATTTAAAAATCTCATATTACAGTACGTTGCCTCTCAGTTCCAGAACTATTATATAATAATAATAAATATTGGAAATACACATCTCTTAGAAATTGAAGGGACCTCGGGAGGTCATCTAGTCCAGTCCCCTGACCTCTTGGCAGGACTGAGCACCATCCCTGACATCTAGTTGCCCCAATCCCTAAATGGCCTCCTCAAGGATTGGACTTACAAGCCTGGGTTTAGTGGGCCAATACTCAAACCACTGAGCTATCCCTCCCCGCATATATATATATATATATTGAAGTAGCTTTGCTTCTGACAGTCCTAAAAAATCAATCTCTATGTCTACATCCCAAGATTTATGGTAGTGCTTCCAAGACACAGTCCATCAAAGTCAGGAGGGGTTTGGTTTGTAATTTAAGGATTGGATTGGAGACTAGCCCCACAAATAGTGTTTAAGCACATACTCCCCACGGAAACCTATGGGAGTTAGGCAGCTAAATAACTTTGAAGATGTGGTCTATGGTCCATCATGATTCTGGTGTACAAAAGAGTAGGAACAAATGAGTCTCTAAAAGCTCAGACTACCAGTAAAACAAGGAAGACTTCCAGGTGCATGACTTCAGAATTCTCAGAGGTTCATAGCTGTGCAATTATTTTCAGGGCTGCTAACCTGATGCAGCTGTTTGTATTCCCTTATCTTGGTAAAACCATAATTTCTGCTCCTCCTCTGCCTTCCATGACATCTTACATCCTCCATGCTTGTAACCCACATCTTCCCCTCTCATATTCTGCTGGCGAAGAATTCTGTTTTTCTAAGTGATTGCCAGCCAAGGCTACTCAGATGCACATGAAGACATGTCAAGCTTTTGAAAAAGTGAAGCCTTAAGTTCCTACATACCTGAATTTGAGCCAGATGCCTGCAGTAGCATTGCTGATGAGAGCTAACCATTCTGCTCAGATTCAGAACAAAGTTTGAACAAGGCTTATGTTAAAGACAGTCAATATTTAAATATATTGTTGGTTCAAAAAGTGGAGAACAACCTGAAGCCAGTAGTCTTAAATGAGACAAGTAATGTCAAAAGGTAAATTAACTGCCCAGAGGGACATTATGCTCATTATCATCCTTCGAATACAGACTAACTATTATGTTTAATAAAACAAAGCGGCAGAAATACAGCACTTTAAAGGCTAACGAAATGATTTAATTGGTGATGGAAGGTTTCCCATGTTTTGTAATTTCCTCAGGAAGTCAGTGGTATCCTGGAGATAGCTAGGAGGGCTGGTGGTGTAGGGTTTGAGGAAGGAGTCTACACAACTGGAAAGTTCAGTAGTAAGGATGCCAATACCTGAAATGATAGAGCATCCTGGGTTTCCAGGTTTGTGGATTTTAGGCTGACTTAGGCCAACGATTCCTTAGCTGTCATCCCCTGTTACTCCTCCTCTACTTACAATACACTGATGACATCTTCATCATTTGGACCCACGGTAAAGAGACTCTGGAAGAATTCCACAGAGATTTTAACAACCTGCATCCTACCATCGATCTCAGCCTTGACTATTTCACATGAGAAATACATTTCCTGGATATTGCAGTACAAATCACTGATGGCCACATCTACACCACCCTCTACTGGAAACCCACTGACTGCTACACTTACCTACATGCCTCCAGCTTCCATACAGCTCACACCACATGATCCATCATTTACAGACAAGCACTTAGATACAATTGCATCTGCTCTGATCCTACTGACAGAGACTGAAAACTTCAAGACCTCTACCAAGCATTTATAAAACTGAATTACACACTGGGAGAAGTAAAAAACCAAATTGGCAGGGCCAGGTGAATACCCAGAAACCAGCTACTTCAAGAGAGGCCCAAGAAGATCAACAACAGAACACCACTTGTCATCACCTATAGCCCCCAACTGAAACCCCTGCAATGCATCATTAAAAATCTACAACCTGTTCTGGATCAGGATGCTACACTCCAGAAGTCTCTAGGTGACAGGCCTGTCCTCTCCTATAGACAACCTCCTAACCTGAGAAAGATTCTCACTCGCAATCACAGGCTACTCCACAGTAATATGAATCCACTCTGTTAAAGACCTGAGAATTTGTGTCCTGCAACATAGAGAATATAACAACATATTAGAGTGAGAGATTTGTGAGACAGAGTACATATTCAAATTCGACACATTAAGGTGGTATGAACAGAGACATCAGCTACCTCACACATTACAAGGACTGCTTTCCTTCCTTTGATGCTTGTAATTATCTCAGACAGAACAATAATATCCCCCCCAACTCTCACCCCCTTCCTTCTATCCTACTTGATTTGTCTGTTTTTATTGCATTTTTTTTTCTTTTTGGTCCTCAGTACTTACAAATGTCAGTCTGTATTAGAAATGAAATTGATCTGAAGAAGTGGGTCTGTCCCGTGAAAGCTCATAACCAAATAAATCATTCTGTTAGTCTTCAAATGCTATATTTCTGCTGCTTTGTTTGGTTTGAGTACAGACCAACAAGGCTACCTGTGTTATTATTATGTTCAATGTTCTTTCACCAACCCAAAAAATGATGACTATCCCTATTTTGGTAAGTTAGATGCATACTTCACTGTAGTATCTGAGGTTTCTGCTATTAAGTTGTGTTGTTATTGTTCCACTTTAGTCTGTCAGTTCAACTGTATCAGAGATCTCTATTCCTCTACCACCACCACCCAACTTTCCTTACCCTCAGCACAGAGGAACAAAAGTTCCAGCAAAGGAGACACAACATCAGGACATTACAGTTTCTTTGCTTTTGACTAACCAAGGCTTTGATTTAAAGTGGGCTTCTTGCACACCTAAAAATGGTGTGGTGCTGGAGGTGGAGAGAAGAATCTACCTGCATGCCCTCTGTGTCCCCAGTGTAAGACAGTCGCTGAGAATATGCTTAACTTAGCATATGCGCAGTGCTACTGACTTCAGCGTGACAACGCAAGTTTTCTAGCAGCAACTTTCTTTTCAAGTTATCAAGATAAAGTTTATTCTCCATGCACAGATTCTTCCCTCTGAAAGATGTAAAAGAAGGGCAATAAACTGAACAGAACACAGCAACTGAAACGGGCAAGTACGGGAGGTCAGAAAACTATAAACATGGCCAGAATCTGCATAGAACACTTACCTGGAAAGGTTCACATGCCAAAATACAGACAAGACCACCAATTACTTCAGCATTAACTCATTAGAAGAGGCTAGCATTGGCAGGGTAGCGCAATCTAATTTGGTTTTAGTTTGTTTCAAGACATGACCCCTTCAAACGGGAGGGCTTCTTGTTCCAGAATAGCTGTCAACAGCACCTAAAATAGACTGACTCAATGCATTATCATCAGACACGCAGGGTCTTACATTTCTGCACATTACAAATTCTCTCTAACAAAAAAAAATTACACTCTGTCTCCAAAAATACTAAGGCCAATATGATGTGGAAGTTGACAGATTGCTCAGAGCTTTAGACTTCTTTAAATGGAGCATTCTTTGTACAACTGACTCTGGCCCTTGTTATACTCAGGGTGGGGTTTTCAGAAGACCTCATCTCACTTGGAACAAAGGACTTCTGAATTTCTGCCACCATCCTCTCAGCAGTATAATTATTATTTGCAATGAAGCATGTACACAACTGTCTGAGTTAGGGAAAGAAGCAAAAGGAAGCAACACAGAATACTACGGGAGGCACCTCTCTAGTCTGGCACCGTTGGGATCTGACTGGTGCTGAACAAGAGAATTTGCTGGACACCAGTATTGTCTAGCAGCATTATTAAAACTTCCACTCCATTTACCAGGCTCTTGGAAGACATTTAAGGATAAATTACAGCTAAATAACAGCACAGAACACTGAGAGACAAGACTGGCGGCTGTAAATAAACTTTATGGGACCACAGGAAACTTGGCCACACCCATGATAAGTGGTCCTCCAGCTAACTAAAATCATTCCAGATTAAGGATATTGCTGTACAAGAGAGTGCCAGATTAGAAAGGATCAACCTGCAGTAGCACTTAGCCTGACACTGCTCAAAATCTTCAAGAGATCATCAATTTTAGATACGGTCCTGCTAGGAAGCAAGAGTTTTTAAATATGTTTAAAAAGTATCTATATCAGGACTTTTAAAATAAGCATCAGGCAAGTTTTTGCAGTGCATGCAGCAGATATTTCACAGGCTATGTCAAAAAAAAATCTTGAAGCCCTCCAACTGATAGGAAGGTAGACTATGTAAACACAAGTTAAGACTTGGTCATCCAGTGCAGCGTCTCCCATGTTCCCTGCTTTCCACTGAGATCATTAAAAACTTAAAGCGTAGCTGGTACCTCCAACAGTACAGCTGAGGCACTCTAGCTAGATGGGCTATGTAGTGGTTCCTGGAAAAAGAGTAAAATAATCAGTTACGTAAAGCACAGTAAGTGTTCCTACACTGGCAGGGGTGTTGGCAGAATTGCCAGGCCTCTGGGCAAAGTGGGGTGGCAACAGCACCCTGGAATGGTCAGGGCCTCAGTCAGACAGGATGGGGCTGGGGGCTAGCCTCCACCAGCCAGCCTTTCTGCACTGTCTGGCCCATGCCACCCAGGACTCCAGCTGTGATTTAAAAGGCCCAGAGTCTGGCTGCTGCCAAAAAGCAGCAGCTGGGGCAGATTTCCCTTTTGCCCCCATTGGTGGCCCTGTACACTAAAGACATTACATCAATCAACTGAAAAGCACCTTTGGCTCATACACAAGAGGACTTCCATTTAATTGCTGGGGAAGCAACAGTCTCACTGTCACCTACCTCTAAACTGTGTAATGGTAAGAACTGGAGTAGGCTGAACTGGTGCCAACTCAGTTATATGTGCCAGGGTCTGCACAGCACATTGGCACATTGGGAACACTGCCAGCTCCAACCTGGTCATCTTGGAAGAGAAGTGTGATTTTAGTTTTGGTAATGAACATCTACTTATTTCTTAATAATATCTTGTATTATAGTAACCCCTTGAAACCTCAACTAAATTCAGGATACCATAGTACTAGGTACTGGACGCACACAAAATAAGAGTCTCTGAGGGGTAGCTCTGTTAGTCTGAAGCTTCACAAATAACAAGCCATCCTCTGGCACCTTTGAGACTAACAAATTTATTAATATTCGTTAATATTTAATACATCTGTTGATCTGCAAGGCAGTGTACCCAACCTTTTTGGTAAAACAACACACTTAACTAAACAACCCAGCAATCATGTAGCACTTTAAAGTCATGTAGTGCTACTCGGTGATGAGCTTTTGTGAGGCAGACCCACTTCCTCAGATCTGGACATATAACATTTCCAGTACAGCACTGAGGGTTTTATAATACAGAGGTCCAGAACAAATTGAAATAAAAATAAAAATAATTGAAATAAAAATAAAATTCAACAAGACAGTTGCAGGGCACACCCACTTTTTCCAGATGACTTGATTGCTCATAAATGTTACATTTATAGTGCTTACATTTCTAATGGTTACAGTCTTACTGGAGAGGTTTGCAACACAGTAGGGCAAACAACAAGCTAAACAAGGATCAAATGCATTAATGTGTCAAGTCCACCACAGAATACACTTCTTAGCGAGCACAGACATATTTTCAATACCTCCTAGGGATGTTGAGTAAATGAGTAACCACTGAAAATTTCAGCTGCTACTCAATTATTCATGAATTGGGGAGGTGGCCCCAGAAAGCAGGCTCCCATCCCTGCCAACCAGTTAGAGTCGGAATGTGGCATTTAAATGGTGTCCCAGCTCCAATAGGCTCCTGCCTTCCCTCTTGCAGGGAGTGGGAGGCGGGCTCTGCACCAGCTCATCCGTGCCAGGAAGCATCATTTCAGCTGCTTCCGTGCACAAACCAGGTCCTGTGGGGTCAGCATTGCCCCCCACAAGGGCTCTGCAAAGAGCCAATGTCTGTGTCTGTGGGGTGGGGGGAGGGGGACTTCACCAACCTTGCACCAGCTGGGACTCAGGCAGCCTTGCTGTGTGAACCCCAGCTAGCATGGGGTCATCAGTACCCCCCCCCACACACACACACACACTGTGGCTCTGCAAAGAGCCAAAGTGAGGGGAAATTGACAACATTTCATGGCACGCTTGGACAGTTCTCCCGACACACCAGTGTATCATGGCACATTGACTGAAAACCACTGCTGTAAGGTGCTACAGGACAGCTTGTTGCACGTAGTGAAAGCCTGTCTTTGTTTTTAAAATACAATTTTAATTTGTTACTGTATCACTTCTGTGAGGAAAAGGAGACAGAAGACTGACATTTGAAGAGACCCACAGAAGGGTTAAATCAACTTTCTGTTTCACTCTGAACTCACTTAAACCATAATTTTTTACAGTGATACTTTACAAAACAGCTTGAATTGAGATAGAGGAAGGAATTTGGGAGCCCACAGCAAATCCTTGGAAAGAGTTCTGTTGAATAGCTTTTATCTTTCAAACAACTCCAATTACTGATCTAAAGCCAGAAAACCTTTCTTTGTGTGCCCTTTTCCAATAAGAGCTAAGTTGCAACGCAGAAGACTACATACCTCAGGATTTAACAGAGATTCTACATTTAACTCTAGGGTTTTAATACATCAGACACATCCATCCTCCCTGGAGGGAACTGCATCACTTATTCTTTTCAAAGTGAATTATTTTAGTCACACTGGTGAACATAAAGATAAAACATCTTAACAAAGCTCATAGCCTGATCTCCGTGTGCATCTCAATGAGCCACACGTACCCAAGTCCTTCTGTGTATGATTTGGGCGCTATAGAGGGAGTGTTCTTTCCCAGCACTATAAATCTTGTCTTGCATCGAGTACACAGGAGAACAATAGAGGCCTGTTACCACAGGAATTTACAAGACAGTCAGCATAATCAAAATCCATTTGCACTTCCTTTGCAGGTGGATTAAAGAACATGCAGATTATCAGATCAGTGTGAACTACTTGCTAGCATGGTTGTTACAATTTACATATTTTAGAGATTGATACCATGTAGGATCTGAAGAAGTGGGTCTGTCCCATGAAAGCTCATCGCCTAATAAATTATTTTGTTAGACTTTAAAGTGCTACAGGACTGCTGGTTTGTCATGTAGGTATGGTGAGCAGGAATTGAGTAGGTGGTTAGGGCAGGGAGTACTCACACGTAACACTTCAGCTCATGGGAATTCACAACAAGAAGGGCCAGGTTTAGTATCTAAAGGTTTCTCTTCAGCAATACAATGCAAAACCTAGGACAATTACATACCAACCCTGGGCACCTCCACAGACAACATTTCCCTTCCCACAAGCACAGAGTTTGAGTGTAAGAAAAATTAATACAAGAAAGGAAATAATCCAGCAGTGATTTGGGAAAACACTGAAAACAAGGTTCAAGTGCATGAGCAAATGACTCATCCTCAAGTAAGTTGGGTAGTGTCCTTTTCCATCTGGTTAACTCCAGCAACAAAATGTCTGTTCAATGTGCCCATCCCTTCTCTGTGTCCCACTCACAGTTGTTGTCTGTGGTCAGTGCAAACGCAGAATCCAGTGGTGCACCTAGAGAGTTCACCCGGGTGGAGAGGGATAAGAAGACACTCACTCCTATTCTCCTTCACCGGCCACGCCGCTAGCCAATCAGAACTCTGGTCCTCTCCCCAAGCCTATCACCATGTCTCCCTTCCAGCCACCCTGCCTCTCTGCAGGGCTCTATTGCTGGTCCCCTGCACCAGTCACTTTGCTAGCTGGTCTCAGCCAGTTGCCCTACCAGCTAATCACAGATCTACCAGGATGTCTTCATGTCCCCCCACCTACCCAGCTCTCAAAGACTTTAGCTGTTGGTTGGGGACCTTTTCTGATGGTGCACAGAGGGCAGTGGCTTTCTTCAAGGACATTGTCTTAAAGCCAGCATAATACTTAGACCAGAGTGTCAGTGATTACAGCTCTGCAGTGTGTTAGAAGCCTCTCAGCTGAGTTTAAATGAGCTCTATTGCTACACAACAAAGCACTGGAAAGACCAATTCCCACTAAAATTCTTAAACAAACCTCACTATTTCTCACTTTACTGGACTTTGGGATGCATTTCACCTGCCTAATGGGAGCCATTTGCTGACAGTGAATTCCTCAAACGGGTTATGGGAAATATATTTTAGCTGCCTGTGGATTCACACATTAAGGCTAACAACCCTTTCTTACTTCTGCCCCAATTACAAGGAAACTGGGGATCAACAACAGCCAAAAGCGATCATCTGGACAAGCAATCCCATCACACTGAGCACATAGGCAGTATGGCCATGCTATGCAAATGAGATTAGCTCCTGAAGTCCTCTTCCACAGCTCATCACTAGATGTCAGGAGAGAGCTCAGTCAGACACTTTGCATATACTTGGCTCTGATAGCTGCTTCATATCCTTTTGTATGATCCTTCTTTAATGCCGTTTAGAAAAGCAGCTAGATTACACGTTAAAAAA
This sequence comes from Carettochelys insculpta, assembly GCF_033958435.1. Taxonomy (NCBI): domain Eukaryota; kingdom Metazoa; phylum Chordata; order Testudines; family Carettochelyidae; genus Carettochelys; species Carettochelys insculpta. Next base: position 91,822,803 of record NC_134139.1, on the reverse strand, counting down.
AAAAGACCTTCTGTAGGAGACCGAACATGAGCAATTTCAGTCTCAACAGTGAAGACCCAGAAAAATGAGAATGGGTGAAAACAAGGGGTTAAAATGAGAACAACTACACAACTCAGTGATGTGCTGCAGAAGGTTTGAGCTGGCTCACTGAGTCAGCTAGTTCAAATCTTGCCACCCAGAAGAGGGAAGTTTGGGTGTTTTCCCTGCCTCCAGTGGGGGTCACTTCTTTCCATTCCAGGGATGAATCATCCCTGGGGCTCATAAAAATACTTCTGAAGGCCAAATACATTGCCTCATGCATGCAGTATTCTGCATTACATGGGGAGGGGTAGCTCAGTGGCTTAAGCATTTGCCTGCTAAACCTAGCATTTTGAGCTCAGTGCTTGAGGGGGCAATTTAGGGACCTAGGGTGGGGGAGAAGGAAAAAGGGGAGGGTGCTTGGTCCTGCCAAGAGGGCAATAGATTAGACTCAATGACCTCCCAAGGTCCCTTCCAGTTCTATGAGATGCAAAATGTACCAAATACAAGGTATTTGCTTTAAAACTCCCCAGGGAAAAAAACTATAGATTCCCTACATAGTATTTAAGCCCCTACCCAATTCTAAATGTTAAAGCTGAGCCACTCATGCTATTTTCAGTCTAATGAATTTTGCTTTCGTGAAAACAATATAAACATTTCAACAGGTACAGCTTAATACGAATTTGTTTGCCAAGTAGCCGTGCCTCCTTCCTTGGCTGTGGTTGTGAGAAAACATTTTTGCTGGAAATGAGAAGATGAATGGATTTCCATTGTCTCTTTCCTCTTTACAAGTCTAAGCATGTCTACCCGTGCCCAGTACACAGGATTTCTCTCACGCTACAAGAAGCAGCTACTGGCAGCAGCACTTCACTGATGCAGTATTAACTATTACAGCTGCTGCCAGGTGCCACGGTAATGAACTTATGTAACTGTAATTAATGCTTCAGGATGGGAAGGAGGAGGAATGATTTCCAGCAGTCTAAAAAAATGTGAAGGATCCAATAAAAGAATAAAATTGAGCAGTCTGGTGATTTTCTCAAATGGATCGCCCTCTTCCCACTTTTATGGCTTTTATCTTCCTCATCCTTTCCGTCATTCGGCAAAGCCAAGTGATTTAAATACATTTTTCAAAATGGAATAATAAAAAGTCTCTCTCAGCAAATTCTTCTCAGCATTTCTAATAAGTTCTGTTCCCAGTTGCATATAGTCTCCCTTCCTTTTCCTGTTGTAAGTGGGAGCCCTTTAGGGTTGCTATATGTCTGGGTTTTGACCCAAAAGTCCATTTGAAAAGGGAACTTGGCAGCATCCAGTCAGCACTGCTCAAAGTCTGGTCACCCACAGGAAACAGCCCTTGCTGCCAGCAAGCCAGAACTGCTGCTGTCACCAACTGCGCTCGTGCAGAGAGGTACCAGTGGCTCTCCCATCCTGCCCCATAAATCCCTCAGTCCCTGGAGAATGGCTCTCTCTCCCCTGCCCTTCCCCACTCACTTCTCCACCCTGCTTAGAAGGCAAAGGGAGGTGGGGGAGAAGGCAGCCTGTGACAGTGGAGCAGGGAAAAGAGGGGCAGGGCTTGGGATATTGCAGGAAAGAACTGGAGCAAGGGGTGGGGCCTTATGGGAAGAGGCCGAGCAGGGCAGGGAGGTTCTGGTGCTCAGTGTCTGGTTTTCACCAATTAAAAAGTTAGCCACTCTAATGATCCTGTGAGGAGAAGAAGCCAGGGTATCATCAATGCAACAGGTGAAAGGGAAAAATTCATCTTCAAATGCTTCTCACTCACCATACATAATGTGTACAGTTGGTTGAACTCACCTATGCCTTATGAACAGTCCGGCTTACCATAGGGCAGGGAGAATGACCTGCTTCCTCGAAACACAATGGGCCCATTGCCAACTTTTACACTTTCTTTTTAAAATTGCAATATTTACCATATAAAACTGATTTCCTTTTGGTTTCCTTGGTTACAGTTTTAAACAAAGTAATGGTCTTACATGCATGTCCCATGATTGGAGGGGGAAGATTTCAAATTTGAATGCCTACAAGAGGCATTTAAGTAAGTGGCCCAAATTCTTCAGCGGCATTGATTCTGTGTAGCACCAGCATCTTTGAAAACCAGACTCATTTAAGTATCTAAATGGGGATTTAAGTGCCTAATTTCAGGCACCCATGTTTAAAACTCTTGAACTTGGTTTTTACAGTTCAGGTTTGTCAGATTAAAAAGAAAACAGATACTGCAGGATGAACAGCAGTAGTTGGTGCAAAAGGATACTTCTTACAGTGTTATACCCTATTCTGTTCATCTGTTCTTTCTTGTTGGAATGATAACTCTGAATTGGCCTCATATACCACTCTTAGGCTACATCTCTATTACAGGTGGAGTTGATGCTCTGAGCTCTATCCTGCTGTTGATTTAGCAGGTCTAATGAAGACCTAACCAATTGACTAATTATTAGCCTCCAATCTACCTCTGCACTGTATCCCTGATGAGAAGAGTCAGGTAAGTCGACCTGAGTACCACTCCCATCAACCTCCTATGATACAGACTCCAGGGTAACTCAAAGTAAGGTACAGCAACTCCAGCTTCATTATTCACATAACTGGCTTTGCGTACCTTAGGTTGACTTTCTGCAGTAGTGGGGACCTGCCCTGAGTCATCAGAGCAGTTCACAGACCTTAACAATAATTCACCACCCTCCTGTGTGATAGGTAATCTCACTTTGCACTCTAGAAACTGGAGGAGAGCGAATCAATGACCTGTTCTAGATCACAGAGAATTATTAACTTCACTGGGAGTTTCACGTGCATCTGACTGGACGACCAGACCCAATGAGCAGCTCCCAGTTTTGCGTGCGCTCAGGGGACTCAAGCATGCCTCTGCCCACCGTTTGCTCAAATGCTACAGCTGCTTCTGATTTATGTAATGTATACCTCTGTTGTGTAAACAAAGGCCCCAGTCCTACACTCAGATAGTCGTGGATGGTCTCTGTGCCGCATGGGGCACAGAGATGTATTTGGGTCTGTGTTGGCATTAAAGCTGTCTGGCTATTACACGTTTGTTGTTGCGAGTAATACCTATTTGACTCACTGGCATGAGATGTTGCTGAGGCAGAGGTGCTAGTTCAGCAAGCATCAGTGGCTGGTGCCTGTGGGCAGAGGTAACTGGTGTGAGGATTGCAGGGGAAGCACCAACCCAGTGCCTTTGTCCCATCCTTCCCCAACCCGTGTTACTCCCCCTCCAACCCCTGCTTTGCCCATGCCTAGGGTGACCACATTGCCTTATGGCAAATACAGGACACCAGCCTCCAGGGATGGGGGTTGGTGGTGCTGTCCCATGTCAGGGCTCCTCAATGATAGGGGCTGCTGCCCCACCATGAGGCACCGGAGATGGGAGCTCTGCGGCCTCCAATGGGGAGAACACCCAGGATGGAGGGTCCACAGGCCAGGCTGGGGAACGTGGCAGCAGCCCCACAGCAGGGGTCCCTGGCAGTGTGGGCTGCCTCCCCAGAGAACAGGGCTGTTGCCCTATGAATGAGCTTCCCTGCAGCAGGAGCTGCCTCCCCAAGGCATGGGATGCTGGGGGACAAAGCAGTCACCCTATAGAGGAGTTCTCAGGAAGTGGGAGCTGTGTCTCTTAGGCATGTGGTGGCAGGGAATGAGGCAGCTGCCCCATAGCAGAGCTCACCAACAGGAGAGGCTGCCACCATGGGGTGCTAGGAAATGGGGCAACTGCCCCCTAGAGGAGCTCCCTTGCAGCAGGAGCTGCCATCCCAAGGCACAGGACACCAGGGAACTGGGCAGCTGCCCTACAGTGGGGCTCCCCATCAGCAGAGGTTGCTGCCCTGGGACTTCAGATGCTGGGGAACAGGAGCCCCACAAAATACGGGACGATTTGCACATTTTCTGAAAGAAAGTAGGGATGTCCATAAAACAGTTTAAATGAAGGGACTGTCTGGGTAAAAACAGGATGGATGGTCACCCTACACAGGTCCTTCCCCATCCCATTCCACCCTTGCTCTGCCTCTGCCTTCCTCTTCCTGCAGAAGGACTGGGCTGCTTCCAGTGCATGCAGGGGTAGTCCCCCATCCCCTGGAGTGGTGCAGCCTACCAGTAGTGCTTTGGGCCATGCCACTGCAGGGGCGGGGCCAGCCTGACCCCAGGCTCATCGGAAGCCGCGCAATGCGCATGGTGAGTGCAGGGGGTGGAGGGATGTGGGAGTGCACATGTGTGCCCCCCACACATCGCCTGTACCTGCAGGGGGGGTGTGCAGGAGGGGTAGGGGAGGGCACGCAGGGGCTCCTCATTTAGCAATTAAAATGTTGGCGGGGGCAAAGAGGGCCTGGTGAACTTCCCGAGTGCTACCTCCATTTACCTATACCAACGAGGTAGTCAAGCACTCACCTTATTTCATAATTGAATGTGTAGCCCCATTAGCTCAGTGTTAGGCTCCTGCATGGGTACTTTTCTGAATTATGTCAGAAAGAGGAAAGCAGAGCCTTTGAGACGCAAAGTACTTCAATCCATACTTGCTACACTGTGACCCAAAGCCTCACCTTAACTGAGCAGCCTGCTTTTCCTTCTTTGGAAGGAAACTAAATTAACACAGTTTGCTTTATTATTATTATTAACCTAGAAACAAGCCTGAACCAAAACCTGAAATCCAAGTATCCCTTCGCACAAGGGAAGTTCAGGCCAGAACTCAGCTTTGGAGTTCAGACCCATCTCTACCTATTTGACTTGGAAGGAAGTTCAGAGAGCAAGTTGTAAGAGGTTGGGGGGTCTGTGAATATGACTAACAAAAACCATCACCAAAGAGAGTTAAACAGCAAAAGCACTCGGGTGCAGAATGGGACAAGCATGGAAATACAGGTGCTCCTTTTCTGCTGCCAGCAAAGCCCCACACAAACATCCCTTTTCACAAAAGGAAGGGTGAGGATCCCAGGCGAAGAGCAGCAATGGATGTAGGTGAAACAAAAGACCAGTATAGCAGGGGTGTTGTGGTAAATGCCTCATCATCTCCTTCTCCTCCCTGGACCAGAGTCAACAGCCGCAGCAGTTGTTCCTCCCCTTTACAGAACAAAACAAATTCTTCTCATTCCACTAAGCCATCAGCTCATCAGCAGCATCAGCTGATGCACACCCTTTCTCTCCTGCTATTCTGCACTGTGTGCAGCCACATTGCTAGAAGCATTAACACTAATAGTCTCTGTTGACGTGAGACACAATCCTATAGGAGTTTGCTGTGGAAATTCCCACTGAAGTCAATGGGAGTTATACACGCTGGATGTTATTTTGTCTCATTGAAACTTAGCTAACCTCAGCTTTAGTAATAGAGGTTGTATCTCCCTGGTCCAGCACCCTCAGAACCTGACCGGTCCAGAATGAGGGAATTTGCAAGAAGCCTGTCCCCCCACAGCCCAACAGCTGCCCTTCTCTGCTACCAGCTTCTTGTGCGACTGGCTCCACCCACCTCCACCCACCCCCATCTTGAGCCCCTGCAGCCCCCTTACCTCTAGCCTGGTTTGCACTGACTACTATCACAGATGCAGCAGGGCTGCTGGCTGTGGCCCCAGCTGCCAGCCCTGCCGAGGCAAGCTCCAGCCCCAGCCAGGCTGCTGGCTGTGATCCCAGCCCTGGCTGGCCTGCTGGCCATGGCCCTGGCCCCTTGGGTGCCAGCCTCAGTAAAGAAGCCCCACTGGGCTCTCCTCCCAACAGCCTCACAACCCAGGGCTCTCTGGTCCAGTAAGAGCCATGGTCCTGCCAGACCACAGATGTTGCTGGACCAGAGAGTCCAAGTTCTGGGAGCTGGAATCTATATTGCTGCTTGGGACTAGCTGAATCAAAGAGATCTCAGGTTTGTAGGACAAAGGGCAAAGCATTACACAAATAAATAAACAAATAAATATATTAATCCCCACATCCAAACAAGTACCCTTGTCATTATTAATTCACTGTAGCAGCAGAAACAACTTCCAGCTGTCTTCTTCGGGAGGTTCTGTGCCGAATGATCCAAAATTCTAGATACGATGATGTCACAAAACTGTCAGAGTTGCAGCCAAAGGCAATAAGCAGGCCTGAAACAATGGAAGAGAAAGTCCGTCCCTGCTGAAGTGATGTGCATTTTATTACATAAAACAATAGGAAAAACCCTGGGTTGAAATCCTGGATTTCCATGGGGCCTGGATTTCTCCTCTGGAGTTAATGTTTAATTGGAATTTTAGCCCCGCTTGTGCATAATATAAACCGCAGATAACAAAATATCTGTACGTTGTTGCAAAAATGGTCTCTGTGTTTTATTTGACATCTACTTTAGACAAGTGACCCTGTTTCTCAGAATAATGGGCCTGAATCTCAATTATACGAAGCCCCCTTTAGGCTATTCTGGCAACATAAAGAGTCTTAAAGTATGTATAAATTTAATTTACGCCACCAAAGCAACAGGCCTTATTGTAAATGAGCATCAGGCCCAAAACATTTTAAAAGATGTACTCAATAATATAAACACTAAGGATCACAGAACCTTACTTGGTATGAATCACCAGTTTATACCAACTCAGAGTCCAAGCCAAATTATTATAGGTCAGTTGCTGGATTTTGTTCCTCAAAATATATATACACACAATGCTTATCTACCATAATTTGTTCTATCTCTGAGAAGGTGTGGCATACATATGGATTAGATAATTGTATTAAGACACCATATCGTCATATGTGCCATGCAACTGGCCATTCTGAAGTTTACTAATGAAGCACTGAAATACATATTCAGCGCCTCGTTAGAATGCCAGCAGCCGCAGCACTTCGAAATTGCCGCGGCCCACCACTGCGCGGCTCGTCCACATGGGGGCCCCTTATTCCTATCTGCTGGCATTCTAATGAGGCGCTGAATATGTATTTCAGTGCTTCATTAGTAAACTTCAAAATGGCTATTTGCATTGCCATTTCAAAGTTTTGGGCTATTGTAGACACAGCCTAAATGTCTTTCCTGTTACTTGTTACCCTTCATCTAGATGGATCCCAATGCATTTTACACATGTATGTGTACATGTGTGACAGGAAGATGAATTATTTTATCTGAAATGCAATCAGCTCTGGGATGGAATGCAACAGCTGTTTTGCAGCTGGAAACAGCATTCTTGACAGTCTGCCCAAAAGTTAAATTCATTTCTGCAGTCAGCTAGAGAACTGCCACAACCTTTACTTTCTTTGGAATGGAGGAAAAACTCACTACTTTACTTCAGCTTTCCTACACAAAAACAAAAGAAAAGAGGAAAAAAGGATGAACACAAAGATTTCTTTCTGCTATTGCTGTGTAGGAAAAAAGAACCTAGAGTACAGTGTATGAAGAACGCTACACTATATATGATTTGTGCACAACTCACCAATTTAACCATAAAGGCCGTGTCTACACAGCATTCCTGTTTCAGAGGAGGAATGCAAATGAGGGAGATCAAAAATGCAAATGAACTGCTGATTTATAAATCTCACTCTTCATTTGCATATTCTCACATGATCTCACTTCCGGAAGAGACTTTTCCAAAAGCAAAAACAGCCATGTAGACAGGGCTCCTTTGGGAAAAAAAACCATTTTCAAAAGAACCCTTCCTCCTCATCTGTTTCAGGAAGAAGTGTTCTTTCAAAAACTCTTTTTTTTTTTTTTGTTTTGCTGAAGGAAACCCATCTACATGGCTGTTTTTGCTTCCGGAAAAATCTCTTCTGAAAATGCGGTTTAGTGAGATTATGCTAATGAAGTGCAAGATTTGTAAATCAGTGCTTCATAAGTATTTTCGATCTCCTTCATTTGCATTCCTCCTCTGAAAGGGGAATGCTGTGTAGATGTGGCAAAAGAGAAAATAATGTAAGTGTTTTGATGGATATGTTAGCTGTACATAATAACACTAAACATTGATTTGGGACAGAAAATGAGAACAAATTTCAAGTTGAATCACACTAATCCAGCAACCTCTGGATCTGATGGGTACCGAACAAGGAAGGTCGGCACATGGGAGATTAGTATTGTCTGGCAGCATTACCAATATGTCCACTGTTTACTGTGCTCTTAGAAGATTTTAGGGGTAAATTACAGCTAAATAACAGCACAGAACACTGAGAGGCAGGACTGATGACTGTAAACAAATTTTATGGGACCGCAGGAAACTTGGCCACACCCATGATAAGTGGTCATCCAGCTAACTAAAATCATGCAGATTATGGATGTTGCCGAACGAAAGAGTGCTGGACTAAAGAGGTTCAACTTCTAGTACCACCTAGATACCCTAATCAAGGATTAGGGCCCTGCTGTGCTGTACAAGCATGTGACAAACTCATCCCAGCTCCTAGACCATTCTTAATTAACATCAGTGACATGGTGCACAAGGCATATGAAAATGGAAAATGCCCACACCACAGTTACGCATCTATATTAGAGAGTTTGTCTAACAGAACTGGCCCTGATGCCTACCTGTCCCGGTTGCTGAGAATCAAATAAAAATGGGGACATGGACATTTGTTAAAATCTCTGTAGAGAATACTAAAGGAAGCAGCGTATCCACACAAAAGAATGGCGAGAAATCTGAAATGCCTTCTCAGCTAACATTCAGTTACTTACAGGGGAGTCCCATAGGAGCAGCAGTCCCACATTCAGTCCATGTGCTTTATTTACTGCCTACAGAAGCCAAGGCCACCCTGAATGAAGACATTAAAACAGTCAATGGTTGCTTTTGCCAGTTGGGGATTTCTTTTCAGCTGAAGGAAACTGATTGATGTGGAGATTTCCACACATCTGAAAAGCAACATTAGCATGTTCGTCCAATAGCATAGTAGCCACACAAATATTGACCCCCTCCACTGAAAAGGCTTACTGTGCCTCATAGGTTTGGCAAGCATACAGTAATCAAGACATTTCCTTAAACAACAAAAGACAAAGGAAGTCTGTGGAATGTAGGAAACAGACGAAATTTCCATTGGGGTAAGATCTGTGACTGATCGGCATTTCTTTAATGTGGTAATTAATTAATTAAGCATTTGACTTAAAATATCACTTAATAAAACAAGGCAAGAGGACATTAGCAAACCGATGAAAAGATCATTCACCACAGCATTGAGAGAGTGGCCTGAGACACAAAAAGACAAACAACCTGACTCTTAACAATATGCAGTTATGTGTTTTTCTTCCCAAAAAGCCTTATGACATTCTTCTGTTTTATCAATAGAACGTATTGTCTTGGTAGATAACATTTGCTTCTTTCCTCTCCTGCCCCTGTCCCAGTTTCTATATTAAGAAGTGAGTGATTTCAACAAATTCAGGGCTCAGTTGCTGGGTGAGATGTCACGCTGAGCACAGACCGCCCACTAACTTTGTTTGTTTGTTTTAGCTTTTTAGCCAAAAATTTCTCAATTTTCCATTTCTGGTAATGAAAAACATAAGCATTTTTATACAGGAGGTAACAAGTGGGGTCAGGGCGAGGGGAATTCCGTGAAGAGCCTGGGAAATACAAGATGTCATGCTGCACATGTTTTGCCTTTTGTCCCATTTATGCCTGAAGACAGAGCATCTTGGTCCCTTCTCTTCAGCTCACAGTGCTGTTTAGAGGCGATGCGAGCCATTTCCCCCTCTCTCGCTGCCCCGCTCAGTCTGCCTTCTTGAGGCTGCTGGACAAGATTACCAGGTTCTAGCTGGTTCACACTCAGGATCTCTACATGACAGGAGGACAACAAAACTGGAATGAACAATGGAGTTAACTCAGAAATGTATGCTAAATGCTGCTTCAATCCAATCTGTCTGGGATATTCAGCAGAGCTATGTTGTGCAAAGTTCTTTATCTTGTGAAATCCTCTGGCATGTCCAAGATAGCTAGACATCCCTAATGTATTATTCTGTGACATCAGTGCTACCATAGATCATGTGGCATTTTTGGCCTAAGTGCTGTCACACAGAGATATATTCTGGGAGAACAACCAGACTATGCCAGAGGTTAATTTCATAGACATCCAAAAGGAACATTTAAAGGGGAAATTTAGAATGCACTTCTCTGCTGAATGCATCTAGGTAGGAGAAAAATATAATATATGTATCTGGTGTTAAATTTTGCATTAGTTTCGCAGATCAGTTCTGAAGGCTCGCCTATTAATGGGAAAGTTGTTTCATATGACACTTTCTAGTTCCAGCCTAGGAACTCACTGCTCTGTTATGTTCACAGACCTACCCCTACAGACAGGCTCATCTCTAACCACAGCTGTCAAATGTAGTTATCTTGGACCCAAATGACACACATCTATTATCCTGTTAGTTGTAAGTTATTTACATCCCATTGCTTAATTTTTTTTATTTACAAAATATGTCATGTATAATAAATGATAGTTATACCTTACAGGAATCACTTCACCCTTCACTTAAATATAGCCAACACTTAACGACATACATTATTTGCGTAATGCGTCATGGCAGTATTACACAGAGCAAAGTGAAGGGTGTGACTTCAGTGAAGCGCAGAAACTGAGGAGAACCTTATCAAATGACACTAAAAGCAAAATTTTAGGCAGGCCAAATACAGACGTCAAGTTAGAATCTGTCCAGAACCCTAGATCTAGTAGTATTGTGCAGACAGTCGCATCGCATAGCCCAGCCAGTCACCTGACCATGGGCATAAATATATGAACATTGAATTTTGCTCCATGGGATTTATGAGGAAAAGACTGGTGGTGTCCTCCGAATTTCATGCACCATTTTAAAATAGCAACATTTGCATAACCCTCACCCCAAGGCCCTAGAGCCCCACAGAATCCAGTGATAAGCCAAAAAGGATAGGAGCTAGAAGAGGAGTGGGCAATAATTTTCACAGAGAGGCCACTCCACAAATTTTGGTACTGGTCACAGGTTGGATCTGGGCCCCCCTGGAAGGGTGGGGTCTTGGGCAGAAGGGCTGGGGTTGGGGATGACAGAGTGTGAAAAAGAAACACTGTGTGTGAGAGACGGACTTTGGCTATGTCTACACTACTGCAATCCGTTGACAGAAGTTACTATCGGACAATATCTTCCAACAAAACTTCTGTCGACAGATTGTAGCCACACACAAAAGCGGATCAAAAAAGCAATCTGCTCTGTCAACAGACAGAGGCCAGACTGTCCAGCTGCTCTTTTGACAGAACAGCCAACCGGAAGCACAGCAAACAGGGCTGCCCGTTGACTCAGAAGCCCTCTCTGTCAACAGAGGGTCCCCTGTAGCATCCACATGGCTTTTTATCAACAGATTCTGCCGAGAAAGGCAGTCTGCCTTGTGGGGGAGAGGCAGAAGGCTGCTGACAGACGTGCTGTGTTCTGTCGATTTGCTGTCATCGGAATGCGTTTTTAGTGCAGATGCTCCGTGTATTTTGTCGACAAAACCAGGGTTTTGTTTACAAAACTCTCTAATGTAGACCTAGACTTTGTGACATCGTTTATGTGCTGCAGTGAATATGTGGCAGTGACTGTATGTGGCACTGACTGGGTATGTGTGACAGTGACACTGAGTGCATGTGCTGGCTGCTGCTGGGTAGGTTTGAGAGAAGTCACCCTCTGGCTCTTGAGGGAAAATCTGCCCTGCTCTTGTCGCCACTCCCCTGCTCTGCACTTTTTGTCTACAAAACTCTCTAGTGTAGACGTAGTCTATAGGAACTATGGGGGAAAGTTTCTCTTAATAAAAATACAGTTTCTCTTAAAAGGGTGGCGCACTTCTCACCTTGGGTGTGTAAATAATATGGCAGATCAGAGGCTGCAGCTGACAAGTGCCTGACAGAGGGTGAACATTTTGGTGCTGGATGAACTCCTTTTTGTTCCCCTCCTAAATTCCCAGAGGGTGCAATCCTGCAGGTTGGATAGGCAGCTGGGGCTCATCAGGAGTCAGCCAACAACTGCTTGCAATCAAGCACCTATAACCAGTTAAGACCTCCATGCTCCCTAGAAATGGCTGTTCCCAGGCTGCAGGAGGGGAGAGCAACGCCCGGAGAGAAGGAGGCTGGAGGTCTGAAAGAAGGACAGGACAGGACAGAGTGGAGCTGAGTGACACCAGCCACAAGGTACGAGAGGGAAGTGGTGGGTGAAGAGACCCAGGGAAAGGTCGCTGCCCTGGGGCAGGGGCAAAAGCCCTGCCAGCTCCCTCCTCCCCTAAGATCCCTGGACCGGAGTCCAGGGCAGTTGGTGGGACTGGACTCCCCCACCTCTTCCCTGGGAGGGGTACCCAACTCAGGCCAAACCAGGGCAGCTTGAGACTGGTGGAGAGGGTCCTACTCCACCTCCAATTAGGACTGGCCTGTGATGAAAATGGCTCACTAACGGGAGACCCTTGGCTTTGGGAAGCCCCAGGGCACCAACGGGGCCTCTGTGAGTCTCAGGCACACAAGGAGCTTCCTGGAAGCGCAGGTCCGCTAAGGAAGTGATAAGGGGTCTGTCACAATAAATAACTCATAAATGGGAGAGGATGTGCTTCTTTCGCTGTATGTTAAACTTTTCCACAGCCAAAGCAAAACATGGATAGCCATTTAGCTTCCACGATGTCCTTGTGGGTTTCCCTTTAGCACACAAGCAGATCTTTTGGGCTACATCTACAGTAGAGTTTTGTCGACAAAACTGGGGTTCTGTTGACAAAACTCATGGAGCATCTACACACAAAATGCATTTTGCCTACAGAAACTGTCAAAAAAAAAAAGAAAGACATGTGGATGCTCCAGGGAGCCCTTTTGTCAACAGAGGGGCTCAAAAGATCGATCCACTTTTATGTGTAGACAAGGTTTTGTAGACAGAAGTTTTGTCGGAACACCTCTTCTGACAGTCACTTCTGTAGACAGATGCTTCTCGTGTAGACTTAGCCTTGGGATTCCAAGACAGAGAGCTCATGCATTTATGCACCTAAGAAGCACATCAGTAGTACAGGTTGTACCTCTAAAAAACAGGATTTCCTGGCAACATCCATGGCCCAGCGGGTATAGATGTTCCTGCTCCAGAGAATCATGGGCTGGAGTCTGTGGCAGCAGGCTGGCACCTGGAAGTCAAGCTGGGTCTGGCTCCCCCTCTGGAGGATCTAGAGGCACAGTCCTTGCCAGTAGGGCCAGAGCTGGATCCCTCGCCATTAGGGCCACTGCTGGGGCCAGATCCCACAGCCTGCAGCAGCAAGACTGGAGCCAGCCGCAGTGAGGCCAGCATCCTGGGCCTGCAGCAGGCATCATTGAGGCTGGGGCTGGCAGTAGGGTGTCAGTAAGGGCTGGAATGGGGCAGAGGAGGGCTGGGGATTGGTGGTGGGGAATCTCCCCAGTCCGTCAAATCCCCTTGTTTGGGAGTGGTCAGGTCCCAAGGGTACTGGACCTGGGAGGTCCAACCTGTAATGTGAAAGTTATTGTTAATCATCCAAGGAAGAGACACAAAAAGAGAGGAAGCTCTTGAAGATTGTCCATAAATTGCTCTGCTGTTTCACTCACAACAATTAGTAATTAAAATTGGAAGCTACAGTAATAGATATAATGGAGCAATTAATCTTGAATGAAGCTGTGGCTTTCTCCAACTCTTTTAAGAATGAAACAATTGAGATTTGATTTGGCAGAGGGGAAAGTAGCTGCAGCACTTTCCAATGGAATAACAAAGGCCAGCTAGTGAAATTCTATGCAGTTTTTATCTGAGTTTAAAGGGTCCTGTTGATATCACAAACTACAAAAGCACACTTAGGAGCCAAGGAGCAGAGGAAGCTGAAGATTGAATTACTCAGCGTTTGGTTCACTTTTTTCTGGGCCATTATTGTTTCAAGCGCAGAGTTGCAGAATTGCGGAAGAGGTCATTTATGTAAATGGGATCGGCCCAATGGGAGAACACTGAGAGAAAAAAAAGGCAAACAGAGCTAAAGAACAGTACCAAGAAAGGGCATGAGATAGATGTGAATGATTAGCATATGGATGAAGTGCAGAGCTGCAATGCCGCGCCTATCCCATGATGTCAGAAGGGGTTAGACAAGGCACATAGGGTTTGTTTTTAATGATGCTAGAGAGGGAAGGTTTGGAGTAAAAGGAAACATAAAGCTAGGGACGTGGCTCTGTTTATTTGTGGGTACTTGCATTATTTGTATCTCACTGAGGAGAATGGCACCAATCCAAACCATTTTAATCCTACTGACTAGATTGTCACTGTGCTCACTGGCTGTGTCTACACTAGCAAGTTCTTTGAAAAGACTGGGCCTTTTCTGAAAGAACCCATGGAGGGTCGATGCACAGAAGGCACTCTTTCCATCTGAAACGGGAAGAACGCAGCACTTTTTCCGGCGACACTCTTCCACTCGCAGATGAGGAAAAGCGCCTTTTCCTGCAAGATTCTTTTGAAAAAAAAGTGTGTAGATGCCCAGGGGGCCCTTCTGTCTAAAGAACAGTCCTCAAGGCACTGGATTTTTCCATCCCTGGCCTGTTCTTTGGAAAGAGCAGGGGCTGTGTGGACGCTCTCTATTGAAAGAGCAGATCGATGTTTTTTTCAGTCTGTTTTTTGTGTGTGGACGCACTCCTTCGAAAGAAGTTTTTTCAGAAGAGATTTTCCAGAACAGCTTCTTTCAAAGGATCGTTGTAGGGTAGACACAGCCACTGTGTGGCATAGAGAACCAAGAAGAGCCTTGCTTAGCCACTCAGTGTTACCCCGGCTCTAGGAAAGACAGCAGGCGTCAGTCCAGCAATAAACTTCACACAGGGAGGGGGGCAGAGTCACTGCTCCTTCCACTCTGTGCCCCTCCCCACCCTTCTCACAGTAGCTGGGCAGGTGCCCATGGGAAGCAATCAGCTCCAGAGAGGGGTGAAGTAACTTGACTCTCATCTACAGCAAGGGATGGGAGCAGGGAAGTAATGTGACTGTATCCCAATTTACTCTCTGGCTTGCCCCTGGATGCTGCTGCTTGCTATTCCCTGCCTGTTTCTCAGAGCAGACTGGAATGTTACTGTCCTCTTGTCCCATAGAATTGCTGCTGCAGAAGGGTGATTTAGGGAAGCTGTGCTCCTTTTACATCTCCATAAAGGTGTAGTAATTAGCACTGAATCATCACAGTTAGCACCAGTTTGTGTATGTCTACATCTGAAATGCCACAGAGGCACAGCTGTACCGTTGTAGTGCTTCTGTGTAAACTCTACAGTGGTGCTGACATTCCCCTGTCACTGTAATTAATCCACCTGCCCAAGAGGTGGCTATGTCTGCAGAACGACTCCTGGTGGCATAGCTATGTCTCTCAGGATTATGACAAATCTACAGCCCTGAGACATAGCAATGTTGATCCAAGTCAGGGTTACCAGCCGTCAGTAAATTTACAGACCATCTGTAAATTAGCCAAAATTGGACATGTCCATAAAGTCCATAAAAAATTTAGGCATCCTTAAATTCTGTAAAAGTGTAATAAAATTTCAAAAAACGGCAATTATTTGATAGCAATTAAATTCCTTCTGTGCTGCTTCAGCCATTTTACCGTGGAGCAGTGGAAATTGGACGTTTTAGTTGTTTATTTAGCTCAATGGTTGAGGTGATGTAATGTGAATCATGTGATCCATGTGACGTTGTCATCTGCATTGTTCTGCCGAGTTAGCTTCAGCACATTGGCAATTTATGTAATTTAATATCATTTACCATAAAAGCTTCCAACGAATGACAAGGATTACTTTTCACTTTTGGCCATTTATGTCATCTTCATATAGTATAAAAACTGTCTGTTAAAAAAAATGGTTTGTCCATAAATTTTCCCCATTTTGTCCATAAATGAAATTTCTGTGAGTTGGCAACCCTGATCCAAGTGGCCAATGTAAACTAGCCCAAGTTACTATATCTTGGAGGATTATTGGTGTTTCACCAGTACTAAATGAAAGTTTGTCCACTTGACCTCACTCCTCCTTCTTTTGCCTTGCTGAGGCAGCAATCATATATCCCAATAAAATCTTTTTCTAGTTAAAGTAGATTTTTTTTAAAAATTCCAAAAATGCTCATCTTCTTTTGTCCTTCCTAATCGCTCATGCCGGTGCTTCTTATTTTAGAAACAGACTGAGTGCTCATGCACTTAGGCTAATAAACGTGTATTTGCACTTCAAGGCACTCAGCAGCACAAACAGCAACCCATCACCTCACTCAACTATCTCAAGGGTTTCATTGTTTTAGTTTTTGTTTTTTAAGGAAAATAACCTAAACTTTAAAATTAGAACACACTGTTTCTTCCCTTGGGAGAACAAATATGCAGAAAAAGTGACGTAATACATTGTACGGTGAATGATCCACATGACAAAAAATCAGCCAACTATTTAGAGATCATTCTTGCTCCCATTGAAATCAACTAGTTTTGCCACTGACTCTTCTAGGCGTTGTATTAAATGTGATAGAAGAAAAATGTTTCTCTAAACAAAATTGGGAATTGTCACCTAGACAATGTGGAAGCAAGAGAACATATGTCCTAACAAAAAGAAGCTAAAGCCAGCATTTGCAAATGTAGCAACTGATCCCAAGTGCCTCTGCTTCTGGGCACTCTATATAAAACACCTTTGTTTGGTTTTTCAGAGATGCCCCACCATTCCCATTAACAGGAGTTGTGAGTGCTCAGCAGTTACTTTAAAATGTTTTAGGTGTACAGGGCTGGGCATCCAAACACTGATGTACCCAAAACTAATAACCTTTTCAGAAACTGGCCACATAGGACTTATCTGGTACCACTTGACATCAATAGGCTAGGATCAGGCCCTTAAGAGAACAGGCAAAGAAATTAGGTCTGATCAATACAGAGAGGCTCAGTTTAGATCAGAGAAGAACCTCCACATAAAAAGCCAGATTTAAGTAAGAGCTGGAATCTCTTTGGGGTGTGATTCTGTAACCCTTACTCTTATGAATAGCCCAGACACAAGTAATCCTATTAAAGTCATGGAAATAAGGGCCGCAGAACTGGGCCACTCCAGGAGGTCCCGCATTTATTTTAAAAAAATGTTATTTTGGAGTTTGGGGATACAAAAGGTCAGATATTATTAGTTTATTTTATTAGGAAGTTCTGAAAACAATATTTTTCTTTTAAAATTCATAAAATTTTGGGGGAAAAGCTAGAAGAGTTGAGAAATGTTCTAAAATTGTTTTAGAATGTGCAAATTTATTAGTTTTTCACAGTGCTTACCTTTCTCCTCCTCCGTCTGCCTCGTCAACATACTTTTTTGGGAAAAAAAAAAGTAATATTGTACATTACTTTGACTTTTTCAGAGAGTATGGAAATTGGGACTATAATAAGCAAGGCATGTTTACACCACCCTTACGTTGATTCTATGGAGAAGGATGATTCTGCTGATTCACTAAGGCTGTGTCTACACGTGCCCCAAACTTCGAAATGGCCATGCAAATGGCCATTTCGAAGTTTACTAATGAAGCGCTGAAATGCATATTCAGCGCTTCATTAGTATGCGGGCGGCAGCCGCGCTTCGAAATTGACGCTCCTTGCCGCCGTGCGGCGCGTCCAGACAGGGCTCCTTTTCGAAAGGATGCCGCCTACTTCAAAGTCCCCTTATTCCCATGAGCTCATGGGGCACGTGTTTGGGGCACGTGTAGACACAGCCTAAGGTTGCATCTATATTACAAGATAAATATGATCTTTAATAAATTCAAATATTTAACCTCAATATTATGAATTCGGATAAAGTGTCCACAAAGCTTCTTGAAATTCAACCTACCTTTTCTCTGTGTCAAATCTCCATGTCCCCATTGCCCCATGCAAGTCTGACAGTGTGAGCACTGCATTATGCGTACCTACCCCATAGTGCCTTAGCCCCGGTTACTTGTGGTTGTTTCATGCTGGAATCCCAGAATTCCAAGCACTGTCCCAGCATTCACTGCATCACTAACTGCGCGAAAAAAGAATTGGAAAATTGCACCATTTCCTGCTGCAGAATTCCAGCACAAGCATGGATCCACAAACGCTCCAGCTCATAACACAGACTTTTTCGGTAAACACAGCGGCTGTCACACAATTTGTCCTTCAATTCCAAAGCTCGGTGACACTTGGCTATCCTGGTGGTGGTAGTGGAACTACTGCTGCTGCTGCTGCTGCTTCTGATAATGACAAGGATGATTTGGAAGAACAAATCTCCCAGAGCAGTCTAAGAACTCAAAGCTGCTGGCTGCCATGACTACATTGGTGACAGTGGAGCGGCAGTTTTGGACGCAAGAGACCAGCACTCACTGGTGGGACCACATCATTCTGGGGTCCTGGCATGACCAGCAGTAGGTGCAGAACTTTCACATGTGCAATTCCACCTTTATGGAACTTTGTGATGCGCTGGCGCCCTCCCTGAAGTGCAGCAACACCAAAACAAGGCAGGCTTTAACGGTACAGAAGCGAGTGGCAATTGCACTGTGGAAGTTTTCAACCCCCGACAGTTACCGGTCAGTGGCAAATCAGTTTGGGTTGAGCAGATCTACAGTGGGGTCCTTGGTGATGGACGTGGCCCATGCGATCTGTCAGCATCTCCTCAGGAAGACTCACCCTGGGAGATGTACAGACCATAGTGGAAGGCTCTGCTGCCCAGGGCTTTCCTAACTGTGGTGGGGCAATAGATGGCACACACATCCCCATCATGGCCCTGGCCCACCTGGCCTCAGAGTATTTTACTCAGAAAGGATACTTCTCCATGGTCATGCAAGGGTTGGTATATCACAAAGGTCATTTTACTGACAACATTGGCTGGTCAGGGAGGGTTCACGACACGCACATATTCTGAAATTCGGGACTGTACTGAAAGCTCCTGGATGGGACTTTTTTCTCTGATCAGAAAATCAAGACTGGTGATATGGAGGTGCCCATTGTTATACTGGGCAACCTGCTTACCCTCTGCTTCCTTGCCTGATGAAGCCCTATACAGGAGCCCTGGACCGCAGCAAGGAAAATTTTAATCACAGACTGAACAGGCACAGAATGGTGCTGCAATGTGGGTTTGGACATATAAAAGCGAGGTTCAGATGTTTATTGACCTGTCTGAACATTTCTGAAGCTAATGTCCCTACTGTTATTACAGCATGAGCTGTTTTGCACAACATATGTGAATCAAGGTGGGAGACGTTCCCATCTATCTGGAATTCTGAAGTGGAGGCAATAGGCAGGGTGTACTTGCAGCTGTCTACACTGCCATCCACCAGTAGCCACGCTCAGGCTGCCGCAATAAGGGTGCTTTAAAAAACAGCTCTATGACTGATCTGTAACATGTGCTATCTATGTATTTCTCTGCCATAATGCCAGTAAATCATACCATGCCATAATGAACGAATGCTTTTCCTTGGTGAAAGTGGGTTAAGTTGCAGTAAATAGAATGCAGGTGTTGAGCAGCTGAGCCTTCAGCACCCCTCCTCCCAGCCCACTTGATTCCCTCGGCCGTGTGTCTGCCACGGACCAGAGAGTATCACTGGGCAGCTGTGCCTTCAGCAGCGCTCACCCTCCCCCACCACACCACATGCCCATTTTGATTTGTCTCCCCCCACCACAACCACCAATCCTGCAGGACAAGAAATCACACAGAATCACAGAATTACAGGGCTGGAAGGAACCTCAGGAGGTCATCTAGTCCAGCCCCCTGCTTCAAGCAGGATCAACCCCCACTAAGTCATCCCAGACAGAACCTTGTCCAGCCGGGACTTAAAAACCTCAAGGGATGGAGAATCCACCACCTCTCCAGGCAACGCATTCCAATGCTTCACCACCCGCCTGGTGAAGTCGTTTTTCCTAATATCTAACCTACACCTTTCCCTCTTCGACTTCTGACCATTGCTCCTTGTTCTGCCATCTGACACCACTGAGAACAGTTTCTCACCCTCCTTTTTAGAGCTCCCCTTCAGGAAGTTGAAGGCTGCTATTAAATCACCTCTAAGTCTTCTCTTCTATAAACTAAACAAGCCCAAATCCCTCAGCCTATCCTCATAGGTCTTGTGCTCCAGACCCTTAATCATTTTTGTCGCCCTTCGCTGAACCTGCTCCAGCAAATCCACATCATTTTTATACTGGGGGGCCCAAAACCGGACACAATATTCCAGATGTGGCCTCACCAGTGCCGAATAAAGAGGAATAATGACTCTCTAGATCTGCTCGAAATGCTCCTCCTAATGCACCCTAGTATGCCGTTAGCCTTCTTGGCTACAAGGGCACACTGTTTACTCATATCCAGCTTTTCATCCACCATAACCCCTAGGTCCCTTTCCATTGTAATGCTGCTGAGTCAATCGGTCCCCAGCCTGTAACGATGTTTGGGATTCTTCCGCCCCAGGTGCAGGATTCTACACTTCTCCTTATTGAACCGCATCAGATTTCTTTTGGCCCAGTCCTCCAATTTATCCAGATCCCTCTGGATTCTCTCTCTACCCTCCAACGTATCTACCTCTCCTCCTAGTTTTGTGTCATCCACAAACTTGCTGAGGATGCAATCCAGTCCCTCATCCAGGTCATAAATAAAGATGTTGAATAACACCGGCCCCAGAACCAAGCCTTTCGGCACTCCGCTTGAAACAGACCACCATCCAGATATTTAGCCGTTGACCACTACCTGTTGGGCCCGACCATCAAGCCAGCTAGTGTAGACATGGCCTGAGAGTTAGAACTGGTGGCTGAAAATAAACTTTATGGGACCACAGGGATTTGCCCACACCCATGATATGGGGTCATCCAGCTAACTAAAATCATGCTAGATTACAGATGTTGCCAGAGGAAAGAGTGCTGGACTACAGAGGTTCAACCTGTACAAGAAAGAGTAGCATCTTGTGACTATATACAGCATGTGAACTCTGTTTTAAAAGCAAAAAGGAAATTCATTCAATCATAATTAAAGAGTATTTCAGTCATAAGAACGAAACAGTAAAACGAAAATTGCAAATGTTTGCAGCACTGACAAAACGAAGAAATAAACAGCTAACTGTGAGCAGAAATGACCAAAATATTTGTGCTTTCCTCACTGTCAGAGACAGAGATGATGATTCACCATTTTCATGTGTGCATTGGGTCAGATGTGGTTACTAGGGGCTGAAATGCAGAAGCTAAAGTTACCAGGGTACATTTTATGATCTTTGGTGTATTTACTTAATACAGAAAACAACATTTGGAAGACACATATTACTCTTTGGCTGTGTCTACGCATGCCCCTTCCTTTTGAAAGGGGCATGTTAATGAGCAGGTTCAAAAGATACTAATGAGGTGCTGCAATGAATATGCAGCGCCTCATTAGCATGACAGCCATGGTGATTCGAAGGTGCAGCTCTTCGAATTGCGCGCCGCCTGTGGAGATGGGACCTTCCGAAAGGACCCCCCAGTTTTCGAAAGCCCTTCTTCTGATCCAGATAGGAAGAAGGGCTTTCAAAAACTGGGGGAGTCCTTTCGGAAGGTCCCGTCTCCAAGGGCGGCATGCGATTCGAAAAGCTGAACTTCTGAATCACCGCAGCTGCAATTATGCTAATGAGATACTGCATATTCATTGCAGCGCCTCATTAGCATCTTTCGAACCCACTCATTAACATGCCCTTTTTGAAAGGAAGGGGCACGTGTAGACACAGGGTTTATGTTTGTTTTCCACTGAAAGGAAGTTATGGTAAATTTTCTGCTATTATTTTCAAACCTGGATGCTTTGTCATATCATATTTTTGTCATATGATGTAGTATAAAGACTGGCATTTAACAAAGAAATAAATATAACAGAGAAAAATGGTAAACTACATACTTGTAGGTAACACTGAATAAGAAATCAATCCAAGCTTTAAAAGAGACAACAAAACAATGTTCCAAAAAATTCTATGCCTCCCACCTTCAAACATTACAAAGCTATTTTGAAGCACAACTAATAATATGGCTTCATAGTATAGAAGATTATTTATTTAATATAGTAGATGAATATTGTCACATTTTTTATTTAAGCTATCACTGGAAAGCCAGGATGAACCTCTCCTGTCCATCTCCTTCAGGACCTGACCAGTGCCACACGAGAGAATGTGCTGGACTACAGGAAGTCAATATTGTCTTGCACGTTATCAACACTTCCATTGCTTATTGAGCTCTTAGAAGACATTTAGGGGTATTCGGAGAACTCTGAGAGCCAGAGAACTCTGAGAGCCAGAACTGGTGGCTGTGAACAAACTTTATGGGACCATGAGAAACTTGCCCACGCCCATAAGTGGTCATCCAGCTAACTAACATCATGCCGGATTGCAGAGTTTGCCAGGTGAGAGAGTTCCAGATTAGAGGGGTTCAGCCTGTACTAATTCTTTTTCCTATGCAGAAGTCCCTCAGAGAAGTTGCCTCCAGTAACACTAAGGCTAAGTCTAAACTTCAGGTTACATTCAGGAGCCCAGATGTCTCCCAACAGAACTCTGCTGCTCTCAGAGCATTCTGCTGACATCCCAGTCATTCTCATTACACGAGGAAGAAGGAATATCTTGTCAGAGGAGGGTTTTCCCCACATTTGGCACTGTGTGGACAGGCCAAATGTCGGGAAAAACCTCTCAGGAGAGAACTGTTGGCAGGAGATATGCAAATGCATTATACAATTTGCATATCTTTTGCCAACAGTTCTTTAATGAGCTTCAGAAAAGTTTTGCTCACTATTCCCTCCACACTACCTAACTACCTTAGGTTTTATGTTCCTCTGCCTTACCAGCACGTGATTCTGCCCCACTGAGGATAATAAGAGCTTTGCTATTGACTTTCATAACATAATATCAGGACTTCTATTTCCAGGCTTAAAGGGCTGAAATACCATCAGA
Organism: Carettochelys insculpta; assembly: GCF_033958435.1. Taxonomy (NCBI): domain Eukaryota; kingdom Metazoa; phylum Chordata; order Testudines; family Carettochelyidae; genus Carettochelys; species Carettochelys insculpta. The sequence continues at coordinate 91,800,056 of NC_134139.1, read as the reverse complement.
TAAGTTGGTTTTTCTAGTACAGGCAGGCTGACTGGAAGTAGGAAACCCTAGAAATCTTACAAGAAATATTATTCTTCAAAAACATACAGGCCAAAATTACAGATATGAGAAGTTCAGAGGGACAGGAGAAACTACAGCTAACCTTAAACCTTTGGGACACTTTGCTATTTGAAGTTTTTAGAGATTCCACCATTACTAATAATTGTCATCCTTGGCAAAACATACCTCTTTATGAAGACCTCAGATATTTGCATTTCCTCAAAGTCAAATATTTTGTATTTGTCAAAACGGCTCACAGAGAAAAATATCCCCAAGACGCTTTATTAAACTTCATAATCCATGAATCTGCCCTGATTTGGCAAGTAACTCTTGAGAACATACTCAAAGGATTTACTTCATGATTTGCTTAGCTTCCCCATTTAGCAACAATTCCAAGCATAGCTGAAAAACAAATAAACAAAGACTCAACTGTTTAGTTTGCAGTAATCATGCTAAATTAAGGTTTTTCTGTATTATTGTGGGCTTGTGAAAGGGAAGCGATTTGGAGGACCTGCGACCTTCTCCCCCAGACAATTTTATACATACATAGACTAGGGGATATATGTAATCAAATAGCTCAGTTGCTTGAATGCAATTAGAAACATCAGCTCCCCTTTTCTGAGCTGTTTGGCACAACTCAGGAGGAACAGGTTTATGTGCCACCTTTACAGTCCCTGGAGTTGGCTGCAGTACCAGGGAGTCCCTGGTATAAATTGCAACGGTACCCAATAGGCTGTTGTGGCAGCCAAGAATAGCCGAAGAACAGAGTTGTTGTGGCCGTGACCTCCCTTTTCCAGTCATGCCTCCCACAATCCCTGTGCTGAAAGGAGCAAGGATGGTAACATAGGCCCAGCTATGCCAGCATGACACTAGCTGGGGAATATCTCACTGCAGGGTGCAACCAGCTGTGTGGCTCCTTTGCACTGTAAGTACCAGCATAAAGGGGCCTCTAATGAGGCCTATGAGGTATGCATACTCCACACTGGAATGGAAGGAGTTAATATCCTGTAGGCCAAGGAAGTCCCACCCCTCCAGCAGGACTGGGCATGCTGCAAGCACTAGGACATTATAAATGGGAGCAGCTCCACGCAGTCCGGGTTGGATGCTGGAAAGGAGGTACCTGCTGCCAGAGTGCCAGAGGTCATCCAGCCAGAGACCCAGCGAGTGGGAATTGGAGACCTGGGAGACTTCAGCAAGCGTCCAGAGCTGGTGCAGCCACAAGGGAAGAGTGGTGCAGTGGAGCCTGAGGATCCTACAGCTACATGGATCACGACTGCTCCAGAACTGGGTGGAAGTGGCCCAGGGAGGGTGTGTGAGTGGTTTCTCTCCCCTGAGTGTGCTCTGTGTTGTGGAGGGCTTCCCTGCTGAGCCTATCCCTGCCCCAGCCCCACGCCTGTGTCCCCCAACCCCTTGAACTCTGGCCCTCAGGCTGCGCTGTTCTGAGCCTCAGGGCCATGATACAGATTCTAGCTGGTAGGATGCACTGTCCTGAACTCAACAGCTACCCTATGGACTCTGGCCATTATGCTGCACTGTCATGGAGTGATGGACTCAAGCTGCCTACAGAGCAGCAGCAGTGCCAGCGGTGTCCACGCACACCACACCCCTGTGCCCTTGCCCTCATGGGACAGGGTGAGCATATGCTGTGACAGGGCCACCGTGACCCAGGCCTCAGGCATTTTAGTTTGCTGTTTCTACTCTGTGTCTGCATGTTATACATCGTGCTCTCGTTCTGCATGTTGCTGAAAGCACTAAACTCATTCCACCAAATTTTAAGTGGCAAACTTGTTTCATCATCACCTTTCATCTTCATAAATAAAGCAAATCCAGTCACCTAAAACTGTTTGCCTTTATTAGAATAAAGCACGTACAAATATATTCCTTTTGAACGCTCTATTTATCTAGAAGTCCTTGGGAAAAGTACCTTTGCGAGATCAGCTGCCTACCTACATATACTTCTAAAGTCAAGAACAGTGCTCTGAAACTGGTGTGCCATGGCACGTTGGTGTTCTGCGAAGCAACACTTAGTGGGCTGTCAAATTTTGAGGAAAAATACATCTAAAATTAATTGACTGAACCAGGGGTAGCCAATCCACATCTCTTGAGCCGCATGTGGCTCTTTGAGCCATTAAATGTGGCTCCTGCTCAGAGACGCATTCCAAGAGTGCTGTCAGCTGCTCTGCACATGTGCCCCAGTGCTTGGTGGGAGAAGCACATAGTGGTAGCAGCAGAGTACCTGGTGAGTTGCAGGCATCAAGTCTGAGCTCAAGACTGGGGATACCTGGCTCTGGGGGAGGGCATTGAGTGGGGGTTTGGGGGAGGGGATGGAGTTAGAGTCAGGGGCTGTGTCCTGGGGGTTGCTGGCTTTGGGGGAGGGAGGGGAGATTGGATGTGCCATGAAATTATAATGAGCGCTGAAGTGTGCCATGAGATGATAAATGTTGTTGAGCCCTGGGCTAGAATAAGGCCCTTGGCTTGGTCACTGACCACCTGTATAATCCTGAGCAAAGCATTTCAATTCTGTGCTGCTTTTTCTCTATCTCACCCTTTGTCTATCTTACCTGTTTAGACTGTGAACTCCTCAGGGCAGACGCTGTCTCTGTGTACTGTATCTGTACAACACCTACCACAATGGGGCTCTAATTTCAGACAAGGCCACTAACTAGTAATTTTAGTTTATTATGGACGATTATTGTTGCTGTTTGATAGGGGCTGCATTTTTGGCAGGCATTTCTGAGTTCTGGACTGGCATATCAAGGGCATTTTTCAGGACATCAATCTCCCGCCTCTCCATTCCAAACTGTTTCTCTACCGCTCCTTCCACAATACAGGTCTCCAAATTATTGGATTAAAGATTGAAGAACTAAGAGCTAACTAATATAAAGTATAAACGCGTTGTCCTTTTGTGTGTAGAAACCCCTGTTGAAAGTCAGGTAAACAATAATAGGATAAATGTGGTGATTTCAGGACCACTTGGAATAAAGGCCATTTACAGGGCAATTCTGCTGTTGACTTATCTGCAGTTTAAAACAGTTACTTCTTGCTAGTACCGTGTCTCTAAACTTTTAACCACAGAGCCAGACTTCTGGCTTTCTGAGACTGTATGACTATGATGTTAATTATGCTGCAGCCTTCTTCAGAGACCAGAAGCTGTGTTTTAACTAGTTTATGTCCTTTGGTGTCAAGACCTTTCACTGTTCATGAAAATCCCCGCCAGAAATAAAAAACAATAAAATAAAAAGCCCTTTTCTATCTTTAATCTTCTGGTGCTATACAGTTCCATGTAGACTACTTTTGTTGTATAAGGCACTAAAAGCCAGCTACCTACGCAGCACAGTTGGCCATTTATCCATTGAAAAGAGGCCTTGGATTGGAACCAACGGGAATGTTGCAGACCATGACTGAAGTTCAATGACAAAGCTGTGGGAATGAAGCTGGCACAGTCCCGGGCTTTTCTGTTGAGAGGCCATTCCATGCTCTGCTGGAGGAGTCATTGCATTTTGAGCTGCGTCCCTTTAGATTTCAGTCCGCAACATATCATTCTAAGTGGCACTTGCAGTAATGGACAGAAGCATAGAAAAGATGTTTACTCAGCACTAGGGCAACTTCCTGGAACCTTCTAATTATTACCCATAATGATCTAAGCTCTTAACAGAATCCACCTTGATTGTCTATGGCATCAAATTATTATGGTCAACTTTCCGTTTGCACAGAAAACTCCCCTTAGAACTATTTCAATTTGCTTTACTTTGCAGGTGGGGTTGGAAAAGTGCAGGCCCACCAGTTCCACTAAGACACTGTCTCAGGACACTTGAGATTCCCTCAAGGAGGAAACACTGCTGTCTATCACAGCATTCACATTGCCAGTCTTAGTCACTCTCTCCTTCTTGCCTATTATTTGCCTTCTTCACTCCCAGAAGCATACACACATCCCGTTGATAATCCATGTTGTTCCCCTCACTAGCTACTGTCAAGCATAATGAGGTTGTGTCTATGCTGAGTGAATTTATGAAATAGCTCCTCCAGTGCTTGTATACATGCACTCCCAGCTTCAGGGTCACAAATAGGTATCAAGGAGTCAGATGGAACCCAGACAAGATCCCAGGTAGATGGGAAGTGGATCCTGTGATCCATCGGGTGAGAAGGGTTGTCACGTGGTGTTCTGATCATACCACTGAGCCAAGCCTACTCGTCCTTTGGGACACCCTACCAGTCTGTCCTGATAGGCCACAAGCTCTGATCACCCCCCAGACAAGGCACAGCACTAGGATTACAGCCCCCAGGAAAGCAACACAGATGCTGAACCAACTAATCTATAAGGCCATTAAAAATATCCTGGAACACAACTCCAAAGAGGATCAAACCTCCAAATAAATCTGTCTTATGCTGCATAAAAGTTTTACACGGAGAAAGCTTGTAAGTCCATGTTCTTTATCAATTAAATATGTGTAGTGGTTGCTCCCCTCCCCAGGTAACAATTATTTATACTAGGCTTGATAATAAATACACGTGCTTCATTACATATACAGCGTAGAACTTATGTGATTGCAAGTGAAAATGGAGAGATCACGCCAAAATAAGCCACAATAAGCAAAACATGCCAGTTAATCCTAATGCACTAAGAAACCTGTTGCCTCCTATGCTGGGCCCAATCCTTCCCCCTGTCAGTCTTAGATGTTTCCAGCAGACATCGTGGGTGGTAAGTGGCTGTGTTCTGGCATCTGGCCACTTCCTCTATTGTTTGGTTCTGCCTGTATATCCCTTTTTCCCATGGTGGAAATTCTTTGCGCTCAGTTCAAATTTTTCTCACTCAATACAAAATGGGTTCCAGCATCAAGTGGCCTGGCCACATGTCTTGCATGACCAACCTCAATCTAGGTTTACAGGACAAACAAAACTATTCACGGATTGTTACCATGAGCACAGGGTCATTAAGTTTCCAGAGCATCAGTAATGGCCCTCGTTAGCACATTTAGAATTATAAACAGATCCACACATAATACTTACAACTTCACATGCAAAAATGATACGTGAACAAAAACAGAATATACACATTCAGCAGATTGTAACTTTGAAATGATATGTTACACGATGCATTTTTGCCTAAAGCATCTTCAATTTATGCATATTCATAAGCCAATTTTCTTAAAGCAGGTGGGGCCACTGATCTGATCTGAGAGAAGGGATTACAACACAGGAAAGACTAAAGACCTTCTCTGGTACTAGTATAACTTCAGGAAAACTGACAATGGCTGGAGTTCTAGTGCAGACCTGCAGCCAGCACTTCCATTATGTTGTCTGATTCTGCTTCTGTCTGTTTCTACTCCTGTGATATGAAAGCTCGCCTGATCTACTCCTACTGGGGCAGTCTCACCATTTCTTGAAACCAGGTACAAAGTTGTCTAGCGTAAATGCACCCTTTGTGGCAGATGTGTTTTGTTAACCTGAATATAAGCGATGTGGAACAGCATCCACCCTTCAGATGCAGTAAGTCTTAAGTGAGATGAGTAGCTTTTGGGGGTAGCATGGGAAACACTGCAGGTAGGGGTGGGAAGTCCTTGACAAACTCACTGTTGCTACATTCTGGCAAAAAAGAACTAGATCTGAGTAGTAATCAGATGCCCTATCAAAACAACCCTGTGCCATTCCCTAGTAGTTCAAGTTTAGACCAACAGCCCATTTTAAACAAAAAAGAGAAAAGACACCTCCAGCCCCAGGCATGGGATGGGGTGAGGGCCAGGGAGCCAGCTAAGTACTGGCTCCTCCTTTTTTTTTGCAAAAAAGTCACTGGACATGAGTAATCCCTACTCACACAAGTGTAGGCCCAGGCATAGCCAATGAACCAATGAGAATAGGTGTTAGCCGAATCCAGCTTTCACACTGCAAATGGAGCTCTAGGGCATGGCCAAGAGAGCATAATTCTTGTTCTTTGAAAAAAACGGAATCCACTCGAGACTAATCGACTTTAACAAATGCAAAGACTGACTACGAACTAAAGTCTAAACATTTAGGATATGTGCAACACCAGGCCAAAGGCAGGTTAAATGAGAAATAAGGAAAGAATGTACCAAGAGAAGTGTAAATACACAAAAGAGCAGCTTCAGAGTCACAAAGTGACTAGATAAAACAATTAAATTTGTTTTATAATATCTGTAAGTGTTAGGGTGACCACATTGCCCTACGGCAAATACGGGACACCAGCCTCCAGGGATGCGAGTGGTTGCTGCTGTCCCATGTAAGGGCTCCTCAACAATGGGGGCTGCTGTCCCACAGTGAGGTCCCAGGGATGAGGGCTCTGCAGCCTCCCACAGGAGGGGACACCAGGGATGGAGGGTCCACAGGACAGGCTGGGAAATGCAGCAGCAGACTCATGGCAGGGGTCCCTGACCGCGGTGGCTGCATCCCCAGAGAACAGGTCTGTTGCCCTATGAATGAGCTTCCCTGTAGCAGGAGCTGCCTCCCCAAGGCGTGGGGTTCTGGGGGCAAGTCAGTCACCCCATAGAGGAGATCCCAGGAAGTGGGAGCTGCATCCCTTAGGCGGGGAATAAGGCAGCCACCCCATGGCAGAGCTCACCAGCAGTGGGGCTGCCACCATGGGGTGCCAGGGAATGGGGCAGCTGCCTTCTACAGGAGCTCCCCTGCAGCAGGAGCTGCCACCCTGAGGCACAGGGTGCCAGGAAAATGAGCAGCTGCCCTGCAGCAGGGCTCCCTACCAGCAGAAGCTGCTGCCCCGGGACACTGGATGCCAGGGAGCAGGAGCCCCAAAAATACAGGACAATTTAACCATCTTCTTAAAGTAGAGACACCTGAGAGACAGCTTAAATGATGAACTGTCCTGGTAAAAACAGGACAGATGGTCATCTTTGATATTTTTCAAAGACAGTGCTTAAGATGGCTAATTACTACCTATTTTCACCAGGTCAGCAAGCGACAATTAGGGCAGGATGAAAATTATTGAACATTTTTGGTTATAATGAAAACACTTTTAATGATCGTTTAAACAGTACATGGTAGACGACCTTCCCATGACCAGCAAACGGATAGATTTACCTCATTGGCAATATCTGAGTCTCAGTAGCTCTCCAATAGGCTACAAAGCCATGTACAATGAGGAACCACAGAAGAAGTTGTATGACACAACTGAATAACCATCTTACCCTCGTTGATTCGGATTTGAAGAATAAGGAAAAAGAAAAGATAAATTGTGCATGGGAAAGAGGTAAATAGAATTTAAGTGTAATGTGCCATATAACTAGAGCAGCTATGTTTTTCCGTTTAAAAGACTTATTCTAGATTAATGGAAAAGCCTCAGAATAAGAGAAAACGAGACAGCATAGTCAGTAACTCTCCAGCAATGTGCTTCATCTGACATGGAACATGAAACAGCAGCTGCCTCCATCAGACAGCAGTCTGCTAGTAATTTAAACTTGAACCACCCAGAAATCACTAGCACTAGTTTCCATATATGCATCAGAACAGGGGCATGGCCAAGATATGGAATTTAAGGGCCAGCGGCAGTGGTTCTGAGGATGGTAACAGCCTTCGTAGCCATGTGAGAGTATTGGATTCATTCACAGACTCTTTCTTCTTTTCTGTCCCAAACAATGCTTAGAGTGTTCCAGGTAATAATGGATCACAGACCTAGGAAATATAATTTCTAAATAGTGAGCCAGGAGCCCTGCCTGGAGCCCAATCTCTTCTCATTGGCTGCTTCCGCATCTGCCTGCCTCATGAGGAAGAACAAACAGTTAGAGCTGCTGGAGGCACCAGGCAGAGCAGACCCTCCCCTCAAGAGCACTCACCACTCTCACAGAAGGAAAGGTGCAGGAAAGTGGGCAGAAAAAACACTGCAGCTCAGGGAAATTAGACCTTCTCCCTCCTGAAAGTAACAAGGATAATTCCTGTCCTGCTCTCCCCTCTCCTCCCCACAAGACAACACTGAGCCAGAGAACAAGGAGAGGGGATCTCATGGCAGGTGCCCTCCCCCAGTGGGTCTGGAAGTGGGGTGAAGAGCTTCAGAAGCTGCAGGAGGATGAGAGTGAAGCTATAGAGAGGGAACTGACAGGAACTGGTGGGGTCAGAATTGATATGGGAGTTGGGGAAATCATTGATGAGCAGGGGACAGGTAGATATGGAGGTGATGATAGACACCCCCACCACATACACACACCTGGACTATTTTCAGACTGCTTTAAGGCAGCACACCAAAACCCATTCTAGGTAGTCTGAAGAATGCTGATGACAGTACCAACGGTTCCAAAGTCATTTAAGGGAGGCTAGACCCTGCATACATGAGACTATAAAAGGATGGCCCAGTACTCTAATTAGTATGTAATTCGTAATTACTATGGCTGCACCTACACTACAAGATAAATTCGAATTTAAGGCACTTAGCTCGATATTACCATGTGACTGTCTTCACTGTAAGAATCATTAGCTCAATTTAGGGAGCACTAATATCAAGATTACAAAATCGCAGTTACCTGACAGGTATAGCATCGAGCTCGAATTCAGAAGTTCAATTAAAGGACAGTGGGGAAGTGCTGTGTCTTAAAACTGAATTTATTAGCCTGTAGAGGTGTCCCATATGTAACCCGCAATGCCCCTCAGTGCTCAGCTCTGGCCACTGCTCTCCAGTTAATTAGGGAACAGGAAGACCATGAATTTCAAACCAGGAGCAGCAAGCCTGTGGCTGTGGGCTCATGTTGGTATGAGAGCCTGAGAAATGTCTTTCCTTCTTTGCTGTTAGCACTGTGAGTGCATCTACCCATTACAAGTCGTCCCTGCAGGGTTCATGGTTCTGTCTCTACACTGGCTATTTTTTTCTGTGCTGCCTGGCACTATCCACTGCCCCACTGCCCCACGTGGCAACAAGGCTGTTGTGGGGTTCGTGCTTGCATAAGATGCCAAGCAACTTCTTCTCAGTGGTTTACATTTGTGTGCAAACCCCGCTTCTCTCCCCGCCAGGCACCACGCTAGCTGGGTCTTTCCTGTGCTCAGCCATATCATGTGAGTAGCCCCCAATGCAATAAAAGGATGTGCCTGCCATTTGATGCTGACCATGCTGCCAGGCAGCACCATATCACAGATTGCATGCGTTTAGGGCTCCAAGGACAGGAAGATATTCCGGGGCTTGCAGCCACAGGGGGGAAGTCTCCCCCCACGGCTAAGATACTCGAGGAGAAACACCTCAGCTACCCACCCCCGCCACTGAACACCACTACGCCCATAGCATGAGACCCCTGGGGCTTGCAGCCACAGGGTAAAAGTCGCCCCTGGTGGCTGAGATACTCAGGGAGGACCACTTCAAGAGATGCCCCATGCCACTGAATCCCCCAACGCCCACTGCATGGGACCACTGGGGCTTGCACTCGCCAGGGTGACTACTTCAGCTACTTCAACATTCCAAGCAGCTCTGCATCTGCAGACCACAGCACCCCCATGCTCCCTGCCACAAATATTTTTGGAAGCTTGCTGCCCATTGCAGACACCTGTGGGTTTGATATTAGAACATAAGAACATAAGAATGGCCATACTGGGTCAGACCAAAGGTCCATCAAGCCCAGCATCCCATCTGCCGACGGTGGCCAATGCCAGGTGCCCCAGAGAAGGAGAACAGAAGACAAGTGATTTATTTCCTGCCATCCATCTCCTGCCCTTGTTATGAATGCTAGGGCACCATACTTTATCCCTGGCTAATAGCCATTTATGGACCTGACCTGCAAAAATTTATCAAGCTCTTTTTTAAACCCTAATAGAGTCCTGGCCTTCACAGCCTCCTCGGGCAAGGAGTTCCACAGGTTGACTGTGCGCTGTGTGAAGAAAAATTTCCTTTTATTAGTTTTGAACCTACTACCCATCAATTTCATTTGGTGTCCCCTAGTTCTTGTATTATGGGAAAAGGTAAATAATTTTTCTATATTCACTTTCTCCACACCATTCATGATTTTATATACCTCTATCATATCGCCCCTCAATCGCCTCTTTTCCAAACTGAAAAGTCCCAGTCTCTCTAGCCTCTCCCCATATGGGACCCTTTCCAAGCCCCTAATCATCTTAGTCGCCCTTTTCTGAACCTTTTCTAATGCCAATATATCTTTTTTGAGGTGAGGAGACCACATCTGCACGCAGTACTCGAGATGTGGGCGTACCATAGTTTTATTGTGGTTATAAAATCTTTTTGCGAACATCTGCTATCCGTCTTCATGCTTTGACCCCTTCAGAAACACCAGGGCGGGGGACTAATTGAGATTCCTGTTTCCGTTATAGGTCCAGTGTACGATACTTCACTGCCATCGCCCGTATTGGCAATATTGGCATAGTGAAGGGGCAAGTCAAAATTCTTTTTTTCCTGGACTTTTCTATCCTCTTTCTTCTAATTTTGAGAACACAGTCCAGGCCCCTGTATTATTTTCAGGGATCACATGCAATGATGGGAGAGGGGACACTCGATGGATGGGCAGTTAAGAACACAATCGTTGCACAGAAGCCTTATAGTGCACTGGAAAGCCAAAGACTCCCCCCATCACCAATGATCTTTTCTGAAAAACTTTCCTATCTTCTCTTTCTTCAAGCTTTTCGGGGTCCCTGTATTGTTTTCAATAAAGTCAAAAATCTTTTTTCCAAGACTTTTCTATCCGCTTTATTCTAACTTTGAGAATACAGTCAGGGCCCCTGTATTTTCAGGGATCAGATGTGATTATGGGTGGGAGGACATTTAGTGGATGGCCAGTTGAGAATCAGCTACAGAAAAAAGACTTTTCTCTAAGCCTTTTTTGCCATCTGTGTGGATGCCCTACTATTCCTTCCATTCAATGGGAAAAATAGACATTTGTTTAGCATGGGAGGGGAATGAGGAAAATGAAATGTGGGAAGATGATGTCAAAAACCAGCAAGCATACCCAGAATGCTACAGGGATAAGGAAACTGTGGAATAGGTTCCCACAATGCACTACTGCAACAGTCATTGTTTGCCAGTTGAGTGTGGCAGTAATAAGTCGACTTTGTGAGGAGTACGTGGGAGGTGAGGATGGTAAAATTAAAACTTATTAATTCCAGAATTACAAAAGCCAATATTAATAATGTTGAATTTATCTTGTACAGTGGACTCAGCCTACGTGAGGAGCAGAAACAAAAAGAAAAATGGGGTTTCCCTTTTTCAAAAAGGATGTAAATGACTGATTCATCTGGGCTACTTTTGTGTGCCCCTTTATTGCAAGGAAGCAATTACTGTAAGCACTATCACGTTTAAGAGCTGCTTCAGCGACAGAGATTTTATTCCATCAGAGAAAGTTAAGGTGGTTTGGTATTTGGTGGTGTTGTGTCACAGGGCCAGTACTGCCATCTAGTGTCTAGTACTGAGGATGTTGAATGAGTACTCAAAGGCAGATACATATGTAAGAAGATTACTGCAAAAGAAGTTACTTTCTATTGTAAATTAAGGTGATCAGTCCGAGTGGTTGTGGCCATTTAATGTAGTGGATGGTAAGATATGAATATCCCCTTTCTTGAGGTCTGATTTGTGCTTGTTTGGTGCAGGGACCTTGAATAGTCATTTCCACCTGTCTAGGGTGAGTACAGAATCATCTTTATTCTAATCTGCCAGTATCTACATCCACTTTGTACAGGTGGAAATGACTATCCAAAGCACAGGGCGGGGAGAAGCAGGTCTATGATGGGATATGAGACTATGTGAAGGATCCTGGGAAATTCAAGCACAGTCCCTGTGGACATCATGACAGAAAGCCCAAACTAACTGAAAATGATGGCTTCCTTTGCTAGTCATATCTTCCCTGGAGGTCTGACAGATGGAAATCAAAGGCTTATATGAATATATTGGTCCAATTCTCTCCTGTAGCTGAGCTCTGCTCAGAACAGAAGGTGAGGTAATGGCATCTTGCTTCAGTCCCAGTGCAATATGAGTTAGTGCAGTCCCAGGGCTACTGTAGGGCTCTTATAAGTGGCAAGGCAGCATGGTGGATCTTGTTACTGTCTTACCACATACCAAAAGGCTCTCCTCCTATCTTGGAATACTTCCTAAACAGGGGAAGCTGGTCTAACGGCCACTTCTACCAGCTTCACACCACCACAGAGTTGCCTCCACAAGGGAATTCCCTGATGCTATTTATAGTCAGAAACAGGTCATAGAACTTTCTATTTTATTTCATTTTTATGCTAAATAGCAAAATATTACCAGCCTACACTTTCTCCTCAACCCTGGCTGGTGTTAAGTTTATTTATGGCCTGAACTTCTCAGCCTCTGCCAGACTATAGCTCCTTGTGTCAATGAGCCTAAGGCTGTGTCTACACAAAGCAAAGTAAATCAACCGCAGATGCGCAATCCTGGATACAGCAACTGAGTAGCCGAAAACAACATATCTGCACTCCGCTAACTTGGCTGTCTATACTGGGGAAGGTCGATGGGATTGTTTCTCCTGTCAACCTCCCTTTCTCCTCGCATTTCGTAGGGAGTTCAGGCATCAACTGCAACTCCTGAGAGGCTGATTTCGCGCTTCCAGACTCGATGCACTCAATCAAGCCAGACATCAATCTCCCACGTCCCTCTACTCATACAGTGGCAATGACGCTGCAGCTTTAATATTCTAGCACCTCTGCAGCCTGCTGGAGATTACCTCCCCATTATAAAAAAACGAGGAAGTTAGTCAAAAGGACACTAACATAAAAAGTGAGTAAGTGTTAAAATAATTTGATTCAGCATGGAGGCTACTTAAATAAAACAGCCACAGAAACCTCGTACACCTCTAAGCGGCAAAGGAAATTCAGAGTTAAGAACAAGACATAGTTAAATTACAGATACAAGACATTATTCAAATTCATCAAAAAGTGGAATGCTCCCAAAAACAAGTCAATAGAAAGACTGATCCTTTCTGTGAACAGGCATGGGAAGGAGCATTTCATTGATTTGTTTAGCAAAGAGAGGCCACTCTAAACCCAACGCTGGGAACATTTGAATGTGTGATGGCTTTTTGGTTTTTGTTTTTGCTCTGAATACAGTAGCGCATGTAGATTTACAGGGGAACAGGTGCAGGGGGATATTGGTCATTGGCAAGCACCAGACAGACAGCTGGTCTGATATGGCCATTCATATGCTCCTATGTCTTAAACTATCTATTTTATAGTAACAGAGAGGGAGCCGTGCTAGTCTATATACTATCAAAACAAAAGAGCAGTCAAGTAGCACTTTAAAGACTAACAAAATAATTTATTAGGTGAGCTTTCATGGGACAGACCCTCTTCTTCAGACCATAGCCATACCAGAACAGACTCAATATTTAAGGCTAGAGAACCAAAAATAGTAATCAAGGCTGACAAATCAGAAAAAAAAATTATCAAGGTGAGCAAGTCAGAGAGTAGATGGGTGCAGGGGGCAAGTCAAGAATTAGATAAAGCCAAGTATGCAAAAGATCCCCTATAATGGCCCCAAAATTTACATCCCAGTTCAAACCACGTATTAATGTGTTGAATTTGAATATAAAAGAGTTCGGCAGCCTCTCTTTCCAAAGTAGTGTGAAAATTCCTCTTCAGTAAGACGCAAACTCTTAAATCATTAACAGAATAGCCCACTCCATTAAAATGTTGGCCGACTGGCCCACAATATGCTAATATATTTATGGCTGACCTGGAACAACGATTCCTCAGCTCTCATCCCCTATTGGCCCTCCTCTACTTCAGATAAATTGATGACATCTTTATGATTTGGACCCATGGTTTAAAGACTCTAGAAGAATTCCACAGAGACTTTAACAATCTGCACCCCACCATCAACTTGTGCCTCGATTACTCCCTGAGAGAGTTACATTTCCTGGACACTACAGTACAGAGCAAGGATGGCCTGATCGATGCCACGCTGTACTGGAAACCCACTGATCACTATATTTACCTACAAGCTTCTAGCTTTCATCCTGCATATGTAACTAGATCCATTGTTTACAGTCAAGCCCTTAGGTACAATCACATTTGCTCTGATCCTATTGCCAGAGACCAAAAACTACAAGATCTTTACCAAATATTCATAAACCTGAACTACCCACCAGGAGAAATAAAAAAAAAAATTGACAGGGCCAGACGACTACCCAGAGACCAGCTACTCCAAGATAGGCCCAAAAACGCCAGTAACAGAACACCACTAGTCATTACCTACAGCCCCCAACTCAAACCACAGCAATGCATTATTAAAGACCTACAACCTATCCTTAATCAGGATGCCACATTCCAGAAGGCCCTAGGTGACAGGCCTGTTCTCTCCTACAGACAACCTCCCAACCTTATGAGTGTTCTTACCAACAGCCACGGTCTATACCGCAGGAACACCAGTCCTTGGACATTTCCTTGCAACAAAGCCCACTGCCAGCTTTGTCCACATATCTATTCTGGGGATACCATCACTGGACCCAACCAGGCTATTCACAGAATCACGGGCACATTCTCATGTTCCTCAACTAACATCATATATGCCATCATGTGCCAATAATGCCAGATGCTTTGTATGCTGGACAGACTTCAAACTCTCCTTGACAAAGAGTTAATGGGCACAACACAGGCATAAAAATACTCCTGATCCACAAACCTGTCAGCCAGCATTTTAATGGAGTGGGCCATTCTGTTAATGACTTAAGAGTCTGTGTCTTACTGAAGAGGAATTTTCACACTACTTTGGAAAGAGAGGCTGCTGAACTCTCTTTCATATTCAAATTGACACATTAACATGTGGTTTGAACTGGGATGTGAATTTTGTGGATCATTATAGGGGCTCTTTTGCATACTTGGCTTAATCTAATTCTTGACTCACCCCCCCCCCCCCACCTCACTCCCATCTATTCTCTGATTTGCTCACCTTGATAATTTTTTTTCTGATTTGTCAGCCTTGATTACTATTTTTGGTTCTCTAGCCTTAAATATTGAGTCTGTTCTGGTATGGCTATGGTCTGAAGAAGAGGGTCTGTCCCATGAAAGCTCACCTAATAAATTATTTTGTTAGTCTTTCAAGTGCTACTTGACTGCTCTTTTGTTTTGATAGTAGAGCATTCCATTTATTTCTACTTAATGCAGATAAGGGTTAAAAAACAAACAAACAAAAACTCTGTGCCAATGGTGTATTGCCCAAACATAGCAAAAATATTTTCAGAGCATTGTTTAGCATTTTCCAGTGTGCTGCGCTCATTCAGAAACCATTTAGTAGCAAATGGAATTAAATATCTTTTGCAAAATGATACGCCTTTGTTCTGTTGGCTTTTAAACTTTGTTTCCATAACTTATGGCAGGAGTATATAGAGTCTTGAATGGGTATCCCTTTGGACAGATCTAAATAAAGACACTTTTTAAAAAATATATCTGCATAAAATAAATGAAGGATTTTGGATTTTGCTTATAAAGGACTGTGCCCGTTCTGCAGTTGATCAAAATGACAGGAACTGAAGCTCACAGATTTTCTAAAACTAATTTTATAAATTGCCTTCCCATTCAGATTACAGCACTTCGTGTATTTAGTTGCTATCACAGCAGAGAGGCAGTTAGTGCTTTTAGACTTCCCATAGTGCAGTTGGATTGGTGTATGGTTTTTTTTAATAGACTATGTGAAAAATATATGACATTTGGAAAAAAAAGGGGGGGTTGTGGTGGTGGTGGGAAAATTAACTGTAAAACAATGCTGGACCCCACCCTCACATGAAGGCAATTCTATGGATTGGCAGCTATGAATCTCTTTCCTGTGACCGCTGAATCATTCACTCCTATGCTATCACAACAGGGTTTCCTATCAGCAAGTCAATCATACATTCAGGGTAGGGCCTAAAGGTCAGGTCTTGTTCACCAGGAAGCCATGATTAGCTATGTGATGTCAGAGGGACCTTTTGATAGCTTTGATATAGCATCATGGCAGAATAAAGCTTATTCAGTTTTGAGGGTGGAGGATAGAAGGGGGAGTGAAAGCAAACCAGAGCATGCCCTTCTACCAATCTCTACATCTATTATGTATTTTCCAGCATATCAGGATCCACTCCTGCACTTCCCTATTTCTATCAAATAAATGAGTGTTATTCAACAGTCTTTTTCAATATAGGCACAGAGGGTGAGAAGGCCTGAGTAGCTGAATCGATACACAGAGAGGAAATTTGGGGTGAATTCACTGTTCAGTTGATGGGCAGGTGAAAGCTGTCTCCTCTGGAAGAACTGGGTGACTGAATCATGTAGTTAAGGTCCCATAGTCTGTTTCACACAGGCCTATCCTGTTCTGGTGGTGTAGATCCCTCCATGCTGGAAAAAAAAAAACTTCCTTTCTGTGCGGCTGTTTTGTCTGTTGGTCTAAAGAGATTCTTAAGTGATGTGGAGGGCACTATGTTGGCCCTCTGCGTTAAGCTGTATTTCACCCTGAGCTAGAAGTGGTAGAAGGGCTCAGTGATCATATTGACTTCAGTGGTATAGAAACCCCAGAAGTCTCAGGGAAGAGTTAATTAGATAAATTATAACCAGCCAATGGAAGCAGCAGATTACAGATACTGCTGGTCAGAAAGATTGCAGGAGGTGGTGGGACAGAATATTCTACCTGCATCTTTATTAGATTTCAATATGGTCTGTCAAAATTTTCCAAACAACCCAAGTAATTCATATCAAGTATAGTTGTTACTCACTAAACACCTGTTTAAAAGTTAACATTTCTGGGTCAGTGGATAGCTCTTAGATTCTCCATCAAGAAGCCCTTAGCCCTTTGGCCCATACCTGTTCCAGATGTCCTGCTCTAACTTTATATTTGCTCCTGCTAGGATTTCATCAGCTGGTTTATGCAGACTGAATTTCCCTCTATTGAAAAGCTAAGTGATTGTAAAGGGTGAGAAAATTAGAACATTGTATGGTTAAAGGGGATATTGTTTATAAAATCCTCTATAAAAAGGAAGTAGATTTCTGGAAATATGTGTCATAAAATTCACATTTAGTGATGGTTTTGTACACAGGCAGACTTGATATTATTACTGTGGTCATAGTTTAAAAGAATTTAATTAAGATAAAAATAAAGGGTATTTGTCCCTTTCCAGACATCAAGTTGTAATTGAGGTTATGGCTTGTTTTCTTAAAACCTAGTTTTGACTGAGTCATTTGGTTTTGTATAAACAAAATTAATCTGATTTTTTTTCATATGCATTCCTCTTGTGACAGAGTCAAGCTAGTTGGCTACAAGAAAGTAATGGGAAGCAGACATTAGCCCCAGTTTAAGTAAGTCCCTGTTTCTCTGATACCTGAACAAGGTCTATCTACCCCAGGTTTATTAAGACTGATGGAGGAACTTTGTAACCTGCTAGAATCAACTGAGATAGTTAGGTTTGATTGAGACACCTGCAGCAATCAGAGGGCTCTCTGTTGACAAACAGGGCTTCTGGGACACCAGGCAGTCCTGTCCGCTCTGCTTCCAGTTGGCTGTTCTGTCGAGAGAGCAGCTGGGCAGTCCAGCCACTGTTCAAGGTCGATCTTCCAGGGTTTCATTTTGCACGTGTGAAATGACACTCCCAGGAGTCAACCTCACCTCCTGTGCTCCTCACGAGAGGCGAGGACTAAGGAAGGTCAAAGGAAGATCAACCTGCTACCATGTGGACAAACATGGAAGTCAACCGTGGATAAAACAATTTTAGCTATGTAATTGGCATAGCTAAAATTGTGTATCTGTTGTCAACTTCTGTGTCTAGTGTAGACCGGGTGCTTGCGAACAGGAGGGAGTTTTGAGAGGCTCTCCTGGAGGAGGAGAAGGAAGGAGCAAACTAAAGCACCTTGGGGTAAGTGGCTGCTTGTGTTTGGGGGTTCTGGGCTTGTGTTTGTTTGTTTGTTTGGAGTTTGGAGTGCTGAGCTGAGTGTTTGTTTGAAAGGCCGTGTGCTCAGGCAGGCAGTTGGAAGCTGTGAGTCTTGATTAGGTTTGAATTGAAACACCGTGTGCTGATTGGCTGAGCTGTAGGCAGAGGGAGGAGCTATCAGGGAGGCCGAGCACTTAAACCCCGCTAGGAAGCGACCAGGGAGCTTTGCGACCGGGTGCCTGCGAACAGGGTGAGTGCTAACAGGAGGGAGTTTTGAGAGGGCAGTTGAGAGGGGGAGCTTGGAGGGAGCCGGTAACTTCTATTGCCCTTAAACTTAAATCCTTTATAACAACCTCTATCTGAAACATTTAATTAAACCCTCATATATAATTAGAGTAGGAAATGGAGGCAGAAGCCCAGCAGCAGAGTGGGGGCTATCCTGTTTATTGTGTCGAGTGCAATATGTATGACTACCTACCCTGTGGGCGGGTGGTGTATGTGTGCGCTCGATGCAAGGAGCTCCTGGCCCTCAGAGACCGAGTGCGTGCTTTGGAGGCCAGGGTGGCTGAACTGGAGGAGCTAAGGAAGGCAGAGGTGTTTGTTGATGAGACTTTCCGGGACATAGTAGGGCTGTCCCACCTCCAATCTGACAGTCCTCATGCTGTTACGGAGGATGAAAGGCTCAGGGAAGGAGAGCAGTCAATGGGAGCAGAGGGAAACCATCCCATAGTTGGGACCCTCCTTCCAGAGGGTGCTATGGTATCCTCTCGCGCCGAGGATACTTCTCCGGGGGAGGGAGCACCAGCTGTTAGGAAGAAGCAGGTTTTAGTAGTGGGGGATTCGATCATTAGAAATATAGATAGTTGGGTTTGTGATGACCAGGAGAACCGTATGGTGACTTGCCTGCCTGGTGCGAAGGTTGCGGATCTCTCGAGGCATCTAGACAGACTTATGGGCAGTGCTGGGGAGGAGCCCGTGGTTGTGGTACATGTCGGTACCAATGACATAGGGAAGGGTAGAAGAGATGTTCTGGAGGCCAAATTTAGGTTACTAGGAAAGAGACTGAAATCCAGAACATCTATGGTGGCATTCTCTGAAATGCTTCCAGTTCCACGCGCAGGGCCAGATAGACAGGCAGAACTTCAGAGTCTCAAAGTGTGGATGAGACGATGGTGTAGGGAAGAGGGGTTTAGATTTATTAGGAACTGGGGACACTTTTGGGGTAGGGGGAGCCTATACAGGAATGATGGGCTCCACCTAAATCAAGGTGGATCCAGACTGCTGGCATTAAATATTAAAAAGGTCGTAGAGCAGTTTTTAAACTAAGAGGTGGGGGAAAGCCGATTGGTGCGGGGGAGCACGTGGATCGGACGGAGACTTCTCTTACACGAGGCTCCATAGATAGGGATTCCCTAGAAGTTAGTCAGATAGGGAACGTGGGAAATAATATATGGGCAAGATCAGATGTGAAACAATCGCATATAAAAAAATCCAAGGCGTCTGTGAAAGTGGACATATAAATAGTGGTAGTTTTTTAAAGTGCTTTAACACAAATGCTAGGAGTCTGTCTAATAAGATGGGTGAACTGGAGTACCTCATATCAAAGGAGGAAGTTGACATAATAGGCATCACAGAAACATGGTGGAATGAAGACAATCAGTGGGACACTATCATACCGGGATATAAATTATATCGGAAAGACAGAACAGGTCGTGCAGGTGGCGGAGTGGTACTATATGTGAAGGATAATATAGAATCAAATGAAACAAAAATCCTAAAAGAATCAAAATGTTCCATAGAATCATTATGGATAACAATTCATTCCTCTAATATGAATATGGCATTAGGAATATATTACCGACCACCTAACCAGGACAGTGATAGTGATGCTGAAATGTTAGGGGAGATTAAACAGGCTATCACAATAAAAACACAGTAATAATAGGAGATTTCAATTATCCCCATATTGATTGGGTACATGGCACCTCAGGACGGGATTCAGAGATTAAATTTCTTGATGCCTTAAATGACTGCTTCTTGGAGCAGCTAGTACAGGAACCCACAAGGGGAGAGTCAATTCTCGATCTAGTCCTGACTGGAACGCAGGATATGGTCCAAGAGGTAACTGTTACTGGACCGCTTGGAAATAGCGACCATAATATAATAACTTTTAATATTCCTGTGTTGGGAAGAACACCGCAGCGGTCAAACACTCTGGCATTTAATTTCAAAAAGGGGAATTACACTAAAATGAGGAAGCTAGTTAAACAGAAACTAAAAGGTAGAGTAACTAAACTAAAATCCCTGGAAGCTGCATGGAAACTGTTTAAAGGCACCATACTAGAGGCCCAACTTAAATGTATACCCCAAATAAAAAAACACAGTAAGACACCTAACAAAGAACCACCATGGCTTAACAGCCATGTTCAAAAGGCAGTGAGAGAGAAAAGGGCAGCTTTTAAAAAGTGGAAGTCAAATCCTAGTGAGGAAAATAGAAAGGAACATAAACACTCCCAAATTAAGTGTCATAATGTAGTAAGAAAAGCCACAAAAGATTTTGAGGAACAGCTAGCCAAAAATTCAAAAAATGATAGTAAAATGTTTTTTAAATACATTAGAAGCAGGAAGCCCGCTAAAAAAGCAGTGGGGCCCTTGGACGATAAAGATATAAAAGGAGCAATCAATCAAGGAAGACAGTGCCATTGCGGAGCGATTAAATGATTTCTTTGCTTCAGTCTTCACGGCTGAGGATGTTACAGAGGTTCCTAAATCTGAGCCAGCCTTTTTAGGTGACAAATCTGAGGAACTCTCCCAGATTGAGGTGACATTAGAGGAGGTTTTGGAGTTAATTGATAAGCTGAGTAGTAACAAGTCTCCAGGACCAGACGGTATTCACCCAAGGGTTCTGAAAGAACTCAAATGTGAAATTGCGGAGTTATTAACAGTGGTTTGTAACCTATCCTTTAAATCCACTTCGGGACCCAATGACTGGAAGACGGCCAATATAACGCCAATATTTAAAAAAGGCTCCAGAGGAGACCCTGGCAATTATAGACCGATAAGTCTAACATCAGTACCAGCCAAATTAGTAGAAACAATAGTAAAGAATAAAATTGCAAGGCACGTAGAAGAGCATGAATTGTTGGGCAAAAGTCAGCATGGTTTCTGCAGCGGGAAGTCGTGTCTAACTAATCTATTAGAATTCTTTGAAGGGGTTAATGAACATGCGGACAAGGGGCACCCAGTGGACATAATATACCTAGATTTCCAGAAAGC
Organism: Carettochelys insculpta; assembly: GCF_033958435.1. NCBI lineage: Eukaryota > Metazoa > Chordata > Testudines > Carettochelyidae > Carettochelys > Carettochelys insculpta. The sequence goes on along the minus strand of NC_134139.1, from coordinate 91,778,946 downwards.
CTTTGACACGGTCCCACACCGAAGGCTTTTATGTAAATTAGTCAGTCACGGGATAGGAGGAAAGATCCTTTCATGGATCGGGAATCGGTTAAAAGACAGAAAACAAAGGGTTGGAATAAATGGTAAATTTTCACAATGGACAGGGGTAATTAGTGGTGTTCCCCAGGGGTCAGTCCTGGGACCGATCCTGTTCAACTTGTTCATCAATGATCTAGAAAATGAGGTAAGCAGTGAGGTGGCCAAGTTTGCAGATGACACCAAGTTGTTCAGGACAGTCAAAACCAAAAGGGATTGTGAAGAACTACAAAAAGATCTCAGCAAACTGAGTGATTGGGCAGCAAAATGGCAAATGAAATTTAAGGTGGGTAAGTGTAAGGTAATGCACATTGGAAAAAATAACCCAAATTACACGTACAACATGATGGGGTCACATTTAGCTACGACAGATCAGGAAAGGGATCTTGGAGTTTTAGTGGATAGTTCTCTGAAGACATCCACGTAGTGTGCAGCGGCAGTTAGTAAGCAAATAGGATGTTAGGAATTATTTAAAAAGGGATAGATAATAAGACAAAAGATATCATACTTCCCCTATATAAAACTATGGTACGCACACATCTTGAGTACTGCGTGCAGATGTGGTCTCCTCACCTCAAAAAAGATATATTGGCATTAGAAAAGGTTCAGAAAAGGGCAACTAAGATGATTAGGGGTTTGGAATGGGTCCCATATGGGGAGAGGCTAGAGAGATTGGGACTTTTCAGTATGGAAAAGAGGAGATTGAGGGGCGATATGATAGAGGTATATAAAATCATGAATGGTGTGGAGAAAGTGAATATAGAAAAATTATTTACCTTTTCCCATAATACAAGAACTAGGGAACACCAAATGAAATTGATGGGTAGTAGGTTCAAAAGTAATAAAAGGCAATTTTTCTTCGCACAGCGCACAGTCAACCTGTGGAACTCCTTGCCGGAGGAGGCTATGAAGGCCAGGACTCTATTAGGGTTTAAAAAAGAGCTCGATAAATTTTTGTAGGTTAGGTCCATAAATGGCTATTAGCCAGGGGTAAAGTATGGTGCCCTAGCCTTCAGTACAAGGGCAGGAGATGGATGGCAGGAGATAAATCACTTGATCATTGTCTTCTGTTCTCCTTCTCTGGGGCACCTGGCATTGGCCACTGTCGGCAGACGGGATACTGGGCTGGATGGACCTTTGGTCTGACCCAGTATGGCCATTCTTATGTTCTTATGTTCTTATGTGAGAGATTATGAAATATCAATATCATTGAAGCCACAGAGGGCCTGCTCTTGCAGTTGGATCCACAAAGATGGGTGTCTGCGCTGACATGGATCCTCACTGACATTACTCACTGGAGTAAAACCAAGCAAAACATGTTGAATTAGGCCCCTCGATACAATGCTTATGAATGTGGTGTAAACCCTCAATACCTACCTTCAGTAACTTTTCTCCAGATGCTTCTCTAAACCAAAGGCTTCGAAAAAACACTAACAAAATGAGGGAGAGTGGGGAGGTTTCTTTCAAACAGTTAAACTGAGTAATTTGAAACATGACATGTAAAAATTACTCTCATGATTGTCAAATAATTTGAATACACAATAGAAAGCCTGAATCCTTCTGAGTTACATGCCTTTTGGATCAGCTGCACAAGTGTCTTTGAAACTGACCTTCTACTAATTGACTCAGTTTTAGATGTCATGCTACACACAGCAGATTTGGTTACCTTTCCTTGTCTTTAGAATATGGAAACATTCAGCCCTGAAATATGTCATACTTATTTACAGGGGTTTTTCATATTTTTGACTAGTCTTTCTTACACTAATATACTTAGTCTTCTAGTGTTTAAGTCTTGTTTGTTTGTTTGTTTGTTTAACATTATTCAGTGACTTTTATTGTGAGTTCCATTCTCTTTGGTTGTATTCAGTATATCATTTACTTTGAGAAAGCATCAGTGGTAATCAGAGCAGCACTTTAAAGAATCACAAAATGATTTTTTAGGTGAAGAGCTTTTGTGGGACAGACCCACTTCTTCAGATCTGGAAAATCCATGAAAGCTCATCACCTAATAAATTACTTTGTTAGTCTTTACATTTCTACAGGACTGCTTTTTTTGATTTGTGAATATACAGGATAACATGGCTACCTCTCTCTTAATTAAAGCTGGTGCAGGCAGACTGTCAGATGACAGTATCCCTTCCTCCCCCCCACTCAAAGCAGGCCTTCCCAGCAACTGCTGTATCTGAAACTGACAGACCTTTGGCGTGGTTATTATATACTCTATGTAGAAAGTCAGTCATACAGCTTAAGGTTGGGCACACATTAAAAGATGAGCACATCTCAGAAAGTTTTGTTAAGTCAAATGAAGCCTCAAGATTCACCAAAGAGTTCCATTATTACGGCTCCGTTGAGATCTGAGCTGTATTGTAACTTCTCTGAGGAAATTTCTCTCAGTAGATGACTCATGCCTCCCCCAAACTGGAGGGGCATGATCTGAAAGGGAGGACAAGTGACTGCCCTATGTGTCTTCTGCCGAGTGACACACTTCACTCTGTGCTGGCACAGTCTCCCTGCCCCGTATTACCTCCTGGTGGGGAGGAGGGGTGGATCCTATGTGCTTCCTGCAGTATGTTCACCACTTTTCCTGGCAGCTGAGGAGGGAGCAGGATGGAGCCACTTCTGCCTGAGAGACTTCCTGGGAGGGAGTGGCAGCCATGGCCAGTGTTCCCTCTAATTTTTCCTGTCCAAGTGCAGAATAAACTTTGTTATGTGCACCGAGGCATGTGTGGATGTGCACCACCAATAGATACACAAGATGTCAGCTGTGGGAGGTCTGCCAGTCAAGTGGGCAGCATTTGAATCTCTCCTGAGTGGGTGCCCATGCGTGCAGATTAGAGGGAACACTCGCTGTGGCCCAGTCTCTGCCTGGGTTCGGCTGCTGAGCCACTTATGCCCTGTGATATGCTTTTGGCTTGCTTGTCCCTGACGATGTGCCGACCTACTCCGGGTCCCGTGGGTGCGCGTGGGGTGTGATACAGCGGGGGGAGTCGGGTGGCCCAGGACCAACCACCCCACCTTTATAGCAGCCTGATATAGTGTAGCAGCAATATGTGATTTAGTGTATTTACTTTAAAACCTAGGTTTCCACAGTATTATGAGTACCAGAAACAATAACACTCCGATTGTGAACACCACAATGCCTTGTGGCTGTTCTAAGTCCCAATAATTCTCTATACAGACCCAGCTAGACCAGCTAGTGGTATTTACCAATAGTGATTTATTTATTTATTTGTAACTACAATTACTTAACACTTGTTATATATATATATATAGATAGTTATTTATTTGGCATAAGCTAAATACTAGGTTACATATAACTATATATAATTACATGTGACTTACCAATAACATCCAATGCTCCCACATCTCACCAATAACTACGTTACAGCGGCCCTTCAAGTCAGAGATACGGCTTGGTTGGGACCTTTCGTGGTGGTGACGTCCGGGTGATCAGGCCGGGGTCTGCTGTCTGGACTGGAAGTTGCTAGCCTCCGCCTTGTGTCCAGGAGCCCACACCCTTATTCCTGCTAAATCACCTTTTATACTGTTTCTTACTTGGGGGTTCGATACCTGGCCAATTAAAGCGTTTGTTACCTAATTTGGGCTTTCTATCCTCCCGGCCTGTTAGAACATGTTACAAGATTTCCTCTGTCCTTGGTCTTTTTCTGAACCTCCCCTGAGACCCTCTGATGTTGTACAACCAAGATGTTCTCTTTGGGGGGCTTCCAGCTACTAGCCCCAGCTGTTCTCTTTGGGGGCTTACTATCTGCTTGTCAGGATGTTCTCTTTGGGGACTCTCCAACTACTTGTCAACTTTCTGATTTCTTTCTCCTGGCCTGACTTCAGACCTTCCCGCCGCTGTATGATAGCATTCCAAGATGGAGTGTATGGTCATTCTGCCTTGCGAGTGAGGCCCGGCCACCAGGTGCTCGTGCTCCCACAGTCCCCTGTCCCTGGCAGCTGGGGTGGCAGTGACCCCCATCCCAGCAGCTGAGCCCAGGCAGGGAGCAGGCCGCCACTGCCTCCCAGCCAGGCATTCTCAGGCTCCCTCCTGCTCCCTGCCTTGCTAAGAGGAGGACGCAGCACCAGAAGAGGACAGAGCCACTCTTCCTCCCATCCCCTGGCAGGGCAATCTGGGGGTGGGGGGGCGCAACACTCAGTCATCCATGTCCTACCTTCATTCCCACGATCTACATAATCTATATTAAAAAAACCTGACAGCACAGACAGCACGTGAGAAAGGAAATGATGTTCCATTTTGAACATGGGGGCATGAGACAGCTGCACACAGTGTCCCCCATGCTGTTTAGAGGGAGGTGGCAAACATAGCCAAAACCTGCAATAATTTAGAAGCAGACTCTGCTTCACACTGATGTGCACCAGTTACAGGTGCCTTTTGAGGATATCCTAGCCAGTATAACTGCAGTTCTGCAGACCTGGGGAAAGGCCCAAACTCTACAGGCACTGCACCTTATGCAGATGGTCCTGGAAGATCTCTGCATCCCCTGAGGTCTGTGTGGATCTCACAGAGGCAATAGGATGAACCTCTGGCTTTCCCTGTATATAAAATAGTGGTGCAACCCTCCCCTCCAGTCAAAAAATCTGATGAAACTCCAGAAGGGGATGCGCATAAAATTTCTATGGCCCTTTTGTGGCTGTCTTTGCACAGGAATATGATCTGACCCCCCGCCATGTGTCCATTTCATGCGAATACTCTCTCAATACGTTATTTTTCTTGTGGTTTGCCCACATACTGTCACTAAATATTTCTGATGTTAACAATATCTGCAATTTAAATGAAAGAAAAAGGAGACATGTAGCTTGCAGTACTTCTCTATTTCCACCTTTTGTCTGAAGAAAACTTCCATAATTGAAGCAATAGTAGGCTTATAATGAAATTCTGTCTATGCATGTGCAAATCCCTGTAAAATAAGTGAGAAGCACATGCAGCCATGAGAAGGCAAACATTTGGTCTCCACTAAGCTTAAAGTCTACTTCAGCATGTGATTAACTGTAAGTTGGGGTAGAATTTTAAATTACTGGTTTCTGTCTCCCCAGAAAGCAGACTTAAAATCTGGTAACATCTAAACAGCCTTTCCTTTGGTTCTATCCTAATCAGTAAACTGACATGAGTGGAATTCGAAAGTTTTCTATATTTAAAGGGCACAAGAATCCTCTTCTGTTTAGTACAGAATTATTCACTAGATGTCACTGTTGTCTTTGATAAATATCCTAACTATTCCTGTATATCCTTAGCAGGTGCTTCTCTTGTATATGAGTCTTGTTGTAGATGTGTTGGTCCCAGGGATATTAGCAAGACAAAGTGGGCGTGGTAATATATTAACTGGACCCAATTCTGTTGGCAAGAAAGACAAGTTTGTGAGTCACAAAGAGCTGAAGAAGAACTCACTCGCTACCACAGGTTGGTCTAATAAAACGGTAGCTCTCACCCAGGAGTCCAGCGCCCCTGAGGGGACAGAAACAGATTTCAGGGGATCTGCCAAGCAGAGCCAATATTAGACTTGCTGGAATCCAGAGCAGGAAGCCAAAGCCCAACTGTATGAGGATGAAACCCAGGGCACCGAGACCTGCCATCTAGGGTGGAAGCCAAAGCCTGGACAATGCAGCTTTTCGGGGCCCCCTGTGACATGGAGCCATGGACAATTGCCCTGTCTAGTACTCCCTGATACCCAGCCTTGTATTTACATGCAGAAAAACAGTCGTTGTGACACAGGTAGGCTACGGAGTTTTTCTATCATGTTGGAGGAGGGGAGATCAGAAAGAAAAAGGTTGAGAATCCCTACAGTAAAAAATATTACCCCCCTCCCCACCACACACACACCCTTGTCTCATATAATGTAACTTCATATTTCCTCATGGGCTACTCTAAATCATTCGTTGTGCTGATGGCAACATGCATAAAGGAGACTAAAATACCTTGTACTCAACCATTCTAATAACTGTCAGGACTATCGCCCTTATAGTAATTCCTTCTTAATACTGACCTGTGTAGCATTTTATATCTGTGCCACAGGATTCATTGTTGTGTCCCTCTGCTTGTTCTTCCTGTATTATCCTGGAGATTGGGTGGCTAGTCAAACCTCACTGAAGCGTGAGGGCATGATAACCACTTTTCACTCAAAGAAGAAACAGTTAAATATCCCTTTGTTCAGTATTAGCTGAAACAACAGAAGGCATTACTCAAACCATACACCAGCCCACAATGCTGGTGTAGGAGCTGAATCTTGGCATTTTCCTTGGGGATGTGAATGTGGATACAGTGCATAAGACTCTGCATAGTGTTAGGGGAGTCTGTGAGCCAGAGGCTACGTCTACACGTGCACCCAACTTCGAAATAGCTTATTTCGATGTTGCGACATCGAAATAGGCTATTTCGATGAATAACGTCTACACGTCCTCCAGGGCTGGCAACGTCGATGTTCAACTTCGACGTTGCTCAGCCCAACATCGAAATAGGCACAGCGAGGGAACGTCTACACGCCAAAGTAGCACACATCGAAATAAGGGAGCCAGGCACAGCTGCAGACAGGGTCACGGGGCGGACTCAACAGCAAGTCGCTCCCTTAAAGGGCCCCTCCCAGACACACTTTCATTAAACAGTGCAAGATACACAGAGCCAACAACTAGTTGCAGACCCTGTATATGCAGCACGGACCCCCAGCTGCAGCAGCAGCAGCCAGAAGCCCTGGGCTAAGGGCTGCTGCCCACGGTGACCACAGAGCCCCGCAAGGGCTGGAGAGAGAGTATCTCTCAACCCCCCAGCTGATGGCCGCCATGGAGGACCCCGCTATTTCGATGTTGCGGGACGCGGATCGTCTACACGTCCCTACTTCGATGTTGAACGTCGAAGTAGGGCGCTATTCCCATCCCCTCATGGGGTTAGCGACTTCGACGTCTCGCCGCCTAACGTCGATTTCAACTTCGAAATAGCGCCCGACGCGTGTAGACGTGACGGGCGCTATTTCGAAGTTAGTGCCACTACTTCGAAGTAGCGTGCACGTGTAGACGCAGCTAGAGATGGCAACAGAAATACTGTACTGACACTAAAAGGGAATCTCTCTGGTAAGGTGCCCCCGAGAAAGCCAAGAGCTTTCTGGGAAGAGTACAGGCTAGAATGAGGCTTTGAACTGTGAGGAAAGAAACTGTTTCCTGCTTTATTCTTAGCGCACTCAGAGAAACAGGACTTTGAACATTCTTTGTTAATTAACAGGATTGCCTTAAAGAAACACCTGTTTGGCTACATCAGCAATCTCTCCTTTACACAAACATGAATATTGACTAATCATTTAGAAAAGAGAAAACTTAGAGGGGGCGTGATAGTGGTTTTCAAGTACCTCAAAGAGGGCTACAAGGAGGAGGGAGAAAAATTGTTCTCCATGGCCTCTGAGGATAGGACAAGGAGCAATGGGCTTAAACTGCAGCGGGGAGGTTTAGGGTGGATGTCGGGAAAAACTTCCTAACTGTCAGGGTGGTAAAACCCTGGAATAAGTTACGTAGGGAGGTTGTGGAACCTCCATCGCTGGAGATGTTTAAGAGCAGGTTAGATAGACACCTATTGGGGATGGTCTAGATGGTGTTTGGTCCAGCTAAGAGGGCAAGGAACTGGACTCAATGACCTCCTGAGGTCCCTTCCAGTTCTAGTGTTCTATGATTCAGGCTAACATGTTTACCTTGAGTTTACAAGAATACTACAGGTTGTACCTCCGAAAACCAGCTCTCCCTGATCAGGCAACATCCATAGTCTGGCAGGACAACAGATGCTCCAGACAGCTTGAGGGCAGGAGGGCCACCCCAGGGCCAGAGATAACAGAGTTGACTGCCCAGCTAGGGGCACCGCATGACTGGGTCCAGAGTCCCATTCCTGCCAACAGTCTTTGATAGCCCACGACAAGTGGAGCAAGGGCCAGAACACCCAGTCAAGGTGACCTGCAGTAAGTGGGGCTGGGCCAGGGTCCACGTGGCAGTGGGTAGGGGGAACAGGGTTAGAGTTGAAATCCTTGCTGAAGCAACCAAGAACACAGGGCCACCCAGGAAACTGGTGGCAGCTAGGCTTGAGGGCTGGAGGCAGGGAACCTTCCTTGGTCCAGAAAATTCTCTTATTTGGGATGAATCAGTCCTGACAGAGCCAGACCAGGGAGGTCCAAACTGTATAGTTGTTCAATGCCCTAGTCTACACTAGGCGGTGATTTTGGAGTAAGGACCCTCATTTCAACACAATAAGCAGAGTGTGCACATTACCATGCCTATTATGAAATAATGGGCCACTTATTATAAAACTGGTACTCCAGCTTCCCATGAGGAATAACACTTATTTTGAAATAGTTATTTCAAAATAGCAGTAGTGTGGACCAGCTTTTGCAGATAATTCAAAATAGTTGGACTCCAGAGGCCTATCACAGCTGCAGCCCTCATGACTCTGGCAACAGCAGGCATCTCCAGTGCTCCCCTCTTTCTGTGGAGCTACATAAGGCCTGCCAGGGGAGAAGGGCTCAGTGCATGTGGTCAGCCTGATGGCATTGTGCGGGACACCACCACCCGAGGTCAGCATGAGCAGCCCCAAGGCACTCTCTGATGGTGTGGTTGGGGGGACAAGGTGCCACCACGCATCTTTTGGAAGAGGCACGAATTCCAGAAGATGCGGGTGTTGTGTTTTTCCCGACCATCACACATTGATGTTGTTGAAGCTTCCATTGTGATCCAAAAGGGCCTCCAGCACCACAGAGAAGTACACTTTCTGAATGACACAGTCCACAACCTGGTGGTCAGGGGACCCAGGATGGGAATGTGCATACCATCGGTTCCCACGCTCCACAGTTGGCTGTGAAGCCATCTGCGATGGTGTCCAGATGTCCCAGAGTGATGACTCTCTGTAGCAGCATGTGGCTGATGGCCTTGTCCGTCAGCAGAAGCATGAACCTCACTGTGGCTTTTCCCAGGCCAAACTGGTTCCTGTCTGAGCGCTAGCTGTCTGGCATGGGTGAGCTTCCACAGGGCAATGACCACATGCTTCTGTACAGGGATGGTGGGTTTTATGCAGGTGTCCTGTTGCCTGAGGGCAGGGGCGAGTCACTCACAGAACTCCAGGAAGCTGGTCTTCCTCGTCCAGGAGTTGTACCACTATTTTTAGTTGTCCCATCCCTGCAGGAGGATGCAGTCCCAGCAGTTCAAGCTCTTCTCATGCCACCAGAAGCAGCGTTCCATGGTGTTCAGGAGACTGGGAGACATGCTCAGCAGTCGGCACACCAGATCCTGGGTGAGCACGGCCTGCAGGTCATGCTGGGGTTCATCCTGATGGAGCAACATGCAGGCATCTTGGCAGCACTGCGCCCATGGTCCCGACACTGCTTTGCAGCAGCTCTGGCTCCATACTGTGCACGCTGTGGTGTCCACAAGGGCAACCAGAGCACAGGAAGTCATGTGCCCACTGCATCCTTTAATGTCCTCCAGACAGAGGCTGTGGTTGAGTGGCTTGTGAGATGCCACAATGGACAGGAGCTTCTGGAAGCACATATTGCAGCTTGCCTGACTCAGCAGCCATAGAAAGTATCCATCCTCCTGGCAGCCTCCCCAGAGTTCTTCCAGGTGCTGGGCTCCATTCAGTGTGGAAACACTATTTCAAAACAGCTCCACCTTATTTTGAGGCTTCCCCATAGTGTGAAAACACTACAGTAAACTCTGTTTTATATGGTATTCAAACAACAAGAATTCTCAATTAACTGGCATTCTGTCCACCCCAGACATCCCCTTCTTACTCTGGCGGCCTCTGAGTGTGTGCGCAGCCAGCAGATCCTCTGCTCTCCTGCCCAGTGCCCACCACCCAGAGTGGCCATGCAGACAGCAGCCCACAGAGTTGTGCAGTAGCCTCCCCTAGTGAGGCTCTGCACCAAGTGCCCACCAGCAGCAGAGGCTCCCGGAGGGGCCGCATGGCAGCTGACACCAGCAGTGGCTCCCCACCCAGAGCCCACCACCAGCAATGGCTCCCTGCATGGCGCAGCCATGCCTGAGCACCGCAAGTGGCTCCTCGCCATCCTCACCAACAAGGTAACAGGGCAGCAGCTGAGCAGGAGCTGGTGCTTGACGGTGGGGAGATTAATTTTGTCATCTGGCATATTTGAATACTTGTCCCAGGGCTGCCAGCTATGTAAGAGCTCACTGTATTTCTGTTTAGTTATCTGGGAGTTAACTCAATTTTAGTAATTTTGAAATAATTTCCTAGTGTAGCTTAGTGCTATAGGTGAATATTATGTTGTCTAGGGTTTTGGAGTCTATTTCTCATGTACCTTTTTGGTAGTACATGATATTGTGCACATTTGTGCAGGGATGACACAAAAAGGTTTCACAGCAATGCACTAATCCACATTTCTGCACAGAGGGGAAAAATGAGACAGGAACCTTTTTAGCCAAAAAAGGCAGACTTCCATTTGCTGAAAGGACTCACTGACCCATAGCATGTGTCACTAAAGTGATTTTTCAATATGTAGCAACTCAAAATTATTTATCAACCCCAGTTTCTCATGTGGGTGAGAAGGAATTTTAGGTGTCAATAAAATGGTTGCTCAGGAAAAACTTATATAATACAGAATTATATCTCAATCTCTCAATACTCAGGTAATACAGGTAATTAAGGTAACACAGGTAATAAAGTTCTCAGAATTTGCATTTAATATTTTGTAAAACTGATTATAAAATACACAAACAACAAACCCAGGTTAAAATAAATAACTTTTGTCTTTCAGGAGTAGCTGATTTGGCTGGAAAATTTGTATAAATCTAGTTTGCTTGTTTACTGTTTATATTATATTTAGTTTTTGTTGTTCATTTAGCTTCTGTCATCAAAATAGTACATGTGTGCCTTAAAGAGTAAATATACGTATTGGATTGATGATACATACAGGACAAATGTGTACAATCTGTAAAATAAAAAGAGAACAATTTCTCTGATTTTTATGCACTAGTACAAAGCTGAAATGCTGAGTTATCAAAAAAAAGTCTTCAGTGAATGTAATATTATGTTTCTGATCTGTAAAAACTCTTTCATGCTTAAAAAAATTAAACTTGCAATTAATGACCTCAACAGCATTTTGGAAATGGAGGTGCTGTACACACTGATACAGCAAACATTGGTTGGCATACTCCATTAGCAGAATCTATTTGCTTAAGGGGGTTAGATATATCATAAGATCCTATATCAAACGCAAACAAATAGAGGGTTTAAAATGGATTTTTAATAATAAAACCAGCATTTAACAATAAAGGGATGCTCCACTAATCTTTTCTTATTACAATCAATATGTTTAGTTACTGCTATTTCCTCTATAGCTGGCCCATATATTGTTGCAACTCCTCTCTAACCTGGTGGTGATTAAAACTCAAAGGAGTGTAGAGGCTAGTGCTTCCCAGATTTACATTGGTGTGCAATCCGAGGAGCTTGTTCAAACACAGCATTTCAAATATTTTAACTATATCCATTTAAAAACAGAGTAGTTAAAAGAACACAACCCCCTCATGTGTCTGGAGCTACACTCGTATAAAACTACTTCTGTTGATATACCATATTTCCCAAAATAGAGAGGAATAAGCTATCTCACCATAATGTATCTGGATAGTAGTACAACTGTGCCAGCACTATGAGAGACTCTCTATTTTGTTTTTGTTTTTTTATACAACCCCCCAACTGCAACAGTGAAATTGGTAGAAAAACTGTGTGTAGGCAGGATCAGACTGGAGCTAAACTAGCTTGTGTTTGTAACTGAGTACTGCCATTTGTGGAATCACTCTGTTGATGGAAACCAGGCTCTTTGGTTTTCCAGGCTTTCCCTCTGCCAGACCTCTTGTAACCTAGAAGCTGTTTTTAGGCTGAGAAGCAGAGGAGAACCTTTTGGTAAAATGACAATAGTGCAGGCAAGACCCTTGCTTCTGCAGGTGAGGCTTCCTGCTACTATCAATGGCTGGGTCTATACTAGGGGATAAAATTGAATTTAAGGCTCTTAGGTTGGTTTTATAAACCAACAGTCTTCACCACAGTGCTCAACAGGTTGATTTTAAGGGGCTCTTAAGGTCAACTTCTGTACACCCAATTTCACCAGCAGTAATGCCAGAAATCCATTTTTCAATGTCAACTTATGCAAGTGCAGATGGCAGCATTATTAAAATCAATTTTATTAGCCTGCAGAACTATCCCATAATGCCCCTTGGTGTGTCCTCTCTGGTCATCACTTCACCTCCACTATTCTCCAGGTGATCAGGAAGTAGCTGACAGGAAGCAGTGATCATCAGCCCAGGAATTTTGAATTAATTTCCTCTCCTCTCTGGCCAGTGCGGCAAGCAGACATCAGGAGCACACTTCTGCAGCATACCTACTAGCCATGAGTTCACAGGGTCACAAAAGAGCCCCAGCATGGAGCCATCAGGAGATCCAGGACTTCAGCACTGGGGGGAAGAATCTATCCTCATGTGGCTCAAAACCACAAAAGAAATGCTGATATTAATGCTGAGATATCTCAAGGTATGACTAACAGAGGGTACACCAGAGACACTCAGCAGTTCTGCATTAAAATCAAGGAGCTCAGGCAGAATTACCAAAAGATCAAAGAAGCTAATTGTCAGTCTGGGGCATCTCCCCAGAAATGCCACTATTATGATGAACTGTATGTTATTCTAGGGACAGACCCCATCTCTTCCCCTAGAAAATGCACGGACACCTCAATATGTGTTGCTCAGCAGGAGGATGAAGCGGGGTCTGAGGTGGTGAATGAGGAAAAAGTGGAAAACAGTAGGGTGCACTCCAGCACAGAAGCTGATCCTGCAAGCCAGGGTATGTTTCTCACATTGGAGCCCATCGCCTCATCCCAGGAGGTTTTGGAGGCAAACCAGGATACTTAAGCGGGCACTTCTGGTGAGTATGATTTTTTTCTACTGAAAACAGTATGGTGCAATCAAGGTGGTGGGCAGGGTGCAGCCGGAATGGGTGTATATTTATGCACATTTCCTTTGGAACAGCTTGTTAATATTCCTGGTGTGGGAGTGCTGATTCTGTTTGGACATCTCACTGAAGGTCTTGGACAGGCACTCTTGGATTCTCTTCATGAGATTTTTGGGGAGACCTGACATATTTCTGCTTCCATGGTAAGACGCCTTTCCATGCCAAGCCACCAGTAAGTAATCTAGTATCATAGAATGCTTGCATATTTTCCAGCATCGTACCCGGACAGGGTAAGCATTCTTTCCTTATCTGTTTTTCTTATTTTGTGGAGGCTGATGTCTCCTTTGACAGCCTAGAATGCATGGGAAATTTCATGAGTTGCTGCAGTGACTTTTCATGATTTTTTGCCTGTGACCCAGCACAGAGCAAAACTCAGGCAGCCTGACTGGCTTTTAAATCATGCTGTGGCAATTCCCCCACTGCACCTCCCCTCCCAGGGCCCTCCTGGGCTGGTGGGCAGTCAGACCCTGCCCTGTTTCACGTGCGCACCCTGCAGTGACTTTTAATGATTATTTTAATTTCTGGTGCAGCCTGTTTTAAAATCAAGGCACTGTTTCAAGAAGCCCAAGTGGCAAGCCTTGCCCCTGCCCCTGGGCTGGTAGCTGATCAGACACAGGCTACAACTTCCAGTGCTCAGTGCTTGTCCCATCCAAGTGGCAGAAAGGGCGCTTCCACATTACTTTTTCCTGTGAATGGAAGATATTTACCATGAACACAATGGTAACTGTCAGCTGCAGAAGCTTGAAGCCTTCTGCTTGAATTTATTCCTTCTTCGTGAAGTGAGATTACGCCAAATGCAGAGGAGGAGTTGGAAGAGTCATCAGGAGCTGATGACGGATTATTTTGAAGTGGTAGAAAAAGACAGGAGACGAGACTGGAGAGAATCATGATGGACAATCTGACTAAAATGCATTCTTCAGTTCTCCCCTCAATGACCAGGCAGACAGAGATAATGGAAGCCATGCTTGAAAGAACAAACTCCACACCCCCTGTGCAATACATACTCCCATTTCATGCCTCATTTTCCATATTCTGTTCCCTCCCTGGTAGGGGCTCTTCATCCCCCACCCAGTCTATTCCCCCATTTCATATCTCCTCCCTCCACATATTCATCCTCTTCCCCTCATTGAGGCCCCAAAATGAGGGCTGGGGAAGGTCACAGAGATCCCTGCAGTCCACTTCCAGGGAATTGCCCCCGCAGCAGAAGGCTAACAGTCCCGCAAATGTGACTCCTTCATTATCCTTTTGTTTTCCCTATACCCACCACTCTGCCATTAGGGCCCACTAAATAAAATCATTGTAGGTTGAGAAAAGAGAGTTTTGTATATTAGTTAACATGCTTTGAGATTGGGTGTGGTGGTGAGTGTTGGCACATGGTTGGAGGTGGTTTCATGAAGGGCAAGGAACCAGAGATGAGGAAACTCCGGTTGAAATCCACTCTGCCCCTCTAGCAGATATAGGGGGTGAACTGAACCTGTACCTCTACATGCCATGCAAGTGCTCTAACCCCTGGGTGAAAAGGTGTTGTCATCATAGACATCTCTTCTGATGGTCAGATTTTGAATGGGACCTAATCTGCTTTGTTCTGGAATTTAGGGAGGAGAGAAGCAGCAGAGCATATACTCAGAAGTAGAAACCTGGGCACCAAGAGAACTTTTCCTGTGAAAATTTAGGTGCTGAGTGAGCTGAGGAACCTACAGCATTTGGCTGTAGTTTTGTGGATTGCAGTGGGGCCAAAATTAGGACTAAGTACCTTTGTAGGATCCAAAAGAAAATTCAATGCCTCTACAAGTATTTGAGAGAAAATGTCATCCAGTAGATTTGGGAGCATAGGCTATGTGTTCTGAAGTGCGTTTTTGCCTCTTCTTCTGCTCCTCCTTTATCCAGGTGGAATTTGACTGTGGTGGAACTGCTGGTAAGGATTCTGCAGAGATGGTTATGTGGGAGTTTTGTGGTTACTTCAAGGCCAAATTTGATGCAATTGCAAATCTATGCTGCTTTTGTAGTGTGGTATTCTACCAGTTTTGTGGGCAAAGCTCAGAAGTCCATCTTACCTTTGTTTAAAAAACAAACTAATCTTATGTAGAGTAGTATGTTACAAGTACTTCAGCACTGATTTTATAAGTGGTTTTCCAAATCAGTATAGTTATTAATGAAATAAGGTGATGATTTTACAAGCTATGACTGATTGATATAACTAATCTAATTAAAATCTCTACAGCAATTTAAATTGATTGCTTGGCAAAACTTTTATCATATTTTCATAGGAAAAGAGAACAAAGCAGAAGCAATAGTCCTGTCCTGCACAGAATAGTAAGTTTTCTTCATACGTGAGCACTGTGTAGAGAAGAGTCCAAATTGTGCCGCTGCATGCCAGCACACAACCTTAAGAGAAGAAATGTCTGTCCACTGTTTGGCACTATAGAAAATTCATATATATTTACCTTAAAAGAACCTGCCTTTAGAAATGCTTCAGTTTGTTTCAGTAATGAGGCTCTTAGAAGTGTGATTCACTCTGAAAAGCAGATCTTTAAAAATGACATGGTAATTTCATGTTTGTCTTATATATCATTTTAGGGTTATCACTCTGAAGATTAAAATGACTGGCTCAGAATGAAGTGATAACAGCTACACAAGCATGGCTGTAGGTTCTTTTCAGAATGTCACCAGTTTTCATCAACACTAGGATACTGTTTGTTACAGTTCAAGTTTGAAGTTGTCAGCTATTCTGCCTTTACAAATTACAACTGTGCAGGGTATAGCTACAGTAAGGCACAGTTAATGCATTTGTCAAGAGTCCTAGATCATTGTGGTATCACGGGTATGTCAGTCAACACTTTACTCACCAGCTAATTAGCATGCAACAATTTGATGGCTGTATCTGAGAGATTGCACAGGTGATGGATTACTTGACTCAGCTGCCACACAGATTTACAAGCTCCTAGTTTTATCTAACACTTACTTGGTTTACAACTAAAATCACTTTGTTTTATATCAGCCCTACAGGCTCAAGCTGGAAAACAAAAGTCAAACTAAGTTCTGTCTGGCTCATATCATCAGTGTTAAAGATTCTGAATTGTTGCACAGGTCTGAAGGAAACCCATGGATGAAAGGAAAATTTAAGTGGGCGTGCCTGAGAAAAGAGAGACCTGCATTAAATCTTATTGAAAAATTCTATGAATGCACTTTATAACAGAGTCTAGCTCACTCCCTAGTATAAACTTCTGTGTTGACAGCTATCAACCTGAAAGCAGGCAAGTTGTGGAGTGGGCTACCACTTTTCCAGTCACTTCTCTGGAGCAGCACTCTGAATTATAGCAATTGAGTTATTTATTCAAGGCCTTTTATCCTCCCTCAGAACTCCCTGTGGTTTAAATAAGCAATACCTGACCCCATATCTGGGGAATAAACCTCTGAACATCAATAGATACCAAAGCTCCTTATATGGAAAAGCAGAGACCCCTTCTTTGTCATGCCTATTTCAAATGGTCATTTTGAAATTTCTTGAGTTATGTTTTGGCTAGCAAAAGTGAAAAAGACACATATTTTGCCATGCTGGAGTTGTCTGGTGTGACTAAGCTAACACCAGCCAGTGAACTCTTTTAGGGGACCTGAAGTACTTGTATCTGTAGTGAAGTGAGTGTAGATGATAATGTCAGTTGGAGGATTATTGAAAATGTAGTAGTTTATCTAGTTTGTGCATGTATTTTAAAACAAACAGCATCCAATGTTCATAACTTACTCTTTAAGTACTTTGTTTCAAAAACATCACTTTTACGTATATAAAAATTAATATTGAAAGTATTTTACCTAATGTTAGATACTTTACAAATATTATAAAAATTGTAAATAATCTCCACTTGGGCTCCTAATTTTTTTTAGCTGCCTGTCTCTTTCCCCTCCCTAGCCTCTGTTAATCCCACACAAGCTAATCAATTTCACACCCTCCAAGGGTCTCTCTGTATGACCCCGGGCTCCCTTTGCTGTACTTTGAAGCACACAGTTTCCTTTTTATATTTCAAATTAGATTTTCATAGTGTTGGGTTTTTTTTGAACACCGACAGTGACAGTAAGAGTTAACAGTAAGATACCGCACTGGACTATTTCCTGCCTAGGCGCAACAACTGACCTGAGTGATCCCTACTTATCCCTATCAGAGAAGCACCGTGCCCGGTGCAGCCCTCCATAATCCACCTCAGGCTCCGGGACGAGGGTCCTTGTCCTCTGGTTGTGGGGCAGAAATGTAATGCTGGTCCTTCCTCCAGAGGGGCGCGGGGCGGGGAGCCAGCCGCAGGAAAAGCTCTTGGGGAGTGGGCTGGGCTGGGCGGGGCTGCGCACAAGCGATCGCCCGTCCTGCGGCTCCTTCTGTTCACCCCCAGCTTCACCCCCACAGCGAGCTGCCTGGGCAGCGTCGTGAGATGACGCCTCCACCTCCGCCCTTTCGGTCCGCCCGCCGGCCGTGCCTGCAGCGCTCGCCTGGCCCTCCAGGAGGCGTAGCCGCCCGTGCCAGAGCGGCGTTCTAGACGCCATCTCTATGGTTCCCCGCTCTCGGCGGGTGAGGTTGGTGCGCGCGCGACCACCAGGGGCCGCTCTGGCCGCCGCCTCCGCTGCTCTCGGCTTCTCCGAGCTGCGCTGCCAGGAGCCCGCGTGTCCGCCATATTGGTGTCCGCGTCTGCTTGCCTGTGCGGCTGTTGCGCCGCGTCCCTACGTCTCTCCCCGGCCAGGCCGCGCGCGGGGAGCCGGCGCTGCGGAGCGAGGAGGACGCGCGGAGCGGGGAGTAGACGGAAACGAGCGGGGCCCGGCTCCCGCGTCCCCTGCGCCACCCGCCATGGCGGGGAGGCCCGGCGGACCCTGAGCGAGACCAGCCCCCTCCCCGGCCCAGCCCAGCCCAGCCCAGCCGCCATCAGCGGAGACGAGCCGCCCGGCCCTCGCCTCTGCCTCAACATGGAGGCCGTGAAAGCCTTCAACAGCGAGGTCAGTAGCCGCTGCCCTGGGCCTGGTCCCTTCCCTGCGTGCGCGCCTCGCCCGGCCGTCCTCCCTGCGGGGCTGCGCCTCTGGGAGCCCCCGGGCCTGTCGGGTGGGCGGGGAGCTGCCCCCGCGGGGTCGAGGGGCGAAGGGGGCTCCCCTGCCTTGCGGGAGGAGGGACGGGGGGGGTCTCCCCGTGGCTGACGGCAGCAGGGGCGTGCCTCTGCTAGCCGGGGAGAAGGCGCAGCGCGGAAATCCCGTCCTTGTCTCCGGGGCTTGGGGAGGTGGACGGGAACGGTCTGTGTGCAGGTGGGATGCGGAGAAGGGAAGGAATATTTCTCTTGGGGGTTGGGGGTGGGTTCTGCCTCGAGCGGGAATGGTTGGTGGTTTAACTAACTTCAGGTGTGGGGTTAAGCGGGTTGTACTACGGGAAGAGAATCCACTGGTTTCCTAGGCCATGCAGGTCTCTCCTCCATTGAAGCTCTCGTGTTTCCTACCGCCCTTTCTTTTCCTTGTTACATATGTATCCACCCATCTCAGTGCCCCTTTAGTCCGGGGGTATTCGGTAATTTTTTTTCTTGTCGAAGTCCAGATTTCAGGGTCTGGGTGTAAGCTAGGTCCAGGTTCTAAAGTAATCAAAAATTATCATTAATAAGCAAATAAAAATTTTTGGTCCATGCAAAAGTGTCTAGTGGTCTGAATTTGGGCCACAGTCTGCCTAGTCTGCTCCTGCTTTAGACTCTTTCATGAGTTCGGTTTTTAATCAGAGAGTAATATGAAGGGCCAGAGGGTTTTCTTGTAGCTGAAAGCATTTTCCTGTTGCAGTTAAAGCACAAACAAATTTTCCCATCTTTGCTTCATTGCACTTACATGAGATATCAAAACATCATTTATGTTTGGAAACAGTAGCAAAGGCCTCTAAATCTGCATCTGCTATAATACTGTTAGAAGAGGCCGAAGCAGTATTTCAGGGTTTTTTTGATACTAGTAGCTAAAGATGCTGTTAAACTTGAGGGTCAGAGTTAGGGTTGTATTATTTTACTTTTCGCCTTTGCCAAGAGTAGAGAGTTAAAAAGTTACATTGATAATGAAGGAGGAAATTTGATTTCCTGTTGTGAGGCCAACAGGAGGTTTGATTATTTGTTCATATTTGAAGGTTATGTGATATATGAAAACCAGTAAAGGTAGTTAACCAGCTGTGCTTTTTCATGTGTATATGCATACATTTTTTCATATATATTAAAAATATATATATATGTATGTAATGGCCTTTTAAATCACTTGCTGTCAAACTTTCCAGATAACTGTACCCCTTTCAGGAGTCTGATTAGTCCTGTCTACCCCTCAAATTTAATCATATTTAAAAACTACTTGCTTACGAAAATCAGACTTTAAAATTCTCACAGAATACTATTGTTGAAGAATTGCTTATTTTCTCATTTTTACCATATAGTTATAAAACAAATAATTTGGAATATCAGTCTTGTACAGTAAAAGCATTTTATCTAGCACAGTGCTTCCCAAAGCATGGTCTGTGGCCCAGTACGAGTTCTGGATGTGAAAAAAATACAGGTCCTTAGAAAATATATAAATTATCATTATGGACTATTATTCTTGTGTATAAATAGTAAACAGTGAAAAATTATTCATTTTTCATTCCTTTTTTTAAATGTGAGTTTATATTTTTGGGCCGCAAAAAAGAGTACTGAAAAAAAATGTGTCCCAACTATCTAAAGTTTGTGAAACCCTGATGTAGCATATTGAGGTCCGGGAGTGCAAGTAAATTAAAAATGCTGCTTAACTGAGAGGAGGGGCTGGGAGAGGGGGAAGGAGCTTCAGGGCACAGGATCTGGGAGGAGGACTTGGGTCTGGCAGTAGTTTGGGGCATGGTTGCAGCTTGGGTGCTTAGTTGGGGTGTGTGCTCATATCTGGGGGCTTCACAAGCCGCTCCTTGTCCCTGGGGCTTTTGGCAGTGACATGGCCCAGTGTCTCTAATACAAGTAGGCACCCTGCAGCTCCCATTGGATGCAGAGTATGTGCTGGAAGAGGAGGGGCACAGCCACCTGGCTGTGTCTCCACCAACAACAGTAGGGGCATAGAGCTGATTCTGGGGGCAGGGAGGGACACGGGAGGTTGGCTAAATTGATGTAACCCCTGGAAGATTGTCTCCATACCCCAGAGGTACCCACATTGCTCGTTGAGAACACTGCTTTAAATTGTTCAGAGTAGAGCTTTTTGCAATGAAAGTTATTGGAGAAAGAATAAAGGCCCAAATGTCTTGGTCAAAGTGTAGTCAAGGTCCAGACTTCAGAGAAAATAATGATAATTTAACTAAATGAGGTGTTTGGTTCCATTCAGCTATGTCCTGTGGCTCATATTGGTCTGGGATTTGCCTGTTGACTACCCTTGTCTTAGATCAAGGGGTCTCAAACTCAAGGCTGGTTGTACAGTCCAGCCCAGCCCAGGAATGTAGTTGAATTTGGGGGGTTAGGGGGGCACTCTATTCCTGTCTCCAAGCTCTGCCTGTTCCTGCCCCCACCCATTCCCTCCCAGGGATGCAGCAGAGGGGATTGTATGAGAGGAGAGAAATGGTGTGGCATGGCAGCAGTTGTTGCTCCTCACTTCCCCATTTGCCATGCCAGGCTCTCTCTAATCCTGGAGGCTGTATCACTGGGGGACACAATGCAATGGGGGGGATGGACAGGCTCCTCCACTCTCCTCTCCCCTCCCCAGCAGGATTGTGCAGCTCCTCTGGCAGGGGATGGCTTCGGGTCCACGAGTTTGAGTCTCCTGTATTAGAGCCTGGAGGCTGTTGAACTTTTGGCATATGGGTAAGGTGGGGATTTATTTAATGAAGTAATTTGATACTTTTTAACTGTAAGTAACTATTAACTTTAGTTTATGGTAGAGGGGAGTGTGTGGCACATTACTGCTACCAGCCAAAATTAGAATATAGATTGTTTTCAAAGTAGAGCAGTGGTTCTCAACTAAGGGTATGCAGGCCCCTGGGGCTAGGCAGAGGTCTAGTGTTATGACAGTCTACATGATAAACAATAAAGGTCAGTAAAAACAAAAATTTCATATAATGACTTGTTTACAATGCTTTATGTATTATGCACTGAAATGTAAGTACAATACTTGTTCCAATTGATTTATAATTATATGGTAAAATGAGAAATCAAGCAATTTTTCAGTAATTGTATGCTGTGACACCTTTGTATTTTTATGTCTGATTTTTGCACTTAGGTAATTTTTAAGTGAGGTGAATTTGGTGATACACAAAAATCAGACTCCTAAAAGGGGTACGGTACTTTAGAAAGGTTGAGAGCCACAGAGTTAGAAAACATAGGGAAAAAAATAAATGGATAGTAGTCAAACAAAATACATCTGATCTATGACTATAATGTCTGTTACATAATTTAATGAAATTTAAGTGGAAAAAACAGTGGTTTCACACTTTGGGATGGGGAGAAATTTGAGTCAGACTCTAGAAATTGATTCCACACTCAATTTTTAGTGAGATTATGTGCATATCTACTTTGGAACGGGAAAAAGAGGATTGTTGCCATATGAACAGAATCATGTAAGAACACATGGATTTGGAGTCTCTGTTCAAAAACACTTGGGACTTACAAGCAAAAGTTTTCTGTTTCATATTGAAAAACTCTGAAGTTCTTCCCAGCCAGCCAAATGAATGCTCAGATACAGAGACTAGATAGAGGCTTTGTGAAACAGATTTACAAAGATTTAAACTGAGAATCCTTCTAGAAAAGGAAGGTTCTAGACTCATGTGGGTTTTAATTTTAAACTTTTGATATGAAGGGGAATTTTGGGTGTATAAGAAATGAATGATCAAGCCACAGCATTTTAAATCAATTTTCACCCTCCGTTGTGAGCAGACATTAATATTGGGGGGTTCTTAGTTATTTTTTTCTGGTTACATTTTGAACTATGCTTGTGTGTTTGAGTTTTGGGCAACATGATGTAGGCATTTAAAAAGATATTAACCAAAACTGTTACCTTGGAAATCAGGTATAAATGGCTGTAAGGTTCTTTGCGTAGCTGAGGCCTTGGACGTAACAAGGACCAGTCAGATCTTTGACATATCTGTGACTTTGTGACCCTTGTCCCCCCGCCCTCTTCAACATGCAGAATTTGGCATTAATTTCCTGTGCCCAAAGATCATATAACTAGTTTTGAAAACACTTTTGTTGAGCACTAATAAGGGACATCCAAAATACTTGAACTTCAAATCTGCAAGTAGTGCTGCATTGCTTTCAAACCTAACTTCTTAAAGGTAATGGATTAGTTAAATGTGTTGTGCTTCACTTTTTAAAAGTGCATATTATTTGTTTCTATTTTAAAGTCACATCTATTTTCCAGTAATTATGGTAGGTGTTTTGTATTTTGGTCACATTGACTTAAAGTATGGAGAAATTGGCAGCAAATGCATTGAGCTAAATTTATAGAAGGGTATTAGAAGTGCTTTCACCCCTGCAGTTTGGATTCAGTTAATAACTACATTGGTTTACAAATGACAAGCAGTCCTGTAAGCACCTTAAAGACTAACACATTCATTTATTTGGTAATGAGCTTTTGTGGGTGAGATGAGGAAGTTGGGCTTACCCACAAAGCTCATTACCTAACAAATTTATTTATTAGACTTCAAAGTGCTACAGGATTGCTTGTTGTTTGTGATGCTACAGACTAACATGGCTACTCCTTTGAGTCTGTTTACATTGGTTTGTGTGACTTAGGCTGTGTCTACACTAGCCCCAAACTTCGAAATGGCCACGCAAATGGCCATTTCGAAGTTTACTAATGAAGCGCTGAAATGCATATTCAGCGCTTCATTAGCATGCGGGCGACCGCGGCACTTCGAAATTGACGCGCCTCGCCGCCGCGCATCTCGTCCCAACGGGGCTCCTTTTCGGAACAAGGGGACTTCGAAGTAGGTGGGGTCCTTTCATTAGCATGCGGGCGGCCGCGGCACTTCAAAATTGCCGCACCTTGCCGCCGCGCGTCTCGTCCCGACGGGGCTCCTTTTCGAAAGGACCCCACCTACTTCGAAGTCCCCTTGTTCCGAAAAGGAGCCCCGTTGGGACGAGATGCGCGGCGGCGAGGCGCGTCAATTTCGAAGTGCCGCGGTCGCCCGCATGCTAATGAAGCGCTGAATATGCATTTCAGCGCTTCATTAGTAAACTTCGAAATGGCCGTTTGTGTGGCCATTTCGAAGTTTGGGGGTAGTGTAGATGTAGCCTTACTGGTTAAATTCAGATGACAGCTGAGAAAATAGCACTTAAACAAATTAGTTTTTCTGGTGTAACATTTTTTAGTTGTATGGTGTTCTTTTCTTCCCTCACAATTGAGGGCAAGGTCTTACATATAGAACGTGTTTCTAGTTTTTCATTCAACTTTGAAGTGGTTAATATGACATTTCATTTGTTTAAAGGAAAACTTTTTTTTTTGCCTTAGTAAACAAGTTTGCAAAATCCTGAGTTTACCAATTTATGTAAAAAACATGCTCATCCACACAATATGAGGTACCTAATGAGATTTATATTTTCTGGCCAAAGTGAATTTTCCTAGATTATGTCCGTGGGAAAACTGCAAGAGTGTTTTAAAATCAGTTTGTTTTTCTCTTGCTGAATTTCATATTTTCAACAACCTGTGTCCTCTACACCATTTGACATCACTACTGCTTAAAGGATTGTTCTCCTCTGAGGGTCAGTTGTGACACTGATGTTTTTTCTGGTATACGCATATCTCAGAACCAGACTAAGATCTTGAAAGATGAAAAAGCTTTTCTTTATTTAAAAAAAAAAAAAAAAAAAAAAAAAAAAAAGGTCGAGTACACATACAAGATTCCTGCTCAAAAGGGGAGCGGACCTTCTATAAATTGATTTAAAATATTATTTTGTTTTAAATTTGAAAGGACTCCATCAGCTGAACTTATAGTGAGTCTCCAACTGCTAGTGGAAAGTAGTTTCAGGTACTTGTCTCTGAATTCCCCTGCAATTTTTGTGCTTATACAGTAACATGCTTGTACCTTTTAAAATGCCTTTCTCCTCGATTGAGTGAAAAATTGATAGGAATGTGCAAGAGTGTATGAGAGAACCAATTAAGAAGCATGTGTTTAATTTTTCTCAAGTTAATAGTTCCAATGAGTCAGTGGGACTAACATGAATACATATAAGCACGTTTCTATATTTGCAGGTTTGGGATCTAACTTACAATACACAGAATAATTGAAATGGATATTTACAAATTACTGTTAAATGGGATTATTATAAATTGGAAAATTCAATATTTTTCTCTCTTTTGGTAATATCTTAAATATTACTTTAAAAATCACACTTCTGGCTGAATTTATTTTTAAAAGTTGATTGTGGATATGGGCTGTAAAGTTAAATGGTCAGCGTTCTAGAGAGGGTACTGCCCCTTTCGGCTTGTCTTTATAACAGTGGTTTCCAACCTTCTTATACCCAAGATAACTTTCTGAATTTAAGGGCAACCCAACATCTATTTTTCCCCTTATAGAAGCTTCACCATTCCCCAAATTCTGGCCCCATTTACTCCATTTCCCCCTCCCCACAATTTAATAATATTATATTGTAAATTGGAAAGTTTGCTCCTGCCATCATCACTCACATTGACTGGGCTGGAGTGAACCCCTGGAGGTTGGGGTCTGGGAGAGAGTGCGGGCTCTAGGCTGGGGTTGGAGTGCAGGTGGAAGTGATGGGTGCTGGCTCTGAGAGAAGGGTCAAGATTGGAGCCCTTGGTCGAGGTGCAGCATAGAGTTAAGGGTGCAGGAGATGCTTTGTGATGCTGGCGCTGGGAGGGGGCTCTGGGCTATGCTTGGAAATTGGGGTTCAGGAGTGGGCTTGAGTGGGGCTCAATGCTATGGCTTGGAGTACAGGAAGGAGTTTGGGGTGTAGGACTGGGTTTGAGTTCTGGTTCTGTGAGGAAGCTCAGGGCTGAGACTTTGGATGCTAGCTATAGAAGAGGACTGAGGCCTTGGTGTGGGCCTCTTGCTGGGTGGTGTAGGGAGGCTGAGGCTGTCCCTCTGCTTATTCTAGCCCTGTACTTCTCCTGGAACTAGTTAATGGGTGCGATGGCCCCTGGGAAGGGGAACCGGGCACACAAGGCTCTGTGTGTTACTCTTTCTGCTGGCACCACCTCCTTTGGCTCCCACTGGCTACAGTTCTGTGTTCTTGGCCATTGGGATCTCGGGGGGGGGGGGGGGGGGGGGTGGTTGCAGGCAGGAAAAGCATCCAGAGAGTCTCCTCCTTCTCCTTCCCCACCTAGGGCCACGCAAGCTGCTTCCAGGAACAGACCAGCATCATAGGGCCGATGCAGTCAGGGGCTGACTAATCAATCACAATGTGTCAGTTATTGTCAACTGCTGTACAACCAAGTCTAGAATTCGTTTGCTTAACATTTGTAAACCTCTCTAGCTTAGGATGCAGACACAGATGTGTGGCTATAATTTTGTCTTTCTACCCCCTTTTTCTAAAATCTTACTGTGATTCTATGTTTTGTGAGCGTGGCATTTTTCTTTATATTAAAAATAACCCTCAGAACTTGTCTGTTCAATGTGGGAAAATTAACTGCTTACCCTTTCTCAGAGCATTTGGAGAAAAAAAAAAGTAAGAGTCCTCACTCTGCTGCTGTAGGATGGTTGCAGTATAGAGAATTTGTAAAAAGGTAGCTATAGAAAAAACAAAAGCCATTGATGGTATTTGTTTTGTTTTGGAAAATGTTAAAAAAGTTTTGTTCTCAAACACTGGCCTTCCAATGGGAAATATGTGGAATGGTTAACTTCTAAACATAAAGGTTTCATCTATGCTGCATTCCTTTTTTGAAACAGGAATGCAAATGAGGAAAATAGAAAATGCCAATGAAGTGCTGAATTATAAATCTCACATTTCATTTGCATAATCTCTTCTGATAGTGTTTTTGGAAGAGGCTGGTGGGTTTTTTTTGGTGGGGAAAACAGTGTTGACAGTGTTCTTTCAAAAAAAAAAATCAAACAAAAAAACCCCTTCTTCCTATATTATTTCAAGAAGAAGGATTCTTTCAAAAGTATTTTTCCCTTAAGAGCCCTGTCTACCCTGTATTTTTTTTGAAAAAATCTCTTCTGAAAACACAATTGGAAGAGAAGATGCAAATGAAGTACGAGATTTGTAAATCAGCACTTCATTTGCATTCTTCTTTCAAAAGAAGACTGTAGTTTAGATGCAGCCAAAACATAGCTGGTTGTGTAACTTGGGGTACTGTTATATAGTAATGCTTATTGGAGTACCTCTTGTAAAAGTACACTGTCAACTAAATTGTTTCAATTGTTTTAAGTATTCTTAATATAGGTACCCCTAAGGTTACTCAAGCTGAAAAATAATAGATATTTTTCATAATTGTTTCATTCATTTGTCAGTGCTTTGTGTAGGCAGCATCATTGTCTTCCCCTGTTGTTTTGTGGTGGCAAAAGGGGAGAAAAATGTACAACAGGAAGTCATAACTATTGTCAAAAACACTCAGTGGTAGGAAAAACAGAGATAATTCCAATTAATTTATCATAAACTGATTCACGTTAATGTCGTATTTAAAGCAAAGTATAAAAAGTCTAAGGAATCATAACACCGAAGTTGATTGCATCCTGTAGTGGACTCAGTTTTGTCTTTTTGGTCAACTTTACCTAATAATAAATTTACAATAACAAGTGAGTCTAGAATACCAAGTTTAGAAGTGTGTTTGACCCACACATGCTTTGAGTAATTTATATTTTGTGCGTAATAGCTTCTGAGTCTTTTTATATGTACCTCTTGGTCTCTGACAGAGATTTTGGAGAAGAAACATCACAATTACAATAATGAAAGACATCAGTATGGAGAATTCTGTACTTATTACACTTGTCCTTCGCTATATGAGCATAATTGGTTCCCATATCTCTGCTCGTAAGCGAAAACTCATAAGAGTGTCCCTAAATTCCCATTAAAATGCTTGTAAAAGTCTCCAGTTTGTTCCAAGTGCTTGTAACTTGACGTAAACCAGTTGAGTTTAAGTACTTTTCTGATGTATTTGAATAGTTGGGCACCAGAAATAGGATGTAGCATATGTATATAGAGCAGGGATTCTCAAACTATGGGTCGGGACCCAAGCATGGATCCCATTAGATTTGTTAAAGGTCACCAGCTGGTCAGTTTACAGCTGCATGTGGCTGTTTAAAGAAGCCATTTGCAGTTTCTTAATACTGCTGCCTCAGGCAGATATCTATCAATAGAGAGAGCTGTCATCTCCAGCAGCTATGTCCATCACTAGGGATAGCAATTACCTTATGCCTAGGTGCTGAAACCTTAACACTTGAGTTAATTGGTTTTAACAACCATTACCTTCTGGGAGCAGGAGGGCTGGAGGAGCCACCCAGCCTAGCAGCCCAGGTGAGAGGCTGAGGGGAGAGGAGGAGTGTCTAAAGCCGGGGCCGTTCAGGGATGTGGAGGGGGGAGGAGAGTCTAAGACTGGGGGCAGTTTGGGGCTGCTGTGGGGGTGTAAGCCTGCGGGCAGTGTGGGGCTGCTGGGGGGCAGTTGGGACCTTGGATGTGGGGGTTAAAACCTGGCCGAAGGTGAGGTCTTTGGGGAGGGGGGACTAACACAGTAAACCCTCAAGTTACCCTGGGGTTGTTCCTGCAACCCCTGCATAACTTGAATTTTCCTTCAAGGGCAGGGGAGCCAGGAACCACCAGGGCTGGTCAGTTTCCTGGCTCCCAGAGTGACAGGAGCTAGGAACCAGGGGCAGGCTAGTTCCAGTCTCCCCATGGTTTGTGGGACCTGGAAACTGATCATCTCATGGCTGGTCGTTTTCACATTCCCGCCAACACAAGGGAGGGAACCAGGCTAAGAGCTTTCTCCCTGTCTTTCCCCGGTGGCAGGGCTGTCAGACAGTTGCGTGTCTGAGGGAAGGGAGAGAGGGAGAAGGCTCCATCTGTGGGTTGTGGGTCTCCCCACCCCCTGGCCAGGGACTCCGCAGCTGGAGCAGAGCCAGCTGTTGGTCTCCCCAGCCAGAGACTCTGCATCTGGCTCCACTCCAGCTGCGGGGCTGCAGGTCTCCCCACCTCCTCGGCCAGGGACCCAGTGGCTGGCTCATGTAAGTGGGGGAAGTTCACTCGTTTAGTGAACAAAGGTTGGTATGTATGTCCATGTTTTAGCAAGTACTCGTAAGTAAAGTATTTGTTAAATGAGGGGTGTGTGTACTAATAAAAATTATAGTCCTTGTATAGTTCTTCATCTGAAGGCGAAGTCTTGGTCAGTCTTTGGTTTGGCCAAAAAAATCCTAAGTAAAATGCTAGGGGAATGGTGAAGGAAATATAGTCATCACACCATAATGATTATTTTTCAAAATTATTAATAAAGTGCACACAATGAATTAATTGTTAAATAAATCATTGTATATAACAGCATTTTTGGTTCAGTAACAGTTGATAAATCTCAGGATATATTTCTTCCTATACATATTGTCTTATCTTTATTGATTTTTAGAGATAGAGTTCTCCATGCTTTAGTTGGAGCTGTTAGCAGCCCTGCTTTTACCTTAGTTTTTCTCACATGCTGTAGTCTTTTTTTTTTTTTTTGCCATTAGTACTACTACTAGTGGACTTTTCATGTGCAGTGCTGTTGTAATTTAAAAAAGAAAAAAACCAGACCCCTATCTCAGAATTTGAGAAACATAAAATTCATGTCCCAGCTTAACCTATAGAAGTAATAAACCTTCAGATTATTTTTAGATGATCTTGTTAGCTAGAGTAGACGAGAAAACTGAATGAATGCACATAAAACTATGGAAACTTCAGTCATGCATTGAACTTTTCGTACATTGAATTGTCTGCAAAGCAGGGAAGTAGCTTGCTTATAAATAGAAGACAAACAATGGTGAGCATGTAGTACTAGATAGATAAGAATGCTAAAAGTTCTGCATATCTTAGACTATCATGGAAAGGGAATAAGTTGCATTCAGTCTTTGTTTTAGCAGAAGTTTAGCTGCTTATGTTTTTAAAACTTGTTTTTGCCATTAAATGCTCAGAAACTTGAGGAACTAGAATGAACAGATTTTATTGTTTTTATCTGAAGTTATTCTGTTGTTTTTTCATTGGTGAGATGTCACTTACGTACTCCAGGTCAGTTTCTCATTTATTGTAGCTAAAATTGTCCCTTTGTTCCCTCGTTTTTTTGTTCACTTTCCTTTCACATCCAGAAAAATACTGTTATCTTGCTTTTTATGTAAAAGCTTAATTTTTAGGCAGAGAACTACATTCATTAGTCAAAGATGAATAATGAAAGGCAGATGCCCTCCAGGTGCAGTGCATGTATTAGAAGCGAGCAGTCTCACTGATAATGAGAGGGTCTGTGATAAGATTCCTATCGAGATACTATCTTTTGACCACTTTTTGATGCTCTTTCTTTGGTATCAGCCTCTACGTGATATATTTAAAGGCATTCTTTACCTTCTGAACCATCTCACTTTCCAAGTTCCTCTCATCATTGGAAGGAAGAATAAGTTCTTATTTTTGTCTTGTTCTATGTCCTTTCCACTTCAGAGATTCCTGAGCATTGCAAAAGTTGTATGTATGCATGTGGTCCCATCTCTGCTGCCTCCCATCTCATACCCTGCAACTACTTAGTGCCTGCCTTTGGTGCTGCTCAGAGTATTCCAGTGTTGAAGCAGTGTGAAATTGACCTATTTTTGCCACATTTACTATGGGTTTGAACCTCTCATCAAGAGCCTTCAGGATCTGACCAGTGCTGGATGAGAGAATTTGCTGGACCGTAGGAGGACAATATTGTGTAGCACGTTACCAACACTTCCACTGCTTACTGGGCTCTTAAAAGACATTTAGGAGGTAAATTAGAGCTAAATAACAATATAGAACACAGTTCTGACGTGTTTAGTTCCTAGGATTCTATTGTCATGCACACAGATTCCAAGGTTTGTTTAGTGCTCTCTAACTGGGTTTGGTTGGAATAAAGGGTTAACTGAAAAGGGGTCCCGATAGTGGGTCTGCCCACAGCTCACTTGTCAGTACCAACAAACAAACACAGCACTCTGTCCTGTAGAACATGGAGGTTCTGTGGGGCACGCTTCCCAGCTGAGGCAGCTTGCTTTCAGAACTTCCCAGTCATCAGGCCGGAGCCCTTTCGGGAGTCCTGGGGCGTCTTTGCCTCGGCCTTACACATGGCCCTTACAGGCTCGTGAGCTAAGACATAAACACACCACAATACACAGTTAAGGGTACCTTTCCCTCTGACCACTTGTCAGGGTACTGGGTAAAAGAATGGATATGAGTAACGAACAAGTAACAAGATGTAGACGAATTTAATACAAGCAATATTTTTTACTTCCGCAATTTAGCAGGTGCAAAAATAAAACAACAAGCTTTTGCATGATGTTGCTAGAGCTATACTTATACAGGTTTCTTCATGGTACTGATAAGTATTCGCGAAGTACTCTAACTCGTGAGCAGGTGGGGGGGGGCAGTGTAGGGTGATCAGTCCTCAGCGCAAGCAACACTCCGCTCCTCCAGGACATCAGGAGTCTTCCCACCCGCCCTTGCGGGTTGCTGTTATGCTACTTTATAGGATTTTTGATGTCACTATTTCCTGGTGTGATGTATGCCTATACACCAATCATTTTTAACATATTTTGCTTTTTCCCTTATATGGGATATATGAGGGGAAGGGTATTTTAACGCATTTCACTTGGTTCCTTGTTTGGGATGTGGAAGGGGGAAGGCTCACCAGCCTTAGCTTGATTATCGTATTCTTTAAGTCATGTGTTAGTAACTGCTCCTCCAGGCTCTGCGTTTGTTGCATATCGTCAAAGAGGCCCCCTTTTTCTTCCCTTCTTCTTGTCTTTTTTGAGACACTTCCCCATTTTATTTAGCTGAGGTCGAAAGTTAAGAGCCTGAGCTGTGCACCCAAGGACAGCCATGCTGATATTGCTTAAATGACATTTGACGAGTTCCAGGACTAGTGGCTTTAAACATACTGTCTGGGGCCATCAAAAACTTGGCCATACCCATGATAAATGGTCCTGCATCTAACTAAAATCATGCTGGATTATGGATCTTGCCGAATGAGAGAGTTCTGGATTACAGAGGTTAAGCCTGTACCAGGAAAAGAGAAGTTCCCAATAGGAGATATTACTGATAAGCCTTTCTGCTCTGCTACAGTTTGAGAGCAGTTAGAAGCAGCATCACGTGCACTGGGACTGTCACTTTACAAACTGAGGAGAATGGGACTTGATTGGCTAAGGAAACATTTTGTGTTCAAAAGAGTATTTGTAAGAGCAAGAAATTTTATTTTACAAGTGAAATCTTAGACTATGTAGAAGATGATCCTACTATTCCAAAAAAAGATTTATATTGCATTATTATCAGAGAGGTAGCCATGTTAGTCTGTATCTTCAAAAACAACAAGAAGTCCTGTGGCACCTTATAGACTAACAGATATTTTGAAGCATCAGCTTTCGTGGGCAAAGACCCTCTGATGAAGCGGGTCTTTGCCCACGAAAGCTTATTCTCCAAAACATCTGTTACTGCATTATTGAATGTTTCAAGCTTTTATAATGAATTATTAGCAATAGTAGATAACAGTGAGACAAAATAAATTTACAAGGAAGCTACATGCTATGTTACAATGTGTCTGTCACTCAGTAATAAATATTGAAATAGTCTGTAAAACAAAGCACTTTTAAATAATGGGTGTGTGCGTGTGTGTGCATGCACGCACCTTGGTAAATAAAAATGTATGATTTTTTTAAATGAAAAATCAGACTTTTTTTAAAGTTAATAAAATACTGAGTTTTTCATTTTAAAAAGTTACAATTAAATCCCATCACAAACATGCTACATGTATAGCATGCTCAGTTCTCATAAATGAGAATGGCACTAGTCTGTCCAACATAACGGCTACCTCTTGCTTCTTTAAAGTTCTGGGCTTTCAGTTTCTGTTAGCAGACTACAAAGTAACATGTACAGAGAAAGACACAAGCTGAATGGGATTTGTTTTTGTTCTGTGCTTATGTGGTGATGGATCTTGGTCAAGCATGGAGGAGGAGTTTAAGACATTGCCATTCGACTGAGAGATAATGTATAGAAAAGGATAGAGGCAGAATAGAAAGGAACACTAGTGTGGACTGGAAACGGAAGAAAGGGGGAAGACATTATGCAGCACATGCACGGCTTCTTATATTCCTCCACACTTCTGCTACAGGGAAAAAAATGTCATGGCTCCTGAGCATGAGAGAACCCTATCTGGGAATACTTTGAAGAAATTTGTTCACTGGGTAAAAAAAGTAAATGTATCCAAGTATAAGCAGTACAAGAAAATGATGCAGGGCTTACTTGCAAGAATGAAACATTACAAGGAAAACTGCTTATGGGCAGAAAATGATGTGGATAAATAAGTGGGTATTGCTGAGTGGATCCACGGGTTAGTACCTTAAATAACTCACTTCACAATGCATCATTCTTGAAGTCTCTCTCTATGCCTTTTAGTATAAGTGCAATTTGACAAGTAAATTACCAAGCTGTTTGTTGTATTGAATGTTGATGGAAAAATAGTTTAGCTAATCCTTAGTTTGTTTAATTAGTTAGCTAAATTTAGTTTACTAAATTATACAATACATGAAGCTCCTGTAAGAGAAATCTGGAGTTCCCAGTTGCCACGTTGTCATTTTCTTACATTATATTACATAGTACATGTCCCTTATTTTGGAACATCATGGCCACAGACCATAGTGGTGATGTCATAAATCTAGGCTCTCTTCTATTTCAGCATAATTCAGCTTTTCCAAGGGAACCCCATTCTATA
The DNA here is from genome assembly GCF_033958435.1 of Carettochelys insculpta. Taxonomy (NCBI): domain Eukaryota; kingdom Metazoa; phylum Chordata; order Testudines; family Carettochelyidae; genus Carettochelys; species Carettochelys insculpta. The sequence continues at coordinate 91,746,041 of NC_134139.1, read as the reverse complement.
CAGTAATTCCCCAAGATACACAAGGGTTGCATGGATGCAACCCTTGCGTGCCCCAAAATTCATGTAAGTTGGGGCAGTGGGTTGGGGGGGGGGCAGGAGGAGTTAAGCCTGGGTGGGTAAGGGCTGCGGGGGGGTGGGTGGAGTGGAGATAAGCCTGGTCTGCCGGGGCAGGGGCTGGAGCCTTGTCTGCGGGGATTGGGGCTGGGGCGCATGGCAGTGGCTGGAGCCTCCCCTCCCCACCCCCTGGGGCACTCAGGAGAAGAGCTGGCTTTGACAGGGGGATCTTCTCTTCCCCACTTGTTGGCGGCCGCCTGTGGCTGGAGCTTCCAGAGTCCCTCACCAATCCCACTTACTTGAGATGCGCACATGTCAAATGTGCATATCTCAAGGGTTTACTGTATACGTATGAATCGGAGGTCAGCTGTGTAAAAGCGGAGTCATGTATTCTGGATTTGTGTCCTCTGAGACCTTACTGTGCTTGTTAAAAAAACAAATGCCTGTGAGTTCAGTGGAGCTCACTCCAAAATTAAGTGCACTCTAAGCACAATCAGTCTTAATTTTTTTAGGTACCTTGATTAAAATCTTTTTTTTTCTTTTGTGATTTAAATTGGTGATATAAATTGTCTTCATTTAAATTAATCCACCCTGGTTGTGTACAAAGAATATTTAGGATTGGGAAGAGAGAAAATTTGAATGCTGATAACATCTTGTAGAGATGAGTCGGGGAGTGGGTAGTGGGATGTTGACCCACAGCCAGAGAGGAATTGTAAGAGGGATGTAGGTATTTAAAAGGGCTGATGCTATATGGTGATAGCCATATTAAATATTTGTTTTTCATTGTCTTAATTTTTAAATCTGTATGGACATAAATATCAACATAATATTGGATTTTTTTTCCTGCATTGGGTATTTTATATATTCCTCATTTTTGATAAAACTTCAGATTATTGGCCCTGCAAGATCTTAAGAAATTTGAACTTCATTTTTTTCTGTTAGTAAATGTGATTGTAGTTCACCTTAGCAGAAAACAGGAAGTATAAAATTTAGATTTTTGAGCCCCCAGAGAGCTGATGTTAAAAATGTATTAATCTGGTTTTTAAAATAGCATCAATATACTATGTCATTTTCTCTCTCGGAAAATAACCAGTTAAAAATGTTTTACACTCTAACTTGGTCTTTTTCTGCCTTTTTAAAATCTGTTTCCTATTTACCAGGCTACTTCTATAAATTGAGTGATCTCTCCTACAGCATGTTAAGCACTTCTCAAATCTTCTAGAATTTACATTGAATTCCAGGATTTATTAAAAATTAACATCAGTGGGACAGATATCTCTTCACACAACTCTTGTAAGGCTCTTAGGTGAAAGTTACTTAGGAACGCTAATTTTAAAATCTTTATGCCTACTAGATGCTATTTAAGATCGACCTTTTGTTACAAATGGATGACCCTGTTTGAAAGGATAATTTTAAGCAACATTTATAGTGGCACTGTTAATCTGCAGTTGGAGTTTGCACTGATCTGTAGTTACACCACTAAATCATAACTGACCGAAATACCCTATGCGTACGATACCCAACTTAGTTAACTATCTTATGTGTTTAATTATTTGACAGTAGAGAACTCCAAAGCTGCTGCTGCTCCATGTAATTAGCTAGACATCAATCACATGCAAAAAATGGAAAGGCTGAAACAGGATTAAATATATCAAGTATGAAAAAAAAGAAAGGACAATTTAATCAATTTAATTAATTAATACTGGCTAACATGACTCTTGGAAAGCAGATTTTATCATATAACCCTGACTTCAGTTTTGATGAGATTATCAGGCGTGGTGTACTCAGACGATTGTATAAACTTTGGCTTAGTAGCCACATTTTTGGGTTAAACATGAACACTATCTAACATCAAAGAAGTTCAAAGGATTGAGAACTGAGTTATCAGTTAAGGAGTAATCATCACAGAGTGAGAATATTTCTAATAGGAGTGTACAGAGATTAACAACAGGGTAGATGCTACAGGTTGGACCTCACCCACCTGGAACCCTCAGGACCTAAGTGGTCCAAAATAAGGGAGTTTGCCAGATCCAGGTACGTCAGTTGTCTCTTCTCTTTCTCCCCTGCCCCCCCACCACCACCTCCACTTCCAGCTGCAGCTGCTGTTACATCCTTTCTTCTGCCCCCTTCCTGTGTGGCATGAAGTAGGTAGGACTTGCCTGTTCTGGGTCAGTGGCAAGTCTCCCAGGAGATAAAGTGTGGGGTGTCTCGGTGGGATGGAGGGAAGGGACAGTCTGCGCATGGGGGATGGTTGGAGCGATGGGCCTGTGTCCAGGCTGAGGGGACTGCAGTGGGCAGCTCAGCTCTTGAGGAGCGGTGCCTGTGAGGTGCCATTTTGCCAGCCCCAGAGTAGCCATGAGAAGTTGGACATTGTGGGGATGGTGCAAGATTCCATGCCCTGGCTGAATTCGAGTTTGAGCAACTGCTGCCCTAAAAGCTTGCCAGCAATTTCATCTGAAAGTGGTATTCTGCCCTTCCTTACGTAAACTCTTGTGTGCCCTTGATATGCGCAGTGTTCCACCCCAAGGAAGATTGCATTTCAGTGGGTAAGGCAATTCGTGTTTGTGGAACTTGATGATGGAAAGCGATAAAGACAAGATAGTTGTATTGGCTCAGAAATGGAACAGTAGTATTCTGCTACGAGCTTCCACACAGCAGTGCTACAAGAATTCTGGCAACAGCTGCTGGAGTGCATTAAGAATGTGAATATCTGCACAGTACTGCTGTCTTTTTGCATCCACAGTAAAAAGTATCGCCAGCACTTGGACCTTACATAGCGATGAAAAGGTTGTATTTTGGCACTCCACCTTGGAAAGGTTGCTGACCCTTATTCTAGTCCATAAATTGATTACTTTGTGCTATCTCCAGTACAAATAAATCCACCATCTTGTGTGAAATAGTTCTCTTCTGTCTCCAGTTTCTGGATGGTGCTTATTGTGTTCTCAAGCAGCAGTAACAGAATGAAATTGACGTGGCTTAAAATTTCTCTGCTGCGCACAGAAATCTGAATTAAAATAGATTATTGATGTTTTAAGTCTGCTGCTGAATCATAAGAGGCATGGGGGCTGGTTGAAGGTTTGAGAAAGATATTACTGTAGTGTTTGATATTTGAAGGATTATCTTTGCAGGCATAATGGTCAGGCAGGTGAGTTATTTTTAAAATGAAAGTTTTAATTCTTCAGGCATTGATGGTCCAGTCCCCATCAGTCACTGGGGAATTGATGAGTGGACTTTCCAAGAGCTATGTATGGAAACTTAGTCTTCTCTGGGAGGAAAAAAATATCTCAGCACATATTTGTTGTTATGCTTAGTAGTAGTTTGCTGGTAAAATATTTAAAATCACAGACTGGCAATGAGGTTTTTCTGGCTCTGTTCATATTTCTTAATAACTGCATCTGTGTTGCAACATCAGAACAAGAAGGCTGCATCTACACTGGCCCCTCCCTTTGGAAAAGGGCATGTTAATGAGGGATTTCAGAAGATGCTAATGGAGCACTGACATGAATATCCAGTGTCTCGTTAGCATAATGATAGCTGCATGTGGTTCAAAAGTGCCACTGTGGAAAGCATGCCGCCCGTGTAGCTGGGGGCCTTTTGAAAGGACCCCCATGACTTCAAAAGCCCGTTCTTCTTATTTAATTTTAGGAAGAAGGGGTTTTCTAAGATTCAGGGGGTCCTTTCGAAGGCCCCCATCCACATGGGTGGCATGCGTTCCGAAAGTGGCACTTACAAATTGCGCATGGCTGTGATTATGCTAATAAGGCACTGCATATTCATGTTAGCGCCTCATTGGCCTCTTCTGAACTCCCTTATTAACATGTCCCTTTCCAAAGGGAGGGGCCAGTGTGGATGTGGCTGAAGTGATTTTCATCTATTCATATAACTGGGTATTGGGAGAGGGAGGCTGAGGGCAGAGCCTTTAGGGTTGGCTGAGTCAGGCTTGGAGGTAGTGGGGAGAGGCTCAGGGCAGGGGTGTGCATAGTGGGGCAGATTCTGAAAAATCAATCATTTAGATAAAGCATGTACATTTTCCTTTTATTGTCCAATTCACCACCACATCATTATTGACTTAAGAACCCAAGCAAAGCTGCATAAATTTGCTAGTAAGGAATTTAACAAAAATTTTTCAAAGACAAACCTTACTTTAAATTAAACCTTACCTTAAGTTAAACTACATTGCACTGCACAAAACTACATATCTTGGGACTGTGTGTGTCCTCTGTGCTGAACTACAGAGAGGACAATAACTTTGTAGATTCAGAAGACTTTGCCATCTGTGAGACAGTGCACTGGGGACGTAATACACCTGGGCTGTGTCCAGACTACAAAAATAACTTTGAAGTTGCTTACTTCAAAGTAAGCAAATTCAAAGTAGAGCATCTACATGCACCCTACTTCGAAGTAGGGCACTAGTCTATTCTTTTCAGTGCCTCATTAGTATTCTTTGATTTGCCCATTAGCAAGGCCATTTCAAAGTTTTTTGTAAGTGTAGACATGGCCATAGAGTATATCCAGCTGAATAAAACATGGTAATAGATTGTTAAAGAAGGAAGGCCTAGTTCTTTTTCATAACCTTTCATGAGCAAAGACCCACTTCGGCAGATGCATCAAATTATCTGTTAGTCTATAAGGTGCCACAGGACTTCTTGTTTATTTTGAAAATACAGACTAACTCAGCTACCTCTCTGATACTAGTTCTTGTTGACTTCATATTTCACTCTGTTTTAGTAAGGAAAATTATTTTGTAATGAGTAAAGTTAATAAATACTTGAGTAAACTAAATGAAGAGGTGAGAAATTTATATGAATTTTGCAAGGTAGCAATATTAAACTTGGCATAAGAATAGTTTAAATTTAATATTGTGCAATATCTTAACCATGAATGGGTCATTTTCCTGTTAATTTTTTTTCCAATTTAATTCCCTGTTATGCAATTTATACAAAAAAACCCAAAGGAAATACCGCCTGTCTGATGTGCAGGTTATATGGGGAGAAGCAATATATGTGAACTTCCTGTAGAAAGCAAATAGTTTATGGCATCTTTTTCCAGAAGCACAAAAAGGGGTTGACATGAATAATTTGATTATCATCCATATGTCTGAGAGGTGTGAATCCACTTACCAAATCCTTCTGGATGAAGCTCAGAGTGGGTCACAGAGTGGTTCCTTTATACTGGGTTGGGGGGATTCCTTTTCTTCCCCCACTTCCATTACCTCCTTGTAGAAATCCCTCTTCTCATGCACATACCACGATGCACAAAGATATGTTTCTATGGTTTGAACCTCTCTAATCTGGAACTTTCTCATCTGGCAACATCTTTAATCTGACATGACTTTAGTTAGCTGGATGACCACTTATCATGGGTGTGGCCAAGTTTCCTGCAGTCTCATCGTTTGTTTACAGCCCCCAGTCCTGGCTCTGTGTGTTCTGTGCTGTTATTTAGCTGCAATTTACTCCTAAATGTCTTCTAAATGCCCAGTAAGCAGTGAAGTGTTGGTAATGTGGTAGAAAATATTGACCTCGTGTCTTCCAGCAAATACTCTTGTCCGGCACTGGTCAGGTCCCAAGAGTGCCAGACGAGAGGTTCAACCTGTATTTGTATTAGTTTGGGTATGTAATTATTGAATTAAAGACTCCTGGTACAGCTTGTCTTTTCTGCCAGACAAGAGAGTTCCAGATAAGAGAGGTTCAACATGAATAGTCTTTAAATGTCATCCATTGTAACAAATACACCAGTATCCTCCTGCATGCTGTGTATCAACTACCCTGAGTTCCTTTCTAATACAGTTTTTCAATGGCTACAGCCTATTTTCAGTTCTTAACTGAAACTACTGTCATTGATGTCTCACTGATTGTTGTGTCCAAATTCTGTGGTCTCTACTTCATCTTCATTTTTGAGCTCATTGGCCTTTTACACTATTGATCGTTCCACAAATAAGCGTACCTTCAGCCTTCATTTATAGTAGTATTCAACATTATTTTGATATTGCATAAAAGTTTCAATTAAAAAAATTAAAGTTTTGAGATAGTGTCTGTACTCCTATTGTGAAACAAATCCTAGCCTGTTTTCAGTGCCCTGATAAATGAAAAGCTTGCCAAAGAATATTTTCATGTTAAATGGAAAGTGAAAGAATATACCATGGTTGACGTAAGTAGCAATGCCTTTTGTTAAGGTTACCTATTACTTCCATATAAGAATGCATTTTCAATTGCCTATTACTTTTCCAATTCTAATGAAAATTTTTCATGCTGGTTGTCTGTCTGACTGAATTATTTTATGGAAATTACAGTTACAAAGGGGTAGCCATTTCCAAGAATAAAGTCAAAGATAAATACATTTTTTCACTTATGTTAAATTCTTACAGCTGTTTCTTTAAGAAGCTCTAGCATTTCTGTTCTTTGGTATAGGGAGTTCAAATTCTGCCCCTACGGTAAAGGTGTAGTGTTATCTTTCCTGTAAAAATTGCCCAGGTTTTAAGCCTCTGAAAAGTCACAAATCATGAATGCTTATTAAAAGTTCATTAGAGTTCAGGAGCTAAATTCCCTGAGAGTGATTGTCTTCCTTGAACATACTTTGTCCCCAACAGCTCCTACATTTTGATTGGACTGCATATGTACAGTCACCACAGAGTTACTAAGCATCCTTTAGTGCATGATTTGAGCACGACTTTCCCTGTAGTTGTTGCTTCTGTCAGCCAAGGATCAGTGTGCCACTAGGCACTGGAATTAAGGTTTTCCTATAAGGTCAGTGGTCCCACAGCTGGTATTTGGACACAATGGAGGGTAAAGCATACTGGAATGCACAGGTGGGAAAGATGCTGGGTGGAAGGGGACAAGAACCTAGAAGCAGAGTGATCCGGCAGAAGAGTGCAGAAGATGGGACTGAACTCAGGTATGGGGAGGATATTGAAGGGATAATCAGGGGCTTGACTTTGGTCAGGCTGGGTAGGTAAGGGCAGGGAGAGGGAAAGGAAGTCTCATTGAGTGGGCATGGTGAGATAGGATGAATCATTGAAGGTATATCATTTTGGTGGGTGGGGGGTTGAGATTTGAGGGCAGAGAAGAATGGAAGAGGACAAGTGGAGGCATGAGAGACACAGGGATGGAAGGGTCTGACCACCAGAGAACAGAAGAACACTCTTCCCTTTAAACCTTTGACTTGAATGAAGATTCTTGAGTTTCTAAATTCCTCTGCTGTCCAGTAAATGGCTTTTGAAACCTACCAGCCAAGTGTCTCTCCATTCCTTTTGGGGGCAGGGCAACATAGAGGCTATTATCTTAGTCTTTCTCCAGTGGCTCAAGTGGGAGAGAACTAGGCTGAAGATCTAAGGATTCCAGTTTTTGTGGTGACCAATTGTTAGCCAATGGCCAAGGATGTTTGGTGAGGTGCCAGCTATGCCCGTTTTATACCATCCGTGACTTTAACTGCTAGGACGCACTGTCCCTTCGCGGCGGGCAGCCCGGGCTAGGCTGACGGATGCCCCAAGGTCCTAAACACCCGTGACTTTAACTGCTAGAGCTCAGAGCCCCTTCGCAGTGGGCAGTCAACACTGACTGACAGGTGCCCCAATGGCAGCACTAAGAGCTTTTCCACACCCGTGACTTTAACTGCTAGAGCTCAGAGCCCCTTCGCAGTGGGCAGTCAGGATTGACTGACAGGCGCCCCAAGAGTTTGCCCCGTGGAGGCGGCACAACTCAACGCTAGGCTCTTAGTACTCTCACCTAATGGCCAGGCTTTTTAGCCAAAACGGCTGAGGTTCTTTAATTGTGTTGGCTGCTTTACAGTAAACCAGAGAAACACGTCAGGCTTATGCACAAACGGTTACCAAAATTTATTAAACTAGATTCTAATCATGTGGTTACAAAATTGCTAGTGCCTACTTATTTAAATGTATAGATGTTACACACACAAACAAGTTACAAAACTGAAGCCACGATCCCAAAGAAAGAAAACAAAGTATAGAGCTCTATTTCAAAATATGTGTACACTAAAGATAGGAGATCAGGTGTGGGTGCTTCTTACGCTCCTTGCATCTCTCGATTCCAGCGGTGCCAAGCCAGGATCGGTCACTCAGTTCCACGGAAAGACGAATAAGGGACAAGGCTTAGGGACCCTTTTAGCTGCAGAAGCCTTGGGAGGCTGTCACTTATCTGACCAGCAGATAGATAGTGAAAAGCACTCAAAAATCATGGTGCTGTAGGTCCCATACTTATACCTCTGTACTCCTTTATTCTCTTTCTCCTTTCTTATGCCAAATTGGGGCTGGTCTGTCTGGGTGACGCCAGCTCTCGCAAGAGTAGTTTACACTTGCAAGGGAGAGAAACAATAAGTTTCGACTACTGGACATTCCTTTTATTAGGGTAAATATTTTCCCACCTAGGATGTTGGTGTGTGTGCATCACGTTATTTAGTAGGGGCTAAGAGCCATGTCTGTCACAGTTTCTCTGTCTGCTGTGAGCCTAATCGTTGTATAAGTTCCCAGAGGCACATTGTAGCAGCGCACCTGTGCTTCTCACAGCTTCAAAGGCTGTGCTGGAATTTATGTTAAGTGCCCTGTTGTTTTGGCTCCCTTGTGTTCCCAGCAATGCTGGTCTGAGAGGGGGCTGGCTGTCTGGCTACACCAATGTTGGGGAATTGTGTTTCATCATGATGTAATTTTTGTTTTTGACTTTTCAAATTATTAAAGTAACTTTAAGAAGTTAGCCCCCCACCAAAAAAAAAAGGAAATACACATGACGATCTTCAATTGCATGATTATGTACCGGGGGACAAATTAAATTTGCACAGACAACTTAAATTCAGCCATTTCCCAACTTCTGAGTGCTAATTTACAATCTGAACATTTTAAAAATAGTTCTGCCCTCTAATATATAGAGAGAGAGTGAGTTTGCGAGTCTGTCCAAGATCTCGTCCTAAACAATAAAATCTAGGATCACCAAAATTTTGTATAATTTCTTACCATAGGTTAAAGCAAAGTAGGGGTTTGGTTATACCAGGAAAATGGGATTGCTTCTCATAAAATCATACAGGAAAAAGAGAGAAAATCAACAGGCAGCTGAAAGTGGCTCTCCCCTCTATCCCAGTCTGGGATGGCCTCAGCCCTGAAACTCACCCCTGAGGCACTCTGTTCCCGTAGGTAAGGGAGTTAGGGAAAAGTGCACAATTTGCGGCATTCCCCGTTCTGGCTGGGGAGTGCAGGAGGCAGACTTGGACCCTGCCCCAGCTTGCGTTAGCTGGAGCAGGAGGACTGAAGCTTCCTCCAACCCTCCTCCCCCTTCCCCACTCAACTCCCCCAAGCCCCAGTTCATAAGGGAACTTTGTTGGCTGTTGCCTTCATCAGGGGTTGAAGGGAAAATGCACAGTTTGCGCTCCCCAAACAGAGTGAGAAATGCAGCCAAGGGCAGACAAACCTGAACTTGCCCTAGTCAGGGGACATCCACTCCTTCCCCAGTTGTGCCCACTGGAGCTGCAGAGGCCATGGAGAGGCACTCCTCATCTGGCCCCTAGCTGCTGCAGTGAGAAGAGTCTGGGGTAATCCTCTCACCCCATTGCAGCCTGCATCCTGAACCCTTCATCCCCATCCCAGAGCAACGATTTAAATGAAACGTGTACATTTTCATTTTGTTTTCCAAAAACCAAAAAATAAAAATTAAATTAATTGTGTTAAGGACACAAGGAACACCAGGTAAATCTTCTAGTATAAAATATTGAGGCAGAGTAACTGTAAATAGATTTGTAAATTGAAAGAAGAGGTGACATTGTAGATTTATTCTAGGTCACAGTTATAAGGCATTCTGGCTTGGAATTTTATTTCTGGTTTTGCCCCTGATTTGCTGCTACAAGTACAAAAAATCACAGCATCTGACCGTCTTACATCTGGTGGCAGAGTAGTGGTGTAAAATCCCATTTAACTGGTTAACCAGCTAAATGATAAGTTTAACTGGTTAACCAATTGGCTGAGGGGGAGGGCAGGGGTGCTATGGGTTGAAGCAGTCTCTCCAGCTGTGTCCCCTCCATCACCTGTGGTGCACTGGGAACCCAGGATACTCTGTTCAGCTTGGAGCTGCCTGCCTGTGGAAGAAAGAAAAGAAAATGAACATTGAGACAATTTATTATAAATAGCTCTAGGCTTTCACAGCAAGGTTTGGACTATGCATTTCTAACTTGTTTAAGGGAGAGGGATGAATTATATTTTTAGTTGTGGTTCCTCAGTTGTGACTACAAAATTAGGATTACATTCTACCCTCAGTCCTGCACAAACCTTTGAGCTCTATTCCATTGGATCTCTGCTGGCAATGGGATGTTTGTGCAAATACAGAGGATGGAATACAGTCTACTTCTAGTTATTAACATTACTTTTGAATTTAGTATCTTTGCACAATTTACTATATATGCAGTTTCCTGGTTAAGTTGCATAACAGCATACTCAAATGAGGTGTATAATTGCATAGCAAATTATTTAAACTTTAACTAGGATATTTTTAAGGGGCTGTCACTGGATGCTTTACCTGCTGCTGGTTGGCACCTTCTGCTGCCTGCTCTGGGATTAGCTCTTTCAATCTGATGTTTTTCTTATTCTTCCTCTCTTGCCCCTCAGAAGCTTTTTTGTCTCTTGTTCGTGGTTTAGAGCTCCAGACAAGTCACAGTAGTCTTCCTCTTACACTGTACTCTATCACTGTGTTCTTCACTAGGTGGGCCTTGGTGGGTCCTTCCCTCATTGGGTAGAACCTGTGGTCCCTGACTGCCTTCAAGCTTTCTGCCAGATCATGCCACTCACTCAGGTTCTGGTTCTGGTTCACGGTTCATCCAGCAGTGGGGGCCTGCACAACCACAGACCTTCCTGCCACTCTCCTACCTTTCCTGTCCTAGCTTTACATTCTCCACTTTTCTAGTCACTCTTCTTCGAGGTTTTCTAGTCAAGTCCCTCTATTTGGTTCCAAATCCCTTTTTCTCCATCCTGCTGGGGATAGTGACTTTCTGCTACCAGCTCTTTTACTTTATAGATGTGCTGCCTTTTCCTGCACAGGTGAGCTTCCCTTAATAAGGGCTTTCCTCTTAGCCTGAATGTCTCCTGCTCCCCAAACCTTGCTTTGCAGCCTAATCTGTTCATTGGTTTATAGCCTACGTTAACTCCTTCAGGGTGACGGTGGGGAGCACACAGGCACACATTTTCTAAGTTAACTTTCCATTGAGATAGTCCTTGCTTTTCTTCTTAGAAAACTCTTGCTTTTTCTTCCCCAGTTGTACTCTCTAAATGAATACAAACCACCTATTTCGAAGGCTAAAATGACACAGATTACCAAGGCAGCAATCAAGGCTATAAAGGTAAGGAACTGGCTATTTTTTATTTCCTTTCAGTTACTGCTCTTTTTATGTTTTAAATAACTTGCTAGCATGGAGAGTTTGCTAATAATTTTTTTCATTCCATACGTCTTTTCCAAGTTTTTGGCAGATGTGAGAAATAATGGAATTTTGCAGTTTAACTGGGGACCTAGTTGTGGTTTAATTTTGTTGTTGTTGTTCTTGATGTCTTAGAAAGACCTTGGCTTGACCCTTTGAGCCTAGCATGACTTTGTAAGGTCTAGAAGTTACTCCCCCCCCCTACTTTTTAACTGCAGATTTGCTCTGGGATGAATGAAATACACAAGAAATCAAAGTACACAAAGACGCTTCTTATTTTTTAGAATAGAAGCATGGGTGCCAGGTGTAGGGGTTCTGCCACATCCCCTGCCTTGAAGTGATTTCTGTTACGTATAAGGCTTGCAGTTTGGTCTAGTGGATCTCAGCACTTGTGAAAAGAAGTGTACTTTAAAGCTGAGTAATAAACACAAATATAACCTCTTTTTTTATACTCCTAGAATTCTGGAGTACTTCATGGTGTGGCACAATATTGAGTGTTTCTGGGGTTTTATTTTTCATGTTTGAATACAAATTATAGAATGGTTTAAAAAGTGAAAGTTAAATCTTAGTGAAGAAAATAGAAAGGAGCATAACTCCAGTAAATGAAATATAACAATATAATTAGGAAGGCCAAAAAAGAATTTGAAGAATGACTACCCAAAACTCAAAAGTAATAGTAAAAAACTATTTTAAGTACATCAGAAGCAGGAAGCCTGCTAAGCAATGGGGCCTCTGGATGATTGAGATGCTAAAGGAGTACTCAAAGACAATAAGGTCAGTGTGGAGAAACTAAACAAATCCTTTGTCTTGATCTTTATGGTTTAGTTTCCCTAAGGGGATGCTGGGGGACATATCTTTTGCCCTGGCCACGCTTTTTCCTTGCAGGGCTGCTGAGAGACTGGCTCAGCTTGTCCTCCTGCCTCAGCTTTTTCGTCCTGCCGGACGAGCAATGTTGCTGGACCAGTGTGTACCAGTTACTGGAGGTGCAACCTGTAGTGTACTTAGATTTCCAAAAAGCCTTTGAGCCTTTAGGTAAGCCTGTGTCTACACTACAAGATAAAATGAATTTTCTTCAAATCAATTTCTTAACACTGGGTTTTATCCATTCGATTTTGAGCATCTTCACTGTCCCACATGCTCCCCACAAAATCGACTTACTGCTGCCATACACAGGTAGCTCAGATCGAGTGCTGCTGCAGTGTATTGTGGGAACCTATCCCACAGTTCTCGGAGCCCCGTTCTGGTCTGGCCCCACAAGTAGACATCGGTATATGATGCCATCTTCCCACATTTCATTCCTCTCTTTGCCCTGCCATTTGAAATATGTTTAAGTAGATGGGGTCGTTACACTGAAACTCAAATGAATCATCAGTAATGGGCCAGGGCAGCTAAGAGACAATACCCAGTTGACAGCCATGCAAATTGTGATGGCACACGGAATCCCTTTCTGGACTTGAATCTGGATTTAGGCTCCCTGCAAAAGAAGACCCTTATGCCCAAGTAGACATGGTTATTACACTGAAACTTAAATGATTCATCAGGCTAAAAGACCCCAGACTACAGCCAGGTTTGTACATGGAAAAGAAGACCGTTAGGACACAGATATTCCCTGCAGCAAACCTTACTTCAGCAACTGTGGTAATTGTATAACTAATACATGCCCTTCATTGAGACATGTATGGCTTGGGGCTGCACAAGACCCCTGGCTAAGCCCCTGAAAATCGTGACCATGGAGGGAGATGTCCCCCAGGTAGCTAAAAAAGCTGTAGTTACAGTCAGCCTCTGAAAATCGTGACTGTCAAGGGAGACATCCCCAGGCAGCTAAAAGAGCTCAGGCTGCAGCCAGCCCCTGAAAGTTGTGACCCTCACCGTGCACAATCTGCCTGGCACCTTTCGCAGCACATCCTTTTATTCGTTTGGAGTCAAGCCACGTGATGTGGCTGGGCACGGGAATGTTCCAGACTGTGTGGCACCTCCAGAGGGAGGAAACCGAGGGGATATGGGGGACAGGGCAACTTGTAAACAGCTGAAAAGAAGTTTCTCATAATACCAGATAAGCACGACCCCCACCGACAGCCTAGCTGACACATGGTACTGGGGGTGGGGGCAGTAACTGGTGCCAGGCAGCGCAGGAAAAAAAGGCAGCTGGTGGGGGTTTACACAGAAGTAGAGACCCTACAGCTGCACTCCTAGCAAAGAAAAATAAGTTTTTTCAGCCTCTCGTGCCCTATAGCCACAGGCTTACCAGTGCTGAATTGTAACGGTCCTGTAACAGCCTAATTTTTGTGCAGCTGAGAGTAGTGGAGATGTAAGAGGCCAGAGCGGAGAACTGTAGTGCATTGTGGGGCACCTACAGGACATCTGTGAAGGCTAATGAATTCCATTTAAAGATGTGCTACATCCTCACTACCCTTCATTCAGATTTGTAAATTTGCAAAGAACGCTACACACGAATTTACTTCGATTTTAGGATTTCGATATCATGTCGTCCATAAATCACGCTAATGGAATTTACAGTGAAGACAGGCACTGGGAAAAATCGGGCTAACTCTCCTAAAATTGATTTGTATCTCGTAGTGCAGATGCAGCCTTAGTACCTCACCAAAGGCTCTTAAACAAAGTAAGCTGTCTTGGGATAAGAGGCAAGGTCCTCCCATGGGTTGGTAACTGGTTAAAAGATAAGAAATAAAGGATAGGAATAAATAGTCAGTTTTCAAAATGGGGAGAGGTAACTAATGGTTTCCTCCAGGGTTCCATACTAGGACCAGCCCTATTCACCATACGCATAAGTGATCCGGAGAAGGAGGTAAACAGTCAGGTGACATAATTTGCAGCTGATGCAAAACTGCTCAAGACAGTTAGTCCGAAGTATATTTTGAAGATCTTTCAGAAGGACCTCATAAAACTAGGTGATTGGGCAACAAAATGGCAGATGAAATTCAGTGTTGACAAATGGATAGTTGTGCATATTGGAAAAACATATCAGCTATACATGTAAAATGTTGGGGTCTAAATTAGCTGTTACTATTTGAGAGAGATCTTGGAGACGTGGATAGAATCATGGTTGCCTCATGTCAAAAAAGGTATCTTACATTGGAAGAAGTTTAAAACAGGCTGAAAAAATTATTTGCAGTTTATGGAATGCCTGCCATATGATGACAGATTAATAGGATTTGGACATCTCAGCTCGGAAAAAAGATGACCGAGGGGACATATGATAGAGGTCTATAAAATCCTGACTGGTGTGGAGATACTGAATAAAGAAGAATTATTTACTCCTTCACTTAACCCAAGAACTACGGGTCACCAAATGAAATTAATAGGCAACAGGTTTAAAACAAACAAAAGGAAGTTCTTCACGTAACACAGTCATCCTGTGTAAGTGCATGCCAGAGGATGTTGTTAATTTCAAAAATATAACAGTGTGTGAAAAAGAACTAGATAAATTGATGGATCAAAGTTCTGTCAACAGCTACTGGCCAGGAAAGGCAGGCATGGTATGTCTAGCCTTCATTTGTGGGAAGCTGGGAATGGGTTGTGCGAGATAGATTGTACAATAATTACTTGTTCTTGTCATTTCCCCTGTGGCACCTGGCAGTGGTCACTATGAGAAGTCAGAATACTGGGCTAGATGGACCTTTGGTCTGAACTAGTGTGCCTGTTCTTATGAGTAACATTTGACATTCCTAAATAGCAACAAAAATTAGATAATAGCATTGAAAAATGGGTGGAAAATGCGGGTTACATAGTTGAAAGAATGGGAAACTGGAAGAAAGATGCAGGAGTTTATAAGAACAAGGGAGACAGTTTAGTCCTCACAACTGAATTTTTACTCTAGAGTATTCAAAGGTGTTCTGGAGTGAGTGAAATCAGTGGCATCTGAACTAGGGAGTCACAGTCAGAGAGAGACAGTAGCATGACAGTGGTGGAATGGAATGAACAGGTAGAGATTGAAGAATCAAGAGCTCTGCAAAGTATGGTTTGCTGAGTACGGGAAATGCTCCAAAGTTTTAATCAAACATTAGTCTGTGATGCATTACTGAGTAGCTGTTGTGCTAAACAATAATGGTCATGTATGAATGCTCGCATGGGTGAAGCAGCATCTTTTATTCGACCAACTTCTAATGTTGACAGACAAGCTTTTGAGCTTACACAGGGCACTTTTTCAGGTCAAGGAAATATTATGCTTTTCTCCAGTGACACTGAGTGTGTTCCTTGCACCTGAAGGAAAAGCACACATGCCAAATGGTATAATAAACATTACTGTTATAATTAAAAACATGCAAGAAGAACCCACTGTTGGTATTTTGTTATACCACATGGAAATTACAAAACAAAACAGCAGTAATGTTGCACTTTAAAAACTATAACAAAATGAATAAATCAAATAAATCATTTTGTTAGTCTTCAAAGTGCTAGATTACTGCTGTTTTGTTTTGTTGGAATACAGATTAACACAGCTACCTCTCTGTTACTATTCCATATGGAAGTTAGTGTGTTTTGTAATGGATTTAGAATTCTATCTTAAGTTTGAGTAGAGGAAGAGTTCTTGGTTGCTCCGGATTGCAGAGCCACCTGGGTACAGAAATCAGAAGGCAGGCATAAATTAGAGAAGCTGCTTTTGTTCTGCATGTCTTTCCTCTGCCTTCCTTCCGTATCCCCTCCATCCCCCACTCCCCCTCCCCAGCTACACCCAGTTTTGCATTTGGGTTGCAGCTCCTGGGGGTTTAACAGAGAAACTCACTATGTTTCCAAAATTGCGTTGTTATTTGGATAGGAATGTTTGTTGGCATGGGATGTTTCAACAAGTGCAATGAACTAGGGCAACTTTTTCTGAGTAACTTATGTTGAAGAAAATGTACATCTGATAAGATCCTCCTTTACTCATTTTGGTAAAATATAAATCATTAGTATGTTGCATTGTATGCACTAAATAAGACTTTCTTCAGCTCCTTATAGTAAAATAATAGCTTTATAGGAAATGTGCCGTTCTTCTATTTCAGTAGAAATAAACATCTGGGCTAGAAATTAAAGTCCAAATTGACAGAACTCAAAGTCCAAAATGATACTTGAAATCATATATGTATAAGCATTTTTGTTACTTCTCTGTGATACAATAATCTCTCTCATTTTTTAGTTCTACAAACATGTTGTGCAGAGTGTTGAGAAATTCATTCAAAAGGTGAGTAATGTGAACATATTATATAAACATACAGCTGTAAACTAGGACTTGATCATTTGCTATTTCAAATATAATTGTGAAGAATTTTTTTGGGGGGGTGTATACACAAATATAAAATATAGAAATATCAGTCATGCACAAATTCTGGGTAACTAAAATAGTCATGTTGAGCGGAAAATGTCTGTACATGAGGTGATGGTATATGAAAGGTAAATTGTTGCCTGAATGAGTAGAGAGGTAAGACTCTTCAGTAATTGTTGTTTTTTACTAATTACCTTTAGAATTTGGATTAATTTTTAATATAGGCTTATGTAGTCTTAAACGGATGCTATCAGCTTGAAAACTAGTCAGTGTAAACCAAAAAGAGTTAAATGTAGTTTCATGTACTATATCAGCCCTTCATTTCCTGCTAATTTTTTCCTTAGATTTTAAAGGGTAGAAGAGAACAACTGTCATTGTCTACTTTTCCTTGTATAACACTGGCCACAGAACTTCACTCAGTGATTCCTGCACTGAACTCATGGACTAGAGCTTTTAGAAAGACAATCAATCTTGATTTAAAGATCCCAAGTACTGTAGAATTTATTCTACATTGATTGGTAAACTCTTCCAGTAGTTAAACAAACTGTTAGAAATTTGCATCTTAGTCCCAGGTTGAATTTTTCTGTATTCAAATTTCTGTCACTGGATGTGGTTTTATCTTTATCTAAATTAATAGCATTTAGTAGTGTAAGATATCTTCTGGTTGGCTAGATATACCTTGTGATCAAATCACCTCTTAAACTTTTCTAAAGTAAGAAGTATTAAGCTCCAAAAGTTTGTCATTATAAGGCATATTTTCCCAGATGCAGTCCTGGGAAGGTTCTCAGTGTCATGTGGGGAGTTAGTGTGGTATAGCTATTGGGCTTTAACTTCGTACTCCACCTTATTCTGTACTTACATCTTAATGTAGAAAATTCTCTAATTTTATTTGGCCACAGAAACCTTTTAAACTCAAAAGAAGTTTGCGGAACCCCATTCACAGCCCCTACCCCCCTCAGTCCCCAAACCCACTCCCCACTTCCAGGCTTTACCCGCCTCAGCCCCCAAATGCTCCTCTTATCCCTAAGCTTTACCCCCTCCATCCTGCAAAACTGCCGCTTGCCGTCCCCAGGTTTAACCCTCTCAGCCTCAAACCAACCCCCAGGACCATCCAATCCATGGTGCTGGTTGGGGAGCCTACGTGGGGCAATTACGTGCACCCAAGGGGTGGAAGGCTGGTGTGGAGGTGAGCTGCTGGTGCGGGGGGGGTAAGCCAAGCCATGCCCACCGGAGGAGTGTGGCCACTTAGATAGCAGGGCGAGTGCAGAGCTCTGTGCAGTTCCCTGCCCTGCTGCCACTGAAACAATGGAACTAAATTCAGTCGGTTTAACAGCCAGATCCCTCCGGCCGCCCTGCCAGCTGTTAAACCAATTAAATTTAGTTCTACTGTTTCAGTGGCAACAGGGCAGGGAGCCACAGAGATGTCAGCTATTGTACTGGAATATTCTTGCGGAACCTTTATTTTCAGTTCGCTGAACCCTTGGGGTTCTGTGGAACACCATTTGGGAAACACTGACTTAGATGTTTAAGACCTTGGTTGGTTTTAAATGTTAATTTTTTTCCATTGTCCATTTTACATAGCAATCCAACTGTCTCCTTGTATCAGGGAGATGTCCATTTTATTAATTACTACGCCAACTTCCGTATCATTTGCAGACTTTGTTTCCATTAACAAGTGCAAATTGAACTCCATCTGCTTTTCATTATTTTCACATTGACTGTATTGATCTTGCACATTGCTAATTTTAAAATTACAGTAATGTTCATTGTTGTCATACATCTTATTGAAGTCTAAAGTATATCACATCAGCAGTTAATAGATGTGTAATCTTATGAACTATTCAAATTAAATTCATTTGAGGAGACCTTTTTTGCTTAGAGGTAGGGATGATAAAGTTTAACTGGTGAGATTCATGCTAATTTTGCATCAGTGGTATCCATAAAAGCAGTGCCATGTGCCTTTTGCTACCTCGTGCTGTGTGGGGGGTCAGATGTATCTAAAATGCTACAATAGATAGAATTGATTTCTTTTCAAACACACACATGTATGTGCATTAGGGATATAAATAATAAAAGATTTGCTATTTTAAGTGAAGGATTGTCCTATGGCTAACAGGGATTTTAAAGAAGCCAGAATTCTGAATGAATGAGTGGTAAGAAAGAAAGGAAAATGTAGAAAGTTGCTGACAGCCTGCCCCAACTCCCTTTTTGAAATTCTCTCTAGCTGTTCATTAGTGCAGTGCATTTTATTTGACCATGGTATTAGGAGCATTATATTTCAAAAGTATATTCTCTTCCTTGTATAGATTAAAATTGACAGACTCCTTGATTATAAGTCCATGTTTTGGGAATGATGTAAAATTAGTTTTCATCAATTGAGAGAGCTTCAGATTTATCTCTTGTTTATACAGTGCAAATTTCATAGCTATAATGTAATTTTAAAAGTGGTTTATATATTTAAAGTCTTATTGCAATGGTATTGATATCCGTAATATTTTGACTAACTGAAAACTATTATTAATCATTGCACAGCATTTGCTTGTATTAGTGAGACAATTTATAAAATGTAAGCAGTGGAAAATCCATTCATTTATTATTTTATTGATATTTTCTGTCCTTGGCCTCTTAACTATATGATTTTGTTTTTTCATTTATACATAGTTTAAAAATTATCTTTTCTGTAGTGCAAACCAGAATACAAGGTGCCTGGTCTCTATGTCATTGACTCTATTGTGCGACAGTCCCGCCATCAGTTTGGGCAGGAGAAGGATGTGTTTGCTCCTAGATTCAGCAATAATATCATCAGCACTTTCCAGAATTTATACCGCTGTCCTGGTGATGACAAGGTACGTGTTGGTTCCTTCTAAAACTAACAGGTATTAGAATTTTAATTTTTTTTAAATAAAATTAAGGACTTTTGATGACAGTAGCAGACCTAATTGTAACCCTTCTAAGTTCTCCTTAGGAAAATTTAAAAAAAAAAACCCTGAAAGTATAGCTGATATTAGGGAGAATGGAGGAATATCTACATAAGGTGCTTTCGAAGAGAGACAGCTGGGTGAAATAAAGTTTTTATATGAGTAAAGAGAGCATGATATGTGTAGACATGTACTACAAAGGAACATCTCCCATTTTCCCAAACTGCATGGAAAGTTTCTACAAGGTGTATGAAGGAATGTGATTGGATATGCATTCTCAAGATGAGTCGACACAGTTTAGTCCAAAAGTAGAGCAGCACAAAATGCAGAACGCTTTCCAAATTATTGTATCCAGTATGAAAGAAATTGTTTTGGCATATCAGCATAGTCCTGAAATACACAGAATTGTGAATTATATGAGATACATCAGAAAGAAATTACAAACTTTTATTTGTGGTGGAATCCAGGGTATGCCGACCTTCACGTCTGGCAGAGCTGAAAGAAAGATGGCAAAGTTGTTTTTAAAGCTCTGTGTCCACTACTTTTGATTCTTAAGGGGACCAAGGTCTGAACCAGTTCTAAATTTTACTGTATAGCACAGTTATTTTGGGGCCTTTTCAGCAAGCCAGGGTCACTTCCAGAATGTCCCTATACATGTGGGAGGTAGGGAAGACTGACAGGGGGCAAAGACAGCTCTACCCCAGCCAAGGAATCTTCCACACTAATGTAATGGTTGGTAAAAATACATTTTATGTATGCTCAACAGAACGTTGACAGTTTTCATGGGAAGACAAAACATTCAAGGAAGGCTGTTGTACTGTATTCTAGTTTTTAATCTCTTGAAATATCTGTGCTAGAGTTGTTCATTAACAGGCTTTGATATCATGGTATTATAGCATGGAAAATTACTTTTTGCCTCCCTCCCTTCACCCCCATCTATCTCCAAATCACTGTTTTGTCTGAACAGAGCCACATTTAGCACCTTCAAAACAAAAGTTATGAAGATGCTAAATGTGATTCTGGTCAGACTTACAAAAATAAATTACCTTTGAGCAGAGTTAAAATAGGTTTTGCAGATCTAAGAGCAAAGCGGAACAGGTTTTGAATGGAAGAGCTAGTTAGTCTTTTAAAAAGAGCTTGTTCAATTTACATGACAGTTCTCTTTATGAAATTTCACAGATTGTGATTTCATAGTTTCTTACCAAATGTTAAAGGAGACTGATCCCTAAATCCAAAGTTCATCTGTATTACTAGATTGTTTATCATTATAGTAATTTGGTGCAAAAGCTCTTTCTTTCTTAAGAATATACTATATGAACAAAATTACATTTTAAAAATCTTCTCTAACAGCTCTAACAGGACTTAAACTTACAGTTTTTGGGCTCCTTCAGCAATAACTCATTATTTTAAGTTGTCCAGATTTCAGTGGATGGAAATGATACTGGTGCTTAAAGATGGATTTGAACCATGTTCAACGTGCGTTTTTAATAAAATGCTAGGAGAGGAGGAAGGATTCTTGTTTTACATGTCAGTTTCCCGTAAGGTAATTTTCTAGTGTTGTCCCTCAAGAATAAGAGTACAGAATATGGAATTGCAAACCTGATCCTTTCGTGTAGTATGCTTGTAAATATGCACGACTTTTTCCTTCGTGAATTGACAGTATCAAACATGATAGGCATAATGTACTTTCCCAGCTTTAATCCTTTTGTTGTCCCATTTTTCCTTTAGAGTAAAATTGTTAGAGTGCTAAATTTGTGGCAGAAGAATAATGTATTCAAGAGTGAAATTATTCAGCCTCTCTTGGACATGGCAGCAGGAATTCCTCCTCCAGTTGTGACTCCAGTCTTGCCCAGTACCACAGCTGCTATGAGCAACAATACACCAGGTAAAGGAAAATGGGGCCTAATTTAGTGAATTTGGAAAGCTTGCTTCACCGTTTGGAACAGAATTTTCTGTTCAGCTGTCATCAAGATTTGCCAATTTTACATGCTTGATATTGAGCCAAAATAGTCACTAAACTTCAGACAAATACTAAAACTAAATTGAGTGGTTTGAAGGGCAAAAGTTGATCCTACTAATAACTGACTAGCACAGAGGTCATGGAATTACCATAAATAGAAAGTGGCCATGCTTGTTAAATTCACTTTCTAACCACACGTGCTTTTTTTTATGTGCATTATGCAGTTTGTCATGGGTGCATTGATTTAAATCCCAGCGATTTAAGTTTCCAGTCTTAATCATGATTTAAATAATCAATTTCAGTCTTATTTTGCATTTGTACTTATAAGTTATATCGCTAAGAAATGTATTTGTGTGCATATGTGTGCGCGCGTGCGTGTGTGAGAGAATAGTTTATTATAGGAAGTAAGTAAGCACTTTGCTTGAACTTCATGTGTATCTTGTGTGCATTTTTATAGTCATGCTCCACTTTATTAAGCTGCTGGTAATCATCATTTCTTACTGTACTAACACTTTTTTGAAATCTATAGTGGATTATTTTTTAAAATGTTATCATAGTTTGGATTTGGCATTGCTGAGTATCTGCCTTAACTTCAGAGTTACAGGAAGGAGGGGGTGTTGCTCTTACATCTGGAGCAGAAGTCATCAGTACTACAGGCTGGAACTAATCTTCAAAGTCCAATTCTTGGAACTCTTTTTTAACTCAGACGTGTTCATCCCAAAAATAAACTGGATGGGAGAAAGACAAAACACAGGAGAATTTCACCCATGGAATTTGACAGCCAGGTGTGAAAAATGGAGTCAAGTAGAGAGGCCCCACTGAGGAATGAGCTGGGAGAGTGCAGCAGGGTTGCAGACTTCTGGACATCTTTGTTTATAGTTCCTTTTAGAGCCATTGCATCCCTTCTCTGAAAATTTATCTTGCAGCAGGCCTTCAGCGGCTTCCTTCTCTCGGGCCAACATCTCTTCAAAGTTAGTTGTCCACCTGTTGTTGTAGTGGTTGCTCTGTTTTGTAAGAATATTTTAAATATTTTTAAGTTTATCATTTTAAAGACTGCAGACTACTGAGTCTTGGATTGTTGAACATTTGCCCAAATGTGAAACCTATCTCTTCTGTGACATTTTACAGGCTATGATACTCGTTTGACCAATAGTGATTTCTGTTAAACTTTTATTTTATTGCTACATTATCACCTCAGCCTACCTTAACCTCATTTGTCTGTTTTTGTTCGCTGACTATGTCTTGTCTGAAATGTACATGTTGTGAGCTGTCTTAAGTTTTCAATTTTGTTACTTGTCTGTTCAGCACGTAGCAAAATGGTGATTCTTTGATAACACAGATAAATAATAATAGCTTGGTAAGAGTAACACGGAGAGCATTTCGACAGAAGAACATTTTTAACTACAGTTTTATAATTTGTATTACATTTTTGAAAGAACTTAGCCCAAGGCAATTTATAACATCAAAATTGACTGTGTAACTCATCTTTCTTGATTACATCCCCCTTTTAATGCTGCTAAGTTTCAAATAGTATTAACAATTCTTCAATGGCCCAGTAGCGTGTTAAGGCATGGGAGTGACGACTGAACATTTTCGCCTCTATTTTCAAACATGGCCATCTCTGTGGCTACCAGACATCATTACAGTCTGATGACTGACAATGAATTTGAAGCCAGTTTAGGTCTCCCTTAATGTCCGAAAAACTTCTCCATAATAGGGACTCTTTGAAAATCCCAGATCACAGTCAACACTGCCACATTTTGCATCCAGTGGCATTCTTGTTGGCAGTCCCAGTGGACAAGCCAATAGTAGAATGTGTCATGAGACTGTCTTACAGGTAGTTCCACCACATGAGGCTCACTGGTGTGGAAGTTTGCTTTATTCCTGCCCCATACTCTACTGTGTATAAGGGAATTGATGGTTTCCATGGATATCAGTAGGACACTTACCCAGAGCACTACATTTAGTTAAAAAAAAATCCTTTTTGGAAAATAAAATTACAAAACCGTCTTTTATTGTTGAAATACAGTTTCTGTTCAATGGGCCAATAGCATAAAATAAATCTTCTTATTCAGTGTGACTCTGATTTGCTGTTTTAGTTTTTACTGCTGTACTTTATGGATATGAAAAACTGTATATTAACATTTATCTACCTTGCTTTTCTTCTTTCAGGAACTCCTGTGACCCCTGTTACTCCAGCCAATGTTGTCCAAAGTTTGCCTGATCCTTGGGTGTCTCAAATTGCTAATTCAGATACACTTGCTGCTGTTGCACAAATCCTACAGAGTCCCCAAGGCCAACAGGTAAATAATTTTTGGGGGCAATTAAACTTCTGCACAATGTTTCTGCATGACACGTACACCTGAGAGTATTTATCAGTGTTGTTGGTTTGTTTTTAAGCAGTTGTCCTCAGTGTAAACAGACCTTACAGACTACTCTTGAGAGAGAAGTTTGAAACCACATTTAACAATTCTTTTTATCCTTCATGAAATTCTCTTGGTTCACTGAATGTATGCAAGAATGTACGATATCTTTCATGAATCAGGAAGCAAAAAATTAATTTGAGAAGTGAGGGGAGTAGTTAAAAACTTATTGCTGTGCTGCGTACAAATTACAACACGTTTCTGCATTTAGTCAGGGGTACTCTACACAGAAGTTTGCGATGAACTTAATTGTCATTCTTCTTTTAGAGTTCACCTTTTAATATTCCCTTTACTTGCATTCTTGGGATATCTAGGAAGGTGGCAGTAGTCTCACTATAAGTCTTGGCCTACATTTTCACAAGTGACTGAACTTGGTTGCCTCACTGCATGAATGCCCAGTTTGTTGTATCTTAGGTACCTGATGTGAGAAAATGCCGAGCACTTATTCTCTGAAAAGTAGGCTTTGGTAAGGGGTGGTATCCAAGTGAAAGGGAGAATAGGAAAGGGGGGGGGTGGCGGTAGGCATTTTATGAGACCTTGAAGGTTGCTGGCCAGTGGAGGAGGAAAGGATAAAAACACTGTGGACCAGAAGGGATTAACCAGGGGTTTAGAAGATGGCAGAAGACACAGAAGTAGCTTTTGGATCAAAAGATATATGGAAGGAAAGATGGGCTGCAATAGGAATATGTCAGTATATACTAAAAACAACATTTATACATACACACGCACAGAGTATTTTATGGGTGAAAGAAGAGACTTTATGGCTTAGTTTTTGGTGGTACATGCAGGTAAGATGAAAGTGTAGAGCTAGTAAAAGAAGGGAGAGAGAGGAGGATGGCACTCCATCATCCAAATTTTCCTGTTCTAGGGTTTCCTCCTCAGCTTCTTCAGTTTGATTCCTGCCTCACTCAGAGCAACACGCAAGGTGGTGACCTCTAATGGTGTACAGACATGGCCATAGTTTCTTTAGCACACATGTACAGGTACAGAAGAGCTATGACTCTTGCAATCAGTTCTTTTTCATGGGTGCCTCAAGTAATTTTCTGCTGTACTGAATAAATTCTTCACCATGTTAGTGAAGTAAAGCAGTGGCTTTGTGGATTCTGACAGACAAAATCAGTTACCCAGTTTCACTAAAAGGGGATGCAAACTCCCTTATGATGGCAGAGGCACTTTACAAAGTATAAATGGAGCTAGGTATGAGTTCGTTAAGTTTTAGGTGTACTTTGGAAGACAAAACCAGTACACTCAGGTTATACAGACTTTGCAGTGACACTTCTTAGTAACAGAGGATCACCATCTTCAAGAAGCATTACACCAGTGAAAAAGAATCCTTACTATCCCACTCATTAGCTTGAACTTTTTAGTAGGCTGGAGGTCGAACTCAAAGAAAAATGCAGTCTTAAACTCTGTTCACTAGGAGTAAGGTCCTTTGAAAAAAAACATTTGGTATGAAGTCTAAGACATTAGGGATTCCGGTTCATCTAGAAGGGAGAAGAAAAAAAACTCGTCCTGCGTTATATAGAAAAACTTCCAAAGACTGCCGAAGTAGATCCAGAGATTTAGGATCTTATCTTCTGAAAATGTTGAAGCACCTGCTTCTTCAAGTCTTGACGAAAGCCTCTTTCCATATGGGCGGGCTTCTTTGCCTTTGCAGTAGCATGATTGGTAGATATAGTCTGAGGGGTGCTTCTTCAGTTGGTAGATTTGTAGCTCTTTACCCTGAATGTGCTTTCCAGCAATAATTTTACATGGGAAGTCTTTTTCATATTTTCTGTACTCCTCCATATTTAGAATTCCATAGTGGCACATCTATCATAGATATTTTTCAAAAGTCAATTTCTTTTCATTTATCTAGGACACCTCTCTCTAGAGATAGACCTAATATTAAACTGTGAACAGAAATTTTTTACACAGTATCAGTCTCAAGAAGGTCCTGATCGTGTATTTAGCTTAGAAACCTCCAGCAAAACAGACCGGTCTATCATTCTTTTCTGTGACCCAGTGTCATTTTATGTTACGGCCAGATGGTACAAGTCCAGTTTTCAGGAGATTTATAAGACTGTAGAAGTTCCTTGTCCACTGAAATTTATACCCATCCCAGCACAGTCATAAACATCTGGGCTACAGAGGGAAGGTGTCAATTGAAAACACTTTCCAATTCCTTGTATTTCTTGATTATTAAACTCCTTGTCTGCTTAACTATTATGGAGAGTTGGTGGGGGCCTTTGGGTTCTTGTTCGTCTTATTACCCATCTCCTGCCTTCAGGCTGCCTCTTCTGGTTTAATCATGAGTGTCCTGTTCTCATTTCCTAGAGTATTTTCTCATAAGATACTGCTGTACAGAACCCAGGATCTTTTCTGTCTCAAGATGAGGCACTGAAAGGCCAATTTTATTCACATTTACTGGCTAATTTGCTTTTTGTAGCTTAGTTGAGACTGCACAGACTTACTAGTAGACTTGCCAAACCCAGCTTCAACATGAGACTGGTCTGTTAGGCAATACAGATACACAAGTGTGAAGACTTGTGCAGCATGTCTGTCTCGCGTAAAATGGAGATTGTACTGGTGTGACTTGATGGAGGACTGGACTTGATGACCTCTCCAGGTCCCTTCCAGTCCCGTGATTGATTCTGTACCAGTGTAGCTACACTGGCAAAACTTTCCCTAATCTAGATGGCCTCTCGAGAGGGTAGAGCAGGCTAACAGATTATTTTACAGATCAGAAGGAATCAAACTGGAGAAACAGAAGAGGGACCCCTAGAAAGCAGAGCAATCCTGGATTGTGATTGGTCATCATCCTGCCTGTCAGCGAATTAGGAGGTGGAACCTTATGTCTGCAATGTCTTGTCTGAGCTGCAGAAACCAAATTAGCCAGTAAGTGGGAAAATAATTTGCTGTAACTACCCACAGACTAAACTGAAAATTATAGTCCTGGTATTGATATACTGCACTGGTGAGATCTTTACTCACGAGAATGGCAAAAAACCTAGCTATGTTTTATTTTGTTAATGTTATCACTCTTTCTTTCAGCTGCAGCAGTTAATACAGACACTGCAGATACAACAGCAAAAGCCACAGCCTTCACTACTTCAAGCTCTGGATGCTGGTCTGGTCGTTCAGTTACAGGCACTCACAGCACAACTTACGGCTGCAGCTGCTGCTGCCAACACACTTAATCCACTGGAGCAGAATGTCTCTTTTAACAAGGTAGAAGTTTGAGGACCGAGTTTGAAGAAATGTATTTACTGTTGCTATTTATACTTAAGGATTCATCTGGGTTCTGATTCTCTTCAGTGGCTTGTTAAGAAGTGCCTGACTAAGCTACAGTGAAGTATTTTCAATATATGCTTTTCCATACAAAATTTTTCTTTAGGCAGAGTAATACAAATAATTTATATAATTTAAGAGTAAGGGACATTTTTAGAAGGCCAGAACTAATTCCATTAGTATAGCAAAGTCGTTGTATTTTCTTTTAGAATTATATAGAAGAAAGATCTCAGTGAGTTGGAAGATTATCTGCACAAGAAGGAAGGTTGGGCTTGTACAAGGAGAGTCTGAAAGGTTTTCTCAGTGAGAAAATGACTGTAGAAATTCAGGTTTTATGTGCCCCCATTTTCCAACAAGACAGTTGATGAATGTAGAACTAATAGGTTTCTTACAGCACAAATTCCAAGCAAATAACTACAATTGAACTTGAAAGCAATAGTGGCACAAATATAATCAAGTTTACATCATTAGCAGGAGGCTTATATGGCTTAAACTTTAGAGAAGGGTTTTATTTTAAAGGGGCAAGCCTAATCTAAAGAGTCCAAAAGTGAGGAAATTAAAATCCTTAGACATATGGAGGCTATGTAATGAATCTCAGCAGAGCACAGAGTGCATGCTTTTCTCAGAAAAAAGGGGTTGAGGAGAGAAGGAAGCAAGCCAAGAAGAAAACAAGAGTTAAAGAGCAGGGTAGAGGAGTGTAAACTGGCAATAGTAAAATATAAGTAAATGTTAGGAAATTTGAAGATGAAATACCCAAGTTAAAAACAGGTTATTTTGATACATAAAAAGCAGGAAGGCTGTGAGAGGGTAGTCTCTCCTGGATTATTAGGGAGGAAAATAATGGTGTAGAGAAGCTAAATTATCTTTTCATCAACCTTCATCACAGAGGATGTTGGGACCCACTCTCCAAGGCCACTTCTTTTCAAATAATTAGCAAAAGGAATCTACAGCCAACTGATAAGGGGTGGTAATATCTGGTAGTTAGTGTAGAGTAGGCTAAGTGTTCGAATTTAGACAGCTGTGACCTAAATCCAACTTGACTATGGCAGACCTATATCAGAATTTTGCCTTTGTAAAGACGTGAAATCTTTGCCAGCCATTGCTTAAATGCTCTGTTCCCAGGGTGTTTATAGCATCTGTAAGAATAGAATGGTAGTATGTATGTTGTTGGGACTTCAGAGTTAAGTGTGCATTGCAGAGTTGTTGTATACCTTAACTCTCATTCCTGTTTTTTCTGTGATTCTTGTGGCTTATGCTACCTTAATGCTTCATTTCCTATTTTTCAGAGGTTTGAATTTAGTGGAAATACATTCTAGACAGCCATGAGTTATCACAGGGTAACCTTAAATCTTTGGTAGTTTTGAGCAGTTAATTTATGTGGGGTGTGTGAAAGGGTTTTCTTGTTTGTTTGGTTTAATAGTTTCTCATTATAGCCCCGTGTTTCACATCCAAGTTTTTCCCCAGCATTACATTTAGCTTCTTGGCGTTTGGATGCCCTAGTCTCAGAAGGCATTTGTGCATATTAGTCTTTTCACAGCCCCCTGCATCCTTGGTTCACATCTCTTTACCTGTTCAGCGCACGGTGTCCTCCCTTCCTACTCACCCACCAGATGCAACTGCCCCGATATTCCTTACTCCCCCAACTTATGTTTGATCCCATTCCCCTGCTGCGACCTGATGGGTTCCAAAGTCTAGCTTCTGCCTAAGCTGTTTAATAACAAATTCACAGTGATTATGATTCACAGGTGCTGTACCTTGTTCTAGTGTCTTTACCATGCTCCGTAGTACTTGGTTTTCCCTCATGATCTTATCTTTTTCCTCTACCTGCTGCAGTAATTCTTTTCCCCTCACTTTCTGTTCCTTTGCAGCATTTTAAAGCATATCTAGTTGGCTTTGAATCCCTGTAGTCAATATTCTCAAATTATCTGCATCTCTGGTAGCTGCAGTAAGCTTTTCATGCAGTGTAGTGATTTGTGTATGGTTACTGGCCAACCTAAGGAATGCCTCATTACAGCTTCCCACAATAACTAGAGTGCAGCAACATCCTTTTTAGTGAGCTTGAGGGTTTATAAATCAATAGGTATTTTGCCCGTTTATCTGATATGGTGTGGACATCAGCCATTGCTTGCTCTGTCCACAGGCTATGACCAAATTTTTGCAAGATTTCTTTAAAAGGGGTTACTTCTTTTACACACAGCAGTTTAGTTAGCTCATTAAGCTCACTTTGAGCTTGGTTCTTAGGGGACTCCTTGCATTAAACATTTTGTATTAAAGGTCTTTTTGTTATTTCTAATTATTTTCAAGATTTCTTATTTGCCCTTGTTAGCATCAGTGCTCACAAACTCCTTCTCTCACACCTGCTGCTAAACCTAACTCACTCTCCGGGCCAGAAGGAGGGACACTAAGCCTCCCCCGGTATTGCTCAGCACTACGACCACTGAGGGTTCATGCACCGACTCGAGGTATTTCCCCAGGCAGACAGCCCCCTGTAGTCCAGTAAATCAACCCACTCCGGGCCCGAGAGAGAAATGCTAAGTTCTCCCTCTTGTGCTCAGCCTTGCTATGACTGAGGGTGTACGTACCTAGTGTTTCCTTTCCAGTTTGGAGCAAGGATCGCTAAGTCCTCCTCCTAGTGCCCAACCGTGCTATGACTGGGGCATATACACTGACTCGGGGTATTTCCCTAGGCAGACAGCCCCCCACAGTCAGATTTCCCCCAGCACTCTGAGGGAAAGGGAGGGATACTAAACCTCTCTCCTGTTACTCGCCCATGCTATGACCGAGGGTGCATATACAAACAATCAGTATCACAATTAGTTCCAGTTAGTTCCTTATGAACTGGGGTGTGCACACCTTTTCCTGCAATATTTGTCAATAAATACAGTGCACGTCTCTTGTCCCGCCCGCCCCCCCCCACCACATTCTCCACCAAATATGTTATGCTTAAATGAAGCACATGAGATCTTTTATAGGGGAAAAGGCAGTACACCACATTTGTTGAGAATATAACAGCAGCGTATGCTTTTCTTTCTCTCACCCACACCCCAAACCATGTTATAGTTCATCCCAGTTTTCTCCAGTATGTAAACAGTTATAAGATTCTCTTGGGATGTTCCAAGCAATTGAGAGAGAGAGAGAGAGAGAGAAGCTGCCTCTCATTTAAACCCTTGAACAGATGACCAAAATATTGAGCCACAATTACATTGCCCTAACTACATATTAGAACCTTTACATCTTTTCTCTAATGAATAGTACTGTCAAGGAAATTAACATGTTTGTGGAATCAGCATGACTGTAAATTGTTGAGGGCTGTCTTTTTGTTCTGTTGGTTCAGCCTGTCACAGTGTTGGCCTGTTCCATGATTGGGACTTGTAGGAGCTACTGTAATACAATTGATTAATAAGTTTCAAAGGGCTCAGGGTAGTTTGGTGCAATTCTGGAGCACTAACCCTTCCCCACAAGTCATTTAAAAACAAGTGATTTTATAGACAGGTTGTGTGGGGAGAGAGCTGTAACTTTGGAACCACTTGCTCAGGTGACCCAAATTTAGACCACTAACCATTCCCTGCATCCTCATGAGGTGCACCCAATTTCAAGACATGGTTGTAGTCAGCATGTGCATTTTAAAGCACTTAGAATGATGGTCTGTTAATTGTCAGTGATTTTTCAACTTTAACTAAGATGATGTACTGTTAGGGGTCTTGTTAAAAATGCAGGTTTTGGATCAAAATGGTAGATGAAATAATGACAAATTACCAGCACCAGATGGTATGCATCCAAAACCTGAGTATATAATATGCAACCCCTTATTTGTTGTAGAGGATTAGAGAGTAACATGTTGTTGCAGCTTTCTTAAAATAAAAAGATTTATTTTTTATTAAAGGAGTAAAGAGCAGGGATAATGTCATGGTATGGGTCTACTGCAGACCACCTAACCAGGAACAAGAGGTGGATGAGGCTTTTTTTAAGCAACTAAAAAAATCATCCAAAGCACACTTGGTGGTGATGGGAGACTTCAACTATCTAGACATCTGTTGGGAGAAGCACACAGCAGGGCATAGATTATTCAACAAGTTCTTGGACTGCATTGGTCACAATTTTTTATTTCAGAAGGTGGAGAAAGCTACTGGGGGGGGAGGGGGAAGCTGTTTTAGACTTGATTTTAACTAATAGGAAGGGACTGGTTGAGACTTTGAAAGTGGTAGGCAGCTTGGGCGGAAGTCATCGTGAAATGATAGCGTTCATGAAATCTAAGAAGTGGTAGAAGGGAGAGCACCGGAATGAAGGCATTGGACTTCAGGAAGGCAGACTTTGGTAAATTCACAGCTGGTAGGTAAGACCCCCTGGAAAGAAAAACTATGAAAACAGACAGTTGGCAGTTTTTCAAAGGAACACTGCTAATGATGCAAAAGCAAACCATTCCTCTGCATAGGAAGGATAGGAAGTGTGTCTAGAGACCAGCTTGGCTTCACCAGGAGATGTTATATGACCTAAAAATCAAAAAGGAATTGTATAAAAAGTGCAAACTAGGTCAAAGTACAAAGGATGAATATAAACAACACAGGAATGTAGGGGGAAAATTACAAAGGCAAAAACAAGCCCAATCTAGCTTGAGTTATGAAGGGAAAGAAAACATTTTACAGGTATATTAGAAACAAGAGGAAGACCTGTGAAGAGAAGGAGAAACAATGACAGAAAGCATGGAAATGACAGAGGTACTTAGTGATTTCTTTGTTTCAGTTTTCACCAACAAAATTGATGGTGATTGGATGCCTAACTGAGTGAGTGGAAATTGAGATGGTCAGGGAGTTAAAATCAGGAAAGAGATAGTTAAAAAGTTACTTGGATAAGATAGATGTCTTCAAGTCACCAGGGCCTGATTAAATGGATCCTGGAATATTCAAGGAGCTGGTAGAGGAGGTATCTGAGCCATTAGTTATGATCTTTGAAAAGTCATGGAAGTTGGGAGAGATTCCAGTAGACTGGCAAGAAGCAAATATAGTGGCCAGCTATGAAAAGGGAAGGAAGGACAACCCAAGAAATTACAGACCAGTCAGTTTAACTTCAGTGCCAGGAAAGATAATGAAGGAAATTAATAAGGAAGCCATCTGCAAACATCTGGAAAATAATCAGGTGATAGGTAACAGGCAGCATGGATTTGCCAAGAATAAATCATGCCAAGCCAACCTGATACCTTTTTGATAGGATAACAAGCCTTGTGGATAAAGGGGAAGTAGTGGATGTGGTGTACCTCAATTTTAGTAAAGCATTTGGTATACAGTACTACATGACCTTATCAGTAAATCCGGGAAGTGCAACCTGGATGGGACTGTTGTCAGATGGGTGCAGAACTGGTTTGATAACCGTTCAGAGAGTAGTTATTAATGGTTCAGAGCCATGCAGGAAGGGACTAACAGTTGGGGTTCTGCACATTTTTGGGGCCAGTCCTCTTTGGTATGTTCAGTGATTTGGATAATGGCATAAAGAGTACAGTTATTAAGTTTTCAGATGACACCAAATTGGGAGGGATTGCAAGTGCTGTGGAGGATAGAGTCAGAATTCAGAAAGATCTGGACAGATGGTCTGAGGGAAATAGAATGAAGTTCAATAAGGACAAATGCGAAGTACTGCACTTAGGGGGGAACAATCTGCAGAAAGGGATTTAGGGGCATAGTGTACCATAAGCTGAGTGTGAGTCAGCAATGTGGTGCTGTTGCAAAAAAAGCAAATACGATTCTGGATCCATTAATAGAAGTGTTACGAGCAAGATGAGATGTAATTCTTCTGCACTACTCTGCACTGAGTAGGCCTCAACTGTAGCACTCTGTCCATTTCTGGGTCCCACATTATAGGAGAGGTGTGGACTAATTTGAAAGGGTCCAGAGAAGAGCAACTCAAATGCTTAAAGGTCTGGGAAATATGACCTATGAGAAAAGATTAAAAGAATTGAATTTCTTTAGTTTGGAAAAGGGAAGGCTGAGGGACGATGTGGTACTAGCTTTCAGGTACCTAACAGGATATTACAAGGAGGAGGGAAGAAAAATTATTCTCCTTAGCCTCTGAAAATAGGACAAGAAGCAGTGGGCTTAAATTGCACCCAACTGTCAGAGTGGTTAATTGTTGGAATAAATTGTCTAATGTGGTTGTAGAGTCCCCATCATTGGAGATATTTATGAACAGGTTAGATAAATATCTAACAAGGATAATATAGATGGAGCTTAGTCCTGCCATGAGGGTAGGGGACTGGACTTGTCAACTTCTTGAGGTCCCTTCCACTTCTAGAAGTCTGTGATTCTAAGTATAGATCCTGATCCTTAGTTTGCGAACAAGAAAAATAAAAAAATAAGTGGTTTGCAAGATAGGCTCAAACTACACAACTTCTGTAAATTGTGGTTATCTATTAGAATTTTTGTCTGTGTCAGCAAAACAGTAATGAAGGAGAGCCATGTGAAATATTTATCTGGTCTTTCAGAAAACCTCCTGCTACTGCCTTGAGTTGCATCTCTGGCAAGAGTTCCACTTAGGTGCACATGCACCTGTGTGACTTTGATCAGAAATTTTTTTGTGGTCACCTAATTATTCTGCATGTTTCCTACCCATACTTTTGTCTGTCCCAACATTATATAGGGCTGCATGGGCAAACTGCCCTTAATCTCAGATGGATTTTATCATATCTGCGTCTTTTATTAGTGTTTAGCTATATAGTTGGTAGTAGAGTACAATTTAGTGCATTACATTCAGAACATTTGCCGCTTTATTTTTTTCTGGGAGAAAAATTTTTTCCCCTTTTTCTATATTTGTATAATATTTTTCTTCTGTTAGAGGTTCAGGGGTTTTAAAAGTGCTTCTTGTGCTGAGAAGCAATCCCCCTTAGTACAGACATTCCCACTGCTTTCATTGTTATGAAGACTCTCACATTCTTGACAAATAACCCAAATTACACGTACAACATGATGGGGTCACATTTAGCTACGACAGATCAGGAAAGGGATCTTGGAGTTATAGTGGATAGTTTTCTGAAGACATCCACACAGTGTGCAGCGGCAGTTAGTAAAGCAAATAGGATGTTAGGAATTATTAAAAAAGGGATCGATAATAAGACAAAAGATGATATACTTCCCCTGTATAAAACCATGGTACGCCCACATCTTGAGTACTGTGTGCAGATGTGGTCTCCTCACCTCAAAAAAGATATATTGGCATTAGAAAAGGTTCAGAAAAGGGCAACTAAGATGATTAGGGGTTTGGAACGGGTCCCATATGGGGAGAGGCTAGAGAGACTGGGACTTTTCAGTCTGGAAAAGAGGCGATTTAGGGGTGATATGATAGAGGTATATAAAATCATGAATGGTGTGGAGAAAGTGAATATAGAAAAATTATTTACCTTTTCCCATAATACAAGAACTAGGGGACACCAAATGAAATTGATGGGTAGTAGGTTCAAAAGTAATAAAAGGCAATTTTTCTTCGCACAGCGCACAGTCAACCTGTGGAACTCCTTGCCGGAGGAGGCTGTGAAGGCTAGGACTCTATTAGGGTTTAAAAAAGAGCTTGATAAATTTTTGCAGGTTAGGTCCATAAATGGCTATTAGCCAGGGGTAAAGTATGGTGCCCTAGCTTTCAGTACAAGGGCAGGAGATGGATGGCAGGAGATAAATCACTTGATCATTGTCTTCTGTTCTCCTTCTCTGGGGCACCTGGCATTGGCCACTGTCGGCAGACGGGATACTGGGCTGGATGGACCTTTGGTCTGACCCAGTATGGCCATTCTTATGTTCTTATGTATGAAATCTACTCATCCTTTGAAGAAGGAAGAGGCTACGAAAACAGGGAAATAAAGAATATATTTTTAATGATGGAAGAAGTCTGTGTCCGCTCTTGAGACCGCTGCCCAAGGAAAAACCCCTATACAGGTACTTTCCATGACCGTCCGTGCCCTGTCGTCATGAGACCATGATCACCAAAAGTTTCCAAAGGGAAGAAAACACCGAAACCCAAGTTTCCAACAATTTCATGACTGAGATGCCGATAGCTGTACCATTTGTACTGAAAGCTGCTGATGGGGAAAGGGGGTAAGAGTAGCAAATCATCAGAAGTATTTTTCAAAGATAATCTGGTCACTGGAAATATCAGTTACTGAGAGGAGCGCTACTGAGCGCTAGGTATTTCAGGTACCATGAAATACGTTGAGACTTCATCTGAGACCCCAACTTCAGTAGTAAAGAGCTCAGTATTGAAGGCCACTGTTTCCTAGAGATCAGCTTCAGTGCTGGATGCCCTTGACATCCTTGGTACTTGTGTGAATGCCTCACATGGACTCTGCAGTGCAATCA
Organism: Carettochelys insculpta; assembly: GCF_033958435.1. Classification (NCBI taxonomy): domain Eukaryota; kingdom Metazoa; phylum Chordata; order Testudines; family Carettochelyidae; genus Carettochelys; species Carettochelys insculpta. The sequence goes on along the minus strand of NC_134139.1, from coordinate 91,710,420 downwards.
GAACTGATACTGAATTCATTTGTATTTTCAGTGCTTGAGGAATTCTGGTATCTGAATTCCTGCTCTTGGCAACCTCCAGATGCTTATCAGTATCAAGGTCTGCTGAATCACTGATTGCTCTTGTTTCTGGGAGATCTGCCTATTCTCCTTCAGGAATCCACTAAAGGGGCAGTACCCTCCTTTACCATGTTTGAGGAGTGTTCCAACTCTGACTTCTAGTGTACGGATCTTCAGTTTGTCCTCAGAGTTGTTATTCTCTACTGCGAATGCAACAATGGCAAGATACCAGACTCTTGGTTTCCTTGGAAGGACCAATGCTGGATTCGCTGCCTCCATTTCCACTACTATACCTTGACCTTATTGGGATTCGCTGGTATAACAGGACAGTAGTTTTGAGGGACTTCAGCTCAGTCTCACAAGGGAGCACAGAAGACTTCATTCTCTGGTACCATCTATCCCCCCTGCCCATTCTGAGCGCAAGGAAATCTTTGGAGGAGAAAGAAGCAAGATCTGACAAGGAGGTTGTGCCATTACAGACAGCTCATCACCAGTAATACCATCATTAGTTGATGACCTTAGGCAATTCCAGAACTTAATGAAGTGGATTACTGCATGTTCCCCTAGAAGTAGTCCAGGATTCTCTTCCCAAGCTCCTGGACATGTTGCCCATCTTTGTCTCTTCATGAATAATACTACCAATTATTGAAACTCTCCTTGAACCAACCAAGTCTATCTGGTAAACTCCAGCGACAACTCACCTACCCGCATCTCACTTCCGTGCAAGAAGAAAGTGCAAAAAACAAAACAAAACAAAAAACAAAGTTCCAGTTGCGGATTCTGAGGTTTTTATTCTTTCAACCAACACCAAACTCTCTGGTCATGGACACTTCTCAGTGAAAAGGGCTGACAGCATATCCAGAATGCCACACCTTTTAATAAAGCAGTGGTTCCTAACCTTTTCAGTAATGAGATACCTCAGTGAGACATGTCCATGGCTCACCCACTTTTTTCACATGAATCAATTGCTCATAAATGTCACTTTTACTTTTACTGTGGTTACAGTCTTACTAGAGAGGTTTGCAACACAATAGTGCATACAACAGGCTAAAGAAAGTTCAAATACATTAACGTTTCAGACCCACCATAGAACAAACCATCTTCAACAGCTAGCACAGATACGTTTTCAAAGTCTGCTCCACTCAAATATTTCTAACTATTCATAGCCTAAATCTGTTCCACGTGCAGTATTAAGTTCAGGCACCTGAATTTCACCTTTTTGTGTTATGAATTTCATATTTGTAACTTTTTTAAAGTATAATTTTTATTAAATAATTAAACTGATAGATAATTGAAATTCAGTGGATCAGAGCAAAACACAAAGTAAAAAGTAACTTGCTGGGTTAGTGCAAAACCTGGGCCTGCTGGTGTGCACAGAGCCTTTTGGTCTGGGGAGGAACTGATGAGAGGGCTGCCTTCAAATCTTGCTCCGCCGACAAGCGTTGCCTTCTGTATTTTATGTATGCTAATGTTGGAAATGCTAGCTCACAGATTTGTCAGAAATGGCAAGAGTACAGCAATAGCATGGTCAGAGACTGTCAGATATTCATGTACCACAGTCAACCAAAACAGGTCCAAAAGCACTTCTGCAAACTCAGGCTCCGTTGTTCCATCCATTCGTAGCTCTGTATAGTCCTCTTTTTCCTTTAATGTCAGCCTTTGCGATCAGTTGAGAGAAAGTGAACTAAATGGATCACGTATCCAGTTATAATCTTCCTCTTTACTAGAAGGGAAGTAGCATTTGGATTTCTCTTGCAGGGTTTTGAGGTGTTTGAACAATATGAGGCTGTGTGCCTTGGCATCTGCATCTGCCACTTACAAAGTTAGTGGAAATGTCTCAGTTGAATCCCCTGTCACTGTTTCTCACCAAAGGTCCAGTTTTGACCTGAAACCTTGAAGTTTACCTCTGATGGTTAGGATTGTGTCCTTCTTCTGCATTTTAATATTCAGCTCATTCAGATAGCTGAAAATGTCTGTGAGATATGCATGCTTAGCCCTCCAGTAATGATCAGATATTAACAATTTATAAGGCAGTTCCTGCATTGTTGAAAACTTTGTCAGTTCTCTCCAGAGCTTATGAACACAGGAGAGAAAACTCCCTTTGATAACCATCACACCTCAGAATGTAACAGTAACCTCTGATGCTTGGCCCCCATCTCTGCACACAAAATAGTGAACAAACGTGATTTCAGTTAACATGATTTAACTTAAGTCACTGTTCTTACGGCTTGCTGTAATACTGCATCTAACACTGATGGCAGTGTTTTGGCCACAAGCACTTCATGGTGGACGATCTGTTGATATAAATGTGAGGATTTTGCTCTTTCACCTTACTTTGACCTTTCCTGTCATCGAGGCTGCTCTGTTAGTGCAAATGCTATAACACATGGCTCAGGTAGGTTTGTTTTTCTTAAATAAGTATTTGTTGCCCAAAATAGTTCTTAATATGTTATCCAGAATATTTCATGACTCAGCAGTTCCTTAGAAAATAAGTATCCTGAGTGTAGTCCCCATCAACATATAGAAAGCTGGTCAGCAGCTTACAGCGTCCACGTATATCAGTGGACTTGTCAATCTACAAAGCAAACTTTCCACTTGTCACTAACTACTGCATCAGTATCAGCTGAAATTTCGCTGTTTTAACTGTATTATTGGAGAATGTAATTTTGTCCATCTGTTTTGCCATATCAGCTACTAACATCACACCTGCAATTTTTTTACGTGCTGGCATGTTTAAGGTTTCAGCAATGGTATGGGTCATCTTTGATTTTTGCTACAAGCTCAGCCATCAGCAGCTTGAGCTCTTAGCCGTGTATATTCTGTCAGATGCTGGGTCTTAATGTTTTGTTCTTTAAAGCGCTTGAAGTACTGAATGTCTTTGCTCTCAAGAGATGTGTGTTTTGTCTGCAAATGACGATTTAACTTTCTTGGTACCAGCGCAACATTTGCCATCTTCTCTCTGCAGATGAGACATTCGGGTAAGGGGTAAGCAGCATGTCCTGTACACGAAAATCCAAAGGCCAGAGATTTCTCATTATGTTGTCTCTGAACAGTTCTTGGGGTTTTTTTTCCTGAGGGTTCAGATATTTCATCAACAGTTGAATACGCGGAGGAATCACCTCTTTTCACAACAAACTTGTCCATTTCTTTGTAGATCAAGATATATAAAATAGAGAGGGAGGTAGGAGTTGGAGCTGAGGGTTAAGAATCAAAGCAGTGTCCTATATGGGGGAGTTGCAGAACTAAAGGAAGAGGCAGGGCCATGCAGGGAGGCAGTACCATTGCGGGAGGGCAAGGGGGAACCTGGTGGTGGGGGCAGTACAAGAGCAGATCGGGGCAGCACCGTGTGTGAAGGGCAGTACCAGGTCTGGGGTCAGAGAATGCCAGGCAGGCCTGGGCTCTCTCCCATTCCTGAGCTGTTATTCCCTGGCTATTGAGAGAGCAGCACTGTGTCCCCAACTCCGTAATGTATGCCCTCCAAGTCTGCTCTTAGGCAGCCAACCAGTTCAGAGTCGCAGATAGTTGGGAGGATTTGAGGGTGGGCTGGAAGGAATGTAAGGGTGAGGTTCAGCCAATCAGAATCCAGAGGTCGGGTGAAGGAGTGAGGTGGTAAAAAAGACAGGAAGGTCAACCGGTGCTGTCCAAGGGATGTTGAGTAATTGAGTAACTGTTTGAAAATATTCACGGGATTTGGGGGGACAGCTCCAAAGAGCAGGCTCTGCTGTCCGCCAATCCACTGGAGCCAGGATGCAATATTTAAACTGAGTCTCAGCTTCAGCAGGCTCCCTCCCTACCCACTTAACCCGCCCCCCCCATCCTCTATTTTATCATCTGCCAACCACTTCAGGCTGGGAAGCAGCATTTCTGCTGTCTCCCAATGCCAGTGGGTTCCTGCAGGGGGTCAGCATTTCCCCTCATGGTGGCTCTTCAAAGAGCCACTGCAGGGGAGAGAGATCAGCCATCCTCACACCATCTGGGACTCAGGCAGCTGTGTCTGTTTTCCTCTTGTGGTGAGGCTGCAAAGAGCTACAGCTGGGGAGAATTAATGAAGTTTCATGGTACACTTGGACAGTTTGCATGGCACACTTGTGTGTCACGGCACATGGGTTGAAAACCACTGCTTTGATCCATTATTTGAGGACTTCAGTAACTTGGCCAGACATTAGGGTCAATTTCAGAAGTGGGTGAGGTGCTATGGCCTGCAGTGTTCAGGGGTCAGACTGGATTGTCCCTTCTGAACTTGAGTCCATGAGAATCAGGACTTAGAGCATTTAGGAAGTGAGCAAGACTTCTTTTAGCTTTTGGAGATCAATGTAAAGGGAATGCCTTTTATGTTTAGAACTTGTTTTAAGTGGATTAGGCTGTGCACTGAGACAGATCTACTGTATATTTGAGAGTTTGTCTGAGTGTCTTTTTCTTCAAGAAATCCTCCTAAACAGCAAAACCTAGGACCACCACATTTGGTATGCGGTTTTCTTATCATAACTTGAAGCAAAGTAAAGGTCTGGCTGTGCCAGGAGAGCAGGATGTGCCTGGGATGGGATTGCTTATCATGAAAAGGGAAAGTAGGATCTGTGATACAATGACCACATGGGGCAGCAGGAAAGCAGAGATGGGGAGTGGGATGGCTCTAACCTCATTAGGGTAGCAGGTGTGGAGAGGGGTATGGCTGTGTACTATCTATTTGAGCCTCTCATAAAACCATGGAGCAGAGAGACAGAGTCACCAGGTAGGTAAAGAGGCTAGCTGTGGAACAGCCTCAAGCCTCCAACCCCTGCAGGTGCACTTTAGGGATGATGGGGAATGGGGCCCTAAAGCTTCCCATCCCTACCCTTTGTACAGGAACATTTTGTCAGTGAGCAAGGGGAAATTGCACAGTTTGCTCCATTCCTCACTCTGGCTGGGAGGTGCAGGGGGTAGACAAACTTGGACCTAGGGGCATGCACCTGTCCCCTGGATGTGCTAGCTGCAGCAGCGATGGACAGGTGCTTCTCACCAGGCCCCAAGATGCTGCACTGAGAAAGGGGTGGGTTCCCCCCTCTCTCTCTGGAGCAGGCTGAATACTGAACCCCTCATCCTCAACCCCACCTCAGAGCAATCATATGTTACATTTTATTTTCAATGTTAGGCGCTCAGTTCCTTAGTGCACTCTACTATGGTTAAGGTGTCATCATTGGCCTGCTTCTACAATGCTTTCTTCATTGAATCTGCAGAGCTGCTTCTTGGAGTTCTGTAGGCACATTTGCACAAGACTACTCTCTTTATTTCTGGATCTGATATTCACTTTGGAAAAGTAGTTCAGCACAATCTTTTCTCAGAACAACCCCATAGCCAGTCTATGTCTTAGCAGTTTGTATTTGCTAGACTTTGATAACGGGGGAAAAAAGTTATTTACATGTGTGTGTTAGTTATTTGAGATTGCCTCTTCCGTGTATGTCTTTACCTCTCCCAACCCCCCAAATTCTGCTTTCAAAGAACTAGTGTTTGGTGGAAGGAATTGAGGTGGGTGGTAATATTACTTTAGTTGACTCTTCATTGCTCAGGAGAAACTTGTTAGGCACTAGTAATGTTAATGATTTAATCCTAAACAGGTAAGACCTGTTGGTTATGGTCAACCAGTAGGGGCTGGAGCAGTGCCTGGACAGGCCTCTCCAGGCTGACTGGGTTAGCATGGGCCCCCACCGCAGACAGGCTACTCCATGCAGGCTGGAGTGTGTCTATCCATGGTGCCCTTGGGGTCTGCCACTGTGGACAGGCTGCTCTGGAGCATCTCCCACCTGTAATGTTGCTGTGGGCTGGGACACTCCAGCCAGCCTGGAGCAGCCCTGGTCTCTGGTGTGCTGTGGCCAGAATGCCCCCACCCCAGCCACCGTCTCCCACATTTAACCAGTTAATTCATTAAATGGGATTTTAAATCTCTCTTAAGCACTCCATGTGTAGAGACAACACTTTTGAAGAACCACCACAGTTTCTGTGACAAACAACTTGTGTTTCTGAATCTATATATTTTGTTTGTATTTTTGAATTTATTTTTTTTTAAAATTTAAATTATTGAAACAAAATCATGCCCTAATTCTTTTAACATTCAGAAGTAGTATTTAACAGGTAATTCCTGTTCAGTGTTATGTTTGATCTTGGTGTTAGCCACAGTAATTGACCAACTACTAAAGGAACAAGCAGATTATAGATTATGTAATTAACATTATATGTAATCTACATTATATATACACTTTTACTTCAGGAGAATAGTCATTTATTTACTGTTGGGCACTGCATACTCTTCTTGGATTAATTGGAAAATCTCAAGAATAAAACACGTAAGGGTCAGCTTTCCTTCATTATTTCTATAGTTTCCTATTTTTAGGTGAAGTATCTTGAATGCCTTTGTACGAAACATTTTAGAATATGCTCTTTTTAATGTTTTATTTGTTTTCTCCTAGAAGCTGATGGATAGGTTTGATTTTGGAGAAGAGCCTGAACTCAGTGAAGAGCCTAAAAAAGAAACTCCCAATTCCCAGCTGTAAGATTGTTACATTCCTTTTATGTGTTTTTTTCTTGTTAAACATGACAGTAGTTGAATATTGAAGTGAAAAGTAGACCATTTGGTAGGCCTTCAGTATATGTCAACTACTGTATTGGAGCAGTGGTAAAAGAACAATTTACATGAATTTAAGTGTTTTAAATGTTCTGAATTACATGAGAACCTTTCAGTTGTTGGCCTACCATTTTAAAATAGAGAGAATGAGAGTTTGGTTTGGAATAGTGCTTTACTTAGAATAACTATCTTATATTTCTCCTGGAGGGATAATTGCAAGTAAGCAGTATGTGTTCCAGCGTGGCTTCATTTAAATCAATGCACTATAAATCACAAAAAAAAAAGAAAAGAAAAAAAATTTAATCATGTTATCAAAAAAGCTAAGACTGGGCATAAAGTGCACTTAATTTTGGAATAAGGCCCACTGCACTGATGGAAGGCACTTACTTCTTTTTTTTGAGAAAACCAGTATAGGATGGGGTTCCCTTGGAGAAGTTAGCTTAGCTAAACTAAATCTATTTTCTAGCAACATCGAACACAGCCAACAGCTTGTAAATTTACGTATCAAATCACAGTTATAAGAAAGCTTGTAATAAAAAATACAGTCTTGAAAAATTACGCGTTGCAGAGTAAATTATTTAAGTTACTAAACAGTTGATCTACTCAGCTCTGTTCATGTCTTTGTCCGCTTAATTTTCTCCCAATAAACAATTTTCCTTATGTTTTATCCTTGCAGCTAGGCCCTGCTTCATCTTCTGGCACTGCTTACACTTGACATGTTTTCCATATTACTAAGGAAATGAATTTCTTCAAAGTGTTCTCAGTTAGGTTCTCTCTTATGCCCAGAAGGAATGACAGTTTTTCTGTGGCAGAAGTGTGGGTGAATATAGAAAGATGTGTATGCATTGAATAATGCTTTCTCTTTTTCTTTCCAGTTTACTCCTCTGTTTTCTATGCTGCCTCCATCCTATGCTGTATATTATCTCTGTCATTAAGACCATGTCTTAGCTAACTCCTCTGCTGTGTTTGGCTCAAGTCCTCCACCATATAAGCACAGAAAAGAAAACAGTGCTATCCAGCTTGTTTCTGTCTTGGCACGTCTTACATTTTAGTCTGCTGAGAAACAGCAGTTGAAAGCTCAGAACTTTCAAGAAACAACAGCTAGTAGTTAGGCTGGACAGACTAGAGCCACTAATTCAGTTTTGAGACTAAGTGTATATGTAGCATTTTTGTGATGAGATGTAATTAAAAAATGGGGGTTCCAATTTTTTTTAAATTATCAGTTTTTATCCAACCTCCTTGTTACTAAATTTCTCATTGGTTTGAAAATGTATGTGTTGCTTGCTGCTTTCTAAAATATAAAATTTTGTTTATCAGATTATTTGGTCTGAAAAAAAAGGTAGGTATTAAGCATCTTTCTTTTTTTAGGCCTCTTGTATCAGAATCTGTGAACAACTCGCTTTTTCATCAACTGGCTGAACAACTGCAACAACAAAATTTAGAACATCTGCGACAGCAGCTCCTGGAGCAACAGCAGCCTCCAAAGGTAACTACTCCATCTTGTGGTTGTCATAGCAATTGATTTTAATGTTTTTACGTACTGCATTTCAGGGCAAAAAACTGTCGTCTTCCTAATAGTCTGCTTCATAATAATGAAACTGTTGCTTTCTAATTACCTAGAGAAGGCCTGCAAAGTGGTAATTTGAACTAAGTGACACTAAAAAACATACAGTCAAAAAAGCCAAAACAAATGTGAGCTATGCATTTTGTACTTAATAATTGAGGAGGGACTAGCTGTCAGCTGAACAACAGACATACAGACAAGCTACTTTGTTCACTTCTTAAGCAAGATTTAAAAAAATTAAAAAAAAAAGATTTTCCTGCTTTCATTGAGGACTGGAGAGATGGCACGCTGCCCTGCCTTGTAAGGGGGGAAAAAAAAAAGTTAAATGTGTTTCATTTTCTGTCAAGATCATATGTAGTCATACGTAAATCAAGACAATTCCTAATTCAAAGAGGGACCTGAACTTGGAGGGGATGAGAAGCTTGTATGCTGCAGCAGGAAATGGAAGTGGGCTCTGGCAACTCCTCCCCAAGGTCATTTTGGGTCCTAGTAACTAGGAGATTTTGATCTCTCCTCAGCCTGCTTGTGCAACTCAGTAGGCATCATCTGTTGTCACACTGATAGAGAGCTCAGGCTTTTGACAGCCCACACTTGTTTCCTGGACAATGCTGTACATTGACTCCGCAGTGGAGTATAGCTGATTCCCTACTGCACAAATAATGAAAGTTTGCGCATCTTAGCAAATAATACTAGGTAGGCATTAACCCTATGAAGAAGTAATAAGAGTTTTTGGTAGCTGTTGATATACATTATCTAGAATAATTATTAAAATTTCAGAATAAATGTGTTTAATAGGTTAGGTATGTTCCACTAAAATGTGTTACCGTTGAATGAGTGAAATGGGTGAATTTTTAGGAATGGAGTAATTTTGGGGACTGTGAATGTGGCATTTCTAATTCATTTATGAGTCTGGTGACATCTTACCACAGTGGATTACCACTCAACTCCCCCATTCCCAGTGTGCTGCTATATATGCTTCCTGTGGGTGCCTCTCAGTTAACCAGCATGGGAGAGGGAATTGAATCTAGTCCTGGTCGCAGCTGAGAAGCTCAGGCTTCTTCTGAAATACACAGTAGTTACTCCCAGTGTACAGCACACTATAAAGAGTATCTTTGTATTTGTGTCCAGCCCCATTTAGAGAGACTAAAGGAGAAAGCAAGCAGGAATAAAATGTGAATGCTGCGGGGAGGAGGAGATGCCAAAAAACAAAACAAAACAACAAATCCCAGACAGACAAAAGGTACTAGAAATAAAGTGGAAATTGGGGAATGAGATTTTCAAAGGACAATGGCTTTTAAAGAAAACAAGATCAAGAAAACAGAAGTAAAGGATAGTGATTTTTGATATTTAAGCAGTCTTTCAAATTACAAATGTTAAATTATACACCAGTTTCTCACTATACGCCCACTCTCCTTAAAACTGTGCTCCTTACACTAGTGACATCGTGTCAGAATGTTCAACAGTACCCAAATTCATTTACCTTCCTGTTTTTCTGAAGTGTCATCATCCCATTATCTTTCTGCTTCATGTATTTTCCTGAACCCACCATTCTATTTTATCATTTTTGGATACTTAAGACATATATTCCTAAAGGATATATTTGATTAACAATCTAGAAGTGACCCTCTGATAATTGTTAAAATAGTCATTACAAGAATCCCAAATCAAAATGTGGATTCTAAGTTGCTGTTTTATTTGGAACTTTCCTTTTGTCAATTTTTAGTTTACTTTTAATTCATTTTAGGAATACCCAGTACCTTTAGTACTGGCAGGCTGCATCGTGGTACCCTCGCATTTTGCATGCAGACTGTTGTTGTAATCTACTATATATTTTAGCTCCATGGTGTCCAACACACTAGCCACATGTGGCTGTTTGGCCAGGTAAGTGTTAGTAATTGGCTTGAACAATAAATATGTTTTCAGAATAATCTGGCTAGTTGGACACCACAGTTAGAGAGTTTGTCTGTTTGATCAAGAACTAAATAATAAGAGCTAGGACCATCAAATTTGACATACAGCTTCCTCTTATACTAACTTAAAGCAATATATGGGTTTGGTTGTGCCAGGAAAACATGATGTGCTTGAAATGGGATTGTCTTTCATAAAACTTTTATACAGAAAAGAGACAAAATCACCAAATCAAGTACAGTCCAAAATTGAAATAACTGAGCAAATGTTGAAAGAGACTGAACCAAGATGAATCAGGAAAATACAATTAACCTGGAATATGATTGTTTCTCAATAAACCTTACAGGCAAGAGATAAAACAGAGATTTGGAGTGGTGCTCTGTTTTTGGTACAGCTAAATCAATTCCAGAAGATGATGATGTTGGAAACCGAATTGGCTATAGCCCCTCTTTGTGAAAACATAGCGAATGATAAAAGATTATAAGCATGAAGAAGAAAATACACTTTAGACTTCTCATTTAAAAAAAAAGACTTAAAAATGGAGAAATATTAACAATTCCTTTTTAAAGAAATCTGAAATAAAAAATAACTTCATAAAAACACTATATTTGAAAAATTATTGAAAAATGTAATTATTTAAAGTGTATACATTTTCCTTTTATTTTAAAAAAGGAAGAAAACCTTAATTGAGTTAAGGACCTGATTAAAGCTGGGTAAATCTATGAGTTAGTAATAAGGATGATGGTAATAGTTTCTTTCCAGTCTGTCAAGAAGAGAAGTAATATATTCTATTGAATGTGTCCTGTGCAAGAAGTTTATTATATAAGACAGATTTTTAGGACGCTTGTCTTCTCCAAATTGAATTTGAAAGTATAAAAGTTGTATTTTTTCGTCATGTAGAAAGCCACCTGCCTTGTTGTGTAACATTCACATAAAAACACGGTTGTAATTAAGTTGGACATCTGTTTTATTTTTCTAAAATGTATTCATTTAGTTAAAGGATATTTTGTGGGATGTGTCCGTCCGTCTGTCCCCAGCCCCCCCACCCCAAAAAAAAAAAAAGAAAAGAAAAAAAACCTTTCTGACTGGAAGCTGCTTGTCAAGCCAACTTCTGTAGCTGGTATATCCTGTATGCTCATGGTTCATTGTAAGCATTCACTTTAACAAGCCAAACTCTAAAGCGAAAAATGAAATGTGTTATCTGTTAACCTTTCTTTAATATTAATTTTGTAGTTTACGTTCTAAACTCAGTGTGATTTGTTACATTTTTCTGATCTTGTTGCAGTGATAGATTCCTTTCTTGTAACTAACATCCTGGCATAAAATACTACACAGTTTCATGGTTTGTCTAGTCTTATGTTATCTTAAATCACATACTGGTCCAAAGGTTGGAATTATATGAAGATTTTTAAATTACATGTAAATTGGATGTCATGAAAATGGTGGGTTTTGATGGAATTGATTTACAATAAGTTGTTACCAATAACTTATGTACCAACAGAATATTTATATATTTAAAAATTACTGTTTTGATACCTACTTCATTGTATTGTACAAGATTACTATAGTCCCTTAAGTTATGTGTTTGTTTTTCCTGTTGGAGTTTTACTACTTATCTAACCAGAATTGTGAAAAGAGAGGCATCCTCAAAGAATATTGTTAACTCTGACTTAATAATGATACTTCTTGACAGGTAATGAAAACACAATGTCTATGTTAAATTGTGTATATTGGAATATACAGAGTATAATGGAAGAAAATAAAACTTATTTCATAGTTAGTAGGTTTTCACATTAACTGTTTCTGCATTTACAAAAAACAAAGTGGTAAAAAAAAAATCCCAGACTCTTGCAAATGAGCTGTTTTCAAAAATATTGTAACAGTCACATTTGTATGTCCTACATACAATTTGTCTTTAGACTTTTTAATGTAATATTCATATCCTGCACAGGCAAGCCCCGAGGAAAATCAAGAGGGAAATTTTGGATCAGAACACTCTGCATCACCATCACAAGGAAGTAGCCAGCAGCAGTTTTTAGAAACGGAAACAAACCTAGATGATTCAATGGATATTCAACAGCAGGTACAATTTACCATTTCTGATTAATGAGTGTTGAAGGAAAGGAGAACTTCAGAAATTACATGGTGCATCTTTGTATACCAGTGTGTGTTTAATATATTTTTGCTAATATTTCTCATTTCTTGCATATTTAGGATATGGATATAGATGAAGGGCAGGATGTAGTTGAAGAAGAGATCTTTGAACAAGAAGAAAAGAAAGCAACTGTTCGTTCAAGATCAAGAACACGCTCAAGATCCCGTTCAAGGTTTCATAATACACTTATTATTCAAGTATAATCAACTTTTTTATTCTAAAATGTAGAGACATTTATGTTTGTTCTTTTTACGTTATGATTTTGTATTTTCCAGCTTCTAACAGGAGTGAGTGTTGGAGATGAATAAATGGTGTATATTTAAGCATAGGAAAAAGTTGTGTAATCTAGTTTTTTGTTGTAGCAGCTTACGTGGTTTAGGTTTGGATTCCTTAAATTTTCAAGTAATACAAATAAGTAGCTAAAATTGTTGGTTTTGGTAGGGGCTTTTCTTCTGGTAAACTGTCTTAAAGTGATACCAATACCCCATTTCTCCTCCTGACGAATGGCAGTAAATTTCTTTATACAATACTAATATAAAGTGTGGCTGATTTTCCTAAACATTAAAGAAACACCAGAGAGAGTCTGCATTTTACCATATTGCATTTTGATTTTCAGTAAAACAAAAAAAAAAATGGACTACATCTCTCGCCTATTCCTCATTCAAGGTATTAAAATTAATGTTTTGTAGGTCACCAAGAAAACGGAGGTCCAGGTCACGGTCTGGTTCCCGAAAACGTAAACATAGAAAACGTTCGCGCTCAAGGTCAAGGGAAAGAAAGAGAAAGTCATCTCGGTCATATTCCAGTGAAAGAAGAGCAAGGGAAAGGGAAAAAGAACGCCAAAAAAAGGGGTTGCCTCCTATCCGGTCTAAAACTCTAAGTGGTAAGTAACAGTTTGTGTTTTATTTTTCCAGGTTGCATCTACACTATTAGACAAATTCAAATTTAAGGCAGTTAGTTCAATATTACCACATAACTGTCTTCACTGTAAATACCATTAGCTCAATTTTGGGAGCATTAATATGGAGATTACAATATCATAGTTACCTGATGGTTATAGTATCAAGCTTGAATTCAGAAGTTCAATTATAGGCCAGTGTGGAAGCACCATGTCTTATAATTGAATCTGTTAGCTTCCACAAGTGTTCTGTTTGTATCCGACAAAGCCATGCGCTGCACCTGGCTTCCCAGCTCCCTGCTACTAGCAGGAGCTGGGAAACTACCTGGGGCTGCTGCGCTCAGTTTCACGGATCCTCCAAGCTGCGGGGACCCAGGAAACCAACAGCACTGCTGCACCTGGATTCCTGCTTAGAATGCAGGGGCTGAGGGAAGTGTGGGGTAGTGTCCCACAATGCGCTGCTGCAACAGTTGATATTTGGTGATTTCAGTGTGGAAGCAACATGTCTAATTTGTTGGGAGCCTGTGGGAAGTGAGGGTACTCAAAAATCTAATTAAAAAAATGGCATTATATAATCAACTTTAATAAATTCGAATTTCTTGTAGTGTAGACATAGTCTTAGTCTGAGAGAGAGAAAGTATCTGGAAACAACAATTAGATTAACTACCATCCTGACTGATTTTTAATCTATAACTGAAATCTCAGCAGTCCGTCATTTCATCATGAAGAAAGTGGGATTATGGTCACTGGCACCTACCCCACAGACAGTGTTACAGTATATACTCTCATCCCTTGTTTAACGAGTACTCAACTTACCACTGTTCACTATCTGAGTGAATTTCCCCCGCTCATACGAGCCCTCTGCGGGGTCCCTGGCTGGGGCGCGGGCTGACCTGCAGCCCCATAGCTGGAGCTGAGCCTGCCACGGCATCCCTGGCTGGGGCGCAGGGAGACCCGCAGACCTGCCCAGATGGATCCCAACACTCCCCCTGTGGCAGCTCCCCACGAATCGCCCTGTCTGGTCCCAACATTCCCCCAACCCACAGCTCCTGCGCATCCCCATCCCCTTCCAAACCTCCCTGCCCACTGCACCCACTAGGTATCTCTGCTGCAGCTGGGAGGAAGAAGCCACCACCACCTTCACAGGAGCCACCTGCAGATTTTTACTCTCCCTCTCGCCCTCCCACTCATGTCTCCAAACTGCCCCCAACCTTTAACCCTCTCCAACCCAAGGTTCACTTACCTTTCCGAAGCAGCACCACCTGCTTCCGCTCCTTTGCTGCGTTGGAAGCATTAGGAACCAGTCACACACTTTTACATTTATTTTAATGGTAATTTAATGTCCCTGTTATGAGTTTACGCCTACGAGCAGAAAGTTGGGAACCAATTGTGTATAGCAAGGGATGAGCGTACTCTGTTTAAGGTTAAATATTGTATGTACATTGCAAATATTCATAATCATGTTGATTTTAAAATTAGTTTGTCATTTTATGGTCCAGGTAAAGTTTGTGATGCAGATTTGAGGTCATTTAATCGGAAGGTCCTGAGAACTGTTCCCCTTCTGTACTATTCTCAAATTACCTGTTTCTAAAATGACACCATTTTTATCCTACTTGTTGTGTGTCTGTGGGGACTTAACTGGGGTGCCTAGGGTTGGGTCCAAAAGAAACTTACTTCACTGATCTGTCCTTGTTACGTTTGTGTGTCCAGCATCAAGATAAGTAGCCAGACCCCGGTTAATTCAAAGTTGTTAATCTTTAATTCTCATTCTTTGGAGTACTACTGGGAGACAGCTGTGATCTTTGCAGAGAATGTTAGCGCCTTGAAGATGGAAAATGAAAGGGTAGAGGGAGGTAGAGAATTTCTCTCACAAAACATCCTTTAACCTAGAACAATGTGAAATGAGCTGTGTGCTAGAAGCCATGACTTAAGTGTCTTTGTCCAATGGTATTCTGGATCACTTTACAATCAGTGTTTTTTAGGATTCTGCTGCTGCATAATCCACAACAAATTTCTAGTGAAGGTGTGTGTTTGCTCTGGAGTCTCAGTTTATTGGAAAAACACGAAAGGGCTGGAACTTTCTGAGCTTATGAAAAAGTATAAGGAACTTTTGAGCTATTTTGGGGATTCACGTGGTGGAAAAGTTGGAACTCTGCTAGCAGTAGGAGTAAGTATGGATGCAGGCCTGGGATCTCTTCTGTGCTTAGTGGGGAAGAAAAGATGGGCAGGACTCAAAGGAGATGGAGTTATGGGAAAATTGGCTAAAAAGCCAGATTCCAAGTCTCCGTTTCTGTGGTATATGTAAAAGTATGCTTTAGTAAATGTAAGGAGGGAAGAGAGTGAGGTGTGGTCTACAACTATAACTTCCACTGACCTGGCTGTGTTGTTCTGGGATGTGAAAAATTCACACTTTTGAGAGAGGAAATTAAATCAACCTAAATCAGAGGGTAAAAGGTACTACTGGGTTCGTGGAAGAAATCAACGTAGCTAGTGCCTCTTGGGCACTATGTCTACACTGTCACAGGGATCGACAGGCAGCAGTCAGTCCAGCAGAGACGGCTACTATAGACTTGATAAACTGACTGCTGATCACTTGTGGCAACTCTGGCAGTCCACCAGAATGAGAAGTGCAAGGGCTGTCAATGGGAGAGTATCTCCCCTCAATGTGCCACAGTGAAGATGCTGTGGTAAGTAGATCTAAGTGCATCAGCTTCAGCTACATTGTTTAGGTAGGTAAAGTCCTTTAACTGATGTCTACGCTAGCTTGGAAGATTGACCATGAGTGGGTTTAAATTTTGCACATCTGGTAGGGAGTTTCTCCCGTTGACCATGTTCGGTAGGAATGTCCAAGTAAGCTGATAGGTTGATTCTAGCTAGACAGTTGTGCGAGCTAGAATTACGTATCTGCAGTCTACTTACTTTGCCTGGTGTAGACAACCTTAGATTGATCTCCCCCCAAGGTGTATACCATCCCTCAGAGAAGTAGATTTACTACATTGGTGGAAAAATTCCCTTCTGTCACTGTATTAAGTGTAAGCTTCAGCTATGCCACTCTAGTGTTTCTAGCGGAAACATATCCTCAGGAGACAAAGGGTTGTTTTGGTGGGGGAGAGAGGGGAGAATGGATCCATTTTAGGACTTCATTGTGCCAAGATATTAAACAAGTGAATGACTCTTCATATTAAGTCTTCCTTTGCAGTTTTATGCTCAGAAGAGGGAGGAAATTGACTTAATGATCATGTCTTCAAATACCAATTGTAATAATGCTCTTCAACTTTCATTTTTTCATGTAGTAATCTGTTCCATAAATCTTCAGATACACGAGATTGCATACTTAGTGGAAATGTTGCTTGTTAAAAATATTTGTTTCGTTAATGAGTGCTTTAGCTGACAATTTGTGCTGTGCTTTTATTTTCTTACCTCTTATGTACTGTTTGAGTTAGGAAAGATTAAGAACCTTTTACAAAAGCTAGTTTATCTGAATGGAATGTTAGATTTTTTTTTATTTGTTAGCGCAATGGGCAAGGAGTTAAGTCTACTTGATTCTGTTATCTGCTCCGTCATTAATTCATTTTTTGACATTTGGCAAGTCACTCAATCTCTTCACCTCAGTTTATTTAACCTGTTACTTGAGTAAAACATTTATAATTCCTGTCTCAGATTGGTTATTATTTTAGATGTAATTGTTTGTGGAGCACTTTCAGGTTATTGGGTAGAGAATGCAATGTGGTACAAATTATTACCTTTTTTTAATTTATGTAATGTGTCTTTTGGCAGTCTGCAGTACTACTCTTTGGGTTGGTCAAGTGGACAAGAAGGCTACACAGCAAGATTTAACTAATTTGTTTGAAGAATTTGGACAAATAGAATCTATTAATGTAAGTGAGCACAGTGTTCTCCTCTTTAAAATTCTGTCTGCATATTACTAATTTGAGAGAGAGGTTATGATGCATGATGAGGTGCCTCAAGTGGGGGCTGGAGGGGGGAGGACAGCTTACAGGGTGGGGGAAGGCAGTTGCAGTGGGACCTGGAGATGCAGAGGGGTACGAAGATGCAGAGGAGCTATTGTACAGCAGCGGCAGCTTCAGTCCCGAAGTCCTTTGAATTGCTACAGGAGTGCCACTCAATGTGCCTGTAAAGGCTGGAGAGGGGTTGGGGTGGAGTGTGCTGTAGTCTGAGCCATGCTAAGAGCTGATTGCCCTTGACTCTGCCTCTTCCTCCTGAGACCTCGCCTCTTCCAGGAGCATGGAGTACCCGCCACTCCTCAAAAACCTTGACCCGAGTCCTGCAGCGGCTGTCAGCCCCACTGTGTAGGATATACTTCCCAAATATCCAAAAAGATGTACATAGTATGTGGGAAAACATTACAGATATGAAACATGTTGCATGTATGGAAATGTGTGTGAACTGAATGGTCTAACAGAAAAAAGCTTTTTTGTAGTTTATTAATATAAGCCAAATTTTTCCAAAATGAGTGTGTATTGTTGGATTCCTAAGTCCTGTTTAACTATCTAAGTATAGATTTAGAAACTTACCTTTTAAGGCATCATTTTTACAAACTTTGGCCATAATCCTTACCTCTTTATTTCTACTTTATTACAGTTAGCATTTGAATCACTAAGGAAAGGGTACTTTGCGTAGTAAGATGGGTGTGCTTTTCCCCTCAGATTATTAACCAAACTGGGTTTTTTTGTTGTTGCTGCTGTTGTCGTCACACTGCAATATGCTATGAGAGGTATTTAATATTTTTAAAATATTAATTAAAATATACATATAATACAATATTGGGAAAAAATAGTGATGAACCTGGACTGCTATTCCAGTAACCGGTTTCAAATCGTAAAAATTTCAGTTGCCTATCAAAGACAGGCTATTTCTTAATATAACAAAGCAGTTTATCTAATAAAAAATAAAATGATCCATTGGGCACTCTAAAATGTAGTTCTTTTTTCAGGGATTGTTTATCGAGATTCCACTCTAGGTGTGCATTGGTTCTGTGCCTGCACCTCTGGCCACCTTCTCTTCCTGTAACCAATGGTATAAAGAGCAGGTCGGCGTACAGTCTGCAGACACCTTTAAACACCATCCTCTCCACTCCTCTTCTCTTCCCCTCCTGCACTGCATCCTCCCACCTGCCCCTTACCCCGTTCCTGTCTGGAAGGCACCCCCCCACCCACCAGAGATGTGCAGGCAGCAGTGTGGAGCTCTAGCCACATGTTTATTGCACTCTATTCCTTGGTTCAGGCATTCAAAAGTAGTATTAATTTTAGTAAAAGGATGGTCCTGCAAACTCTATTCAAGTAGGACTCCCCTTGCCTACCTACAGATGAATGGGCAACTTCTTGTTTGTTATTGAGTGCAGTGTACGGATAAGCATTTGAAGAAGAAAGGTTGCTTACTTAACCCACAGTAACTGATGTTTTGAGATGTGTTGTCCGCTCAAATTCCTGTTGTCATGTGGTCTTTACTGGCAAATAATGTGGGTTGTAGCTACCCTACCTGTTGCATCTTCAGCTATAGAAGTGGGAGGTGGTGAGAATGGAGGCACGGCCAAAACACGCACTGCTTTTCAGAAGAGTCCAGCCTTGTCTTGCGCAGGTGGGGCACATAAATACCAAAAGTGGTTCTTTGGGATGTGTTGTCCACACAGATTCCACAGTTAATGTAAGGTATAAAACCATTTTTTGTACTCTGAAATGTCAAAGTAAATTAAACATCTTATTTAGCATATCTGCTTCCTGTGAGTATTCAGTCCTATCAGATGACCGTAGTGCTGACAAAAAGGTTTTGTTTGGTTGTTCTCTTGCCCAATCAACCCCATTCCAGGGGAGCAAACTAGTTTCTTTCTGGCTTCAACAATAAAATTGTTTAAAAACTCTCATTTCAGGGCCACATGTACTATCACAATCTTTGCAAGTTTTTTTTCTTATTTACACCTGAATGCAGTAGTGTGACACAGGAATAGCTAAGGATGGCGTTTGCCTTTTAGAATCTTAAATACAGGTGCACAAGCCAGAAGAAATACTGTTTGAATTTCAGATTCCAGTTTTTGTTTGCTGGGCTAGCAGGTAAGAAAAATACCTAACCTAAGCAAATTTGAGATTGAAATGACAACAGAAATAACCATGATGCTGTTTTTGTAAATTCACCTCTGAGGGCTTGTCTACGCTACTGCCCTACTTTGAAGGGAGTATGGTAAGTAAGGTGTCAGGAGATTATTAATGAAGTGCTGCACTGCATATGCAGCACTTCATTAAGCTAATTCTCCACCACGGCAACTTAGAAGTATTTAAACTTGGAACTGCCGGTTCGCGTGTAGCTGCAGCTAGCCTGCTGGTACTTGGAAGTGCCTGGGCAACTTTGAAGTCCTTTTACTCCTCATAATTTTGATAACGATTCTATAAGATTAAGATTGCAAAGTTTAAACAATGCAAAGTTGCCGTGGGGGAGAATTAGCTTAGTGAAGTGCTTCATATGCAGCGCAGCACTTGATTAATATGTTCCTGACACCCTACTTACCATGCTCCCTTCAAAGTAGGTAGGTAACATAGAGAAGCCCAGAGTAGAGCTACACTTTAAGCAATTCATCCAAAGCAATTTCAGACATTTCCTTGCACCATTCCTTCACACTGGAGCCTCAACACTTTTACATCTGATGAAAATTCATCTTTTAAAACAGCAGAACTCAAGTTAGCCATATTCAATGACTTTTTATATTTATATGACCAAAATTAACCATATAATAGATAATTGTTATTAATGAGATGACAGCATCGGTCTTTTTGCCGCTTCCTGTTTTTGAATGTTCGTGAGTCTAGGCTGTTTTTCTTTTTGACTGTAAACTTCTGTGCTTGGCTTGTATAGGGAAGAACAATTGTTTGGTAATCTTAAGGAAATTCAGTTGTTTGAATTTAGAGACTGTATAACTATTTTTGTCATTTAAGAAGATAAATTAACTACACTTCTGAAACATTGATATGTTTACAGATGTTTCATATTTGTTTTGTAAATAATATTTAATAAGGCATAGTGCTTTTCACTGGATTAGGGTAAACAAAAACCAATTGAAAAATCACTTTCGAACATGCTCTGTGAGTATATGGGTAAGTGAACTGTTCAAACTTTGTCTCCCACCTTGGGAGATGCAGGGATGCTGTTTTTCAGGCATCTGCTGCTGGGACATTTTCCAAGATAAACTATTTTTCCATTGTGTTGTTTGTACCTGGGCCTTATATTAAAGTGGTTCTTACATTTTTCCCTAATTATGCAGTTGAGTCAATGTGAAGCAGGGCTGTTACCAAGATTAGTAAAAGGTGTTTTCTTTTGTTGTTCTATGTTACTTGAAATTCTAAATACAATGTCTTACATCCATTTGCATGTCTCAGATATCCTCTGAATTCTGCTTTCTTGATGAGAAATAACTTAGAAATGTGTTCCAATTACTTGATCAGGACAGTTTTACTGCTCCTGTGCTATTTAAACAGCAGAGCTCTAACCTCTTACATTAGTTTTAACAGATGTTAACTTCACTGTTTTATAAAAAATTAGAATTCACTGGTACATTGACACACTGTCTAAAGAAGGGTTAATTGCAATAATAGATTTCTTTTTCATAGATGATTCCTCCAAGAGGTTGTGCGTATGTCTGCATGGTTCATAGACAAGATGCGTATCGTGCTCTTCAGAAACTTAGCTCTGGATCCTACAAAATTGGTTCAAAAATTATTAAGGTAAGACAAATTTTGTTCAGTAATATAGTCCAATTTAAATACAGCAGAAATCTTACGATGGTTTAACATGCACTGGGAAAATACTGCATTTTCTGAGAGTCTGGTCAAGGTGTGCAGTATAGAGCATGAGAAGGAGCCAAAATAATCTCTGTTGGTAAGAAGTAGAGTAGAAAATTTTCTTACAAAAATGTATTTGAGCTGGAAATGAGGAAGACCTTTTAAAAATGATAAACCTGCTGTGTAGGGAATACTTGAATTTTGAACACACAAAGGAAGTTGGGAGACATGGATTCTACACCTGACTATCAGACTACTTAAACATTAGCTTAACTTTCAGTAGTATGCAGTCCTGTTGACTTGAGTGAGGACTGGGAGCTGAAAAATTAATTGTGCTTAAAATTTTTTTGCTTGTGTGACGTCTTAGTATCAGTTTACTTCAATATTCTTAGGCAAGTCTTTTCAGCTCTGTGCTTCCATTTCCCCATCTGTAAATTAGAAGTAATATTTAACATACATCTTAAAATTCTTTTGGCTTTTTGTTCTTTCGAGGTTCTTCCAAGTAGCTGCTTCTCTTCAGCTACCTAATTTGATTAAATTCTATTTTCAGATTGCTTGGGCTTTAAATAAAGGTGTGAAAACAGAATACAAGCAGTTTTGGGATGTAGATCTTGGAGTTTCATATATTCCTTGGGAAAAAGTAAAATTGGATGATTTGGATGGCTTTGCTGAAGGAGGCATGATTGACCAGGAGACAGTAAATACAGGTCTGGATACTTTAATATAAGTTACATTAAGTAAAAATTATATTTCTTTTCTTTAGTCATTGCATTAGTTTTCAAAAATTTCACGTGTGGGTATACATGTTGTCTTTTGCATTTTTTCAGTTTTAGTTTGCTTTGTACTGTTCAGAGGGCATTAAGCTCTGAAATTGATGTGTAATGATATAATTGAAGGTACACATCTCCTAGAATTGGAAGGGACCTTGGGAGGTCATCTAGCCCAATCCCCTGCCCTCTTGGCAGGACCAAGCACCATCCCTGACATCTGTTTGCTCCAATCCCTATATGGCCTCCTTAAGGATCGAACTCACAACCCCATGTTTAGCAGGCCAATGCTAAAACCACTGAGCTACCCCTCTGCTGTCTAGCAGCAATTTTTTAGAATGCCAACTTCATTTTTCCTTGGGATATTGGAAGTAGATTTTTTGCAGTTAATCAAAATATGTGACCACATATCAGACTAGTCACTCAGTAATATAGAGATGTTGTAAATATAATGGAAAACAGATAAGGGACTGCTATAGTCTTTATATGTTAGGAACCATTTATGCAGTCACAGTCGACTTCAATTTTTTAAATGACCAGTTTAAGGGTGGGGGGGGTGTGTGAGAGAGAGAGAGAGAGTGTTCATTTTTCATCCGTCTGCTTCTTTCAGTTACAGTAAGGTAAGCTGTTGCTTCCCACCGTCTAGCAAAAATGTCTTCCCCCCGCCCCCCAAGTTGGTGGGGTTTTTTTCATGTGGATATGAAACAAAACATTTAAACTAAAGTTCTATAAAATAAATACAATTTTTTTTATTTAGAATGGGAAACTGTGAGGAGTGCAGAGGTTGTTAAAGAGACTGTCCAAACTACTCAGAGTGCAACTGTTGATAAGAATACTGCTGTTACAACACAGACAGAAGCTTATACTCAACCTGTAACGATGCTACAGGTTAGTGTTGAGCATGTTTATATCCCCTATTGGCATATGTTTTGCGGTTTCTGTACAGAGCGATTTAATTTGTTTAATATGGATGCATTCAAATACTAAGTTAGAATTAATAGCATAGAGAAAAACATAGAACAAGGAGGATTTATATTTTATGTTCAAAGTAAGCAAACATCTGATTGATTCTGAGATTATACATGGGTGTTTTGCTGAATCCAAGCTTAAATGTTGGTGACAACATGACTCCTTTTTGCTTGGGATCACTTCTGCTTGTTTTTAATTCCTTTTTACGTTGGATTACCCTTTCTTTCATGTTTTTCTGACAATAAGTGCAAGTGGTTTTTCTCTGCACTTCTGGACAGCTTTAGTATTAATTTTAGAGACTTGTTGGACGCTTTTCTGAATGGAGTTTGTAAGGACAGTGTAAGCTTTACAGTAGTTTGAATTACTCCACTTCTAAAAATAATTTTGTCTGTTTTAATAAGCAGGTGATTTAGGATTCTCATTACTTTTTTTTTTTAAAAGCTGAAGTTACTGTATTAACTTTTGTAGTCTTGTATTCATTACCAAAACTTGGTCATGAATTTATTGGAATGCTCAGAGTCAAAATTATTTTTAAACCTGCTGGTGATGATTTTTGTTTGGGTTTATTGCTGTTGGGATTATTTGGTTTTAAATGTTAAAATAGTTATTGGGGCATCAAAATGAAGATAAACTTTTTAGTCTGTTTCCATTAACTAGCATTCCTTTAAACAACTTGTATTTTCATTTCCATTTTTTGTCACAAGAATTATGCTTGTTTGTATTTCAATCATCTTGCACTATACTGTATTCTAATGTATTTTTAATATATAATCTGCCTTCTTACTGCTGTTTTACATTTTCCATTGACTTAAGAAGACATACAGGCTATTAATAACTAAGTAGTCTTTCTGGTTTGAGGTAATTATATTCTCAGCTAATAAATTCAGACTTAAGAGCCATGTTTTTCTTCAAGTAGTGTCCCTATCTGTGTCCCATGTGCCTCAGATCAGAGATTTTAGGTAGTCATATCTTTTTCAGCCTGCACGTGCATCCCCTGCAGCATCTTGCCCTGAACCAAGGTTTCTAGAGCTGCACTAGGAAACCAAAGCCTCAACCTGCAGCAGAGCCTCAGCAGCATCCAAATAGAGCTTACCTCAGATGCATTTATCTCTTCTTCTTATGCGTTCGTGTTCTTAGTTTCCTTTTTATGAAAATGACAGTTTTATAGATCTGAACCAATTAATTATTTAAATTAAATAATTTTAAAACAAATCACTTTTTATTAGGGTAAGGACTCTTCTCAAGTGATTGCTCATTTCAGTTCTAAGTAGGCTCCTGCTTCCTGGTCACTGCCAGCCTCCCTACCATAGGCCCAGCTGTGGCTGCACTGGCTGTGGCTTCTTGGCACTGGTCTTTCAGCTGGCCCCCTCTGCCAGGCAATGGTGCTCTTTGGTCCAGCAACAGACATGGTCCTGCTGGACCAGGGATGTTGCCAGATCAGTGTGTCCTGGATTTCAGAGGTTCAGACTGTACAGGTTAGGATCTTGCTTTTGAAGGAATTGCAGGTCTTCACATGTACAGTCTCCAGTGGTGGTTCGTAACTGTTTATTTGCCAAGCAAACAGTTTAGGAAAACTGTTTAAGAAAGCAATCTTCAGCAGAGAAGAGCAAAAGAAACCCTTGAGGAGATGCTCTCCCTTGAGTACAGATCTTCTATATCCATTTATCTCGACTCCCGTGATATACAAGGTGCTGTGCAAGATAAGTAAAACAAAAGTTATTCTTGAAGTTCAGATATGACAGAGACATACATGGTTTCCTTAACTCACTCAGCTGGCTCTTTGTCAACTGATTGCTCCCCAGAACCATCTGTTCTCTCAGGATGCTAGTCAAATCCGTCACTTCATGCTCTGTGTTTTGGCTCAAGGCATGGCTGATAGATGGTTTGCAGGATTAGGAACAAAACAGGAAACAATTTACTTGTGGTATACATGCCCAGAAGTGAATGGGATCCAAACATTGGTATGACCTGAACATCTTTCACCAACTCCTCTCCATTGTCATTTGTACTAGATATATTTTTAGAGCTAAAAATGGCAGGATTATCTTTATGCTCCATATAAGTGCATTTCACAGTTATTACAGCATTCCATCATGTGGTAGAAAGTTTTTTCCATCTTTACTTATCCTTTAACAAGGCAGTTTCTTGCAGGATTTGACAACCTCTTTCCACAAATCAGATGCCCCATGCTGGCATGGGACCTCAGTTGGTCGCATGAGGCCTGCCTTTGAACATATGGACTCCAGCTCCACTCTGTACTTGTCTGTGCAAATTGTATTTCTAGTAACCATTACCTCTGTTAAAACAGTGAGATGTGCTCTGACAGCGTATTTCACACTCTTTAAGACTAAGGTCAGGCTGTGCCTGCATTCCAAATTCTGGCAAAGGTATCATTGGACTTCCACAAATCAACCTATGGACCTTTCAGTTTTCTTCCCTAAACCACATGCTTATTAATTAATTGATCAGAGATGGGGCCAGGAGAGACATTTGGCCTGGGCATCCGAGACAAAGGGCCCTCAAATTTTGACAATTTCTACCAAGTCATTTCCACTTACTATATACCTTGTAGTTATAACAGAAAACAAAAGAATGTGTGTGTCTGTGCGTGCACATGTGCCTTCAAAATTGATTTAAATCATTGTAGGACCTTGGCCCTTCGCCAGTTTTTTTGGTCACATCTGAGTTTTCATGTGTGACTGGAGTAGCTTCTGTGATTAGTGATTGTGTGTTATGAAACACTGTTTACAGTCTGCATAGTTTAGAGGTTTTGAACATTGTAATTGATTCTGTTACTATAAAGTGATTTTGTTTGGTTTGTGAGTTTAACCTTTTAAATTGGATTTGTATCTTGGCATGGAAGATTTTTATATTCGTCTTTTTTTTTCTGTCTTCATATACAATAACTATTACAAGCTCAGCTGTAAGCTATGTCTCTATCCAGTTTTAGATTCACCTCTAAAGGTTTTTTTTTTTTGGTTTTGTGGCAAACAGCTGGAATTAAAAATTTATTAGTCAACTTGGAATCTAATCTGGCAATCGCCCTGTGCAAACATACCAATAGACCTTAGCAAATTAATTTACTATATGTTACTGTGATTTAAAAGAACCACTTTATAAAAATGAAGCAAAGATTTGAAAGTGGTTTAAATGAGAGGGCAAAAGCAACAGAGTTGAAGCAGCAGTTAAGAGTTTAAAGCCAGTAATATCATTTCTCCTAGAAAAGACCCTCAGCCTTTAAACAGTGATCATATTGACAGTGACACTTCGTTCTGATTATGAATACTTTTTACCCACAAATGACATGTCAGTGCCACTGCCTCAAAAAGAGGAGGCCATTAAAACGGAGGAATGTCAATTGTAGCGGTAGATGCAGAACCTTATGCTTGATTTAGAAAATATGCAGGCAGAAAATGTGCAGGATGTCAGAGATGCTGTACAGCAAGAGCAAGAACTTAAAACTAGGACAGGACACAGTGTAACCACAGTGGTATCAAAGCTTGATACTGGACTTCTTGATAAGAAAAATGTTACTCAAATGCAAAAATTTCTGTTAGTTTTCAGATCACTAGTAATATACTAAAAGATGCTGAAAATTAAAATCATGCTTTCCCCCACGTCTGCTAGCAAAAACTCTTCCAAGTGGAGAGCGCTATGTGACAGACTGGCTCTCCAATTCAGTAGGCTTCAAGATTGTTCTGATCCTGGGAATACATAGAGCCATGATTTGGGAGTCCATTCAAACATTCTCTGATCGCTGTGCAGTCATTCATTCAACTTCTGATGCCATATTTTGCTCTTTTGTTTTATCTCCAGTCTAAAGGTAGTCTTTGGTTTTGGTTTTTTTTTGTTTGTTGCCCCCATCACCACTCCCCCGAAGTCCCATTGCTCTGTAGAAAGGACAGCCTGATGGCTACCTAGAGTG
Source organism: Carettochelys insculpta (assembly GCF_033958435.1). Lineage (NCBI taxonomy): Eukaryota > Metazoa > Chordata > Testudines > Carettochelyidae > Carettochelys > Carettochelys insculpta. The sequence goes on along the minus strand of NC_134139.1, from coordinate 91,683,795 downwards.
GAACACCTATGAGGATACTACTGGCAGAAGAATATAATTGGTCTGTACAATAACTGTGGTTCTTCAACATGTCCACCCTCCACCCCTCTGCTTCAGAGCTCTTTACAGAGTTCTCTGCAGTAGTGAAGGAACTGAGGGTTGTTCATCCAGGCAGTTCTTTATAGCCTCGCTATCAGGTATGCGGCTGTGGAGAACTCATGAGCAGGCCAAAGAGACAGTGCTACCTAAAACTTCTGATTTGAGGCATGTGTGGTGCAAGTTTGTCTAGGCTATGTCTACACGGCATTCCTCTCATGAGAGAGGAATGCAAATGAGGGAACCCGACATTGCAAATCAAGCATTGATTTGCATAATCTCACATAATCATGCTGTTGGGAGAGATTTTAGTTTAAAAAAACCCAGCCGTGTAGAAGTGATTGTGTCTGCAAAAATCCCCTTCCCCAACAGCACCCTTATACCTAACTTTTTTCAGGAATAAGGGTTCTGGCAAAGGAGGAGGTTTTTGCCGACAGAACCTCGCCTACATGGATGGGTCCTCCCCCGCCCCTCCAAAATCTCTCTCAGCAACACAGTCGCGCAAGATTATGTAGTGAAATGCGAGATTTGCAAATCAGTGCTTCATTTGCAGTGTTGTGTTCCTTCAGTGCCATGTAGACATAGCCCTAGAGTGATATGCCAATGGTGGGGCATATCTTGAAGAACCAAAGTTACTGCACAGGGTGAGTCACTTCTTTATTAGCCTTAAATAATACTTTTGAAGCATTCTTAGCATTGTGTTACCAAAATATTTAAATATTTGAATTTTTAAATGTAAAGTGACAGGGTCATAAAACAACCAAAGTAGGCTCTCAGTTGCTGTGAAAGATAAAGTGTTAGGAAAAAATAATGAAACTCCTTTTAAATCCTTCCTTCTCTGCACAACCTATCATCTATTTTTTCCTTTGTACCTTCTTTCTCTGTCTTTTCTCCACTGTCTTCCTTCCCTGCAGGTGATCAAAGCTCTAGTTCCTGAATCAATTACAATATATAAATATGTATTTTCACATTCTTTTATCTTTAAAACAGAATAATAAAGGATACGATGGCCTTCTCCCAGTGTGCATTGACATCTTTTAGATATTCTTGCTGATGTGTAGTGAGGGAATGGAGGTACATATTAAAACATTTTCTGCCTCAGCTATATAGAGTCAAATTGCAGTGGCATCTTTGCTAGCATATGTTGATGCCCATGAAGTCTGTGGACTATTCACGTTTGCTGACCTGGGGCCACAGTATTGTAGGGGAAAATTCTGCACTTAGCTATATTTGCAGAGCTCTACCTATGTAATTTAGACAAGATTTAGCCATGCAGAATCTTTTGCAGATAAGTGGAACCAGATAGTTTGACTCAATCATTGAGCTGAATTTTCAGGAATAACAGTTAAAAAAATTATAAACGGGACAAGTTGGATATGAAAATGAAGACACAAGAAACTTTGGTGCTATTATGCTAGCTTTAGTTACTTTTCTAAGAGGAACTGATTTCATCCCTGCTTTACCTGCCAACTTCTGTAATATAGTTTACTCTTTTATTTATATAAAATTGTTCAGGATATTTGAGAAATTAGGTCTAATATAAAATTTTAATTAAAAAATAGTTTATTCACAGCAAAATGTTTTCTTTATTTTCCATATTACATTTATAAAACCCTCAATTTTTTATTTACCTGGAGCTACTGCAGAATTTTCAGTCTGCCCCAAGGTGCCATTTAATTTTATGCATAAGTAGAATCTTACTTATAATTTCAATTCTTGTTGACTGAAAGTAGTAATCAGATTATTTTATTTCTTGTCAAAGTCATTGAATAATTTAAAAATTGAAGGTTTTGTTTTTGTTTTTCCTTCACGTCAAAAAAAGATTCCAGTAGCTCCAGCTGTGCCTGCTGTTACTTTAGTTCCACCAACATTTCATGTAACAATGTCTGTCCCACCTCCCGGCTACAGTGCACTTCCACCACCTCCCTTCTTGAGGGCAAGTTTCAACCCCTCTCAGCCACCTCCTGGTAAGTGTCCATTTTAATTGTTTGTACAGGTTGCACATCCCTAGTCAAGCATAGATCTGAAAGGTCCTAAACAAGAGAACTTCCAGGCCAGGGGAGATCTAGGGCTTCTGCTGCCAGACGGCCTCAGCCTTATGCTCCCCGGGGGCTCCCAAACTCTGGCCTCCTTCCTGAGCCCCATGGATGCTGGGTTTGGCGGGGCTGCAGGACACCAGATCCACCATTGCCACTCCCAAACCCGGTTCTGGGACATCTGTGGTCCTGAGGAACCATGAATGGTGCCAGAAACGTATCTCCTGGCTTTAAGAGGCGCAATCTGTGTGTGTATATTCGTGCTAACTCAGCATTTTAAATGTGTGTTTTATCCATTGTTTTATCTCAGGATAAATCGTAGGATTATTTCTGAGTCAGATTTAGCTGTAGTTAAATCTTTACATTTTCAGGCTCTTATCTTTTGTTTCATTTTTACCTTTTTTCTTCAACAGGAAAAGTAGATTTAGTTGAAATTTTAACTTTTGTTTGAGTATTGCTGATATAAATGCTCATAGAAAGAGGTACATATACATCTGTGGTAAAGTTATAACCTTCTGGAGAGCGGTAACCCTCTCGTTCTGCGCCACTGATTCTGGCTGATTTGCAGTGGGTCAGTCTTCTCCTGATTAGTGCCGATTAGTGTGTTTTTACTGTAGCATTTTTATTACAGATGACCATTCTGTTCAATTATTTTGTATTGTTCATACAGGTTTTATGCCTCCTCCAGTTCCACCTGTGCCACCACCTGTTGTTCCACCACCTGTTGTTCCACCTGTAGTCCCAACAGGTGAGTTGTCTCTCTCTTTAAAGAACATTAATTTTGAGTTTATTGGCTGGTAACCATTAAAGCATGTTGATTTACAGCTAAATATATCCTTGATATTAAATATTGTTCTTTGTGTTAACCAGAAAGGTACGCTATATCAATACACATTTATTTAAGTAGTTTTGTATCTTTATTTCCATTTATTAAGATTCTCAATCTTTAAATTTTTATTATGTTGGAAAATGGTGACTGACATTTCTTACTAAATGAAATTTTTACTTGTGATTTGTATCATACTCTTATTTGGAAATGTTAATTAAATTAAAAGGTACAGAAACGACATTTTACAAAATTTTTTAATACCTATAAGTACCTACAAATTTGCTGGTTGCATAAGACAAAAAGTCACAAACTGTATCAGAAAATGTTTTGCATTTAATGCAAAGTGATTGGTTAAAGTGTTCTCTATAGGTAGCAAATTGAACTGATTGTGTCTAGTCACCATTGTCCTTCAAAGGTGTGAAACAAGTAGATCTCATTCTCTCACCTAGTTTTTATTTATAGATTTGGAGACGAAAACAAGTTCTTCTGCATTTTTATCTCCCAGTGTGTTTTCCTGTTTGAATGATGGAATAGTCATTGAATTCAACTAGTATAATAAATGGAAATCAAGAAAAAATTCTCTCTGCATCTGCAGGGGGGAGGATACAGCCATCAAAAGCTGGTATAACACTTCAGCAAACTATGGCTGCAGGTGCTTAACTACTACAAATTGAACCTCTTAGTCCAGCACTGTAGGAATCTGACCAGTGCCGAACGAGACAGTTTTCCACATCATGGGAGGTCGGTATTATCTAGCAGCATTACCGACACTTCCACTGCTTACTGGGCTCTTAAAAGACATTTGGGGGTAAATTAGAGCTAAATACCAGCACAGGACTCTGAGAATCAGGACTGGTTGTTGTAAACAAACTTTATGGGACCATGGGGAAAGTTGGCCAAACCCATGGTAACTGGTCTTCTGGCTAACTAAAATCATGCTGGATTACTGATGTTGCCGGATGAGAGGGTGCCAGACTAAAGAGGTTCAATCTGTAGTGACTTCCCATAAATGAGGTGGTTCAACTTTAACTTTCCACAGCTAATACGTAAAGTTTAGCATTGCTGTTTTCATTTACTTTAAATGATTTTAATTGAGTGTGTGGTAAGTTTAGGCCTCATTGTAAATTGCTGTGATTTAAAATACACTTTTAAATAGATTTATTTAAAAATCTTATACTTAATTTAATTTAAAAAATCTAGTTTTTAAATTTAAGAATAAAAATCATCGATATTAATCCACTCTGTTCTTTCTTCAAATTCTGGTACACACAGGATTCTATGGGACATTGATATGGGACAACATATGAGTACTGAGAACAAGTTTATAGTGTATAGTTAAGTTGGTCTAATAATATTCACAAACATTACATTTACTCTTTTCTCAGCGTTATAGAGGAAGTTATTTGCAAACAACTGATTATTAATTGTTTTATTGAAAGTTGTATAGGTGGTCAAATTATATTCATTAAGCAAGTTACTTCCGTATTTTTCTTCCAATCATTGAATTAATTTAATTTATAATTTTCATTTTTCATGGCTATGTTCAGTTGTTCGAATATTAAAGATGGTTGAAACCAGTGCGTTTTGTTTCCATATTGATAACCTGCTACTTAAGAATTGAAACATTGGGAAACTTATATTTAAGGATTTAAAATGTTTTTAAAGTAACAGTTTACTCCAGATTGAACAAGGTGGCTGTTTTTGGTGACCATACTTCATTATATGCTCTAACAGTAAAGCATCTGCCAAATTAAATTTGCAACCTTGTTTAAGAAATACTGAGATTTTTTTTCCCTCCCCCTTCAGCCCTCGTGCAGCCTCCTCTATCCATTACTCAAGAGGCAATGAAAGATGTTCGTTTTGGTAGCCTTGTTTTACCAATTGGCACCCTCTCCAGTGTTCTAGCCACTCCAACATTGTCATCAGGAAGTGTTTTTAACCCTCTTCCAAGCAGCAAACCAGAGTCAGAAGAAAAAGGATCTCATCTTTCAGACGTTCATATTTCTTCCAGTGAAAACAACAGATCTGGTAAGAAATGTCTGTACCTACATATTTTGCTACATATAAGTTAACCATAAATATTAGTTTTAAAGTTAGCTATATGCATTCTGTTAACTCATCCAAGCATAGGAAGTTTTGCGTTGAATATGGTCTAGGATTTGGGATTTAATTTGTGACAAGAGTGCTGGTAATGAGCTCTGTTAGCATCTCTTTGTCACTTCCAGTAGGTCATGTCCTCAGTGGACAAGGCATTTCTCTTGCACATCTCTGCATATGGGGTAGAGAAGTACAGCTGTATCATAGGATGTGTAGTTAAGTGTGTTTTGAAATAAATCCTTTACATTTTACTAATAGTGGAATAGGACTGGAACTGGTAATTAAGTTTACTACATGATTTTAAGTTTTCACTCAAACGTATGCACATTTTTTATATAGGTTTGATGGGCAGGGAAAACTGCACGATCATCAAAAGCTTCTGTTCATGTTTACTGTGTGTGAAGTCATCAGTTTCTGTGACTTAGTCCCCAGTCATCACTATGGTTGTGGCAAAAAACAAAGCAAAACAAAACTTTTTAAATCAAAACTGTTCCTTATATTTAAATAACTAAATATTCCAGCTATCTATGTATTGACTTAAATAATAGATTAAAATACTACTTTGGCTTTTCAGTCTACTGAATACTTTTATTGCATTTCAGTTCAAAGTGATGTCTCAAGCAGCTCCGGACTCACGGGAGCAGTGCAGCCACCTGCTGTCTCTAGCAGCTCTGGACGTGCAGGAGGACTGCAGCCACCTGCTGTCTCTAGCAGCTCTGCACTAGCAGGAGGAGTGCCAGCTCCTGCTGTCTCAAGCAGCTCCAAGCTAGCAGGAGGGGTGCCACCACCTGGTGTCTCAAGCAGCTCCACGTTGGCAAGTGGAGTGCAGCCATCTGGTGTCTCAAGCAGCTCTACGCTCGCAGGAGTGCTGCCACCTGGTGTCTCAAGCAGTACCACAATTGCAGGAGGAGTTCAGCCACCTGGTGTCTCAAGCAGCTCTGGACTTCTAGCTGGACTGCCGCCGCCCAGTGTCTCGAGCAGCTCTGGTCTTCTGGTGGGACTGCCGCCACCCAGCGTCTCGAGCAGCTCTGGTCTTCTGGTGGGACTGCCGCCACCCAGCGTCTCGAGCAGCTCTGGTCTTCTGGTGGGACTGCCGCCACCCAGCGTCTCGAGCAGCTCTGGACTTCTGGCGGGACTGCCACTGCCCAGTGTCTCGAGCAGCTCTGGACTTCTAGTAGTACCACCACCCCATGTCTCAAGTAGCCCTGGACTTTTGGGGATGCAGCATCCAGCAGGAGTTCAAAATGTACCTCATTTAAATATTAGTAGTCAGAGGATGCCTGGAATGCCTATCTTAGATATCCGTCCAGGACTAATACCTCACTCCCCTGGACCAAGATTTCCATTAATACAGCCTGGAATACCACCACAGCGCAGTATCCCACCTCCAACAATCCTTGACCCATCACTTCATCCACCACCAAGAGGTCCTTTTCCACCTCCAGGAGATCTTTTTAACCAAACAGAGAGACATTTTGTGACACCTGGAAGACAAAATGTTGATAGCATTTCTAATCCAGAAAAAAGGTTACCACTTGGAGGTGACAGCATTCAACAGGAAGGAGACAGAGACTATCGCTTTCCACCAGTGGAAAGCAGAGAGACTCTTAACAGGCCATCCTCAGTTGATGTCAGGGATTCTATTGGGCGGCCACCAGTAGATCCAAGAGAGGGTCTAGGAAGACCTTCTGTAGATGGAAGAGAACATTTCGCAAGACCACATATAGATATGAGAGAGAATTTTGGAAGACCGGGTGTAGATAATATTGGTCGAAGAGAGCATTTTGGTTTCAACTCAGAAAAGACTTGGGGACAGAGAGGAGATTATGATGAAAGAGAACACAACGTTTTCCCTGTCTATGGTGGTCCTAAAAGTTTCCATGAAGACAGAGAGAGGTTTCGGCATATAAATTACAGATTTGATAATAGAAGTGGTCCCAATTGGAACAGGGGATTTGAACAAGATGCTCACAGAGATTTTGATGACCGCAGAAGACCCTGGGAAAGACAGAGAGATAGGGATGACAGAGATTTTAATTTTAGCAGAGAAATAAATGGAAACAGATTTGGAAGAGACAGAATTCAGAACAACTGGATCCCTCCTCCGCATCCAAGGGTTTTTGAATATTTTGAAGGGGCCACTTCACAACGCAAAGCTGATAATACACCCCAGGTAAATGGTGAAAATACAGAGACAGAAAGTCAGACTTCAGATGTGCAAGTGCAAAATGATCCAGAACTTTATGAAAAACTTGCATCTTCAAGTGAGATAAAAAAAGAGAAGAGTGACACAGAAGCTGATATAGAAAGTGAACCAGTGGTAGAAAGCACAGAAACTGAGGGGACATAATCATCACTCAGTAGGTAAAAGATACCTTTTGTAAAGTTGTCATCTCTCTGTAATAGATAAATGGCTGACTGGACCTTAGCAGTTCACTTTTGTCTGCCAGAATTAAGTTAATCTGATGTTCATGTTCATCTTTCACTTAAATAACTGTACAACTGACTTGTATAGAACACTGTTCTTAATTTGAACATGGTAGGTAAACATTTTTTATTTCTCTGATAAAACACAGACTTGCCCTGAGTTGCTTTTAATGTCACAATGATAAATAACAGCTTGTCAAACAAAGACTTCCTATGGAAGAAAATGGAATTTTTTAGATACTACCATTAGGTTGGTTGTGGAAATTGTTATACTTGAAAGCAGGTGCTGGTGTATCTCGTCCATGGTTTTAGGCTGCTGCAGAATTTTAAATATAGACAAAGCTGTGATATTTTATGTTCTTGAAATTTGGCAAAAGAAAAAAGAAAAGAAAAAGAAATAGTCCCTGATCATTTTAAGAAGCATAATACAGAGATTAAAAGTGATTTTGTAAAATCTACACTATAGTCTCTGTTTTCTCTAAAGTAAAAGCGTCTGTGATTTGTTCTTCATACTGCAGTGGGTTAAAAAATTATAAAAGTACATTTTAATGTTGGGTGCGTTTTGTTTTTAGATGCCAATAAAACATACTTGTTTGATAACAGTGTTCTAGGTATTGTATTTTTTTAAAAAAAGAAATCCTACAAGCTATGAAAATCTGGATCAGCTATGATATATGCTTTAGCAAGTTGTTGCAAATGGTTTATATTACTGTTGTAAGATCAGTGCAACAATTGTGTGCTAGAAAGAAGCATATTGAAAATCATTCAGTCACATTAGTTTATGTATATAACATGTATGTAAATATTTGTGTAAACTGTAAGTAGATATCATTTCTTGTTTGCCTGTGGGCGTGCACACAGAATAATGAAGGCAGGTTAATAAAACAGAAATTAACTTAGGTTATAAAAGTAAGCCACCTTCTTTAGGTAGCAAGATAATTAGAAATGTTAATTTGATTAAATAAATCAAATTTACATTTGTTTACTCATGGGTACTGTTCTTACTTTTAGAAGGTGAAATGAACATATACTGTAAGGATTCACAGCAGGATTTTGGCTTACCTTTTCAAAAATGTAGATATGCATGAAGCCAAAATTGAAGCAAACGTTTGCCTTGTCTTATTTGTAATCTATTTGGTGTTTTGGGTAGATAGGGTTAGCATTATCGTACTTTGTGGTGATTTGCTTGCAGTGAATATATGAAGTCCAGAATGTAGCATGAAAAGTATAAAGCTATTTTTTTCCTTTCTTTAAAAAAAAAAAAATCTATATGTGAGTAGAAATAAAGTGGGCTTGGTGCTTTGGAGGCTTAATACCGAAAACAGAACTTCTGAGTTAAATTGTTGAGATGAAGTGGCCTCCTGGGTATAATTCAGTATCACTGCTCTCTTCTGTTCCACCTGTTTTGGTTCTTGCATATCTTTTTCCTTGTTTCTTTCTTTTTTAAGCAGAGTGGAAGATTTGGTCAGTATAGCAATGGATGATTTCAGCTTGTCCCATTTATATTTATTTCTCTCCACTCCCAAAAACAATCTGTTGCTGAAATTCCCTGGGAGAAAGAATTTTCTCTTTCTCTATGTTTTGAGAGTCAATAATGATAATTTCTTCTGTAAAACAGAAAATAATTCAGGGAAATATGAGTTGGTCTTTAATATTAGAGAATACTAATTTATCTCTAGTTTTGTATTGTGTTTTAAAAAATCCCCCAACCATATGAAGTGTGAGGATATCACGTGGGTGTTCATCTGTAGCGCTTAAAGATACATCTGGACTTAGAGAAGTTATGTATGATCCTTTTTTTTGTGTGTTGACCTGGTTCTGTTTTCCTTTTTGGATTTTTATTTTAAAAGGCACCAAAATTGCTCTTGTAAATGAAAAATACCACTTTTAATATCTTGAATATGAATGATTTTTCACATATAGTGCAAGTAGTAGTAATATTACTAGGAAGCAGTGAAATTCGGATGCATTAAATAAGCAGCAGCATGTAACAGGACCGTACTGATATACTGGATACCAGAATGTGTCTGGAAACATGGGTTTTTACAGTGTTTACTGCAAAAATATCTTCAAATGCAGACTGTAGAAATCAAGGAACTGCATCAGTGTTGTGCCTCTTAACTTCCAATAATATGCTAATCAGGCATGTATCTTTTAGGATTACTGAATATGAAAATAGCTGTATAGTATTTTTTTTAAGTTACTAATTTCCTTTCCTTTCATTTTGATAGCGTTTTGACTTAATTTAATTTAATTTGATTTAATAGTTCATGGAAAAAGGTTACTCTCACTGATTTTTTTTCCCAAGTGTTCATTAAAAAATTACAAATATTTCCAATAGCTTTGCTTTCACCATTGTGTTACACAGTGAAACAAAAACACAAGATCAAAAAGTTAATCTTCCTTGCCTTTTTTTTAAATTGAGATTTGCCGTATATTCATTGTTTGCAGTAGGATGGTTTAGGAAAATTACCACGTGGTGAGAGAGGTTAAATAATGCTGTTTCCTTGTGCATGGTTGTTGGGTCAGGAAAAAAAAATTAACTCTGCAATGTATATTTATGAGTTGAAGAATAATATGTTAATATTTTAATCTGTTGTGTACATGTCTTTTACATTTTAATTGGCTACTGTACTTAGTGTAGATGTATACTGTACCATTACAGTTTAACAGCTATTCAATTATTGTGTAGAATAAAATTTTATTGTATACAGAATAGTCTTTAGCTGCATCATGTTTCCAGCTAGAACTTTTTTTTGACATTTGAATTTTAGTAGTGCTTAAGTATAGAAAAATAGCCTGAAGAGTAAAGCATTCAAAAACAGGGAAAGAGCCTAAATCATGTCGTCTTAGGCAATAAAGGTAGCGAATTGTAGCTGTTTATTCCTGTCACTGAATATTCACAAGAAAAGGGTTATCTTCGAAGGAGAGAGTAGTCTCTGCTCTTGAGCTGTTCTTGACAGTGAAGATATTTTCCACATACCAGCTATTAATGAACTTGATGCATTGGTCTTTGTTTACATTTTGATTTGCATTAACATAGAAGTAGGCTTTTTTTTTTTTTTTTAGTTTGAGACAGTGCCAGACAGGTTTAACAAACATGAAATATTAAAATTTGTACATACATGTTTAGTTGAAAAACTTACTCATATCAGTTCAGCCACGTAAAATATTACCTTTTTGGACATTCTGCATCCTTCCATCCCTAGGGTCTTACCTGCGTGAGCAGACTTCTGTGCTTATGTCAGCCACAGTTTAGGTTCATAGCCTCTATTCAGTGTGGAGAAGTCATAGCTATACTGAGGCTGTTTTCTGCAAGCCTTAATGTGCTATTGTTTTAATCTTTTATATGTGCCATGTGACATTATTAGACAAATTAAATTGATAAGACCCAGGGTGGATTGGTTTCACACATACTCACGCACGCGCTTTAAATCAAGTGACCAAAAAATCTAAGGTGGACTGTGTTTACAGTGCACTTAATTTTGAAGGAAGTCCTGCTGAATTCACTGACACTTGTGTTTTTTGAGAAAACAAGTCTATAGGAGGGGGTTCCCTTGAAAAAGCGGAGTTATGCTCAAGTAAAATAGGGAATGTGCTTATAGCATCACCATTTTGCACTGTGGCCATGATGTATTGTGTAATATAAAATAAGAAAATGACAGTGGAAACTGGCAACTCTAGATTTTTCTTACTACAGCTTTCTGTATTGTATACTTGATTCATAAATTCTATACAAATTATGCCATGCTTTTGACTCTTTATAACAAATTTGTTATTCATTTTGAGTTTAGATGTGGAGTTATTACAGTGAAGAAAATGTCTAGTACTTCTAAAAAGTTGAAAACGCATAACATCTTTTTTAAACAACTGACCTCCAGTAAAAGAGACTCACCTCTGAAATAGATTTCTAGGTGATGGAATGGCTTGTTCAGGTGTTTTTTGTTTTTTTTTAAATACTTATTTTGAGGTCAGTACTGTGTAAAATTAGATTTGCCTTAATATTTTGCCCTTTTGTGCTTTACACACACAAATTGACATGGTGAAGAAACATAAGTCAGCTAAAAATGATACTCTTATGACCTTTTAGTGCCAAAAGTTAGAAAGGAGGGGCAGGTTTCACTTAATGAACAGCTTAAGGTTGCATAGCTTAAGGTTGCATAGCTTAAGGTTTCTTCAGTTTGCTTTTCAATGTAGTTAAAATATATACTTGATTTCTGTAAGATCAGTGATATAATGATGAGAAAAAATATTGGGAAGTTAAATTAATTCCCCAATTTTTAACCTTTATTCTACAAATCATGAAAGGTAGCATACCAGGGTAGCATAACTGTTATCAGATAAAATCACATGTGGCTAGTTATACAGGAATAAATTGATACATAATCTCAGTTAAATTTGTCCGCTTTTCTCAATATTGTGTTTTCTTCTATACATATTTTTTTCTGTATTTCTGTGTAGATCACAACTCTCATAACTTAAATCTACCATACATCAGATGTTTTAACAAATTTTCCAGTGAAATCAAATTTGATGCATGCTGCTAGTTAGAGCAATCTCATCTTTATGAATCTAGATCAAGGTAAACAGGTACAAAACTACCAATATAATTTCTAATGTAGAAAAGTTCTTAACTGGTGAAGGAGTGTCAGCAAAAACGGATTTATTAATTCAGGCCCGGGTTAGTAAAAGTGGAGTACGTAATAGAAGCAGCAGACTTTGTGTCAGAATCCACTTTCCCAAGTGAGATTATGGTGTATAGTATGATCTAGAAAATTGAGAGCTATCATGGCCAACTATCATGGTGATGGCAACATTAAAAATAGTTACCAGCTACTTAAATGATTCCAAAATACATAATCATTTTTTTCACTTCTTCCCTTTCTTCCAGATAAAGTAATGTTACCATTACTCTAAATTGATCAAAGCTCTGGTATTTTAGCCCATGAGTTATTCTAGTTATGGTGTAATTAGTGCCTAAGTGCTTTGCTGAAGTAGTGTCTTATATACCTCCCCTTAAAGGTATATAAACTATATCATTTATTAGCAGTTTGGTCAGATGAACACGTTACTAGTTGTGAGAATTGGGAGGGGAGGAATAGTGTGGCATTCATAGCATGTTTTTTCTAAATATTATTAGCTGTTGGCCATCAGTCTGTTTTCTCTTGGAATGTATATAAGAGGCTTGATGATAACTTTTCCATCACTACAGAAATACATTGAGTTTTACTAGGGATGCCTGGTCTTTTATTGCTTGTTAATGGTTCTGGTACAGGCTGAACCTCTCTAGTCCAGTATCCTCAGGACGTGATTGATGCTGAACCACAAGAGGTCAATATTGCCTAGCAGCATTACCAACACTTCAACTGCATACTGGGCTGTTAGAAGATATTAGGGGTAAATTAGAGCTAAATAACATCTCAGAACACTGAGCCAGGACTGGTGGCTATAAACAACCTTTATGGGACCACAGAAAACTTGGCCACACCCATGACTCACTAAAAGCATGCCAGACTACAAGTATTGCCGGATGAGAGAGATTCAACCTATATTGGAAATATAGGGCTACCCTGAACCTATGAGATTTTCATACAAAATTATTACTGTTGTAAAAATTGCAGGGCTGGTCTCTTCATTGATAGGTACCGCAGAGTGAGGTTCCACAAATGGCTGGGCACATCTTGCATTGTGCAGAGTGTCCTCATATCATCCTGTTATGTCTGCTGCCATTACTTGTGTCTTTCAGTTCCTGCAGAAATGCTCATTTTCATCATTTACATTACACATTTCTGTTGTCAGGGGTTTATAGCTTAAAGTCAGGATTGATTTTCAGGGTCTCAGTCAAGAATATTCATGGTCATTGAGGTATTGTTCTTCCATCTTTATAATACATAAACAATGAATTTCAGATTTTGTATTCCCATGTAAAAATAAAAAAAAAAAATCTTACTTGAAAACTTACGGATGCAAATATATTCTTTTGAATCCTACATTAAAACTTCTCATATTGGAAATAAAATTCATTCAAAAGACTATTACAAGTTAGAGAGTCTTGGCTCATCCATTCCCGTTGCTTTTGAAGCTGGGGTTTAGGCTCCTAATTCACTTAGGCTTTGGGGAAATTTTACCCTATCCTGTGTGCCCCATTCTATCTTGACCTTTTTTTTTTTTTCTTTTTTTTTATTTTGGTGGGGAGGTATTAAGTAGACCTCTTTGCTTCTGATTTTTGGTATTTATTATTAAAAATCTGGAAGGTGACATACACTCAGATTCTTTTGTTGCTAAACTTTAATACAATTTTAAAAGGAGTATTTGACAATATCGGATGGTGAATTCTTGGTTGATCCTCTGTAAGCTATTCCTGACGAGTTCCTGATACATTGTTGATCGTTTTTATTAAATATATGCTCCGTAAATTCAAAAAGAAACCCAATTTAGTTCATTAAGGGTGAGATTTCAACTGCACAACATTTTATGAAATTCCAAGTTTCTGATTAATCCTAAATTCTGCTACTATAATTTGCAGATTTCTCCATTATATTGTATGCATGAGAACTGCAGTCTTTATTACATGATCACAAAATATTTTATGAAGTAATACAAAAAGATTATATATGGGGCTTATTTCAATGGACTATTCAGTTTATTCATATTACCTTTTATATACAAACAGTAATATGGTTAAAGTTGTGCAAACTGTAGCTTCAGGGCAAATAAAGTCTTAATCTATTAAATTTATGTGTTTTATATATTGTGTTTAAAGAAAAATTAAAACAGCTATTTTGACAAAATAACGAAGTACACATTTCAGTGATCAGTTTTTAAAAGTCTGAACAGATTTGTTTTGAATCATTTTTTTGAAACCCAATATGTATGCTGAACATAAAAAGGAAATTTCAGCTCAGAATGTAGTTCTTTGGTAAAATTACTTCTGAGAATAAGTATTTAAGACAAAAATGCCGTCTTGTGTACTTCTATAACAAAAATTTGACAAATACGTTAATTTTGGCAAGAACACACAACTGTAAATGCCTGACACATGGACACTGGAGAACTCAGAAAGGGGCCCCAGTAAAGGAGTGAAGAGCAATGTGATGAACTGAGGACCTTTTTTCTCTGAGAGTTACTCAGTCCCCAGACCAAGCTCAGGGTTCTAATCCAAGTGCTGATCAAAGGAGAGCATGAGCTGTTATCTTTGTTCATTTTTATATCAGCCACTTCAAATTTACATAAATCACAGTTCAGTTGAAAAGTTGTTTTTTTTCATACCGAAAGAAAGCCTCTGAAATGTTTCTTAAGCAGTAGATGAGCAGTTTTTACTGAATGACAGACTACCAATGTGAATTTTAATTGCCGTGTTACGCACACCCTGTATACAGGCAACTGTGACTGTGCATTTAAAATGTATTGTACTTTACATATAGCTTCTAAATTTAGCAAGCTCTAGAAATATTATAGCATACAGTTTTCTGCTCAGCAAACAGGGATGGCTTCACAAAATTTAACATCTTTTCATTTGCCTTATTTGTAGGACATTATAGTGCTGTTTCATTGGCTTTAATTTAAAACACCTTTACTTTGGGGGGCGGGGTTCCCTCCCCAAGTCAATGGGAGTTCTGTCTTTGACTTCAGAGGAGCCAGAATTTTATTCAGTGTTCTGTGCCTCAGTTTGTTCTCCAAAACTTGCAGAAACACAGTTGATGGAGAACTGGTTTGACTTTCATTGAGTGATTTCTACTTCTTTGTGTGCGAAGGAGGTAATCAAAACAAAAACAAAAAAATTCCCCCAGCCACTTTCATAGTGAAAAGTAGATCTAACCTTGCCTTTTAGGGGTGATATCAAGATTGATAGTAGGCTGAAGCAGTCCAGTTTTACCATAAATATTTGGAAACCTTGTCTGTTCAAGTACAAATGGATGAGGAAATCTTAGAGCCACACAGACAGATCCCATAGCTGTATTATGCTTATAATCTTCCTTCTACTTTTCCTGACCTTTTGGATGCTCCTGCTCAAGCCCTACACGTCTACAGTCCACATTTCTGCAGGAGCAACCTTGAAACTTCCAGTTCTCAGTTCTTTCTTTAAGGTGTTAGATGTAAATCTTATTTTTCTCCCGTGGCTTGCTAATATATTGTTTAATTTCAGTTTCCAAAGCAGCTGTGTTGTACTTGGACATCCTTTATTATCATGTGGCTCACCAATGGGATTAATGTAAGCCCTTTCCCTACATAGAATCTCAGAAAGCCTGCCAAATTTGTTTCATTTTCTTTGTTCCCACAGTCCCTATGAAAAGTTAGTAAGAACCTTGAATGAGCTAAAATGAATGAAAGATTTAAAATATGATATAATGTTTTCCGTGTCTAAAAATAGTCTTTCTTCATCTTCATAGTCTGATTCCTATTCTGGGCACCATTTATAAGAGCATAACTCTACACTGATACTCTTCCTCTCTTCTAGCATGTAGGAAACATCTTGTACTCCTGGCTATTACCTACTTCTGACCATCTCCTCTGGAGCCATGTAAAACATAAATTGCAGCATCCTGTAGTTGCCCTAACTTCTGACTGAGACTGATTGCAGAATGTGAGGATGGCAGAGGTGCCATGTTTCCCTCCCTGATCTCCACATCCCTTTCCATGTTAACATAGAATCAGTCCTGCTTATTTCAAGCCGGAAAGAGATATTAAAGATCTACTCGTTCCATCAGAGATTAGGGAGGAATTCCACTTTCCTGTATCTTACTCTGGAAGAATGCTTCTGAATGGCTACATCCTCTGGGAGAAGGCAGGGGGAATCAATCTAAAATTTGAGAGATTAGCAAGTAGGGCTGTCATGTAATCACAGTCTTAGTCAAACTGTTAAAACAATAGAATACCCACTGAAATTTATAATAAATATTGTGGGTGCTTTTCTATATTTTCAAATATATTGATTTCAGTTACAACATGGACTACAAAATGTATAGTACTCACTTTATATTTTTATTACAAATATTTGCAATGTAAAAATAATAAATGGTATTATTCAGATCACCTCAAACAAGTACTGTCGTGAAGTGACTTTACCATGAAAATGCAACTTGCAAATACGGATATTTTTGTTACATAACTGCGTTCAAAAACAAAACAATGTAAAACTTTAGTGCCTACAAGTCCACTCAGTCCTTCTGTTTTGTTCAGCGAATAACTGAGAAATAAGTTTGCTTACATTTACAGGAGATATTGCTGCCCACTTATTTACAGTGTGACCTGAAAGTCAGAACAGGCATTTGCATGGCACTTCTGTAGTTGATGTTGCAAGGTATTTATATGCCTGATATGCTAAACATTCATATGCCTCTTCATGCTTTAGCCACCTTTTCAGAGGACATGCTTTCAGCTGATCACACACACTAACGTGTAAATTTATTAACAGAATAGCATGTCGTCTGCTGTTCTACCAGTATTGTGCTATATATTTCCTAGTATAGCAGTTTCAGTGATGACCCAGGACAAGTTCATTTTAATGACAGTTTCACTGCAGAATTGACAAAATGCAAAGAAATTTCAGAAGAAAGACACGGGACTCAATCCAAGTTTAAGAATCAGAAGTGCCTTCCAAAATCTGAGAGGTTTGGAAAATGGAGCATGCTTTCAGAAGTCTTGAAAGTTGAATACAGTAAAAATCCAAGTCATCTTGTATTGGAATAACTTGCACATCTGTTAACTGGTTGCTGTGAGGCTGGCTGACTGGCCGGGGCTGGCTACTGCAGCTGCTATGGGGCCTGCTGCCATGGTAGTGGCCAGGGCCAGGCCCAGCTGCCGCAGGGCTCGCTGCCTGGCCAGGGTGGCAGAGTGGGGCAAGCTGTCCCCTATTCCTCTCCTCCCATCTCAAGGTAGAGGAGAGGGGCTGTCTGCTCACTGCCAAGCCCGGGGCACAGAGTGGGACTGCAGCCTGCCCCAGCTCAAATATACAGTCAGTTTTATTATCCTGCATCCCCAGTTCCCCAGGGATGCCAGATGATAAAACTTGTGGAAAACCTGAAACACAAAATGGAAAATCAACTTATGCTAGTGGCATCTGACTCAGATGATGAAAATGAACACACGTTGGTCTGCTCTGCTTTGGATTGTTATCTGGCAGAACCCATCATCAGCATGGAGGAATGGTCTCCGGAGCAGTGGTTGAAGCATGATGGGAGATGCATCTTTAGCCTGTCTGGCACATAAATAGCTTGGCACTGTTCTAGCTAGTGTTGCATATGAACACCTGTTCTTACTTCCAGATGATATTGTAAATAAGAAGCAGGCAGCATTATCTCATACAAATACTAACAAACCTTTTCGAGTGATTGATCATACAAGAAGTAGGACTGTGGGTGAACTTTCTAGACTGAACAGTTTTGTTTTATTTTTGAATGCAATTTTTAAATATAATGCTACATGTATAAGTTGAATCTACAGGTAGAGATTGCACTGCAGTGCTTGTATTAGGTGAGTTGAAAAATACTATTTTGTTTGGCTTTAATGTGCAGATATTTGTAATAAATTGAGCACAGTACACTTTGTATTGAGTTGTAATAATACCTGAAAAATGTAGAAAATATCCAAAAATGATTAAATGGGTTTCTATTGATGATGTTTTCCAACCTGCTGTGTATACTCCTATACCTGGAGAATGTACTCAAATAAACAAAGCTGAACACAGCCCCAGAAGAAACTGGGACGTACCTGGTTTTTAATAATTCCCATTTCTTAGCCAATAGGATGTATTTCCTGGTCTGAAAGTTTCCCTCTATGCCATAGGGACCTAAGCAACAAAGATAATCCAGGTGTTTCAGAGAACTCTAATGTGACATGTCTCCATTTAAAACATGTTCTTCCCTTTAACCTAGATAGACTCACATTTCTGGATGTGAGCTGAGGAAGCATTACTGTCTTTCTTAGATCCATTTATTCAAGGGCAGCCTGGGTGGAATTAAACATTTCAGCAACTTGCTAAAGAAGTAATTAAAGAAATCATGCATCTAAAACTAAATAAAAAATCCTGGGCTATGTGTACACTAGACCGTTTTCTCAAAATCTGTGGAGCGTCCACATTCCCAGGGCGTTCTGTGGACAGTAAATGGACAGAATGCGACACTTGTGTCATTAGTGTTCTGCTGGTCCCCCCATGAAACAATGCTTCTGTTGACAGAAAGCCGGTCTGAACGTTCTGGGGGGCGCACTCTCAACAGACAGGGCATCCAAGACACTGGGCCACCCTGTCTGCTCTGCTTCCAGTTTGCTGTTCTGTCGAGAGAGCAGCTGGGCAGTCTGGCCACTCTGTCAGAGCAGATAGCTCTTTTCATCTGCCTTGCAGTTTGGCAGCAAGCTGTCTACAGAAGTTTTGTCGGGCGATACCCTTTGCCAGTAACTTCTGTCAACGGATTGCTGTAGTGTAGACATAGCCCTGCAGTTTCCACCGGAGTCGGCAGTGGTGTTTTAGCTTTTCATCATTGTAATGGAGGAGAATTTGGCCAAAAACTTCTACGGCTCATTTTAATAAGTATTTTATACTACAAAGGGGCATCTCTACAAAGGGATGTTGTTGCTTATACACAAGATCAGCAAGTGATCTAAATCCAGTCCATTCCCTTCTTTCCCTTTTTTTCACCCTTGCTAGCAGGTACAAGTGTACTGGTACCACCGCTATAGAAGCCGCGCAATTCTCCCACAAATAATTGCTAAACTAGGAGCAGTTCTTCTGTCACTTTGCTATAATAGTCTGTCCCTTTATTTTTACCTTTTTGTGTTAATGATCCCCTTCCCCCGCATTCTATGAACATCTTCCTTGTGACTCATTCCGTCAAGTTTTGAGGTTTCTGAATTTGAGGCAGTACTCCTTAGGTGTAATTTGTAACCTTAACACACAAACCACCAGGAGTCTTGTGGCACCTTAGAGACTAACGCATTCATTTGGGTTTAAGCTCTCATGGGCTAGGACCCACTTTGTTAGAAGAATGGCTTTCATCCACAAAAGCTTATGCCCAAATAAACGTGCTAGTCTTTAAGGTGCCAAAGGATTCCATGTTGTTTTTGCTAAAGCAGAGTAACATGGCTGTCCCACCTCCTGAAACTTTAACATAGGTACCCTAAACTGAACATGTTACATAATATATTTTATATCCATTTTATTAAGCATTGCAGAGCTTTACCAGTCAGTTTGAGGGGTGACAGTTGTTCTATATTCATCAGGGATTCTGTGTCTGATGAAAATCCTTTTAAAGATGTCCAGATACTCTTCCGTGTAACTGGTTTCGCTGTTTGAGGCACCGCTTGTCAGCTGTGTGGTAGATAACCTCATGACCAATACTTGTGGAATCAGGGACCAGTTTTCATGAGCGCAGTGTGCCTAGGGCTTGGTGTGTCTGCTCTTTTTCTTGCCTCTTTCTCAAATGTCTGTCTCTCTGTGCTTATGCTTTTTGTCCTCTAGCTCCACTGCTCTTTGGATCGCTTCTAGTGTTGCTTCTCTGCCTCCCACTTTTATTTTTCTGCCTTCTGTTTTTGCTCTGCCTGTTTTGCAACTTGTTTTCCTAGGCTGTCTGCTGCTTTTCACTATTTCCTGCATATTGGCCTTCTCCATTACCTCCAGCCTTTCGATCCTTAATATGACCAGTTCTAGCTTTATGGCTAGCTCACTGGGACTGATGCCAACTGGCTTCCTAAGTCTACACGTGTACTTAATCTCAGTCCCTGTGGCTGGATCATTTTTGATCTTTCTGCTGCTCCTCAAATTCCATGACTAGAGATCTGTTCCCTTTTACACTTCTCCTTTCAGCACTCAAGTCATGACCTGAACAGAGTGTTTCTAAGTAGTGTCTTAAGTTTAGCATGTGTCTCTGGTGTACTCAAGCTGGCCTCCTTTTTGTTCTGTTTCCCTTCCCAAAAATAAACAAATTGAAAATAAATTGTAAACTTTTTATTTCCAACTTTCTTACTTGTCAATCTCTCCATATCTCTTTTGTAGTATAGATGTTCCTGGAGTGCGATCCTTAGCTAACCAGAAAAATTGGATGTCAATGCTGCTGCCTATGCTACTGTGATGTGTTGTGAGGCACCGCAATACCACAAGCCTTTAGCATGAGGGAGCCTTGTGTGTGCCTGCCAAGCATCATCTCCCTTAAATCCCCCACCACAGGCAGCGCTGGTACTCGCCTCTCAACCTATGCAGGCTCTGTCTTTTTGCAAGTTTGTCATAGGCAGACTGCAACCCCAGAGCCTTCTGAGCATCTCCTTGGAGGATCCGGTCCTTATTTCCATGGACACTTAGTGTTCAGAGATTTGCTGCTCCCAAAGGAATAACACACACCTGTGTTATCAATTTCACCTCTGGACATAGCTCAAGCACACAGCACTTAGATTTTGTTTAACAACTGAAATCTGAACAGCAACTAGGATTAAAGGAAACAGATATAAACACGTGCATTCTAGAGCTTACACGTACTGTGAAAACATCCTCTTCTCTAGGGTGGTCCTGCTTATCTAAAGTCATCCTCACAACTGTTTTCGATCAGAATGACTGAGACTTTCCTGAGAACATGCCTATTTGGTGGTTTCTCTCTCTAGATCAGGGGTTTGAGAGTCGTGGCACGTGGGCCATCCCTGTTCAGAGCAATTGCACAGTCCAGCCTGGGGGTACCAACATGCCAGGGAGGGGCCTGTCTAATACCATCTCCCAGGCCCTGCCCTTTCCTGAGACTGCCTGCCGCCTCTTCCCCCTGCCCCCCCTTGTGGGGCCTGGCTGCGAGATGGCAGCAGTGGTCACTTCCCCTTGTGCTTACCAGGGGGAAGTGGTGTGAGTGTGTTCCACTTCTCTGCTGCTGCTGCTGCAACAGGAAGGGCGGGGGGGTGACCACTGCTGCTGCCCTGTGCTGGAACACCCCACCCCAGGCCCCCATAAGCCCAAAGTGCACATCCCACAGGGGAATGGGGTGTCATGGATGGAGGGAACAGGACTTGGGTGATAGGGACAGGCAGCTCCCCCCACCCCATTGTCCCCCACTGGTACTCTTGGGCTGTACTGAGCAATTGCTAAAGCAAGGGATGGCCCACTGGCCAAGTGTTTGAGACCACTGCTCTAGAAAAAGTGTGCCAATGTGTCTTTCTGCATCTTTAGGCCTAGTAGACCAGTCCTTCATGCTTTACCTCTAAAGAGGATTCTTTCCCATGCTGTTCCTGTTAATTTCTTCTCTGGAAGTCCCAGCAAATTCTTAGCATTTGACTCAGCATGTGAATATACTTAGATGCATAATACACGTAGAAATACAAAGTGGGTGAGATAATGTCTTGTACTGGACCAACTTTTTTTGGTGAAAGAGACAACCTTTTGAGCTGTGCAGAGCCTGAAAAGAGCTCTGTAGCGCAAAAGCTGTCTTTCGCCAACAGAAATTGGTCCAATAAAATATATTGTCACCTACATTGTCCTTCTAATGTCCTGAGACCAGCATGGCTACAATAATACTGCAAACAATACATAATGGTCGGCTAGGCATATAAGTGTCTCCCTTCTCCTTGGTGGAATCCTCAGGGGATCTGCCATTAACTATTCCTAAGAACATAATTTTATATATAGATATAATACACACACTGTCACACTCTGTCTCACATTTTGTAAAGGTTATGTTATGTTGACCAGCATGACACCTTCTGGTAAACTAGTATGTAAATACTGGACTCAGTAACCCTTATGCGTCGTTGAGCTCTATGCCAGTTAACATCAAACAATCCTTAGCTGTCATGATTTCACAAAAGTGAAATTCTTTCTTTATCCCACAAAATTGTACTCCAAGATATAATTATTTCACTCTATTCAGCACTGATAATACCTCGTCTGGAGTACGATGACCAGTTCTGGATGCCGTACTTTGGGAAATATATGACTAAATGGGAGAAAATCCAGAGTACAGCAACAAAAACTATTAGCAAATTTGAAACATGACCTACAAAGAAAGATTGATAGTAACCGTGCTTGTTTAGTTTGGAGAAGACTGAGAGGGAAACCTTGTAACTGTCTTCAAGTATGTATAAGGTTGCTGTAACATGGAAGGGGTAATTTGTTCTCCTTATAGACTGAGCACAGGCCACGGGCTTAAATTGCAGCAAGGGAGAGAAGGGTGGAAATTAAAAAAATGCACCAACTCTAAGGACAATTAAGGGTTGGAACATATCACCAAAGGAGCTGTGAAAATGTGTAACTGGAGGTTTTTAAGAACAAGTTTGACAAACACCTGTCAGGGGATGATCTAGGGATACATAGTCCCGCCTAGGTGTAGGGACCTGGACTAGGTGACCTATCAACATCCCTTCCAGCCCTACATTTCTGTGATTATTTGCACTAAAATCTGCAGAACTTTGAAAAATGACAATGTGAGCACTGATGCATGACACTTAGGAACCAAACTTGGTCTCCAGGGCTTCTAAAAGTCAGGCCTTGGGTGCTCCAAAGTGTGGCACCAAAGAACATACAGTCACCTGGAGGTCACTTTCAAAAACTGGCTCCAGACTTCTCAATTGGTGATGAGTTTCATAATATTACGGAGTTTCATAATCAGAGTTAGAAACCGTCCGAGTTTTCCAAAGCTATGATGGTTCTGTAGCGTTAACTAGAAGGAAGAAGTAGTAAACTTTTAATGTCTCTCTCATATATAAATGACATGTTATTTACAAGTTCTTTGAACGCTTGTTCATCTCCATTCAGTGTTAGCTACATGTACGTCATATGCATGGTTTCAGGAGAATTTTTCCCCTACTGGTATCCATGAGGCTGGTAGTAGTGCCCTTTGGAGTCGAAACACATGTGTCCTCATACAAGGTGCCTGCACCCTCTGTTCTTGCTCACCATCTATGATGGTGCTGGAGTAAACCTTGCTGTGGCAAGGTTTCTTACTTTTGGACACTTCTGTGTTCATATTTTTGTGGTTCTTATGGTTAGTGTATATAGCTCTTAGTAAGAGGCAGTGTACATAGTTGCCTTTGTCATCAAAGAAGGGTTTGCCCCGAGGGCTGGACATGCAGTGGTACCGGGGCTTCAAGCCACGTGTCTCCTGTGGCAAGCTGATGTACGTGAGAATATTACCGACCCTCTAGCTGTCTAAACTATCTGAGGGAAATTCACATTAAAAGTAAGTGCCAGCTCTGCAGAGACTTCAGACCATTCACTAAGAAGAAAAATGACATTCATCTGAAAGCTATCCTCCTGGAGGCAGTCATCAGACCAGTCTTAGAGACAAGCCACTCCAAGTCAGCATCAAACTGATCCCCAGCATAGGACTCTCTGGCCTGCAGCTGGTCAACAGATCCCCAACATCAAGGAGGCAGAAGCAGGTATGGCTCCATCACTATTCCTAAGATTAGAATCCTCTTCAGAATCCAAAGGGGAGTTTTTCACTGCACCCAGAATTTACCATCGGTATGAAGCCTGTGCTCTATCAAACTTTGGTACTGACTCTTTCTAGCACATGGTCAGCAAGCCAATGCAGTATCTGTATTGCAACCCTTGGGAAGTTCCTCTCTCCTCACCCCTTTCTATCAGATCCTTCTTCCCCCTGCTCATATACAATGGTTTCTGGGCTACAAGCCCTTCCTGTTCAGCTCTAGGTTCAGGGTCTCATGCAGATCCCCAGGAGGTTGTCCCAAAGGGCATGGTACAAGCAGAGGGAGAGGAGGCAGCCCTCACCTTCTGGTGCAAGTCCCCTGCTCCTCATCTCCAGACAGAGTGGTTGTGAGACCTAGTAACATGCTGCTCAGGGCAACTTCAGGGCCCCAAATCTGAGTTGGGAGATTGAGGAGCTTATGGAGTCAGCACCCAGCCTGATCAGTATCCTCAACAAAGAGGTGATGGGACCCATCAAAATTCTGTGTTTTTTGCCCCTCACTGCAAAAGGGCAAAGAGGAAATACCATGTCGCAACAAGTGGGATTGAATACCTTATTCATATCCCCATTCCTCAGGGTCCCTCATAGTGTTGGCAACAAATGTGAGAGAGAAGCAGGGCAGTTGAATGCCACCTTCAAGAATAAAGAGATAAATAAACAGACTAGACCTGTTTGGATTAAAAGTCTGTTCGAAGGGCATCCTCCAGTTACATATCTCCCACCAGCAGGCTTTGCTGGGGAGTTCCAATTTTAATCTGTGGGACTTGTTGTCCAAACCTGAAGACCCCCTTCTGCAGGAGTCATGGCAGGAATTGACAGCCATCCTGGAAGAGGATAAAAGTGTGGTCAGGACCTTCCTCCAAGCAGCTCTGGATGTGGCCAGTTTGGAAGCCAGAGCCAAAAAGGCCCTTTTGAGGGTGTGCCTGAGGACCTTATGGCAATCGCCACTCCTGATCTGATTCATTTTTTGTTTTTGACTTGTCTGTTAGCTTTCAGCCCATGATGGTCATATATAACATGGGATTATTGTGTCCTTAGTACAGTAAGGGTAGGTTACACCCTCCAATTTTTATGCACACTGTTCCTCCTGTCATCCCTCTCTCTTCCAGGGCCCTTCTCATGAGGAACTCCTTCCTCAGGAAATGCGATCTCTCCTACATACATGGGCTGCAGAGCAGGTCTCCCAAGATTGAGAGAGAATAGTCCCCCTATTTCCTAATCCCAAAGGTCAAAGTCAGTCCATGGCCTATTTTGGAGCTATGTCACTTCAACAGCTATCTCAAGAAATAGGTTACTCTTGGACCCTCTGTCCTCCATCCATTCTTTTCCTTGATCCAGGAGACCAATATGCTGCCCTTGACTTAAACCATACTTATTTTCACATCTCTGGTCTTCCAGGAAGGCCACTGAAGATTTCTCAGGTGTGCAGTGGGTCAACATACCGCTACCAATGTACTAGTCTTCCCTTCAGGGTATCGGTGGCCTGGTGGGTTTGCACAAAGTGTCTGGTGGCACTAGCAGCCCTTCCTCAGATGTGGAAGTGTGCAAGTCTATCCATACTTGATGACTGGCTGATCAAAGGTCATCCACAGGCTCAAGTACAGCACAGCATCAGTACATTCCAGGCCATTTTCTGTGTACTGGACTTGCTGATAAATGAGCAAAAGTTAACTCTGGTCCTAGTTCAGAGACCAAGTTCATACTTATCACGACCCAAGCCAGAATCTTCCTACCTGAGGCCCAATTTCAGACTCTGTTGGCCCTGATAGCCAAGGTCACACTCTAAACCTTAATGACTGCTTGGATCTGCTCAGACTATTGGGACATGGGGTAGCATGCACTTACAAGGTAGAGTACGTAAGTGTATGTCTCAGGTCCTGCCAGATGTGACATGTCAGTGTGCTTCCTGCTGGCTGCAGTCCTTGTTTCCCTTCTGGTAAGAGCCAGGATTGATGATGATGATGCTCCTCAGCCTTAGTCTCAGATGCATCAGAAACAGGTGGGTTTCCCACCCTCAGCAAACTCAGGATCCAGGGCCTCTGGTTCTAAGAAGAACTCTCCCTACATACATATGTCAGGGAACTCAGGACAGTAAGCTTAGCTTGTCATTTTTTCCTTCTCCAGATCACAGGCGAGGTGGTTGAAGTCCTGACAGATAATACTATGTCCATATTTAACATCAACAAGAAAGGAGAGGCTCAACCTTGTGCCAGGAGGTTTCCATTTTTGGGACTTTTGCAAGAGACATACCGTTCCCCAAAAGTCTATGCATCTCCCCAGAGCCCAAAACTGACCGGAGGGTCACCTCAGCAGATCCTTGTCCTCTTCACCATGTAATCATCGTGTACTAGAACTGGATGGGACCTCGAGAGATCGAGTCCAGTTCCCTGCCCTCACGGCAGGACCAAGTACCGTCCCTGATAGATGTCTGTCTAACCTGCTCTTAAATATCTCCAGTGATAGAGATTCCACAACCTCCCTAGGCAACTTATTCCAATGTTTAACCATCCTGACAATTAGGAAGTTTTTCCTGATGTCCAGCCTAAATCTCCCTTGTTGCAGTTTAAGCCCGTTACTACTTATCCTATCTTCAGAGGCTAGTAACAATTGTTCTCCCTCCTCCTTGTAATGCTTTTTTAAGAACTTGTGAACCACTAGCATGTCCCCTCTGTCTTCTCGTTTCCAAATGAAACAAGTCCACTTCTTTCAGTCTTTTGTAATAGCTCATGTTTTCTAGACCTTTAATCATTCTTGTTGCTCTTCTCTAGCCCTTTTCCAGTTTCTCCATATCTTTCTTGAAATGTGGTGACCAGAACTGAACACACTACTCTAGTTGAGGCCTAACCAGCGCAGAGTAGAGCAGAAGAATGACTTCTCAGGTCTTGCTCACAACACTCCTGTTAATGCATCCCAGAATTATATTTGCTTTTTTTCTCCCCTCCCACAGCATCACACTGTTGACTCATATTTAGTTTGTGGTCCACTATGACCCCTAGATCCCTTTCTGCAGTACTACTTGCTAGACAGTCCATTCCCATTCTGTATGGATGAAGCTGATTGTTCCTTCCTAAGTGGAGTACTTTGCATTTGTCCTTATTAAACTTCATCCTGTTTGCCTCACACCATTTCTCCAGTTTGTCCAGATCATTTTGAATTCTGACCCTATCCTCCAAAGCAGTTGCAACCCCTGCCAGCTTGGTATCATCTGCATATTTACTAATCTTACTCTCTCTGCCAATATCTAGATCGTTGGTGAAGATATTGAACAGAATTAGTCCCAAAAGAGACTCTGGTGGAACCCTACTTGTTATGCCATTTCAGCATGACTGTAAACCATTAAGAACTACCTTCTGAGATTGGTTATCCAGTCAGTTATGCACCCACCTTATAGTAACCCCATCTAAGTTGTATTTGTCCAGTTTATTGATAAGATCATGAGAGACTGTATCAAATGCCTTACTAAAGTCTAGGTATACCATGTCCACCGCTTTTCCCTTATCCACAAGACTTGTTGCCCTATCAAGGAAAACTGTCAGATTGGTTTGGTATGATTTGTTCTTTACAAACGCATGCTGGCTGTTACCTGTCACCTTATTTTCTTCCAGATGTTTGCAGATGAATTCCTCAATTACTTGCTCCGTTATCTTTCCTGGCACAGAAGTTAGAGTGGGTGGTCTGTAATTCCTTGGATTGCTCTTATTCCCTTTTTTATAGATGGTCACTATATTTGCCCTTTTCCAGTCTTCTGGAATTTACCTGGACTTCCAGGACTTTTCAAAGATAATAGCTGAAGGCTCAGACACCTCTTCTGTCAGCTTCTTGAGTATTCTGAGATGCATTTAATCAGGTCCTGGTGTCTTGCAGACATCTAACTTTTCCAAGTAATTTTTAAGCTTTTATTTTTATTTTATCTTCTAAACCTTTCTACTAGCATTCAATATATTAGGCATTCCTTCATCAGACTTCATTTCAGTCTTCTGCAAGAAGTCATTAAGTGCCTCTGCCATTTCCAAGTCTTCTGATACTGTTTCTCCCTCCTCACTGAGCAGTAGGCCTGCCCTGTCATTGGTCTTCCTCCTGCTTCTAATATATTTATAGAATGCCTTCTTGTTACCCTTTATGTCTCTAGCTAGCTTGAGCTCATTTTGTGCGATTCTTTCTAATCTTGCCCATTTATCTGTATTGCTAGCTTATGTTCATCCTTTGTAATTTGTCTTAAATTCCACTTTTATATGACTCCTTTTGTTTTTGAGATCATGTAAGATCTCCTGGTTAAGCCAAGGTGGTCTTTTGCCCTACTTTCTATCTTTCCTGCATAGTGGAATAGCTTGCTTTCAGGCCTTTAATAATGTCACCCTGAAAAATAGTCAACTCTCTTTACTTGTTTTTCCTCTGACTTGCTTCCCATGGGACCTTACCTACCTCTGAGTTTACCAAAATCTGCCTTCTTGAAATTCATTGTCTCTGTCTTGCTGTTCTCTTTTTTACCACTCTTTAGAATCATGAACTCTGATTTCATGGTCACTTTCTCCCAGGCTGCTTTCCACTTTCAAAGTCCCAACCAGTTCCTCCCTCTTTGTTAAAATCAAGTCTAGAACAGCTTCTCCCCGCTAGTCTTTTCCATTTTCTGAAATGAATTGAAGAAAAATTTTAAGAACTTATTGGGTAGTCTGTGCATCGTTGTGTTAGTTTCACAACATTGTCACAAAGTCCCCCATTACCACCAAATCTTGACTGATGATTTTGCTTAGAAAAAACCTCATCCACCTTTTTTACCTGGGTAGGTGGTCTGAAGTAGACACCTAGCATAACCTCACCCTTGGTTTGTTGCCCCTTTTAACCTAAGCCACAGATGCTCAATGCTTCCATCTCCATGTCTAGCTCAGTCCAGGTGTGTATGTTTTTAATATGTAGGGCAATACCATCTCCCTATTTATCGTGCGTGTCCTTCCTGAGTAAGCTGTAACCTTCTATACCAATATTCCAATCATGTATATTATCCCACCAAGTCTCTGTGATACTGTCGTAATTGTGTTTGTTTATTAAGACTTTGAGTTCTTCCTACATATTACCCATATTTCTTGCATTTGTATATAGGCACCTAAGATACTGATTGGATTTTGACTCCCAGTTCTGACTAGTCATATTTTTCCCTCATATTATAGACCATGTTCTCTCTCAATTCTGGCCCAACTCACGGGTCTCCATGTTTTTCTCTTACCTGTGGGCTTTGTTCAGCTGCTCCCCTTGAACCTAACTTAAAGCCCTCCTCACTAGGTTAGCCATTCTGCTTCCAAAAATGGCCTTTCCCTTCCTTGAAAGGTGAACCCCATCTTGGCTTAGCAGGTCTTCTTGGAAAAGCATCCTGTGGTCAAGGAAGTGAAAGCCCTTCTGGCGACATCATCTTCGCAGCCAGGCATCCACCTCGAGGATGCCCCTGTATCTGCTTGGACCCCTTCCTTTGACTGAAAGGACTGAGGAGAATACTACCTGTGCCCCAGACTCCTTTACCTGTACTCCCAGAGCCCTGTCGTCACTCTTCATCAGCTCCATGTCAGTATCATTCGTGCCCACGTGGATAAGGAGCACGGGGTCAGAAGGCTGGATGATCCTCGAAAGTTCCCCTGTAAAGTCCCTCCGTAAATCCTGGCATGCGGTATACCTCCCGGGACATCGTTTCAGGGCAACAGATGGGTGCCTCTCTCTCTCTCTCTCTCTCTCTGTCTCAGAAGAGAGTCTTCAGTCACCATTACCCTGCATTTCCTCATGAGTGGTCTCTTCACCTGTCATTTTCAAAAGGTGGGGTGGGGTGGGGCGTGTCTTCACAGGTAGACCTGTTCACCGCTAGGTAGAACAGGAGATGCCAGTGCCATCAGTTCTGTTTGCTGCATGGGCATGGCCCGAGCCCCCTCTCTCATACTTTCTAGCTTCCATAGGCAAACAACTTACTGAACCTCTTTTCTCCAATCCCCTTCATTCACATTATTATCCTAAAAGTCAAATGGGACATGGCAAGGGTGGTCCTGAAGGCACCCTCATCTGGCTTTTCCGCCAAAGATGGTGTAGCAATTACAAACCACCAGGTCGTTTTTTTGTCTCTTCTTACCAAAACCTCACAAGACTTGTGAGGCATGTTGATTTCATATTTTAGCGATTAGGCTGGTGCTCACTTTTTATATTGAGAGTTAAACCCTTCTGCAAGTGCATATTACTTGTAATAATGGCAGAAAGGATTAGAGGGTTACCAATGTCAACCCAAAGACACTCTTCCTGAATAGCCACTCGGATCCAGATCTGCTAAAAACCCACAAATGCTCTACTTCTGGCCAGTGTTCCAGCTCATTCCACAACAGCCTGGGCATTGTAAGCATTGTTTCTCATCCAGGTACCAATGCAGAGCCTCACCATGGTCATCAGTTCATACCACTGGCCTCACCCAAAAGCCCTGTGATGACCCCAGTTGCAAGAGATCAGTTTTGTTTTGAGCCTGGTCAGGAACTCTGAGCCTGCCTCCAGGGTTCTGCCTCTGAGTTACCTATTATGAAATGGAAGGAAAAGAACCAAAACAAAAGTTACTAGCCTTTTGTAAGTATTCTTCTTCAAGATATGTTGCTCATGTCCATTCCATGACCCATCCTCCTACCCTGCTGTTGGAGTTTCAGACAGGAAGGAACTAGAGACTATGGGGACAATGGCAACCCTTACAGCAGCACATCCGTCCGGAGGATGCTAGAGCTGGCCCTGTAGATAACGCTATGGGAAAAGTCCCTGGCAACTATGCACACAATGAGCGCGCGCCTGGCGTGGAATGGACATGAGCAACACACCTCAAAGAACAACAGTCATGAAAGATGAGTAACCATTTTATTTATTTAATAAGATACCATTTCTTTTCAGTATTTTTTAAAAGAATAAACCAGAATGACTATGCGAAGTCCACTAACTCCCCTCCTCAAGCATCTTGTGGACTTCTAAAATTATTTTCACTCCTTAGTTCCTGTGTGTCGACATGGGAATAATTATATTTCTGTTCTACAGAAATGTATCTGACAGAAGCTGCAGCAGGAGGATGCTTCCTTTCTTTCTTTTAAATGTAGGATATGAACCAAAATTGTAAACGTCTGTTGCTTCACTTCGTTAAGTGTCACATACTGTCTGTCGCCGATGTACAAGCCAATGCAGATTAGCATGGTAATTTAAGGTAGTTTCTTCTACTGAAAAATCCATTTCTTCTCCTTTCTAAACTAGGAAAATTAAGACCCCCTAGTTCACCATTAGCTCCGCTAGCACAAGCAGTTAGGTAGCAGGTAGGACTCAGGCCATGTCATCTAAGGGTCAGAATTCTGTGTGCATGACTTAGCCTTTGTAGAAGTGCACTTATGATGAATTACAGGTGTCTCTTTGAATCACACAAAAATTCTCCGCTGTGGGAACACATATGCTCCATTACATTCTCTGTACCAGAACATTATTGTAAAATTATCATTGATCTGTACTGGAGCCCCTGTTCTTCCTATATTCTAACTGAGGTTATAAGGGCCAGACCACTCCATTTCCTCCTTATGACTGCATGGCCTGAGTCAGAATCCTCCAGTGTCCAAAGCTGGTCCTTTCTCATTTTCTTGTAAATGTTCAACATTACATAAGGATTTGGGATGTGTTTTTTGTTTTTGTTAGTGCTTTGATATTTCCACAGTTATCAGTAGAATTCCCACCACAAGTAAACTTCCAGGGGTAGTATTTAGATTATTCCCAAGATACTGGGTTCAGTGCTCCGGTTACAATGAGGTGAGTAACTTCCTGATGTTTTTTCCATAGTAAAAGAAAATCTTTTGTTCTAAACTTTCACTGGCAAAAGTGCATATTCTTACGTAATTGGTCATTGCTGAATACTGATGTCTAGATTTTAGAATAACCCACCCAATCCCAAGTACTGTGAAAGAGAGCTACAAGCAATTAAAATTGTATTGTTCACCTCTGGACCCTTGCTGAAGTATTGACACATGTAATATAGTTCATACAGTCCTGTGGTATGTGGGGCACCAGCTCTACTTAAGGGTGCATAAAGTTACTTTCAAAAACTAGAATCTGGAGGATACAATAGGAAAAGTATTCCGACTCCTGGGCTGAGGTTTATAGGAGAAGAGTGAGTTTCCAAATCTCCGAGGTTTTTACCTTCTAGACTACAGGGAGGTGGGCATCACAAATTTACCATTTGCCAGCATGTCTCCCCACTTCTTATCTGCCACCTTATGGTGACTATGTAACAGTCAGCATGGATTTGTTAAGAACGAATCATGTGAAACCAAACTGATAGCTTTCTCTGATAGAATAACAACCCTTATGGATAAATGGGAATGGGGACAGGGTATAACTAGACTTCAGTGAAGCATTTGATACAGTGTCACGTAACCTTATTATTAAACTAGGGAAATGCAACCTAGATTTGGCTACTGTCAGGTGGGTGCATAACTCTTTCTGATAACCATTCACAGAGAGTAGATATGAATGGTATACAGTCATGCTGGAGGGGAATAACAAGTGGGGTTCCACAGGAATCAGTTTGGGGGCCAGTTCTGCTCAGTATCTTCATCAGTGTTTTGGATAATGGCATGGAGAGTACACTTAAGTTTGGAGATTATACCAAGCTGGGCAGTGTTGCAAATGCTTTGAAGGATAGGGTCAGAATTTGAAATGATCTGAGGCAACTAGGAGGAAGTTTAATATGGACAAATGCAAAGGACTCCGCTTAGGGAGGAGCAATCAGTTTCATAGATACAAAATAAGAAGTGACTCCTTAGGACTGAGTACTGCAAAAAGGGATTTAGGGGTCATAGTGGACCACAAGCTGAGTATGAGTCAACAGTGTGACACTGTTGACTAAAAAAGCAAAGATGATTATGGGATGCATTGAGAAGCAAGACACAAAGTAATTCTTCTGCTCTACTCTGTGCTAATTAGGCCTCAGTTGGAGTACTGCGTCCAATTCTGGGCACCACATTTTAGGAACGATGTGAAGAAATTGGAGAGGGTCCAGAGAATAGCAACTAAAATGATTAAAGGCCTAGGAAATATGCCTTATGAGAGAAGATTGAAGGAATTGGGTTTGTTTCATTTGGAAAAGAGAAGGCTGAGAGGATGACAGCAGCTTTCAAGTACCTAAAAGGGTGTTATGGGGAGAAGGGAGAAGAATTATTTTCCTTAGCCTCTGAGGATAGGAAAAGAAGCGATGGGCTTAAATTGCAGCAAGGGAAGTTTATTTTGGACATCAGGAAAAAAAATCCAAACTGTCAGGCTGTTTCTACACACGCCACTTTCTCCAAAAGCGGTGTGCTGATAAATGGCCCAAAATATGCTAATTAGGCACTGATGTAAATTCCTGGCACCTCATTAGCATAAGGTCACATGATGACTCCAAACAGCGTGTAGAAGCACGGCCGCTGGGGGATCTTCTGGAGGCCCTTCTTCCTGAAGATTATTGCTTTAATCTTTTAGTTGTAACAATTGTGTGTGCATGTAGAGACATTAAAAATTCAAAACAAAATCCCATGATATTGTGGTTCTAGTCTCAAAAGTGGCTCTGTTCAGTGACCTACACGTAAAATTTGTTCAGTTTACAAATAAAATATTTATTTAAACTGTCACTCTTACAAATTCAACTGCAGATATATACATGGCTTTGGGTTCTTTTCTTCCCCTCTCAAATCAGTACCAGTAATAAAGGCTCTGAGGGCCAAATTACGTCCTCCCTGATGCCTCAGTGGTTACTAGTTACTCCAGGTAAACAAATCTCTTGATATGCAGGAAAAAAAATAGACTTAACAGCCCTACCACTGATTTGTTAGCTTTCAGTTCTAGCATGAAAATAAAGCAGTAATTAAACAAAAGCACTTTTATTGTCACTTATGTCAGAAGATAATACTCTGAATACACACAGTAAACAAATCTCTTAAAGAAGTGCCATTTTTGTCACTTTTCAGAGTAAAACCATATATTGATCACTTAGCATGAGGACTGGTGGACAGTACATAAAGGAAAGATGAAATATAGCATGTTCCCACTGATACTACATACCACAAGTCCACTCTCTCGCCTCCATGGAGCAATTAAAGCTTCATGTGAAATTGGGGTGAGGCCTAATCAAATGAAGGTGGAGTCTGGACTATATGTGCCCCCAGAAGAAAGGATCTTTCTGTTGCATATTGCCACTAAGTTAATGCAAAAGTGTTTTCTGAATTTTCTACCCATTGAGACTTCTGAAAAGTAGTGTAATGAAACAAGTACATCATAGGTAAGAATCCAATCAATGGCTGCACTGCAAGGAAATTTAGGAAAATCATTAGATTTCCATTAAGGACAACCAGTCTGCTAAAACTAGTGGTTGAGAGATCCATGCAAGTAGAAGAGAGCTTTGAGTCTCTGCAAATTAGTAAATTTTATTTTGATTTATAACATTAGCTGTGAGCATTTTCACCATTAAAATATGTTGATTAGTATCAAGCTATCTCCTAGCGGAGTTGCAATGATTGTTCTATTGAGAGATCAAATTTGTGGCCCAAACAGATTTATAATGTCCCTTTAATCTGTTAGCAGAGTCTTCACTCTCACATACGCAAAATTGTTTATGTACTGTAAACTTTTCCTGAGAAAACTAGTTCTCTTCTTTTGTTAGAAAATGGTATCATTATGAATTTGAGACCTAAATTTATAGTCGTCCTTAGTGCCTTTTTTGTAAAAGAGAAGGAGCCAGGTACTTAGCCAGCACCCCGTCCCCCACCCCCAGCTATTTCCCTGGCTAGACCTGCTGAGTACCAGCACAAAAAGAGCGCTGGTCTTCCTTAATTTGTTTTATCATTTTAGAACTTACCACCATTTCAGAGTAGAATACATAGTTTAAACAGAACAGGTCTTTAGTGAAGCTATTTATCACCTGTGAAATGAAAGGATTTATTAATCACAAAAGAGTGAAGGCACGTTTTGTGTGTGTTTCACTATTTTATCAGGTTATGGTGCAACATTTTTGTTGGTAGAAGGCCATTGGTTATTCACAGTACTATTAAGGATTAGTGTAAGCATACGTAAGTGTTATTAAATTTACTTTTACTATTTGCAGTTTTGAAGACATACAGTTTAGACATACTGCTGTTACAGAATACAGAGGTTTATAATTTGTACACTGAATTATTAATGCTTCAGGGGAAGAATTATTGTGAGATGGGAACAAAAAGAAATGCAAATTAAATGCATCAGTAGCAAAAAATTAATAAAACAAGACTTATTGGAGAAAGTACTAAGCTAAATCATGAGTGACTTATGCATGTGAGTAGAATATTTCTACAGTTTGTAATGAAATCAATCAAAAATTAAAATAATTTTCAGATTAGTACATGGCTTTGCTAGAATCAGCTGGTGGTTCCTCTTTTCTCCCATCCGTAACAAAAGTATTCACTGCCTCTGTTTCTTTAACAAGATATATACATTTTAACAAACATTTGTTAAAATGCTCATGAATTTCAGTGAATAGTCCAGGGTTTCAGTTGTATACTGCAGGGGTGGGAAATATATATCTGTACAGCATGCAACTTACAAGGGTTACTTTTTAAGAAAGGATCACTGTTAATCATTAACAGGCAAATATTTATTATATTCCTTTAGAAACTTGAAACTGGTCCTCCAAATGTTTACTACTTTCACTTACGGCACTGTTTATTTGTGTTCTTCATAGAATTTGCAATTAACATGACTTTTATTTCCTAGTTTTTGCACTGGCTTTATTAACATGGTTCCACAAATTCAGGAAACTTGATTACTTGCTGCTGTGGAACCACCAGAGGGAGCACAAACTATTTTAAGCATAATAGTGGTGGTTGCTGTTTGCTTACAATCCAGTGACTATTCTTTAATTGATATGTAGAATTCAGATAGCACCTGCCAAAATAGTTCAAATTGCCAACCTAGTAGTACTTGAACATGACCTTACATAATTGCATTACTGAGTAGTAGTAGTAGTAGTAAGCCTCTTCCACTCTTCATCTAGGAGCACAGGCCACTGACAACCATTGCATTACTGAACTCTCCTTTGTCTATATACTCGTACCTACCCCACAAACGAATAGTAATTTTCTTTTTTCCTGTTTACTATATACAGGCTAATGTATATGGCTCCAGTCACATAAAGACCCAGTGAAGTTTACAGGGGCTTCTCATGCATAAGTGTTGCAGGATCAGTGTCTAGCTACTTTAAAGAGTAGAATCTGTGGGATGAATTTTAATAAAGTGCCACCTTGGACATTTGATTGGGATATAATATTTGGGGCACTTGTTAAATGCTTAGTTATTTCCATGTAATGATTCTGATCAGATTAAACAGTGCAACTTGGGTCATGATCATTTAAATCTCTTTCTCCTCCCTGCATTTTTTAAAAAAAACTTCCATCAAAAAGCAAGCAAGAATTTCTTCTTGTGGGCGCTCTGCCATAATACTAGACTTCTTCTCGTCAAACCCCTCTCATTTTAAAAATTAGAACAAGTATGTTTAAATACAATCAAGTAGTATATTTGAAGGGTGTGTAACAATCTAAGAATGATTAATTTAACCAGTTTTTGAACAATTGTGCAAAATTTCTTTTGAGACTATCCTGTAATATGTGTCTGAAGGGGTAGTGGGTGTTTTCATCTCTGAAGAAAATTGAAAAGAAACTTTAGTTAAAACATATCACATACTTCAATCTCCGGGTGGTGTGAATTTGCTTGGTTTTTAACGGACTGGGCTTCTCCACGTGAGCATTCCCCTGCATGTCTGTTCATCCCAGTAACTTCAGTGGGGTCCCATGGAGGTTCAGAAATACATTGCTCATTGCAGGATCCGGTCCATGGTCTTTATAGAATTAGATTAATATAATTTGCTATTGCTCCACATGTGACTACAGCAGATTTAATCCAATATGACAGTCACAAACCCCATATCTAAAATAAGGAATATTGCAAATAATTTCATAGTATAAACAATATTCTCTATTTCTGACTAGTAGGGTACTGGAAGAATGTATTTCCCAAGGTTTAATTTTTAAATTATACTTTCAGAATACTCAAGTTGATAAGGCATGTATTCTAATACTATGTGCACAAAGTTAGCTACAACTGGTCAATGTCATTCCCAAAAAAATACCATCAGTTTTACAACAAATTAAATGGGTCATTTGATGGTTTCTCCAGGTAACCATTTCACTCCAGGACCATAGTTACAAGTTCACACCAGCTCTTCAACTTGAAAAGAAAGATGACAAATCTCACATTGATTTAATTTGTACAATTTAGGATTTGGCTAGACCTGAGAAAAATCTCAGCATGTAGCAGGTCCCAATTAGTTCTGAAAGACTGCTTCAGGAGGAGAGTAGCAGATGACTCCTATGTA
Organism: Carettochelys insculpta; assembly: GCF_033958435.1. Lineage (NCBI taxonomy): Eukaryota > Metazoa > Chordata > Testudines > Carettochelyidae > Carettochelys > Carettochelys insculpta. The sequence continues at coordinate 91,646,523 of NC_134139.1, read as the reverse complement.
GTAGCATGTCTAAAGGAGCACACCTCAAGTCAGAAATTGTCCAATTTCCACTTATGACTCAGTACATTTGTTACCTTCTAAAGCATACTTATGTTTTTTCCACAAAGCATGTCACTAATCCATTTGTTACAGGAAGATGAGCTAAGGGTATATCTGAAATTCTTCAGGAAGAGACTTGAGATTCATTGTCACTCATCAGATGTAATGGTAAACCAAACTGGCTGAACAAAGCATAAGGATGTCCAACGGTCTCTAACTGTCTAGCACAATCCACATTAATACATGTTCAGAGGCTTTGAGGTCATGAGCTGGACCAGAATTATGCTGCATTTGCTGACATGTAGTACATCATTTTGCCCTCCTCCTCATGTCTCTGTCGCTTCCTGGCCACCAGATATGATTCCAAGCTATGGCCTTCATCTGCACAATGCCGGGATGACTTTTGTAAGAGCTTCCAAAACCTGATGTAGAAGTTATTTCAGAATGATCACTCATATTCCCCAAAAGATGCCACCATGATTAACAGATAATTTTCACTGACATGACATGAGTTGTTTAAACTGGCAATTTTTTTCATACAGCACAGTGCCTTGCTACCATCCTTTTCACAAGAAAAACCACACCATCCATAGCTATTTCTTTGTTCATTTTTGCATTAGTGATGGGTAACTTATCCATCAAATTGAGAGAGAACAATTTGTAGTTTGTTGAGGGTGATGAGGACTTGGGCCTGGCTTATACAACAGTTTATCAGCAATGCCATGCGGAGTCCTTTTACAGAATTCACTAGCATAAGAATGAGCCAAAAATAGCAATGTGTATCATTGCATATGAGCAACAGCTAATGGAATATCACATATCAGTCCATAACTAGAAAGTAATGGGCAATAATCTGCCAAAAAGGAAAATGTTTAGCTTACTGATGGGTATGGAACTTCTGGATTCCAAAGACAATGCTGATAACGTTTTGCTCTATTTGCATTTAGTTCTTCTCAGGAGTAGTGAGTGGTTTTGGTGCAAAGGCAGTTGGCTTCTCCATTCCATTAGGAAAAACATGGAGAAGACTTGCACCCGTTCCACAGAGCGAGTGTTACAAGCCAGTTAGCACACCATCAAGATGTATAACAACTTCAGGTGATAGCTTTTTGCTTCCTTAAATGCACAGTTTTTAGTCCATTTCCATTTTTTAATTTGCTTTTATGAGTTAATGAAAGGTGCAATGCTGTCACCACATTAAGCAGAAATTTACCAGAGAGTAGCTGAAGAGTCCTGAGAATGAAGGTAACTGACGTAATACAGAAAGACAACTTCTTGAAATGTAATAAGCCTTTTTGTGTGGTGATGGATCCAACAGCTTGAAAGTATCTCCTCATCTGCATTTGTAGGTCTGCTTGAAGAAATCTAATTTACTAAAACACCGTTCACCATAAGAATAGCAAACATCTTAAATATGATGTAGTGGATACTGGTCTGCTCAAAAAACTGGATTTCCACAAATTTGGATTGAGCCATCCTTCATGATCACTGTTATGGTAGGTGTAGCCCACTCACTGTGGCTACATCTACACTTGCCCCCAGCTGATGGAAGATTACTAATGAAATACTGCGATGCATCTGCAGCACTTCATTAGGCTAATTCACTCCCATGGCAACTTTGAAGTGTCAAAATTTTGGGGAGTAAAAGCACTTCAAAGTAGTATGGGCACTTCGAAGTGCCCACAGCTACATGGCATGCTGGCACTTCAGAGTTTCCGTGGGGGAGAATTAGCCTAATGAAGTGCTGCATATGCATCGCAGCACTTCATTAGTAATCTCCCATCAGCCTGATTACCTTGTCCACTTCGAAGAAGGGGGCAAGTGTAGCCATAGCCTGTGTGAAACAAGTGACAAGACTCCAGTTTCACTAACTGATCCAAATGAATTTTTGCTTGATGCTTTGGCACATAAGGCACAATTCTGGAGTTGCAGTATTTTGACTGGCTGTTGGACGTAACAGTGAGCTTCACAAACATATTGCTCATCTCTCAGGTTCTTTTTTAAAACCTTGGACAGTCTCTCCAGTAGTTCTTGAAGATTTTGTGGAGCTTTCATTATCACCTTGGTCTCAGTTCAGTTCACTTTGGTTTTCTCAAGCCAAAACCTACCAAGTAATGGTGGATATTAGCCTTCAATAACATACAAGAGTAAAACAACTATCCATCTATTTCAGTGATACTCAGATTAAGGCTTACACTTTGTAAGTGGCTCTCTGTGTGGGGTGGAACAGAGTTTGACAGCAAAGTATGGCAGAGTCTCCGGTCCATTGCATGGAACCAGATAACACGAGATGGTAGGATCCAAAGCCAAAAATAATCTATGCCTTGTCATGGTGAGGCTAATCTTTGTCATGTTGAAATGTCTGCAGATTCTGCTGGACAAGGAAGAGGAGTGTTTCTGTAAATTTGCTTTATGAGGGGCCTGATCCTGTCACTCTTGACCTCAATGTGGGCAATGATCAGTCCTATAATGTTGTGATTCATGACAGTATGCCAGTTATGAAGTGCCTTCAGAGCTGTGTTATCTTTAACACCTTGGAACTTGCAGTTTAATATTATTAATACAAAAACAGAATTTTGAAACCTTTCATTCCTTCTGGGTGCATCGCAAATTCCACACATTTTCTCGCTTGTAATACTTTAAAAGTAAGAAGCTCAGAAAATTACTAGGACTTCCATGCTAATGCTTACCTTAATTTTATTGTAAGCACCCAATCAGCATCTTATAAATCATTAAAGGTAAATTGTAAGTGTGTGTGTTCTTGTCAAAAGCTGAACTAAAAACCAAAATCATATATAAAGTGGTTAATTAAAAAATTATAAATATTTTCTATAATTTGAAATAATCCACTTGAAAAGCAGGGCTCTAGGAAATCCTCTGCTTGGGGCCCTATGTTTTTCCATCCAACAATTGGTTTTCTTTCTGTCTATGCAAAAAATGCAGTAATGTAGTTGTCATATTTTCAGCAACTGAGTTGGTAAACAAATCTCAAATTGTGGTCATGGGAGATGAAGAAAAAATGTTATTGAAGAGTTGGGTGAAGGTTAAACATAAATGTATTTTCATTTTAATTTTACATACAAACTTCTGATTTTTGACTCTTGATCGGTTAATTTTTGTAACTTTATAGATCACCTTTAAAAGATCAGCATTGTAGTAGTACAGTCTTGCCTGTTTAATCTACTAAATGCTGAAGGAGTAAGATCAATAAAACAACTACATTATTGCACAACTGGAGTCCATCTACTCTGAATTTGTAGTAAAAACTAATATGTTTCAAGGTCCCAAAAAGTGGATATCACAGTTTGAGATAAACCATTAATGCACTCATGAAACTTCGATGTTCATTACTGAAGAGCTCAGCAGGGGCTTGAAGCTTTCCTCTCTCCCCAGCAAAAGTTGGTCCAATAAAAATTATTCTTCAAGTGATTGCTCATGTGCATTCCAGTGTAGGTGTGTGAACACATGCATGCCCAGTTGCCAAAAGATTTTTCCCCTAGCTGATAGCCGTCAGGTTGGTGCAGCGCCCCTGGGGTGGTGACAGTATAGTGCCCCATATAGACATTGCTCAACCTGCCCACTCAGTTTCTTATTGCCACAGTGTCGATTGTTGGAACTCCCCTTCGCTCATGCGAGCAATCATATCAGTAGCTTGTAGCATTCAGTTCTTATCTGTAGATAGTTCTAATTAGTTGTTTTCTAAATAGTTTCAGTAGTTCAGTTAGTTGAATAGTTAAATAGTTGTAATCATTCTTAGTAGAGTAGTTCACTGGGCCTGAGTAGGGAGGCTGCTTCCCCTCCTCGAGGCCAGGGCATGCCAAGGTCTCTGAGCTTCAAAGCCCCTGGAGACTGTGGAAAGCGCATGCTAAAAAGCGACCTGCACTCTACCTGTGTAAGGTGTTCAGGAAAGAGCCACCAGCAGGACTGCTGTCCCATTTGCAGGACATTCAAAGCCAGGCCTCAAGGTCTTGTCGATTGAAGGCACCTCTCCAGCCAGAGAAGTCCCCGTCCACCAGATCGAGCACATCTTCAGTGAGGAGTGTACTTACACTGTATTTGGCTGTGGCATCGACAAAGGAGAAGGAAGCCTGGCGCCAAGGTGAAGGCCAGCACCTCACCCTCCCAGGAGACAAAAGGCTCAGTCCTCACTGCCTCACAAAAAGGAGAGACATGACAGGGGGCCACTCCCCCACGACATCAAAGTGGAGAGGGGATCCTCAGGTGCCACCAGGAGTGCTGTGATATGGGCATGCCTCGGAAGGCCGAGCATTGACACTGGTCAGGAGGTCCATTTCCCATTCACTGGAGCTGTCATCGATACCAGAGGCTTTTAGAGCAGTGCAGAGCTTCCTCCAAATCATGGCACTTATCTCACCACCAAGGAGAATAATGTCTCCAAGGCAAGTGTTAAGTGACCCTCCCTCCCAGGGCAAACTTGCCGTGAAGGCACAGCCATCTAAGTCCCTGGCACCATGGGGACTAAGGTACCAATATGAGCATCATCTCAGCCAGTGCCAACGCAACCACCCTCGATGCAGGTGCCACCCTGGTCGTTGGTGTTGGAGGCGTCCAAACTGGAATCTGACTCCTACTTCTCTGGTTCGGGTAGGAGTAGGAGTGCTTGTTCTTCCTCCCATCAGAATCGACACTCAGCGCAGGGGCAGTGGCTGCTGAACTGGCAGTTGGTTCCACAGTGGCCTTCTTGGATCCCATGGGCATTTCATGAGACCAAGGGGCAATTCATCCAGCGTCAGTCCTGGGCCCCATTGCTGCTGGCAGTGTCAGAAGCTCCTCCAGTACCTTCACTAGGAACCCCACCGCACAAGGCATTGGAGCAGCTCTTCTCTGCGAACCATTTCTTGTCAGCACCTTTGGTCTCCATGGCACCAACCCCCTCAGTGCAGGTATCATCGTCAGCTCTGGTGGTTTCTGTGCCTCTTCCTTCGGTGCTGTGTACTGTGGAGCTGACCATGCCAGCATTTGCAGGACTTGGAGGATTCCAGCTGATGCCAATGTCAGCGTTGATGGCTCCTCCTCCTCCTCTTCCACTGATATAGGGCTCAGCAGCACCCTCTGTGGGCTTGTCAGTGAATGGGGCAGGCTGGAGCCTCCTCATCTTCGTCTCTCGACAAAGCAGTCACGATGTCTTCTGTGTCCCTGATTTTGGAGGATGGCCGGGCCCTTCAACAACTACTCTGGCATGTAGTCCAGCGCTTGGGGGATGCAGGTGAAGGAGATGCAGGATGAGGCTGACCCAATAACATATCTTGTCCTCATTGGATCCCACCAGAGTGGCATTACCCCTCATAAAGACAGTTGCCCAGACTGCCAAGAGCCTGTGGCAGACCCCAGCTTCAGCCCAGCACATAGCGGGGAAAAATGTAAGTCATTTTGTGGGGAACAAATGCCCTTTCGCCCACCCCCATCGCAACTCCCTGGTCATAAATGTGGCCAACCCGGGAAAGGCAGGGTTTCCAGGCACCCTCGCCAAAAATAGACAGGTGAAGAGACTAGATTTGTACAGTAAGAAAGTTTATTCGACCTATGGCGGGGATACAGCTGTGCATAGCTAATCAGCAAGCACTAGTGAGCAGGTACTCATACAGTAGGGTCGCTTTCCTCTTGAAGTTAAGAGTTTATTCCTCCAGAGGCCAAACCTGAGTTCATCGTGGTTGTGGAGGAAAACAAGTTAATATTGCGTGTGGCCTTGCAAGACCCTTTGGACACTGCCAACACAGTGACAAGAGTCATGGCATCAGGGGTATCCATGAGAAGGGGGTCACAGCTGTAGGTCTCCAGCCTTCCCTACAAAGTGCAGCAGACTATTCAAGACCTGCTCTTTGAGGGGCCGACTTCATTTTATGAGAGAACTGATGCAGTAAGCTCTTTCATATCGGGCAGCCCTGGGACTGTGAGGTTGCCAGATAAGCAAATATTCTGGGTACTAGAGAGACTCAGGAGAGGCTCAGTGCCCCCCACCATAACAAAGTTCAGAGTACCCCCCTCACTTCCTCAGACTACCGTGCCAGCTTCTGCTCAACTGCTACCCCTATCTTATTGGTGGGGACAGGATGGAGCCACTTGAAGATGATGATAGAGGAGCTGGTTATTTGAGTATGTCACTTACTCAGATACTGGATAAAAAAAAGAGTTTTCTGTAAAAGGCTGCAGAGTTTCAAAGACTCTAGATCCACCCTGATGTTGCTGGGCCTCCATACCCCAGTGACTCGGCTTAGACATTTTAACCCCCACCCTCCCCCTCAGCAATTTCTACAGTAGACTAGAGGTCAAAATTAGGTGGTGAGGTCAGAGTAGCAGGAAGGGCTCCCATCAGCCTGGCCAGGGGCATCAGAAGCCCCCACAGGGACCTAAACCCAATTTTTAAAGGTGTGGTTGAGAGCAACAAACCACTCTCCAGTTTGTATCTAGCACATGCTTTGTTTTCATTCTGCTTATCCCCTTTCTACCCTGCTTGGTGCCACGTAACATAGGACCAGTGGGTCCTTCTCATGATGGAAAGGGGCTATGCTATGCAGTGCTTACCCCCACTTTCAACCCTCCTTCCCTGTCCCTCTTCAGAGAGACCTCTCACAAGAGTCTGCTCAGCCAGGAGATGTATTTGCTCCTCGAGCGCAGGGCAATAGAGGAGGTTCCCCCACAATTCAGGGGCCAGGGGTTTTACTCCCATTATTTCCTAATCCCAAAGTTGAAAGGACGTGCAAGGTCTGAACAAGTTTGTGAAAAGGATTAGGTTTCATACAGACTCTCTGGGGCTCATTATCCTGATGCTGGATCTGGGGCACTGGTTTGCAGCTCTTGATTTACAGGACGCATTTCCACATCTTGATCTATCCTCCCCACAGGACATTTCTAAGGTTTGAGGAGAATGGAGGACACTATCAGTTCAGAGTCCTTCCATTTGGCCTGTCAACAGCTCCAAGGATCTTTACCAAGTGCATGGCAGTGGTTTTGGCTTTCCTCTGCAGGCACAATGTCCATTTGTTCCCGAGCTGGGTGACTGGTCAGTCAAAGGGAGCTCATGGGCCCAAGTCCATCAATACATGAAGTTCATTTGACAGACTCGGCCTGCTGGTAAACAAGACAAAGTAAATTCTCCATCACCACCCAAAGAGTAGAGTTTGTGGGGGCTCTCCTGGACTCGGTGCTCTCCAGGGCCTTTGTGCCAGAGAGCAGGTTCCAGGCTATGGCCAGCATCATAAACGGCATGTTCAGGTTTCCCACCACAACAGCCAGGTGTTGCATGAAGCTCCTGAGACTCATGGCAGCATGTACGTTTGTGGTGCAACACGCCAGACTTCAGCTACATTCCCTCCAGTTGTGGCTTGCTTCAGTGTGCCACCCTGTGAGGGTTGACATAGACATATTAGTGACATTGCCACCGCACATGTTGCGGACTCTGTATTGGTGGCTAGATTCTCAGACCATGTGTGTGTCAGGGGTGCTCTTCAGGCCTCCCCAATCTTTCTTGTCCCTGTTGAGTTTTGCCCTCAAAATTTGATTGGACCAGGCCTTGGGAACCCTGGTGGCTCCTGTCAGTATGCAATCTTATAACACTCTGTTACACCCAGACCTGTTGATGCAGATGGAGGGGTGGCTCCAGCACTCCGACCTCCTATCTCTTCACCTCACAGCATGGAAGCTTTATGGCTGAGTGCCATGGAACATTCCTGCTCAGACCCAGCAAGAAAGGTGCTTTTAAATAGTAGGACACCTTCTACAAGGGCCACTTATTTGGCAAAGTGGAAGGGGTATGCTGTTTGGCAGGCCAAAGTCCCCTTGATTCTGGATTATTTGTGGCATCTAAGTCAATCGGGGCTGTCCCTTTCCTCCATTGAAGTACATCTGGCAGCTATTTCCACCTTCCATCCTGATCCAGGGCTTTTATCAGTGTTCTCTGACCCTGTGGTCAAGAGATTTGCAAAGGGCATGGAAAGGGTTAGTCCACCGGTGCAGCACCCCTTTCCATCCTGGGACCTTAATTTGGTTTTGATGAAGCTCATGAGGCCCCTGTTCAAGCCCCTTGCTTCCTACTCCCCGCTGCTCCTAAGCTGCAGAACAGCCTTTTAGTGGCCATCACATAGCGTGTCCAAGCTAAGGGCTCTTACAGTGGACACACCCTATTCAGTGCTGCACGAGGATGAGGTTAGAGTGAGACCCCATCCGGCTTTCCTGCTGAAGGTGGTCTCCTTTTTCCAAGTCAACCAGGATATTTCATTACCTGTGTTTTACCCTAAGCTTCATGGCACCCCGAGGGAGCAGAGCTTATGTACCTTAGATGTCCATAGAGCCTTGGCTTTTTACTTAGATAGGACCAGACCTTTCAGGAAGTCACAGTGGCTGTTTGTGGCTGAAGTGGACAGGATGAAGGCCTCCCAGTTTCGTCCCAGAGGATTTCCTCCTGGATAGTGGCTTGTATTAAGGAACTCTACAAGCAGGTAGGGGTTCCCCCTCCTCCAATTACGGCTCACTCTTTGAGGGCCCAAGCCTCTTCAACAGCATTCCTAGCCCAGGAAATCTGTAGAGCCACCACTTTGTCTTCCATACATACATTTTTAGCCGATTATGCATCATGCCGGAGAGGACACTGCAGTGGGCAGGTCTGTACTGCAATCATTCTGGGATTCCGACCCCACCTCCTAATGTCAGCTTGCATTCATCTACATTAGAATGCACATAAGCCATCACTTGAGGAAGAAAAGACAGTTACTTCCATAACTGGTGTGCTTCAAAATGTGTCGCTTGTGTCCATTCCAAAACCCTCCTGCCTTTCCCCACTGTCGGAGTAGCCAGCAAGAAGGAATTGACTGAGTGGCGGGTTAGGCAGTGCCTGTATGGGTGCAGTATCAGTGCTGCACCAATTCAACGGCTACCATCTAGGGGGGAAAAAACTTCCAGCAACTGGGCATGCGCTTGTATACACACCTACATAGGAATGGACATCAGCAACACATCTCAAAGAACACCAGTTACGGAAGTAAGTAAATGTCTTTTACCTTGTGTTTGATACCCTGGGACTGACACATCTATAACAGCATTGTATGTAATAAATAAAGTTTATGTATGCAATAAACTTAGCTAGAAGTTAAGGTTTTCACACAGTGACATATCCAAACTAAATCTAACAAACAGAATTATAAGATACTCTCTCTGTCTTCAAAAACAACAAGTCTTGTAGTACCATATAGACTAATAGTCTATAAGGTGCCACAGGACTTCTTGTTGTTTATGAAGATACAGACTAACTCAGCTACCTCGCTGGTATACATCTCTCAGTCTTATAAAAGACACTGGGATGGTATGACTTAAAGAGAGGAGGCTACTTTTGAAAATTTTGGCAGTGCATCTGATGCTAGGTTTCAGTCAGTTATAAATGGAATGTGTAAACTCTACCGCATTTTGTTACTTGGCGGTGAAGTAAGGTGGTTAAGCTGTATTTTCACTGAGGATATAAGGATCACAAGAGTCCAAATTATTTAGTCTTATGTCAATTAATTCTACAAGTTCAGAGATGGTTTGCTGGACTTAAGGAAAAGTTTTTAAGCAAAATTCATAAGTCTCTAAAAATTACATTAGGAAACTAACACAGTTTAGGTGACCTGGCTTAGCAATGTGTCTTGTTGATCTGTTGCTATTCAGTGACTGTTTGTTCAGTTTTGAGAACATAACAGCCAGTTGTAAGTGTTTAAAGGAGTGTTAACTACCACACTTAGGAGGATTAATCAATGTTTCTAAAGCATTGTGATATTCTCTATGTAAAAATAGGAAGTATTGTTTAATGAATTATCCTAAGTATTCAAATGCATGTATGTATTACATTGGCACCTAGAAGCCCCAGCTCAGATCGGGGCCCCATTATGCTAGGTCAGGGGTCCGCAACCTTTCCAAGCTGGAGTGGCAAAATTTGACCATTTGACCTCTATATATGGTCTGAATGCTGGTGATACTTTTTAAAGTCACTATTAGTCCTACTTACAATAGTTTCACTAACAAATAAAGATGCAGAGCTTTCCTGTTTAGTGCGAGGGGTGGAAGCAGTTGGCCAGGATGGCTCTGGGCCTTCATACCTGCTCCATGAAGGCTGCCCATGAGGCAAGCCAGCTCCCGTTGCTGCTCCATCCGCGTGCTTCAGCCCCGCACTGTGGCAGGAGGCCTCATGGCAGGGGCTCTGGCCCTGCACTTCAGCGGGGGCTGGGGCTTGGACCATATGCAGTGGCAGGGGCCCCACGCTCCAGCCTAGCTCTGCAGCAGTTGGTAGTGCTTGGAGATGGGTTGAACTAGATGAGCTCCTGAAGTCTCTTCTCACCCTAATCTTCTATTAAGAGGACTTGGCCTAGTTCCCTTAAACCCAGGTGAAAATCTACACATTTTATATCAACTCATATTTGATCATCAACACTTAACTTGTCACATCTGTTCTTTTTAATTTCTCTACTTATATACTTCATTTTATATTAACTTTGAAACTGTATTGAATTCTGTAAAACAATGGATACATTTTGTATGAAAGGTGATATACAAAGTACAGTTGTATTGTAGTTGCATCCAGAAATCTGTCATCACAATAAAAAAAAGGCTTCTAATTCTTTTATAGATATTTGTTTTGTAGTATATAAAGATGCCATTTTATCCTTTCTCTTGAGATGTTCCGGTTTCAGTTTAGGATATACTTTGTCTGTTTTTGAGTTTAAATTGATTTATTGTTTTATAATTTATAGAATAAACAATTACAAGACAGAACTCTGGCATTCCAATATCTTTGCAATGAAAATAAAGCTATAGATTTCAATTTTCCCCCATAAACATAATCTTTGTCCCCCCTGCTTTAGTTTAATCTCTTAATTTAATCTTAAATTTGAATAAGGAGTAGGAGGAATAAATGCAGGTTTTAAAAGAGCCAAATTCTGCTCTTCCACTACATGAGAGCAAACCCAATTGAAGATGCATCTATTAATTGAAAGGCTTATTCAGATTCAAAGTATCATGTCTATACATATGTATTTTCTATATCATAATCTTCCATGTAGTTTTCTCCGAGAGAGTATATACGGCTACCATGTTTCTTGTGTTCAGTTCAGTTTGTCCTTGAACTCCCATCTCCTGCAAGGTTTTAATTGTTACAATTTATAAGCACTTGAGTCCCAAGTTAGGAGGGGGTTTAAGCATGTGATTAAGTGCTTTCTGAATACTTTTTTAAAATTAAATTAAGACTTGTTATGAGGATATTCTAGGAAAATTTAATCAAACTAAATTCCAATCTCTATTTTTCTCCTTCCTCAAGTTAAGGAAACATCATTTTTTTAACAATATATAAAATGTTGCATATGTAAGGAGTTGTGGTGGAAATAGCAGGAAAGACTGTCCTTTGGAAGGCATTCCTGTTAAAGTCCTGCAAATTAGCACCCATCCTGTCTGTGTTCTGTAGGAGTAGGTCAGAAGGAAGTACCATTTCAGGGTCAGTTCTAGGGCTAGTTATGTTCAACATCTTTATTAATGACCTAGATCGGGGGACGGATTGCACCCTCAGCAAATTTGCAGATGACACTAAGTTAGGGGTAGATATGTTGGAGGGTAGGGACAGGGTCCAGAGTGACATAAGTAAATTGGAGGATTGGCCGAATGTAATCTGATGAGCTTCAACACAGACAAGTGCAGGGTCCTGCAAATGCGATGGAAAAATCCTAAGCATTTTTACAAGTTGGGAACCAACTGGCTAAGTAGCAGAGCTGCAGAAAAGTAGCAGAGCTGCAGAAATCCACTGGGGATTACAGTGGATGAGAGGCTGGATATGAGTCAGCAATGTGCCCTTGTAGCCAAGAAGGTTAATGGCATATTGGGCTGCATTAGGAGAAGCATTTCCAGCAGATCTAGAGAAGTTATTCCCCTCTATTCGGCGCTGGTAAGATCACACCTAGAATACCGTGTCCGGTTCTGGGCCTCCCAATACAGAAAGAATGTGGATGCATTAGAGTGGGTACACTGAAGGGTAATGGAAATGATCAGGGGCTGGAGTACAAGACCTATGAGGAGAGGCGGAGGGATTTGGGTTTATTTAATTTGCAGAAGAGAAGAGTGAGGGCTGATTTGATAGCATCCTTCAGCTTCCCGAAGGGGGGTTCTAAAGAGGATGAAGAGAGGCTGTTCTCGGTAGTGAGGGATGGCAGAACAAGGAACAATGGTCTCAAGTTACAGAGCGAGAGGGGTAGATTGGGTATTAGGAATAACTATTTCTCCTGGAGAGTGGTGAAGCACTGGAAAGCATTAGCCACATCTGACAAAGTGGGTCTTTGCCCACGAAAGCTTGTGCTCCAGAAAAATCTGTTAGTCTAACAGGTGCCACGGGTGTCAAGTTAAGGTGCCACAGGACGTCTCGTTGTTTTTGCAGATACAGACTAACAAAGCTGCCCCTCTGATACTTATTGCCTAGAGAGGTGGTAGAATCTCCATCCCTAGAGGTTTTTAAGTCCTGTCTTGACAAATTCCTAGCTGGAATAATTTAGTTGGGGTCGATCCTGGTTTAGGTAGTGGGCTGGACTTAATGACCTCCTGAGGTCCCTTCCAGCCCTAGGAGTCTATGATTTTAACACCCACAAACAATTTCTCTTTGGAAATTGTTTTCCTCACTCTTGCTGTTTCTGTGTTGTTACCAGCGGTATGCATATATGTTCATGCTATGCATTTCCTACCTGAGATGAAAAGCATCCACTTCTATTTCTTTCTGAAGGGGAAGTTTCTCTTGTATTCCAGTGAGGCAGCTGGTTTCACCCCCAAGGCTTCCTGGATACACACACGGTTATAATTCTGCCCCAAACCTTATTTTCCCTGGCTTAATTCTCAAACCAAGTGGCTGGCTTCCTGCTCACCACCTCCACTTTCACATCTGATTGTGTCCTGCTCTTCTCTTCAAAGCCTTTGTTTACCCTCTCCCAAGTTCCTGGGTAGTCTTACCATGATACCCAAGGTACCCCAGTTCATGGCTCACCCCACACCAGGGAACTAACAAGGGGGTGAAGTTGTTATGTCTGGACTTGGGCAGGATGTGGTGTGGAGAGGGTGAGTAGTATGAATAAGTGAAGGAATGAATAGTGTGAAATGAATGCCTGGAGCATGAGAGAGGAAGTAGGGGAAGATAATGGAGTTTTATCCTTTGTGCCAGACAGGGTCCTCCTTAGGATTTATGGAGCCTTATGCAGTATTGTTAAACTGGTGCCCCTATACTCAATGGCAGAGATGTGATTTTATAATCTGTAGCAACACACAAATGAAATACTTTTTAACAAATTTTAGACTGGGGTAGGGAATCTACAGCCCAGATCAGGCCCACAAGGCTCAGGGCTCCCCCTGCCTGGCAGGGGCACAAGCCAATGCTGGTGCTTCAACCAGGTGGGAGGGCACCATGGCTGGAGCGCCAGCACCCACTGTCTGCTGTGGAGGGGGGGAGCCCCAAGCCTGGGGAGTCTGATCCCTGCAAGCTGAGGCCTGAACCTATCTACAGTCTGCCTGGTGGGGGGAAGAGCAGGGAAACATCTGCAAGCTGCAGAGAACTCCCTGCTGGCATGGCACCCCCACCCCAGTCACTCCCATTGGGCAAATCGTGGCCAGTGGAGGGGGGGCAATGCTAGCAGGGAGCACTTCTGTGCCATGTGCAGAGCCGCATATGCCCTTCCCCAGAGCTGCATCAGATGGGTCCCCCAAGCCCCTGCATCCCCACCCCCAGCCCATTCCTACAACCCTTTGGAGTTATCACACTCCCACCCCCAGCCCACTCCTTTACCCTGCTTCCCTCCCAGACCCCACACTCCGAACTCTCACCTGCACCCTACCTCCCGCCCAGATCCTATATCTCCTTTCCAGCTCACTTCCCGGTCGCCCCCTCCCATGCATGGAACCCATCATTTTTGGCCCCTCCCCAGAGCGTAGGGGGCTGCCACAGAATATACTAGCTCCAGTCTCCCTCAGCTCTAGGGTGGCACTCAAGTGTAGAGAGGTGACTGTCTGTCTTCTTTTTTAATGCTTCTCAGTCAGGGGCCACCTCTGGGACAGTTTTTATTTTCTCCTCACTTGGAGGCCAGGTTAGAGATTTTTCTGTGGGTCAGTGGCCCCCAGCCTTAACAAGGGTCCCCACCTCTGTTTTAAAGTAAGAACCTGGAGAGTAGACTAACAGTACTGTATAGTCAAACACTGATGGGGTAGGCACATGCCTGCTAAATGGCTTCATTGCCACTTGAATGGCTCTTTCACAGGTTCTGCTACTAATAGCTCTGGCAATTTTTTCCACTGTTCACTAGAAGAAACACAGCTACAGAACTGGTATAGGAAGATACAGGTGGGTGGACATTATGACCTTGTGGAGACCCAAATTAAGGGGTGCTTTATGCTGCTGCATAGTCTGCAAATGGTTCAGTCCAGAGGACTACTACGTTAGTTTCTCTCTTTCTTTGCATTACTTGTTTTGTCTGATTTCTTAGAGATATCAAGTGTCCTGCAGACGGAAACATTTTCCTTTGGAAAGCTGTGGCACCTGTACCTTACCTTGCACTTAGTGTCAAGTATAATTAATTTCCATAACCTTAGAAAGGAATAAGTTTCATGGTCATGAATTTAGGTTGATACAAGTGTCTATGGTACTCAGTACAGACTCTAGCCTTCCCCCAGTAAGAACATAAGAATGGCCATACTGGGTCAGACCAAAGGTCCATCCAGCCCAGTATCCCGTCTGCCGACAGTGGCCAATGCCAGGTGCCCCAGAGAAGGAGAACAGAAGACGATGATCAAGTGATTTATCTCCTGCCATCCATCTCCTGCCCTTGTACTGAAGGCTAGGGCACCATACTTTACCCCTGGCTAATAGCCATTTATGGACCTAACCTACAAAAATTTATCGAGCTCTTTTTTAAACCCTAATAGAGTCCTGGCCTTCACAGCCTCCTCCGGCAAGGAGTTCCACAGGTTGACTGTGCGCTGTGTGAAGAAAAATTGCCTTTTATTACTTTTGAACCTACTACCCATCAATTTCATTTGGTGTCCCCTAGTTCTTGTATTATGGGAAAAGGTAAATAATTTTTCTATATTCACTTTCTCCACACCATTCATGATTTTATATACCTCTATCATATCACCCCTCAATCGCCTCTTTTCCAAACTGAAAAGTCCCAGTCTCTCTAGCCTCTCCCCATATGGGACCCATTCCAAACCCCAAATCATCTTAGTCGCCCTTTTCTGAACCTTTTCTAATGCCAATATATCTTTTTTGAGGTGAGGAGACCACATCTGCACACAGTACTCAAGATGTGTGCGTACCATGGTTTTATATAGGGGAAGTATGATATCTTTTGTCTTATTATCTATCCCTTTTTTAATAATTCGTAACATCCTATTTGCTTTATTAACTGCTGCTGCACACTGCGTGGATGTCTTCAGAGAACTATCCACTAAAACTCCAAGATCCCTTTCCTGATCTGTCGTAGCTAAATTTGACCCCATCATGTAGTACGTGTAATTTGGGTTATTTTTTCCTACGTGCATTACCTTACACTTACCCACATTAAATTTCATTTGCCATTTTGCTGCCCAATCACTCAGTTTGCTGAGATCTTTTTGTAGTTCTTCACAATCCCTTTTGGTTTTGACTGTCCTGAACAACTTGGTGTCATCTGCAAACTTTGCCACCTCACTGCTTACCTCATTTTCCAGATCATTGATGAACAAGTTGAACAGGATCGGTCCCAGGACTGACCCCTGGGAAACACCACTAGTTACCCCACTCCATTGTGAAAATTTACCATTTATTCCAACCCTTTGTTTTCTGTCTTTTAACCAATTCCCGATCCATGAAAGGATCTTTCCTCCTATCCCATGACCGCCTAATTTACATAAAAGCCTTTGGTGTGGGACCGTGTCAAAGGCTTTCTGGAAATCTAGGTATATTATGTCCACTGGGTGCCCCTTGTCCGCATGTTTATTAACCCCTTCAAAGAATTCTAATAGATTAGTTAGACACGACTTCCTTCTGCAGAAACCATGCTGACTTTTGCCCAACAATTCGTGCTCTTCTACATGCCTTGCAATTTTATTCTTTACTATTGTTTCTACTAATTTGGCTGGTACTGATGTTAGACTTATCGGTCTATAATTGCCAGGGTCTCCTCTGGAGCCTTTTTTAAATATTGGCGTTATATTGGCCGTCTTCCAGTCATTGGGTACCGAAGTGGATTTAAAGGATAGGTTACAAACCACTGTTAATAACTCCGCAATTTCACATTTGAGTTCTTTCAGAACCCTTGGGTGAATATCGTCTGGTCCTGGAGACTTGTTACTATTCAGCTTATCAATTAACTCCAAAACCTCCTCTAATGTCACTTCAATCTGGGAGAGTTCCTCAGATTTGTCACCTAAAAAGGCTGGCTCAGATTTAGGAACCTCTGTAACATCCTCAGCCGTGAAGACTGAAGCAAAGAAATCATTTAATCGCTCCGCAATGGCACTGTCTTCCTTGATCGCTCCTTTTATATCTTTATCGTCCAAGGGCCCCACTGCTTTTTTAGCAGGCTTCCTGCTTCTAATGTATTTAAAAAACATATTACTATCGTTTTTTGAATTTTTGGCTAACTGTTCCTCAAAATCTTTTGTGGCTTTTCTTACTACATTATGACACTTAATTTGGGAGTGTTTATGTTCCTTTCTATTTTCCTCATTAGGATTTGACTTCCACTTTTTAAAAGCTGCCCTTTTCTCTCTCACTGCCTTTTGAACATGGCTGTTAAGCCATGGTGGTTCTTTGTTAGGTGTCTTACTGTGTTTTTTTATTTGGGGTATACATTTAAGTTGGGCCTCTAGTATGGTGCCTTTAAACAGTTTCCATGCAGCTTCCAGGGATTTTAGTTTAGTTACTCTACCTTTTAGTTTCTGTTTAACTAGCTTCCTCATTTTAGTGTAATTCCCCTTTTTGAAATTAAATGCCAGAGTGTTTGACCGCTGCGGTGTTCTTCCGAACACAGGAATATTAAAAGTTATTATATTGTGGTCAGTATTTCCAAGCGGTCCAGTAACAGTTACCTCTTGGACCAGATCCTGCGTTCCAGTCAGGACTAGATCGAGAATTGACTCTCCCCTTGTGGGTTCCTGTACTAGCTGCTCCAAGAAGCAGTCATTTAAGGCATCAAGAAATTTAATCTCTGAATCCCGTCCTGAGGTGCCATGTACCCAATCAATATGGGGATAATTGAAATCTCCTATTATTACTGTGTTTTTTATTGTGATAGCCTCTTTAATCTCCCTTAACATTTCAGCATCACTATCACTGTCCTGGTTGGGTGGTCGGTAATGTATTCCTAATGCCATATTCATATTAGAGGAATGAATTGTTATCCATAATGATTCTATGGAACATTTTGATTCCTTTAGGATTTTTGTTTCATTTGATTCTATATTATCCTTCACATATAGTACCACTCCGCCACTCGCACGACCTGTTCTGTCTTTCCGATATAATTTATATCCTGGTGTGATAGCGTCCCACTGATTGTCCTCATTCCACCATGTTTCTGTGATGCCTATTATGTCAACTTCCTCCTTTGATATAAGGTACTCCAGTTCACCCATCTTATTAGACAGACTCCGAGCATTTGTGTAAAAGCACTTTAAAAAACTACCACTATTTATATGTCCACCTTTCAGAGACGCCTTGGATTTTTTTATATGCGATTGTTTCACATCTGATCTTGCCCATATATTATTTCCCACGTTCCCTGTCTGACTAACTTCTAGGGAGTCCCTATCTGTGGGGCCTCGTGTAAGACAAGTCTCTGTCTGATCCACATGCTCCCCCGCACCAATCGGCTTTCCCCCACCTCTTAGTTTAAAAACTGCTCTATGACCTTTTTAATGTTTAATGCCAGCAGTCTGGATCCACCTTGATTTAGGTGGAGCCCATCATTCCTGTGTAGGCGCCCCCTACCCCAAAAGTGTCCCCAGTTCCTAATAAATCTAAACCCCTCTTCCCTACACCATCGTCTCATCCACACTTTGAGACTCTGAAGTTCTGCCTGTCTATCTGGCCCTGTGCGTGGAACTGGAAGCATTTCAGAGAATGCCACCATAGATGTTCTGGATTTCAGTCTCTTTCCTAGTAACCTAAATTTGGCCTCCAGAACATCTCTTCTACCCTTCCCTATGTCATTGGTACTGACATGTACCATGACCACTGGCTCCTCCCCAGCACTGCCCATAAGTCTGTCTAGATGCCTCGAGAGATCCGCAACCTTCGCACCAGGCAGGCAAGTCACCATACGGTTCTCCTGGTCATCACAAACCCAACTATCTATATTTCTAATGATCGAATCCCCCACTACTAAAACCTGCTTCTTCCTAACAGTTGGTGCTCCCTCCCCCGGAGAAGTATCCTCGGCGCGAGAGGATACCATAGCACCCTCTGGAAGGAGGGTCCCAACTATGGGATGGTTTCCCTCTGCTCCCATTGACTGCTCTCCTTCCCTGAGCCTTTCATCCTCCGTAACAGCATGAGGACTGTCAGATTGGAGGTGGGACAGCCCTACTATGTCCCGGAAAGTCTCATCAACAAACACCTCTGCCTTCCTTAGCTCCTCCAGTTCAGCCACCCTGGCCTCCAAAGCAGAGACCCACTTGGTCTCTGAGGGCCAGGAGCTCCTTGCATCGAGTGCACACATACGCCACCCGCCCACAGGGTAGGTAGTCATACATACTGCACCCGACACAATAAACAGGATAGCCCCCACTCTGCTGCTGGGCTTCTGCCTCCATTTCCTACTCTAATTATATATGAGGGTTTAATTAAATGTGTCAGATAGAGGTTGTTATAAAGGATTTAAGTTTAAGGGCAATAGAAGTCACTGGCTCCTTCCAAGCTCCCCCTCTCAAAACTCGCTCCTGTTAGCACTCACCCTGTTCGCAGGCACCCGGTCGCAAAGCTCCCTGGTCGCTTACTAGCGGGGTTTAAGTGCTCAGCCTCCCTGATAGCTGCTCCCTCTGCCTACAGCTCAGCCAATCAGCACACAGTATGTCTCTTACATTCTGTGTATTTTGTGGTCTTGATGTAATAGTCCAAAATAGTGGAAAGAACAGAACAGTATAAAATCCATTCTCACTTGAAAATATTCATTGTAGCTCCATTAATGCAGCATTGTCCAGAGTGAATTGATGTAAATCAAAGTCATTTAAGTCATGATATAAGTTACCAAAAAAAGTCATTGCTTTAAATCAGGTTACCAAAAAGCCTAACAGTGACTATACTTAGGGCACTTAATTTTGGAGTAAGCCCCGTTAAAGTCACTGGGACATCTGTTTGAGAAAACAAACGTAGAATGGGGTTCCTGTGGAAAAGCTGAGTCATGCTGAAGTAAAATAGGGAATAGACTTATGGCATCACCATTATGGTTGATGGCCATGATGTTCCAAAGTAAAGGGCATGTATTGTGCAATACAAAGTAAGAAAATGACACTGTGTGGTAACTGACAATGCTAGGTTTCTCTGACTGCAGCTTTCTCTATCGTGTACTTAAGTGACAGATTCTAAACTTACTAATTAATTAAATAAGCCCTAAACATTAGCTAAGCTAAACTTTTTTCTGTCAACGTACAACCCAGTGTAGGGGTCGACTGCCGACCCCAGATAGTTCGATTTCATGCATCTCTACCACGGTGATCTGCGTCATGTAGACAAGCCCTGAGCTGACGTTGCTTTGGACCTTTGGATTTCCTGCTTTTGTGTTTAAGTATGAAATCTTAAAATGTACTTTGGTGCCATAAAAGTGACTTAGGGGAAAATGTTTTATGGTGAGCTCCATATTTATCTGAATTTCCATATCAAAGGTGTTCAGCTGGCAGGTAATAAAGAGCCTTTTTTTAATCCTAACTGATATCCTTGCCTCCTGGACTCAGAGAGAACAAGCTAAGTCCTTTCCCTAACATCGTACATGCTAGAGGTTCACTTACATCCGTAAGCTTTTAATCAGGGGGCTGTGACAGTGGAGTTGCACAATTTTACATGGATCACTTCAATGTTATCTGTGTTCACTTTGCAGTTCTAATAGAAGTAAGAATTTGCTTAACAACTGTGTTTCTGAACACACAGAGCGTCTGTGGGATGGGTTGGCATCAGGAAAAGATTATTACAACTTTTTTGTAGAGATGGGTCAGCGTACAACTTTGGTGACATTCAGATCCAGATTCAAATGTAAAACACGGACCAAATATCATAGTAGACCTTATCACTATATTGGACCAAGTCAATGAAACCCTGTTTCTACGTTCTCTGTGACTTTTGAAAAGTATCTTGTTCAGAATTTGACAACATAGGGTTCTCTACTTTTTAAAAGCTTCATGGGACTACAGGTTGAATGTCTCTCATCTGGCACCCTTGGGCCTGACTGTTGTCAGATGAGAGAATTTGCCGGATGACTGGTGGTCAATATTTTCTGGCACTTTACCAGCACTTCCACTGCTTATTTAGCTCTTAGAAGACATTTAGGGGTAAATAACAGTTAAATAACAGCACAGAAACCTGAGAGCCAGGACTGGTGGCTGTAAACTAACTTTCTGGGGACCACAGGAAACTTGGTCACACCATTGATAAGGATCATCTGGCTAACTAAAATCATGCAGGATTATGGATGTTGCTGGATGAGAGAGTTCCAGATTGGAGAGGTTCAGCCTGTATTTTTAAAAATGATTATTTGAGGTCCCTTTCAATGAATATCAGGTAGACACATTTTATTTAAATGAGTGAGTTCTGGAAAACTAATCACCTCTTCTACCTTCTATAAAAACTATTTCAGTAGCTTTCTGGGAAATAACTGCTTTCCACTTTTTCTTGTGAGACTCCACATATTAGTTAGATTTTAGGGGTATTGTTTGGACTTGGCCTGAATTCAGATGGCGAGGTTAGAGATCATGGATATTATATAATGGCTGTACTTCTAGAATTCAAATAGGAAACAAAGATTGGTTATATTCTTCAGTATTTCCAGCGAATGAATAAGTATGATTAACTGAACAGGTGGCCATTTGCTATCCTCATTATTCCACTCATATGCAGCTGTAATATCTTTTCTTTCGTAGTAAAAATATTTAGGGTATGTCTACACTAGACAGCTTTCAGGGAGACTGCTGTGTTGACACAGCTGTGTCACTAAAAGTGAGGCACTTTTACCGGAAAAAACTTCCACCCCCTATCAGCCGTGTTTGTTTTTCAGCAGACAAGCATTAATCTGTTTAAAGGTGCCAGGTTACATTTTATTAGTTTGGGGCTGTTTAAGAAATGCAAGAAATATAATGAGTGAATGTTTATATTTTCACCATCTTATACCCACAATAAACATCTAAATACTCATTCAATAATTAAAGTAGATACATCAAAAATTGCTTTGGATATCTACTTTTGTACTCCATGGATCTTCTTCCTGTGGCTGTGTAGACACATGCCCCTCCCTTTCAGAAGGGGCATGTTAATGAGGCACTTTGGAACAGATTAAAGAGGTGCTGACCTGCATATTCAGTGCCTCATTAGCATAATGGTGGCCAGTCCCTCCTCGAAAGTGCTGCTTTCAAAACACGGACGGGCTGTATAGATGCAGGCACTTCGAAATAAGTGCCACGCTTTGAAATTCCCTTATTCCCAAAATGAATTGGGAGTACGGGAATTTCGAAGTGTGGTGCTTATTTTGAAGCACCTACATCTATTCAGCCAGTCTGCATTTCAAGTGCAGCACTTTCAAAGCGCGACTGGCCACCATTGTGCTAATGAGGTGCAGAATATGCATTTTCAGCACCTCATTAACCTGTTCCTAAGTGCCTCATTACCGTGCCCCTTCCGAAAGGGAGGAGCATGTGCAGACGCGGCCTGTGTGTGTTTACTCGTTTGTAGTGTTGTTGTAGTCATGCTGGTCCCCAGATATTAGAGACGAGGTAGGTGAGGTAATAGCTTTTATTAAACCAACATCTGTTGGTGAGAAACAAACTTTCAAGCTATGCAAAGTTTGTCTCTTACACCATCGACATTTGTGCAATAAAAGATTGAATCCACCTTGTATTTCCAATTAGATCTGGTACCTTTACTGACTAAAAGAAGCTTTTGCTACTTCTTACACACCGCAGAATTACAATAAAGTGAGAGTCTCAGGCATGGGTCCTCATCAGAACAGCTAACTACATGCTAATAGAGGAACATTTCAAGCACATGACATATGGAAATAAGCTCCATTTTAACACCCCAGGATAAGTTTTCAGCACTGGCTCTTGGGAAAAAGTTGTGGTGGTGAGCCTTGTTCTGCTGTTGGTGGTGGTTGCTAATGCCTCACTAAGAGGCATCTCTCAAGCAAACGAGTGTTAGAGTGCATTCTCAGGAAACCATCTTCTTGACAATCTCTGTTTTTTAGAGCAATTAGTTTTGAGCTGCAGAAGACTTTATAGTTAAGGTTGCCACCAAGTTCTGCTATTAAATCCCTATTTTGGTACCTCGGGCCGAGAATGCTAATTAGGACTTCAAATTACCAGACTCGCTCTGCAGGCAAAGGAGAACATATGTATTCGTGTGTGAGGCAAACTCTTCAGACGGTCTCTGAGTTCTGTGTTATTGACATTTTTAATCTGATCTGAAGCTGCCTGTTGTCTAATTTTTTCGACACCCCGAAGCTCATATGTAACTTATTACCATTTCTTCTGACTTTTCCTAATGTTAAATGTCTTCACAAATCCCTGTGCCAGCTACTTTTGAAGATGGACTGTAATCAAGAAAAGTTGTCAAAGTTTTTCAAGCTGCATAGTTCGAAGCCAAATCCTGTTCTCACTTGATGTCAATAGGAGTCCTTTGGAGGACTGGCTACAAGGTGTTTTGGAGCTTGTTGCTCTCTGCTGGAAGGTTACAGTTTAGAAAGACTATATATAAGGTTACTCTTTATACTCACAGCTACAGAGATTTGTGGATTTTGGAAGCTGTAGGACAAGCAGAATTCTAGCTCCACTTCTGAAAATTTGTGTGACTTGCTACAGGAAAGCAGTACAGTAACCTGTATCTGTTTAAGGTTGCAAGCAGCATTCCTTATGGAACTGTTTCCTCTGGTCACTTAAAACAAAACAAAACAAAACACGCTGTTCCAGAATGTTAGGTCTGTGTCTCGTTGCAAAAGTACTGCTGGGTATTATAAAACAAGTACTGCAAGTGTCTAATGTTTCCTTTTATCCCCTTGTCTTCCTAATTAAGAATAATATGAAAACAAAGCATCACATAGAGATCTGTTACATAATCCAAATTAGGTAAGGAGATTGATCTGTGTTGTTCGTGAAACTGTTCCAGAATTACCACAGTGTACTATAACAGCTTTCCTTGAAAGAATATGTTTAGGATATGACTCTTGCTTTTGGCAGTCAGATTTCAGTGCTTTCAAAATGGAGGCCTGATTCATGATTGGCGGCTCTAGGCTCTGGTGAAATCCAGGTAATAGTGTGAAATTAGGTAGAACTAAGTTTTTCAAGGATATATGTAATTGATTGATTTCCAAAAGAATATGGTAGTACTATTCCTTTTTTATTTGATTTTGATTTAGGTTTGCTTTTTAGAGTGGAGGTTTTTATTGAAAAATACTGTGTTTTAGGAGGCAATGGATACATGTGCATTTAGCCCTTATTAATGGCATTGTACAATTATGCGACACCTTGCATGTATGGTAAAATAGTTATAAAATTATAAAACTGTTTGAAATATGACAAATTCATGTGATCCTATAAAACATGCCTCTTTCTTGATGCTTTACTTTTCAAAAATACTTTAAAAGGCACTTAAAGATATTAACTGCTTTAATGAAATAGAACAATGTGGCACACATATGTATTGCTCTTAAGGCACTATAGTAAAGGCGTAAAATGATAAAGACAATAATTAAGTCAATCAGTCAATTTGGATTGCCGCAGTGATGTTACAGGAGTGTTCAGAAATAACAGATATCAGTTCTGCAACTTCATTGCATAACTGATGTATATAAAATATATATAAAAAATTCTCCTTTCTCTAACCTTGCCCAGGTCAATCATGTGTGAGAGTCATTACCATCTGATGACTCTATAATGGCCTTTTTTGAAATAAGGGGGCGGGGGGCTCAGTTAGGCTATGTCTAGATGGCGCCCTAAACTTCAAATAAGCTACGCAATGTGCGCTACACAAATTGTGTAGTTTATTTCAAGTTGATTTCTAAATATGCTATTTCAGCATGTGGCGTGGTCTAAATGGTGCCACATTCCAAAATAAAGCCCTGTTTTGAGGCATCCCTGTACTCCTCATGTGATGAGGTTTACAAGGATGCTGGAATAGCACTCCGTTGTCTTGAAAACTGTTTTGAGACAATGGGTGCATTGCATAGATGTGGGCAACTATTTTGGAATATCTTGTATCCCAAAATAGCACCTGATGTGTAGACATAGTCTTAGGATCCCAGCACACACTGTAACAGTTTTCACAGTAATCCCTGGCTAGCATTCCCAATGGGAGCCAATAACAGAATGGTAACGGAGACTGCTCTACCCCCTCACTTACATTCTGCCCTTCTGTTATAGAGGAGAAACTCATTGGAAGGGTTGGGAACTTTTCATTCTCCCTCCTCATTTTACACCTATTCCATGGGTAAAAAGAAAGGGTCACACTCACTACTAGTAAGAATACATTTATAAAAGGTTGATCAGGCACTATGTTACAGATGTGATTAGTATGTTTTAGTGACAGTTATAAGTTTCTTGAGCTGCTGGTCTCTGCAAGTCCTAGAACAGCAAATTAGTCTCTTCTTAAAACATTGATTTACAATTATGAATCCTATGTAAATTATTTAAACTGTCCTTTTAATAAAAACTAGAGCATTGTCAATCCAGCTTTTTCACCGGCAGTGACGTTACTGTAAAAGTAGCAGTTGTTCTTTACGTAATGTACATTAGATAGGTGTTTTTAAATGTTATAAATTATGGAACAAAACAAGATAATAGAAAAATGAAGAGCTGCTATTGGATTCAATCTTGGGTAGCGCTTTAGGAATAATACAGTATAAAATATGTTTCTTCTTTTTGGCATGCTAAGGATAAGTGAGAGATTGAAAAGTACATCACAGATTCCTGATATTTATGGAGCAGTTGCTATTGAGTGGCTTCATCTCTCTTTTTCAGGAGTTTTTATTTAAACTGGAAACGTACCCATGACCAGTGATGACTAGTTATTGTTCCTTTTGTCAACAGGCAAGATGATGGAGGAAGTTCTGGCATCTTACCATGTCCCGGGCCCTGCAGAGTTAAATGAGAAGTACTTCAATGTTCTAATGTGCATCACATCGGAATTTGTTTCTGAAGTGTTAGAAGGAACCCAGCATTACATGTGCACCAGTACACTGTTTGTGATAGAACCCAGGGATGGCAAATTTACATACCCGTATTACCTGGCTGGAGCAGGTTTAAATTTTATAAATTAAAGACATATAAACTCTGTGAGTTTCTAGGTGTTATTTATGTTTTTAAGGATGAACTCCTCAGATGAAGAATTTTGCATCCATTAGAGAGACAGGCTCTTCTGCAGGACCAGAAGATCATATTGGACTGTAAATTGTAATTAACTCCATTTGTAGCATATTGTAGTGCAAGGAGTTGAAGGACGAGTTGCAAGAAATTCCTTCAGGGAATGAGACTTGTTTTGTTTTCATCCACAAATTTTAAGAGAAGGGTGTTTTTTAAAATAACCACTTTTACTTAACACTACATGTATAGCCTTTGTGCAGTTCTTGACTGGTGACAACACCCCAGAGATACTGGATTCCTGAACGTAACTAGATTTGTGATGAACCTTTAAATTCTCAAACTTCTATGAAAATTAGACAGGGATCGTTCAAAGGCCAATACTTGACTAGAGCTGTCTTGTCATTTCCTTCGGCTCACAAAAGGATTGGAAAAAGGGCTGGAAGTGGTAATGAGATGCACTGTACTCCTTTTTGATAAAAGCACTTACCAAGAAAAGTGTTTTCTCTCTCATAATCAAAAGGAAAGGGTACACTTGCTCTCTCTAAGCCCGCAAATGAAAGCTTTGCATATAGGTTCAGACATGTTGATTTAGCTAACTAGCTACCAAAAGAAGAAATTTGTATAATACCCCCTTGTATGTGAAAAGGACACTTTGTCATTCCTTTATTTATTTTTGCTCTATCAAAATTAAAGTGCCAGTTCTCTGGAATGCTGTATTCTGTGGTCGCTTGAAATTTGATTAGTGAGAATCTTTTGGCAAGATCATCATTCCCATTATGGTGTAACTGCATGATGACCACAGCTATGGAGCTGTATAATAAAGATCTAAGTTCAAAGTTCTGTTTCTGACAATCTTCTTTGTCTTTTAGAGTATGACCTTAAAAATTTCCAGTATATCCTCTTTGGGTTTCCCATCGCATGGCTCAGTGCCCAGGAGCACAATGAACACGTTTTGGAGACTTACTGTTACTATGGATGTAGGTATTAGAAATAGAAATATGTATTTTAAGAACTACTTTGTTGCATAAACTTAGACTAGGCATTTAGCTCCAGATCTTTGAAAATATGGGGAGTGAGGTGCCTAAATATTTTGCAGGGTCAGAGCCCTAGCACCTGTTCCCATGAAGGAAGACGCTGTTCCTTGTAGGCCTATCCAAATAAAATTCAGTACAGCCAAGCAGCAAGGCTGAGGTTTTTCTCAGTAAGACAGCTCAAGGGCTCCAGGTAACCTTTCCTTAGCTGTACTCGGTTGGAATCCCTGGTTAATGGTACCAAGGCTCTCCTAGAAAGGGTGTTAGAGTGTGTGAGAGGCAAATATTGGTATGTTTTGGACCTGATTTTCCCTTGTGTCCTCCTCACTTGCTGCAGCGCAACGTAAGAGCACAGTGGTGTAAAATGATTCCAAGTCAGCTTAACACCATTTTACCTCCATTTTGCATTGCTGTAAGTGACTGCACAGGCCCAAGCCCTTAGAAAATCAGGCCCTCGAATTGAAGACGTTTGTTTCTATTGTCTGGCTTGACAAAGCCATGGCTGGGACTAGTCCTGCTTTGAGCAGGAGTGTAGACTTGGTGACCTCCTGAAAGTCTCTTCCAATCTTACCATTCTGTGAACCATTTAATTAGCATAAAAATCCAGTCTCCATAGACTGGTAAAGTTTGAAAAACACATAAAGCCATAAAAAGCCTTTGGTATCTCCTGGGCTTGCTCTGCTATTGTTTTGTCCTTGTGTAGTCATTCACATTAAAATGGGTGGGTTTAGCATCTCTACTGCACTCCCATGGCATGAACGTGAATGTCTACATTTGGTGTAGTGTAAAGGAGAATCATCTTCTTTCTCTTTCAAGTGCCTGGTCTCTCAACTTGCCCATTGCATGGCTGCTGTCTATTGGCATTTTTCATCCATAATCAAAATTCACCCACTTAGTGATGTCACAAGGAGATAAGTGCTTATGAACCTTACCAAGTTCCAAGCTTTCTGTAGCCACCTTTCATGTTTTTTGTTATGGCTAAATATCCCATGACATGCAACTCTGAAGCAGTGAGTGTGTCAGGTCCGAGGTAAGAGTTAGTTGCAAAGAACAGGCAGTCCTTTGCTGAGGGAGAGACTCTTGCTCGTCATCCTTTCCATAAGGGAATAAGCTATTATACTATAAGGACTTTTGTAGTGGTTTGGACTACACTTGGGGTGGCACCACTTTAACAGCACTGGAACAGCTAAGGCAGCACAACTTTTGAGGGAAAACAAGGCATAAAAAGCAAAGGTGAAAATAAGCTGGTGTCCCTAGTGCAGTGTGGTGTATCAGTAAGAAGGGAGCTGCCCGAGGGTGGGGACCTGGATGCTGCTGGACACCAAACACGGGTAAAGTTCCCATGCCGATGCTGTGCATAGGAGGCCAACTCTCCACTTCTGTCCTCTCCCCATGAGTCCAAACCACCTCGCTGTAGCTCCTGGCCCCAGCACTGCATGTCTGGGGTGGTGGGGACGGTCAAGACCTCTGCCCAGTGGGCCCAAGCCAACACACACACCATTTGCATGGCACACTGCATCCAGGTTCCTGCCTTACTGGCTCCAGGGATGTGGCTGCCAGGCAGCGTGGTCGCCGTGCCCCGGCCAGCCCCAGGGATCGGGCAGCTGGGTTGCATTCCCACTGCAAGCTCCCATGAGCCTCCTGCCCTGAGCACCCCCCACACCTCCCAGTCCCCCACCATGAGCTCCCACATGCACACCCAACCCTCTGTCCAGTTCACCCCGCCACACACGCCAACCCCAGCCCTGAGCTTCCAGCAGGGCATCCCACACTGGCATTTCTTACAGGGATTATCATATTGCAGTCTCCCACCAACCTCCACCCTGAGGGCCTGTCCCTTCCCCCCGCCCCTGGGAAGGTTGCACTACAATAGTACTTGTAAGACATTTAAGTTATTTTTACCCCAATAAAAGATCTAAATGTTGAGCAACTAAAGCTGTTGGAATTTCTAGAGTTATTGTCGAATGCGGCCGTGGCATAATTTGTATTTGAGTGTCAAACCTGCAGTGCTGCCGAAGCACTGCCTGCCTCAGAAAAGCTGACAGATCACTTTTGTCTGTGCTGCAGCAAGCTGTGCCATATGCCCGGGTGTTCTGTTAGAAGTCATCTTCTGAAAAGAAGATGCCTAGCTGTGGTCCCAGCTGTTGAAGCAATGATTTAAAAACAAGAAAATCCCATGGCACTCTAAGAAGGGCAAAGGTTGGAGCTTTTTGTTCCCTGGCTGAATCCTCTTTTCAGAAGTGTCCACACCTTTAGCCTCAGCAGCTGCACACAAACCTCTCTGTCAATGGGCATGAATATTTAAAGAGCTCCAGTGAAGAGCTCTTCAATCAGTTTCAAAGGTCATTATTGTCTGATGACTTTAAACCTTTTGGTGCAGGATAGAGATAGCTTTATACACAGTATCAGCAGACTTTGACAAGTTGAATTAATTCACTATTTGCACAATTAGAACAAACAATGTGGGTGTGTGTGGTTTAGCCAGCAAATCACTGGCTTCGCCAACTGAATTCCAGTATGAAGTTCACATGAAATAAGGTGGTCTTAAGTAAATTCCTTAGCAGACAATAATGCCTCTCAAAAAGGAGAACATCAGTTGTGGCATAATTTTATGTCAAACCTGAAATAGTAGGTACACAGATGGCTCTTCCATGCAGTCTTGTTTGGATATTGGACATTTTGTTCTCATAGAAGGAATGAACCCTTTTGGTCACAGCAGGACTTTTGGTGGTACAATGCGAGGCTGTTAACATTGCAGCTGACTACACCAAACTGAATGTTTGGATGGAGTTTTGTTCCTACTGCCAGTCTCCAAAGCTTCAAAAATACCACTTAGTGCCACAATTATATGTCACACTTCAGATTGCTAAGGCTTAAAATTGACTTCCTTTTGAAATATACATTTGAGCAAGATGCATGTAATTAATAAAGGGGAAAAACCGTCAATAGCTGATCCATAATATGTCAGCTAAATTATTGTTTATGTGCTGTTCTGCTTGTCACATGAAATAAGCCAAAGATTATGAGAAATAAATGATCAAGGTTATGTATAATTACATATCTTATATTTAAAATTACTATTGTAGTTTTCATCCAAGAATCTTAAAACTGCTTTACAAATATAAAGAATAATATGCCACAGAAAATCACCCTGCAGTAGCTGTCATTATCCCCAATGTGTAGACAGGTAAACTGAGTAAAGGGAGCATTGTCTGATTTCTCTACTGTCTCATGATAAATCGGGGGCTGAGGTGGCATCCAGAATAACTACTCCTGTGCTCAAAAAATCCAAAGGCAACAGACATTTGGTCAGAAAAGTAATATCAAAAAGAACGTGTAAAAATGCCCACTTCCAAAGAGGTTTTCTTCCCACAGACTTTCCTCATCATTGTACTTTTCTTTTAAAAAAAGGGATTCTCTCCATAGACTTTGCCCACACCCTGCCAACTCTGTCCCTTCCCCACCTCCCATTAGCAGGTGCTAGCAGCTCATAGAATCATAATAATGTAGGTCTGGAAGTGACCTCAGTAGGTCATCTAGTCCAGTTCCTGGCACTGAATCAGGACCAAGACCATCTCTAACTGTTCTTAAAAAGCCTCCATAGATGGAGATTCCAACACCTTGGTAATTTGATCCTGTGATTAACTACCTTTTAACTATAACTCCATCTCAGAGCATCTGGGAGTTACAAGTTTCATTCATTGGCAGTTCCTGGCAAATTATTATAGATTTATCAGACCTTTCCCTTTTTGACATGTTCAGACCAATCCCTCTTTCACCAACACAGGAGGCTGTCAGGACCACGATGGCTTTTAAACAAGTCATTGCTGGTGAATGTGAAAGGCGAAAGCCACAGGATGGAAGGAAGAATGTTCATGGTACAGTGCTGGAATTTGCACAAGGAGCTGTGTGCATTCCCTAGACATGTACATGCAGGGACTCCAGCTCTCCTGTGCCTGTGTGCAGCATAAAGAGAAATTCAACATTACCTCTACGTCGAAGACTAATTCCAAATATCTTGATGCTACTCTTTCTCACTCAGCTGAAAAGTAAAAGCACAACTGAAACTAGGCCTGAGAGGTGCACATGAAGTTTTTCTTGGGAAGGAAACTGAAGAGCTTGTGATAAAAGTGATTGGGATCATTCTACTTTCCATGAAGAACTCCCCAAAGTGGCTATTTAACTGAACAGACTAAAGATGGTCGGGAACTAACCCATTTAAACAATGAGCTGCCAAAGTCAGAAGACTGCAGAGAAGCACAGTAACTCAAAGATCCAGCAATTACTCTATATCCATTTTCCAAGGGATGTTATTTAGGGCCAGAGGAATAGTGGTTTCTATTTCTGTTAACATTTTCATTGCAATTTATTAGCATCAGCAGTAGACAAGTGAAAACTAACCCTTATGCATATGACAATGACAAAAACAACAAACCAGTGATAGGAGCTTCAAGTCCATGGGAAACAGTAACTTCAACAGGCTCAGGGCTAACTTTTAATGACTAATTGAATTTAAAATTGTTCTCGCTGACTGTCAGATCCACATTCTTCATGACAGCAAAACAATTATCTGCTTTGATAGCTTCTAAGAGAGACGGGAAACAATGGTTGGTTCATGGTTCTCGGCAAATGATAAGAGATTTGATAACCATTTGAGCATTGTAGGGAAGCAAAACATTTTGTTTATTCAATGCAGCTGTAGGGCGTCCATCACAATAATAACAAGATCCAGTGTAGTGAAGGCTAGACAAATTCAAACCTGAAATACCAGACAGATTTTGACTAGTAAGGGTAATTAGCCACTGGAACAACTTATCCAGGGATGTAATAGATTTTCTATCACTTGCAAGGGTGTGTCTACACTAGGAACTAACTTTGAAGTTAACTTGGAAGCTAGGCACTACATCAAAGTAGCCAGCACAGAATCTAAACATATTTTCCCTTACTTCAAAGTTAATTTCGAACGAAGCAAGGAGCCCAACTTTGAAGTCCTTACTCCATTCCCAGGAATAGAGTAGTGCCGGAAGTAGGGTGTGTGTAGATGCTCTACTTCGAAGTTGCTTACTTCAAAGTTCTGCTTCAAAGTAAGCAACTTCCAAGTTATTTTTGTAGTGTAGACACAGCCTGAAAGTCTTTAAAATCAAGATTAGATACATATTAAAAGATGAATTCTAACTCGCTCAAAACTTATGCGACTGATGAAATGGGACCAGTGAAATCCTATGGCATGCCTTATTAAGGAGAGCAGACAAAATTATCATAATTTTATCTGGCTCAAAAATCTATTAATGTCAGAACCTTTTACAACAGCTACAATTGAAATTTTGCCAATTACTGCTCATGAGCAGCAGTCTTTTAAATTTATACTAAGAAGGTGAGTGGATTAGCAAGTATAAACCTACAAATACCATAATAATGTTATTTGAAAGGGCACGGTGGTAAAGGTTTTAATTGTATCTACTGTGTGTCTTTACAACAATAAGAATTTCCATTGAAAAAGGAGACAAATGGTCTACATCACTCAGATCATCCAGTAATATTCACTAAAGAAACCCCCAAACCTGGGAAATAAAACCAAAATCAGACTGGATTTGGAAGATGTCCATTTTTAGATGTTCAATTCTACAGGATATGTTTTGTTTAATAAAATATTCAAGGGATGAAACCAGCCTCATTCCGCCAGGCCAAGCAATCAGAAGAATGAATCTGCAGGCACAGCCTTGTTTTCTGGGTGCGTAGACAGGCTTCCAGGTTGTGGGCCTCAGTGGTGAAGCATACTTAGGTGGTAGGGCTGAAGGACCAGCTGATAACCTTTCTGTAGACCATGGTGGCTGAGGAGCAGGCCTTATCGCCATCTCTGCTTTACCTCAGGAAATGATTTGGGAATGTCTAAAGGAGTGCACTTAATGCTGAGAGCCACGAGGCACGTGGGGAGGATCCCGGACCTCTGGCAAGGTGAAAAAGTATTTGTTTGGAACTGTTGCAGTGCAGGGTGTGGTGAAGCACTGTGCATGGGTCTCCCAGGCTAGGAAGTGAGTGACCATGGAGTTGGCCAAATGCATAGGTGAACTCGGGGTGTTGGTAAATACGCCTCTGGGTATAGCTTATGGCATTACTCAGGAAGGATGGAGTCCAACTTTCAAAGCTGTGGAGCGGGTCATGTTTGGGGATACTGTTAAAGAAGATGTTTGGGAACCCTCCTAGATGTGTGTGCAGAAATGGGGGTGGTTTGAAGGAGGGCAGGAGGCAGCCAAGCTAATCTCTGGCCCATCCTTGTGGCAGATGTCTCATGCAGGTGCTCCATAGGGAATGAGTGTGGTGCCACCATAAAAATGAATTGGGCAAGGAGTTAAAGGTGGTATTCTTTAAAGCAGCAGGGCTGACAGCAAGGTGGAGGCTGGGGCTTGGCTCCATGCCCGAGCAGGGGCAAGGGCCAGAGCAGAAGGGGCGGGTCCTAGAGCAGAGTGCAGCACTGGGCTCCCCCCACTCCCTCACAGGTGTGCAGAGTGGTGGAGTAGCACTGCCATGGTGTTTCAAAGGGGCCCGGAGCTTTGGCCACCCTCACTGCTACAGTAGCAGCAGAGTGGCCAGAGCTCTAGTCCCTCTGAAATGCTGGGTGCCTGAGCAGCTGCCCTGTTTGTCCCCTTCTCACCTCCCCACTCCACCCCTGTCAGTGGGCCTGCTCTAAAGGCACGAAAATGTGTGGGCTTGAGGCTTCTGTCTTTGGAACGGCAGAGAGTCAAGCCCCAGCCTCTATAACCCTTTTTAACCTTCATTTTAGCAGGTGGGTGAAGGCCCACCAGAAGTTTGCTTGGGGAACAGGAGAAATAAAGGTTAGGGTTGCCAGCACCCCAGGTATATGTAAATGATTATAGAATTACCTGCACTGTACTATTTTATCTTCCAGTTCTTCCCAGACATTTAGGAACAAGTTGCAGCCTAATGAAACTACATGCAGAGTCTCCTAGCTTTCTTCTGGCATAGCTGAACAATATTGGCCTTTTTCACAGCTGCAGCACATGGTTGATTCATGTTCAGTTTATGACCCAAAATAGCCCCAAGATCCTTTCCAGCAGTACTGCCACCTAGCCAGTTGTTCCGTTTTGTAGTTTTGCATGATTTTTTCCTTCCTAAGTACTTTACTCTTTACTGAATTTCATCTTGTTGGTGCAATTAGGCATTAAACACTTCAGCCTTTACGCACTTCCCAAGCCCCATGTGATCTCTCATGGTGCAAATGCCTCCGGTAAAAGATTAAACACCTCAATTTCTATTAACTTGACTAAGCAGTGGGCCACAGAACCTTGTAGGAATGAGCCAACTGTAGAACCCCCAATCACAAACTTAGATATACAGAGCCTGATTCTCATTATCATCATGTTTAAGATTCCTTTACACATACAGAACAATGTAAAGAGACTTGCGCATAAACAAGACCCAGGCCACAGGTTTTAAAAGAGTACCATGAACTATAACGGAAAGAGATTGTATGGACAATATTTTTCTCTGCTTTTTCAGTGTGTTTATTTTGCACATTTGCCAGTGCTCCTTGCAAAGACAGTTTCACAGTTTGCCCTGTGCGTTGTCAGTTTTCTCTTTTGTTTGTGTGTATCTTTTCAACTGTAACAGGAGTGAGAAAAACATTTTTAATATTATCAAAAAATTATTGTAGAAGGTCTGCAAAACATTTGGCAGGAGCACTCAGGAGCAGATGTAGCCGCTGAATCTAGGGTCAACTCTCTTTTCTAAAGTGACTACATTTCCAGTTTGGTGTCACTTGTGTTGCGATTGTTCTTTTTCCTCAAGCTGTAGTGCACGTAACTCATTTCTGATTTTCTTTTAACAATGGGAGACCTGTATTTAGCTGTTTTCAGGCTAGCTAATTTAACAGATTTTCAGCTAGTAAATTAATGAATCTCTGAGAAAAGATGCAGTCATTCATGTGGCGGGGCCATTTCTTAGGCAATTTCACAGAGTCTTCCATAGTATGCCTGCTAGCATTACTTTTACCTTGGCCCACGATCGCATCAGAATATGAATCTTCCTTTACTAAACACTACAACTTATTATGGTCAGTTAAAAGAGCTGTTTTGTTATTCATTTTAAATAGTTTTGACTTCTGAGCTCCAGTAGCAATGGCATTTCTCTTTATCCATAGACAGAGTGGTGAGGAGGAAGAGAGAGAGACTGAACCCAAAGTAGTAAATGTTAGCCACATTGTTTAACACACTATTTGAAGGCAGTCAGGTGCTATGGTAATGAGGGCAGAATAGTAACCTGAAGAGAACAAAAGGATAAACTGTATTTCAGTGCAGTACTATACACAATATACAGAATGACCTGGTTGCTGTACTAACAAACTGATAGATTAAGGGCCTAAGAATCCAAACCTGGACGACAATTTGACCCAAAAGCACCATGGAACAACATTGTGGAAATGTAGGGTGATGTACAATAGCTTTTCTTGACATGTTTTTGTGTTTCTTGTATTTCGTGAATCCCTAGAGGAAAATTCATTTGAAAGTTCTCGGCTGGTTCCTGTTGCTTCCAGGTGGAAGACTAGGTTATGCAACAGAAGAGAGCTGTTTGGTTACTGATTATTTTGGTTTATTAATCTTCCAGGAAAAACCAACAGAGACCAATAGAAAACAATAAAGTTTTAGTTGAAAAATGGAACCTACTTAAACCACACAAGGAATCATAGAACCTCCTGAGGGTTATTGCCTTTCAGCCAATTGGAGAAGCATCTTTCAGAGAGATCAGAACCAACACTCCATGTTTACAAAGTAACAGAGAGAAAGCCGTGCTAGTCTATATACTATCAAAACAACAAAGCAGTCAAGTAGCACTTTAAAGGCTAACAAAATAATTTATTAGGTGATGAGCTTTCATGGGACAGACCCACTTCTTCAGACCATAGCCATACCAGAACAGACTCAATATTGAAGGCACAGAGAACCAAGAACAGTAATCAAAACTGACAAATCAGAAAAAAATTATCAAGGTGAGCAAATCAGAGAGCAGAGGGGCGGCGAGGGGGGGCACAGTCAAGGATTACATTAAGCCAAGTATGCCAAAAAGCCCCTATAATGTCCCAGAAAATTTGCATCCCGGTTCAAACCACGTGTTAAGGTGTCAAATTTGAATATGAGAGAGAGTTCAGCAGCCTCTCTTTCTAAAGCAGACTGGAAATTCTTCTGTTCTTCTGTTAATGACTTAAGAGTTTGTGTCATATTGAAGAAGAATTTTCAGTCTGCTTTAGAAAGAGAAGCTGCTGAACTCTTTCATATTCAAATTCAATACATTAACACGTGGTTTGAACCGGGATGCAAATTTTCTTCTTCGAGTGGTCCCTGTGGGTGCTCCACAATAGGTGTCGGGCTCGCCTGGCACCGCAGATCAGAATTCTTCTAGCAGTTTCTATTGGATCACGCATGCGCCGACGCACGCCGCTCCCTTGTGCGCCCCCGGCCATGTGCGCGATCCGGTCCCCGCCGGTTCCTTCTCAACTGCCATCGGCTGCAGACAGAATCCACTCTGGCTAAAGCCAGAGACAGATAAGATAGTTGTTTTTACGTGTAGTTTGTTTGGTTTTGTCACAATCAAAAAAAAAAAAAAGAAGAGAAAGAAAGAGAATATTAGACAGCAGAAATAAGAGGAACAAAGGAGAGAGGGGCGGACAAGAAGGCTAGTTAAGCCGTCCGCTGCCCCGCAGGCCGGTGAATGTTATTTTGGGCTAGAAAGCACTGATTAGTGGCTAAGTACCCTATTAACAGTAAAGACTCACCGCGATGGCCTCCTCGGGGTTTAAGAAGTGTGAGTCATGCCGCGAGGCTATGCCGCCTCCGATGGGCATAGTGAATGCATTCCCTGCCTGGGAGAGTCACACGTTACCCAGAAGTGTTCCCACTGCGCTAAGCTTACAGCCAGGGCCAGGAAAGACAGAGAGATGAGGCTCAAAATGATCTTGTTTGATAAGGCTCTCCAGCCGGAACCACTGGAGAAGCCTCACGCAGAAGGGCCCTCTGGGTTGCATAAAAGGAAGGCAGCCTCTTTGACCCCCTCGGTGCAGAAGAGGAGGAAACTCTCCCCAGCTCGATCCTTGCCGGCGGGCTCAGCGGGCAGGACGAACGGAATGCAGAGCCCCCAGCCGCGAGCTCATGAAAGCAGCAGTGCAGCAGCGCACGTGGCAGAGGCTGATCCTCCGATTACACAACAGGCGGCATGGAAGGCGCCGTGAGCACCAGCAAGGCAAGCACCGGAATCGGCGGCCCTGAAGCATGCGGCACCGGCCCCCGCGGCGCCGACGGCGCAGGGGCACCCGGCACGGAGCCTATCGGCGCCGGAGGAAGCTACCCACGCGGCACTGCCGCTGACTGTGCCGAGCGCGGCGCCAACAACGAGGCTGAGATACCTGGCATGGGAAGGGGCGGCGCCCACCACGCAGGGGAGGGGCAAGGCAAAAACAAAAACTCGACACCTCAATCCATCTCCAGGCAGGGCCACGTTGCCCTTATCTCCTAGCACCCCCCCACCCCCCCCGAGATACACACGCCACACCAACGGGCTGTAACTCCACCGGCTTATTTAGGGCCTCCCTCTCCGTTCCTCCAACCAATTTCGCCGTGGCTTGGGCCACCTTCACCATTTCTGGGCATGGATCCCCTTGAGTACTATCACAAACCAGCTTCACCACTATCTATGTCGTCGCGGAGGTCCCGCTCTCCCAGACATCATGGGTACACTCCCTGATTGTGGTCCAGGTCTTCATCACTGGGCCCTTGCCCATGCTGCTGTGGTCGTCCTCATCATGCTGAACACAGACACCGCAGGTCTAGATCCAGGGGCAGGTCCTCCCCTGCTTCTCGTCAATACTCCCGTGTACACTCTCGCTCTGGGACGGGAACACAGTTGTCTCAGGGGGAATTAGGTCCAGAATCCCGAGACTTCCCTTCACAGTCCTCCAGGGAGCAAGTATATCACCGAACTCGGGAGCCAGAGGATTTGAGGAAGATGTACCCCAGTGGTTCCTCCTCATCCTCCCCAGATGAGGACATGGCCCCCGGGGATGTTTCCCCCCCGGATGACCTTAAACAATTCCAGGAGCTGTTCAAAAGAGTAGCTTTCACGCAGGACATTCAAATAGCAGAGGTGCAGGAGAAGCATCATAAACTCCTGAAAAATTTGAGACCCCCCGGCTTCATCTAAAATTGCTATCCCGCTGGACGAAGCCATTATGGAGTCAGCCGCTAACATATGGCAGACCCCGGCCTCTATTCCGCCTACAAACAAGAGAGTGGATAAGAAGTACTTCGTCCCAGCCAAGGGCATGGAGTTCCTCTTTAGTCACCCACAGCCCAATTCTTTGGTGGTTGAATTGTCCCAGCAGAGGTCGAAGACGTCTCAGTACAAGTTGTGGGGGTTGGATAAAGATGCTAAGAAGCTAGAGCTGTTTGGCAGGAATGTATATTCCTCCTCTACCCTATTATTGAGAATGGCAAATTACGCGGCACATCTATTAAACCACAACTTTGACAATGACTCTAGACTCACTCCATGGATTCACTGCCGGAGGACGAGAAGCCGGTGTTAAAGGCGATTGTCCAAGAGGGCTATGTGGCGTCGCGGACGGGAGTCCAGATTGCCCTGGACGTGGCGGACACAGTGGCACGTTCAACAGCTGCAACAGTGGTAATGCGTAGGGAATCCTGGCTCCAGACGCCTGGTATCCCCAGGAACCTGCAGGCGAAGATCGTGGATCTTCCCTTTGATAAGCAAAAGCTGTTTGCGGACTCAACCGACTCGGTCCTCCACTCCAGCAAAGACTCGAGGGCCACACTTAGGACCTTGGATCACCACAGACAAATGGGTACTTGAAATTATAGCCATGGGTTACACGATCCCTTTCCAGTCACTTCCACCGACGAAGCCTCCCACCAGGCCTCATCTCAGGGACGCTGCCCACGAGGCGAGGCTCAAGCAGGAGGTAGATCACCTCATGTTCATAGGGGCAGTGGAAAGAGTGCCGGAACAATTCCAAGGGAAAGGTTTTTATTCACACTACTTCCTAACAGAGAAGAAAACAGGAGGCTGGAGGCTGATCTTGGATCTACGGGGCCTCAACCGTTACTTGCGCAAGCAACACTTTCGGATGATCACAGTTGCCTCCATACTTACGGCACTGGATGATGGAGACTGGATTGCAGCCCTCGACTTACAAGATGCTTACTTTCATATACCAATCCACTCGGCACACAGACGCTTCCTCTGCTTCACGGTTGGCAGGGAACATTTCCAGTAGAGGGTTCTTCCGTTCGGCCTATCCTCGGCACCCAGAGTCTTTACCAAAACCCTGGCAGTGGTATCAGCCTACCTGCACAGACAGAGGGTGTTTATTTTCCCATATCTGGACAACTGTCTGCTGAAAGGGGCCTCAAAGGCAGAGGTCTTACGCATGATACGCGTCACCGCGGACACGTTTACTTCGCTAGGCCTAGTTATCAACCTCGCAAAGTCAAAGACCGAACCCACACAAGATATGGAGTTCATAGGGGCACACATAAACTCTATCACAGCAAGAGTATACCTGCCCGACGCCCGCTTCCGTGCCATCAATTCCCTGGTGCAAGTCATGACATACAGCCCCACGGTGCCGGTCCTAACGTGCCTGCAGCTGTTGGGGCACATGGCGGCAGCGACGTTTGTGGTACAGAATGCCAGGTTACACATGTGAAGCCTGCAGCATTGGCTGGTGAGTGTTTACAAACCGGCATCCCACACTGTCCAGGGGGTAGTGTCGCCCACGACGGAGGTGTGCAGATCCCTAGCGTGGTGGGAAAATCCCAAGAATCTGCTAGTGGGGATGCCTTTTCACCAACCACAAATTTCTATCTTTCTTACTACCGACACCTCCCACATAGGATGGGGAGCGCACATTGACAGCAAGGTGACGCAAGGGCTATGGTCCCCTG
This sequence comes from Carettochelys insculpta, assembly GCF_033958435.1. NCBI lineage: Eukaryota > Metazoa > Chordata > Testudines > Carettochelyidae > Carettochelys > Carettochelys insculpta. The sequence goes on along the minus strand of NC_134139.1, from coordinate 91,606,946 downwards.
CGGAACAGACACTGCACATAAATATGCTGGAGCTCAGAGCAGTGTTCAACGCGTGCAGACATTTTCGAGATTACCTGCATGGCAAAGTAGTCGGGATCAATACCGACAATACCTCTACTATGATCTACATCAATTGACAAGGAGGGGCACGATCCCGTGCGTTATGTGCGGAAGCAGTCCGATTGTGGAACTGGTGCATTGCCAACAACATAACGTTGAAAGCCTCGTACTTGCCGGGCGCTCACAACGTGAAGGCAGATCAGCTGAGCAGGCTCTTCGCACTCACGCACGAATGGCAGATCCGCTCCGACCTGCTACGGCGCATATTTCGTACATGGGGGTTTCCCCAAGTCGATTTGTTTGCCACCCAGTACAACAAGAAGTGTCCCCAGTACTGCTCCAGAGCAGGAATAGGGCGGGGGTCCCTGGGGACGCATTCATGATGTCATGGAAGGGCCCTCTACTCTACGCGTTTCCCCCCACAACGCTTATCCACAAGGTTCTGCAGAAAGCCAGAAAGGAGAGAGCTCGGATGATACTCATAGTCCCAACTTGGGACCGGCAACAATGGCTTCCCTTGCTTCTGCACATGTCGGATCGTCCACCACTTCCCCTACCGGTGCTGCCAGACTTACTCACACAGGCTCGGGGGTCCGTAGTGCACCCGCACCCTCAGGGTCTGCACCTACAAGCATGGTTAATCCATGGCTCAGCGCCTTAGAGAGCACGTGTACGGAGGGAGTACAACAAGTCCTGGAGTGTAGCCGAAGGACCTCCACCAGGAGGACTTATGAACAGAAATGGACTCGATTTACAGCCTGGTGTTCCGCCAAGCAGTTAGCTCCCCTTGACATTCTTATAACCGTAATACTAGAATACCTACTGGACCTCAAACGAGACGGGCTTTCTCTATCCTCGCTAAAGGTCCACCTCACTGCTATATCAGCTTTTCAGCATACAGAGGAAGGGCCCACTGTATTCACCCACCCTATCGTCACAAGGTTCTTGAAGGGGCTGGTAAACCTTTACCCCCCTCGAAAACCGCTTCCGCCATCGTGGAATTTGGACTTGGTGCTCAGCACGCTATCGGGACCACCCTTCAAACCATTAGCCACGGTACTCCTCCGACTCCTTACGATGAAAACAACCTTCCTCCTTGCGATTACATCAGCCCGCAGGGTGAGCGAGCTCGCAGCAGTGATGGCAACGCCCCCCTGCACAGTATTCTCAAAGGAGGCAGTAACCTTACAGTTACACCCAGCCTTCGTTCCAAAAGTTTCCTCGGAGTTCCATCTTAACGAACCAATAGTTTTACCCTCATTTTACCTGAAGCCTCACAGCTCCAGCAAGGAGGCGCGCCTACATCTCCTAGACGTGAGAAGGGTGTTGGCCTTTTACATAGACAGAACTAAGTCCTTCCGAAAAACGGACAGGCTCCTAGTGTCTCTCGCTCCCAGGTCAAAAGGGGAAGGCCTCTCTTCACAGAGAATTTCAAAGCACATTGTGTCCTGTATAAAAATGTGCTACGAGCTTCGAAAGACCCCTTTGCTGGCCCCGCCTAGGGCTCACTCCACCAGGGCTGTGGCGGCGTCAACAGCCTTCTTCAAGGGCATCGCGTTAAAAGACATCTGTAGAGCGGCGACCTGGTCATCCTACGACACCTTCGCCAAGCATTATGCCCTACATCGGGTATTCAAGGAGGATACCCGTCTGTCGACAGCAGTCTTCTCGGGGGCAAGCTGTACATGAATCGATTGCCCACTTCCTTACTTGGGTTACTGCTGGGTAGTCACCTATTGCGGAGCACCCACAGGGACACTCGAAGAAGAAAGAGAAGTTACTCACCTGTAGTAACGATGGTTCTTCAAGATGTGTCCCCGTGGGTGCTCCACCACCCGCCCATCCTCCCTGCTTCGGCTCTCTGTCTGGTGTTTTTCAGGAGCATCCGAGGCAGTTGGTCAAGGAACTGGCGGGGACCAGATCGTGCACATGGCCGGGGGCGCACAAGGGAGCGGCGCGCGTCGGCGCATGCGCGATCCAATAGAAACTGCTAGAAGAATTCCGATCTGCGGCGCCGGGTGAACCCGACACCTATTGTGGAGCACCCACGGGGACACATCTTGAAGAACCATCGTTACTACAGCTGAGTAACTTCTCTTTCTGAGACATTATAGGGGCTTTTTGGCATATGTGGTTTAATCTAATTCTTGACTCCCCCCCCCACCGCCCCTCTCCTCTCTGATTTGCTCACCTTGATAATTTTTTTCTGATTTGTCAACTTTGATTACTGTTTTCAGTTCTCTTTGCCTTCAATATTGAGTCTGTTCTGGTATGGCTATGGTCTGAAGAAGTGGGTCTGTCCCACAAAAACTCACCTAATAGATTATTTTGTTAGTCTTTAAAGTGCTAGTTGACTGCTTTTTTGTTTTCATGTTTGCAAAGGTTGACTCAATAATGAGGTTTTGTTTCAAGCATGTTCTAATTCTGTTTGTGCATAGGTAAGGGCAAAACAATGCTCTGACAAAATAGGCTATAGAGCAGACATGAATATACAATTGTAATCCATTAAAACTATTGGGAATTATTGCTGATCCTGGAAGTCTGATTGGCAGAACCCTGGGTGCCATTTTCTGGTAATTCTCTATAAATCCCTTGAGGACCATCAAGCACACTAGTGTCAGTCTGAGGTTGAAACCCCGCCTTCTGTGTGGTAATCTTTGATCTTTGCCACATACTCAGGTTAGTCTTGAGTAACCATCTGTCTTCATTACCCAGGGCAGTCTGAGGAGGAATAGTTGAGGTTTGAGCTCCAGGAGCAAAGCATGGAAATTATTTCAGCTCTTGAATAAAATCTTGCTTTCACAGCTGCTGAACTGTGGAATTTGAGGAGCCTGGGCAATGCAAGTTGGGATTTATGCTGAACAGAGCCTTGTAATAAAATTTTCCTTCCCTCTCAGGTTTCAGATATTTCATGTTATAATTGGGAGGTTTAACAATATGCCTGCAATCAAAATGTAGTTTCCTTTCCATTCCCAAAGCCATTACCTCCAAATTCATCATTCTCTGTACTTCCAATAATTCTGAGTCTTTCTAATCCAGCTGTATTCTGCACAATGTAAGCTTGCTAGGCACAGTTTATATTTTGCAGCAGAACATTATGTTTTGAAATATCACTCTCAGACTTGAAATCTGTCTTATTCAGCTTCATGTGGTTTTGGAAGGGAAACCTCCACTGTGACTGCTTCAAAAGAGAATGTTTGGTCATTGCAGAACACCTTTCAGCTGTGCTTCTCAGAAGACTTTACAAGGTCACTCATGCCTATCCTGTCTCTGTGGGGACAGAGGAAAAGCTGCAAGAGGTCTTGCCTTCCTAATTGTTACCCCTGTGCAAACGGCAGTCCTTGCTGTCTCAATTCCTGCACATAAGGCAACAATCCTACTTAGCATCACAGGGCAGGCAAGGCACCCCGAGAGGGGTGCAGCTAGGCTTGCTGAAGGTCTTGTAACAAGTCAAGGGAGTAAGGCGGCCTAGAAAAGCTCTTTGCCACGGCTGCAGAGAATTCCAGCTATGCAGTTTCTTAGGGAACATTGTTAATAAGTTGCCCTGATGAAGACAAAGATGAAGGGTTGCCTATGTCCTTCTCCAATTACTTGTGGTCAAGCAAACCTATATATTCAGAATAGTGGTGTAGGTTTAGTCAGGACTGAATAATGTGTTGCACTCTTTGGGAGTCCTGGATGAAAAACATTTCTCAAGTGTTTTCCTGCTATGTCAAAGCTATAGGTAAACCTAAATCTTGTTCTTTCCCTTTAAAGAAACATGATATCTTTCTCTTGCCTCATTCAACAATGATATATTTCCCCTCCCATGGTCAACCTTTTTTGTTCATTCAGAACAAATTTACTTAGGGCTTGTTTGGTTTCCCTGTATCTTCTGTGCTTTACAGCCGTGATGAATTGCTGTGATTGTTCTGGGAGAATGCAGGTGTGTGAGTTGGGGGGAGTGATTCAGCAGAGCTCAGTATTGATTCACTTTTATAGCTTAGCTGTATGATTACTGAAATCTTTTAGTTTGTGACTCCTGCATCTGACTGTTCTCACTCATAGATGCCACATTCCAGTCTGCCAGAAAATTATCAAGTTTTCACACTCTGTGAAGTTGTGATTTCTTTGCACTAGAGGGAGCTCTTTTCAAATCTTAACACTGGCTCAGTTCATTTACACTTAACGGAGGGTGTATTTTAAAGTACTCTGTGGGGCTGCACCCCCTGCTCGCTGCACCTGCCAAGCCCCCTCTCTTCGCAGAGGGTAAAGGAGTTGTGCTGCCAGTCCTGGCCTTGCCAGGGTGCCCCCACTGCCTTGGCCCCTCTTCCTGCCTTTATACCCCCAGCACTCCCCCCTCTCACCCCCATGGCAGACTGATGCCTTTACATTATGATGTCATTCTTTCACCTGAGAGGAAACATTTTTTTTTTAATATATAGTGAAATTATTTTGAATTTTTTTCACAAGTATATCATTAACTATTCATAAATGTACTTGGATATGTTATGTGGAATATGTAAAAAACAAAAACTTTTAATCCAACCTTGAGCTAGTCAAGGGATATGTCGTCAGGCTATTTAGACAGTCAATGTACTTCTCACTTTTTTCCAGTCATTTTTGTCTTTCTAAACACTAAAATAATTCAGATTATTTACCAAATTTATTTGTTGGCAGAGATTTGAACTGTTAAACATTCGAGAGAAAGTTTTAAAATCACATTTAGAACTGTGCTTCCAAAAAATAAAACCACCCCACTCACAAAGATACCCACAAATATGAATACACCCCAAAGAAACCCTGAAAAAAGTTGTTCCTTTAAATGGACAACAGAAATTTAAAACTTGGTGCATTTGGTAATACTCTGTGTATAATCCTTTTAACTGTATATTCAAGTAGTCATTTTACACGGCTTGCGTGGGCCTTATGTACACCAGCAGGGGAACTACAACTTTTTTTTAAACAATGATATCTCTGTCCCTATAATTTGTAGCAGAGTCTATATTATTTTCCTGAGGCTTACAGATTTTGCTTCAGTTATTGGCATGTTTGTTTTTTACTACATAAACTTGCTCTGGCCTCATTCTCAGTTCTACCCATTTCTTGGGCTGCCTGTCCGTTTCATTGCTGAAAGCAAACATCTGTGTCAACCAATTTTCAGGGTACTAAAGATAACTTTTCTGGCCTATAATTTCCAGGATCACCTCTAGAGCCTTTTTTAGAAGTTGGAATAACATTAGTTATTCTACAGTCATCTGGTACAGGAGATGATTTAAATGATAGTTATGTGCCACAGTTAATAATTCTGACATTTCATATTTGAGTTCCTTCAGCACTCTGGGTGAATGCCATCTGGTCTCGGTGACTTATTACTTAGTAATTTATCAATTCATTCCAAAATCCTCCTCCGTTAGGGACAGCTCTTTAACATGTCACTTTAAAAGTGTGATTCAGTTGTAGGGCTCTCTCTCTTTTATGTCCTCTACCATGAAGACTGATACGAAGAATTCATTTAGGATCTCTGCAGGGGCCTTGCCTCCCTTGCTCCTTTAGAACTTGATTATCCAGTGCTCTGCTGACTTTTTTTTTTTTTGGCAGGCCATCCTACTCATGATGTATTTAAACAGCTTTGATGTTGGTACTTGAGTCTTTTGCTGGTCACTCCAAATATTTTTGGCCACCCTAATTACACTTTTAACCTTGACTTGACAGACTTGATACACTTTTATATTTTCCACGGTAAGATTTGACTTCTAAATTTTTAAGGATGTCTTTTTGTCTCCAACTACCTCCTTAATTTTCTTTAGCCATGGTGGCATTTTAAATTTGGGATATATATTTAATTTGAGCTTCTATTTTATTGTTTTCAAACAGTTTCCATACAGTTTGCAGGCATTTTGGACTTGTGACTTTTCCTTTAATTTTTATATAATTAGTTTCTTCATTTTTATGGTGTTCCCCTCTATGAAGATAAATGCCACTGTACTGGTCTTCTTTAGTATTTACCACATACCTAAATGTTAAATTTCATTATATTATGATCCCTATTACTGAGCACTTCAGCTTATTTGCCTCTTTGACCATATCCTTGAGTCTCCAGAGAAATAAATCAAGGATTTCCTCTCCCTTTGTGGGTTCCAGGACTAGCAGCTCTAAGAAGCAGTCATTAATGGTGGCCAGAAATCTTATTTCCACATCTGTAAGGGCATGTGGACTAGAACTTGTAGCTGTCATGTCTAGAACAGCTGACATTCCCACAGAGCCTCCAGGAGGTCTTGATAAATCATATCTGGGAAACACTGTGGCAAGTTGGTGCCAAAGGAATTGCCACCCAACGAAACCAGAGTGGACATTGGGTGTGATCCTTTGGCTGCTTCTACATTTGCCCCCTCCCGCCGGAGGTGGCATGATAATGAGGCAATTTGAAGCAGGCTAATGAGGTATTAACATGCACATTCAGTGCCTCATTAGCATAATGGCAGCCGCGCGAAATTTGAAGTGCAGCATTCATATTTCAGATTGACAGTGAAAATGGGGGGCATCTTGAAACAAGTGCCCCATTTCAACATTCCCTTGCTCCACTGTAGTTCTGTGCAACTAAGGGAATGTCAAAGTGGGGCGCTTATTTCAAAGTTGGCCCCATCTACACTGTACATCTGCAGTTTGAAATCTGCACTTCGAAATTCGCACGGCCACTATTATACTAATGAGGCACTGAATATGCATGTTAGCGCTTCATGAGCCTGCTTAGAATTGCTTCATTACCATGCCACCTCTGATGGGAGGGGGCGAGTGCAGAAGCAGCCTTTGATTGGCCATGTGCCTTATTTAACCCCTGGGGACGGCTTACGAAGTTGTCTGGACAACTAAACAGAGTTTGGCCAACTGTGACTTAGCCTTGTCGCATCCATTCTCTGCCCCTAACCTCCCAGTTCTGACGTGGTACTACCACCAATCTCCAGTTCTCAGCTTCAGCAAGACTCTGACCCTGATTTCTGCCTCCTGATTCCAGTCTGGTGCTACCTCCAATTTCCAGTCTCTGACCCTTGCATGACTCTGACCCCAACTCAGACTTTGCCGGGCTCTTTCAAGTCCTATGACTCTTGCTTGATGACTACTGTCCCTAATGTGTAGACCTCAGCATAGCCGTCACTTCTAGGCAAGTGTGCCTATGCCCTGGTCCCTTACAGCATCCCATCTTAAAGTGACATGTACCCAGTTAATATGATGACAGTTGAAATCTCCCACTGTTATTGAGTTTTCTATTTTTACAGCCCTGCTATCATTCTTCCCTGAGTATTCCACCCTTGTCTTGTTCAGGTGGTCAGCAGGATAGTCCTACTGCTGTACTCTTATTATTCAAGCCTGGAATTTCCATCCATGGCATGGAGAGGTTGGGGTCATGCCACTCTCACCCTGGATCAACCAGACCCCTCCCTCCCTCACAGCTGAGCCACCAGCTGTAGTGCTGGAAGGCCAGAGTGGCCACAGTGCCAGCAGGACAAGGCAGTGCGGCCACCCACCTGTCTGCCCCAGCCTCTGGCATTACGACAGCAGGCTGGCGGGACTCCAGTGGAGCCTGGGCAGGGATGGGTGAGGCAGTATGAGAAGGCATTGCCATCCTCTGCCTACAAAACTGGTTGCGCATGTTGTCTGGCTTCATGTGATGTAACTGAATTGGACTTTTTTTTTTTATTTAACAGTTTCTCTTCAGTTTGTACCTCACCTTTACTAACTTCTATCCTCTTCACTTTACTAGACTATAGAGAATCCCTGTTAATAGATCACCCACCCTCACGGGCTAGCTCTGTCTGAACTATACACTCCTTTTTGTTCCAAGAGAGGTAGTCTGCCTGCAGGGTTAGCCCTTAGTGACCCAGAGAACATAGAGCTTCTCATGCAAATGAAAACAGAGGTTTTAACAAAGCCTGGCTGGAGCATAAGTGGCAATCAGTGTACAGTAACCCCCCGATTTAACGGACTAACGGGGGAAAGGGGTGACCGTTAATGCCGAAAGTTTGTGATATCCGAATGGTTATACTGGATGATGATGCATTGACCTTCCCAGCCCAACACTCACTCCTGCCTCTGCCCTCCACCCTGGTTCCCTTCACCCCTCCTGCCCCATTCTTCCTCTCACACCTCCATCTCCCTCTCCCAATTAGCAGGGGAGGAGCTGAATGTCGGCCTGGATCCTTCCACCTCCTGCAGCTCTCAGAGCTGTGGCTCCGCCAGCCCCTGGTTCTGAGCCACCCGCGCAAAGGCAGAGCGTGGCCAGCCCCCAGCCTGCCAGTGGGCAGCAGCCTCTGACACCAGGACTTCCACTCAGTGCCATTGCAGACAGCGGCAGCTGGGCACCGACCAGCTCCACGCACACAGGGCTAGGGGAGGAGAGCACCAGCCCCCCAGTGCAGCCCCCTCCCCCCCACAGCTTCTTCTGGCCCCAGCGGCCCTAGCTGCTGCGGTGGCCCCTCCAGCCCCAGCCTCTCCAGCAGATCCTCCAGCCCCAGCGGTGACTCTGGTGAGTCTCCAGCATTTTTTTGGGGAGTGGGGGAAGGGCGGCATCTATTATTTCTGAAGTCCTTTATATTGGGGTCCTTTAAATCGAGGGTTTTACCGTAACGTTCATCACAGGTCTGCCAGTTTTTCAAATGTTGGCTCTGCCTTTTGCCTTCTCCCTGAACAAGAGTTGAGCCTGCAGATACCCTCTGTGCTATCGATGTAACAGAGTGCAAGGGTCTGTGGATCCTCAACCCAAGTACACAAGCCACTGCTGCACTCACAATGAATCCTAACAGGACTACCAGTGACCAGAATATTAGGAGCCCTAAGGCCTCATACATCGCTAAAGGTGCTGTCCATGGGCACCCGACTGGAGGAGGTCCAAAGTACCCAATTAGGCCAAGAGCACTATTCAAGCCAAAGAGAACCACACAAAGTTGTTTGTGTAACAAGGTAGATCCTGGCCTGCAGCTGCTGCTGCTGCTGCTACAAATCCTGCAGACTGAAACCTGACTCTCAGCCTCAGCCCCAAGAGCTGAATTCAGCCCGGTCCCTATGCCTGTTTTCTGACGCCAGCTCTGAGCCTTTGACTCTAATTCCTGGCTGGGGCTCTGGCTTCCAAGTCTGTTTTCGACCTTCATTTCCATGTCCTGACTCCTGCTTTGACCGCTGAAGTCCTGGTGCCTGACACAGAGACCATCCTCTCTTTTGTTCGCTCGTTAGGTCATCCTCCTTTGCACTTCTTCTTACTCATCCTCCATATTATTAAGGGATGCACAAGAGCATATTGTTTTAATTTAAGGTGGTTTTCCCTCTCTCCAAAATGCCTTCTTGCTACACCATTAATTACTCAGCATTTCCTTCCTGTGTGGCAGAGTGACTAAAATCCAGACCTTTTTCAACTTCTGAGTCTGTGGACCACATCAGCAGCATTACGTCAGTGTACGAGTACTGCAAACAATGTCATTATCAGGTCCTGAGAGTATGAACTCTTCAGCTGTCTTCCCTGCAAAAACCATCCAGCTAGCCAACCCCATGTAAAAAACACACCACGTTTAGCAGTGAAGACATTAACTTTGTGAGCTACAGAGTGTAGGAGTTTCCTACGTTCATATTAGAGAGTTGTGAACAGGCAGGGGTCAGAGAAGGACTAATGGAGCCAAAATTAGGGACTCACCAACCACCACCACAAAGGTGAGAGACAGTAAGTTATTGCTGCCATGGAGTAACGGTGCTTCCTTGGGACACATCTTCCTAGTACACAGCCTGGTTATCTGGGAACACTTGGAGAGCAGGCTATGCCATTTATTGACTACAAAGATTGTCTACATGCTGCTGCCTTTTTTGTGTATCTAAGCCAATATGTTGTAGTAGTCCAGTAAATTCTTCCCCGATGAGGCTTTTTCAAAAGCCCTTGTGCTGCCAGAAAGCCTTTTTGAGATTTTGTTTTCTCTCCAGGTAAATTGTGATGCAAGAGGGGCCAATTACAGAGAGAAGGAAATGGTTAAGTGTGTCACGGAAAGTCCTTGTTTATACAGAAAAACAAAATGCTTCAAAGAGTATTACGTATACACAAAGTCAGGCCAATTTTTTTTCCTTAAATGTAGTCCTAGAGCTCCAAGGATGCCAGATTCTACAGATAATAAATTTTATACATACGCCAAAACTTTCCATACCATTCCATATTTGCTCAATATGACTTTAATTACGTACGGTTTGGATAGCTGGAAAAATACACTTCAGTTAGATATTATAAAGATAAAGGCAACCCCTCGGATGATTGTTGCTGCTTGAGGTTAAAACATATGCAAAGGACAATGAAACCTCTTTCAATGAATCACTTCTGGAATGTGTTGATTTCTTTAACTCCTCTGGAATTGTGACATGACTCATCTCTAGCCCAGAGACCAAACTGACTGCTTGAATGGAAAATGTCAGCTGAACCAGGCTATTGGAAGAACTGCAAGGGCTGTTTTTATTCTAGATTTGAGATTTGATTTACTATTGCTTTGCAAAGCAACTGCAAATCAATTCTAACTGGGTAAGATTATGAACTCACTTTGCACTGGTGTAAATGACTACAGTAAACCCTCAAAATATGTGACTTCAAGTTGCGCTTAACTCGCATTAAAGTGAGTTAAGTGCCACTCAAAATCTCGTTCCCCCCAGCCCTGGCTCAACCTCTCCGGTCCTGCATGGCCCCGGTTCAACCCCCAGCTTAGCTCACCACCCACACGTGGCTTCAGCTCCATCTCACCACTCTGCACATACAGCTCCAGCTCAACCCCCCCTGCCCCAGTTCAAACCCTTTTCAGTCTGGCTCACCAACCCAGTGCATGGCTCTGGCTCAATGCCCCAGCCACGGTTCAACTCCCCCATGTGTGGCTCTGTCTCAACTCCACCCCCCTCCCGTCTCCCCTGCAGCCCTAACTCACCCCAGGCTTAACCTCCCTACCCTCCTCACACAGACTCAGCCCACCCCCAAGCTTAACCCTCCCAAACTACCCCCCAAAACCCCAGGACTTACCTTTCCAAAGGAGCTCCAGGTGCTCCTGCTGCTTCCCCGGCTGCAGAATGTGCATTCCGCCGGGGAAAAAAGCTGCCCTCCGACTTATGCAAAATTTGAGTTATGTGAGGGTGTGTGGGAACTCGCTGGACTACTGTAGACAAGCTGCAAGGCAATGGCAAATTGCATCTTTAGTTTTGTCATTTACACCTGTTTTTTTAAAACAGCTTGTTCTTTCTGCTTATATTATTGGTATATTATGTGCAGCTGACTTTTGAAATCGCTATAATTAATTTAGTCAGGCTGGCGGGCTAGGGTTGCAAATTAGTCCATCAGCTCAAATCTGGTAAAGAGGCACAGGCATTAAGGGCTGAGGGAGAGAGATTGAATTTTCGTGTAAATATTATTCCCATTGAAACAGTGCACCTTTTGAAAATTATGACTCTGCTCACTAGTAACCTGTAGGGGTCTGATTACTCATGGATAATGGTAACGTGTGGACAATGGCAAAAAGTGTCAAAACAGAATCGTCATTGAACTGGGGATGTTTCTAGAAAAGTTCTGTGTTGATTAGCCCTAGGCCCAATACCAATCAATATTTCCATGAATGATCCTGAAAGTAAATATAAAAATCAGTGTTGATAAGATTTGCAGATGACACAAAGGTTGATGAAGTGGTAGGTAACAGTGAGGACAGGGCAGTCATGCAAAGTGATTGGGAGTGCTTGGTAAACTGGGTCTATTCAGACAAAAAGTGTTTGAAAGAAGCCAAGTGCAAAATTACAGATCTACCTACAAGAAACTCAGGTCCTACCGATATGGCAGAGGCTGCCTCTTGGAAATCAATGACTCTTAAATGGATCTCTACGGTTTTGTCTCCACTTGCCCCCAACTTCGAAGGGGGCATGTTAATTAGGGCGAAGGGAGATTACTAATAAAGTGCAGCGGTGAATATGCAGCACTTCATTAGGCTAATTCTCCCCAGTGGCAACTTCGAAGCATCAAACTTTGAAGTGTCGGCATGTGTGTAGGGTTTACCACTTCGAAGTTGCTGCGGGGGAGAGTTAGCCTCATGAAGTGATGCATATTCACCACAGCACTTCATTAGTAATCTCCCTTCACTCTATTAACATGCCCCCTTCGAAGTTAGGGGCAAGTGGAGACCCAGCCTAAGTATAATATCAATGATACAGTATATCTATATCTATCTAGATAGATCTAGATATATAGATATATTCCTCCTCCCACTCTGTTAACATCATTGCAATACGATACTCCGTATGAAGGAGACTGTGTCAGCAAAGTTCTTGTTGAAAAACAGTCTAGCAGTGCAAGCAAACGCATTTCTTCACTCTCTTTTCAGGCAAATATATTGTTGTCTGGATAATATGTTGATTTCAGAACAGGCCCCCTTGTGATGCTAGCACGAACTTTTACTGTACTTAATTCTACCCAGTGACTGTCAGAACAATGACACGGAAAAGAACATTTTCCCTGGGACTCAGCCGTGAATGATGGAGCCCTTCACTTCAGTGTCACCAGTCTGTTCCAGGATAGTAGTGATATAAAACAGCTATCATAAGATGGTGGTTTGGGGCTTATGTGAAATAAGTCAATGGTCTCAGTCAAGTTTGCAATCAGTAGGTGTCCATGCCACAAAAACCATGTTCACTACTCCTACTGACACCTTTAAGAAATTTCAGGCAAAGGCCAGTGACAACAGAATGAACCAGGTGACTGAATTAACTTTCATCCACAGAGGTGGCCATTCCTAACAAGGATAAACCATATTAGTGTAACCACTTAAGGCCCCATTGCTAAGCACAGTATGCAAGTTCTGTGAATGAAGGGAAAGCTTCAGTCTCGAATGCTATCTGATACTTTTCACTAGCACTAAACTCTTCTCTGTGGGCCCGGGGAAGAAACCCCTTTTCTTCTAAAGTTTGTGCAATGGTCAGCTACAATGGAGCAAAAATAGATACATGTCTGTCTGCTGTCATCTTGCAGTGAAAATGTATTCTGGTTGTCTTTGGAAGTGTGTTGTTCATTGCCCCATGGCATAACAGGGTCTTACAAAAATTGTCTGAATTAACATAATATAAACTGTTAGTTAAACAACATTATCGTACTTCTGAGGAGCAGTAAAAATGCTTTGTACAGAACAGCAAATATACTTGCCATACTTGGGCTGCTTTCATATAGAAGATAGTATACTGGACAATGCCGGATGGATTGTGCTGAATTCTACCACAATGTAGCACAGTTACCCAACACCAATTTCACATTTATTGTAGGATTCACCTCGCTTAGGTGATGTTCCACTAATCGGGAATGGTTTAGAATTTCTAAATTGCCTCTGTTGTTGCTAGCAACCGTGCCGATTAGCACATCATAATACTTCTGAGTTCCACAGAGCAGACCAGAGTGCACTGTCTCGCTCTGCGGACCGTGCTGAGATGAGGTATCCCACTGGGTTGTCAGACTGGTGAATTTAATTGAAAGGAAGATGTGTTGATTTAGCAGCAGTTCAGGCAGCCTTATATATTAGAGGATCTCCAGGATGCTTTGTCCCTGGGGAGGCAGCAGTCAAACTGTGGTCTGGATTGAGGTCTCAGCTTACTGCAGTACTGTACTGGGCTAGGTTTCCTCAATGCTAATACATGTAGTGGAAACCCATCTGTTTATCTGTGGTAAGAAATTCCAGGTATTTTTATATTGTTTGGAAATGCTTTGTTTCAAGGCAAATGCCCACGCATGCATTTGTTCTGGCTTTTTACAAAACATTTCTATTCCAGACAGTGATTTCTGGTTTTTGTTAAGAGGTCTCGACCTAAAATAATTCTTGAAGTAAGTAACTGAAAGGGTTTGGAAGCTTGAGTTCAGATGAGGGTGAGGCAAAACGGGAACATGCTTTAGTGAGATGCTGAAGCCAGTCTATGACCACTGTCTTTTGCTTCTCCACTTCATTTCAACTGGGAAGATGCAGTGATACTGGATAAGGGAGAGAGAATTCTGTGCGAACCCGAGCTGTGAGTCTGTGATCAGGCATTCTTCTGGTAACAAGCTTCTTTGCACCTAACATTTGACATCCATAGCCAGGTGTCATGGGCAAGCTGCAGGCTGCTGTTTGTTCTATTTATGATTTTAAAATACCCGTAGGCAGCTTTATTTATAATCGTTGACCATTGGTTGGGGGGAACTCAGTGCTTTATGAAAATCGTGGATTGAGATCCCTGGAGGCTGAAGGTCCCTTCTTCCCCCACCAACAGTAATTCAATCTTCCACAGACTGCGTCATCCCCTAGTCTATTGCAGCCATCTCAGGAGCTGAGGAGGCATTTCATAATAGGTGCTCATTTATTCCATGGTGTTTGCTGAGACAACCAGCCAGGATGCCCGCCTGTTAGTGTCAGGTATAAGTGTGTTGTATGGAAAACTGTGGTAAAAATCGCATGTTGTGTCTTTAAACTTTAGGGGGTTTCCTAGTCCTGCTTGTGTCTCAGGAGGCTCTGAAGGAAAGCATGCCATCTGCCAGACAGTCAAGAGTCAGATGGGTTGAGTTGTGCCTCTTTGCTTTAGGGAACTGCCTGCATTGTATCTCTCTGGTGTGGCTTCTCTGGGTTTGGTTTTTGGAGTAGATTCTTGTGTGTTCTTATTCAGAATTCTAAGAAATAAGGTCATGTTATGTTATAATCTGCAAACAAAAGAATCTATGTTTTTATCTCATCTTTCTGTTTGAATGCTGTTATTTTGTGATGTAGCTTTGATATTTCTGGGTTGCCTGCCATCTTGGTGATTCAGATGCTCTTCCAGGCTACAGCTACGCTACAGTATCCCTCAAAAGAAGTTCTTCCAGAAGATCTCTTCCAAAAAAACTTTTTTCGAAAAAGCATGGCCACATACAAAAAAGAGGATCAAAAAAATCGATCAATTCTTTCAATAGAGAGCGTCCAAGGGGCCAAGGATCAAAAAATCTAGAGCCATGAAGACTGCTCTTTGGAAAAAAGGGACCTTAGGGAGAGGAAGAGGGCTACCGGAAAAAGTGTTGCGGTCTTCCTATTTAATATCAAAAGAAAGTATGTTGTGTGTTGACGCTCCATGGGATTTTTCAAAAAAGCAGCAGCTTCTTCAAAAAAACTCACTAGTTTAGACCTAACATCAGTGAGATCTGGCCTGAGAGCACCATCCTCACTTCATGTAAGCTACATGAGTAATCATACTATAGTAGCCTTCAGAGATCTGAGCTGGATGTCACGCAGCAACCTATGGCCGCGTCTACACGTGCACGCTACTTCGAAGTAGCGGCGCCAACTTCGAAATAGCGCCCGTCACGGCTACACGTGTTGGGCGCTATTTCGAAGTTGAAATCGATGTTAGGCAGCAAGATGTCGAAGTCGCTAACCCCATGAGGGGATGGGAATAGCGCCCTACTTCGAAGTTGAACGTCGAAGTAGGGCACGTGTAGCCGATCCGCGTCCCACAACATCGAAATAGCGGGGTCCGCCATGGCGGCCATCAGCTGAGGGGTTGAGAGACGCTCTCTCTCCAGTCCCTGAGGGGCTCTATGGTCACCGTGTGCAGCAGCCCTTAGCCCTGGCCTTTTGGCTGCTGCTGCGGCAGCTGGGGATCCATGCTGCATGCACAGGGTCTGCAACCAGTTGTCGGCTCTGTGGATCTTGTGTTGTTTAGTGCAACTGTGCCTGGGAGGGGCCCTTTAAGGGAGCGGCTTGCTGTTGAATCCGCCCTGTGACCCTGTCTGCAGCTGTTCCTGGCACCCTTATTTCGATGTGTGCTACTTTGGCGTGTAGACGTTCCCTCGCAGCGCCTATTTCGATGTGGTGCTGCCCAACATCGAAGTTGAACATCGACGTTGCCAGCCCTGGAGGACATGTAGACGTTATTCATCGAAATAGAGTATTTCGATGTCGCTACATCGAAATAAGCTATTTCGATGTAGTGTGCACGTGTAGATGTAGCCTATGTGTGATGGCTTTTTTATCTTCCATGTAGAAATGGATTTCTTATTTTGAGATCTAAATTTTTTACCCATTTCCCATTGGGATGAAACTGAGATCTTTGTGTCAAAACCAGAATAAGCAGTCCGGAATAGCCAATAGCCCAGTGATTAGGGCAATCACCTGGGATGTAAGAGACTCAAAGACCTGGACCTAATAACCAAGCTATAAAGACTTGTTCTCTCACCACACCAGATGCTCCAGTCTGGACTAGAGAAACCTTCCCAGTGAAAGTTTTGCCAAAACCAATCCTTTCCCCCAACTAAAACTTTCAGTTTTGAAAAATCAGCATTATAGCCTGTACTGCTGAAAAATTCCTGACCAGTTCTTTTCCCACTTATCTCTTGGAAAGTTGGGTTGTATTTTAATCCAGTCTGTGCTGATCAGTTGTTGACATTTCTGTAGTGATCATATAAAACCATTTTTGGAAGTTCAACCTTTCTGCTTTGGGCAGATGGCCAAGTAGGAAAGTTTCCTTTATAAATAGCCCCTGAAATATATCGATTGTATATAGTTTAGGTTTTTCCTCACTTCTTCAAGTGTATTACTCAGGATTTTAAATTCCTGAATCTAGGGGGGAAAAAACCCTGTTTTTCTCTTTGAATTTTAGGATTAGGCTTGTTCGAGCGCCTGGAAGTCAGCTTCTCTAACAGAGGGGTGCATAAAAGGTTAATGGAAGACAAGCCCTGTTCATTTGCTAGATTTAAAAGGCAGGGTGAAAATGTGCTGCCAAAGCTGAGAAATTATGTATGTATCATTATGCCAAACTGATGGCCCATCAATATTGGATCATGTGGAATAACAGTGAGACAGCTTTCACAAAAGAGTTCATCAAATTATGGACACACTCAAGTGCCTATGAAACATGGCACAGACATATATTGCTCCTTTGCTCCTATCTGTGTGTATAAATTACTTGAAAAAAATCATTATGGCTTTTGAAAAATAAAAATATTGAAAAAGTCCTTTCCCAAAGCTCAAGCTTTTGCAAAGGCAGGGTGAGCAGGTTAAAAGCATTTTTGTGAAAAGGAGTGCGTTGTCTAAAAATGTGTTTGTGTAGTGTTGTTTGTCATGAGGAGTAGGCCTTGCCTATCTAAAACTTAGAGCACCAATTTGCTGTGATGTCATCAGAACATGAACAAGCCAGATGCACATGTGCTATATGTTATCTGTGACTTACTGACAGGGTAGGCCAGGGGTCAGCAACCTTTCTGAGGCAGAGTGCCAAAATTTGACCGTTTGACCTCTACGTACCACCCAAGTGCCAGTGATACTTTTCAACATCCCTAATAGTCCTACTTACAACAGTTTCATTAATAAGTAAATTAAGATACAGAGTTTTAGTGTTTAGATGGTGGGTGGTTGCATTAGCTGGCCTTTTGTTAATTTACAGGTGGCACGGTTTTGAGCAAGCTCTCGGTTGCATGGGTAGGACGGGTAGTGCTGAGCGTGTGCCACTCTTTGCATGAATGTTGGGGGTTGCTGATTTCTGACACAGACACTCATGTTAATGACATTTACCTTCTTGTAGTGCACTGTGAGATCAACTGCCAAAATTATTAACTATCGATAGTCATATAGTATTATTACTAATTGTTAAACCACACTCTTCAAGGCTAGGTTCTGTTGATCAGTCCAATTTTGTGTGCATTCTTATATAAGGGCCATATATTTCTAGTGATTTAAACTTCAATGGAACAACACAAAAGCCCATAATGTGTAATAGTTAAAACCTGACTGTCAGCATATGTAAAGTTTTGGAATCAGAATCATGGGCATAATTAGTTTTATATCATTCTAGTAAGTAACAGTTGCGGTCTCCCAAGATATCTGATGTAATTGTTTCAGTACAGAACATTGCAGTTTCTTCCTTTTAGCACAGATTTATAGGAAGATTTGTCGTCAGTAATACCAGGTTGTCTTTACATGCATACTTGCTATCATATAGACTGACATATTTTGGAGCATAAGCTTTCGTGGGCAAAGACCCACTTCGTCAGAAGAAGCGGGTCTTTGCCCATGAAAGCTTATGCTCCAAAATATCTGTTAGTCTGTAAGGTGCCACAGGACTTCTTGTTATTTTTGAAGATATGAACTAACTCAGTTACCCTTCTGATACTTGGTAGTATAGTATTTTTTTTAAAAAAAATAATAAATTTTTATACAGCAAATGTGGAAGTAATAAATTGCAGAACCATTGGCTAGATCATATTTATCGTACTGTGTACTTTTGATTGCCTCATATACATCCTTCCTGTTAATTTATCTATGCTTGAACTATTCATAACATCCCAAGCCCCTGAGATGCTTCAAATAACTACCATGTAAAAATAAGATGCTAGAGTTTTCTTTTTCTTTTTTCTTTTTCATTTCATCCCTAACAGCGACATGGGGAATTCCTCCATTCATGAGCTCGTCCACCATCCCACACATGCTGATAAAATTTGCGTGCCACCCCCTCAGCTATAATAGTGGCACTGGCAATGCAGTAGTAAAATGAGCACAATGCATCACCTTTGAGATCTAGGCCATGAGGGTAAATATCACATCTAGGTCAGGAGCGCAGGCTGGCAGTGACTGAAAGTAGGTTATTTGACTGCTCTGTGAAATGAATTGGATGATGTCAATCTACTTACTCTTGGACAGGTTTCCACAGCATAATAAAATAACATCACAACTGGCATGAACCAGTGTCCCCTGGGGCAATCTCCACAAAGATATCAAAGATTGAATGGACATGAAGACAAAACTGCCTGTCACACTTGAGATGTTGTATCCAGGTCAGGGTTGAAGCATCTTGGCTCATCACACAGCATGCTTGGTGAAGCCTGCACTGCTGCTACCGGGTTAATGGAGAGAGAAAGAGAGAGAGAGAGAGAGAGGAATTCAGGTTCCAGAGCTTTCAGTCTGACACATTTCATCAGCACTGCCATTTGTAAGTAAAAATCAAACAAATAGTTTTGTCCTGTGATGTCAGATTCTGATTCTTCATTCCATTACACCAGTTTTACGCTGGTGTAAATACATTAATTTCAAGTGAGTTTATGACAGTATAAATGTGGCATGACAGCATGGAGAAACAGGGCCCACATCCCTTAAGGATCTCTTACTGAAAAAAAAAGAATCAAGTCCTTCCTTGTGGTGTTATTAGAAAGGTTCCAGGTCGAAGGCTGGTCTTGAACAGTTGGGAATCAATGCTCCTATGTCATTCCTGCTGTGAGGAGTGGCAGATGAAATCACTGTTCTCACATGGCATTGTTCTGTTCTATCAGGTTATGTTTCTCCAATTTTCCATCAGTTTCAGCTTACTTTTGCACAGGTCAGAAAAGGTTGCAAATGGCGTCTTTGACTAAATCTCACAGCTATGTGAGTAGAATTAATTAGTCTAATTAGTTTAAAATGTTGTCACCTATTAGTATTGGTCTTCTTTGACTGATGGCCAGGTGTGAAACCATTGACTACATTTCAGTAGCTTGTGAAGAAGATGGCGGTTTCACAATTAACCATTGCTTTGCCAGGTCAAAGCCCCTGAGGGTGAAAGATGAAGCAACAGAACACAAAGGAAACACAATGCAAGGCTTTGCACAACTGCAGTAGGGCTTTTTGTCAGGATGACCATAGGCACCTGAAGAGAAGAAATGTCCTGCTTCTCAGGGTTTTGGGTCTCTATTGGTTTTACAGAAAGTGGTTGTCTGTCCTAGTTTTCTACATCCCTGTAAACTGGTGCACTGAGCTAGTGAATGGGATTACAAGCTGACTGAGTGAATAGTATCTCACAGACCACGTCCCACCAGGCTTGTCCCTTCCCTCCCACCTGCCCTCTTCCTTCCACAAGACTGTGTCCAGGCCAGTTTGTTTGAATGAAGTGAAGCTCTGGGTGGTGGACCCAGATAAATCCAAACAGCCAACCTGGATAGGATGAAATGTATATGTTCCCTTTGCCCATTCGGACTAGAGTACAAGTGCAGCTTAGCAAAATGTTTTAAGTAATTCATTTCTAAACATGAGTCTGAATAGGATTTAACACTTTTCAAAATGTCTTGACTGGCTGTGATCAGCTAGATGCTGCCTCACAGGGTCCTCCATGACCACCTGAGAACTGAAATAGACAGGTTCTGAACAACTCAAGCCTGAAGAGAAAATGCCAAAGCCCATGTTAAGCAATAGCAAGAAAATTTGACTAAAACCCATAAACTGCTGCAGTGAATCTAGTTACTCCTAGTGAAGAAATGATAAAAGGAAACTACAATGGGAATCTATATATTGCATATTACTGTAGTATTTCAGCACATAGGATAGTATCTCAATCTTACAATGATGCCTAGAACTTCAAAGTTCTTTACACACATGACTTTGGCCTCACAATATTCTTGCGAAATTTGGACCTATTATTATTATCCCCAACTTGTGGGATATACCACAGTATCTGACCCCAGAACTTCCTTTGGCCCTTACGGAATATGGGCCTGACCTCAGGCAGAATGGCGGATGCTCTGCATTTCTGAAAATCTCTCTACTTACAATGGAAAATGGAGAGCAGACCTCAATCCCTGGCATGCATAGCTTAATGGGTTCTATTATTGTTTTCTGAATTAGTCAGTGGCCTTGTGAATAACACTAGTCTGGGTGTATTGTGAATCCAAATCTACTGTAGCATATTGAAGCAACTCAGTTTAGTTGGCTGGAATGTCTTGATTTGTATCTTGGAAATGTCTATTTCCAGCAACCTTAACTGAAAAGAAGTGTGTGTGTGTGTGTGTGTGTGTGTTTAAGGGTTTCCATTTTCAGTGCCAGTATATATTAGCCTGTCTATACAAGTGATAGTATCTGCATTTCCAGTGAGGGCTCTCAAATCACCTTACAGACTGCTGAGTGTAGTTTCACAACCTGTGAGGCAGAGAAGTATTGTACAAATAAGGAGGATGAGGAATAAAGATGGTAATGACTGACTCAGGGACAATTAGGGTATGTCTACAGAGCAGCCTCATTTTGTAATAAGAGAATTTCCAGAATAGCTTATTTTGAAATAATGCTGCTAAACACACAAAATGCATGTCAAAATAGCCCTCAGCTATTTTGAAATAGAGCATCTACCCACAATAGAGCTTATTTTGAAATAGCGCCATTGGACACACTATGGCTTATTTTCAAATAGACTCTATTCCTTGTCTACACAGTCCATATTTCAAAACAGCTGTTTTCAAAATAGGGGCTACTCCTCATGGAATGAGATTTACCTATTCTGAAATAAGCCAGCTGCTATTTTGAAGAAATAGCAGTTGCATTGTTTAGATGCTAGCAAAGTTATTTCAAAATAACAGCTTTGCTGTGTAGACAAACCGTAAGGCTACATCTACACTAGAGTTTTGTCTACAAAACTGGGGTTTTGTAGACAAAACTCTTGGAGCGTCTACACACAAAATGCATTTTATCAACAGTCTGTCAACAAAACCTGCTACTTCCACTGACAGTGTTCTGCCTCTCCATAAAGAGGAGTAATGCCTTTGTTGACAGTTTCTGGCAAAAAAAAGAGCTGTGTGGACGCTCTAGAGGGGCCCTCTGTCACCAGACCAGGCTTTCCAGTTCACTGGCCAGCCTCGTATGCTGAGCTTCTGGTTGGCCTTTCTGTCGAGAGAGCAGCTGAGCAATCTGGCCTCTCTCTATCAACAGAGCAGATTGCTCTTTCGATCTGCTTTTGTCTGTAGACATGATCTGTTGAAAGACATTTTGCCAGATCTCTTCCAACAGTAACTTCTGTTGACAGATCGCTGTAGTGTAGGAATCGCCAATGAGAGCCTTTGTAAAGTGAGGAACAGGGCCCAGATTTCCTGACTTCAAGTTCTATGCTTCATTCATCCACCTACTCTCTGTGAACCCAGGCCTAACTTTATGTTATCATGTCACATACATCTTCATTTTAAGGATTATCACAGTTACTAGGTCATAACCATATCCATGAATAGGAGATCAGAAGTCAACAGCATTTCTTTTAACTAAATCATGCCATAGTTCCATAGATTCCACTAGAAATGTGTGATGCATTGACTATGAACTAAGATGTTCTCACTTAAATTGCTGACTATACAGCTACTGATAGTGAATAGAGTATTCCTGTGCTCTGATGAAAAATAAGTATCTCACAGGAAAAGTGCAAGTGTGATTCTGAGTCACATCTTACTGACGCTTGCATTTCTAGGTCTACTTTTCTCAGCCTGAGCTAATGCTCCAGGCAGAATACCTGGCACTCACCCGTCAAACTGATTATCATGTGAGAGTCGAGATCAGTTTTTTAAATGCTTTCAGTGAAAGAGAGGTACATTCTCCACTTTAGGTTTTCAAGAAAACTAAAAGAACATATGGGAAAGCGTGAGTACGAATAGATGAGACAGAAATTTAAAGTGGGACGTACGAAAAATCATTCAGATTATAACCAAAGTTGGTTTATCAAAATTAAGGTTTTTTCCTAGCACAATGCTGTTTACTTTCCAGTTGTTTTTCTATGTGGGATATTTGATACCAAAATTAATGTGAATAAAGCTTCCTGATAGGAAGTGCTGCATCTGTGGCTTATGCGCTCATTGAAGAACAACCATAATGCATACGTTATCTAAACCAGCACTTTTACGATGGCTCCAAGAGCTAGAGTGACATTTTTCCTGCATGCACACACATATACTTAACTCCCATTCATACTGAGACAGTCCTGTCTTGGAATCCCCTGTGCTCCAGGAAGAAGATACATTCTTCTTGTAGACTGAGTGGGAGAAAGGGCAGAACAGCTGAAAGTCAATACAGAGGAACTTCAGAACAAACGTGCAAGAAACCTTGGAGCTCTCTAGCTAACTGCAGAGTTTAAGCCAGGGCTATTGAAAGGACAACATTTGGTCAGTCCCTATGCAATTTTATAAGGGGAGGGAGTATGAAATTGAGCTCCCCATAGACACACTCGCATTCCTGCCCATTGCATAGTGATTAATCAGAAATCTGCTAATGGGCAGCATATTACCCTGTCCAGCTACTAGGTCTTTCCATTTAAGTGACTCAGGCTCCTTTTTCTGCAGCTAAAAGAGAAACTTGCCACATTGCTATATCTATGCAGCTTATTCCAACCCAGGCAGAACTCAGACATGGTACACACTATTTGATAATATAGTGTGGGGACCTTTCATCATGTGACATACCTGGTTGTGTTACTCACTAGCGCTACATCTACCTTAGAGACTTTTGTGTAAATCAGCACTTCATTTGCATTTTCAATCTCCCTAGTTTGCATTCTCCTTTCAAAAGGGGAATGTAGTGTAGATGCAGCTTCAGAGATGGAAACTTGGAGTATCTTGATTGC
Source organism: Carettochelys insculpta (assembly GCF_033958435.1). Classification (NCBI taxonomy): domain Eukaryota; kingdom Metazoa; phylum Chordata; order Testudines; family Carettochelyidae; genus Carettochelys; species Carettochelys insculpta. The sequence goes on along the minus strand of NC_134139.1, from coordinate 91,583,540 downwards.
TGCAAGCTGTCTAATATTGCACTAAGGCCATGTCTAAACTTGGCCATATTTCGAAATGGCCATGCTTTGAAAGTGCTGTGTTTTGCTCATGCGCGGCTCATCTATACGGGGGTCGTTTTTGAAAGTATCCTGTAAACTGATAGGAATAAGGGGATTTCAATGTTTGCAGGGTCCTTTTGAAAAAGACCCCCATGTAGATGAGCTGCGCACAAGTGAAATGCGGCACGTTTGAAGTGCCGCGGCTGGCAGCGTGCTAATGAGGCTCTGAATGTTTATTTCAGTGCCTCATTAGCATTCTCCAATTTGGATATTAGCATGGCCATTTCGAAGTTTTCCCCTAGTGTAGTGCAGCCTAAATATTGTTAATTTGCGGCAACAGTTCAAAAACACAAACTCATCCTGAAACTCTTCATAGCTAGGCTTCAGGTTTTAATCAAAAGTGCATGTCTTGATATATGATTAAAAGGACTGACCGAGAGGGAAGTCTGATGCTGATAATGCAAAAACCATGTATTTTGATTGCTGAGGAAGATAATCATCTATTAAACTTGTGCAACACGAAGTTTATTATCAGAGATGAGACTGAATCAAAACCCTTGAGCAATGAGAAAATTTGAATCTGGACCAGAACTTTGCACTTTTGATTTATTGCTTCTCAGTTCATCTCAAAAGAGAAATTAAAGGGCTTATCCCTACTTACCAGAAGATTGACACACTGGCAGTTGAGCTTCTGGAGTTCGATTTTGGTGAAGATGCAGCAAAATCGATTTCTCTGGGCTCGGCCGTTGACCCCTGTACTCCACACTATCGTGTGGAGTAAGGAATGTCAACGCAAGACTATAGAGGCTCGGTCTTCTCTAGGGCAGTAAGTTGATTCTGATACGTTGATTCTAGCTACACAAATGCCCAAAAGCAGGCATTAGTCAGTGTTGTTGTTTCTCAGCAAACCAAGGAGAAGCAAATTTATGTGGGTGAGTTTGTATGGTCAGAACATCAAACAAACAGGCAGGGCAATTGAAGAAGGTGAGGACGATGGACAAGGAAGATAACAATGCTTCTTACAATAGTGTCATTTTATTCTATATCTTGAAAACACAATATACACAAGCAACAGACACATGGGTTTCATTGAAACGCACTGAAGTAGACCACAGGCATATAAGGGGAAAGGAATAGTCAACCTTACTTGAGAAACCAAGTTGGAAGAGCCAAAGTTTCCCCAATAGTTAGGGTTGTTTTTATCCACATTTTTATTTTGGCTGATTTCTGTCTGTTTTATCTTGATAAAATGCCCACTAAGTAAGTTGTGAATAAGGACTTCAAAACTGCTCCCAAAGAATGCAGAATATAATACGATATGATATTCCAATGGAAAGATGTTGTTAAACAGGCCTATAACATTGATACACATGTAAAATTATCATATGTAGCATTTCATAGAAATATTACAACTGAACATTGTAGAAAGCCGATGAACATTTTTGACGTCTCATTTTTGTGTCTTCCTGGTAGATAGCTAGTTCAGTTTTCAGCAGCTCAATAGATTTTTCTCCCTAGACTGTAGTATAAATCTACCTATCAATTTTTGGTACCAAAATGTAATTTCAGAGACTAAGGGTAATGTTATTGATCTCCATTACATCTACATTACAGGTGCCCTTACTCCCAAACACTTCAAAGTTGCCGGGTACTTCAAAGTTCCCATGGCTACACAGCATGCTGGTGCTTTAAAGTTATCAAATTCAAAGTTCGCACAGTGAAAATTAGCCTAATGAGGTGCTGCATATGCATTGTAGCACCTCATCGCTGTTCCCTGCTTGGGCTGATTACCATGCCCCTTCGAAGAAGGGGGCTAGTGTAGACAAGCCCATTGTGTGGTTAACTATCCCATGGAGTGGCAGCTAGAAAATGTCCTCTACAGCCTCTGCTGAGAGCCTATTGATCTATAGCTCAAGCTGTAGAGGCACCGGCACTAAGCTCTTACTTAGACTTAGGTCCACCTGTGTGTCTGGGCACATTGAGCAACAAGTGCTTTCCAGAGATTCCGGTCTGATGCCACTGTTTCTGCTTCTTCCCATATTATGCCAATGTTCTCAAAATCTTCTTTAACCGTGCTTCGCCATGTTTTCAGTGGTCTTCCCCTTTTTCTCTTTCCTTCAGCTGGTGTCCAGCTCATTGCTCTAGAGATGCCAATTTTGAGCCTGTCTATAGGCATTTACGCACACTGTCAATGTCCAAATTGAAAGGGGGTGGGGGATTTGGCAAAAGTCATTCATTTTAGTGGAGTTACTGTTTCAGCTGAAGATCCTGTTATTCCAGAATAACAAGCTTTGCAGTTTGAATGCAAGGGTCTTTTATTTTCCAGAAAAAAGGACAATTTTTGGAAACAAAACAAAACAACAAATAAACAGTGTAGGCAAACCCTTCAAGGCAGCTGGCCTTTAGCTCAAACTACAGAGAGGCTCCTGCACTAAGCTCCAGTGGTCCCAGTTTTGAGTCTACCTGTGGGCAGTTACAAGTGCACTTCCCTGATGCTGCCACTCCTGCCCCTGCCTGACAGCTTTGGATCCATCAGTGGACTTGCCCTGGAAAGCTGTGCATTGCAGCCTGCCAGATCTGCATGGAGGGAGGGTGGCAGAGCCCAGTGGGCTCCTGCTTTGCCCCAATACCTGCATTGCAATTTTATAGCTCTGTCAGCCCAGCTCAGCTGACCCAGGCTCTGAGACTCCTCCTGTGGGTACTTTATCCTGATCATGAGCAGCAGGTAACATAGGCACCTTCCCAAAACTTCTTATGCTCTGGCTGTCCCAGTGGGCAGGGCATGTGGCATGTCTATCCAGCTCTCCAGGTCTCAAGCCATCAGGCACTCCAGCTAACTAAGAAGGCCAGGGCTCTGCCGTCCACTAGGACTGGGGAGACTAAGGGGCCTAGTGATGCTCAGGGGCTGGGGGGAGTAACCTGCAATAGGGGCCAGGCTTGGCTCCGAGGGGCGGAGGATGGCTACGTCTACACGTGCACGCTACATCGAAATAGCTTATTTCGATGTAGCGACATCGAAATACTCTATTTCGATGAATAACGTCTACACGTCCTCCAGGGCTGGCAACATCGACGTTCAACACCGACGTTGGGCAGCACCACATCGAAATAGGCGCTGCGAGGGAATGTCTACACGCCAAAGTAGCACACATCAAAATAAGGGTGCCAGGAACAGCTGCAGACAGGGTCACAGGGCGGACTCAACAGCAAGCCGCTCCCTTAAAGGGCCCCTCCCAGACACAGTTGCACTAAACAACACAAGATCCACAGAGCCGACAACTGGTTGCAGACCCTGTGCATGCAGCATGGATCCTCAGCTGCGGCAGCAGCAGCCAGAAGCCCTGGGCTAAGGGCTGCTGCACACGATGACCATAGAGCCCCGCAGGGGCTGGAGAGAGAGCATCTCTCAACCCCTCAGCTGATGGCCGCCATGGCGGACCCCGCTATTTCGATGTTGCGGGACGCAGATCGTCTACACGTGCCCTACTTCGACGTTCAACTTCGAAGTAGGGCGCTATTCCCATCCCCTCATGGGGTTAGCGACTTCGACGTTTCGCCGCCTAATGTCGATTTCAACTTCGAAATAGCGCCCAACACATGTAGCCGTGACGGGCGCTATTTCGAAGTTGGCACCGCTACTTCGAAGTAGCGTGCACATGTAGACGTGGCCGATGTTGCAGAAGGGGTGGGGCCTTGGGGGGCAAGGCAGGGCTGGAAGTTCAGCCACCACCATAATCTTAGTGTATGCAACGTAAGCACAGAACTCCAATGCAGGCTGTATTCTTTACCCCCCCCACAACATCTGCCCAAATATCATACTAACCAAGGACAGGATCTCATGGGAGTGCAGGTTCTGAGTCAGGTTGAGCCAAGGGTTCAACACCTAAAGCTTTGTAGTGAGGACACAGATCAATTAGACTAACCCTGTGACAGTCTGCCAAAGGTGTTCCATAGGCTCACCCTCTTTGTCCTGTGGACAGTGGAGTTTTCTCAACACTGCACCATGAACAATGGGCTAGAATGGCCACATTTTGGGAGGGTGCTAGAAAGTCTGGGATGTGAGTGATGGAATTTAGGCCTGTATAATACAGTGTAGCCACCAGATCTCCAATTGGGACCCAAGGTTCAAAAATTCCAAACCTAGGGTCACAAATCAGTGTTGATGCTCAAGGCCTGGTATACAAACCCAGGGCTTGCTAACTCAGGTTCTCCTAACACAGACTTACTCTGCAGTGTAGGCATACCCTTCGGTGCCTTTGAAAACCTCACCTTAAAACCTGTTTGAAGGGAACTGTCCAGGCTGTGTTAGACTCCCACAGAGGAATTGTATGGATCACGGGTATAGTGCTTTTAATCCACAAACACACACGCACACACAATCAGAGGGGTCAGTGAGTAACGTTACTGATGTGTAATAAGTATTTGCAAGATCTGGGTCACGTTTTTTGTAACAGCCTTCATAAAAGTTAAACGTGTATATCCTTGCTGTATGCACATTATTCATCTAAGGTATCATAGGCCTAGATCTTGCATTGAGCTGTGTACCCAGATGTCTGTGTCCAAATGGCGCCCCACTGAAATCAGTAGGATTCCACAACATCACTAGAGTTGCTCCCCCCTGCCGAACTCAGTGCATGGTCAGAAGTATACTGGGATGAAAGTCAAAGACTGCTATCCCTAAGCGTGAGCAAGGTCTGAAAAATCATTAGCCTGGCTTAATAATATGAGCTTTATTTGGGGGGGGGGGGGGGGGGGGGGAGTCCAGGCTTTTTGTAACTTCTGGCTTTTGACTCTTTAGGTTACTCTTGAGTTGTGTTTTCAAGTAGGGCTGTCAAGTGATTAAAACAATTAATTACCACTAATCACAGGGCTGAAGGGTTACACGTGACTCCAGTTGGGGTGCCCTCTGCTCCAGGACTGCCAGCAGCGCTCTGCACCCCAGCCAACTCCCAGCTGTGGAGCTGCCCATGGTTGGGGTCCCCACTGCTTACAGTTGGGGTTCCCAAACCAGCTGGCTCTGAGCCACGAGGCTGCCCCTAGCCGGGGTTCCCACAGCTGTAGGTGGACCTTTTAGCTGCAGGGCTGCCCCCACCCCAGTTGGCTCCATACCTCAGCTGGCTGGGGGCCTTATGCCCTAGCCCGGGCTTGCACCCTGGCTAGGGGCTGCAGCTGCAGGTTCCATGCCTCAGCTGGCTCCCATCTGCTGCAGGACTGCCCCTGGCTGGGGTCGCCCAGCTGCAGGCTCTGCACCACGACAGCTCACCGCCATGGGACTGCTGGGGTTCCCTGGCCCGGGCTGGAGTCCCCACGCTCAGGGGATCCCAGCTGGGGACAGAGCCAGAACTAGCAGCCTTGCTGGGACCTCCAGCCCTGGACACCCCCCTACTGGCGGGGAACTCCAGCAGCTCCAGCCGCAGCGGCCATACCGGGGACAGCCTAGGGGCTGGGTAGGGTTGCCAGACGTTCCGCAATGTGGGTTTCCGCCAGCAGCCCCCGGCCCGCCCATACCCACAGCTGTCCCGCGGGTTGCGGCTCAGAATCGGGGTTCCCCGGGCGAGACTACCGGGGGGGGGGGGCTCCGTGTGTCCCGCCGACCTTCTCTCCATATGCGGCGCCCCTGCACCGAGTACCCGGGGAGCCACCCGCTCCCCCGTGCGCCCCGCACCAGCACGGGAACTGCTCACCGGGGCGTCCCCAGGCCCCTCCCCGCAGGCGCCACTCGCCCCTGGGCCGCCGGTGGCGCTGCTGCTGCTGCTGCTCTCTGCGCACCGTGTAAAGGCTCCCGGAGCGGCAGCCGCGTGGCCTCCAGCGCCCTGAGCAAGGAGCGACTCCGCTCCCCACCCCCGCGGCACTAGCTGTGCGCCCGCCTCCGGCGCAGGGAGCAGGAACAGCCGCCGCCGTGCCGCGCTCAGCCCCGAGTCAGGGCAGCACCTTCCCCGCCTCTGCGAGACCGAGGCTGCCCCGCCTGGGCTGGCTCGGGACGGCGGCGAGCGCGGGGCCATGCGGGGGAGGAGAACGTCCTCGCGCGCAGCCCCGGGTGCGGAGCGGCGCCGCCTCCCCTCAGAGCCAGGTAAGGGGCGCGCGCCTCCCCTCCCGTGGGGGCGGCGGAAGGGTCTCCCGCCGCCTCTCCACAACCCCCCCGCTGTAATTGCTCCCAGGTGGTGCCGGGCTGCAGAGCGCTGCTGGCTCGGGTAGAGCCTGTTCCTTCCCCCCCCGCCCAAGGCGAGCGGCGGCTGGCGGCGGCGCTGGGAGGTGCCCGCAAAGCGCCCGGGGGCTCCGGCTGGTCCCAGCGCAGCGCTCGCCGGGCGGGCCGAACACACAGGCGAGGAGGCGGCGGCGGAAGGTGAACCAAACCCGGCGGAGCGCGATGGGACCCTGAGGGCTGGACGGGCACAGGGGGGCGACTTGGTTTTGCTCCGGGCCAGTGGTTCCGCATCAGCTCGCAGGTGTGCCACGAGCGGCTGGCGCTTCTTCGCGCTGCTGGCGGAGATGTTCTGTTACTGAAACTAGGGACAAAGTTACTACTTCGTCGCTCTGGTACCTGGTCACATCGCTGCCTTCCGGCTGTGCCGGTGGCTTTTAGTTTATTTTAGATTTAATTTTAATTTTATTTAATTTTAATTTTGATTTTTACTTTTGGTCTGACAATTTTTTGAAGAACGTTTTCCCAGGCGCTCTGCGGGAAAAATACTGTTTGGTGTTTCGTGCTCTCAAAAAGCGTGAGAGAGACACTGCTGTAGGAAGCACCTTTTGGAAAACCTGAACAGTCCGTCTGCTCCCAGCGAGAAGGACTTGGGGTTCTGCTGCACCAGGCAGAGCAATGACGTTGGCCTCGCGCACTTCAACGTGTGCGAGTGGGGTTTGAAAGGAAGAAGAAAAACTGGAGGGCTTTGATGTTCAGTGGCCAAAGCAACTTTTGGGGCAGCGTCTCGTTGAGCAGATTGGCCAAAGCTCATGCATCTGATGAAATGGGTCTTTGCCCACAAAAGCTTCTGTTCCAGAATATGGTAGTCTGTAAGGTGCCGCTGGACTCTTGTGTGTGCTGTGGTGCAACATTTGAATGGAAATGGAGCTCAATTTGAAAAAGCTGGGTGACCCCACACTAAACCTTGTCCAGCTGGAGCAGTTTCTGAGCTTAGTTCCAGTAGCCTCAGGCAGTTGCTGCCTGGTGACACTTGTAACAATTAAGGCATCCAAGTGTTGTGATGAGGCTATTATTGACAAGTGAGATGTGGCGATAGCCTCAGTCTCCCATTGTGCATGTTGTTTCGTCCCCCAGTGGTTATAGCTGGTGACTTATTAAAACCTGCTTCTTTGGAATAGCTTTTAAAAAGTCATATACTGGTTTAACTGTAAAAATTGTACTTGGAAAACAAAGCTATCTTGTCACAGGTGCTGATTCACTTTTATTACAAACATTTGCTGAACAAGACTTTATAACAAATGAAGCCTGTATAACATTGCTACTGTAATTAGAGATACATGTAAGCGCTTTGAATATGAAAAAGTTCAGCTAAAAAGGACTAAAAATCATTTAGTGATGACAGTGAAAAAGCCATATGGGTTTAGTGGAAAGATGTTGAAATTGGCAAGGAAGATATGTAAAGACAGCACTTTTCAATTATATTTACACATTGTATATCAGAATTCTGTCCTCAGATATGCCACATGGCTCCCATCAGTTTCAAAGGGCTATGCGTATGTGAATCCAAGGATATAGATGTGGCCCCTTGCTGCATTCCTTGCACACCCAGAACTTTGACTACAAGCAAGCGAGGCCTCTTTATTGTTAAAATTAAGATTTGTAGCCACACTCTTTGCATTCACTAGGGTGCTTCTATCAAGCTGTATTCAGAAAATTGATTAATGAGAAGTCTGGGTGTGCATGAAATGTAGGACAGAATCTGTCTTGTAGCAGGATTTCATGAGTGATTATTTTTGTGACTTCAGCACAGGGACTGTATTGCTAGTGCACTGAGGTCCTGATTCTCCCTGAGATCTCTGTAGGCTGCGATAGTATTAGTACTACTAATAATCACATGTAGTAAATGTGGTGTTCAATTCAACACGGTAGCCTTCAGCAGCAGTAAAGGATGTTTCTCCACACAATAGTGTTGTATGTGTTTCTCATTCCTTCAGATGGTCACAAAGTTGAAAATAGTCCCTACTACAATAGAGTCCTGTGCATGACTAGGTGCTATAGTAATACTACTGCTAAAAATCTTTTCATGGACTTCTAAAAAGTATCAACAGCTTTGCAATTCTGTTTTTTTCTTTTAACTGGATAATTTTTAAATTTTGTAATGCTTTCACGTTCATCATTTTTGATTTAATTAAAATTTAATTTCAGAACTTCTTAATTTTAAAAACTTTTCCTATGACCCAGCTAAGCTGACCAATCAGAAAAAGCAGTGAAATAAACCCATCACAACAAAATACACCTAAAAAAATCTGTCTGGAAATAAAATATTTAGAAGAATATTGGAAAACTAAAAAAAAATATTTTTCAAAAGAAGTGTGGTGCATTTCAGTATCACGGTTGTTTTCTGTGAACCTCATGGAGACTGACTTTCCTTGTATACTGCAGGAGCTGTCTCTGTAGCTGCTGCTTCGGAGGGAAGCTTCAGGGCTCTCTCATAGGTCAGTCCCATGTTCCTCCCAGATGATCATACACAACATTTAGAAGCACCTAAAGGTTTAAATACATCACATAATCAGAAGTACTTTATTTTCATAAATTAAATAGATATTAAATTATACTTTCTCCTCAATTGCATGTATTCTCATTCTGAGTTTAGTTTTTACAAAAATAATGAAAACAGTAGTAGCACGTCCATGAACATAAGTCTAGAAAACCCACACAGAATAAACTGTAGACTCTTTGTGCCAGTGACTTTCATCTTTGTATGTTTATTAACAGCACCTGTCACAACTGAAACCCAGTGTGTTTTGGACTTCTGGGTTTCACTGTAATGTATGTGAAAAATGCCCATCATGCAGTCAAGGATTGCATTGTGTAGGGTGACCATCCATCCCATTTTGGGCAGGACCGCCCTGCATTTCGGGTGCCCTACTGGTGTCCTGATTTATTTTGCAGAAGGGGCTAATTGCCCTGTATTCTGCTTTCTCAGTAACTGAGGGAGCCAGACCTACATGGTGGCATGCCTGCTACCCAGGTCCCCCAACTGGGGGAACCAGATCGACACAGCTGCTGCCTGGCTTCCCCAGCTGTGGGGAGCTGGATCAGTGTGGCTCCCGCCTGGCTTCCTGCAGCTGGTGGAAGTCGGGAGCTTTGCTGGCAGGGCTGCAGCACTGTTCCCAGTGCCCCAAGTCGTGGGGCATCTGAGAAACCCCTCTCCCTGACGCCACACAGCCCCACAGGGAAGCAGCTGCCTGACTCCCAGGTAGGATGACCCTCCGTCCTGTTTTGGCCGGGATGGCCCGTGTCCCATATTTGGCTAGGGCAGATATGGTCAGCTTAGCATTGTGTGAATAATAAAGGATCGGTTTATTAAAAGAAGAGTCTTGGATTTTGTTCCGATCCGTGAATTATTACAGGTTGTACCTCCTTTATCTGGCACCCTTGGGACCTGACCCATCCCATATGAGGAAATCTGCCAAAGGTGGGGAGGTCCCGTGCTACAGCCCCCCAGCCTGCTGTCCCTCCCCACTTCACTCCCCTGGTGCCTTGCTACCTTCAGCCGTAAGCTCCCCTTACCTCCCGCCCTGTCATGGCCCCCTACTTGGCTGACACCGGCCCTGGCCATGTCCAGGCCAGCAGCAGATGACAGTTCCAGCCCAGGCCTGAGGCTGGGCTGCTGGATGCAGCTCTGGCCCCATAGCTAATTAATTTGTGTTGTTTTAATTTAAAGTAAATACATATTTACAATGTTTTCCTTCAAAATTATGAAATGAAAAATTATTTTAATAGGTCTCGTTAGGTGTTTTTGTGGACTGCTGGATGAACAATACTTGCTACCAAATATATTACGCTGGGCAAGATTCTGCCTTTCTTATTCATGTTGCTTAGTTCTGCAACTTCATTAATATCCCATTTAAATTTATATTACAATCATGACCAGTTACACTCTAATGTGCCAACTTCTTTATATGACCCATAAAAAGTTAAGTCACAACAACAAACAGTTATAGTAAATATTGAGGAAGCTCAGACAAATACAGGTTGAACCTCTCTCGTCCAGTATCCTTGGGACCAGACCAGTGCTGGATGAGAGAATTTGCAAGACCACAGGAGGTCAATATTGTCTAGCAGCATTACCAATGCTTCTACTGATTACTGAGCTCTTAGAAAACATTTAGGGCTAAATTACAGCTAAATAACAATACAGAAAGCTGAGAGCCAGGACTGGTAGCTCTGAAGAAACTTCATGGGACCACAGGAAACTTGGCTGCACCATAGGTGATGGTCCAGCTAATTAAAATCATGCTGGATTTTAGAGTTTGCTGGATGAGTGTGTTTTGGATTAGAGGCTTAACCTGTAATAGCAATGAGATTATGTAATACAATAGCTAAAGGCTTTATTAGGAAACCTGTTACTGAGTCCAAGACTAAACAGTGCTTCTAGTGGATCATGTATACTTTCTAGCTTCCTACCCTTCAACATATGCTTGCAGCTCCTTAGAAAAATGGTTTGTGAGGCCTTTATTAGAAATTACTTGACTTGTAATTATTGCTCGAGGGAGCACAGCTGAAAATAGGTTTATTAGTGTTGATTCAGGTGAGTGTTTATTCTCTCTCTCTCTCTCTGTCTCTTATTTATTTTTGACTGTGATGTGCTACAGGCCACATTTGCAATCAGTGAAAACTATCTAGGCTTAAAGATGCTTTTTCAATGTAGAGGATTTACCCTAATCCGTAAAAAAAATTTCAAAACATTGTTTCCTCTTCTGTTACACTACACTTTTATTTCTTTCTCTCTACCTCTCTTCCACCTCCAACTCCTTCTGTCATTTTTGATTTTCAGACAACAACATAAGAAGTTAGATGGATTCAGTGGTGCTCAGGTAATAAAAGAGGTTGTGGTATTCAGTTTGCAGGAAAAAAAACCTTTGAATTTGGAGGACTTGAGTGAAATTTAAGAAATAAGTGACTTAAAAGAGAAAGGTAGTTCTTTGTATTAAATGCTCTTTTCTTTATCCCCATTTCCATTTTTTATTTGTATCAATGTACATTTTTTATCTGTATTCTAATTTAGGCCCACATTCTAGATTAGAGAGCAAATCCCATGAAGTTTTTTGTTCTGCATGCAAATCTGCCCCACCAGCGTAGTGCTAGGCATTGGAATGGTCTGTGACAGGTTGAGAGGGCATGTAAGAACATCAGGCAAATCATAGTCAGCACATGGCTTGGAGATGCTGGTGGTGTTTCAGATAACTAGAACTTGGGAGACTGTCCAAGTAAAGGTCCCCCATAAAATGTAAGCTTGGTTCTGCTCTTGGTTTCACAAGATCTTGTGAACTGTATTTCACTGTCGTCATGTCTTGGTTTGATAACTATGGATTTTTCAATGACCTCCTGAACATGTTATTTAGCAAATGCAGTTTTAATGATGAGATTTGCTTGCTTAAACAGTATGTCAAGTTGTTCATAGTGCTGTAGCTGTCTTGGTCTCAGGATGTGACGGCCTCTGAGGAAGTATCTTTTAGTGTGTGTTCAAATCAGGTTAGTTTAATCAAGTTCAGGAAAGAATAATAGTAAGAGTTGGGATACCATTAAGGAGCACTGTCAGCTGGATACACTGTAGCATGAGTGGAGTACGAACTTTAGCAGGGCTGCAAATACAGCTTTAGATATGTCAGCCTGAATCATAATGGATTTTTCCCCCAATCACATTAATTCCACTGAGCTAACTTGACTTCAAGACATTAACTTACCATGTTTCAGTAGACCCTAGCACTGTGGTGTTTATTATTACCAGTTTTAATAAATGCTTAGAATAAGAAGCACATACATATGTATTCTGTCTGAATTCATGCTTTGTGGTTTGTTTTTTGCCTCGAGGAAAACTGTCTTTGTCAAAAGCTTGAAGTGTGAACCCAAAGAGTAGGATATCATGCTCAGCTCAGAACGTAGAGGCAGGCTTGCATTTGGAGTATTTTCAGCTTAAAAAACCAGGCCTCCTTGAAGTGAATGGGACTTTTGGGTTTGGATGGGTCTACACTTACCTTGAATATTGACGGCCGCTACGCAATTTTAGTTACGCCAATTGAGTACCAAAAATCAATTTTGCAGCCATCAATACAGCACCCCAGAAGATTGAACCTAAGTGTCTGATGTTCTGCAGCGAGTGTAGACCCAGCCCTTGACTTAGTGGAGCCAGGACTTCACCCTGTATTCTGGAAACAAACACATTTATTTATTTCTGTTAGTAACACCACCTTATCCCAGGGGTCAGAGAACTTCTTGCATCAGGCCCCACTTTTCATCCCTGCAATTAGCAGGGTCCACCCAAACTGTCTAATGTAATCCACACTGATGGACATTTCAGTTATGTTCATGTAAAAAATCCCTGCTTTCAATACTTGTAAGAAAATAAGTATGTAGAATGTAAAAACTTTATTAATCGGTATATAAATGTGAATACACATACATAAAACAGTAACATATTTCAACATTTTTAATGAGTTGGATGAGCCTGAGACCCAGCAGTTGATTGTGAAATTTCATGTCCCACCAAAGGAGCCCACTCCCCACTTTATGCACCATGCCTTACAATATTAAAAAGTAAGAATTCTAAAAAGCCATTGAAGTAGTCCAAAGCTAATCTCTGCCTTCCCCTTTTTTTTTTAAATTTCTCACAGCTGGGATAATGAAAATCAATTGTTACTTTCAAATGTTTGTTGCTTCAACTACTGAAGGAGCATGTTAACATGAAAATAACCATGTTTAGTAGAACTTCAAAAAAAAAAAAAAAAAAAAAGTCCAGAAATTTTTCTACTGGTCTTAGCCTTTGAAAGAAGCTTATCTTTACAAAGCATAAATTGTGAGCGAAATTTAAGGTGAGAGTGTCTTTAAGTTTCATAACGATAATACCAGAAGAAGGGTAGAGTGAGATTTTTAAGCTTATGTGGTTTTCATAAAACTTGTATACATTTGAGATTTATAATTGTGTAACAACATCAGAAAATGTTATGAAAAATCACTCTCAATGTTATCTTTATAGTCAGATTTCTAACTACAGTGCTAAGTGCATTTCAGTAAGATGGCTTCTGCTTTCTCATTTTTTAAAAGAAGCAAGATTTTTGGAGAGGAGACATCAGGAAATTAGCAAGGTCTTTTGCAGGAATAGGAAATAAGACTATGCTCATTGGAGATAGCAAGAGGAATTTGTATTATTAGCATGTGCATAGGACCTGCCCAAAGGAAATTCCTACCTTATAGAGAAACACTGGTCCTTGGCAACTCTGTTATGCTAATTACATCAGTTAAAATGCAAACTCCCTTTAGCATCTTGATGATGCAGTCTATTTTAAAAATTGAATTATCGACTTTGCAAAGGAGTGGTATAAATGTTTAGATACATAAATCATTGCTCTTGGGTGGAGATGAAGGGGTTCAGGATGAAGGTTGCTCTGGAGAGAGAGGACTACCCTAGCTCACTGCAGCAACTTGGGGCCAGATGAGGAAGTGTGTCTCTATGACTCCTGGAACTATATAAGGGGTGCATGCCCCCCCAGATGGGCACTTTCCCCTTGCTCCCTGATGAACAGGAACAGCCAGCAATGGTTTCCTATATAAAAAGTTTGGGTGGGAGCTTCATATACCCCTCCTGCCCTTCCCAAAAGGCACCCGGGGAGGTAGGAGGTTCAGGGTGGGGCAGTCCTGGACAGAGACAAAATATTTCAAATATATAGTAGGTTTATTTTGGGCTGCTATAATATATGCATAATCTCAGTTTTTATGGAAGTTTGAAAAATATCCAAAAAGCCATTTTACGTTCCTGCTAAAAATGTAAATATTTCACATTTGTAACACTTGTATCGACCTTCCTTTGAAACTGGTGACTTAAAACAGCTTTAATGTGACAACAGGAGACTTGCCACGCCTGCACTTGTCAGTGCACACCCATTCCTGTGGCAAACTTGAATTGTTCAGAATGAAGAAAATGATACAAGTCTCTAAAGTCACAGCATTTTTTGGTCTCTAAATAATGGAAACCTCACGCACCATGTGTCTTCTAAAATTCAGGGTTGCATATGTCCTGGTAATCACCTGCATTTCACTACTCTGAAGCCATAATGAGTTCTCCAGCAACCTGTCTAGACTCAACTAAACCCAGTAATATGTCACCTGACTATCTCCTCTTTAAGTTGTCTGTTGTTAGCATCAGCTGCTGGAAAGGATATTCTCTTTGATCTTTGCCATCTTATGTCTTTCTGCATCATCCTGAATTCCTCAGCTTCTCTGGAGAAGAAGGGAAAGTACACTCATTGGATCAGTTTGTAGGAGATGACAACAGGAAGTGACCCTTCCAGATTTCCTCTTACACTCATGTACAAAGCCCCAGATCCTCCAAGGTCTGTATGCATTTAGGTCCCATTGCTTTGTAATGGAAATTCAGTGGTTTAATCACCTTTGATATACTGGGTCAAAGGGCCCAGAGAGCTTTGTGGCAATGTGGGGAAAGCTGACATTTGAGCATATATCTAATCTAACGCTACAGGATAAGCCTCTTTGGTCTGGCGCACTCTCATCTGGCAATATAGGTAATCTGACATGATTTTACTTAGCCACACGACCACTTCTTATGGGTGTGGTCAAGTTCCCCATGGTCCCATACAGTATGTTTACAGTCCCCAGCCCTGGCTCTCAGTGTTCTGTACAGTTGTTTAGCTGTAATTTATGCCTAAATGTGTTCCAGGAGCCCAGTAGGCAGTGGAAGAGTTGGTAATGCTGCTGGACAATACTGACTTTCTGGGGTCTGGCAAAGTCTCCAGCACTGGTCAGGTCCCCAAGGTACCAAATTAGAGAGGTTTAGTCTGTATTATAAGTATTGCAGCTCAGGAAACTGACAGTGAAATAAATGAATATCAAAATAGGACAGATTTTTAGAGGAAAGCTGATTGTTTAATAATTAGCATTAAATTCTGTTTTCAAAAAATAAGTAAAAAGTGGTACTTAACAATAGTGACTTCAGTGTGATTAAGCATAGGTGCAAGTGCTCATCATTATAACAGTGGTACCAATCTGGCCAATAGTGCCAGTATAACACTTGGAGTAAGGAAAAGGTATTACATAAGCACTCAGCATTATTATATTCTTCAGTGTTACCCCCAAAACCAAGAATACAACTTTTTTTGGACAATTTTATAAGAAATAAACACAAAATCCAGTCTTAAGTTCCGTCTTTATCTCACTCTTTTTTGGGCTTGGTCTTCACCACCAGAAAAAGGTGTGTTTTTGCCACAGGGTACCTAACACTATATTAACCACCTCACTGTAAATTCCTAAGGTAAACTGTGATGCCACCCATAGGCAGATAGGGTTGCTAACTTTCTACCTGTACAAAACTGAACCCCTTGTCCTGCCTCCTAAACCATCATTGTGTTGAGTGGGGCTCCTGCTTCCTCTATTTCCCCATGCCCTCTGTTGCTTGCTTTCCCCATCTTCACTCACTTGCTAGTTTTCAGCAGGCTAGCTCAGGGCTGGGCTGTGGGAAGCACTGAAGGCTCTGGCGTGAGGCTGGAGGTGAGGGATTCAGAATGTGGGAGGGTGCTCCAGGCTTGGAATGCAGGAGAGGGATGAGGGCTTGGGCATGGGTGAGGGGCTTGGAAAGGGTCCCATTAGGGGCTTGGAAAGGGTCCCATATGGGGAGAGGCTAGAGAGACTGGGACTTTTCAGTTTGGAAAAGAGGCGATTGAGGGGCGATATGATAGAGGTATATAAAATCATGAATGGTGTGGAGAAAGTGAATATAGAAAAATTATTTACCTTTTCCCATAATACAAGAACTAGGGGACACCAAATGAAATTGATGGGTAGTGGGTTCAAAACTAATAAAAGGAAATTTTTCTTCACACAGCGCACAGTCAACCTGTGGAACTCCTTGCCCGAGGCGGCTGTGAAGGCCAGGACTCTATTAGGGTTTAAAAAAGAGCTTGATAAATTTTTGCAGGTCAGGTCCATAAATGGCTATTAGCCAGGGATAAAGTATGGTGCCCTAGCCTTCATAACAAGGGCAGGAGATGGATGGCAGGAGATAAATCACTTGTCTTCTGTTCTCCTTCTCTGGGGCGCCTGGCATTGGCCACCGTCGGCAGATGGGATGCTGGGCTTGATGGACCTTTGGTCTGACCCAGTATGGCCATTCTTATGTTCTTATGTTCTTATGTTGGGCTGGAAGTAAGGAGTTTGGGGTGCAGGAGGGTGCTTTGGGGTGGGACTGAGGGGTTCAGAGGGCAATGGGGGGCATCAGAGCTGGGAGAGGGGGTTGGAGTGTGGGGGAGGGTCAGGGTGTAGGCTCTGAGCAGTACCTCCCTCAAGCAGCACCCAGAACCAGTGGCACATACCTCCCACCCCTGTTTCCTAAGTGGAGGGATGAGCAGGCAGCTCTGTACACTGCTCTGTCCTTGCTGAGCCCCCAGCTGCTCCTCTGCATAGGAGCTGGAAGCGGGGACATGCCAGCTGCTTCCCAGGAACTCTGTGGCACAAAATGTAGCAGGGAGCCTGTCAACCCACTTGCGCAGTGCTGTGAACCAGGCAGTCAACAGCTCAGTCTGTGGTGGTGACCGGAGCTGCCAGGACCCCTTTTTGACTGAGTTTGGCAGGACAACTGGTCATCTTACAGGCAGAGGTATTGTTGACCTTGCCTTGCTACATCATGATAAAACCTGCAGGTACCTTATCTCTTCCGGCATTTTACAGTTGGAAAGCTAAGGCATTTTAGTTATCCTGTGGCAACCCAACCCACCCTCAACGTTCCCCGTATCTCTGTTGCAGTACAGATATAGACTTTGTCATCTAAAGACAGTGTGGTCAGCCTTGATTGAATTAGCAAGTCTTTTGTGGAATTTTGGTTAAGTGCACATGTGGTTCATTTACATGATTTTTTCTATGGTGAAATTAGAGGCCCAGTACTTACCAGTAATCAAGGGAGTTATGCATCTCCTGTCCATGTAGTTTGCAATGTCTCTTCCCTCTTACTGTTAGTACTATGTAAATAATGAGTTAGGGACTTTACAGATAGGTACGAAGACATGGTCCCTGTCTCAAAGCATTTACAGTAATTAACAGAAAAGGAAGGGTAAGCATAGGTTGTAAATGTGCCAAACTGCCAAATTTTACTGGTCATGTCTATTCCATGAGTTCTAATCAGTACTCCAGTATGTAGTTTTGTGCATGTGGTTTACATATTCACAGTTTTTTTTTTTTGGAGCTGATTGCTCTTCTGAAGGAAATAAGTCGTCTTGCCATGTCAAACTGCATGTGGTAACCAATCTTTGCTCATTGCTTTAATTATGGAGTCTTCTAAGCTTTTGGCTATGCAATGAACAACATTTTGAATTCAACACTGTATTGACATGTTCAGTGCACTAAACAAGGTGAACTTTGATTCCAAAATACATTGAATGTTACTAACAAACATTGATAGTCATTTCCTGGAAAACAAGTAACTGTGATTTTTGTTGTTACAGTCTGTATATATTATTTCTTAGGACCATCAAATGACATACTATGAACACTGTCCTAAGAGAGTTTATTGAGGGAAGCTTCAGCTCTTGTGCTATTAGAGAAATTAGGTGAAAGAGTTCAGCCTTCCACAATGAAAAGAAATGTAACCAGTGTCACACCTGCTTGCAGGGAGGTATGTGTACATAGAGGGAGGAACTTTGCAATCCAGTTAATATTACCCCATGTTCAGAGGTCATTCACTTGTCTTCTCACCAGAAGAGGGAGATTCTCATACCTCAAACAGTGTCTTGGGGACTGACACAATATTCTTGATTGATTAGTTACTTCAGTAGTTTAAACCGATCAGAAATCACTTCAGTTTAGCCCTTCTCGTACTACTGACATCTAATACAGACTGTTGTGGACCAGATCAGGTCAGATTCTGAAGGAGGTCTCCCATTCTCCCCTCCCCCACGCAAGATGTGGCAAGAAGCAGAAGAAGCTGCAGAGGAACCGCCATCTACGTGCTAGAGAGAGTACTTCAACCGATTTTGTTTGAGGGAGTAGTTTAATCCCTTTTTTGAAAGGCATATAATCAGACTCATGATCCAAAGGGTCCCTACAGACCTTAAAAACCTGTGAGAATTGAGAGCATCCGTTCAGCAGTCCATGTAGGCTCTCCATGTCTCCCCAGACTTCAAAAACATTATCATCAACATCAAATATTCTGTTGGAAGAGACTTAAAATATTACCTTCTTAAATAAATGACTTGAAGGACTGGGGTAAAAACAGGAGACTAGGAGTCAAAGCTTCTGAAGTGTGATTTTTTTTTTTTTTTTTTTTTTTTTGGCTGTGTTGTAACTCATCATCTATCCTGAGGTATTTTGTTTCATGTTGCCTAGGTTTGCCCGTTGGTAAAATGAGCACAGTAACTCTGCCTACCTCATGGAAATTAGGAAGCCTTATTCGTAGCTGAAAAGCCCTCAGTGGAAAGATGCTGTTTCAGTGCAAATACTTCAGTTTATTTTTTCCAATAGAGCACGTACAAAAGGTTAGGTAACAGTCTGACAAAAGGAGTGCTTTCTTCATAACAGGCACTTAATTGGACAGTTGCTGGAGATAACATTTTTGCAGTATTGTTTCTAAGCTCTGCAATAATTTTTCATAATGTTACATAAACTTGTTTTTCATTTCTTCTGCTAAAAATGTCCCTAATCATCATCTTTTACCCTTAATTTTTTTTATTGTGACAGACAAATATGCTGGCTTGAAAGAAAGTTACTCCCCACAGTAAAGTACTATATTAAAAAACCAAATCCAAATAAATAAAACCAACACTCACCAAAACAAACTGGTGAACAGTTGTGGTCCTCTTGTTTGACATTTTTTGGAGGAAACACTGGGCGTACACCATTTGGCATTCTGTAAGACAGAGTCCCCAAACAGTGCTGCCAATTTCATTATGCAGTCAAACCAGTTATTTTTAAAACTTGGTCCTGTTTACATAGGAATTTGAGTTTTACTAGCTTAGCCATCAAAAGGTACAAAGAGAGTCACTGTTTTTTAGGGATTCTGCCTATAAATCAAAATAACCAGTAATTAAAGGGAACTTTGAATGCCAGCCAGGAATAAAACTGAGGGTCTCCTTTCTCCCTAAGGGATATGAATTTATGGTTAGCATGTGTTTAAAACCAATTGGTATGTAAAATAAAAATAGTGTAAATCTTCATCAAGACCCGTCTTTCCTTGCTACCTAGTACTAAATACAAATGAAATAATAGAAATGGTTCACATGAGCAAAAATGTTTCAGCATGAGACAGTAAGCTTTGTCACAACGAAAGGTAGCTGGAAGGGGCATTGCTTTTACAATTCAAAACACAAATTAAGGGCAAAGCTGGATGTCTGGAAATGGGATTGAAACTTTTTTTTTTTTTTCCTGAAGTCTTAAATGTTTGCTTTCCCTGTTAAGATATAATCCAGGCACAAATACCACACTTTTATATTTCTGCCACACCTATTTTATTGACCTGTATTGCACGATAGGGAATCAGCAGGTTGAGAAGTACAATACTTTGCAGACACATAATTTATGCATGAAGAATATAAACTAGGTATCCAAGTGTGCCAGAATTCGCTTGTGGTCAGTGTAGTGTGTGTAGCAAAGTTGTGTGTTTTTTTTTTTTTTCTCCAAGTAATGAGTTGGGTCCAACTAATTTCACAGCCTTAAAAAATGCATCCGGATGGAGAAATAAGCCCTTCCTTGTGAAATCTGATGTCATTTTGTTCCTAGTAGCACCACATAAAGTGGGTTTCCTAACTTCAACTGGGCAGGGGAGGGACTGGACATGTTCCTCTCCTCCTCATCCGCTGGACGTGAGGAGAGACCAGACAGATACGCCTGCAGGTGCCTTTCTCTGCTGCGGGACGTTCTCTGGGACTGGGCAGCAGCCTGAGGTTCCTGCAGCTGAGTATGGGGCAGGGGGTATAGCACTTGTTGCGTCTATACAAAGAGCAAGAGCAGTTATATCTCCCAAGCTGATCAGGACTAGCAGCTTTGAGTCCCTGCCTGAGGTGCTCTCGGCAGCACGGGGGAGATCAGACCCACTTCTACCTCTTGGAAGCGCCTGAGTTTGAAGTAAATGCTGTGGTTGCTGCCTTCACAGTCCAGCTGTGAAGGCAACACAGAAGTGGGGGTGGCAATCCCATGACACCCAACAACAGACATATGACCTCTCCCCTCCCACTATGACTCCTTTTCATTTCCATTTGGCCCAGGACCCCGTGGGTAGAATACTGTGAAATTTCAGGTTTAAACATCTGAAAATGTTTCAAATCCTATGGCTGTGAAATTGGCCATAATAGACTGTGAATTTGGTAGGGCCCTAATAATGGGCAATATATATAGGTTGCATGGTTAGTAGAAGATATATGTGGAGCAGAGCATTAAGAAAATACAAAATAATTTTTAGAGTTCACCATTATCATATCCCTCTCTCTGTCTTAAGAGAGACAGTCTCTGTGTCAGAGGTCACACTGTGGAACTATGCATTTAGTAATATTTTTAAATTTTATTGGAAATCTGAGGGGAGTGTCTACAGCAGACACATTTGCTTGTTATGTTACTAGCCTCCAAAATATATGGCTTATGACAGCAGCATGTCTTTTGTATTTATGCTGCCTGGTTTAAGGAAAAATGAGATTTATTTTTTTGCCGAACAAATGCATTATTGCTTGCGCTGGTTGAAACGTTTCAAGTGGTACATGCTTCGTTAGAAAATACAGTTCTGTCAGTATAGAAATCTTTTGCAGGACTGTCATAGAAAACTGACAAAAATGCCTGAAATCAATTGGAAAAGTTTTGAAACGGAACACTAATGCAAAACTGAAATGGTGCTTAGGTTTGGTTTGTTTCACCTTCCAAATTTCATTTTGACTTGATGTGGGGAAAAAAATCTTTTCAGTGTAGTGTGACTGCTCAGTCTCAGCAGGTTAATGTGTGTGTTCTTTCACTGAGTGCACCTTGGGTCAGATTTATTTGTGATGCCCCATGGATAAACTGAACCATCATATCTGCTAATGGTCAGACCTCTTCTTTTTAGATTCAGAGTGAGGCTGGGATTTTGTAATGATGAACCTTTGGTGGAAGGGAACAGGGCTCACCATGTACTTTTTGTGTGAGTATGCACAACTGGATAAAATATTAATTCATTTTATCCCACAAAGCCTCTTACCCCACTGTCCCTCCATTCTGGAAGATTAAAAGAGGGTGTGTTCAGGTCACAGGCTATGTCGACACTACAGAGTTTACACCTCTGCTAAAAACATACTGTCCACCAACAGCAGCAGCCTGTATAGAAACATCATTGCCTTGAATGATGTTACCTCTGATAACAGAAGCAGTTTTCTATTGGTGTAGCTTTTCTACATTGGAGTTTTTGTTAGCATAGTTACATTGGTCAGGGTGTGACTTGTTTTCACCTCTAACCAACCTGTTTAAGTCCTCATATATTATATAGCGCAAGTCTCACCAGCTGTCCAACTCCCAAACAAGTATTTGTAACAGGTTCCCCTTGGGGTACCACTGAGCCAGCCTGGGTTCCCTTTTAGCCCGTGCTGCTGTGACAAGTTGCAGCACCGCTCCTGGTCCTGTGCTTGTCTTTCACCAGCATTTATGCAGATAGGAACACACCCAGCTGCCGTTACATGCAGGCTCTCTGAGAAGCCACTGCATCAACCAACAACAGAAAGGCTACAGCCAAAATAACCCCCAGCTCTCCAGGCAGAGATGCGTCTGCTGGGGTCTCACCAAGTTAGCAACAGTAGAAAGGCTACAGCCAAATTTTATACTGTTTAGCACTGCACAGGAAACTGTACAACATAAGCTCATAGTTTACCCCTTAATGTGGAGAGGAAATGCAGTAACCTTTGTCCCTTGAGCTAAGATTTCCAAGCACTTCATTCAAACCCACTGCTTTAGATAAAGCAAAAACAAGTTTATTAACTACAGAAGGCAGGTTTTAAGTGATAGCAAACAGATTAAACAAACTAAGCTTAATGTACTAGATGGGGTAGATGAGAATTAGTAGTTTTTCACCCTTACTGATGATTGTAAAAGCAGGTTTGCAGATTCTTAAGGGACAAGCTGCATTTATGGTGTTCCCAGTTGACTGTGTTCCCTGTCCTTTTTACTTAAGAGCTTCTTTTAGGTGTTTACTTCTGGGGGAACAGGGAACCACTGATAATACCACTCTGCCTTAGTAGCATCGGTATATGGTGGGAACCTTTTGTTTTAAACTTGGTTGGGTTCCCAGACCAGTTTTTAGAAAACTATATATATATACACCAAGATTAAGTCCATAGTCACATGGCCTGGTCACCTGACCTTGCATGCCCTCCTGAGTCACAACAGCCTTCTTAAGAATCTAGAAGGCTCGCCGGAACAGTGTTTCTCAACCTTTTTTTATCGTTTATAAAGTACCCCTTTTAAAAATATATGTAAGTACCCCCCAAGTACTCACAATTTTCAGACACAATTTTTTTTCTACCATTGCAACACATTTGTTTAAACCAGTGTTTCTCAAGGCGTGGGCTGCATACCCTGAGGGGTACGTGAGAAGAGTCTGGGGGCGGGGTGCATGTGCTGTGTGGCTCTTGGAGCAATAAAATGCTCAGAGCCGTGAGGGCGCTGTGCACTTCTCTGCACGTGTCCCTCCCTGGCGCTTGCTGGGAGAGGTGTGCGGCAGTTGCAATGGTGGCAGTGGCAGCAGGGGCTCCAGTGAATCACCAGCATTAGATTACAGTGGTGGGGGAGAGGGCATGCCTGGCTCTGGAGGAGGTGGGATTGGGTTAAACTTTTAACCAACCTTCCTTCCCCTTCTCCAGAGCCAGGCAGCCCCAACTCCCTGCTTTAACAGTTCAAGCAGAGAGCTGGGGGTGCCTGGCTCTGGAGGAGAGGAGGGGGAATTGGGTTAAACTTTAAACCAGTTCCCCCTCCTCTTCCAGAGCCAGGCACTCCCTCCTGCCCTGCTGTAATCTAAACAAAGAGCCACACAACATGTGTATCCCCTGGAATTTTCTTGCAGACCCCTTGGGATACGCATACCACACCTCAAGAAACACTGGACTGTAACATTTACACAAAATTTAAATTCTGACAAGGTCTGCTGTCTTTGCTGATGGGCCCTGAGTGCTGTCTGGCTTCTTCATTGTTTGTCCGTGAAAGACAAAATGGGTCTTAGTGGGTGTCATGCAGAATAAGCCCATTTGAAATACAGTTATATATTCAATAGTCATAACTCTAGCTACAACAATGATGCATACATGAAAATAGGATAATCCATATTCATCAAAATATAACTTTTTCCAGTGACGCCGTACATGGCCCATCTTGTACAGAATGCATCATAATTATTCCATAATACTCACCCTTGTTAAATGAGTACTTTACTTACGAGTACTCACTTAAATGAGGGACACCTTTTCTTACTTTTGTTCACTCTGAGTGAACTCCCCCCCACTAATACGAGCCTTAGCCCCACTCCACGGCTCCAACCCCCCCACGGCCCTGACCCCACCCACCCCACAACCCCAAACCACGGCAGATTGCCCCTCCTCTGGCCCCGCAGCAGCTTGACCCCTGTTGCTGGCCCCGTGGCCCCAACGTGCGGCAGCCTTAACACCCGTGCTGGCCGGCAGCCTGACCCACCGCAGCCTGACCCCCCCTGCCCCGCCCCGCTGAACCACACGCCCAACCTTCAGCAGCCTGAACTCCCCACCCACCCCACAGACCCAACCGGCCACCAGGTTTTAACCCTGCCTCCCACTCATGGCTCCAAACTGCTCCCAGCCTTTAAACTTTTCCAACCCCCAAACCCAAGGTTCACTTACCTTTCAAAAGCAGCGCCACCTGCTGCCGCTCCTTCAACCAGCTCTAGGAACCAATCAGAGACTTCTACCTGTATTTGAATGACAATTTAGTGTCCCTCTTACGAGTTTTCGCCTACACACACAAAGTTGGGAACCAGTTGTGCTCGTAGAGTGAGGGATGAGTGTACCCTAATATTATTACTGAAGAATATGGGATGCACTGTCTGTGTTTTTCTGACACTGCCCTCACTAGAGGAAACCTCACACTATTCTTTACACAAACCCTGTCTGAAAGCTATGTTAGCGGAACTCTCAGACACAAGTACAAGGCTGCTCAGAAGTTGTGAGCTTCTGTTGAGTGGTTTTAGGTAGCAAAAAACCTTTCAAGGCTCAGTATTGTGCAGTGAAGTTGATGATGTGGAAGCAGTGAATTGTGTGGTCCAGGAAGTGAAGGGGTGGAAATTAGACTGTCCTTAGGTGGAGGAGCCAGCAATGTCTGTTTTGCCCAACGCAGATGGCTCCTCTGGAGAAAAATATTTCCTGGGCTATAGTTGACCAGTTGGTGCGTAGGTGGTGGTGATGGAATAATAAAGAGAGTGTTGCAGATTTCATTAGTTCAGGACTACACGAGGTTGCTTCTCTTCTACAGGCTGGCCCTCAGCAAGCTGGTGACCAGGAACCATCAGTACTTCAAGAAGTGGTCCTTATGTGTGTGCCACATGCGTGCCATGCATTTGAGTCTCCAAGTGTTTCTTAGTGTGTGATGTGCATGTGTGTGGTCTATCAACTCACGTTCCTGGCTGAGGGTATAAAAGTCATCTCTCCAGTTCCCTCCTACTGCCATATGGCCCAAATCAGAACAAGTGTTCCCAGTAATCTGTGCACTTGTACAGCTGCTCAGGAGAGGTTAAAGAAGAGATAGTTTTGTCCTTGCTAAGCGGCGGGGGGGTGGGGAGGGTTCTTTTCTTTTTGCCACTTCCCAGCTCCCTTTCTGTCCAAGTGGCCATGGAATAACCATGGCAGCAACCACAGAAGTCTACTTCTGCAGACAAAGCAGCTGGACGAGAAAGTCTGTTTTTCTGCAGAACTACAATTCTGCATCACCAACTACCAGACTCTGCGAGCTAAGTGCAATTTTTAACAGCTACTAAAGACTAGCAGAGTTCTAGAACAAGCTGCCAGTCGAGCAACAGCAGCAATTTCCGGTCCTGTGAGGGGAGGAAAAAAAGGTGACCGGGTCTTCAGATTGCAGTGTGTGTGGCAGACGTGCTCTTTTTTTTTTTTTTTTTTTTTTTGGACACCAAAGTCAAAATGCAAAGGCTCCTGGCTACAGTTGTCTGTCTTCCCAGGGAGGTACAAAATATGATTTCAGGACTTCCCTTTTGCTGAAGTACAAGCAGTTTTGTAATAAAATGGATGAATCCATCCAGTTGCTGAAGCACCCCAAAGCCATACTATGGACCTTTGGTACATAAACCGTGGCTTCAGTTTGCACATAGTAGAGACAACTTTTCCCCTAGGGATGTTAGAGCGAGCAATCTGGTAACTGAGTAACCATCAATATTTCTGTGGGTTACTGGGTTAACACCCCCCACCCTTGTGTTTAAAAGGCTGAGCTGCACACATGCTGGCTTAGCTTCTGTCTCCACCGTGCAGATCAGGCTCTTTTCCCTTCTATCCCCGACAGGGCAGAGCCTGATCCCCATGGCACAGACAGAAACTGAGCCAGCCTGTGTGTGTCAGCCTTTTAAATGCAGAGCGACAGCAGGGGAAACTGCCTGAGCCCAGGGCAAGCTGGAACAGAGGCTGAACCGGCCACTTCCTCTTTCCTCTGGGGGTGGGGTGGGGGAGAGGGAGGCTATGAGTTACCAGCAACACTGGCTGATAAGCAGATACTTATTGGTTAGTTGTGTAACCGAATACACTCTTACATCCCTAGCTTCTACCTGAACTCACATGTCCTATCCTCCCTGCCCTACTACCAGTACCAGCAGGAGCCCATAAGCAGTGACACTGATCACAGCTGCCTCTCTTCCCCACCTCAGCTACACTTATCTCCTCAACCCTTTCCTAGCAGGGGACCAAATGGCAGTCTTGACCTGCATGTCAAGGCCTGTGAGCCTCTGCCAATGACATCTGTAGCACCTCTTAGCATTGTTGAGGCTGTCTTGGCCTATTCACCAGCTACTGGGGCAGGATCACCAGAGAGATTGGGCACTGGAGGTCACCTACCACAGAGAGGAACTAGTTTCTCTCCTGCTGCAGTGCCCCTCACACTTCACTACCACCACCCCACTCCCTGGGGGCAGTGAATCCTTTAAGCACTGATATGACTTCTGTGATGAGTAACTGTTTGGACTGGATGGGCTCCACTTAAGAAGAAAGGGGATTATATTCAGGTTCAAAGTTGTCTGGACTTGTTAGGTGGGCTTTAAACAAGATAGGAAAGGGGGAAAGCATGGCTGTGACTAGTTCAAATGATCTAACAAGCATTTAAAAACAAGAAAATATGGATTTCTGAAAAGTAATGAAGAGTGAGTAGATCACAGTACAAGCTTTATTATCTAGCATCCCTGGGGAACCCAGATGGGCAGCGGGCAGCAGGCCCTGCCACAGCTGTCCTCAGCCAGGCATGCTGTTTAACTGAATGTGCCAGTTATCTGAGTGTTGGGTAACATGGCTTTTACTGCATTATCATACTAAAATAGTTGCAAACAATACACGTTGTGGGGAAACAAACAAGGTGAGCTAAGAGTGTTAGCAAAATGGCGGATCTAAGGGTGGTAACTGAAACGTGGAATAACCAGAATCTCAATATAGATAATTACATTGGGGTGGGGAGGAGAAGAGGCAGAAGAGAAAATATTTAATATTTAATAGCAGATGCTAGTGTCAGAAATAGCATCTGAGACCTATGTTTGCAGTGTGATGTGGCCCAAAGAGGCCAGTGGAATTTTGAGCTTCAGAATATACGGAGGCTTTATAGCTATAGCTTGAATGTATCTGGACTATTACAGTCAGTTCTGGGGACCACATTAGTAGAAGGTTACATATACGTTGTAGGTAGGTCACAGAAGAATGGCAAAATGGTTAAGGGACTAAAGAGGAGTAATAAGAAATCATAAAAATAAGAAATAATATAAGAATGGGTAGCTTAGCTAAGAGGCGGAAGGGGAGAGTATAGCAGTTGGAGGAACTGAGGTATACAATATTCCTGCAAAGAGCATCACCTACAGTGACACAAGGGATTATAAATAAGAAGGATTAGAAGTTAATTTAGACTCAATATCAGGAAAAACATTTTTACACTCAAGCCTGTTGTTAGGGTATAGAATAGTTTTCCAGTGAAGTGATGGGAGACCCATTCCTGGAAACACTTAAAATTAGACTAGACAGAACATTAGAAAATGTCCAGTAAGGAGCTTTCATTGGCAGGAGTCCGCTTGGATGACGTTTTGTCAGCAGTATTTGTTATGATGAACTGTTGACCCAAGTGGTGTGTGTGGGTCTTAAGGCTGTAAATCATAAATTCAAGTCCCAGTTTCTGTATTGCTGGGGATAAAAATATTTGTGATGAAATCTTGTGCCAAAAGTGTAGTGTTATGAAATGTCTTTCAAGAAGATCTCATTATGCACAATTATCCTTGTGAAAAATCTGTAGGCAAAGGTCAGTAGTGACAGAGCATTCACTTAACCCTTTGTCATAATTGACAGTAATATCATCCATTGCTAGAAAATAGTTTGAGTGATGGGATTATCTTGGTGTTTCTGCTTCCATATTTGCTGTCTTTCCACTAGTCAAGATGCTATTTAATCTTCTATTCTCTATGTTGCTATACAACACTCTGTAAGCTTCTGAATACAGTGATCCAGAAGAAGAAAAAATGTATTATTTACTTAAGAATAGTCCAATTCTCAACAAGTTGTTTTTGAATAAAAATAACAATGAAAACAACATATTCATTATACAGCTTATGAAAAACAACAAATATGACAGTGTCAGACATTATTTGTATCTTCTGTCACAAAAAAGTCTGCTTTATTAGAAAGGCTGAATGATCTTTTTCCTACTTTGTTCCATTACACATTAACAGTTTCTGAACTTAGTTGTGCTTGACTATTAAGCACAATTAAAAGTGTTTTCTTCCTTTTGGAAGAATTTACTTTCTGTTCCTGAACAGCTTTTATTTTCCTCTGATTCACACATTGACGTCACTAATATTTCTTCCAGTTTTTTACTCCAAAGTCAGTGGGAGTGCTGTATTAAGGGAGGAGATGAGTCTCTTACAAATAGAGCATATTTGATTAAATACCACAAAGAGCTGTGTAGAGCCTAGTGCTCTTATTTTATAGGGTGAGATACTGGCAAACTTTCATTGTTTTTTTTTTGTTCTTTGTATCACCATGAAGTTTGTAAAGTTTGCTTTGAAGTATCTATAATTCAGCAGTGGCTAGATCCTTGTGAGGAAGACTCTCACTAGTCTATATTTCTTTGCTTGCTTACCAGTCATTCCACTTCTCAGTAAAGAGTTGATAGTACAGGTTGCATCTTCCAAAACCAGGATTCTCTGATCTGGCAACATCCGTGGTCCAACAAAACCACAGATGTTACTGGACCAGAGAGACCCAGGCTGGCAGCTGGGAGCCCTGCTGGGCAGGAGCCCAGTGACAGGGAGCTGTTGACCCTGCACAAGGGGAGCCCAGTGGGGCTTTTGTCTCTGGTGCTGGTATCCATGGGTCTTGGGCTGGAGGCGGCATCCACAGGACTGGCAGCCTAGCCAGAACCGGTGGCCAGCGTCAGCCCAGCAGGGGCCAGGAACCAGGGGCCAAGGCTGGTGGTAAGAGGATTACTGGGGCTGTGGTCAGGGGGGACAGCTGGGGCAGAAGCAGAGCCAGCACCAGGAAGGGGCAGCAGGCTGTGGGGCTGGAGATGGGGGGACTCCCCTAGTCTGGCAAATTCCCTTGTTTGGGACTGGTTGGGTCCCACGGGTGCCAGACCAGGGAGGCTCAACCTGTAAAATCTCTATAGAAGAAGTGTCCTCTTAGTAAGATTTCATTTCTTACAGGACACACTGCATTATACACTCAGTGTAATATAAAAATATCAAAAACTAAAAATAAAATATAATTAAAACTCTAACCTGTGGTGTGCTGTGCTGTGCTTCGGTATTGTACAGAGTAGTGCCTGTAGGGAGCCATTTGTGCCTTGAAGCTGAGCCATAGAGCAGCCCTGTGGCAGAGCTGGGAACAGAGCCTAGAACGCCTAAGCCTTGAGTCAAGTAAGGATGTTTTTATTATGGAGCAAACATTAGTGGAATGTACAGATGAGCCTTTAGAAATGTGGTGGCCATTTCTAGCTCATTGGCAATCAGTTAATATGAAAGGGTGGGAGCGGGGGCATCCTGTATGAAAAAAATGAGAAATGAAAGCCCAGATTTTTAAAGGTACATAAGCATTCCGCTCTTCAGTGCTGCAAGGCACGAGTGAACTGAATGGCTAATTCCCATTTTCAAAAGCGACTTTCAGTGAGACTAAGAGCCTGGTCTATGCTTAAAACTTATGGAGCTAGATTGACCTCACTGAGGAGGATAACATTTTCACGCATAGGTAAGCTGACCTACATCCCAGAACAGATGGATGGAAGAATTCTTCAATTCACTCAGCCTCTGAAGGGGTTTTATATACTTCAGCAATGGAAAATCTCTTCTCTCTCATTCTAGCAAGGGTCTTGCAGCACTCCAGAGGTGTAGCTGCAGTAGCACTTGTAGTGCAGTCCCACCTGAAGGAGATTGCTAAGGTGTTTTAGAAAATGGGACTTTAGCCATCTAAGAATGAGTGCAAAGAAAAACTTGGGACTTGAGTCTGATAGCCTGAGTCAATTGATTTGGCCTGGTGGGGCTAAACATAGCAGCGTAAATGTTCTGCCTCATCTGGGTCCCGCCTCTAAAACCCAGCAATGTGGGAGGGTGTTGGAGCCTGAATGTGTACACTACTATTTTTAGGCCAATGCCCAGCCCATTGATACAAGCTTTGAGATTCAATTCCATGGGTTTTATTCTTCAGCAAAGACATACCCTGAATTACTTGGATTGAGCATTGGGCCTACATGACTTGCTTCAGGTCACACAGGGAGTCTGTGACAGAACTATAGTTGAACCCAAATTTTCTAAGCCCAGTGCAGTGCCTTAGCCATAAGGGCATCTTTTTCTTGGTTTAATATCATGTCTGTAAATAATAAGCAAAGGCTTTTGTAAGCTAGGTAGCTCCGTTGAATATAGCCTATTATAGATGTGAGAGCACCACAGCATTTCATACCATTTCCACTTAAAACCACAAGCTAGCAAACAATTGGTCTCCCCTCCCAAATGCATGGAAAAGATGGTAAAAGGGAGCGTGAACCTTGTAGGTAGCGGGAAGAAGCGGTAATCCAAAACTGGGCTAAATTTGGGTTTACTACCAATTAATCTGGGTTGGGAAATACATTTGAAAGCAAGTGAATTTTAGTAGGTTCCTTTTTCTGTTCTGAAAAGTTATTAAAACTCCTCTGCTAAATGTATATATTTATAATTTTAAAAAAAAGTGAGATCAGTGACAATCAGTATTGTAAAAGAAACTGATAGGAGTGAAAACTGAGTTTCAGTGCGTGGACTCCCCCTCTACCCCCGCAGGAAAATTCTGAGATTTTTTTTTTCCTGAGGGGGAGGGTATGTTTAAATGTAATTAACTGTGCAGATGCAGCAAAAGTGTTTTCTTTCCCTTCTCTTGATGATAGTTATACCTTCTGGACTTATTTCCTGCAGTGTAGGAGCCAGTGTCGTGTAGCTATTTAGGATGCTCTCAGTTGGTGGTTAGCCATGTGAGTTCTCTGTTGTCACATGGATAAGTCATCCCATTTTGCCTTTTGCTTATGCAAGTTATACCTTCTGAAGGCAGCTATTAGCATGCTTGCTCCTGGCCTGATCTGACTTAGCTTTTCATGCTTGGGATTAAGAACACATAATGGCCCCTTTAAGAGTAATTTAAAAGATTAAAATTCCGTTTTCATTTGATGTCATTCTTCCTTCTTTCCATTTTCTCTCCAATAAAATTTAACATTTCTCTTTTTGCGAATAAAATAGCTTCCTTGACTGTATTCATTTTCAGATTTTGGATAAAATAGATACCACTAAAACCCAATCAAAGAATACAAATTAGGTGTACCTGGAAGTGGCTATATTTAAGGGAGTATTGCTTTCAAGAAAATAATTCCACAGGGAACAAAAAAACCTTTACTTATCCAAAGTCACAGGGAAGATATATGAAGATATATGCATCTCATTTCAGTATTTACCACCTAATGATAAATTGAAGACAGACATTTGGATACCATGGTACCAACAAAACTACTACAGGGAACCTCTCTTGTCCACCACCTTCAAGACCTGACTGGTGCCAAGCAAGAGAATTTGCAGGATCACAAGAGGTCAATGCTGTCTAGCAGCATTACCAACACTTCCACTGCTTACTGGGTTCTTAGAAGATATTTTGGGGTAAATTAGAGCTAGCTAACTAACATCACAGAACACTGTGAACCAGGCCTGTTGGCTGTAAACAAACTTTCTGGGACCAGGAGAAAGTTGGCCACACCTATGATAAGTCTTAATGAAATCATGCTAGATTATGGATTTTGCCAGATGAGGGAGTGCCAGATGAGAGACTAGAGAGGTTCAACATGTATTGCTTCTACTTTTTTTTTTTTGGTTCTTGTTGGCTGTCTCTACACTAGCCCAAAACTTCGAAATGGCCATGCAAATGGCCATTTTACAGTTTACTAATGAAGCGCTGAAATACGTATTCAGCACCTCATTAGAATGCCGGCAGCCACGGCACTTCGAAATTGATGCGGCTCGTCCAGATGGCTCCTTTTCTAAAGGACCCCGCCAACTTCAAAATTCCCTTATTCCTATGCTGTTAGGAATAAGGGGATTTTGAAGTTGCTGAGGATCCTTTCAAAAGGACAATTTTGAAGAGCCGCAGCTGCCAGCATTCTAATGAGGTGCTGAATATGTATTTTAGCACTTCAGTAGTAAACTTCAAAATGGCCATTTCAAAGTTTTGGGCTAGTGTAGACACAGCCGTTGTGTAGTACACTGACGTTCATACAAGTATTGGGAAGCCTGTTGTAGTGTGGCATACTATTAAGAGTGAGTTAATTTGGTTAGATTCTTCGACTAGTTTTTAGAGTTCACAAATTTTAATACTTGAATTTTTTAAAAAAATGTGTGCTGCTACTACTTTTTTGTTTTTAATGGCATGTTGCAGTTATTTGTTTAGTGACAGTACGGTCATTTTAATATACTGTATGACAGATGCAGTAAGAATCTGAGTAGAATAGAACAGAATTCTGCTAAATTTGCACATACCAAGACAGATTTTTAGTCTGTTTTAGGAGTGTTTTTAAATGGGAGAGGACTGCAGGACTGAGGATTATTAATAAATATAGTTCCTTCACTTTTAGGTCATTGGTTTGACTGCAAATTGCTAATTACCAGAAACTGGAGATTGATATGAAAGAAAGATAATATCGTATATCAAGACATATATATGAATAGATAAGTAGCAACATGTGATGCTTTTGTAGATGTTGAAATAATCCATTCTGCTTTTTTTAAAAAAATCCCATTGATAGCTTTTTTTGCTAAGTAAGTTGGCAAATTACAACAACATGTCAGTCACTCTCAGCTCGTCTCAGCAAATCACCTAAGCACGTGCATAAACTTCAGCACAGGAATATTTTAAGTGGCTTCTTATGTACCTAAAATTATTCATATGCCTAAGTGCCTTGCTGGATTAGAATATGGATTATGGATTATTACTGATGGATTATGTTTGCATATCTAATTAGACTCAGACCCTTTTTGTTTTGTGTGAAGTATGTAAAGAAAGCAAGCTTCCATCTAAGATGCGTTGTTTTCCCATTATAGGTATTTTTGAATGTCATAATTGTAGTGACCCACTCTTGGCCTTTTGAGCACCCAAAGCTGTTGCATCTCCAGATAATTCTTCTTGAGTCTTTAGATGTAAAATAAATAAATAAATAAATAAAATCACTATTGCCAAAATTGTATGTAATAGTTTTTTTAAGTGCAGATAGACAGATAATTCATATGCTAAAGATTGTATTGAAAGTAAGGACTGAGGAAAAAGCTGTTATGGGTTCACTATTACCTTAATTTTGCAACCAATTGCTAATGTGGCATGTGTGTTCCTTCACTGTGACATGGCAAAGTCCCAAGTGACTTGGAAATTCTTAAGTGTCGTGTTCCCATTGCTACTTACATGACTATAAAGTAAGAGTGCACAATATCAACAGAAATTTCACACCACTGCATCATGAAGATGTTTTGTTTTTTTTGTGTTCCTCCTCACCCCTTTTGCAAAATGTTTCCAAATTTGAACTGAACTAGAAATGAGCCAAAACAAGAACTAGAAATTTTGGCTGATTTCTAACAAAATTGTGGCCACAGGTATCTGTAATATGAATTGTTGTGCATAAGATGAATCTATTTATAAGCACCTACTTAGCGGTTCTACAGAAAGAAATAGTCTAGTAAGAACAGTAACTATGAACATTTTATAGTGGTAAACATTTGCAACATCTGAGTGATAGGACATACAAAGTTACTGGTCCAAGCCATTCATAAAGAAAGTTGCAAATTGTTTTTGTTTTAAAAAAGTGAGCTGTATATATTTGTGAATATTTCAGATAGCGAGGGCAAGACATCAAATGTTTAAACAAATATGGTGTGTGTGGGTGTTGCTTTTTGTTTGCCTGTGTCCCTTGTATTTCAGAATTGTCAGGTTGTGATGAACCAGAGTGACTAATGGATCCTGCTGGAGTATGAGACCAGTCCTCGGAGAGTACAGAACATTTCATCATGGAAGTTTCATGGTTTTGAGAGAGATTTTTTTTTTTTTTAATGGGGGAACATGCTTTTCAAAACTCAGGAGACTACAAAGTCAAATGTCTGATTCTATGTGCCTGGCTGCTTACTCCTCATAGAATCCATGGTAACTGTGATATTACTGCATACAGTATGCAGTGTATCATTACAAAGCCACAATATGGATTTCAGGGAACCTGTAACGAACAGGCATTATTATAAACTTGCTTTTTAGTATGGTGCTGATTGTACTTTTCACCCTTGCTCTTGGTGGTAGCCAAAACCTTTAGTTTAAAAAAAAAAAAGGTATATATGAGCTTCCTTAAATATTGAGCCATTTAACGGGGTGTGGTGAAACAGTCAATGTAGTAGAATACTGAAAATATACTTTGGATTTTTATTTGAAAATACAAGGTGCTATTTCCTGTTCAGGTGTGGTAGATCATATTGCAGCTTCATGCATTAAGAGAGACAAGTGAACAGGAAAAGTGTGAATATAATAGAAAACCTTTTACACAGCTGGCAATTTGACATTATCCTTCTTTCTGAAATGTAAAGCAAGTTCTGGGATTATAATAATCACAATAGAATTTTTCTTGGATGTTTTTCCTTTAGGGTATCTGATTTTATAAGAAGCTGCTTGCTTACTGCTGCAGTACTATGGCTGTAAATTTGGTTTCAGTGATTTTTCTGACTACTCTGTTGACACTACTAAAACAGAGCCCTGTGTAAACCACAAGGGGAGAAGCTAACAATCCCAAGCCACAAAGTTACAGAGCAGTAAAATGACCATGTAAATTTAGCATTAAATTTTAAAATGACAGCTTGCTTTCCTTTCTGCTTGTCCCCTTCCAAAATGGAGGAGCCATGTCTTGTTGATTTCTTGATAGTATTACTAGAATAGACATTTTTCTGATACATGCAGAAAAGATTACAAGATTAACAACTGATTTTTTACAATGGTCATTCTGAGAGTAGTTTGGAGACATCAGAATCCTGTAAATTCTTTTGGTGTAGAATCATAGAATCCTAGGGCTGGAAGAGACCTCAGGAAGTCAAGTCCAGCCTCCCCTGCCTAAAGTAGGGCCAACCCTAACTAAATTGTCCCAGCCAGAACTTTGTCAAGCTGGGACTTAAAAACCTCTAGGAATGGAGATTCCACCACCTCTCTAGGAAACCCATTCCAGTGCTTCACCACCCTTCTAGTGAAATTTTTTTTTCTAATATCCAGTCCAGGTTTCTCGTACTGTAACTTAAGACCATTGCTCCTTGTTCTGCGATCCATCACTACTGAGAATGGCCTCTCTCCATCATCTTTAGAACCCCCCTTCGGGAAGTTTAAGGCTGCTATCAAATCCCACATCACTCTCCTCTTCTGCAAACTAAAAAGACCAGCTCCCTCAGCCTCTCCTCATTGGTCATGTCCTCCATCCCCTCTAATCATTTTGGTTGCCCTCTTCTGGACCCTCTCCAATGCATCCACATCCTTTCTATATGTGGGGGCCCCAGAACTGGACACAGTACTCCAGATGTGGCCTCAGCAGTGCTGAATAAACCATTCATATGCTTTCTTCCCCAACTGTCAACTAACTGATTTTAAGGAGCGGAACAGGACTTTCTTTCTCCTGTCATCTCCTTCACCCAGTGTCACCCCACCATGATTCCTTTTTCTCTGAGGGAATCCTGAAGATCTCTTACAAGTTTATTCTTGACATATTTCCCATCCAGCTCTATTATATTCTCTAGTGTCTAGTAACTAGAATCTAGTCACTTGCTGATTTATGAATGGATGAATCGGTGATGATCTAGAAATGAGGAGCTAGGAGAGAGATGGAGGACTCAGCAATGCTCCTAGTTGTCCTCTTCTCATTCCTGCCTGCTAGGAAAGAGCACATCATTTCCACACAAATCCTAGTTTATTGCGTAGCTGGACTGAAAATCAAGCAAGCAAGTAAGAACATTGGCTGTTTGTTTTGTATTTGTAAATACAGATTTTCAAGAATAAAAGAAGTATATTTTAAAATGTCACATCACTGATTGGGCAAGGTATGTTAGCTTTTTACATATAGCCGTCTAGTGAGCCAGTTACAGTAACCAGGTTATTTCTTCATCATATAAAGAAGCCTTGGCAGACCCACACATTCATAGAGCGAAAGAGTGGAGAAAATGGCCAAAGTTGGTGAGATTCCCTTGTATAAGGTTCATTAATTTTTGCTGCTTTCAACATTGTTAAATTATAAATGTCACAGATAACCCAACATTTAAAACAGGTGTTTAGTCTCAAATAATTAAAGGAAATGCAGCCAGTTAAAAAGAACAAATGGTAGGTTTGTAAGGTAATGCAGAAAACTTTGATGCAGCACTAGATGTTTTTTTTCTTACCATGTGTGTTGTTGCCAAGTGCAAGGTACTTTTCAAGGCTTCACATCTCATATTCTGTTGATTTCCATCCTGACCTTTTAATTAGAGGCTGGGTCAAAGTCCATTGAAATCACTGGGAATCTTACTGAGTACCATTTGTCTACAGTGGAGTGACAACATGCAATATAAAGAAAACGCTTTAAAAATATTTTTTATTTTATTGCCTGGTACTGATGACCTGTACATAAGAAGTGTTGTTTTAAAATGACATGCCTGTGTCTTGCTGAAAGTGTGCTAGAGTGCTTACAATTAGCTGAGAGGATGTACAGAACTGATGACTGATAGATTTCTGGCTCTGCTAGTAATCAGACTTACAATTCCCTCCTCTTCCTTCTCCTCTTCTGTTGGTGTTCTTAAAATTCCAGATGGACAATTAACAGCAAGTTTTCTAGTAAGAATATGAAACACACAGGGTTACCAAAGTGAGGTTAAAGCGGGGGCATTCAGGAATGAAACTGAGAGAATTTAAATTAGAAATTGAAGTCAGTGTATATATACTACTGGACTCTGTATGTGGTTTGAAAGCATGAAATAGTTAAAAGAGCAATCAGTCTCATTTATAATGGCCCTTCAGGGTTTCTTTAAAAGTTTATTAATATGACCTTAATATTCATGTATATACATGAAGAAGCTAAGAATTAATGGTGTTGCACATTTTTCACCTTATATGGAAAGTTGCCTGCTGCTTATCAGGCAGAAGAAACACAGTATTTGCTATTATTGTCACATTCCTCAAAGATGGAGGAAATCACTTTTAATCTGCCTAAAGAGTAAACATTAAGGGTTGTTTTGCCGTTTAAACATTGCTTTACAGTAACTGTTAGAATGGGCAGTTCTTCTTTGGCGAAATAGTGCCTTGCCATATCTTCATACTCCTGTATCTTTCTTTCCTCAGCTTCTCTAGAGAACCTTAGATGTACTCAAGTACATGTACATTTCTGTTTGGAATCATCTTAGGCTTTCTCCTGTCTGGTTTGTGTGTGTGTGGTTTTTAAAGGGATACTTTTTCACCTTTTAAAGTGTGTGTGTGTGTGTGTGTGTGTGAGAGAGAGAGAGCTGTAAATAAATAGCAATTTGTATTGCTTTTCATATAAACTTTCTGTATTGCCTCTTTTGCGGATGAAGAGACTTGGGCTTGAGTGGTCAGTTTAATTCACAAGCTCTGCCTGTTTTAACCAGCCCTGAGGGTTTGGGTAATCATTATGCTGCTGTGACATGTCACAAGTTCATCATTTTTTACTATAAGCATTCAAAAGTTTAGAAGTATGGGCATGTACTTCCTCTGCCCCCGACACCTTCTGTCCTATGTAGCCGATTTGTCATTTTTCATTTCATTTTTTTCTTTCTGTTTAATTCTCATTGTGCTAGTTTACTTTCATCAGAATTTCAGATCTGACGAAGTGGGTCTGTCCCACAAAAGCTCACCACCTAATAAATTATTTTGTTAGTCTTTAAAGTGCTACATGACTGCTGTTTTTGCAAAACAGCAAGAAGTAAAGCACAAGGATGTTGAAGAAATTTTTAACTGACTGTAATCTGATCAGAAAAAAAAAATTCTGATCTTGCATCAGTGTAAATGTTCGGCATGGAAACTCTGCTGAAACTAGTAGCCTGTGGAACATTAGAATCTTGGAAGGTAAGAGAAGAGACTCTGATCTGCTATAGATGTTTCTTCCTAATGTGCAAATATTTCTTCCAGTTAAAATATTACAGCTTCTTGAGACTGACATTTGAACATAATTCTTGTGGCATACTACTGCTTACATGTGGTCTTTGCAGTGTATAACACACTGTAGTGTTTGGGACCCGCTTCTGCCACCCCAATTAACGAATTATTGCTGCCTTACTGTGTAAATGATCTTATATAGTCAAATGGAACTACTTGGTGAGGTAGGCTGCTGTTCAACGGGTCTAAAAATAACAAACTCTGGGCCTAAATTATTTTGCTGTTTTTTAAATGCGCGATTATGTAGTTAAAAATAGTTAACTGGATAGTAAAAGTCAATACTTTTTTATTGCTTCTTAAAACAAATGCTTGGATATTAAAATTTTTGAATAATAAGATGTAGAAAAAAATCATGAGTAGGAACAACTTGGGCCAACAGACACAAACGGATAGGGTTATATGGCTATGTTGGTTTATAATATGTGGTTTATGAAGTGGTTGGATTGAACTATCCATATAACTATCCTTTTTTTGTGGAGGTGGGGCAAGGAACATGGTGGGGTTTTGTTTTTTGTGGTTTTACCAATCTTGGTATTTTTTGGTTCATAAGAAAAGAACAAAATTTTTTGTTATACCAAGTCTTAAAACTATCCACATATATTTTCAGGTCTCCGACATTGGGCTTTGGATTTTGCAAACTGCTATTTTAGTAAATTGAAGTCTCTCTATAAAAAAAAAAAAAAAAAACTGGCAAATTAAATATTGTGTAAACCTGTACAATAAAAATAGCAATTACTATGTTTTGAAAATCTGGCTATAAAAAGTAAATGATAAAAGAAAGCAAAGTTAAAAAGGATGTCATTTTAGTTTGTTACTAAAATGGCCAGTGTTTCCTGCTGGCTCTTGCACCCTGCAATTGGAGTATCTGGCATACAAATGTCTTTTAAATAATGCTAGGTTTTGTTTCTGTTTGGCGCTGCATAATACTGAGTCTGGAATGACTTAAATATACAGGGCATGGGCCAAATCCAGGAGCCCTTTCTTAGGGAGAACTGACACTGTCGGCACATTAAAGTGTCTGCAGTGAGAGTATTGACTGAGAAATTGCTGGAGATTTTGTCCCAAAGTGTTTGTTACTAGATTTTGCACCTATCATTTTTGTGATTATTTTCTTCAAAAATGGAGCACACCTATGAATACTGGAATTTAGTATAACTCTTCATTTTTAATCTTATTAACATTTTACAAGCTCCATAATGGAAAACAAAGCTATCACTGAAACTAATTTAACTGTTCTTAATCGTTTTCTTAAAATTACTTTGTCAATAGGAAGGACAGTTAGTAAGTCCAAAAATTCTGTGTGTGTATTGCTAAGGAATCTACTGAGCAATTTATAAGTCAGTCTGTGATGTTAAGAAGCTCAGTAATCTATTTTTGAGAGGCAACAGGTTACTTATCTGTTTTTCTTTCTTTGAGGGGATCTATGTGTTCCTACTAGAGCCAAGATGATGTATTTCTATGTGGAAGACAAACTAAACATTTAGGCTACGTCTATACTACGGTGATCTTCCAAAAGACAATCTTCGGGAAGATCATCTTTCGGAAGATAGCGTCTATACACAAAAAAGCAGATTAAAAGAGCTATCCACTTTTTTGAAGGAGAGCATCCACGCAGCCCCCTACTCTTTTACATAACAGGCCAGGGATCGAAAAATCCATTGGCATGAGGACTGCTCTTTTGGGGGGGAAAAAAGGGACCACAGAGGCCGTTTGTATGCAGGCCCAGTGGCATGGTAATACACAGCCTGAAATATGCTAATGAGGAATGGATGCAAATTCCCTGCACCTCAGTAGCATACAGTCATGTGATTTGGAGTCCAGAAGACCATTCTTCTGGACTCCAAAAGGCCGTGTAGGTGCGCGGCCCTGGGGGAGCTTCTGGAAGGTAGTCGTTCTTGAGGGGGGGGCCCTTCTTCCTGAAAACTTTTGGGAAGAAGGGGCCTCCAGAAGAAGGACTTCCTTCCGGAAGACCCCCCAGGGGCCGTGCTTCTAAATGGTGTTTTGGAGTCCGGAAGAATGGTCTTCTGGACTCCAAATCACGTGACCATATGCTAATGATGCACAGGGAATTTGCATCCATGCCTCATTAGCATATTTCGGGCCGTGTATTACCATGCCATTTCTGAAGAAAGTGGCCTATGTAGAAACGGCCAGAGTGTCTACACACTTTTTTTCCAAAATAATCTTTCGAAAAAGGTGCTCTTCCTGATCTGGGAGCGGAAGATGGCTTCCAGAAGAAGAGCCACGTTCTTTTGCTTTAGAATCAAAAGAATGCATTTTGTGTGTAGACTCTCCTCAGGATCTTTCAGTAGAACACCTTCCTTCAAAATCTTTTGAAAGAACTTGACAGTGTAGGCGTAGCACTAATATTTTGTCCTGCACTTTGAAAATCACTGTCCTGATGGCTTCTCTCTCAGGGGCACAAATGCACAAAAAGGAATATGTTTCCCTTCAACAAGATGAGCACTTGGAGCTTGTCACCCCCTGGATCTTCCCGTGTTTTAAAACAATATATACATTATAGATGGAGCTGGAACTGCAAGTTGCCTAACACTTTCCATTATTACCTCGTTTTCAGTTGCTTTAAACTTTGCCAAACTTCAGCCACTCAAGTTAATATTTTCCATGCATGCTGTCTGCCACAGGCAGAACTCTCTTGGAAAGTTTCAGCATAAGCGGTTCAGCTGTTTCCAAGAATGCAGTTAGGGAAAAATGGGTTGGGTTGCCAGTGCTGGGTTAGTTAACTAACTCTTCCCAACCCTTGTCCAATCTTTCTTCCACCATTTATTTGAGGAACTGTGATAGCTGCAGGTTGTAGAGCACAACTTTGAAAAAGGGGGTCATCCTGGGCTCAGGAATAGTGCCTTACGTTATCATTAACAGCAACAAAGGGTCCTGTGGCACCTTATAGACTAACAGAAAAGTTTTGAGCATGAGCTTTCGTGAGCACGGACTCACTTCATCAGATGCTGGTCTTGGAAATCTGCAGGGCCAGGTATAAATAAGCCAGAGCAAGGGTGGGGATGACAAGGTTAGCTCAGTCAGCAAGGGTGAGGCTTACTACCAGCAGTTGATCTGGAGGTGTGAACAAGGGAGGGGAAGCTGCTTCTGTATTTAGCCAGCCATTCGCAGTCTTTGTTTAAGCCAGAGCTGAGGGCGTCGAATTTGCAGACGAATTGTAGCTCAGAAATTTCTCTTTGGAGTCTGGTCCTGAAATTTCTTTGCTGTAGGATAGCTACTTTTAAGTCTGCTACTGTGTGGCCTGGGAGATTGAAGTGCTCTCCGACGGGTTTTTGTATATTGTCATTTCTGATATCTGATTTGTGTGTGTTTATTCTTTTACGTAGAGACTGTCCAGTTTGTCCAATGTATATAGCAGAGGGGCATTGCTGGCACATGATGGCATAAATTATATTGGTAGATGTGCAGCTGAATGAACCCACGATGGTGTGGCTGATCTGGTTAGGTCCTGTAATGGTGTTGCTGGTGTAGATATGTGGGCAGAGCTGGCAACAAGGTTTGTTGCATGGATGGGTCCCTGAGTTAGAGTGACTGTGGTGCGGTGTATAGTTGCTGGTTAGGATTTGCTTCAGGTTGGCAGGTTGTCTGTGGGGAAGGACTGGTCTGCCTCCCAAGGCCTGTGAAAGTGGGGATCATTGTCCAGGATGGGTTGTAAATCCCTGATGATGTGCTGTAGAGGTTTTAGCTGAGGACTGTGGGTGATGGCTAGTGGGACCCTTTGTTGCTGTTACAGATCCAGACTAACACGGCTACCCCTCCGATACTTGTTATCATCATTGAAATCAACCTAGATTTGTCCAACATACAAGAGTCTGACAATTGCCATTTGCACATGGCCATTAGAATAGACTAAAAGTTGCCAAAATCTCTGAATGGACTAACTGCACTGAATCTGCTCCAGCCTGCAGAGCTCCAAAATAGGATGATAACATGTCAGCAGCTCTTCCCTTCCCTTTGGCTGAGGGGGAGACGAGCTGGGTGCCCAGAGGAGATTGCGAGGGGTCTCATCTCCGCTGTTCCAGCGATTAGTTGTTTAAAACTCTGTGCATTTCACATCTCTTACTATTCACCACGGCCTTAGGCCCGGGTAAGGAACTCCAGATGCAAGGGCGGCCATCCCCATCGTACAGACGCAGGAGTGGAGAGGTCGCTTCTGGCAGAGGTGGGAGTAAAACCCTGGAGCTACCTTCCAAGTGCTGCTCCTCTCAGGAGGTGCACAGCATGGTATTTGCAGTGTAGGGTAGGCCGAAAAGGTGGCGTTAAGCCACTCTTGTGTCTCCCAGATTGTGTGGGGAGCCTTAGAAAGGAGTCATCTGAGGCACACTGCCTCCTTAGGGCCATGGCGGGGTGTGAGTGTTATATGGGATTGTGGTGCTTTTGTGTCACCAATATTCTGAAATGTGGGCTTGGCTCCACCAATGTTTGGTCTTATGGATGCAACAGCTTTGGAAATGTGAGAGAGACCAGGACAACCTCCCTGGGCCCTGTGTTTGGGGGCCAGGGCTGTGCTTCAGTGGGACATGATGTCCAGGGTGGCCTGAGAGAGCTGGTTAATGGAGCATGCGACTTGTGTCCAGCCTGTTCCGTCTCTTCCCGCCCCACTCTTTTTTGGCTTCTGCCCTCTCTCTGCAGTGGGCTGGGGCTTGGTAGTTTGCTGCTGCTGGCACCAGGCACACACTAGTTCCCCAGACTGCCCTGGAGCCTGCGTCTCCCTAAAGTGCAGGGTCTGTGGCGGTTGCCCTGGTTCATCCTATAGATGGGACAGCTTTGCTTGGACCCCATACTGGGCACCACAAAAAATTATGGAAACCTGGCACCCATGCTTGAGGCTACTGTTCAGATG
The DNA here is from genome assembly GCF_033958435.1 of Carettochelys insculpta. Lineage (NCBI taxonomy): Eukaryota > Metazoa > Chordata > Testudines > Carettochelyidae > Carettochelys > Carettochelys insculpta. The sequence goes on along the minus strand of NC_134139.1, from coordinate 91,540,567 downwards.
GCACATCATGTACAGCACCCCTTGCTTACCATAACTTATCGTTTTGGATCCGACTCCCACCATATTCTCTGTGCCTTGCTCTGTGGTTGTCTAAATCCTCCCCATCTCTACCTTTTAGTTTAAGTCCTTCCTCAAGGCACTTCCCTTCACTGAGAACAGTGAAATAATCTCATCAGCAGAAGTAGTCATGTTTTAAGGTACTTTAATTATTGTAACTGTGATTATATTTAAGTGCTATGCGTTTCTGGAGAGGAAAAAGATCACATTTTTGGGTGAACGGGGGTTGGTGGTGGAAAGGGGAATTCACAACTTGTTGGTCTCTTGCACTACAGAATTAATATGATTTGTACTGAAAAGGTTATTAGCATGTAAGAAACTCTCTTTAGAGCAGGAATGTCTAGGTTGTGTGTACAGTCTTACTAGTCACCTGCTGTACTTACAGTGATTTAAGAATGATGTTTTGTACTCCTCCTGGCTCACATTTCATACCTGGGTGAATGTTACCATGGATTTCCTAATGCGTGCAGTAGTCGTGGCACACCTTGTAGTATTTACAGCATTTCCAAACCATTAGCACTGTTCTGAAAAGCTTTGTTCAGAAGCACTAAGCACGCGTATTTTAAACTAGAACATACTCCCATGAAAAAGTCATTAATTAAACTATGTGCATAAAAACACTGTCAGCATCAACCTTCTGTTCTTAATTGGTAAAAGCACGTGAACGGAAAAGTGAAGTTAAGTAATTATCCAGTACCAAGTCCGTTTGATTTTTGCTCTTTTTAGATTAGATCTAGTCAGGGGTAACTTGTAGGTCCAACCCAGTTTTCATTGAGGTCAATGGTGGTAGATTTTCCAAGTTCAGTGAATTTGGGAACCGGTGCTGTGGTGGGCAGGAATGATTTGGATGTTTCTCTTCAACAGTTTGTCTTAACATCGTTTTGCCCAGTATTTCCATAAGACAGCATTTTGATTCACTCTTGTGATTTGAAAATACATTTAGAAATATTAAATCACACAAATAATGAAAGTCCTTATTTAAAATGTAGTATAAAATTCAACTACTGCAATATATGGACACAATGTGCTAACAGTGCAATAATACAAAGCACCACAAAATGTTATGAGAATGTTATGTTAGCTAGAATAGAGGAGTTCCCTCTAATTTGCATAACTTTCTCTCACTTTTTTACCTGTGCATTTTTGGATTCCTGAAGAACACCAGAGAAATAACTGTTTAAAATTGGTCTGAGTTTTTTTTTTTTTTTTTTAAATTTGGGATATGGACGATATTTATTTTCACATTTCTCCCACCATTAGATCTTAGAAGTTAAAAATGAAGGAATTTCCTGTTGCTATGATGGTTCTTCTCATCCCAGTTCTCAGTGCTAATAACACAGATGATTTTGACATATGTGGTATATATGTACAGCAAGGTCATGAATTTAACATTTGTGAATTCAGCTATTCACGAGTGGCTCATCGTCCCCTGCACTGTTGCCGCTGCACGGTGCAAGGCTCTGTAACCACCCATGTGGCACTGGTGTTGCCACCATACGGCGTGTGGCTCCGTACCTGCCTGTGTGGTGCTGGTGTTGCTGCCACGTAGCACGCGGAGCTGTAGCTACCCACTCTCTGCTTCTGGAGCCACCGTGAGGTGCCCGAGCTCTCTGTGCAGTGTCCCCAGCTAGTCACGAAATCCAATTTGTGAGGGTTCTCAGCAGTGAACCCTTGCAAATGTTGCAACCCTACTGTGTAATAATAATGCTGTAGGCTGCTGTCTCCTGTAACACTCCTCCTCCCTCTTCTTTTGAGCTGTGACGCAGTGATCAGATTAGCAGTCCCACTGTGACAATGGTTGTCTTATGGGTCTGGATTAAGCTTGTATAATTACTGTATAGCTTACAATATATATTTTAAATAAATAAGGAAGACCATTTATCTATATTTCCATAAAACTTTTGTGGAAAGCAACCTTTCAATTTTGTTTAGTGGGTTCCTCTTCAGAAAAGTTTGAAATACTATTCAAAATGTGGCAGTGAGTCTTCCACTTTTTTCCATTTTTAGGCCTAATTCTGCCTGGTTGGTGAAAGCAGGTGTTTTACCATTGACTTCAGTGAGCACAGGACCTATCCCTGCATTTGACTCTATACACACACTACTCCCACTCTTGCAAACACCTGTTCAGCCATTATTGGCTTTTCTCTGTTCCCTATCTAGCCTGCTTCACTGAGTGAATGCACTAATGCTCCTTCCCCCCCTGTGGTGGTAGCTTCATGAGCACAGCTATACCAGCTCTGTGATGATAAATGCAGCCAATCAAGAACACTGCATCAAAACTACCTTTCTCTTTAATTTTCTTGGTACTTTGGAATATGAGATATGTAGAGTAAATGCATCTTCCATGGAGGTGTGGTTGGGATTGGGGACAAAGCTTAAAAAAAAATAAATCCAAGAATAACTAACTTCTGGACATTTCTGTGTGTGTGTGTGTGTGTGTGTGTGTGTGTGTGTGTGTGTGTGTGTGTGTGTGTGTGTGTGTGTGTGTGTGTGTGTGTGTGTGTGTAATGGCATTTCTAATGTAGGAGCAGATTCCCATCTTCATTGTGTTGTCCGATGCTAATGGGGAAGTCTGTTGTGAGCTTTTTTGGTTTTGGTGCTGTCGAGTGTCAGCTCCTTCATTGGTGCGGAACAAAGAGCAAATATTAATTAACAGCAGCATTGCAGAGCAATGAATATGGGGACACATAATCCCACCCATAAATATTTTTATATTTGCGATGGGAAGGTCTGGTATGCAGTGCGGGCTCTGTGGGCTGTCCTTTGGCAGGAAACCTAGAACAAGAGAAAACTGTTCTACAAGAGGATGTAAATAAGGTTTCGGTGGAAACATAGTAACATTGCAAGAGGAAGAAGGTTATGATGTCCCATCCCCTATTTTGTATTTGTATCCTGTCCTTTTCCTATCTGTGTGTGTTAATTTTTGTAACTAATCTGTGGTTTGTGTTTTTGTTTTGTTTTGTTTTTTTCCTGAACTTTCATATCTCTATTAAAGCTCCAACTAAGCATTTCTGTTCTTTTGAAGGAACGTGATATGTTGCAGGACTAGGCACCTAGTTTTGAAGTTGAGAATGGGAAGACTAGCCTTCTTTAAGATGTTCTAAACTACTAAGGAAACACTGCTGAAGGTTTTTTAACATGGATTAAGAAAAGAGACATTAAAGTTGTAACTGGTTTGAGTGAGTTCTCTACTGTGGAACAATCTCTGTTCAGTGATAACTCCTCTTGAGCAACTCAACAGCTTTAATGAAGCTGTCTCAATCTATTTCATTAAGACTGCAGAGTAGACATTCAGAGGATTTTGACTGTGATCATTGGTTTTGCCTTGATGTAGTTGAATTTGAGTAACTGGTGTTAACAAGATGTTCACCTTGTTCCCTCTGTGGTCAAACACATTTACCCTCAGTACTTCAGGGAAATAATCTGTGCTTTCTGTTTTATTAGGGCATTGCCCTTGACACATCAATCCTAATACTTTGTTTGCACTTCAAGGTGACTTTCAAAAGTGCATCCCCTAAATAAAATGAAATAAAGGAAGATTATGTTTGGAATAAATACCATTCAGTCATTTTAAATATGAGTGTTGATCTTATTTAGTGCCTCTTTTGTGCAGCCAGGGTAGATGCCAATACTGTTCAAAGATAATCTACAATACTTCTGGATTTGCTTAGAGTTAAAAACAATTGTCTTCACAAAGGGCTGGGGCGTGGCTGCAGACATGTCCTAATTGCTGCCCCTTAAATGAGGCATTCTACTGGCCTAGAAGACCCATTCCGGGCTCTAAATTAGGGGAATAAGCTTTTCAGAGTATAAGCAATGGCAAGACTCCCTTAGACTGAAGGCAACGGTGCAAGTATTACACAACTCATGCATGGAATCAGGACTGCCTGTGTTCTACGCTATGTCTAGGCTAGGCAAAGTAAGTTGACTGCAGATACTGAGGTTGACAGACTTTCTGCCATCAACCTCCCTTACTTCTGGCATCTTGTGAGGAGTACAGGGGCCGATTTCTTGTGTCCCTTACTAGATGCCTGAACTTGAACCCTGTAAGACTGACCATGAGCAGGTCGATCTTCCAGGCTAGTGTAGATGTAGCTTCAGTGTGCTCCTTTGGCGGGGTGGAAATGGGGCCGCGAGTGTGTGTGACTGTGCCCACATGTTCAGTGTGTTTTGCACAGGTGCAGTATGCCGTTGATAGTACAAAAGAGTAAGCAACCATAACTCCAGGGGAAGGAGATTTCACATATGCTCTGAATCTCTTCCTTCGCATCCAGAGACTCCTATGAAGTTGCTGGTGGCACGTTATGCTCTTTCAGCACAGATGGGACAAATCAGGCTCACTCAATCACGTTGCTCTGTGTCTGATTGTGTTCCACTAGCCTTTGACTCTAGCGAAGGGTGATGATTTGCATTGAGACTGACTGACCACCATCCCAAAGCAAGTGACCAATGGCATTTGGTTGCTGATGTGGTATGCACAAAGTGAGTTTTTTCACTCCAACCGATGCTCCAAGCCTCTCTTATGCTGAGTTTCAGTAGTAGCATCCATGACATGGATTTTGCTACAGAATACAGAGAATAACTTATTCTTAGTCCGTTACGAGCTGCAGAGCGGTGTAACAGCTTTACTCCAAACTCTTCCCTGCATTACTAGACCTAGCACTGTGTCAGCATCTGTTTGTATATACTGCTCTTCTTGGTAGGAAAATATGAATGTATTTGTACTAAACAACAAAGATTAATTACTAACATAAATTGTATGTTAAGGATGTCTAGCGTAAACTCACTTAATGTAAGGCATTGTTATGCTTTAACTTGTTCCTTCCTTTCTTGGTTTTGTAGCATACAGTATTCACTCTGTTAAACTACACTGGTTTAACATACAGGTCAACAAATTATACAGGTTGAACTTCTCTCGTCTGGCACCCTTGGGACCTGACTGGTGCCAAATGAGAGAATTTGCTTGGACCCCAGGAGGTCGGTGTTTTCTAGCACTTTATCAACAGTTCCACTGCTTGCTTGGCTCTTAGAAGACATTTAGGAATAAACTGCAGCTAACTAACAGCACAAAACACTGATAGCCACGACTGGTAGCTGTAAACAAAACTTTATGGGACCATGGGAAATTTGGCTCCACCCGTGATAAGTGGTTGTCCAGCTAAATAGAATCATTACGGATGAGAGAGTTCTGGATTAGAGTGTCTCAACCTGTAATTGAGAATAGTGTTGCATTTTTGGATGTTACCTTGATTTTTGTGGTGTCTTAAGTAGCCAGAGTTACTTTAATATAGCAGTTCTTTGCCTCTTTTTTTTTTTTTTCTTCTTTTAAAAGCAAATGTTCTAATAAGATCAGATCATTCACAATTGATTCAATCTCAGTAGAAATTCAGAGGGAAGTTTGATATAGAGTGGTTTACTACAGCAGACACAGATTTAAGTGGAAACCTTTCTAAACAAGATGCAGGGTTTATGTGCTCCCATGCCACTCCACATAACAAACTGGCGAAATGAAGGAGGTGAAAAGTGCATGTATGTGAAAGCGACACATACTACTTCTTTGGAAACCCAGAGGCTATTCTGGTCATTCAGGCCTCTGCAGGTCTGGGGACATGGGTGACATGGGTGTGCCAAAGGCAGAGGGGGAATTGCTGGTTAGCAGCTGTTCTACATGGCAGACTTTCTTTAACTCCTGGTGGATTTTCAGGAGGTAATGTGCTGTTTTGTTTGTTTGTTTTTCTCTTAAAGAGATATTAGCAGGAGGAGTTGAGGTCTAGATCAGTGTTTCTCAGAAGCAGGCAACCAACAGATAAATGTATTTTTTTTCAAATCCCGGCAGCCTCTTGGGTGCAGACTGGGGATGGCAGAGCTCTGTCTGTGGGCTTCAGCTCATGAGAAGTTGTCAGAGCCATCACCAGTCAGAACTGAATTTTGTTGCACTCTCAGGCCTCCAAAATTGTGAGGAAACCCTGGGGTAAAAAATGCTGCAGAAGAACTGGACCTCTCTCCCATGATCTGTGGGTTTTCCCTAAGGAAAGGAACATGTAAATGCCTAATAAGGATCTCAGAGAGATAATACACTGTGAGTCTTTGATGGTCTGTCATAAGATGGCTCTTTTATGTTAGAGGGCAAACTTCTGGTCTATGAATAAACCAATGTGAGAATGGACTCTGCTAATTTTTTAGTCTTTGAAGGAGATTGTGACCCAAAACAGTTCAATTCACGAGTTACTGATAGTACTTCCTTTATTTAATAAATTGGCTTTAATGCAAAACATTTTAATAATTTTTCTTAAGTACACAGCACATTTAATGCAGTTTTATTGAAATAATAAACACCTCTTAAATGTTTTTACGCACTGTAACTAAAATGTCCATCCACATAGACATGACATTTCCCATCTAGTAAATAAGAAATGCACTATCACCATTTTCTAACTTAATTTATATATAAAAATAGTCTGACTAGATATATGTTAAGCTATGTCATTGCTCAAATAAATGTGTATAAATATAATGTACAGTCCGGGCTAGCAAAATGAAGAACCAAATGCGGTGTTAAGTCTACGTAGAGTTGGAAAATCCATCTGTTTTTAATAGTTAGCAGTTAATGAAAATCAGTCTTTCTTTTTGGGGAAAAAGGCACAAATGCAAAAGAAAAATATCAACTATCAATGTTTTGGTTTTGCTGACTTAAATATAATAAATTAATCTTGGCAGCTTCTTATATATTGAAGTTTAGCCTTCATCTGTGCTGTCGTTTGCCCTGATTTACTTTTTGGCCATAAATTTATAAACCTTTTTAAAACTGATTTTTATTAATGTTTCCACAGATCTAGGTAGTTACGAAAAGCACATATCACTTAGTCTTATATGCCAGTAGTTGCCACTGAAATCACCGGGAATAGGACTTGCATATGAGGGCAAAATTCAGTAGGCATTATTATAGTGCCCTGTGTATTGTGCCATAGTGGCTCATATATTTCAGATGTGTCATTCCAAACCTATTAAAAAATGAAGAAATGTGTTGATGAGGAGGAGCCATGTATGTAAGAAACTGTTTATATATGTATGTATGTATGTATTTAAATCATAACAAATGGGCACAACTAATATGCCTTAAATCGTCTTACACATACTTCCTTTTGGGTAGAAAGCAAAGTGTGATAGTACTTTTTTATCCTGCTAGTTTATTGTTAACTTGTCTGTCTATGTTGTGGCGAGTTATTTGCTGTTCTTCCTTGCACTTTAAAAGGTGAATCATCTGCTGCCATCAAGGAGTCTGCCTGTAAACAAACTTTATGGGACCATGGGAGACTTGGCTCCACCCATAAGTGGTTGTCCAGCTAAATAGAATAATTTACTGAGGGTTAATTTTCTTTTAAATAGAATCATAGAACACTAGGACTGGAAGGGACCTCGAGAAGCCATCGAGTCCAGCCCCCTGCCCCAATGGCAGGACCAAGTACTGTCTAAACCATCCCTGATAGACATCTATCTAACCTGTTCTTAAATATCTCCAGCGATGGAGATTCCACAAGCTCCCTTGGCAATTTATTCCGCTGTTTGACCACCCTGACAGTGAGGAACTTTTTCCTAATGTCCAACCTAAACCACCCTTGCTGCAGTTTAAGTCCATTGCCTCTTGTTCTATCCTCAGAGGTGGGGAAGAACAAGTTTTCTCCCTGCTCCTTATGACACTCTTTTAGATACCTGAAAACCGCTATCATGTCTCCCCTCAATCATAATTTTTGTATGGCCCTCTCCTGGCTCTGCAGTCAGAGTTAAATTAAATTCAAAGTAATTTAAAACACTACAGAATAGCAGGGCTAGTCCCAGATCTGCTCAGATTACTGAATAATTATTGCTCAAAAGAGAAGAGTATTGCATAAAGAGAATGGTCGTGACAAGGTGCTATAATAAGTCAGTCAGAAGTGGTTGAAAAGCCGTGTTAAATTCAACTCAGTGAAAAAGGCAAACAAATAAAATGGCAAGTTTGCCGGCTGGAAAGTGACATTACCAGTAAGGAAATGCAGTATTCCTTTCCAGCCTCTAAAGAGGAATGGGCAACCACCAATGGCTCTCCTTCACCTCAGTGGGCTGCAGCAGCCTGTGGCCTACTGGGGTTCCACCTGCACCCCCTCACACATGCACCAAATTTAGCTGTCCTTCCCTCTTCCAGCACTATGAGTGCACAAATTGCCTGATTTGCACTTCGTCCTGCTCCTCCTCTTCTGTCTCAGGGCTGGAATGCCGTGAATCAGCTGCTTCATGGCATTCCAGCTCCAGGAGGAAAGGGGGACAGAACACAAATCAAGTGATTTGCTCCTCTGAAAGTGCTGTGAGGGTGTGGGGTGGGGGTGGGTAGGAAGCATGAGCTCCAGTGCTTGCAGGTGCATGGGATGTGGGGCAGCCAGGGGGTCTGCAGGTCACCGGTGAAGCCCTGATAGGTTGCTCACCACTGCACTAAAGGTATTTCCAGGATTTAAATTGTGGCCACATTGCAGCCAGGAGGTGCAAGGGTGTCACTGCAACATGTGCAGGCATACCTGAGAGAGTTTGGGCTGAGTAAACGCTGTCTGAAAACAGTGGTGGAGTCACAGCAGCACACAGAGGACTGCCATTTGAGTGTACACACAGGGTCCCAAACAGGCTTGATTGCAGGAGGCTGCCCTGTGCTACTGTCAGGGCTTCTGTGCTCTGTTGATACGTAGCCACAGTTGTCTAAGGTTAGTGTAGTCCTTCTGCAGTCAGACCACCTGTTGTGGTGTAGATGCACCCTCAGAACTTGGTTAGGCTCCCTCTTCCCTTTGAAATAGGGATGCACAGCTGTGGTGTCTTCAGTTTAATTGTTGTGAGGTGACAGAGGCAGACAAGCAGCAGATTAGGGGACCCTGTACTCCAGAAGCACCAGTGTTTGCAAGTTCAACTCTTTGGTTGCAGGAAAATGCAGGAGTGCTGTTTTGACCTGTTCTGGATGTGCTGTCTAGGTGATATGGTTGAAATTTGATGATGATGCAAAGAATGGATTATGCACAACCTTCTAGTGAAAGACAAGTAGGAATAGTTTTCCAAAGCCTTCCTGCTTTTTGCCCCCATGTCAGGTGCAATCCTGTGGGATGGCTAAAGCACTAGCAGGGACCGTTTATCGGTTGAACTTCTCTAGTCTGGCATTCCCAGGACCTGACTTGTGCCGAACGAGAGAATTTGCTGAACCATGGAGGTCGGTATTGTCTAGCGGCGTTGCCAACACTTCCACTGCTTACTGGCTCTTAGAAGACATTTAAGGGTAAACTACAGCTAAATAACAGCATAGAACGCTGAGAGCCAGGACTGCTGGCTGTAAACAAACTTTATGGGACTGTGGAAACTTGGCTACACCCATGATAAGTGCATTAGCTTGATTTTAGCTAGCTGGATGGATTGCGGATGTTGCTGGATGAAAGTGTGCTGGACTAGAGAGGTTCAACCTGTAATGCCTCAGCTATCTAGATGGAGCCATAATGGTGACGGTCCTGTTCACACGCCCCGACCAACCAGTAGAACTGAATAGAGGGAGGGGAGTGCATTCTGCATCTGTTCAACCACGTGGTCCTCTGGAGAGATTCTGGGTGAGTGAGCAATAATTCTCTGATGTGCTTGCTGCAGGTTGGCCCTCTCTGCATTGAGAGTTAACGATATGCCGCTGGCTTCCAAAACCGTTTTCGATGGGTGCATCTCCCATTTCTCACACAAAATATGCCCCCATGTGTAAAAAATCAACAGCTTAAGCTACTCAACTACCTCTGTTGCATATGTGCCTGTGTGTTTTGAGTGTGAAAACTTTTTGGAAGTTTAATTGCAGGGACTCAAAAATAAGTAGCCTTTCATGCAATTTGAAGCTTACAAATGTTCAAATGTTTTTATTTTCCAGGCAGACAGCTCTACTAAAATATAGAATAATAACAAGAATTCCTGGACTGGGAGAGCAGCAAAAATACTTCTTGCCAAGGATGCTGTGGGAAGCAAAGGCGTCAGATAGCAAATAGATGATGTAAGGTTTGTTTTGTTTTCTTTATTTCATTTTCAATGTATAAACCTAGTTACAAGGTAGTTAGACTAACTCTCCTAGTCTTCACCTAATCCTTATCCAACTCTTATTTAAAATCAGTGGGAAAGTTTTATGTAACTACAAAAGGAGTTTTATTTAGCTCTTAGTTCATACCAAAGTTTTTTATAAACCAGTTCAGAGCACAGATGAATCCTGCCTATACTTGCTTGTAATAAAATGTCCTCTGTGTTTTACTTTCCCTGCTACTAATAGGCTCATTCTGTCCAGGGAGGGCTAGATTCAAAATTTTTGGTGTCTGTTTACATGGTTCCTGAATCAAACACAAAAGTCACTTTTGAGAAATTCAAGGTAAATGCCCCCCACCCCTACCAACCCCAAAGGAAATTATAGCTAAATAACATCACAGAATATTGACAGCCAGGGCTGGTGGCTTTCAAACTTTATGGGATCATGGGAAACTTGTCCACACACAAGATAAGTGAAAATGCAGTTAATTAAAATTATGTCAGACCACGGATGTTGCTGGACCATAGAGTGCCAGACTAAAGAGGTTCAACCTGTAATCCAAAAGCATCACCATACATTATTACTGGAAAAATTAGTTATGTTCTCCTATGAAGTTGTAAAATCAAATGAAATATAAAATATTGTTCTTGCATTTCTGGGTATAGTTATAGCAGGGGTGGGGAATAAGTGGCCTTGCGGGGTGAATGTGGTTTACCAGAGTTAGCCCCTGGTTGGTCACCAAACACATTAATTACCTGAGCATCTGCAGGTATGGCTGCTTGCAGCTCTCATTGACTGCCATTTGGTGTTTCCTGTGGTGTATTAGAGAGTTGGTGTAGATGTTATAGCTTTCTTCCTGTTGTGTTTTTATGGAGAAGTAATGCTGGGAGGTGGGGTCGGGTTGTGTTTTGGCATTTTAACAATTTTAGTCCTGAGTATTTTATAAAGGAATGGTGGTAGAATTGCTCCAAAGTTCTGTTTTACTGATACAAAAAATATAGTTTTCCAGTGTGAGACTGGCACACCTAATGGTGAGAGCCAGGGCGGGCTGAGGTGGTGAATCCTGCCAAAGTTTAAAGTCTGAGCCAGCAGCCATGCCAAGGGTCAGAGTCTGAGACCCGACAAGGAGTAAGCCAGAGTGGGAGTCACAAAACATACCAAGGGTTGCACAGCAGGGGTCTGTGCATGGTAGCAAGAGTGGGGATAGTAAATGGTGTCAAGAACAAGGATTAGGAAACGAATAAAAAGGTGAGACGTTCTGCTTTTGAGGAGCTAGTTGCTCAAACGAAGGGTGGAGTAGGAAGGGGAAGCTTTATGTATCTTACTGTCTAATCAGCAGCCAGGTCCTAATCACCTGCTTCTGCTGAGTCAGCCGGTGTAGCTTCTGCGGATTGCAATGTTACTGGCAGTTTCCTCCTAGGGCTCTGAATTGTGGTGGCACAGAGGACAAAGTTCTTGCTTGGCAAACCAGTAGGTGTGAGTTTGGGACAAGTCGCAAAAAAAGATACAGCTCTATAGGCACCATGCAGGAGGAAGCCTGTGACTAACCTCAATAAACCTGCTTCGGTTGAGCCTCTTTAAGGTTGTCCTGTGGATACCTGTACATGCCATGGAGCTGAATTGTTCAGAGGCCTTGCTCATCAGGGCAGAAGAGTAAGGCCCTTCTTTTTCCTTTTGTTGTCTCCTTTCAGTCTCATTTATGCTTCTGAACAATGAGTGCAAAAAGCTACATTGAGTGGTGAATTCAGATTTGAAAGCATTTTGCATTTGCTTAGCACAGGTGTAAATGATTATAGAGGTGCAGGATCAAGGAGATCAGGGCTCTGGCCTTTATATTTCTACTGTTGTCACAAGCAATGCCAAAGATTGCTAGATCTGAAAGAAACGAAAGGCACTAACCTTTACAAAACATGAAATTCTATTGAGACGTGATCAGTGTTGAATAGTAATAGAGACGTAGATGTGTTAGTTTGTCTTCTAGCAAAATGAACAAGCAGCGGATACAGGCAACTACTCCCAACACTTTTAAAATTTAATTACATTCATTTCATACTTCTGTCCCTCTTAAAATTCTCATATAAGATTGCTTTGGCATGCTGACAAATCACTTTGAGCCCAACTGTGGCCCAGCTAGCATGGCAGTGAAGTCATGGGTATGGGGTCTCTCTGAATCACAGCATTCATTCCAGGAGTAGTACAGGAATGTACTGCACGCTGCTCAGGGCAGGTAGTTGTCTTGGGATCAGACCCTTTAGTTCAGGGGTAAGCAAACTTTTTACATCAGGCCCCACTTCTCGTTCCTGCAATTAGCAGGCCACCCTCCCCCATCTGTTTAATGTCCAATGGATGGAAGTTTTGCTTATGTTCATATGGAGAAAAAAACCAAAACCTTTCAGCACATATTAGAAAATAATATGTAGAATGTAAAAGCTTTATTAATCGGTATATAAATGTGAATACACATACATGAACCAGTAACATATTTCAACATTTTGTAATTAGATGGATGACCCTGAGACTCAGCAGCTGATTGTGCTGTACCCCTCCCCTAGAACATTTCACCCCACCCCTCCCAAGGGGGTCTGCTCCCACTTTGCACACCCCTACTTTAATTGATTGACATCAAATTATGTCTTGCATAAACAGTCTAGCAGCTTGTTCCTTTCTCGTTGGCCAGATTTTTTTAAAGCGAAGAATATACTACTAGGCCAGATCCTGAAATTGATGGGAGTTAAGCCTAAATGAAGCATTGTAGGACTGGGTCCAGTGTAACACACTTCTTTATTTCTTTGGGATCTTAGATAAATGTTATTTTATAGGTAGAGTTCAACTGAATTGTTAGAACCCTTGACAGCTACCAACAACATTTTTTTAATTTTCATTCTAGCTGCCTTTCTTGTATTCATCCACAAGGAAAGCCTAATAATAAGAACCTGAGAAATGAAACTGGCTCTTTTGGCTTCAGGATTGTAAAAGATGTGAAAGGAAAAGTTTATGGCATACAGAATGTTCTTGATGTAAATATAACAATTTTTCTGAAACTTTTAAGGTTAATGATGAACGGAGGCATTAAGTTGGTGTTTGGCCTTGGTACAGGTAAATCTTCTGACTATCCCATTAATGCTAGGCTGTTGTTTACCTGCTTACCATTTCCGAAGACTGAAGCAGCAGGAACAATTGTCAGGAGATTAAAACACTGCACTTCCTAGATGCATTAGTCTCTGCCAGTTAGGAAATGGGATTCCCTAAGTTGTTTTTAAATATGGGGTCTTGAAAGTGGACAAGCTTGAACAGGAATCTAATTAAAAGAAGTCCAAGATATTGAATAAAGCCCGCAAGCTCCATCTGTTCAGCTTAACCGGGAAATTATTCAGTGAAGCAAAGAAATGCACCTGATTGCTTTTAGCATTTTACTTGAATTGTTTAATCACAACTGTCAGTCCCACATCACAAAAGTTATGCAGAATCTATTACTAGTAATAACCATTCTGACCTTATTAATTATGCCATCAAATAGTTTTGGGGAAATAAAGGAAGATGTTTAAACATTAATCCTATCAGTGTGACATTGCTATCCCCATGGGTCCTGTACTGAATAATTGTTTTCATTCTGTCTGTAGCTTGTTTGTGTTCTACTGAGGGACACGACTACCAAGTTCCTATTAGTATCAAGTCATGACTGTTCTTGATAAACGGCCCAATCCTGTGAGGTGCTGTGTGCTCTCAACTTCTACTGAAATGAGCTGAAAACTTTGTGCAACTTTCAGCACACATTCAGCATCTCATGCCCTTGCCCTCACTTTCTTTCTCCCACCTCCCCATACACAACTTTGGACATGTGAGTTTCTGAGAACTATGAGCTAAGCATTGCAGAATATTTTCTTAGTTTTGTGGGAGAAACATGCTGATGGTGCTAATAATATAAAACACTGGCAGTATTTTGGTGTCAGGTACTTCCAGAAAAGGTTCCATAGTACCACAGAATCAGCATCTTCTAATTTTTGTGAAGGGGTTCTTCATAAAGTATGATTTTAAGGATGCTTTAAATGTATCTTGTATCAGAGGGGTAGCCCTGTTAGTCTGGGTCTGTAACAGCAATGAAGGGTCCTGTGGCACCTTATAGACTAATAGAAAAGTTTTGAGCATGAGCTTTCGTGAGCACAGACTTGCTTCATCAGACGCTGGTCATGGAGATTGCCGTGACCAGCGTCTGATGGAGTGAGTCTGTGCTCACGAAAGCTCATGCTCAAAACTTTTCTGTTAGTCTGTAAGGTGCCACAGGACCCTTGGTTCCTGTTACATGTATCTTATGGTTCTTGAAGGGATGTTTTTTGATATGTTCATTTACTTTAACAATAGTGTGAAATATGGCTCACTGTAATTGGCATATTTCAGTAGGGTAGCAGCCTCAGGTCTGGCAATTATCTTGAGAGCCCATCACAAATTCATCTGTTGACCCTTAAAACAATTCAACCTCAATTAAAACTATAAACAAAAGAGCAAAACACAACTTAGGTTTAGTTCTTTTTTTCCCATGTGAAAATCTCAGTCATGTTATTCAGTCAATAATGGCAGAACACTTTTTGACACTGATGCCATCATTAAATTCTGAAGAGACTCAACTGATTGCAAATTCATATTGGGAGAAAAAGATGAAGAGAAAAATATACACCGATGTTCTCATGCAAATGGTAGGCTAGTTGTATTCAACTTGAGGAATGTCTGTTCATGACACCACACTGAATTGGTAAACAACAGCACTACAGTAATAGCTTATGTAAACCAACATGGGGACAGGAACAGTAAAAGGTGACTCTGTTCCTGCTTTGGTGTCCCACAAGGAAACCCTTACAACTGACACCTCGGTATGTTTTGGAAGAGGAGAACCTCTGGACAGGCTGACAAAGCAGACGAAAACTTCATCCTGCTTGTCGGAGTCTTAAGGAAAACTGTTTCAAACTCATTGTGAAAAACTGCACCAGTAAATTATGGGAACAACTCAGCATATGCGTATTCTTGATTTTTCTGGAAATTTCACCCTGGCTTATGCATTCTTTCCAGCATATTTCATCTGGTGGATGTTAAGGTAATGCTAGAAGAACAAAGCAAAAAGAAAGCTGTCTGGCAATCAGTGTTTTGAAAATCCCCCATGTTAGAGAGTGTATAATGCTGACATTTTTATCTCCCCATCCCTAGTGCAGCTTGAGATCTTTCTCATGGCCCGTTCCTACATCACAATACAGCTCAGTCATACTGCCTGCCTGGAGCATGAACATCGAGAGCTTAGCTAAACAAAACAGGACAATGAAAAGTTGCGCATGCCAGAAGCAGTTCTAATGCTACAAGCCTCCAGGGAAAGAAAAGAGTCCTCTCTTCTCTGTTACATGTTTGGTCTAACGATTCATGCATCAGTGCTCTTAGACTATAATAGTAAAAATTGCAGAGTGGAACCCTTCTCTTCTGGAATTCTGAAGCAGCGGTGCTTTTCCATATGTTCCTCAAGCAGTGTGTTTTGTTAACCCACTGATTAGATGCTTGGTTTCCCACTTGAGTTGCAATCTTGTCTAAAAGATATGAAAACCTGGGAGTTGCCTCTTTGTGCTCATGCAGAAGGCTACTTTCTTTAAGGTGCCATGTGGGAGGGGCAAGAAGAGGGGGGGCCCTTCCCCAGATGCTAGAGGCCCAGTCACATTCACAGCAGTGAAATGAGTGGAAAATGGGGCTGCCACTCTCAAGAGTCATTGCCCTGTGCTGGTGCCGCCTCCCAGCATAGCTGTACAGATCCCAGGAGGTGCAGCTGTAGGAGAGGGCTAGAGGCAATACAGACGTGCCAGAGTAGCTGCTGGTGTGGGACTTCCCGGCAGACCCACACCCAGCTTTTATTGCCGCAGTGGTTCTGGAGTGCTCTACAACTCAGAAATCTGTACCTGGTGCTGAAGCAGAACCCCCTTGTTCTCAGTAATGTGGGATGCAGAGGGGATAGTGAGAGCACAGAAGCCCCAGACTGGGAGGTATGGGAATGGTCAAGTGGGGATGTCATGCGTTACCCTTCAGCTGGTGCTCCCTTCGTATTCGTCTCATGAATTGCCTGCTTTTGCTCTTACCTATTAAAAAAAAAATTAAAAGAGATGTGCCTTCAACATGTGCAGAGTACTGCTTAGCCTTTAGAAAACTGGAATCTTTGTCTTTTGTAGAGACATAAACAAATTCATAATGCTAACTTTGTAAAACAGATGTGTTTCCGTGAAGTCAAGGCCCATAAGCAGACGGGACTGGTAAAGATTAATGCCTGGTAAAGATGGATTAATTACACGTTCCTCTCAGGCTGTTCCTTCAGAAAGAGAAGATTTCTTAGGTCATAATGTGAGGTAGTGACCTGAGGTCACCCCACAACTTCCCTAAATGCTGAAGACTGCTGTTGCTTTGCCTTTTGCATTCCTTGGCCTTTAGGGCCATCCAACCAAAGTGCAATAGGTCTTGCCTCATGCTGTCAGGCACTCTGCCAGGCACCCTCTCCTCCTTATGTTCTGTTTTTTTTTTTTTTTTTTGGACACAATCCTAGTTTATCAGAATAAAAATGCCAGTGGGAGACCTTAATCAGATGGAGCAGAGTAGCTCCTTCTCTTTTTACTTCCTTCTCTTCTCTATTATTGTTCTTCAGTTCTTAAATGTGGGCCACATGAGGGAGTATGGAGTTATAGCAGCGATTAAGTGAAATTTTTGTAGATTCTTAAAAACATGAAAAGTTGATTTAGAAAGTGAGAAGTATAATTATAGTTTAGCTTTACTGAATACAGCTAAAATTTCCCTGTGGAAATCCATCAGGATTTTTAAAGATCCTTTTTTAAAAAAATCCTAAAATACTTGATACACCGTCTCCGTATTTAGTTGAGTACGTATGTGTGTGTTTTTAAACTTTCAATTTTGTAACATGAGTTAAAGAAGACAGCGATGTGATGTTGGACACAAGTGACCCAGATACTTAGCATTCACAGACCTGTTTATATCATTTCACAATGGATCACACAGTCTTCACTGGTATGCTGAAAGGATCTACAAAGAGTTTTTTTTGAAAATTGAATAAAAACTCACTGGATGTGAACTCAAAAAGATGCATGATTGTGTCTCATGATTGACAATTGTGCAGTCCCTTTGGCTTTTAATATGTTGTTGTTGTGAATGATTGTAGTGCATGTTGTTCTGATTTGAATGCTCCTTGGGGTAGGGGCTGTATTTTCTTTTGTTTGTATACAACATGAAGCATGGTTTTTCCCATTTAACAAGTAATAATAAGCGAGACTCTATCAGCTGCTGGTAAAATCAGGCATACTGTGGTCAGGCAGTTGCCCATCTTTCTTACCTAGTTTTACCAAATCATTTCATTTCTGACCATTAATCCAGACCCATTAATATAGATTCATACATTCCAAGGCCAGAAGGGACCACTGTGATCATCCAGTTTAATCTCCTATATAACACAGATCACAGCACTTCCCTAAATTAATATTTGGACTTGAGCATGTGTTAGGAAAAAATCAAATCTTGATTTCCACCCCCACCCCCTCCAGTATTTCCCGTGATGATCTCAGCAACTTTTTAGCAAGTTGTCTGGATGGTTTAAATTACCTTTAATAGTACCAGTATTTGAATTCTGATCTCTCATTGTGGAAACAAATGAAATAATGTCCTGCTTCGTTTGCCTTTCTTCTCCTGCCATCAATCACTCTCTGGCTGATTTTAAAAACAAATAATGCCCCCTCTCTCCTCCCCTCCCCAAAACCAAGCAAACAAAAATAGAATCTGAACCCTCCACTAAATAAAAACACAACAGTGACCTACCAGAAACAGAATCAACCTGAGGCTGACATTTCGGAAAACAGATTCAAAAAAGCTTAGTGCTCACACTGGTCACATAAAATAGTAACGGAGAGTAAGCCGTGCTAGTCTATACACTATCAAAACAAAAAGCAGTCAAGTAGCACTTTAAAGACTAGCAAAATAGTTTATTAGGTGAGCTTTCGTGGGACAGACCCAAGTCTGTTCTGGTCTGGATATGGTCTGAAGAAGTGGGTCTGTCCCACGAAAGCTCACCTAATAAACTATTTTGCTAGTCTTTAAAGTGCTACTTGACTGCTTTTTGTTTTGGTCACATAAAGCTCTAGTTCATCCTCGTATGTGGGAGTGAGTTGTTGCAAAGCTGGATTTTAATGCTTTAGAATAAAGCATCATTTAACTACGCTAATAAATTGTAAGTTAATGATTACTGCTGAGCTGTATTAAGTTGGGACTCCAGCCATTCAAAAGACGGGGCGGGGGGAGGGGCAGGGGGGAAGTGTTGTCCAAAAATAACTGAGGTGTAAGGAAAAATAAATCACAGGGGTGATTAGCTCTTAGTATTGAATCTTCAGTTTATTATGATCTTGGGAGAGGGCAGGAATTAAAAATTAAGGAAATACTAAAATGCAACTAAAAATAACCATATTTGCTTTATATTAAAAGTTTACGTACCCTTTTCTAACAGCTGAGTTGGCGCAATGCGTTGGAAGTTTGCCACTGACTTCAGTGGAATGAGAATTTTACACACAGTATTTGAAGATTGGTAAGAGTTTACACTCTGAATGCATGCACGTGTGATCATTATTCCTTAC
Source organism: Carettochelys insculpta (assembly GCF_033958435.1). NCBI lineage: Eukaryota > Metazoa > Chordata > Testudines > Carettochelyidae > Carettochelys > Carettochelys insculpta. Next base: position 91,521,808 of record NC_134139.1, on the reverse strand, counting down.
TTTCTGGGTAAATGTCTCAGTGGAAGAAAATTATACTTATTTTTAGTTACATTTTGCAAAACTTTCATTTTTTCCAAATGAAAAGCCATTTTGGTTGGTGGATTCTGTCCTTTGCTTATGACAAAATCAGAACTGTGCTGGTGAAAGTATTTAATGTTTGTTTTTTCCCCTGTAAAACTGGCCAGCAGCCAAAACTTGACAGCTTCATTTTAAATATGAATTTTTCTTATTCCCTGTTGGCTTTAAAGGAAGCCCGGGTTTAAACACTGACAAAATGCACATTGCTATTTTTAGGAGCAGTTTATTCTATGGGACTTGCTTCACCATTGCAATACTTTACCATTTAGATGAATTAATATTAGAGGAATATACAGTAACATGAAAACAAAAAAAGCAGTCAAGTAGCACTTTAAAGACTACTAAAATAATTTATTAGGTAGTGAGCTTTTGCGGGACAGACCCACTTCTTCAGACTATAGCCACACCAGAACAGACTCAATATTTAAGGCACAGAGAACCAAAAAAAGTAATCAAGGTTGACAAATCAGAAAAAAAATTATCAAGGTGAGCAAATCAGAGAGTAGAGGGGCAGAAAGGGCAGCGGGGGGTGGGGGCGGAATCGAGAATTAGATTAAGCCAAGTATGCAAAAGAGCCCATATAATGACCCAGAAAATTCACATCCCAGTTCAAACCACATGTTAGTGTGTTGAATTTGAATATAAACGAATTCAGAAGCCTCTCTTTGCAGACTGTTGTGAAAATTCCTCTTTTTGTTTTGATAGTATATAGACTAGCACAGCTTTCTCTCTGTTACTATACAGTAACATGCTATGCCTACTTTTGATAAAGGCTCAGTCTTGCTGCCACTGAAGTCCATGGCATAACTTCAGTAGACACAGGTTTGGGCTCAAAGGAACGAGTACAAAATAGCTATTAATGTTGACTCAAGCAATTGTGAATGCTGCAATGTACTACTCTGTTCATAATCAAAAACTATTACAAAATTGGTAAGGTATAACATGCATCAAATGAATCTATCCAGCAATCAACAGTTGCATTATGATTTCCACAAAATAATCTTTTTGACCTTCAAAAAATGCCTCATAAGTGTAAACTTTTGAAAATTAATGTAAAGGATGCGTTCACTTCTCTCATATCATGTTGCTTGTATACTTTTTGAAGTCAGAGTGATCATAGTATACTGATTGGCAGTTATTTGAATATTATCCTTTGAAAAAGTAATTTGATTCTGTAATCCTGTCACACTCTTTTTTTGGACCTATTTAGTATATTTTTGGCTGTATTAGGTGGCAGCGTTTAAGTCTGGACAGGTAACAGTGAGTGGTTAGTGACTGTGCAGCAGTGGGGAAATTGGGGCTCTAATGAGTAGCAGTTTAAAAACATGTTGAGTTGTCAGAGAACTAAATGGTTAATAACCAATCAAGAATCTGACCAAGAGGCAGATTGCTAGTTAGTCCATATCACATTGTCTGGTTCATTTCTTCACCTTCACAGGGCCCATATACCATCTTGTGAAAGATTTTTACTTGGTGACAGCAGCATCTGGTTCTTTGACGTACTCAGCAGGATTTTGTATCTGCTACTTGGCAGCTGCTCTTAAACCGTCAGTGCTGTGTTGTTATCTGGAGGTCTTTTCCTTCTGATATCTCAGTGTTTCTGAGGAATCCACATGGAATCCACATGCCTCATAGCATTGTCCTGGAGAATGACTAACCATGTGATAGAAAAATATTTGGCCTAAGATCTAGTCCAATCATTCTGTTGTTCTTGCAGTCTAATGTACTTCCTTGATGATAAGATCTAGTCTTGCCTCCTAATGTTGTACTGCTAAGAAACTGAGAACGAACAGCTGATGGAACAAACAAAATAGTTAAGTATTAGGATAATTTGGTTCAAATATGTCTCTTTGAAACTTTTGTACAAAGATAGGAATGAATTGTTTGGGTGTGTGGGGTGAGAAGACACTTTCTGCTCCCAACTTTCTGAACAATGCTATTGCACTCGAATGGCATACACCCCTGAGTGAGGTAGTTATACTGACCTTAACATCGGTGTGGAAAATGCTATTTTCCCATCAACAGTGTTCTCCTGCTGGCATAGTTAATCCACCTCCCTGCTTATGTCTAGACTGCAGGCTTCTGTCAGGGGACCAGAAGTCTCTTGACAGAAGTCTGCCATGTCAGGAGCATTCTGCTAACAGCTCTGTCTTCCCCATTCCATGGGGAAGAAGGGATGTCTCACCAGAGTGGTTTTTCCTGACATTTGTCCTTGTGTGGGCAGCCAAAATGTTGGGAAAGCCTCTCCCAAGAGAACAGTTAACTAGAGATATGCAAATGTGTTGCACAGTTTGTGTATCTTTTGCCGTCAGTTCTCGGCTGTCTAGACGCAGCCCCTGAGAGGCAGTAGCTATCTCTCTTCAGTTTGAACATCTTCACTGAAGCACTAAGCAGCGCAGCTGTGCTGATGTAGTATTTCAACTGTCAACCTGCCCTATGAAATTATTTTTTATTTAGAACAATTTCTCCTATTGCAATTTACAACACAATATTGTGAACACAGTGATACAGGTTGCACCTCTAAAAACTGGCATTCTCTGTTCTGGCAACATCCATGATGGATGCTTCTGGACCAGAGGGCTGGGGCAGGAGGGCAAGTGAAGCTGGCCTCCCGGCAGCCCCCTAGGGGGCAGTGGGGCCAGATGCGATGTCACCCAGCAGCCCCTCGGGCGTCCATGGCCTGGGTGGAAGTATCCCTGATAGCTGCACAGAGCTGTGGCTTGGGCACCGGTTTCCCCTGGCAGCTGCGCAGAGGTCCAGGACTGAGGAGATAATGTTCTTGGCTGCCCATCGCAGAGCTGTGGTGGAGAGTCTGTTGTGATAGCAAGCTGGATCTGCATGGCCACGGAGCTGTGGCAGGCCACTAGGGGCGGCCAGGGACTGGGGGATGAGGCGGCGGGAATTAACCTTCCCTGGTCCAGCAAAATCCCTGAGGTCCTGAGGGTGCTGGACCAGGGAGGTTCAACCTGTACATGGCTTTTTGTGCATTAATGTAGTCTCTTTGCATTAATATAGAAGCCAGTTATCTGATTTTCACATTATCTGCTTTTGTAATTATTTCAATGGTTTTACATTTTGCATATTTTTCACTTGATCACAATAATATAATTTCTTATATGGCAGGTGGGTTGGTTGTTTTTTGAGTAGCCACTCTGAAATATAATGGAAATTTAAAGACTGGAGAAGGGATGGTGTTCTTTTGGAGTGGCGTGCTCCTTTCAGAGGAGAGGAGCTCAAGATCTATAGATGATAAATTGCCCTTGCCGAAGGTCATGTTCTCTCTAACGAATGGGATTTGCAAAACAGCTGAAGTTTTTTAGGTGCCATTGATTTTCAAATAGAGCCTAAAGAATACTCATGCCAGTGTGCTCTGATTTTTGTCTTCTCTTAGCATAGATACATAAATTACATGTTAAATGCTACGTTAAAATGTTCAAGTTGCAGAGTCAAGTGTTCAGAAATTAGGAAGTACTTGGATAAAGTGTGTGTGTGTGTGGGGCAAGAGAATTACAAAATTGTAATGGCAGCAAGTGTTCTTTCCCTTCCCTCACTCATTGAGATTTTTTATTATTATTAAAAATATGGCTTTTCCCACAAAATATAAGTAAGGGAGGTGCAAACCCAGACATAATATTAGGTGGCTTGAGAGCCATGCAAGAAGAGGTTGCCTGCATTGGTTGAAATAGTTGATTGTCCTCATTTTCTTGCAAACTGCTCCAAGTTCTTCGTTGCTCTTGCTGAGACCTTCAAGAAATGTGTACACCTTTTGGGATTTTGTTTGGTTTGTTGGGCACAGTTCTAAAGTGGAGTCTTGAGAATCTGTCTGGAACAAGTATTATTGACTGTATTTTAAGACAACTGGATTATCAAAGGTCACCAATTTCCTTTTTTTTCTGTTCCTTGATCCAAGCATCCGTCCAGAACTATAACAAGTAAATATAAAAATTGCAACAGAGAATCCAAATGTTGAATTATATTGACATAGTTAGGATAACTTCAAGAAAGAAGGAGGGAGGAGGGGGAGGCATGGGTTTATGCTGTCTTTGGCCCCTGCCCTGCAATGGCAGGGTCCAGTGCAGGAGTCGGAGCCCCCACCTGCTCCGCAGCAGCTGGGAGGGAGAAGGAGCCCCCCATTTGCCCTATAGGGCCTAGGGGGTAGAACTGTAGTCCTGTAGCTGCCCTGTAGCAGCCGTGGGCAGGGGCTGGAGCTCAGGGCTGTACGGGGGCAGAAGCTCTGGGCTTCCCCTCCTCCAGCATATGCTCTTGGTCGGAACTTCACAAGTCCAGAACATGCCAGACGAGGGAAGTGCAACCTGTACTGCTTAGGTACCAGTTCAAATCCATTTACATCAATTTTGTAACTTCTGATTCACAACAGGGTAAGACTCAGTTGTTCAAAACCTTGAGCAAGGAATTTTCAATTAAAATAGATTGACAAGTTTTTTTACGAATTTGGCATTGGTATTTTTTAAATATTCACGCCCCCAGTTGCGCTACAAAGATGTCTGCAAGAGAGACTTCAGAGAGGTAGACATCGAGCTGGACAACTGGGAAGAACTAGCAGATGACCGCAGCAGATGGAGGCAGGGGTTACACAAGGGCCTTCAGAAGGGTGAGATGAAGATCAGACAGCTAGCAGAGGAGAAGCGAGTGCACAGAAAGCACAATAAGGACTTGCCAGACACCCGCTACATCTGCAAGAGATGCAGCAAAGACTGTCACTCTCGTGTGGGTCTTCATAGTTACAATAGACGCTGTAAATGAAGTCCTCAATTGAAGCTTTAAAGGGTGCGATCCATAGTCTATGCAGACTGAAGGATGCCTACTACTACTACATCAATGTGCTGTTGTTGATTTGTGCCATGCTAATGTTACAGAGCTTCCATAAATGCCATGTAAGTGTCTGAAGTTGACAGATATTTAGTATGGCCACAGGAGTACAGGGCAACTGCAAAATTTTTGTGAATCTGATCCATAATTATCAAAAGAAGTAAAGAGGATTAGTTTCAGCTTAACTTCAGTGAACAGAATCAAATCTGTACTGATGGCCTGCTTGGAGAAAACAGTTTAAACCAGAAGGTACTGTCTTTAATAAACTTGTCATATTGGTCACTGCATCTTTTTTAACTTAATATTTTTATAGCTTTTGCAGATACCTGTTGCACAGCACAGAGTAAATATGTGATCCCAATAGATGTTTCCAAATATGCTGCATGAAGTGGACTCTCTAAGTGCCCTCTCACATACAGAAATTTGAAATCCAAAGAGGCAGACTGGAGAAAACCCTCAGAAATCTGGGTGAGGAAAGGGCAGGGGGAGTGTCACTGAATATCCCATCTGCCTGTCTAGCAGCCATACGTTTACTTTGTCCTGAATTTCCCCTATGGATCAGAGCGATCTGGTATATTACACATGATGAAGGTGAACTTAAGCAGAAGGTGCTAATGTCCAGATCATAGAAGCCAAGTTATGTAGAGCCATGAACATAATAGAAAGAACTTTTGATACCAATGCATATATTTCAGATGGGTAGAGCAATGTGGCAGGTCATCTTTTCTATGTGGAATGGCTCTGACTCAGCCATGGCAACCCAGTGTGCTAGACTAATTAACTTCAAGCTATGGTGTTATCTAGCAAGCTGCTTAAGATGGGCTAATCGATTAAAATCTGGTTTGTCCAAGTCATCCCATGTCTGTAATGAGTGAGTGAATTCTGGGTGCCTTTGTCTGCAGGAAAGGAGAGTACAAGGGATGGGAAAACCAGCAGGAAGACTTTGCTCAGAAGAGAAAGAGAGAGGGTGGCAGGGCCACCTTTGCTAAGGAGAAAAGTGTGTTTCCAAGAGGGGAAAAAAGTAAATTATTTTTCAGGGTAGGGTGCCAGGTTAATGAAAGATTGGGGAGGACTCCAAAGAGAAGGTGGTGGAGCAGAGTAGCTAGAAAGTTCTCCCATGAAGATCAGTACTTTCTATAGCATATGTGATAGCACAATTAATTACAACTCTAACAGGTGCCCAACATAATGTTTACAACAGTTACCGCCCTGCCCTTGTCTTTTACCAGGTCCTTCCTAGGTGAAACTCTCTCGATGTGGATAATAACCAACATAGCCACAGAAATTGTTTGAATTTTAAATGTCATTGGGGGGAGGCGGGGGGGAGAAAGAGAATGTGTCTGTGTCTGTAGGTGCAGATGTTCCTTAGCTTTTCAGAAAGGAAACTAAAGGAGTTACTTTGGGGAAGACAGGATGCCCTTTTCTGCAGTTTTTCATTTTCAGTTACTGCAAGAGTCGTAACTTGTACAAAAAAAAAAGTGGAGGCAGTGGGGGTGGAGGAGACAGAGTTGCTTCCAAGGAAGGGAGAAACTGAAAATGTCTGAATATGTTATTGGGATAAAAGCTTTATGTAGTGGCCTATGTCTGTGCACTTACAAAGTGTGAGAGAAGGCGTTTGCCTGTTTTGTCTGCAGGATTTTTCCCTAAAGAGGAGTGCTGATGTATTCTAGTAAAAGATTAGCATTATGCTTCCTTGTTTTCTGTTTCTGATGCTTGTAGGTAAGGCACAACCCAGAGAAGAGAGCTATGGAAAGCTGGTAATTCTGTCACCCCATTATACGTGGTGAAACTTTAGACCTCATCCATGGAAAGCCCTCTGCACAACTTAAGCTGCTTGGTAGGAGTAAAGGCGTAGACTTCTGGCAAAGCAACCGTGTAGAGGAGCTTCTGCACTCCTTTAAAATTTGGAATGGGGACAAATTTTCACTCCCCCCCCAATTAAACGGGGGGGGGGGGGTCAAGGCTTTTTTTTTCCCTCTTGCTCTTGAAGCTGAGGTTCAAGTAACTGCCTAAGACTTGAAGTGATTTCAGGAAGCCCTGCAATATAAATGTCTCTTGGAATTCCTGTATCGTGCCATTTCCTTCACTTGGGGACTCATTGTTCTGGTCTGTTTCATGCTGGAAAGGATTTGTCTGGCATAGCTCTACTGCACAGGAACATGTTGCACTGAGGCATGCCATTTGATGAAGAAAATGACTCTACTTTTCCTGTGGCTTTTCCACCCATAGAATGTTATAGTAGTAGTATTGTAATTGTAGAAAAAATAACTTTGGTTAAACAGTGGTTTTCTTTTCTGCAATGGGAGTTTGACAATATCCGAGGTGCTGTGGGATGTTGTTTGTTTTTAGAAACAACAGCAGCTTTTCAATGTGTTAGCAGCAGATGCTAGCCAAAGTAAATTGACAAGGATATAATGAATGTGTTTTCTTTCTCTGGTAACTTGGATACTAGTAACTGGTCAAGGAGGTTCATGCATTTTCACTCGCATTTCCATCCCTGTTCTGCTCCTTTTTGCAGTTGCAGAAAAGACAGCCTGTAATTGTTACGAGTGGAATATTTTCTGCATGTTATCTATACAGCACATTTGATAGCAGCAAAATCCAGCAGCTCCATGCTTAAAAAGCTTATGTTCTTTCTTTATAGTTGTGAACCAGACTTTTGCTGTGTTCTGTCTCCATGAACATCAGCAATAGCTATATATTGCCTTTTATCTACCGAGAGCTCAATAAATACCAGGCCAACTTCACCTCTGATGTAAATTGGGCTGTGCTCACTTAGAAGGGTTGTGCCCCTTACATCTGTGATTCAGTTTGGCCCATTTACTAATTAAACAGTCTTCATGCACATCTCTGCTATGGGCTATCATCATCATCAGTTTATAGATTGTGAAAATTGAACTAAAATAAGGCCATTTTTTTTCAAAAATAGCATCTAGTTTAGATGTGCCCAACTTTAGATACCCAAAACCTGATTTTTAGAGGCATAGAGCCCTCATACCTGCCACTTACTAAGCCTGTGTCCACCTTTATGGTCATGTAGTGATGAGATGGTGAACTCATGGTGGTGTGTCCCATAGATTTTCTAAGTCTAGAGGTTCTGAGCCAGTTATGACACAAAGGCCTTTGCTTTACCAGGAGCCCAATGAACTATTTACATAATGATCCTGTCACATCAGAGGACATTATAAACATTAGCGAATTCATGTCGCCAGCACACCTCTGATGAAGGGAAGAGCACTCCCATTTTGTCAAGGAAGTACGGAGGCGCAGAGAGCTAAGGGAGGAAGTTTTCAAAAGCACAGTTGTGCCTTTGAAAAATCGTCCCTAAAGGTGCTAGAGATGAGTGTTTGTCTCACGGCTTCCTGAGATTCTGTACAGTGCCATAAGATCATCCTGACTTTCTGAAAGCTATGAGTACTGGGAGAGACATCTCTCAGAAGACTATGCCTAGACATCATCCCAACAAGAAGGAGGCATTGAGGAAGTACCCCTTGTAGAGGCCTGAATCTTGACATCAGCTCAGCAAATTAGAGGTTTCTATCCTGACATTTGGTGACAGAGGTGTGTGTTTGTCTGGGTAAGTGGGTACTTGAGAGTATTGATTTTCTTCAGATACATTAATTCCCTTGTATTGTTATAAAGATGATGCAAAATCAATTAATCACATGACACAGCAACATATAAGGCAATAGGATTAATCATCTCCCCTTCCTTTTTGATATGTAAAATAATTTATCACCTAATAAATTATTTTGTTAATTTTTAAAATGGTACATGACTGCTCTTTTTGTTTGGCGAAGGTACAGACTAAGACAGCTACCTCTGTCTATTTGATATGTATTTGTCCACTGCTGCTAGTACAATAGAAATATGAAATAATTGTAATCAGCACCTTTATTAAATTAGGTCCTAGATATTGCAATTGAAACATCAAAAACAGATGCCACTTTTGACTATTTGGCCTAAATAATTTAGCACAAATGAAGACCATGAAAAATCCAATTGTGATGCCTGACATAGAGAATGCTGGTGGAAAAGGGGTAGAGTTAGTTTTTGAAATAAAAAAAGAACAAGTTAAAAACCATTTGGAAAAATTAGATGTTTGCAAGTCACCAGGGCCTGATGAAATGCATCCTAGAATCCTCAAGGAGCTGATAAAAGAGGGAGCTGAGCCGTTAGCTCTCATTTTTGGAAAGTCATGGGAGACAGGAGAGATTCCAGAAGACTGGAAGAGGGCAAATATAGTGCCCATCTACAAAAAGGGGAATAAGAACAACCCAGGAAATTACAGGCCAGTAAGCTTAACTTCTGTGCCAGGAAAGATAATGGAGCAGGTAGTTAAGGAAGTCATCTGCAAGCACTTGGAAGGTAGTAAAGTGATAGGGAACAGCCAGCATGGTTTTGTAAAAAAACAAATCATGTCAAACCAAACTGATAGCTTTTTTTGACACGATAACGAGACTCGTAGATAAGGGAGAAGCAGTGGATGTGGTATACCTAGACTTTAGTAAAGCATTTGATACGGTCTCGCATAACATTCTTATCGACAAACTAGGCAAGTCCAACTTAAATCGCGCTGCAATAAGGTGGGTGCATAACTGGCTGGCTAATCGCACCCAGAGAGTAGTTGTTAATGGTGCTCAATCCATCTGGAAAAGCATAACAAGTGGGGTTCCGCAGGGGTCTGTTTTGGGACCAGTTCTGTTCAATATCTTCATTAATGATTTGGATATTGGTATAGAAAGTACGCTTATTAAGTTTGCAGATGATACCAAGCTGGGAGGAGTTGCAACTACCTTGGAGGATAGGGTCAAAATTCAGAATGATCTAGATAAATTAGAGAAATGGTCTGAAGTAAACAGGATGAAGTTTAATAAAGATAAATGTAAGGTGCTGCACTTAGGAAGGAATAATCTGTTTCACACATACAGAATGGGAAAAGACTGTCTAGGAAGGAGTACAGCAGAAAGGGACCTAGGGGTTCTAGTAGATCACAAGTTAAATGAGAGTCAACAGTGTGATGCTGTTGCCAAAAAAGCAAACATGATTCTGGGATGCATTAGCAGGTGTGTTGTGAACAAGACACGAGAAATCATTCTACCGCTCTACTCTGCACTGGTTAGACCTCAGCTGGAATATTGTGTCCAGTTCTGGGCACCCCAATTCAAGAAAGATGTGGAGAAATTAGAGAAGGTCCAGAGAAGAGCAACTAGAATGATAAAAGGTCTGGAGAACATGACTTATGAAGAAAGGCTGAAAGAATTGGGCTTGTTTAGCTTGGAAAAAAGAAGATTGAGGGGGGACATGATAGCGGTTTTCAGATACCTTAAAGGGTGTCATAAGGAGGAGGGAGAAAACTTGTTCTCCTTGGCCTCTGAGGAGAGAACAAGAGGCAATTGACTTAAACTGCAGCAAGGGAAGTTTAGGTTGGACATTAGGAAAAAGTTCCTAACTGTCAGGGTGGTCAAGTACTGGAATAAGTTGCCAAGGGAGGTTGTGGAATCTCCCTTGCTGGAGATATTTAAGAACAGATTAGATAGATGTCTATCAGGGATGGTGTAGATAGTGGTTGGTCCGCCGTCAGGGCAGGGGACTGGACTCGATGGCCTCTCGAGGCCCCTTCCGGTCCTAGTGTTCTATGATTCTATGCTGAGTCTAGTGTTTGAGTACCTAGGCACCTCCCTCTTAAAAAAGAATCTTCCTTCTTTATGCAATTTGCTGAGTCTTTTGAGAAGATGTTCTGATAAATTAAAGAAAAGTCCAGCTTCCTTCTTGATGTGTATCTCTTTCATGGTAGAACAGAAACTTCTGCAGTTTGGATTCAGTCGTGTAAAGTTCATGTACTTCAGGACTTGAGCGAGCTACTGAGAATTCTGTCAGACAGTGCTGAACTTTTCTGCTGGCTTGTGAGGGAGATGAATGTTGCTTAGGGCTAGGTAACGGCGATGCTGTGGCAATCTGGGGATTACCACCCCTCACTTGACACGCATCCTATTTCCAAGTGAGGTGACTCCTGGGACTTTCTTATGGAGCTGTGAGGCAAAGTAGGGCTAAGCCAGGGGTGGTACTATCAAATTAGCTGAAATACGCACAAGTGGTAGTGGCTGCGGCAGCTGTAGGGCTACAACAGTGTCTATAGAACACCTTTGTTACCATCATGTGGCTTGGAGAAAGTGTCTGCCTTTCTTCCCTCTGCTTTCCCCTCCAATAGGCTCTCCTGTCACAGAGTGCTGTTGTTCTTACCCATCCCATCCTTTCATTTCTCAGCCTGAAGGCTTCACTTCTCCCTGGTTACTGAGCATGGAGTTAAACTGCTCGCTAATGTTCAGTCAGTTTTTTGTGGCTAGCAGGAAACCCACTACTCATAAGATTTATTTGTAAAAGTAGAAACTCTTCCATTCCTGGTTGTCTAACCATTCTTTGCAAGCCTCACTCTCAAGTATTCTAGGTTACTTATTGAACTTAAAGAAAAAGGGCTGTCAATGAGCTCATTTAGAGTACACCTGGTGGCCAATATGACCTTCCACTTCTGGTCTTTGCCTATCCAACTATGATCAGATTCCTTAAAAATTTGTCCAATTTATTTCCCTTTTTCAGGAGCCTACCCTACGTGGGATCTTACTTTAGTTATCAGTTACTTGAGAACCTCTTGTTTAAGCCAATGTCTACCTGTTCTCTTACCCCTCTTTCCCAAGACTATTTTTTGTTTGGTTTATGCCTCAGTTTCCACAGGATTTCACATTGTTACCTAATGAGTGAAAAGAGACAGTTTGCTCTTGGGACAGGTTAAGGTATGATATGAATGGTGTCTAGCTATGTGGGGCTATAAGTCTTATATCAGTATAGCTTTTGAAAACATAATGGCAGATCCAGTTGCCTGCGCATAGACATGTAGTAGCCAATGATCCAGAAGAATATGGACTTACCTGGGCATCTGGCACACCAAAGGGGGTCCTCCCACAGACTGTTCCAAGGAGCTGAGCCTATTAATCTGTGTCACCTATACAGTAACTTGAGTTCAAGATTTTTTGTCTGTATGTGTTCCACCTCCTTCCCGTTGGCTGCAGACTCTTCCAGGCTTTTTAGTTGAACGACTGGAGTGGCAACTGGTTCCTTCCTCCTTTATATGCCTTTAACTGAGAGTACAAGGCTTTGCTCTGTGGAGGTGTGGGCCTCAGGGTACTGCCATACATAATTTATGGTCAAGAGTGCACAGGCATGTACACATCCCATGATGGAAAACCCATAAGACAAAGCAGCTTGAAAAACTCAAGTTAATGTGCAGGTATGTAACCTCTTCTTCCTAGTCCTCCCACCAGGAGAGGAAAACAGAGCAGAGATCTACTCATGTGAATGCGCCAGCATGGTCACGGTCATAAGTTTGTGTATGTGGACAGAGGTGGGTAGGAAATGCTCCCTTAACATGCTGCTGGTGTAGAGTTTAACCCTAAGGGCATGGAGAGGGACAGGGGAAAAGAAGGGAGCCTTGGTAGTGCTCCAAATTTCTGCACCTAAAGGTTGGGGCAGGATGTGAATTCCCCTGTATATTAGCTAGCCTGGTGTGGGGTTGTGCCTCAGGTTTCCCTGTGGTTAAAAGGGCACAGCCTTGCTTGTCTTCCTCTCTCCGTTACTTACACCTCACAAATGACTTTCTTTTGTTCATTACTGCAATACTGTGGGAAATTGTGGGGTTTCCACCACTTAATTTCTGTAGTTAAGGGTTTATGTTCTAGTTTTGATTCGATAAACTACAGTGCAGGGGAGAAAAACTGAAGTTGAACCTTTTCTTAAAAACACACACAAAATGCTTTGAGTGAAATCAGTATTTTTCTTCCTTGCAGGTGGATGCTCAGAATATACTGCACATTCCTATTTTCTTCTGTCCCGTAAATGCTTTTCATTGTGTCAAGTGACATACTTCTGATTTGTCTGATCAATTATAATGTTTAAGCCTGACTAGACAGTGCTTTCAATACTCTTTACATATTCCAAATGAGATTTTTAAATTGATCAGTTAACATTTTCTGCTAAAATTACTTCAGCAGATGGAGGATTGCCCCAGGGTTTGGTTTGTATGCATATGAGAATGGCTTTCCCTTTATTGTTGTCAAAGTAGTTCAAACACAGTTTTTAATAAACTGTCTCTTGTTAACACTGTTCACTATTTTGCAGTGAGCAGAATGGTGATATAAAAAACAAACAAACAAACAACCCCTCCCCACAAATAATTAGTTATTGGGAAAAATAGTTAAGTGTTTAATGGAAGTAACAACTCTGAAATCAGAGAAAAACAGCTTGACGTCAGACTCAAATGTTGTTGAGGTTTTTTTGGCATGGAGGGGCCCCATAATACATAATAGATTTACATTTAGAAAATCTGCTTTTTCATAGTTTTTTGTTTTTTTTTTTTGTGTTGTGAACGTATATTGGGTAATCATGAATACAGCAGGTATTGGATTTGCTTTGGACATTGTACATAAAGAGGTGGAAAAATCTAATTGTCACTGTTCATCATATTCAGAACTTCGGCAGTGCGTGATATTCTTCAAAATTTTACAGTATGCGTCATTGCTCTTTGCCTTATTGTGGGATTAAGGACCTAGGGGCTCAGTCATCTACCCCGTGGAGAAAGCGTATAAAAGGGAGTTAGTATTGGATTGGAATGCTGCCAAATTTTACTTCATGAGTGTTCTCCAAATAATTTCATGGTAAGTTTGCTCTCCCACTGAACAGTAGAGGTTCAGCACAAAGAATGTGATGGAGGCACAGATCCAACCATTGAATGCCCTTGCTCACGTAGTGACTTCAGGGTTGCCTTGGTCTCCCTTCAACTCCCTAGCAAGGTTAACAGATTTCTCACAGGGCTTTAGGGGGGTGATAGTGTTTCACCCCATTCCCATTTGCAATGTTCACCTTTGATCTTGGACTTTCCCAGGTATCTATCTATAACATCTGGGTGAGCTCACCAAGCTACAAGTGGAGGATAGCATTGCATGGAAGCAGTTGCCCTTCTCCCTTTGCATGAACAGAGGATAAGGTGTGTGTGAGTTCTCCTATCCATGATCCTGTCTCCTGGGAAGAAAGTAGGGCCGAGTGTTTGAAATATTTTAATTGCCTAAGGTTTGCTTTTGGTCAGATATGGTCCTAAAGGTGTACCTAATTACATCATCACTAAATTTGGCCCTTGAAATGTATGGTGGGTGAATGTGTTCTTGTAAGGCCTGTCTACACTACAAAATTAAGTCAACTTCAGTTGTTGTACAGCCACTGTAGTAATTAAAGCAGCAGTTGAAGTCCATAGGATGCTCCTTCAGTCAGCAATGCACATCCTCACTTGGAGGAGGGGCTGTCAGGGGAAGGATAAGAAAGAGATCAGGGGTGGGCAGCTGTTTGTCCAGCACCCAGTTCACAGCTTGGATTCTCAGCATCAGGGAGGGATATGAGGTTCCAGGTGTCAGTCCCACTCAGGGCTGTCAGTCAATGACCCACATAAGTAATGTAGGCCTGGCCTACACTAGGGAACAAAGTTGATCCCAGCTGTGCCTTTCTAGCTATGCTACTAGTGAAGCTAGGATTGACTTTCTTCCCTGGTGTAAATCAGGGATCTTCAGGTTAGCGCCAACATCCCTTACTCTACATGTTAGTTTGGAGTATGAGGGTAAACGGCCAACCCCAGAGCGATCAGTTTTGCCATGTGTTCACACATGGCAAAATCAATTCCCAGAAGATCAATTGTAGGTATAGACAGACCTATAGTGTCAACAGATACAGGTAAAAACAAAAAAGCAGTCAAGCAGCACTTTAAAGACGAACAGATAGTTGCCCTAGTTACATTGATGTAAGTGCTGTGCCTCTTGAAGAGATAGTTACTTTGTTGATGTAGTCAGCCACTTACTTCAGCAGAAGGAAGATTTTAGTGACATAGTTATGGGCAATGTAAGCTGCTTTGCAGCAGCTTAACTCTATAGTGTAGACCAAGCCTTCGTATTGTAATTCTTTTTAGCCCTCTCAAGTTTTAAAAAAAAAAATTAAGGAAAAAGTGATATGATGGCTTTAATTTGTGTGCATCAGCTCCAAAGAGCACAAGTGATGGTGATTTTAAAAATATAATGTATAACAGTAATTAATCCCTCCTCCCTGCCAACCCCACCCCCCACCCCAACCTATATAAATGTTCAAAAAAAAACCCAAACAAACTGAAATTCAATATGTATGCCTAACAGGTAACCTCTTACTTTGTGCTTTTGTATGATAGTACTTTCTCTGTCATGTAAGTATGTAATTCTGAATTATTCATATTTTCACAATTGAGATTAGGATACCAGACTTGCTAAAAACTTCTTAACTTTGGCCAGTTGCCAGCTGTCTGGGCACGGGTTGGCAATTCACAAACATCACAGGGGATGAAGTGTTCTCTCTTTCTGCCCTGGCATGATTGAGGCTTTGTTTCATTGGAATGAACTCTCTCTAGAAGCAAACTTCTTCTGGACTAATCAGATCCCTGTTGTTAAAAGGGAAAAAGAAAAGGTAGGGAGGAAACTATAAAATCCTCTTAATGTTGTATGAACTGTATGTAATTGTTTTAGCAGTCTGGTTTATTTTGTCATTGCAAATGCAGTGAAAAGGAGAGGCTGTGCCTGTTTTGCACTGATATTTTTTTTCCTGCAAATGTAGAGGAATAGTCATGACAATCATTTTATTGAAAGTAGATGATAAAACAATGGAAGGATGTGGGCTGTTGCATAAAAGTGATGTTGAGGCAAATGTGGATGATTATTAACCAGCTGATACTTCCTCCAAGGCTTGTAATCCACAAATACAGCCTGGGGTGAATCTCAGTGTATTAATAACAAAGGTTTCATAGAACATGAGTGCA
This sequence comes from Carettochelys insculpta, assembly GCF_033958435.1. Classification (NCBI taxonomy): domain Eukaryota; kingdom Metazoa; phylum Chordata; order Testudines; family Carettochelyidae; genus Carettochelys; species Carettochelys insculpta. The sequence goes on along the minus strand of NC_134139.1, from coordinate 91,506,024 downwards.
TGATTTTGTTTAAACAAGCTATTTCCTGTTTTAGTCCATAGTGTTAAGTTTTTTTGAATGAAAGTGAAATGACAGTTCCGTGTCAGTGATAGTAAGTACTGTATTTGGCGCAAGCCTGGAACAACTTGTGGAAAGATTTCTTAAAACTGATTCACATAACAATACTCTTTTTTGGCACTATGTGCAGCAACACATTTAGAACTGAGTGACATAATTTAGACAAATCTGTTTGTGTTCATGCAGCCTGGTTTTAATATGGTGACGTGAGAAAGCAGAAGTATTGGAGCAGAAGAGGATCTAAAATGAACTTTATTACATTGAAAAGTTATGGACTACCTGTTTAATTTATTCTGGGTTTCTGTTTTATTGTCCTTCATTGTATATTGGGAGATATAATACCAGGTTTTTATAGGAATCACTGGGGATTTGTTTGAAATACTTTTTAATGTGTGCCTTCCTTTCTAGTTTTTGTAGAGAAAGCATGCCTGATTTATTTTCTTTGTTCTCAGGTTTTCTGGAAATTTGTAAGACAGATGAAGCACAAATTATCCAACTAGAACAAAAGAACTGCCTTTAGCCTCTGATAATACTGTGACACAAATATTACTTTGATTCCTGGTACCATATTAAAATGCAAGCAACAATTTCAGTGGCTTATATTAGCTTCCACGTTTGGTCTACAGACTCGTTCCCTGGAGCAGGGACAAAGCATAGGCAATATTGAAGAAGGGACGTTGTATAGTAACAGAGAGGTAGCCGTGTTGAGCACATACGCAATAAATGGGTTGAATACAGACTTCTGTTGAGAAGGTAATGTCTGTACTTTGGGGTTCTGTAATGCCTTTTTTAACGGATTTCAAAACACTCTATAGACGTTACTTATGCGTATGAAACTCTTCTCACTGACAAGAAATCTATGTATGGTTTATATAACCAAGCGTGGGCTTGTTTAAGTGCTAAAATGCAGTCACCTCTGAAGTGGCAGCTGTTTAACCCTACACAAACATTTAATCCAGTAAGTGCTAATGATATTGTTTGAACAATAAGCAACCAAGAAAAATAGAAGTATGAGCATAAGAAAGTGGAAAGAGATGATGAAGAAGAAAAGAGGGTAGATATCTTTACCTTAAAATATATTTTAATTCTTATAGAAGTTAAATTGTGTAAGAAAGCAAACAGACACGTAACAAAATGGGATTTGCTCTAAGTAGTGATCACTTCATATTGTTTCTTTAGTTTCAGAGCTTGCTTTCCAGGGGCTAATTAAGTAAAATCTTTAATTCTTGTTTTTTATTTGTTTTCATGTTTTTCAAAGCTGGATAAGTCTTTTAAAACAAAGCAGCCTATGCCAAGTCAAATCACTAGTTTATTGGTGTGTACCCAACCCCCTCCCAATCAGTCTTCCTGAGTACAGGGAAGTTCCTTCAGAAATTCCTTTATGGTGAATTAGACAGGTCAGTGATGAATAACTCAGGGCAAAGGACATTCTAAGCAGTGAACCAAATTGATTATATAAACCTTTAGCTAAGTCCTTTAGAATAATTTTGTATAGAATGAGTATTCTCTGAGGCATAAGGGAGGTCTAATGTCACACAAGGGGTTTGTCTTTGCTAATGTTTTCTGTCATGTTGTCTTTGTTTTTTTTGTTTCACTTTAGGAAACTAAAATAATTTTTTTTCAAGAATTGGGGATGTGCAAATAAAGACTGAGAGCTGAAATCTGCTGCATCCTTGCCTTTGCTGCCTCTCTATATGTCTAAGTAGAGATAATACACCTTCATTTGCAGAGCTTTTCTTTCAGTTAAGGGTTTGGGCTATCCACATGGAGAGTCAGCCTCTGCATATCCACCAGGTCTTTTTCTGCCTGTATCCTGTAAGCATATTCTCTAGGTGCTGTATTGCTTTTGGGCTATACTGTTGTGTTGTAATTGTTTCTTCCCCTTCCTCCCAGGTCCCTCCAAACTTCTGAGATGCAGATGGTAGGTAATCCCTCAGTTAACGCTACTCATTTCTCATATGGTATTTTCTACCGGGTCCACAGAGACACATGCATTGTAAAATGTTTGTTCTCTCTTTCTCCTGCTTTTGAACTGGCAGATGCCCCACAATGTACAGAGTCCCTACCATCTGGTGTTTAAACTAGAAAGAATTCCACAAGCTTCTAAGGAGGCGGGAGGTATGCCTCACGGACCATGCCTCTCCACCTCTCCTTGAAATCTGGAGCTTTTGCTTCAACCGGAGAAGAACCTTGCTTACAAATGGAATTCAGCGTTACTGTCTCACTATACTGAAGGCTGTGGAGAATATGCTAAAGTGTGTGTTTGCCAAGAAACCAAACAATATTATTTAGCAACATTTTGTTTTCCTCTGTAAATTGAAATATGAAACCACGAGTAAAGTAAGGTTGAACACATTATTTTAAAGTGCACTTGAATGTAATTTTGAGCAGCAATATAATTTTCAAAATGTTCACTTTAGTGTGTAGATTCATTTAATAGTCAAAATTTCCTTTTTAAGCCATATTTTATGGTGACTGTGGTACCACTGAAAAGATAGTCAGATCTGTACACTTTCAGTGTATAATACAGTATCCCCCCAACCACAGACAGAATGGGGGCAAGATACAAAACCAAAATGATTCCAGATCCCGGCTGTAAGAACAAAATTAATCAAAAATAATTCTTAAACAATTTCACTTTCCTCATCTGTAAGTTCCCCTTCCCCTGAAACCTTACCTCCAAACTCCCTTCTTGGGTTCAGTTTTAAATGTTACATGACCACTTAATTGATTCGGTTTGCAGAAACGGCTTATTCTCCACAACTTTTGAAAGTTAAAGATGCTAAGTGAGAGAGTGAGTATGGTCCAGCGCTACAGTAAGGAACTGGGATGCAGGAGTCAGATTGAAAGCAGGGAAATTGTTCTGTTCGAGCCCCTATTGACTTTCGGTGCAAATGCTAAGCCCTTGTAGGTCCTTGGATGAACACTCCTTTATAGCTGCATATATAGCTGAATAGGGAAATTGGCCACTATTTTTAGGATGAAATATAGATTAATTGATTGACTTTAAGGCTGAAGAGACCATCATGATCATCTTGTCTGACCACCTGCAGGCCCCAGAATCTTACATACCCACATCTCTGTTACATTCATAACATCTGGCTGAGTTACTAAAATCCTCAGATTTTGGTTGAAAGGCTTCAAGAGAATCAACTATGTCCTCTAGGTTAAGCCTGCAAGTGACCCATGTCACCATGCTGCAGAAGAAGGCAAAAATCCTCCAGAGTTTCTGCCTATCCAACCTAGGGAAAAAATCTTTCCTGAACCCAATATTAATGGTTAGTTAATGGCTATCAGTTGGGTTCTGACCACCTGCTCCCAACTGGCAAAGCACCCTTTTGTTCTTTCGATCAGCTCTGTTGACAGGTCTTTCCATCCTTCCCAGTAGGGTGTCTCTTTCTTGCTGTTGGTGTGATTTTCCAGCATGGTTCCTGGTCTGTCTGACAGCAAGTCATCTTGTCTTTTGTTCTCCCTTTCAATCTTCTGAGAGTCATTCTCTCTCCTCCTAGAGGGCTCTGAACTCTGGCTGACTCATATCCTTTTCCGACAGGACTAGCCATTCTTCTCTTCTTCCTTTCTCTTCCAACTTGTTATTTCCTGCTATGCCCCTTCTTCATTTTCAAACTCAGAAGACCTTTTCCTGAGCTCTGGTTCTCCTTCATTTGCTGAAGTGCTTCAATAAACATTTCACAATAAAACATTTCACTTTTACACATACTTTATTGAAAGTGAAAATGTTTTGTGTAGTCTGTGACTTTGGAGAGGCCTCTGCAGTATTTGTTTAACCATCTGGAATTCTTTGTGCCAGTTACTTCCCTATCAGAAATGCCTAAGATTTTTGCCTTGATATTTTCATGGCTATCGTTGTGACAGAGTCTGGGTGTGGGTCACTTAAATCAGTTTCCTGCCATGTTGTCAGGGATCTCAGGCACTAGTTTGCTTTGGGCTATGTTATTCTATTTGTGGCATGTAATAGTAGTTTCCTGTGAGCTGTACTGCTCTGGTCTAATTTTGGTTATTGGCTTTAGACTGTGGCTGCTGGCTGGTGTTGGTGGCCTTAAAGGATACAGGAGTTCATATGATCTACTTGTCCTTTCAGCCCTTAAACTCTATGGCTAGTTCTGCACCAGAGAGTTTTGTAGACAAAACTAGGGTTTTGTCAACAAAATTTGAGGAGCATCTACCCACACCGTGCATTTTGTGGACAGAAACTGTTGACAAAAAAAAAAGGCAGTAAGGTAGCACTTTAAAGACTAACAAAATAATTTATTAGGTGAGCTTTTGTGGGACAGACCCACTTCTTCAGACCATAGCCAGACCTCTGTTCTGGTATGGCTATGGTCTGAAGAAGTGGGTCTGTCACACGAAAGCTCATCGCTTAATAAATTATTTTGTTAGTCTTTAAAGTGCTACTTTACTGCTTTTTTTGTTTTGATAGTATATGGACTAGTGCGGCTTTCTCTCTGCTACTGTTGACAAAAAATGCCTTGTAGACACTCCAGGGGCCCTTTTGTCAAAAAAGCGGGTCAAAAGATTGATTTGCTTTTATGTGTAGATGTGATCCATTGCCAGAAGTTTTGTTGGAACATCTCTTCCGACCGTAACTTCTGTAGACAGATGCTTCTAGTGTAGACATAGCCTATACATATATAGGCTATGTCTACACTATGAAATGAAGTTGAATTTATTAGTCAACTTTAACTCTCTGTTTTAAAAAGTAGAACTTGAATTTCCACACCTGTATATAAGGTCAACTTAGTGCATCCCCACTAACTCGCCAAAGTTCAACTGTTGCTGCAGTGCGTTGTGGGAACCTATCCCATAGTTCCCTCAGTCCTGCGTCATTTAAGGTTTTTTGCTTGTGACATTGTGGGGGAAAAAATGCCCTGCAAGTGGTTGTGGATGTGTGATGTCCTCTTCCCAGAATGTATTGCCCTCATTCCTCTCCCTTTGAAAACAAACAGCCATTTTTCTGAAGTCTCTTTTCCCAATGAAATAAATTGTTTGATTTGTCCTCATTATGTGCCCCCCCCAGGCAACATTTCTAAGTGTCCGTTGCTGGCACACTTCTTCACTTTGTCCCTTTTTAAACAACTGTGACTTTAAAAAATAACCTGTAGTGTAGAGTAGATGGCTTCTCTTTTTTGCTCTTTCACCCACTATAGGCAATTGACACATGGATGTGTGGACTGTGGATTGTTAGTTCCTATCCCAAGTGGACAGAGGACTGTGTGAACTTTTGGGACACTGGATACTCATGAGATGTTTTATACTTTCAGCACCAATCTTTTTCCTGGGAGCCAGCATGAGGGAGTACTGTTCTATCAAAGGGGAAAATGTTGGGAATCTAATGAGAAATGGGACCCGAGTGAAGGTAGTTTGGCTCCACCAGTGCCAGTCCTCCTGGCTGAGAACCAGGCCAATGGCAACAGTTTGTATTCTGATAGTTTTTTCAGAATACTTCTGATAAATTCTGGAGTAAAAAATATGTTTAACTTAGCAACATCTATCAAGTGTGATAGAGGTCATGATGGATGTGTTCTCATTAAAAACAAACAAGGAACCACATTAAATTATAACAGTCATCGCTGTCTTGTGGCTTGTGTTTCTTGTTACCTGAAACCTAGGAGAACCAAACACTGAGCCCAGAATCCAATGTGCACTAGGAATAGGTGTAGGAGGAGTGGGAGAAATAATGTGGGGGGTATGTTCCTGTGCAATTTTCCATCATGCTCTGATACCGGAAACAACAGATGTCTTCCTGAGGTGATACCGCAAGCTGTCTGGTGGCACAGGTCACCCCTGAATTGATTGCCACCAGATAAGCTTTGTGTTCAAATTTCATCATGGCATTTATTAGGGAAGGTAAAGCTTAAGAAGAAATCAGGGCTATAATGTGTGTGCAAGGAGACAAATGTAGCTCTTAATTTATAAGCAAGAGAAAGTAATGTACACAGTAATGGTCTGTTAATGAATGCATAATAAAAAAAATGTTGTTGTGTTCTCTTTGAGAAATCAGCTTCTCCAGAATCAGGAAATGTTATCAGATAGATTAGTGATAAAGAGAAATCAAGTAATGTTTCAGTTCATGAATGAGACAGCCTACACTGAAACACTGCATGTGGTGAATGCTATTAAAATTACACATTTATTGAGCCACAATGGTGTCTGCAATCACCACAATATCTTGTACTTAAAATTGGTGCAGCATGGCAAATGTTGAATTTTAAAAGGTGTGTGCAGTATCTGTAGTGCGATAGTTAGTATCGCCAGAGCAGTGTTAACTTCTTCTACGAGTGTCCCCGTGGGTGCTCCACGATAGGTGTCGGGCTCGCCCCAGGGCCGCAGATCGGAAACTTTCCAGCAGTTTCTCTCGGACTGCGCATGCGCCGGCGTGCGTCGCTCCCTTGCGTGCCCCCGGCCACGTGCGCGATCTGGTCCCCGCCAGTTCCTTCTTAACCGCCATCGACTGCAGACGGAATCCGCTCAGGCTGCGGCCAGAGTCAGCATAGTTAGAGTTTTTAGTTGAGACTGTTGATTTCTTTTCTTGCAAAAAAAAGGAGAAAAAGGAAAGAGGACAAAAAAAAAAATATAGAAAGTTTTAGTAAAAGAGAGGGAGGAGCGGAGACAACGCGGGTCCGTGAAGGCCAGTAGGCCTCCTGCCGCAGCAGGCTGGGGCCCATGAAAGGGGAACAGGCACAGAGACAGTGCTACGTACCCTATTAACAGCTCAAAAGACTCACCGCGATGTCCTCTTCAGGATTCAAAAAGTGTGAGTCCTGCCGCGAAGCTATGCCGGCCTCCGATGGGCATAGTCAATGCATTAGGTGCCTGGGGGAATCACACGTTACCCAGAAGTGTTCCTTTTGTGCAAAGCTCACAGCCAGAGCAAGAAAGGACAGAGAAATGCGACTGAAAATGCTGCTGTTTGATAAGGCCCTCCAGCCAGACGTGCTGGAGAGGCCTCAATCGGAGGGACCCACAGGGCTCCATAAAAGGAAGGTGGCTTCCCTCACCCCCTCGGTGCAGAAACGGAGGAAGCTCTCTCCAGCCCGATCCCTGCTGGCGGTCACAGCGAGCGGGACGGGCGTAGCGCACAGCCCCCAGCTGCAGTCCCAAACAAGCGCCAGCGCACGTGGCAGAGGCTGAGCCTCCGATTACTAAACAGCTGGCACGCACAGCCTTCAGAGTGGTGGCCAGGCAAGCACCAGAACCGGCGGCACCGCCACAAGCGGCACAGATCCCACGGCGCCAACGGTGCAGGGCCAACAGGCACGCAGGCACCGGAGCAGGCTATCCGCGCGGCACCGCAGCTGAGCGTACCGAGTGCGGCGACGACAGCAGGGCCAAGATCCCCGGCACGGGAGGGGGCGGTGCCAGGCCCGCAGGGGAGGGAAAAGGCAGCAGCAAAAACCCGGCACCGCAGCCCTTCTCCGGACAGGGCTGCAGTGCTCCTTTCAACAAGCCCTCCCCTTATGCTGCGCACGCCACCCAGAAGGCATGGGTCTCCTCCAGCCTACCCAGAGCCGCCTCCTCCATTCCTCCAACCAGCGTCACCATGGCTTGGGCCACCTTCTCCTTTTCTGGGATTGGATCCCTTGGAGTACTATCACAAACCAGTTTCACCGCTGTCTGAATCATTGCAGAGATCTCGCTGTCCCAGACACCGGGGGTACGCATCCCGAGAGTGGTCCAGGTCTCCATCCCAGGAACCGTGCCCGTGCTGCCATGGTCGCTCTTACCATGCTGGGCACAGACACCCCAGGCATACACCTAGGGGCAGGTCCCCCCCGACCGTCCAATACCCCCGCGGACACTCTCGGACGGGGACGGAAACACAGTTGTCTCAAGGGGAGTTGATTTTGGAACCCCAAGACTTTCCTTCGCAAGCCTCTAGCGAGCGGGTGTACCATCGACCGCAAGAACCTGAGAGTTCGAGGGAGGTTTACCCTAGTGGTTCCTCCTTGTCCTCCCCTGACGAGGCTACGGCCCCCGGGGACGTTGCTCCACCGGACGACCTCAAACAGTTTCAGGAGCTGTTTAAAAGGGTGGCTTTCACGCAAGGCATCCAAACAGCAGAGGTACAGGAGAAGCATCACAAACTCCTCAAAAATCTGAGACCCCCGGCTTCATCCAAAATTGCTATCCTGCTCGACGAAGCCATCATGGAGTTAGCCACCACCATATGGCAGACCCCGGCTTCCGCTCCACCTACAAACAAGAGAGCGGATAAGAAATACTTCATCCCGGCGAAGGGCATGGAGTTCCTTTTTAGTCACCCACAACCAAATTCATTGGTGGTAGAATCGTCTCAGCAGAGATTAAAGACTTCCCAGTACAAAGTGGGGGGGTACGGACAAAGATACCAAGAAACTAGAGCTGTTCGGCAGAAAGGTATACTCCTCCTCCACCCTGCTGTTGAGAGTGGCAAATTATGCAGCACATCTAGCGAACCATAATTTCGATAATTACTCCAGGCTTACTTCTCTCATGGACTCGCTTCCGGAAGATAAGAAGCTGGTGCTGAAGGCCATCGTGCAAGAGGGCGATGCAGCTTCGAGGACGGGAGTCCAGATCACCCTGGACGTGGCGGACACGGGAGCATGCTCAACGGCTACAGCAGTGGTCATGCGCAGGGAATCCTAGCTTCAGACATCGGGTATCCCGAGGGATCTGCAGGCGAAAATTGTTGATCTCCCCTTTGACACGTAGAAGCTGTTTGCAGAGTCAACTGATTCGGTCCTTCATTCCAGTAAGGACTCAAGAGCTACACTTAGAACCCTGGGTATTTATACCCCTCCATACAGAAAGAAAAAGTATTACCCTCAACAAAGGCAATACCCGTACCAACCTCAGCTTGCTCAGTACCAATGGGGCTACGACCAAGGGCGACATCAACAGCAGCAACAGTATAGAACTCCTAGGCGACGTTCCCAACAGAGCCGTGCATCCTCGGGGCAGGCCCAAAGGCAACAAGTTTGATGGACAGGTCGAGGGCTGCACTATTACCACCATCGCGCAATGCCATCCCCAGCTAATGTTCCATCATCGCCTCCGAGTGTTCCACCCCCAATGGCAAAAGATCACCACAGACAAAGGGGTACTGGAGATCATAGCAACGGGTTACGCGATCCCCTTCCAGTTGCTCCCACCGCCGAAACCTCCGCCCAGGCCTCATCTCAGGGATGCTTCCCACGAGGCGAAACTCAAGCAGGAGGTGGACCATCTTATGTTCATAGGGGCGGTGGAAAGAATGCCGGAGCAACTCCAGGGGAAAGGTTTTTATTCACGATACTTCCTTACAGAGAAGAAAACAGGAGGCTGGAGGCCCATCTTAGATCTTCGAGGCCTCAACCGGTACTTGCGCAAACAACCTTTTCGGATGATCACAGTCGCCTCTATACTCACGGCACTGGACGATGGAGATTGGTTTGCAGCCCTCGACTTACAAGATGCGTATTTTCATATTACGATCCACCCGGCACACAGACGCTTTCTCCGTTTTATGGTCGGCAAGGAGCATTTCCAGTACAAGGTCCTTCCGTTCGGCCTCTCCTCAGCCCCCAGAGTCTTTACCAAAACCCTGGCAGTGGTGTCAGCCTACCTGCACAGACGGGGTATTTATATTCCCATGTCTGGATGACTGCCTACTGAAAGGGGCCTCGAAGGCAGAGGTACTACTCATGATACGCGTAACAGCAGACACGTTTTCTTCGCTGGGCTTGGTCATCAACCTCGCGAAGTCCAAGACTGACCCCACACAAGACACAGAGTTCATAGGGGCTCGTATAAACTCTATTACAGCAAAGGTCTATCTACCCGACGCTCGCTTTCGCGCCATCGGTTCCCTTGTGCAAGTCATTACATACAGCCCCACGGTGCCGGTCTTAACGTGCTTGCAGCTGCTAGGCCACATGGCAGTGGCAATGTTTGTGGTGCAGAACACCAGATTGCATATTCGCAGCCTGCAACATTGGCTGGCGAGCATCTACAAGCCGGCGTCCCACCTTGTCCGCAGGGTGGTGTCGCCCAAGACAGAGGTGCGCAGATCCCTGCAATGGTGGGTAAACCCCAAGAACATGCAAACAGGGGTACCCTTTCACCAACCACAAATCTCTCTTTTTCTTACTACCGACACTTCCCACATAGGGTGGGGAGCACACATCGATGACAAGGTGACGCAAGGACTGTGGTCCCCTACGGAACAGTCACTGCATATAGATATACTAGAGCTCAGAGCAGTGTTCAATGCCTGCAAACACTTTCGAGACCACATACAAGGCAAAGTAGTCGGGATCAATACAGACAATACCTCCACTATGTTTTATATAAATCGACAAGGAGGAGCTTGATCCCGTGCCCTATGTGTGGAAGCAGTCCGGCTGTGGAACTGGTGCATCGCCAACAATATAATGTTGAAGGCCTCGTATTTACCAGGCGCTCACAACGTGAAAGCAGACCAGCTGAGCAGGCGCTTTGCACTCACACACGAATGGCAGATCCGCTCCGATCTGCTACGACCGATCTTTCATACATGGGAGTTTCCCCAGATAGACCTGTTTGCCACTCAGCACAAAAGTGCCCCCAGTACTGCTCCAGGGCAGGATTGGGGCGGGGGTTCCTGGGGGATGCATTCGCGATTTCGTGTTAGGGGCCCCTGCTTTACGTGTTTCCCCCCACAGTGCTCATCCACAAGGTCTTGCAGAAAGCCAGGAGGGAGAGAGCCCGCGTGATCCTAGTAGTCCCAACGTGGGATCGACAGCAATGGTTCCCCTTGCTTCTGTGCATGTCGTACCGCCCACCACTTCCCCTTCCAGTGGCGCCGGACCTACTCACGCAGGCCCAGGGGTCCATAGTGCACCCACACCCTCAAGGCCTGCGCCTACAAGCATGGTTAATCCATGGCTCAGCTCCCTAGAGAGTACATGTACGGCGGGAGTACAACAAGTCCTGGAGAGTAGCCGAAGGACCTCCACCAGGAAGACTTATAAGCAGAAATGGACTCGATTCACTGCATGGTGTTCTGCCAAGCAGTTAGCTCCCCTTGATGTTCCTATACCTGTAATACTAGAATACTTACTGGACCTCAAAAGAGGCGGGCTCTCCCTATCCTCGCTAAAGGTCCATCTCGCCGCTGTATCGGCTTTTCGGCATGAAGAGGAAGGGCCCACGGTGTTTGCCCATCCTATTGTTACCAGGTTCCTGAAGGGGCTGGTAAACCTGTACCCCCCTCGGAAACCGCTTCCACCATCGTGGAACTTGGACCTGGTGCTCAGCACGCTAACGGGCCCACCTTTTGAACCCTTAGCCAGAATTCCCCTATGTCTACTTACAATAAAAACGACCTTCCTTCTTGCAATCACGTCAGTTCGCAGGGTGAGCGAGCTCGCAGCAGTTATGGCAACGCCACCCTGCACAGTATTCTCAAAGGAGGCGGTAACCTTACGGCTGCACCCAGCCTTTGTTCCGAAAGTTTCTTCAGAGTTCCACCTTAACGAACCTATAGTTTTACCCTCGTTTTACCCGAAGCCTCACAGCTCCGGCAAGGAGGCACGCCTACATCTCCTGGATGTGAGGAGGGTGTTGGCCTTCTACATAGACAGAACTAAGTCCTTCCGGAAAACGGACAGATTTCTAGTCTCTCTCGCTCCCAGGTCGAAAGGGGAGGGTCTCTCTTCACAGAGAATCTCGAAGCACATTGTGTCCTGTATAAAAATGTGCTACGAACTTCGAAAGACTCCTTTGCTGGCCCTGCCCAGGGCCCACTCCACAAGGGTGGTGGCGGCGTCAACAGCCTTCTTCAAGGGCATCGCGTTAAAAGACATCTGTAGAGCGGCAACCTGGTTATCCTATGACACCTTCGCCAAACATTATGCTCTGCACCGGGTATTCGAAGAGGATACCCGTCTGTCGACAGCAGTCCTTTCAAGGGCAAGCTGCACATAAACTGATTACCCACCTCCTTACTTGGGTTACTGCTGGGTAGTCACCTATTGTGGAGTACCGACGGGGACACTCGTAGAAGAAAGAGAAGTTACTCACCGTAGTAACGATGGTTCTTCAAGATGTGTCCCCGTGGGTGCTCCACCACCCGCCTATCCTCCCCCGCTTCAGATCTCTGTTTAGTGTTTTTCAGGAGCATCCGAGGCGGTTGGTCAAGGAACTGGCGGGGACCAGATCGCGCACGTGGCCGGGGGCGCGCAAGGGAGCGGCGCGCTCCGGCGCATGCGCGGTCTGAGAGAAACTGCTGGAAAGTTTCTGATCTGCGGCTCCGGGGCGAGCCCGACACCTATTGTGGAGCACCCACGGGACACATCTCGAAGAACCATCGTTACTACGGTGAGTAGCTTCTCTTTTTGGAATTACCTGGCTTCTGTGTGGTTAGTCTTTCAAACTTAACATTACATTAATTCCAGTTTTTTGCATGTAAAATCCCTGTCCTTGTTTTAAGAAAAAAGGGTTATTGGGAGAGGAAGTAAAAATAGAGAGAGAACCTGTTTGTGCAGTTTAGAAGTTCTGCTAGATTTTACCCCATTTTGATTTCCTTCTAGGCTCAGTCAAGGAAGAGCATGAGAGTTAGAGGACAACAAAGAAGGTTGAGAGTCTTAATATCTTATATAAAGAGATAATGGAAAAAGTCATTTGCAAGACACAACAACAAAAATGTTGTTGGTCCTGCAAACCCAGGGACTGTGCTACATATTGGTACGTGCCAATTTCTGGTATCTTATCTACTAACTAACTAGTTACAGACAGAGCTGTCTTATAACACGGGATTAAACAACACATTTCTCTTGATGACTGGGACAGGGGAAGGAAAAAGAATACAAAATATGTAATAGATGAATTGACGTCACTTTCAGTGAATGCAGTGTACCAGGATGTACATGCTGGCTCTGTCTGCTGCCTGGTCTGTAAAGGTGGGAGAGAATGATGCTACTGCCTTCTTCCTGTCCCTCCCCACCCTATTCGTGGGAAATTGGAATTAGAGTTGTACTCAGCTGTTGTATAGGGGCAAAAGAGGGTGGGGGCACTCTGGCACTATGTCTTCCTTCAGTACCGTCACTTGAGCACCAATGTTCTCTCTAATCTTTTATGTTCATGTGCTGATTTTTTCCATCTACGTGCAGAAAAAACGTTATGTGCACTGAGGCATGTACAAATGTCTACCACCAGTAGAAACACAAAACCTAGCTGTGGTAGTGTGTAGTGTGGTAGTGGCCTAGTGTAGGCGCACTGCTACTCAGCTTAGCAGCATTCAGATCTCTCTTGAGTGGCTGCAGAAGTGCACAGCTTACAGGGAACGCTGCTGAGCGCCCACTATGCTGAAAGATACAGTTTGCATCCAGATTTGAACACAGCAAATCTGTAATCTATGGGTGAAATCCTAGCGCCACTGAAGTCTGTGGTGATCCACTCAGACATTGTCTGGGGAAGGATTCCACCTTAAAAAGATAACTTGCCATGGATGAAAGTTGTTAGATGTAGTTTTAACTATTTCTAGGCTACTCAGCATCAACATAACTCTTTACTTTTTCCAAATCTTTTACATGTGTAAGGCCGACTGACCCGGGCCAGCTGCAGGAGGGAATAAACTTGTGACCTTTGGGGATAAAGCAATGTGGTCTCTTGGATCAGCCAAAAGCCATCTGTCACTCCGATAAGACTGTAGCGCGGATTCTTCTCTCTCCCTGTTGTCAGTGGTCTCAGTGCCTCCGGGGTTGCACATGATTAAAGCTTTTCTAACTGCATTTGTCCTGCAGTCTGTACAACCTATGATTGTTCTTTCTCATTAATTAAACCTGCAAATTGCTAATCTACATTTTAATAATGGATCATAGTTTCAGCATGCAGCCTTACATGTACTCACAAAGACAAAGTGTGCATCTATTTGCAGCAGTTTGCATTTGTACTGCAGGTGGAAAACAAATAATGTTTTTGTGCAAATTGCTACTTGTGCCTGTTGTGATGTGCAAACATGCTGTGCTCAGAGGTATATTCTAAGAAATTATTCAGCAGACCCCTGATCTGTATCTTTTGCTGTGAAGGCCAATGAAGAGTAAATTACAAAAATTAATTTAAAAAGATGAAACAGTAAAATACACTGCTCTTTTAATTGTCACCAAAACTATGTTCACCATCGCACAAAATTCTCTCTGTGGGAAATATCCTGCCAGCTCTGTAATGAAATAATGAAAATTCTTGTAATCCTTGGGCTTCAGTACAGCCATGTGGCTATGATTCTGCAGGAGAGAGTAAGCGTAGCTGAATGCTAATTGGTATAGCCTTTTTAATTTGGATGTTTTAAAGTGTTATGGCGATAGAGGAAATAGATGGGGGGTGTAATCTGAAAAGGAACTGCCATTAAGGATTTGAACTGTGAGTCCTCCTTCAGGAAAGTACCTAATTTTAAGTATGTGCCTAAGGCCCACTGACTTCAATGAGATGTAGGGTACACATTTTAAGTTAAACACATCTGCTAAGTGCTTTCTGAACAGGGATGTTTTCTTGAATCAGGACATCAAGCTCTCAAATTCACCCTGGCTACAGCTTTCTTTAGTGGATGTACAAACATGGTGTTTGCTTTTTGAAGCCAGGATGAATACATCTTGCATTTCATGGGCAGAGCTAATGAGAATCAGGACAAGAAACTGGCTGTGATCAAAACATGTCATTTTTACCCTCCTCCTTTCCCCTCCGTTGATGAACGGGAGGGGAGGAGGAGAGAGAAACCCTAAAACAAAAGAGAGAAAAGGCAGAGATTGAAATGTAAGTAGATAAATGGTTGTTTGAAAGAGCTGTTTTATTTAATCTTCACCAAGATGTAACTAATAGTCGCAACAGATCTTTAAAATTAAACCATATGCTTTTTTCCATTTATTGACTAATTGACATCTTTGTTGGCAGGGACGCATGCCACAGGATCAGTCTCACAGTCAGACTCATGGTTTCCTGAGACTTTCCATTCGTGGAACAAAGAGCAAATAGAACTCTCTTGTAAAGTGTATGCTGTTATGCTCCGTCACTTTGAAAATGTTCTTAAATGACTTTGCTTTTGGCACTCAAGGGACCAGGCAGCAAACAGCAATCCTTTTTTGAACACAGTAATTAGCCAATATTCACTGTCTTGCAGGATGTTTCTGTTACAAGGAGAAATTGAGGAATCGGTTATTTCCTTGATACAATAGTATTTATTTCCCTGAACACAGTAGGAACTAAACAACAGAAGGCAGTTTCGTTCCTCAGTATTCCAAACCTCTTTCCTGCCAGCACTGTGCCCAAAAAACGTTCTCTCAGTTTTCTCTCAGGGTAATGGTATAAATGCTTCTCTGGCTGTCTTTGTATGTTTGTACATCCTCTTCTACACTCACTCACACCCCTCTTCACCTAAACCATACCCAGCAAAACCATTCTACCTACATTGCTCAGTTTATGATGCACCTTGCACATGGCCTGTGCTTTGGGTAGTAGCTTTTATTGTTTCAGCTGTTTTGGTCTAAAGAGAATCTAACTGATTATTAATGTTTATCCTGGACATAGCTGACTTGTGCCAGCATTTGGGAGGTGTACTGTCCACTGTGCCATTGCTAAATGGGGTGCCTCTAATGCCATCTCCCTCCTTGCACACTCCTCCACCCGGCAGACACCAGTCACCTATGATCCCTAGAGCAAACCAGCTTCATGCAAACCAGCTTCAACAAGGTTTCACTGAGCCCCCAGCAATTCTTTGTCCTGATTCATGTTCTTTTCCCTTTGAGTTGGATGGGACTACTCTTGTGCTTCACGTCAAGCATGTACATAAGTACATAAGCTTGTACATAAGATTGGGGCCTAAATATCCTCTCAAATTACTTTACCGTGTAGTCAGTTCTCTGTTATTTTCTCTGCTGCTGAGCTACTTGGTTTGCTAAGAGTTAATTACACACTGAGAATGTTTTATTTTCATCCACAGAGTGACTCATGTATGGTTAAATTGAGAGCAGCAGAACCATCAATTCATGAGTTCTGTGACTGTATAGAAGAGTGTAAACAAAGATTTTTATCCTGCCCTTGAGGGTTTTGCTATTTAATCTTCATTCTTTCTTTTCAAAATGTGATGTATGCTGCTCTGTATGTATGTGATGTATACAAACATTTTTTTAAAAGATTACACTAAGATTTCAGATGATTGAAAATGTTTTTCATTTACTCCCCTTTTGGGTTAAAACCTTTAGAAGATGGGAAATTACTCAGATAGTGTTTCAGGGTGACTGGCCCCAGGACATGAAGTTGGTCCAGCACCCTTGTTCCAGTTGATTACTTAAGAAGGCAGGGCAGCACCTGGAGGCTATAAAAGTCCAGGGATAATTTGAGAAGAAAAGAGCTGGTGATTTAAGGTTGCTTGAGTCAAGAGACTGGAGTTGGTCTGTGAAATGGTGCAGAGAGCACAAAGCTCTGTGTAAGGGCCTTTCTGGGAAGAGAAGGGGATTGGCTAGGAGACTGTTGGACAGGCTTGCTGCCCTGAGCTAGAAAGCCAGTGCCTGGAGGAGACTGGATAGGGCTGAGAACTAGGAGCCAGTAAAGGGACTAGCCTGTGGGACTTCTGGAACTTCTGGAGACTCAGGGCTTGTAGGCTGAAAAGATCTAAGGGCTACAGTTCCCTACATTTATAGCAAATTTGACCAATTTACCAATAGCCGCAAACACCACAACAAGGCTCACTTTCAGGCACTCCTGGAGGAAGGGATGCTGGTGGCCAGAATGGTGTTCCACTCAGGAGTGGACACTGCAGATACTTCCTTTAGAGTCATGTTTATGTCTATAGTTACGAGTAGGGAATCTTGGCTCCTTTCCTGCGCCTTCCCTAGGGAGGTTCAGCGCGCTGCTGAAGACCTCCTCTTCAGTGAAGGATAACTTTAAAAGTCAAAACACGGATGAATCCCTACACACCCTGAAGGACTCCGGAGCGATCCTTGTCTTGAGGGGCATCTACACTCCTGCCCAAAGTTGAAGTTCTACCACCCCTATCTACCCACGGCACCCAAACTCACCCAGTTTTATCCTCAGAGATCCTATGGGCCACTGAGGCAGCAACAGAAAACACAGAGATTCTTCCTTCTGAGACTCCCTTCACCACTATACCTACTACTACATGATCCCTCCACAACCTCTTTTGGGGTCACTTAACACTCTTTCGTCCAAGATTGGAGTGCACGTCTCTCCTCAGGGACTACTTTCATGAAGGCATTTTCACCCAAGAGGTTGATTTCTTACCATAAGAGAGGAAGTAATAAATCACATTCCCTTGGAATATCAAGGTGTGGTGCTCTGACTTCCTGATACACAAGAAGAAAAGCAGGTGGAGATCAATCCTCAATCTCAGTCATCTCAGACGCTTCAAAAACTAAAGTTTTGTGTGGTCAGGTTGGAGGTGATTATCCCATTATGGCTCTCAATGTGAGGGATGCTTATTTTCACATTTATTTACGAGTACTTTCTTAAACGAGGGACATATCTACCGACCTTTTGTTCACTGGACAAGTGAACTTTCCCTGCTAATACGTGACTTACCCACTCCCCACAGCTCCGACCCGCTGCAATATAAACCCCCACTGCCTGCCCCACAGACACCAAACCACCTCAACTTAAACCCCCCGCTGCCGGCCCCCGTGCACCCAAAGTGCTGAAACTTAATTCTCCCCCACCCCCCGCGCACCTGAACTGCTGAAAAGTAACTCCCTCCCAGCACACACCTGAGCCACTGAAATTTAACCCACTGTGCTGGCCCCACAGACCCAACCTGCAGCAGCGTGAACCCTGCCCCCCCCCCCCCCCCCCGTGGACCCCAGCCTCCCCCATGTTTTAACCCTCCCTTCCACTCATGTCCCTAAACTGTCCCTGGCCTTTAACCCCCAACAACCCCAGGTTCATTTACCTTTCAAAAGCAGCACCACCTGCAGCCACTACTAGAACTTGGAACCAGTCAGAGACTTTGCACACATTTTAGTTGGAATTTAGTGTCCCTTTTACGAGTTTTCGCCTACGAGCAAAAAGTTAGGAACCAATTGTGCTCGTACGGTGAGGGATCAGTGTATTGTGATTTATTTTGTGAAGGGGGAAAAAGCGTGTTCAGTACAACCAGAAGCAAATCTGGAGGGCTCCCTGGTGTGACTGTTTCTTCTATCACTCAGCAAATAGCCACCCTTTTTATCATAAGTTAAATATTTCTCTAACTTTTGCCAGTGTTATTGATGGCACTTAGTACACTGCAGTCCAACTTCCTTTTCTTTATTATGATAAGTATCCTGTTGCATGAACTCTGTTTATTTCACAAATGAAAGTACAGTTCTGCTTAAGGAAAGCAATTATAACAGTACATATTAAATAGTATCTTGCTTTATTAGTTCAGAGCTACATAGTGGCTTTTCCTCAACCCCTGTGTATAGCTGCCCTGCCTCCAGAGTAGCCTTGTTTGTCTCCTGATTTTTCTTTTTGCATTTGGGGTGGGGGCACATTCTCTTTATCATTCTAGACCTATAGCTACACTGGCAGACTCACTGGGTGTGGAGCCCTGGCTGCGTTAGCTTCCCATCCCTGCTAGCCCCCTCCTTGCCTTCTGTGAAGATGCATTAAACTTTAGAGGGGCTTTACAGAGGCTGCCTCTTCCCCCATGCTGCTATTGGTGATGTATGTAGCTGGTGCAAGGAGGTTAGTGGACACCTTTATTCTCCTGTATTACCCTGTAAAGGCATCTAGGATGGCCAACTATCTGACCCTCCATTGAGTGAAATCCAGAAACCATAGCTGTTGCCCAGTAAGATAGCATGTGAAGATCTGAGAATGCAGATTTAGGGGCAGAGCTGAGAAATTTGATTAATCTATGCTAATAAGAAATAATGTAAAACATCAGAAGGTGATATTGGTACTTGACTGACACATCTTTGCTTTTTATAACAATTCTTAGTTAAGTTGATGTGTCGAAGTGCTCTAGATTCCACATTGAATGTTGCTGTAGAGAAAAGGGATGGGTTTTTGTTAATAACCTCTGTGTGTGTACAAACTAAATCTGGGGCTTGACAACAGCTTTCCCTGTTACTGACCTATGTTACTGTGGGTGTGGGTTTCCCCTTCTCCTTGCTGCTGGTGAAGATAAGACTTCAGCAAACATGGCTTTCATAGAAAGCCAGGGAAGAACACTGAAGGCAAATCCTGAGCTTTGTTTTAATAAGGCCCAAAAAAACAAGAACAGACCACCACTGGTCATAACCTACCGCCCCCAACTCAAACCACTGCAATGCATTATTAAAGACCTACAACCTATCCTTAATCAGGATGCCGCACTCCAGAAGGCCCTGGGTGACAGGCCTGTTCTCTCCTACAAACAACCTCCCAATCTTATGAGGATTCTCACCAACAACCACTGTCAATACCGCAGGAACACCAGTCCTGGAACTTTTCCTTGCAACAAGGCCCGTTGCCAACTTTGTCCACATATCTATTCTGGAGATACCATCACTGGACCTAACCAGGTTATTCACAGAATCACAGGCACATTCTTATGTTCCTCAACTAACATCATCTATGCCATCGTGTGCCAACAATGCCCAGATGCTTTGTATACTGGACAGACTTCAAACTCTCTTAGGTAAAGAATTAATGGGCATAAAACAGACATAAAAACACTCCTGATTCACAAACTGGTCAGCCAGCACTTAAATGGAGTGGGCCATTCTGCTAATGATCTGAAAGTCTGCATTTTACTGAAGAGGAATTTTCACAGTAGATTGGAATGAGAGGCTGCTGAACTCTCCTTTATATTCAAATTCGACATATTAACATGTGGTTTGAACTGGATAGGAATTTTCTAGCTCATTATAGGGGCTCTTTTGCATACTTGGCTTTATCTAATTCTTGACTCCACCCCATCCCCTTCTGCCCCCCTACTCTCTGATTTGCTCACCTTGATGATATTTTTCTGATTTGTCAACCTTGTTTACTATTTTTGGTTCTCTGTGTCTTAAATATTAAGTCCTGTTCTGGTATGGGCTGTGATCTGAAGAAGTGGGTCTGTCCCACGAAAGCTCATCAGCTAACAAATTATTCTGTTAGTCTTTAAAGTGCTGCTGGACTGCTTTTTTGTTTTGATAGTATATAGACTAGCACAGCTTTCTCTCTGTTACAAAACAAAGAAAGGACTTCCTTTCAGAACACTGAAAAAGGAAAATAATGATTTCTTTACAATAGTGACCTGCAGCTTTAAATTATTACCTATATCATAACAAAAGAGGAATAGATATTTGAAGGGTGAATAGTAAAGTGTATGGTGTTGTAGCTGACAGAAAGTGAAAGAAACTTATACTTCTAAATCCCAGGGAGGAAAGTGAAAAGAATAGCACAATAATCACTACCAGTAAATGTGTGGATGTTACTGTTTATAGGCTACCTAGACACAAGTGCAGCTAGCCTTTCAAAATGAGAGGAATTCAATAACATTAGGAAAAGAGGTAGCTAAAGTGTGTGACTGTGTGGTGGGGTTGGGGGTATGGGGAAGATGGTAAAATCATCACTTGGTCAAATTTAGATTAACCCCAGAGTGATCAGATACTGGGTCTGTTGAATGTGTGGAAGCCAGTACTCTTCCCCAGAAAGGATATTTCCTGGACCACCTTCACAGTATATTCCTGCCCACGTTGCTAGGTTTTTCCCAGAATTGCCACCTTCTCAATTTGTTTGTTTAATCTAGCTTCCAATATGTTGAAATTGGCACCTGTCCTTGTAATATCTGAGAGTTTCATATAGAGCTCTCTTCTTTTCCAGCAGTTAGCAGTAACTGCTTGTTTGGAAGAAAACTTGTTAAGCCATTTGTTTGAATACATGAGTGAGAGGGATGTGCTGGTGGTTTTTTTGGGGGGACAGGGGGTATTGCTTTATGTTTTGGGATTTTTATTTTGAATTTTTTATTTTGTTTCATTTTATGTTTTGTGGCAAAGCTGAGTGGAATGGTGGACTGGAATCTCTCTTGCTCTATTTCTTGTGTACTTAGTTGTATCAGTGCAAAGTGGGGTTAAAATATTACCAAATTAGAATGGTAAAGTTGAAGCCAGTTAACGCACATGGTGCATGGGTGGAAAAGACTACACCAGATGCAGGACAACAGAGAAACGGCTCCTTTTCCTTTTGCTCATGAGAATAAAGTTTGTGGAGGCCCTCACAGCTTTGAAGCAAGTGCTGGAGAGAATACAGTATGCGGAGGAGGTACGGAGGTACACCCATTTTGGGCAAAAAGTCGCTTTTCTCATCTCTGGTTTAAATAAACATAGCAGCATAGATTTAGTCCAGTCTTACCAGGTACACAAGTAAGCAAACAATCCTGTCTTGTTGTCCTGCCCATTTGTCACATCTGCTTTCTCCATAGTTAGAGAAGTTGCATAGGAATATGCTGTTTGTCTGCAATAACCAACAGCCACCACAGCAATTTTTAGACTCCAGACATCAAAAAAAATTGTTGGGACGTACCTGCTAGCCAGGGGACCAGACATACAGACCAGAGTTGGTTATGTCACATTGAGGGGCCTAGGAGCAAGATACAGCGCAATGACCAGTATCTCCTCTCACTTTTTCCATCCAGAGGTGGAATAAATTTTGTTGTGTGCACCAAGGCATGTGTAGATGTGCACACCAATAGAAATACAGGCTGCCCACGTGTGGGTCACTGTACGCCCTCTGCTAATCAGCTGGGTGGCACCTGAATCTCTCTTGGCAGCCATCCAATGCTCAGCTTACAGGGACACTGCCCCCCTGAAAAAGTAACTTCCCAACCTGGGAATGAGGAAAAAAGGCAATGCTTGGAATCCTGCTAGGGGCCTGTCTCTGGACTCCGTTTAATGTCTTTGATATCAGCCTGTGGCTAGTAAGCGTTTAGTAATGCAAAGTCTGACCCTCTCCCAGAAGGAAGCCAGGAGCTGTGTTTCTGTCCCTGCTGTCTAACTCAGCACCCCAGACACTTCATTTGCAGAGGTGGTTTCTGACAGTTTACTCTCCCCTTATGTGAAGGGGCTGTTACAGCTAGTCTAACCTTCTACAACCATCTACAGACTTGTATGTCTGGGGGAGTCTCAGACAAGCTATCCTGCTTCAGTCTTGTTTAATATACAAGGTTCCCAAACAGCAGGTAGCATAAAACCAACACGAATCTTGACAATTTCACCATTGCTGCAGTGAAACTGACCAGAGTTTCAATCATTTTATGCCTTTGTGTCTTGGCAAAGTTCTGAGGAACAGCAGACACCTGGAAGTTATCAGTCTGCAGATGCAGACATATATCATGGTTTAGGTTTCTTCTTTGCTCACATTTCTAAGTTATCATTGTTGCCATAATGGCTAGAAACATTGTTTGGGTGTTTTTGTTTTTGTTTTAAAAGAAAGCTTAAGCAATTTAAAGAAAAGTGACTTATTGTCTTATGTTCAACAAATTAATAACAAAGAATTCTTCAGAAATTGATGGCTTAGGTCCTGCTCCTAGTAGGAACAGCTTACAAGCTAGGTGGGACACAGTATGCAGCTGCTTTACGGATGTGGTGAGACACCTGTGGCTTTTGTGAAATATAGCAGAAGCTACAGGTGCTCAGCTCTTCCGAAGGACAGGCCTCATACACCTGTACGTTTATTGATTAATATAGTGTTAGTTGGTTCAGAAGGGCGAGTGAGCCTGAATTGCAACATAGTGAATTTTGTTCCTGTTGTTTTGCTAACTTTTCAATTCTTGTTGAAGATGTTTTGTCAAAAATTTGAATTTTAAAGTGCTCCAAGAAACTTGAAAATTTATACAAGCAGTGCACTCAAACAAAACCATTGGATATGAACGCCTTTGAACTTCAATGATGGGTTGACATCCAAACTTAAATCGGGATTCAAGTTAGTTCCCGTCTGTACAATGTACTTGAGCCAGTGATCTCCAACCCATTTATGCCCAAGATCCCTTTCTGAATTTAAGGGCAACTCATAACCCATCCTGTCTCTTTTCTGCCCTGCTCATTCCACCCCCACTTCTTTCGCTCTCTTACTTTTCCCAGGCTGGGGCAGGGGTGCAGGAGGGAGTGAAGGGTGCTGGCTCTGGGGTGGATCTGGGGAGTTTCAGGACAGGGGTTTGGTGTGCAGAAAGGGATGTGGGTTGCTGGCTCTGGGAAAGGAGTCAGGGCATGGGACTGGGGTGCAGGAGGAGGTATGGTGTGCTGGGTGGGGATTGAAGGGGCGTTGGTAGCGTAATAAGGATGAGGCAGGCTCCCTGCCTGCCCTTGCCCCACACCACTCCTGACATGGGCCAACACATCCCAGTGGCTCTGGGGGTGAGTGCGGGGGGACATGTTGCACGCTGTCCTTCTCTCTCCGAGCACTGGCCTCTTCACTCTCATTGTCCACAGTTCCCTGTTCCCAGCCAATAGGAGCTGCAGGGACAGCACATGCAGGCAGGAGCAGCACACTGAGACTCCTGCACCCTCCCTATCCTCCGTATATACAGGGTCACAGGGCTGCACTGACAACTTCCAGGCAGTATGGGCTGGGCCAAGCAGGGAGCCTGCCTTACTGGCCACCCCACTCCACCACCTCAGATTACGATTGATTGGGAAGCTTCCCCCTGGCCTAAACCAAACTCCACAGTCAGGGTGTTCAAAATCCGAGCCCAGAGACCGGTTTCTGTGTTGGACTCATGACACTTTCAGGCAGCACAGGTGGGCAATTGAGAAATACCTGTGTGATCCTGGCAGGTGCTGAGTGATTGACAGGCTTAGGGGAATGGAAGTCTTTCCAGCATACACTCATAGCCCAGGAACTAATTTTTGAGTGTCACAGTTCAGAGCAGTTACATTGCTGTTTCCTCTCAGTGGTCCACTCAGCGTTGCCTCTCTGGGTGGAGAGACACATCGCTTTCCCTTGTGACAAGGGTAATTCTGTGTTAGCCTCAGCACAGACTGTGTGTCCAGACACACCTGAATGCTTTCTTGTCAGAGACAGTTATTATTGGTAATGCTTTAAAGTACCACCTAACACTTCCTATGGAAGCCTACTTGACACCTAAGGTGAAAAATATTGCCAAGAAAACATATCTGCCATAGGTTTAATACATGCTGTTTCACATCAGGGTAGGGGAGAGACCTGTCGCAACTCCATGGACCCATCTGAAGGGTGTGCCGCATCTTCGGTCTATGTAACTCAGTGTCTGCATCATTTGCCTAGTCCCTGTAACAGTCCCCCATGTTCAAGGTAGCGATGCCCAACAACCAGAGTCACTAGAACAATCCCCTGAAGTTGGTGTAGGGTTCCACAGTGGTCAATCACTGTACACTGCACCGGGACACCAGGTATGTGGTGGCCAGAGCAGGGGAACCGGGGCCCTCTCTCTTCACTGGGTTCTGAGTCAGGGCCCTCTTGTTGGCAAACTCACTTGCCACCACGTCGGCAAGGGTCCATCCACAACACATCAAACTTTTTAGCCAGTTTTAGCACCGTTTTCCCCCCTATTGTCCCTGAGTGTCTATCCCAGCATATGGATATTGGGTGACCATGAGCCAGTTGTCTTTGCATACAATGCGGTATCCCCTGTCTGGGTTCCTAGACCTGGTCCAGTTTGCTTGGCCTCTAGCTCTTAAAGCACAAGCAGTCCACTTGCTGGAGCTCGTGATGCTCCTCCTCCTCCAGCAGTCAGTCCAGACTGAGCTCCTCTTTGGCCTTTTGTATGCTGATTCCAAATGGAGCATGCTCAGAAGAGCAGGAGGGTTGTGACCTCTTCTGCTAACAAAGATGAGTTAACCTTTGGTGCCCCAATCAGGGCTTCTACTCCCTGTCACAATATTAAAAGCAAAGAACCTACTCATGTACTAATGAGCTTGCCAGTATTAAGCACAGCTCTGACATGGATTCCAGCAGGAGCAGTCCTTCAATCTTGCCACCTTGATCTCCACCTAAGAGGAGATCTCTTGTGATTCCTTGTGGTTATGTTCATCACCATTTCAGCCTGGATGGGAGGAAGAACTGGAGCCAATTTAAAGCCCAGTTATTATCCAAAACTCCCTTCCTTGGCTGTGGATTCCCAGGCGTATCTGTTTTAAATTGCTAGATGCATATGTCCCCCGGGGAATGGCTTCAGAGGGCTGATTAATGAAGAAGTACGTCAGCATCCCCTTCCCTATCAGAGAAGGAACCTACAATGCCACAATAACACATTCACAAGGGCATTGTTAATTCACTGTAACACAAAGGTATTAATCTTAATTTGTTAAGATTTAATTTAATTCATTAAGTTTAATCTTAATTTTCCAAGATTTGTTCAGGATAGTGTCAGTCTGTCACAAAAGTGATGATGCAAGATATGTCTTTTCTATTTTATGAAACTAGGATTGGTGTAACGGTGCTCCTAATATGGAGATGTAGGATCTAAATGCTCCTATGACCCAACTCAAACTCACTGTACATTGCTTTCTGTCTTTAAAAATAATCTTTTCTTGATTTAATCTGTAACCAGGAGTTTTGGGCAGAATATTGAAAAGTAACGATAAATTATAGTAATTTGATTTAAACTACATACTTTGCAGTGGCTTCAGTATAGGCTTGGCATGGCCTTCCCATACCAGAACAACATGAAACCAGTGTGACTATTCATGTGCCTAAAGTTAGGCTGAATCAGGACTGAAACCCAGATTTTCATAACTTTTCCCCAAAGCTGTGGACCTCATCCATAGCCTGCTGAAATCAATGGAAGTCTTTCCACTTTCTGCACTTCGGCTTTGGATCATGCCCTGTATCAGTAATACCATTATGTCAGCGATGATAATTCAAGAAGTTGAAAGATTAGATTGATGATGCAGTAGGGAATATACAAGACTGTAAAATTGCTGCTTCAGATCAAGATTCTCATTGGAAAAAATCATATTTAAGTGTTTTGGTGGGGGAGAGAGAGCAAGAGAGAAGTTAGAAAAACAGTTCTGCTTTTGCAAAATGTTTGGTGTTTTTGGAAGCAAAGAACTTCCAAACCATACTTTGCTGGCTATATTTCTTGTAAATATACTTAATAGCGATGTGCATGATGATCATCTATATATGGAAAAATGCTATAGGATTTCCCCTTAGGCCCTTGCCTGGAAATAGTCAACAAAGAAGAACTTTAATTGCAACCCTCTCAGATGCCAGGGACCAGGAAAGAGTCCTTATGGCTGCCAGATGTAAACAAGATATCCTGTCTGAGGGCAAGAAAATCCTTTCTCTTCCCAGATCCAAACCCTGCAGTCCAGGCAAGGAGAAGGGAACTCAGAGCAGTCAAAAGAAAATATATAATGGAAGATGCCAATGCTATGCATATGATTTCCCGTCAATCTCTAGGTTAAGTGCAGACAAAGGCTCACATCATTCCCTAAGTCTTGGAAGGCAAAGGAAATGAAAAGCCCAGATCTCCTGTCTTTGTGGTGTATAAAAGGAGGAGAATGCCACATCTTTCCTTGTACCTTGCTGAAGCTACGGTGTGGCATGAAGTGTGCTGTGTGTGAGGAGGATTCAGGAGGAGCCATACAAAAATTCACACTGGCCTAGAACAATGAGTTTTGGGCACTTCCTCTTCACAGTGTTTAAACCTAGATGTGGGAGAGGTTGTTCCATAGATGGCAAGTAGTGGAGGAAATCCCTGGTAATGCATTTCCATGCAAATGGCCCTGGCCCTTTGGTAGATCCCTAAATCTTGGCTAGTTCTGAGGGTGGGCCCCGGCTGATTCATCCATGGGATCAGCTTCTCCACAGGCCCACAGAGAGAATGTAGGGGAGGTGCTAAACAGAGAATCTTACTGAGTATGTCTACATTACACTGCTTCTAGTGGCAGGGCTGTGTTTGCACTGTCCTGTTGCTAAAAGTCAGGGTGCGTGAATGCTGTTTGTTGACACTTTTGTCAAGAAAATGCTTCACCCCTCTACAAGAAGATTTTGCTCTGTTGACAGCACAGCACTGCTGTTGTCCCAGCAGCATTAAAGCTGTCACTTGCTCAAGCAAAACTTTTGTTCATGTTTTTTTAAGCCCCCATTAATGACAAAAGTTTCATCGAACAAGTGCAAGTATAGTCCTGCATAGGGGATAATTAGGACCATAGTCAAGAAGATTTGGACAAGAAACTGGGTAGTTCCTTGCTACATATGGCATAAGCTGTAAATTATGTGGTCAGTCTAGATATGTTTGCTGGTTGTGTATGTCCTGCGTTTAATTAGTATTTTGTTTTTTTTCATGAAGTTGGTTATTTACAATGTTATGTTGGCAAAACACTTTAAATCTTTCCATTTAATCAGCAGTCTTTCAAGTCTCTGCCTGCTGCTTCTGGAAATGCTTATATGTCAGTGACAAATAGGTTTTTGGGTTTTTTTTCCGTTTTACGTTAATGGAACATTGTGTAGTATTTTTTAAAAAACACTTGGAGACAATTTTGTTACATATTTGATATATCCAATAAGATTGTAACTTCTTATTCCCAATCAGGTTGCTCCAGACAGAACAAGAGAGTTACATTTTAAGCAATATTCTCTGTCATCTAACGAATGAATTATCAGTGAACTATGGTCTGTTTTATTCCATATGGTGATCTCATAACTGTTTACATTGCCTCTTCAATGTTGTCTGCATCTTTTTTTGCTCATGTTTTTTAAGAGCGCTATAAAGTTCTAATACATATATTTTTAATTACTACAACAGGGTGAATCTCTTTAGTTCCGCACTCTCTCATCTGGCATTATCCGTAATCCAGCAAGATTTTATTTAGCAGGATCATGGGTGTGGCCAAGTTTCCAATGATCCCAGAAAGTTTGTATTCAAGATGTGGGCATACCATAGATTTATATAGGGGCAGTAAGATAGCCCTTGTCTTATTTTCTGTCCCTTTTTTAATAATACCTAACATCCTATTTGCCTTTTTGACTGTCTCTGCACACTGAGTGGATGTTTTCAAGGAACTGTCCACGATAACTCCAAGATCTCTCACTGATTAGTTATAGCTAAATTAGCCCCCATCATATTGTAAGTATAGTTGGGTTTTTTTTTCCAGTGTGCATTGCCTTTACACTTATCCACATTAAATTTCATTTGCCATTTTATTGCCCAATCACCCAGTTTGATGAGATCTTTTTGAAGTTCTTCACAGTCTGCTTTTGTCTTGGTTATTTTGACTAGTTTAGTGTCATGTGCAAATTTTGCCACCTCACTGCTCACCCCCTTCTCCAGATCATTTATGAATAAATTGAACAGGATTGGTCCTAGGACTGACCCTCAGGGGACGACACTAGTTACCCCTCTCCATTTGGAGAATTTGCCATTTATGCCTACCCTTTGTTTCCTGTCTTTTAACCAGTT
Organism: Carettochelys insculpta; assembly: GCF_033958435.1. Lineage (NCBI taxonomy): Eukaryota > Metazoa > Chordata > Testudines > Carettochelyidae > Carettochelys > Carettochelys insculpta. The sequence goes on along the minus strand of NC_134139.1, from coordinate 91,477,613 downwards.
CTCAGTCCATGAAAGGACCTTCCCTCTTATTCAATGACAACTTAATTTACATAAGAGCCTTTGATAAGGTAACTTGCCAAAGGCTTTCTGGAAATCTAAGTATATTATATCCACTGGATCGCTCCTGTCTGCATGTTTGTTAACCCCTTCAAAGAGCTCTAGCAGACTTGTAAGACATGATTTCCCCTGCAGAAACCATGTTGACTTTTGCCCATTAAATTATGTTCTTCTTCGTGCCTGACAATTTTATTCTTTACTATTATTTCAACTAATTTGCGCGGGACTGACGTTAGACTTACATCACAGCCTTCCATAATATCCCTTTGCTAGAATTAATTTATTTACTCATTTGGTGTCTGTGAGGCTTCACAATGTATGGCCTCTTTATTTAAAGGAAGAATCTTCTAAAGTTTGATCTGTTATACTGAAACATAAATGCAAAACAAACCCTCTTCCCCATATTATTTTTTAAACAAAATAGAAGCTTCTTGTCTACTTAACTCATCTGATTAAAATGGGGAACACATTATGATGGTGCTCTCAACCTATGTGATGTGCTTCAGGGGAGTAATTGTGTCACTTCACTTTTTTTTTTCTAATGACAAGAAAGAGTCCTCTGTGAATTGCTGAGTAATCCAGGCCATTAGGAACCTATCAATTTAAACACCAGCATCCCCAACCTGGAAAATTGTTGCAAATAGGCAGTCACCGTGGAATATGTTGAAATTGTCTTTACTATTATTTCTGTTTGGGCATATTTTGTTGCAGTGACTTACAAATCCTCATGTGCCTCCCTTCATTTAAAAAGCGTAAGCATAAAATGACACACACACTAACAGGGAAACCTCATTTTAGTATTTGTATACCGGGGTTAGTTCCAGTTATGTTTCTGTACAGTTGTAATATAATTCAGTAGCAGTTTGGTGAACCCCACATGCTCAAAAACCTTGAGTCAAGCCTTCAGAAAAAAGTATGAGATTGGCTTAAAATCATGGGGTATATTTTCAAATTTTGTTATTTGCCTACTGGCTTGCAAGCCTTTGGTGTGCACTAATGTCCTGTTTTCAAGCTTTTGTCTGCTATAGTGAAGGATGGGAATTTTATTTTTTAATAAAAACAGATGAGATTCTTGTGTTTCTTCAGATGCTGGAGCTTTAAGAACACCAGCTCTTCAAAACTTGCAATAACCACAAGAGCTAGTAACCAGTGCTTTAATTACAATGTATTTTACACAAGATCTGCTTTTGCGTGTCTTTTGATGCAGGTTATCTAAGCAAACATTAACTGACTGAACTTGCTTAGAAATTACCCCATATTTGTACCAGATGCTCACTCCATAAATAATGCATGTATGACTTAGTGTGTTGTTGCAAATATCAGCATGGTGATTCAGTGTGAATTTAGCGCGTTCTGTTCATTTTCCAGCAGCGTTCCTTTATGAAAAATATTTCGTCTGTCCCTCCATGTTTAATGTCATAGTAAATATTGAGTACTGCCCAGGTAGTTAACTGGTCTGTTGGATCAATTTAATGGCACAAGCAGCGTTTGTTATCCAATGTGAAGTAACACCTGTGATTCTTAAATATTTATGTTATGAGGCCCCTGCCTGCACTAAGGTGACAAATGACATATTCTTGCATGTCAGAAAGACTTTTAAAGTGCTTGTTTGAAGACTCCACTTTCCAAGTGCTTTAAACTATTCTAAGTGTTTTGTATTTCCATGAGCATTTTCCAATTGTTTTTTCCCCATACAATAACATACATTTTAAAAACTATTGTTGCATGTTTTGCTGTAATAAGTCTTACAAATACTGTTAATATTTTCCTTAAAACAAAATATTCCCCTGAGCTGCTGATGGAGGTTGATATTGCTAGATTTCTTTACGCTCATTTCCATTCTTCTGTGCAGAGGTCTAGAGAATGGTACAGAAAGCAGCAGGAATCTGAGAGAGAAGGGGAAAAACCTAAACTGCAAGAAATCCTTCCCTAATATTATTTTCCATGTAAGCAGTTATTGTAGGTGTCAAGAAGGTATTATGTGACTCGACATGAAAGAAGAGTAGTTAGTCCAAGAGACACATTTTCTATTAAAAGTTGTGTCCTGTGTTAGGAGAGAACTGTGTGAACCTGTGAAATACTGTGACATATCAATGCTATTTCTGTGTCTTTATAGACACCGGCTTGGAAAAGGATTGGATTAGGATGGTACACAGTGGCATGGTGTGTTGTCAAGTCTGTCAGCTGTTATCTTGTTTTTGTGAATCTTTACTTACTTTTTTTAATGAAAGCTTCTACCTGTTAGGGTTGTGAAGAAAAACTTAGTTCAGATATTTGAGGTTAACTGATGCAGAGCTGAGTCTGTGGAGAGCTTGAAGCAATACCTCTGAGAAGCATGAATTGCCATATTCATCTTAGGGAAGTGTTAACTCAGATGTGTACAGGCCCACTGACAGAGGGATGTGGGAAGGGTAATTTCATGGAGGACCTTTTGGCCTGGCCACTGCTTCCACTACTGAAGCAGTGACAACAGCCAGAGCTCCAGGCCCCTCTGCAATGGTGTGGGAGTGCCTCTCTTTGCGGCTGTGAGAGTGGTGGTGGTGTGATGGGGGGTAGGGAGGAAATGGGTCCATTTCAGAAGAGTATTTCCAAGGAAAGGGACCTTCAGAGACAATGCACTGCCAGCACATACTTCTCAAGAACTGTGATTATACTGGTGATGGGTGGTGGGGAGACTAGCTCACACCTCTGTTGATCTCAGCTGTGGGCAGTATTTCACAAGAAGCTTGGTGATCTCTTGGGTAGAAAAATCTTGGCCATTTAGGGCATTATGGCTATGTCTACACTAGCTAAAAACTTTGAAATGGCCATGCAAATCTTATTAAGCTGAGTTGTATAAGCGGATGAGCAGATAGGAATAAGGGGACGTCGAAGTCACCAGGGTCCTTTTGAAAAGGAGCCCCATCTGGACGAGCCGCACGGTGGCGAGCCACATCAATTTCAAAGTGCCGCTGTTGCCTGCATGCTAATGAGGTGCTGAATATGTATTTCAGTGCTTCATTAGTAAACTTTGAAACGGCCATTTGCATGGCCATTTTGAAGTTTTTGGCTTGTGTAGACACGGCCTATGTATCTATACATTGGTTGAGACTAACTTCCTCCTCACCTACTCTCTCCCTTTTTTTGCTGTTTATGTCTTAACCAAGTAGCCAGACTGTCTTACTTACATTTGGAGTGGCTTATTTGGATCCTTGCAGCTCATCAAAGAAAGAAAGCTCTTTGTGCTCTAACACATTAGGTTAATTTTTTTGTCTGCTCCCTGGACTCTCAAAATCTAAATTTAGGAAAGAAATAGATTCATTTGGTCATCCTTTCCTTGACAATCAGGGAGATGAGATCAGGAAGCAATAATGGCTATAGCAGCAGAACATAAGCTCTAGCAGAAAAGGTGAAATTTCTAAGAGATTGGAATGATCATGCTACTTTATGGGGATTTCACATGGTTTGATCTTTCCCTGTCTGTTGGCTACATGACAGGCAACTAAACTGGGTCCTCACGACAGATCTGCTTGTTCCAGTTCCTTTCAGCTGGCTACCGAGACCAAAGAGAATTGAGATTCTTACTTGTTAATCAGATTACCCCAGTAAGAGACTTTGTATCCTTCAGACTTCTCTTATATGAAATCAGTAATACTTCCAAACTCCGTCATCATCCATGAAAAATCCTTGTTGGTAGCAATAGCTAATCCCCTTTTAGGTCTTAAAGCCCATGCCTGGCATTCATTGCACACTTCATGGTAGCTTGACTAGGGGATTCTGATATGAGAAACCTCATGTCCTACTTTGAATGTCATTATTTGAAGAGGGAGGGTTTATAGGCATTATGAAGTGAGAAAATATTTATTAATAAATACCAGCTCAAAGGAATACATAGAAAATCTGCATATGTTGCAGGTCGTCTGGGCTTAGGCCATGGTTTAGCAGGGTAATAAGCCACATTTAAGCACCTTGGTAGTCCTATGCAGGTCTTGTGCAGGCACTTGTTAAAAATCTTTGCTGAATTGGAGTCCCAAAAGCACCGTAGATCTCTAGGGAATTTGCATACAAGTTGACTATATATCATGGACAGATATTTTTGAAAGAGCATGAAATATTGTGGACATACCAGAAGACAAATTATAGAGCTGATCTTTCAAAAGGAAAGAAGAATGGTTCTGGTACATATTGTACATTTAGATTCTGCTTCTATACAATAATAATAAATTGACTTTGTAACTGGGGTACTGTGTCACACTGGCAGTAGTGGCTTTATTTTTGTATGTCCTGGGTTTCCATTGCTTAAAGGCAGTGATTGTGTTCAGAAATCTATCTGCCCTTAGAATTAAAATTAAAAGCAAAATAACTAACGTATCCTCTGATTCAAGTAAAATACCCTCCGGGTGTGTCTACATGGGCACAAATCTTTGAAATGTCCATGCTAATAGCCATTTTGAAGATTACTAATGAGGTGCTGAATTGAATATTCAGCGCCTCATTGGCATTAGGACGCTTCTGGCTGCGGCACTTTGAAAGTGCCGCTTTCAAATGTGCGCGGCTCGGCGTGGCTACACGGGGATCCTTTTCGAAAGGACCCCACACCTTTCAAAATCCCCTTATACCACTCAGCGGAATGGAATAACGGGATTTTGAAAGGTGCAGATCCTTTCAAAAAGGACCCCCCTGTAACTGCGCCGAGCTGCACATGTTCGGAAGCAGCGCTTTTGAAGCGCTGTGGCTGGAAGCGTCCTAATGCTAATGAGGCACTGAATATTCAATTAGTAATCTTCAAAATGGCTACTAGCATGGCCATTTCTAAGATTTGTGTCTGTGTAGACAAACCTTCCCTGTTTGATCTGCGGTCAAGTCACTTACTATTCTGTGCCTCAGATTTTCCGCCAGTTTCCACATTTGAAATGCCCTTTAAGGTTCTTGGGTATGAAGCACTACGTAGGTGCTGTAATACTCTATTTTTTGAGTTGGAGAGGAAGAATGGTCCAGTGGTTAAAGTAGTAACTGGAAACTTGAGTTTCCTTCCCAGCTCCACCATTTGAGCAAGTCTCTGAGGTTATGTCTACACTGCAGCTGAGACTTAACCAGAGCTGGTGTTTGTCTAACACACTAAAAATAGCAGTATACTTAGGGCTGCAGCAATGTGGGCTAACCAGCTGGGTACAGGCCCACCAATGCCTTTTGGGTATGTGGTCTCTAGGCTAGCCTGAGCAGCTGCCCATGCTTCACAAGGCTGCTTTTAGTGTGCTAGCTCGAGCGGAGCTGGTGTATATCTCTTCCCGAGCCAGCAGCTCTATAGATGCACCTTTACTTTCCCTCTCTCCCTTGCTGTAAAGTGGAGTCCATCTCTTTCCTACCTCACCAGGATGTTGCCAGAATAAATCTAGGACAGACTGTGAGTTGTTCACGTGCTGTGGAGATGGGGACCGTGTAAGAATGTAAAACATGTACTTAGCAATATAGACATACCCTTTGCTGGTATGCAGGTATGGTACAGTGGGAAACTCTACCATGCATTGGAGAGTTCTAGAAAAGGTGTTACTATGGGAATGCCTCCTGCCTTTTGGGTAGCTAACAAGATATTTGGAGAACTTTGGATAAATCCAGAGATTATGCCTGATTGACTTTTGTACTGATGCATAACTGGTCAATGCTTAATTGGTGCCAGGGCTTGTGAGGGCTGTGCCCTAGTACCTCTAGCCTTGGCAGTTTATAACTCTGGCACAAGGTGCCGATGATGACACTGGTGGAGAGACTAAGATCGCAAATTGCAGATAGAAGAACACCTAGCAGATGAGCAAGCAGGGTTCAGGAAAGATAGAAGTACCATACAGCACGTATTGGCACTAAGAGTGATAGCGGAGAAATCTCGAAGAAAGAACAAGAATATCTATACTTGCTTCATCAATTTTCAGAAGGCATTTGACAGGATAGATCAGAACATCACTTGGGCGGTGTTGGAGTTGTATGGAGTGGATAGCAGACTGATACGGTTGTTGAAGGATATCAATGACAGTGCGGAGGCAGCGGTGAGATTGTGCGGAGAGTTGGGAATTTGGTTTAGAACGAGTAGAGGTACAAGACAAGGAGATCTGATCTCAGAGTATCTTCATCACACATCTGGAGGCAGCGATGGATAAGATCAAGGAAGAGGGAGATGGGATAGCTGTGTACAGGAAAAGAATTAACAACTTGAGGTTTGTGGATGATACAGTTATTGAGGAAGATGAGGAGAAGCTAGCGAAAACAGTGCGGGTGCTAAATGAGGAAGGGAAGTGGTACAGGCTGATTATGAACATTGATAAAACAAAGCAATGGTATTTGGAGTTAAGGAAATAGGAAGGAAGATCATTATAGATGGGATTGAACTAGAGAATGTAGAGAAGCTCACCTATCTGGGGAGCAACATAACACATGATCTAGACTGTGAGAAGGAAATAGTGAGTAGAATAGTGAAAGCAAGAGCAACTTTGAAGGTGATGGATAAGATCTGGAAAAGCAAAGCTGTTAGCTTAGGAACGAAGCTGAGCACGTTGAAAATGCATGTATTCGGCATCATGTTGTATGGACGTGAGACATGGGTGATAAAGAAAGATTCAAAGAGAAGGATATTGCTGTTCAGGAGGAGTTGTTATAGAAAGATCCTGAGAACAGGATGGATGCAGAAGGTCACCAACGAGGAATTATATCGGAAGCTACAGCTGAAAGAGAACCTGCTGCAGAAGGTTATACAACACAAGTTACAGCTATTTGGGCATGTTTGCAGAGTGAACGATGAATGAAAAATCAAGACCCTGATATTCGGCATAATGGGTGGCTCGAATAGGAGAGGCAGACCCCACAGAGAATTGGTAGATGATACAGTAGATTGGTGCAGAGCTAGTCTACAGAAACTAAGCCACTCCATATTGGACAGGGAAAGATGGAAGGAAGTAGTGAGAGGGCCATCAGACACCAATGGGTGCTGAGCCCATGGTTGATGATGATGATGCTGTCAAAGAAGCAACATCTGTACGTGTGACCCACACACCTGGGTGTGGTTAACTGTCCCATGTTGTGGTACCTAGACCACTTCAGAGAGAGAGAATGTGTCCTCTAAGCCTAAACTGAGAGCCAGTTGGCCTTTAGCTCAAGCTGTAGAGGTGGCTGCACTAAGCTTCAGAGGCCTCAAGGTTCAGGCCTTCCTGTGGGCAGTTACATACGGATTGTGCCTCAGCTAAACACAATGTCTTACAAAGCAACTCTGCATACATTTGTGTGCATGTGGGCTTTGCAATAGTTATTGGGCATACATTGCTCCCCTGGGCATACCAGGTCTGCTTTGCAAGATGGCTTGGAAGGGAAGAGAACCCAGGACCCATCTCTGGCTCCTTTCTAATGTCTTGCTCCTTGTGGGTGGTAGAGACAATAGCTAAAAAATCCCCCTTCCCCAGAGCAGAGTGGCTGCTAGTAGAGGAAGCTCTTGGTCAGCAGCAGGTAGGAGAGGGGTTCTTGTACAGCTCTTCCTCCACCTGCACAGACCAGCAAGCATCATCATACCCTTCACCACATGTGTCTGGTGAATCTACTCAGAAATTTGCTTAGAGGGGCTGGCAAAGTGTACCATAAAAAACTTCTTAATTTCAAAGGGTTTTCAAGAAATCTGATAGGGAAAAACCTCACCTGTTTTAAAAGAATGTAACAGGTGTCTTAGCCAGTTAGGTAGGTGCAGCATAGACATGTTACTAGTGCATCACCTTGATATTCCTTTTTTAGAAAAACTGTGGAACTCACTGCCACAGGATTTGATTGATCCCATTGGGACTCAGAAAAGGATAAGTGGGTTATATGGATAAGGAGAATGTATTAATAGTTGCATCTGATAACATAAACATGTTTAGAAAGGAATTAACCTTTATGGTTCAGTGCAGGAGCCAACCATTAATTTTTTTAGGGTTAAACAGAAACCCAGCACAGATTATTTCAGAATAACCAACTGGACAGTTTATTGCATTTTTCTCTAAGACATCTGGGACTGGCCACTACCTGAGACACATTGGACTCAATGAACCACAGGTCTGATGTGTTATAGGAATGCCTGTGTTCCTGTGCAAATTGGTTTTAAAATAGGTCTCTTTGCACTAAAATTAAGTGTGTGCAAACTGGTGTAAAAGGATTTCTGGTTTCTGAAGTAGTCCTGCTGTTCAACATGAAGAAATATGTTCCTAAAATAAACTTTGGAATAGGGAAGTTAATTTTGTGAAACTGATATTCTCAGATGTGCTTGTCATCTGTAGATTCCACTGCAATCAGTTGATGTGGCTGCTTGGCATCTCTGGAAATCAAGCTATTATCCATGCACCGAAATGCAGATTTAGCAGCCTTGCCTTAGGCTTTAAATTTAAAAAATATTCTAATTTATATAAAATAATATATGTCTGCTTTTTATCTTATAATAGGCTTCAGGTTGAACTACTAGTTTCTATCACAACTTGGTACTTTTTAAAAAACAACCCCCCCAGGAGAGTATGCATGACAGTATTACGTAAAAAACATAAAATTCTTTTTGAGAGGGTTTTCATGCCTATAGCATTCCAGGGGTGGGTTTGGAAATTATGTATTTACCAAGGCATCACATACACGAACATTAGGTATATGTACTTGCTATTAATGAATTTAAAAAAGACAGTAAGGCTACCTGCAAGCAAGCAAATCTTTATTCAGCAAACTTTCTAGTAGCTTTCCTATGGAACTTTTGTGGTAATTCTGGAATGCAGGGTCAAACAACAGCCTAGTCATAGAGTATTCCCTGGTGGCTTTGAGGCATTATGGAAGGCTGTCCAGGCTAATCATTTCAAGCGGCCCAAGGAAAACCACTTTCTGGTTAAGTCTGCATCATACTGTTCCATCAATGGAAAAAATTGAACATGAGGAGGGTGTGTAGTTTTGCAGACAAAAATACATCCAGCATAGCCCAGGATCTGTTTTTAGCTCGTAACGGCTGAACATTTTGAAGTGTTAGACACAGTTTCCTGGCTTACTAGAGGAAAAAAGAAAGGGAGTGTCTCTCTCTCTCTCTCTCCCTCCCCCCCCCCCGCCCCCCCGGCTATGCTGCATAGTTTTTTGAAACGTTAGGGAGAAGAGGCTGAAGCAGGAGCTTTACTGAAGGTAAGGCTGGTGGGAAGTAGAAATTGGGGAGGGGGCAGGAGAGAGTTATTGGTTAGGCACAAGACAAATATTTACAAGAAGACTAGAGGGAAATAGAGGCCTTTGAGCTTGCAGGCATTGTGCACAATGAACAATTTTTTTGTCTCTACTCCTTCGATGTCTTCCTGCTCCTGGGGTTTCTTTTGCTAATATCCAATATCGCACAGTCTAAGCAAATTGCTTTCTTCCAAAGAACTCTTTGTACCGGTGATCAAGTGAGTTTAACTGTTGTAATTAATGAATTAGACATTACTAAAATCACTTTACAGCTCAGCTGTAAAGGTGATGGATTTTGTTACATTGTGTAGAAGGGGAAGAGGTAACAAATGCTTCATATTTAGGGTATGGTTTAATAGAGCTTTATATTGTTAGTAGTACACTAGAGTGACTACTCTAATCCGTGACAGCTAATGTATAGACTCTCTTTCCCTCTTTGATTCTGCCTAGTCTGTCCCATATGCTTGCTAATTTACAATAAATGCAAATCATGAGGCAACAGTTTCCTTTTAGTGTTAAATAAATTTAAAATATTGGATGGGAAAAGGTCCATTCTTTATGGTGATAGAGAAGTAACGTGACAGGAGACAAATTTGGCCTCATTTGTTTTTTGGATCTCTTTGCTACATTCAAAGACATGGAAAGGAAAAAAATACAGACCCTAATGCCCACATAACTTTGCTAGTTAAATTATTTTCTGATGTATGACATTTCCATTTTCGAGTGGCTAATTTCGAAATTTACCCATAACCATTTCAATAACAAACCTAGTGCAGAAAGGTCCAGTTTCAATTCTGGTATATAAAACCAATGCCTAATCTTTTCCATCCATCTGCAGAATAAGTATTTTTTGCACACCCCCATTACGACCTCTTGCCACTAGCTAATCAGCTAGATGGCATCTGAATTTCTCTTCTGTGGTGGCACAAGTGCCCAGCTTACAGGGATTGCTTCATATGACATATATACAAGAAGTTGAAATAAACTACAGAAAGGTGACATGTTAGTTCAGGGAACTCATGTGAACTAGGTATCAGTGGGTAGCAATGTCCCTTTTGGAGAAGAGCATGAGCTTTATTCAAATAAGGTTGTGAATGTTCCACAGATAAGATACGAAATAGCAGGTCTAATCGTCTCTATTGATTGTCCAAATGGAGGTGGAAGCTTTTTTTAACAAAATAACGAGGACCTAGGTGTGTTGGCCACAATTCTCTTGCTCAGTAAGAGACATTCTCACGTACGAGTTTGTAGAGAGCTATTGCTGAACTGCTCTCATTTAAGATTATTTCTAGGCACCCAGTTTCATGTAGGCACAGTGGAGTGAATTAGCTGAGTGTGTCTACGTCCAGAGTAGTTGGACACCACCTTCTGCTTCTTCCATACTTTTGGTATTACGTAGTATCTAAGGGCTCCAGCCTAAATTGGGGCCCAACTCTGTTGTTTACGCCCATATAAAGAGACAGTCCCTGCCCTAGACTACTTACAGTTCAAATAGACACAACAGGTAAAGGATGTGAGAGGAAATGTTATTGGGTGGAATTTTCAAAAACACCTGGGTGGCTTTAGAGTACTAGTCCCATTGAAAGTCAGTGGTATTTGCGTGTCACTGAGACACTTTTGTTCTGAAGTCTCTGGAGGAAGTGAGGCATTGATTGACTAGATGATTTGCCCAACGTCACCCAGGATGTCTGTGTCAAAGGCAGAAACTGAACTTGGCCCTGAGAATCCTAGTTCAATACTATAACCACAAGGCCACCCATTCTCAGGATGTATGGCTCCATAATGACAGCTGCTGCACACATTTCTGCCTACAAGCTTTAAGACGAAAAAGGGAGGACAGTTGGAGAAATCTGTTTTTAGAGATCTTTGCTAAGTTTGCTTGCAGTTCTTCTAGGTGCAGAGTCCCTGCACTCCCAGAACGTAACTGAGTAGTTGCCTAAATATTTTGAAGTATCTTGAGGGCACTACATTAATCCACGTTAATAGTTTGGTTTATACACTTTGGACATTGCGGTTAGAGATGAAAAAGACTTGTCAGATCATTGAGTTCACACCCACTGCAAGGGCAGGAAATAATCCCTCTGAGAAAGGAGACAGCACACTCTTTAAAGGACGCTCTTTACCTATTGTGGCTACATTTGCCAAAGTTTGACCTGGCCCTCCTGAATTAATTTTGGGCTGTTCAGGCTTGGTGGTTATTGCTTAAATGGATGTGCACACTAGCTATTGTACATCAGTTCAATAACATTCACAAATGATGGACTTTGTATTTCCTGCAGAAGAAAATTATGTCTCCAGAGATTGATTGATTGTATCAGCCCTCCTGTAATAGGATAAGGATTTTCAAGCTTGAATCAGTTTCTGTACAGTACTAACCTAACCTGAAAACAGTATAACTTAATAAATTACACAAGCTTGGACTCAGAATCATTTGAGTAGGAGAAAAAAATATTATGTCCTGGTTATAGAGTCTGCAGTTCTGACATAACATATGGTGAATGATGTAGACTTTTTTTGATGCTGACTTTATATGAAAACAACAAAAAAGTGTGTTTTTTTATTTATATGTAAAATTAGATGTGTGTATATTATGACAGACAGTTTAAAATGCTTTTCTGGCAGATACTGAATAATTGAATACTGTATTGATTGGTGTTTTATGAAGAAAGCTGTTGTCTGTTTTGTTTGTTTTAATCTGTGATATACTGAACAGTTTTTTTTTTTTTTTTTTTAAACTTAATGGAAGTCAGATGAGTTTGAGGTGGATTCTGGCTTCAAATGGGATTTTTAAGACTAAGTCCTGTTTTTTTGCTGGAATACAGTAGCATATAAATGCAAAATATTCTGCCAAGAATACTGTTGTATAATTATTATGGTGTATTTTGTCCTAGAAATGTGATTTGGAGTTGCAGGAATCAAAAATCTGCTTCTGATTTGTGAATGCATGTGCCCAAAGTTCATAGTTTTTAAAAATACTGTAAATTGCTGCCAATAAGAAATTCAGTATTTACTTCTGCTACAGTGTATCATTACACACATCCCTTGTTATTTCAAATATAGATCCATGTACAGCCTTGAAAAAGGTGATGTCTAGCTTTTTGTGTGATTTACACACATTAAGTTGAAAACCAAAGTGGAGGAAGAAGATACTTTGTAATCGGGTTACTTCTAATCCTGTATTCCTGTGGAACTAACAAAGCAAATACACTAATCCCTTCTCCCCTTACGCAGCCCATGATGTATAGCAGCTAAGAAATACATAAAGGTAATTTGTAAGATTTGGTAGGATGCAAACTAGCTAAAGTTGATGTTCTGACCATTATAGAAAGAAGGGTATAAGTGTGATTTAAGTTGAGAAGAAAAAGTGCTGGGAATTGCTGAATTGTTGAAAGAATCTTCTGTAAAGAATTGTCTTGAGCTAGAGAAAGCGTGGAGAGAGGTGGTACACGTCAAACCCGTAGCATTCCAGATCACATAAATGCTGCAAAAGAAAATAACAAGCTGGCAATTTCATATGGGTGAGTGTTTCTTCTATTATTCTGAAATACTTTTAGATTTGTCATACCGAAAAGCCCCACTAACTTAGATGCAGATAGATCAATTGTGTTTGGTAACATTGGCACCGCCATGTTTCTTTTTTCTTACCCTGAAGATGAATATTAGACACAAACTACAGCTGAAAGCCCTTTTAATGGAATGTATACAGTACAAGCTGGGGGTGTACCATCATCATATCCATCCCTGCGCAAGCTCAGTGAGGGTTATTGAGAGTATAAATAGTAGTGTAGCAGTGGTAGCATGGGGAGTAGCATGACTTAGTTGTGCCAAATACATGCATAGTGTTAATTTTATGGATAACATTTGCAGAATTTTAAAATATTGTGTGCAGAATGTTTAGTTTTTTCGTGCAGAATGCCTGCAGGAGCAGACAGAAGACTGCTTTTGGTGAGTTCTGGGGACTTGTGTTACGTACTTCACTCTAGTTAAAGGATCAAATCATTTTATCTCAAAAATAAGAACAATTAAAAAACAAGTGAAAAAATAGAAGGTTTGTAATGTTTGCTGTAGTGTCCCATCAGAGGTCAATGCCAAGTACTGTAAGTGCTTCAGTAAGGAAGGTCAGGGTTTGTGCTCCCTTTACTGTGCTTATCTAAAGAAATCCACATTCATCTGTCAGTGTGATCTCGCTTTGATTAATTTCCTACCTGTTGTACAAAGCATAGGGTGGTTTGTACAAAGGATTACAAAATTCAGGTCAGTATTTGTACTAGTAGAACAGTGAGCTTGGTGTACCTTCTAGTTTTTTCGTCTTCCTATCTCTTAATTTTAGCCCAGGTACTTCAGAGTTTGGGGTTTTTTCAGGGTGGCCCTGATGTTCAGAGGAGTGGGCTCTTTTTACCCATCATAATTCTGTAATGTCTTCTAGGAGCAGGGGATTGGCAACGACTAACTACAACTACTAGCAAGAGCCATAGGGCACCAAAATTTTGCTGCCACTGTTGTAAATGAAAGGTCTCTACAGTGATTCATGAAACAGTTTTCTGATGTCTGCTCTCGTATTACTGTCAGCAGGAAAAGAATGGAAAGACAAGGCCTTTATTCTTCATCATGTCTCTCAGGTGGCCTTGCGAGCCTTTGTCTGACATTCCACATCAGCCCTTGGCTTTCTGTCCAATATGCCAATCTGGGGTTCTCTGCTGTATCCTGAGCCAGAAAATTTGTTCTGGATACGTTAGTTTTCATTTTTCCATGAACGCTACTACTGTCATTCTCCCAGCTATTTACCCAGTTACATATGGAGTGTATGTGGTTATATTATGTGGTTATATTGCCCAGACATCTCTCAGTGAATTTCCCCTTCCAGAAGATCTATTTATATACATCAGCAATTTCTAGTCAGTGTTAAACAAGGCTCTTGCTCTTGGTCTGCTGAATTCAGACTTCGAACTAATGGTTCATGAAACTTGGGGTGGTAAAGACAGGTTAATGACCATTTTTCCCTCAATGATGTGCTTTCTTTTTCATGGCCACTCAGCAACAGCTACATAAGTGTAAGATCTGTTTTGAAGCCTGGATTTTTCATTGAGAGACTTCGTCCTTTCAAGCTATTGGTTCTGATCGATATTGGCAACATGGTGACAATTACATTGAATTACCACGCTTGGAAAGGAGGCTGCATTACTCTAAAAATCTGCTTTTTTATAGTTTTGTAGTGAAGGAGTTCTATCTGTACCCAGATCCCTCACCACAGCCTGTCTCAGTATCCTTCAGTTGAGATAACATAAGATCTTAAAATAGGGCTAAAGTGGAATTTATCTTATGCATTGGTCTCATATGGGTGTGGTGTGGCACAGGGATGAATTTGACACTGAGCACTCAAAAAGAGGACTGAACACATTTTAAATGTTGCATAAAATAGCTATAGTAAATGAATTCATTTTTTGTGTAAAGATGCCATTTTCGCTATTGCTTAGGATGTACACTAGTACAGCTCTAATGCCTTCATAGTTGAAGAGGTCAGCCATTGCCAAAGAAGTCTGCAGAACTACCACATGAAGATTCCACTGTCGACTCTTGTCCCTTTTATAGATTTCCTCTAATTCTGCCTTTTGGTTGAAGGGTACTCCATCTGCTCAGGTTTTCCTGTGCACCTTCTGTCAATCTGAAGTCTAAAGTTATAGACTGCACAATTTAGAATAGACACACATTCTGCATTTTAATTTTAGAGAAGACTCAACCTCGGCACTATCATTGTATTGGAAGGAGAGAGAGGGCAGTGCCAAAATCAGTATAGTGAAATCAATTAGTGAAACCACAGCAGGAATCTTTGAGATCTCTGGATGTAAAAGGCTCCAGGATAAGCAATTTAGTCTGTAGATCTGAAAACATCCTATTCCCTTGAACTATTGTTTCTTATAAGAAAATCTAAAGCCAAAATATTGCGTATTGTTGTTGCTTTGTTTTAAAAGTAAATATTTGCTTTAACCTAACATTTTGAAAACACAAAATTTTGTCTTTTGCTTTTTGCACAGTCTGGGATGCTAATGAGTTTATCTAAATACCTCTTTATAAACCTATGTTCTCAGAGAATAATAATTGGTGTGGAAAGTTCCTTTAAAACTGCAATGTGCTACTATACCCTTCAGTCCTAAGGGAATTGTATCCCACAACTATGGCAAGGGATTGCTTAAAATTCCTTGGGCATATGATGGTTTTGCATATATGTTGTACAACAGGTGAAGCTCAGGCTCGGACCTCTCCAAACCCAGCTAGCATTGGTGTATCGAGCAACATTTTCTATCATTTTGTAAAGCTGTCTAATCACTCTCCTGCCATAATGGCCATCAGTGAAGGTGCTTATGATTCAGCCCATTGATTTATAAGAAGGGGTGTAGCAGGCAGGTCATTGTCCAGGAGGGATCCTCCATTCAGGATCTCACTTCCCTTCCTGGTCTGACCTAAATGTCTGATCTTTCAGGGAACCCTACAATACGTGCTTTTATTCTTGAGCCCCGAGAGACTGGGAGGACTTCATATGGAAGCTCGTAAACAGGGGGAAATGCTTTTAGCTGCTGGATTCTGACATATGTTCATTATTGGGTGTGATGGTGGTCTGTGTTGCTTTCCTGGAGTAGTCTATCGGTATACATGCATTTTTTAAAAGTGTCCTAGAGCACGGAGGGTGAGGGTTAAACACTCCTTTTTCCTGGAATGTCTAGTACAATTGGAAATATTCTTTTTTCTCATCCTTGCATGGGATGAGCTGGTTTAGAAGTACACTTGTTATAATGATGGAAAACATTTAATAGAAGCTGGTTTGTTTATGGGAGGTATCCAGACTGCCATCCCTCTAAACTGGTGAGAGAATTAGTCTTTTAAACACACAGGTGCTATGAAAAACATATTTTTATGCTTTAGATGAAGAAGTCAGTCCTTTGTGTTCCAATTGCTATATCTCCCAGAATTAAGGGGGTTTAAAATAGGTGGCACCTCTGATTCAAAGCAACTAGAATTTATCCTGGTACCCTTTTCAGTATCGTCTTGGATTTGGTACTAAATGGGTTCATCCAACTCACCCATATTGTAGGTCGCCAAGGAAAATCTCTGCAAATGTGAGGGAAATAACAATGGTTGTGGCTAATTTTGAGGGTGGTGATGCTCTGTAGTCTTGCAGATGTCATGATTTGTTATTTCAGTGATTTGAAAGCTTAGAATGTTTTGGTCTTCTCAAGTCCCAGAGTGCTGAGAAAAAACCGTTGTCACTATTTCCCTGGAATTTATTGACTGTTTTGTTGTACTTTTAATAGGTGCCTGCACTGACTGAGACCCTATTTTACAGATAATGTGCCTTAGATAAATTTATTCCTTCTCTCCATTATATAAAATGCACACGGTATCAGACATACACAATGGAAGTTGTACAAGTGACTCAAGCTTTGAAGAACTGATGTCTATTTTTTGAGGTTCTTAGCAGATTGCTCACGATCCTCTTTGTTAAAAGGGTTACCCATCCAGTACACAATCGTTCTGGAGACCAGATGGTCGCTTTGCCTGCTTCTTTAGACAAATTGGGTTCATTCTTCCCTTATGAATAACAATAAGCCCCTCAATGCCTCCTTGCAAATGCAGTTTATGCTCTAATATGCAGGCCCTGCATAGAAATTCCCTAGTGTGTGATCTGCTCCTATTGGAATGATAAAAATGGGTTTTCTGAAGATTTAGATTGACTAACTGGGAACTTGACAACATTTATGGTGGTTTTTTTTCCCTATTTGTTGGTTTCTATCTCAAATTTAGAGCTTTTTTCATCCTTCTGTTGCTAAATCCATTGTTGTGTATACAGCTGCTTTTATATAAATAATGCTTATTAGGCATGGAGAGTACCTAAAAGATAAGGGGATGCATGAATATCTAAATTCCTTTTTATGAAAAAAATCATATAAAATAGATTTTATCATGATATGTTCAAGATTTTCATGTCATATTTAGCTCACACATTTAGCGAAAATCTCTAACAAACAGGTTGATGAAAGTTCATACGGTTTTGTGTACAGAGTTGTGTAGGCACTTCAGAGCAAGGTCAAAAAAGTGTGTACCTGTAAGACATTTGTTTGCAGACCTATGTCTAGGGCTTTCTGTCCATACTGTTTCTAATGCTAATTTGTGACTTTTAATTTAGGTAACCTAAAGGTTAGCCAAATACATAGCTTGCTAATGAGGTTCTGCACAGTTCTTAATATGTTAGAGACAGAACATCATCCACATTTTCTATCTTGTTTTTTTAAAGAAGCTAAATCTTCCAGTGTATGGGGTTTGTTTGTTTGTTTGTTTGTGCTGATTTTTTAAATTGAAAACGGGATAGTTTTTCAATTGCAATTTCATGATCCATTGGACTGTTTTTGGATTACCTGTGAACTATCCACCAATTTTTTTTTTGTGCAGAAGGAAGTGACATTTTGTTAACAGTATATCTGTTAAACTGATGATCTAATAATGTTTCCCTAAACTTTCTCTCCAGTGATGCCTTTCTTCTGCTAAGTGTTTTCAGTCAATAACCTGCTGTTGAATTTTGTGAAATTCAGATCCTGTCCTTTTGTTTTGAATCACAGCCGTTGTGTGCTATGTGAACAGCTAGTATATTCTCAGCTTCTCAATAGCAGCTTTTGTCTTGTTACTTTTGGTGTGTGCAGAGCCTGGTGCTTCCTTTTTGGTATTTTACTGGCAGATTGATTTAAAATCAGAATAAACTTTAAGAAAAGTTTTCTGGCTGGTTGGCAGAGTGAATTATTAAGTAGCCTTTTACCTCTGGAGGGTCTTGGTTAGAATTCAGTCATGACGAGTAAACAAGTGGGAAAAAATTGCTCTGAACAGTTAGCTAAAAGTGGTCCAAATTATAATGGATACTTGCAGAGACTGATGAATTTTAATCAATGGTAGTAAAGCAAAATGAACGCTGAAAGTTTCTGCAAAATTCATCACTGAAAGTGGAATAAGAAAGATTTAGAAAATAATAAAATATCCTAATATTGGGTTCTGTTGCAACAATTTCACACCACTTAACAAACGTAATAATATGTAGCTGAAATATAAAGGCTCTTAAACAATTTTCTTCTGTTTCTGTATTGTCTTATTTTTAAGTTGATTTATCTGATTAGAGACATGTATTTGAGATTTTTCCCTTGTTTTGTATTTTTCAGAAAGTTTGCATGGAATCCCATCCCATTTTTGAAAAGTGTGGTGGCTAGCTGTCAAGACAATGTAAAGTATGCTGATTGCTATTTTCACCTACATTTAACAAGCTTCTAGAGGTATTTCTGTTTCTATTCCATAAACTACATTGAAGAGCAAAAGACTTAATGAAAAACAAATAGGGTGGGATCGAGAAGGATTTAAAATGGGTTATTTCTGAGACTCCTGTAAGGAGACTGCACAAGCTTTGTTCAGCCCTACTGTTTGAAAGTTAATTTGAAGAGAAGCATCAGTTACCATATGAACAATGAAAACACCATTTAGAATGACTTATTTGACCATCTTTTAAAAACAATCCTTATTGTCATTTCTATGTATATTACAGTCAATGGAGTTTGAACCCAAGTAAAAGTGAGCCTTTAGTTTTATGTAGGGCCAGACTGTACAACCATCTCCCACAAGCAATTGAACTTCTCCTGTAAATGCTACTTCATGTGAGTAAGGATTGCTCAAGAGCTTTTTGGTGAGTGAACTTCCAGCCTTTTGTGTGCTGAACAAACTCTGTGTGTGGCTTTGTAATAAATGAGGGATAAAGCTATTTAAAAAAAAATCAAGCCCTCCTTTTTCTCCCTCAAGAAGTAGGGGTTTGCTGAACAATTTACTGAAGGAATATTTATTGCACAGAAGCTAGTCACGCTGAAACTGCAGTTTGCATGTCTCCTGGCAAAAATGGTTTTCTGAAAGTACAGTTCACTGTATAGCTAACTAGTGATTACCCTGTTGTTTCCCTTTCATTACGCAATTGTTCTTGAGAGTTATCGGTTTTACAAGTTGTAAGATGATGTTGCGAGAGGTGTGGAAGGATGGAGGTGTTACGATGATTTCAATGGTATTAGATGCCAGCAATTATTAGCTTTATAGCGGGGTAAAAACCACATAGAGTGAACTTTCCTGACTACCCTTCCACCCCCAGGAAAAAAATGAGTTAATGAAAATGGTTATGGACTCTACCTTGAAAGTTGTCTTGTGTGAAGAAGTTTATCTTCTGTTTAGAGTAAGAAGTGCCCTGTTTTTCTTAGCATCCATGACCAGAACACACAAACTAATTGAACTTTTTTTTTTTTTAAATTTAGTGGAAAATGGGGAATTCAGAAAGCCAGTACAGTCTTCATGGATCAAAAAATCACACTAATGCTGCGTCCAGTGCCAAGCAGAAGCCTTGTTCTCTGAAAATCCGCAGCATTCATGCTAATGACGAAAAGCCTTGCTCCCTGCATGGATGGGGACACAGCAGCAGTGGTACTAGTTACAAATCGAGATCACTAGCCAGAAGCTGCCTGTCTCACTTCAAGACTAACCAGCCTTATTCGCCCAGGCTCAGTGACACAGTCGCAAAAGCTTCTAAAAGCAGTATCCATGCCAAACACAGGACAAATGCATCGGGGAACTACTGCCAGGGAAGTAGTGCCGCATTTTTGCCTGAGAATGGTTTTCACTATATTGGCCTTGAAGCTGCAAGCAATCATGTTGCCTCCAGAGAATGCAATGGACATATTTTAAATTGCTATGGAAAGAATGAAAGCCTACCATCAACCCCTCCACCAGATGACAGGAGGAGCCCCAAAGTTCTCATTAAAACACTGGGGAAGCTGGATGGCTGTTTAAGGGTTGAGTTCCACAACAGTAGCAACAACCAGGTCTCGACAGAGGAATCTAATGGACCAGTGCAGCTATTGAGGTACTCCCCTACTTTAGGATCAAAACCTAATGATCTGCTAGACGTGAGGAGGAACTCTAGTACAGATGACACTTCAAGCCATCGTCTGTCTCCCACTGACTCAAGACTTAGATCCAGTAAAGGAAGCTCCCTAAGCTCAGAGTCTTCATGGTATGACGCTCCCTGGGGCAATAATGGGGAGATCAATGGGTTAGGTGGCTCCTACTTGACCAGGAGCACTCCGGATACAAGTATTCATGCCATTTTTCCCACAAATGACAGCAAAAAGCCCTTCAACCAAAGTTCATCTCTCTCTTCTCTTCGTGATCTGTATAAGGATACAAATTTAGAAAGCAGCCCATCATCAGCTATTAGGCTGTCTGATGAGTACATTGGTACCCGTGCCAATTTGAGCAATCGTGTTTCTTTTGCCTCAGATATTGATGTTCCCTCCAGGGTGGAACACAGAAGCCCCACACAGTATTCCTCCTATACCCTCCCATGTAGAAAATCCAAACCCCTAAATGACGATGCCTCCAAAAAGGATACGTTAAAAAGCAGAATGCGACGCATCAGTGACTGGACAGGAAGCCTCTCTAGGAAGAAAAGAAAGCTCCAGGTATGTGAAAAATGGCCCATAAAGTCTAATGTTGAGAGAGCTGATTTATTGACACCCACCATTAGTATAATGTTTGTTTTGTTTTTTCCCCAGAAAATGATGGGTATCTCCTTGGTAAATTATGAAATTCTCAGACAAAAATGTTAGTAGATCCAATTGGAAGATGATAAAATGTCAATTAAAAAGGGAGTTTAAAGGAGGAAAAAAAAAGCATCCCCTGCCTGTTTTTTCCAACTCTCTCTTGTCATATATGGAAGTAGATATATCAATATGGGAGGGGCCAGCCACTGCAAAGATGAGCAGAGAAGTGGTGGAGCCATGTGCCTGTACATCTTCATACCATCCAGCAAGAGTATCTAGTTCAGGAGTCTGCAACCAAAATAGGGAGACGAGCATTTGTTTCAAATTCAGTTGCAAAATCAGTACTTCAAGAGCTGCAATGCATGTGACTATGAGACAGTCCTTAATAATGTCAAACCACATTTTTGTAACCCCTATTTTAAAAACAGTGCACACACAATGATTTGTACTGGTTAGAAAGTTTTTTACTTTCACCCCTGGATTGGAGAGCACATGAGGACAAGGCAAATGCCGTGGCTGGGAATAGGCTCTTAAACAGGAGGGAATAATATTCGCATCAACCCTCCGCACTGCTCCCCCTCCCCATTCCAAGGCTGTACCCCCCTTGGCCTGCAAACCTGCCCCCCATCTCCACAATTTACCCCATTCACCTCAACCCCCCCACTGTCCCCAGGCTTAACCCCTCTGAACCTCAAATCCACCGCTTGGCCCCAGGATTAACTCATCTCAGCCAACAAACTCCTCCAGCTGCATGCAGGATGGCTCCTCACCCTTCTTGTGGAAGACCTCATGCAGCTTGGACTGCAGGTACCTTTTGTACTGATATGTGCACTTGCGCTCAGCCAGCAGGAGGTGGTACCACTTGTTCTGCTCCATGTGTTGCTACTGCTCCTCCACATCCACCACCTGCCCCCCCGGGTTCCTCTTTCTCTTTATGAGCGGGGCTGCGCAGCTCCAGCAGGGGCAGACTTGGCCGTCCTTCCACCCAGCTCTCCTTCAGTGTTAACACTTTCCCCACCTGCAGCACAGGTAGCTTCCTGTCCTGCCACTGCTGAAACAAAGGAACTAACTTTAATTGGTTTAATGGCCAGATCTCTCCTGCTGCTCTGCCAGCCATTAAACCAATTAAATTTAATTCTACTGTTTCAGCAGTGGCAGGGAAGGGAGCTGCAGGAGGAGTCAGTGGCAGCAGCATTCAGAGCCACAAATGACTCCTTAAAGAGCCACATGCATCTCTGGATCTGCAGGTTGCTGAACCCCTGATCTATCTGATCACACACTGCTGCCCTAAGTCTAAGGGATGGTGCAGTAACAGTGTTTCCCCCGTGTGCTGGGGAGATTTCATAGGTACTGTGCCTTCATGAAACATAATGTTCCTAGAGCATATTCTCAAACTACACTTATCTCAAGATACAGCATACAGTCATAGGTGCCCATTTGTACCAGGAAATCAAGTTAATGTGAGGGGTGCATCTGTAAGTGCCAAGAGAGGGTCACAGAACCTAGCTCTAGGAAGGTTGCTCATCTGGTTCATTGCCTCATTTGTGACTTCTTGTGGAGCCTTCAGCTTTCTTCAAACCTGACCTTTGCACTGCTCTATTAGTTAGAAAACAGGGAAAAAAAACAACCCTGAATTAATTAAATAAATTAATAAAAGCCTTTTACTGCAAGTTTCATCACTGATATTGACAGCCCTATATATTTAGATTTTATAAAAGTTTGTATCTGGCTCTAGATAACTCTACAACATAGCGGATGTGTTATGAATAAGTGAATTACAACATTTTCAGAATGATACATGGTAGTATCATTAATAGTTGTTGTCTGCCAATTGTGTATACGTAGTACAGAGCCCCTGACTTTAACAAAAGTAGGGAAAAGTTGCTGGTGAGACTGTATCAAACCAGGCTCTGATGTGGGTGAAAGGAGATTGACCCCCAACCCTAATTAGACTATCTCACTTTGAAAATGTAGGGCTTGAGTAAGAGAAAACAGCAGTGTTTGAGAGAAGGGCACCCGCAACAATAGGTTAAAATGTGTAGCTTCTTGTCCATAGATACAGTTCGTTTGGTTTGGCTGGGTCCCGTCCATGTTACCATTTTTAAAATATGTTGAAACTGGCTTAGGGGACAGCTGTACTTTCCGAAGGTGACAGTGTTAGTGTAGCTGGGTCCCAGCGGGAGACAACATTTCTGTAAATGATACTACTTTGGGGCTCAGTGAATTGCTGCCGGACAGCTTGACGGGAGTTTCAAACCAGTTAGTGGCACGGCTGGTGCTAAACAGAGGTTACTTGTTTAGCAGGTCCCGAAATGAGGCCTTATTAGTAATTTGCAAACCTAATAGTATATTCTATAAATAAACTGAAAAATTGGTTCTGTCTGTAGGAAGTTGCTTGATTCTGAGGAGCAATTAGACATTATTCAAATGTCAGTGTTTCAGCATGTGGCCATGTTAACCCAGGGTTAAAGAAAGGGGAAAAGGAAACTCCCAAATCTTACAAGAGAATTGCTACTAGTCAGGACCTGGAACCAGGCCAGGAGTTGTGGGAGCAACAGGATATGCATGGGCCTGCAAAATAACTAATATATTTTGAAATATTTTTTTTCTTGGCTCTCCAAGAGAGGGGCAGGAGGGAGTAAGCGCACTTTGGATTGTTTCAAGTAAGGACACTTTGAAGTTGCATGGGTACATTGAAGTGTCTGTGGCTACACAGCATGCCAGCACTTCAAAGATGCCGCAGGGAGATTTAGCCTAATGAGATGCTGCATATTCATCGCAGCACTTCATTATTATTCCCTACACAGGCTGATTGCTGTGCCCCCTTCAAAGAAGGGGGCTGGTGTAGACATGCCTATGTGATGTGGTGCTGTTGATTAGAGGTTAGGCTCAGAGCACTAAGTCCGTAGTTAGCTTTGTGGAAAGGATAGAGACCAATGATGTGTTAAAACTGTATAAAGCTGGACAAAGGGTAGGAATAAATAATAAGTTTTGTAACAAGTGGTGTCCTCCAAGGATCTGTGCTGGAACCAACCCTATTCAACCTATTTATAAATTATCTGGAAAAAGTGATAAACAATGAGGTGGCAAAATTTGCTGATGATCGTAAACTGTTTAAAATACTTAAGAACAAAGTAGACTCTAAAAGATCTCAAAAAACTAAGTGGTTGGGCAACAAAATGGCAAATAAATTTTAACATTGATAATGTTGTTAATGTTGATGTACATCAGAAACAATAACTCCAACTACACCCGCAAAATGTTAGGGATTAATTTGGCAATAACCACTCATGAGAGATCTTGAAGTCATAGTGAATAGTTCTCTGGCAACATCCACTCAATGGCTGTGGCTACACTGCTTTCGGAAGAGGAATGCAAATGAGCAAGATTGAAAATGCAAAGGAAGCATGGATTTACACATTTTGCATGTCATTTGCATATTCTTGTGTGATTGTGTTTCCAGAAGAGGATTTTCCAGAGGCAGAAACAGCCATGTAGGCAGGGTCCTTCAAAAACAAATCCCGTTTTTGAAAGAACCCTTCTTCCTGAAACAAAATGGGAAGAAGGATTCTTTTGAAAATGGCATTTAGTTTTGAAGGATCCCCATCTGCATGGCTGTTTTAGCTTCTAGAAAAGCCTCTTATAAAAGCACAGTCATGCAAGAATATGCAACTGAGGCATGAGATATGAGATATGTAAAATCTGTGCTTTATTTGCATTTCTGATCTTGCTCATTTACATTCTGCTTCTGAAAGCAGAATGCAGTGTAGCTGCAGCCAATGGTTCTGCAGCAGTCAAAAAGGGCAAACTGAATGCTAGGAATCATTAAAAAGGGATGGAGAATAAGACAGAGAACATCGTATTGCCATTATATAAATCCATGGTGGACCCACATCTTGAATATTACATACAGATGTGGTCACCTCATCTGAAAAAAGAGATGGTGGCACTGGAAAAGGTTTGGAAAAGGGCAACAAAAATGATTAGGGGTTTGGAATAGGTGCCATATGCAGAGAGATTAACAAGATGGGGTCTTTTCAGTTTAGAAAAACCTATGTGGGGCTGTGATCATGACTGGTGGGGAAAAAGTGAATACGGAAAAGTTATTTGTTCCCTTAACAAAAGAACTAGGGGTCACCAAATTAAATTAATGTGAGGCCAGTTTAAAACTAGCAAAAGGAAGTTTTTCTTCACACAGCACATAGTAGGCCTGTGGAACTCCTTGCCAGAGGAAGCTGTGAAGGCCAAGACTTTCACAGGTCCAAAAAAATAAAAAACAAAACCCTAGATCAATTCATGGAGGTTAGGTCCATCAATGGATGGCTTGGATGGCTATTAGCCAGGATAGGTAGGAATGGTGTCCCTAGTCTGTTTGTCAGAGGTTGGCAATAGATGTCAGGAGAGGGATTGCTTTTGTGATTACCTGTTCTGTTCAGTCTATTGGCGGGTATCAGGCATGGGCCTCTGTCAGAAGACAGGATAGTGGGCTAGATGGACCTTTGGTCTGACTCACTATGGCCATTCTTATGTTCTTCTAGGCCTATTTTGCTGAGCGCAGTGACCGAAAAGATCTAGACGTGGAAGGGGTGTTTTCCAGGGTCACGCTTAAAATGGTCTGTCTTGAGACATAATCTTTAAATAAAATCTGGCATTGAGCCTACTGCTTCAGGAGCCATTTTGCTGAAAAGTGGCCTGTGTAGTGACGTGTGATGGCTTGGGACCTCACTGTTGCTCTTGGCTTTATGTTGGCAATTGTCATGCTATCAAAATGTAGCACAGCTTCTTCTGATCTGTTTTTGGTGGGCAGCATTTAGGATGGGGGAAGGGAGGAGGAAGCATTTGCTTCCCAGCTTCTGGTGTGACTAGATCACAGGAGACCAGTATTTGTTTACTCTAGCTCTGTGTAGAAGTCAGAGTGCAAATAAATATTGCTTTACAAGTAGTGTAAACTTGAGTCCAAAATAACACTTTCATGATTAATACTGCTTCTGTTTGAACTATTCACAGCCCTTGGGTATTTTCAAGTAACATTTGTTCATTTTTTCACCACTACAAAAGAAAGGCAGCAAATAGTTTTTCTCTTACGTAGTTTTTAAGCATAATATATTTTTTACAATGTCCATAAAATACTCTTGGATGGGACATAGTCCGCCATTCTCATCAGAGAATTTGTTTCCCCCCACAGTGTAATTTTGCTTGTAGAGCCCAGTTTTGTGAAATATTTAGGTGCCTGATGAAGTCAATGGGTGCTGAGGGTGTTCAACATTTTGCTGAGTCAAGCCATGAAGCCCAGATTTTCCTACAGACTGTTGCAGGAATGAGTGAACATTCCACATCACCAGTGTGAAATTAAAATCATATGTAGAAGTCATCTCAGGGCAGTTAAAAAGGAACTGCCCTGCCCTGCTGCAGAAGAAAAGAAAATTGCATCATGTGAATAATACAAATGGATTTCATAGTGC
The DNA here is from genome assembly GCF_033958435.1 of Carettochelys insculpta. NCBI lineage: Eukaryota > Metazoa > Chordata > Testudines > Carettochelyidae > Carettochelys > Carettochelys insculpta. The sequence goes on along the minus strand of NC_134139.1, from coordinate 91,451,317 downwards.
ACTGCTGGATCTGGGTGTCAAGCTCCTACAACAGTAGAAATGCTTTCAACCTTTCGAAAGTATGCACCCTGACATTTCAAAACCTGGATTCTTGCAAATCATCCAGCCTACTTTCTCTCAGTTTTAAGACAATGCTGAGCATGTTTATCTTGGTAGAGAGTTAGTACATTCAGTGGGTTTAAAAATGTCAAATTTCAGGTAGACATTTTTCAGATCCTCAGGAAGCAAAATCTGCTCAGCACCATTAACGTAATCAATTTACAACTGTTAATCCATAGATCCAGAGTGTTTACATGGTCAGATATTGGAACTTTGCCACCTGGGTTGAATTTTAATTTCATTCCACCATAAAACCCCTATAATAAACAGAACTAGTCTTATCAGTGTTACTGTTGTAGTCCGGGTGTTAAAGACAATGTCCATGTTCCACAATGCTCAGGAAAACAGATTAATTCACAGATGTCATGGGTGGTTGCTGAAGTGTAGGGGAGTCCCAGGGCTCTGTGCCCCAATCCGCGGTCAGATGTGACACTCAGCCAGCAGGTAGAACAGACTGGTTGATTAGTGGGCAGGAACACAGCATAGAACAGATTTGTCAGCGCAGTAACTGGAAGCAGTCTGCACAGCCCACCCCTGAGAGAGGGGGCCCAGAGGAAGATAGAGCCAAGGCCCTGGCTTGTGCCCCTGCAACCGAAGCCAGCCGACAGCACCCTACTCCCAGCCCACCTGATCCAAGCCCCTCAGTCAGGCCCCTCCTGCAGCCTTTGTCCTGCTTCCCAGAAGGGGATGTAAAATCCTGTTTAGTTGGTTAACCAGGTAAGCACTAGGTTTAACTGGTTAATTGATTAAATGGCTGCTCCAGCTGGGTTGGAGTGCACTGGGGCCCACTGGCATCCACAGCAGCCGGGCCAGAGTTGTCCCCCGTCTACAGTGGCCCCTGGCATACCATTGATGGGGGTGCTCCAGCCTGGCCGGAGAAGCCTTGTCTGTGGTGGCGGGACCGGGAGGGTGCTCCAGCCCAGCTGGCCTGGAATGGCCTCCCAGCACCCCTCCCTCCTTCCCTACTACCCCCTCCCTCTGGGGCTGCTGTGGATGTGGCTGGAGAGCCCACATTTGTGGCGGACCTGTAGGGCCGGCTGCTCTGGCACGTACCATAGAACACTAGAACTGGAAGGGACCTCAAGAGGTCATTGAGTCCAGTTCCCTGCCCTCTCAGCAGGACCAAGCACTGTCTAGATCATCCCCGATAGATTTCTATCTACCCTGCTCTTAAAAATTTCCAGGGATGGAGATTCCACATCCTCTCTAGGTAGTTTATTCCAGTGTTTGACCACCCTGACAGTTAAGAAGTTTTTCCTCATGTCCAACCTAAACCTCCCTTGCTGCAGTTTAAGCCCATTGCTCCTTGTCCTATCCTCAGAGGCCAAGGAGAACAATTTTTCTCCCTCCTCCTTGTAACTCTCTTTAAGGTACTTGAAAACTCCTATCATGTCCCCTCTAAGTCTTCTCTTTTCTAAACTAAACAAGTCCAGTTCTTTCAGTCATGTTCTCTAGACCTTTAATCATTCTTGTTGCTCTTCTCTAGACTTTCTCCACCTTTCTTGAAAACCAGTTAACTGGATAAAACTTTAACAGCCCTGCTTCCCGGGCAAAAGGTGTTACTGGGCTCAAGTTAGGAAGGACATTGCCCACAGTATATGTGTGAGAAGTTGTCACACCCAAAGGTCCCATTGCCATCTTGGTATTGGTGCAGTGCCCCAGGAGACTGATGGACAGCCCCAAGGTTACTGTAATATAACAGAAATAGCATAAAAATAACAAAACAAATAGAAATCATATGCAATAGAAGACAAAATCACCGCTTTGTCGCAGGGGTATGTCCTTCTGTTTGCAGTGCTCATAGGACAGCTGGAAATCAAAGTCACAGCAACTGGTAATAAGTTCTGAGGGGTGTTTTTGTTTTTTTTTGTCTTAAGGCCTGTTGAATCAGCAAATACTACTGGCTTGGAAGTTAGTCTGATTGGGATTCTGTTTGAATAAAAATGTTTCAGTAATAGAGGTTGAACCTCTCTAATCCACTACACTCTTGTGTGGCAATACCCATAATCCAGCGTAATCCCCTATCGTGGGAGTGGCCAAGTTTTCTGTAGTCCCATAAAGTTTGTTTACAGCCACCAGTCCTGATGCTCAGCAGTCTGTGCTGTTATTTAGCTGCAATTTGCCCCTAAATGTCTTCTAAGAGCCCAGTTACCAGTGGAAGTGCTGGTAATGTAAAAGACAATATTGACTACCCATGGTCTGGCACAAGTCAGGTCTCAGAGTACCAGATTAGAGAGGTTCAACCTGTACTGACAGTAGCACAGATTGCTAAAATTAACAGGCACCATCGTAGTGAAAGCAGGAACACACTGATGGAGTTTATGATGAAGAAACATGAAATAAACGAGATGCTATAGGCTGTCTCTTCACTATGTATCTCTTTACTCTGCGTTAATTACAGGAGCCAAAATCCAAAGATCTGAGTGAGTACTTCGACAGCAGAATCAATAACCTCGCTGTGGACACTCTGGCTCCTTCACAGCTCTCTGGTTTACTCTGGTCATCAGGCTCTGGCCACATTCCGCCCCAGAGAAGTGAATCTACTAATGCAATCAGCAGTGATGCCCTCAGGCAGAACATTTATGAAAATTTCATGCGGGAGCTGGACATGAGCAGGACTAATGCTGAGAATACAGACACCTCCACAGAAACCGAGGACTCTAGCAGTGAATCTCTCAGTTCCTTAGAGCAACTGGATCTGCTATATGAGAAAGAACAAGGCGTTGTGCGCAAAGCAGGATGGCTCTTCTTCAAGCCGCTGGTAACGCTACAGAAGGAGAAAAAACTTGAGCTGGTCACACGAAGACAGTGGAAGCAGTATTGGATAACACTCAAAGGTAAGTCCCAGCTAAACTCTGTTAACATGCCCCTGTAGGTGTTATCCCTTTGTTTGGTGGTCATCATATTTATTTATTTATTTTTTAATGAGGTCTAGGTAATGTTTTGGACCTTCAGAAGACCATTTTTGTCAGTTAGGAATGTGAAGGAACCCTCCTCTTAACTGATGGATGTTTCATTGATAGAAGTGCTGATGGCACGAAGTTGGTGGAGGACGCTTTCCAGATGACATAGCTACTGCCCTTTCTTAAGGGTGGTTTAATCTTGCCAGCAAGAGTGCTCTTGCCAGCATAGCGTAGTTTTGTGCGCTACGTCCTGCGCACGTCAGCAGGAGGCCTGACTGCGGCACTGCCACAGTCAGTACTGCTGCAGCAGCTGTAGTGTAGATGGACCTAATTCTGGTACAAGGGATAGCTTGTGCCCATGGCTCACTACACAGGTCATCTATTCCTCTGCTTAAAAATAATGTGTGCTGAGCTACCTCCCTAAAAGTGCGCCTCCATTTGCATCTCCAAGCTTTGGGTGTGCCGCTGTGCATTTGTTATTGAAAATCAAATGATATTTGGTTAAGCACTCTGATTTACAGACTCATGCACAATTACATGTGTGCCAGGTTAAAAGATGCATATGATAATTTGGTGGTTTGAAGTAATTCTGTGCCTGTCACAGGGTGGCTGGCTTCTGTAAGGGAAATAGTCCATCTTCCTCTCTAACAAGGTAGGTGCTTCCCACTTGGGCCTGACTGGGGATGAGGGGAAGACACCTAAGACTGATGAAAGGGATGATGGGAAATCTCTGAAGGGAAGGGAACTCTGTGGAGTGCATATTGGAGATAGCTCAGACCAGAAAGGCACGGGTAGGAGCCGAGAAGAGGCAGGAAAAATGATTGCAGGAATCTGAAGCTTTGTTGCAAGTAACTCTGGGTCTAGGGCTGAGCCACAGGCAGAGTGACTGGATATTACTGGGAAATGACTTGGAGGTTTGGACTATGAGAGCTAAGTGGCAGCCTGCAGACAGAGGGATGGTAGTGATAACAAAAGCCTTGCTTGAAGGCATAACTTCTTATCCCCAAAGCTGGTGAAGGTTTTGTTGAAGCAGCAGAATAGTCTTGTTTTTTTTTTTTTTATTATGGGGGTAAAAAAACACAGTCTGTGGAAGAAGGTGTCTAGCAGGAGTTGAGGTGAGGTGTCTGTGCTGGCTTTGGGAGTCAGGACAGACTGGGGAATGAGGAAGAAGACCAAGGCACAGCATGCTTTGCAGGACTGGGACTGTCCTGTAGAAGTTGCAGTACGCTAACTTTGCAAAGTCAAAAAGGAGCTGCATCCCCAGGAACCACGAGACTGGCCCAAACAATCATGAGAATTTTTTAAAAAGTGGATTTTTTCAATCTGTCTTTTGATTATTGAACTTCCCTGCCAGCCCTCAGAGCGTGTTTGAGGTAATTAGAGGGGACCGCTCTCTCAAATGTATTGGGTAAGATGATTTGATGCCCTGATGCAGGACTCTCTCACAGCTGCCTGTCCCTTCTCAGCAATTCACCTTGTTATCTTCAGCCTTCCTTAGTTCAGCTGCCCCCAGCCCCTCATCAATCCAGTCCTCCTATTGTCCTTAAGCCCCACAACTATATTGCTTGGTGTTCTTCACCTCTCCCAGGCCTGGGAGGGCTTCAGTGGAGTCCCAAAACCCATTTCTGAGCTGAGTGGGGCGGCTCCAGGGGCTTTTCACCCCTCATTCCCCCTTCCCAGGATGGATGCTGCAGTGCAGGATGGGAGAAAAGAGGAGCAGAATCACAGTCTCCTCCATGTTGCTCAAAGGAGCAAAGGCATTAGAGTTGAGCTGAACTACTGGTCTCTTTGCATCCTCCTCTTCTCCTGTGAGAAGGATGAGCACAGAGGAGAGACTGCTGGCTGCTGTCCAGGTTTAATTTCTCAGTGGGACTGGAGTTTCTTGTCATGACAAGTCATGCTGCCAAACCCTCTGAAATCCCATTGCTCTAGCCACAAATAGAACACATTTTAAAAGAAACCCTCTTGAGTTGGCAATACTGGGTGGCAGTGTCCCATCCCAGGGCCAGGTTTTTAAAAAGCAGAATCCCACTTGCAGCCACAAAACTGCTCATGTGTGTAAGATTGAGTATCTTTCTAAAAGATATGCTCTGGTTTAACCAGATATTATAGGTTTGTTGCAGCAATTACTTAATGAAATTCTATGTTCTGTATTATACAAGAAGTCAACTTAGGTAATCAAGATGGTCTCTTCTGGCTTTAAAAATCTGAGAGTCTGTATTTGGCTGTAGAAATGCCTACTAGTGCACACATGGTTGTTTGTGTTCACAATTTCTTCATGTGTGACTTTGAGTGGACAAAAGTTTCCAAGTTTTCCTTTTTTTTCCCCCTCCAAAATATTTGTCATTTTTACTTACTAGTATGATACTAAGTACCTGTTCCTGAGCAAAAATTGCCTCTTCTATTTGGGAGAATTTTTTGAGCCACTAAATCGCTATGAATTCATGTACTAGAAAACCACTTTATTTTCGTACGTCGAAAGTCCTCTTTTCACTTATAAACACATTCGAATGTTCATTGCGCATCTCTAGTGCCCATACTGGTACTTGATCCTTCTACTTATCTTCTTTCACTAATGGTAAGCATCGATAAGTATCCCCACCTGTTGTCCAGGATATCAGGGTTTGATTCTCTGCTGGGGAATCATAGGTAACCCCCACATCTACCAGGTGTGGGTCACTGACCCATGTAGCAGCACCTAGGCTACTTAAAGAGTGAGAGAAAATGAGTCTTCTCTACCACCTTATTTAATAGCTGGCTGGCTATTTTGCTCAAGCAGTGGAAGCTCATGCCCTAAACTGCAGAGATCCCAGGTTCAGTTCTGCCTGTCAACATTACATTAGGACTGGTGCATTACTACTCCTGCCATTGTCTGTTCACTTGCGTGTGGCACAGCTCAGAATGGAGGCTATGCCTACAACTTTATTTCATAATGAATTTATTAAAGTCAACTTTGTAACAGTGGATTTTATAAAGTCGAAGTTGAGTGTCTGCACCAGCCCACAAAGACGACTTAGTGCGTTCCCACTAAATTGCCAAAGTTTGATGGCTGCAACAGTGCATTGTGGGAACCTATCCCACAGTTCCCTCAGCCACATGTCATTCTGGGTTTTTCTGCTGGTGCATTATGGGGAAAAATGCCCTACAAGCGGTTGTGGGTGTGTGATGTCATTTTCCCAGACTGCGCTGCCCTCCTTCCCCTCCCCTTGAAAATTGAAAATAAGCAGCCATTTTTGAAAAGTCTCTTTCCCTGATGAGAGAAATTGTTTGTTGTCATCGTCATTATGGATCTTGTTACCAAATGTGTCCTGACAGCACCCAGCTGACTGAACCATTTCAACAGATTGCTCAACTAGTTTTCTCCACTTCACGTTTGTACGGGGCATCCCCCCCACTTGAAGACACCATGTGTCTGGCTGGCTAGCTCCCACCCTACCACACCATGTGGCGTCTGGGCTGTGGGGACCACGGTTGCAGACAGTGGCGTGTCCTGCTCTGTGTGGGATGAAGGCTTCTTCCCTGCACAGGATTTAATTGGAGAAGCCAAAAAACTTCTTTCCTGCACTTCACAATTGTACGGGGCAGCCCCTGTTCTCCAGATGCCATGTGGCTGGCGGGCTAGCCCCCACCGCACCACACCACATGCCAGCTGTGAAGTGTGGACAATGCTTCTAGACAGTGACATGTCCTACCCTGCGGGGAGGCAGGAAGGTGAGGAGGTTGAAGGCTTCTTCCCTGAGGAAAAATTTGTTTTCTCCACTTCACATTTTCTAGGGCTCATTCTTAAAAGCTTCGACCTCTTGAATTTACACCCGGTGCCAGGGTGCTGGCCACCTGACGCAGAAATGTTAAGGTGCCGCCCCCTTGCTCAGGTGCACAACTGATTGAACCAACTCAACAGGCTGCTCCACAGTCTCTGGGGCTGGCCCCCCACAAGGCACCATGTGCTGGGGAGCTGGCTGGGGGGCACAGAAATTTTAAGGGCTGGCCCTCACCATGTGCTGGGGGTCTGGCCCCAGACAGAAGTTTTAGGGGGGCTGCCCTCTCTCCCCAGGTGCACAACTGATTGAATCTTGTCAACGGGTTGCTCAACAATATCCGAAGCTGGGCCCCCGCAGGCACCACATGCCACGGGGCTGGCCCCAGGCCACACAAGTTTTACGGAGCTAGTCCCCCAAGGCACCAGTACTTTCCCTTCCCAAATCGTGTATCTTGGAATGACTTCTTGTGACGGAATGGAGCTTGTGGGGTGTCTCTTCTTACTAGACAAGCAAGGGAATGCCTTCATTCTTTCATCGACTTTTCTATCTTCTAATGCTTCCTTAACTTTTCCTTCTCTTCTCAAGCCGCTACTACTTCTGACAGAGTAATGCCTCCTTCCAGTAGCCACTAGACATCAGCATCCTTTGGGATTTTTTTCCCTCTCTTCTGTTTAGACTTGGAGATTCACAATGAGTCTGGAACGCCTTTGGCCAGATACACTACTACTTTTATATTGTATCGCCTTTCCCTGAGAATAATATGAAGTCTTTACTTAGTCACATGGAGTCACTTTTTTTCCATTGGGCATTCGGGGCTTTGGTGTTTGGTGGAGAAAACTAGTTGAGCAACCTGTTGACGTGGTACCGTCAGCTGGGTGCTCTCAGAACACATTGGTGAAGTTATTTTTTAAAGTCACAGTTGTTTAAAAAGGGACAGAATGAAGCACAGTCCTAGCATTGAGCGCTTAGAAATGCAACCACCTCATGGTGGTTTGGGGGGGGTGGGGGGGGCTTACCCTTTACAAATGTGAAGCAGAGAAAACAAGGTGAACAACCTGATGAAATGATTCAGTCAGCTGGATGCTCAGAGAACACATTAAAATGTTTGAGTGGCCACTGTAAATTCCATAGATGAAGCTTTTAAGATGATTTGCAAACTCTTTAAGATTATGTTGCTTTCGTGTCGGAAGTGCACGCTGTCAATTGTACAGATGGTTCTCTGCAGCACTCTGTAAAGGGTATGGAGTAATTAACTAGAAGAAGGGTGTCTGGGCCCACAAAAGGGGGGGGAAGAGTCAGCTGAGACTCAGGGTACACAGCTCTTTCTTGGATTTTCCTGATAAATCCTGTGCAGGCAAAAAGTCCCCTCAAGCACTGAAACCCTGCACAGGGCAGAGCATGCCACTGTCTGCAGACATGGTCCTCACAGCCTGGCAGTAATTTGGGGGGTGTGTTGGAGGGGTTGGGGGTGTTTGATTTTTATGGAGCACTGCTGCATGTCCCTGGTATTCACTCATCCATCGACACAGAAATGAGATCCTGGAGCTCCTGATGGATCCATGCTGGGGCTCTTGAGATCCAGAGAAATCACCATGCCGTCCAGAAAGAAAATTAATTCAAATTGCCAGGCTTCCTATTTCCTACTTCCTGCACACCTGGAGAGCAACAGAGGTGAAAGTGGCCAGAAGGAGCACATTCAGGGCATTGTGGGATACCTCTGGAGGCCAATAAAATTGATTTAAAGTAACACTTTTTCCACACTAGTACTAATATGACATTTTAAATTTGAACTTGGGATTACACTTCATTGCTCGTCAAAATTCACCTCATGACATTTGCAAGGAAGACAGTCATATTCTAAAATTGAGCTAAGTGTCTTAAAATTGACTTTATGCTCTCGTGTAGACATAGCCTTCAGCTACTTCAACCACAGTCTCAAAGGTTCAAAGCAAGGCAAGATGCATTCTGGGTTATAACATGCAGAGCTGAATAGGATCTGTGGACATTTCGTTGGGTTATCTGAGGGGTAGAATTCAGAATTTACACATGTGTAAATGAGTATCAGTTAGTTAAACATATGGGTCAAAAGTAGCACTGATGCTGTGGCACAGACACTTGGTTCCTCTTAGTGCTGCTGAGTGCTGTGCTAAGGCAGCAGTATGGCTGGAATCTCTTGAAGCCTTAATGTGTCAATATAGCAACTGTCAGTGCCCCAGCATTGTGACCTGGGCTGTCCTGTGTACCTGGGAGGCATGTCATAGAGAGACAAGTGACCCTGTGCTACAGCACTGACACACAAAGGGCATCCCATATTGCTAAGATAGTAGCAGTTGAGGGAGGGCTAGTTCCTTTTTTTCCTAGAACTCGTGTGCAGCCTTGTTCACCCCAGTCCAGGTATGGCCCCGTGTCCACTGCACAAAAATCTCTTCTTTCCTGTGGCATTTTACATCCACTCACTACTGTCCTACATTATGGCTGCACGTTGCACTCCTCACTGCTCTTACCCTGCTTACCTTGCCATGAAACAGCACAATGTGTAGCTAGTCTGTTGGATTTAGGGGTGTAGGGAGCTATGTGGAGAAGCTGGTTGTGGGTGACCTTGGGGTTGTAGCTAAGGTTGTGCATTTGCTGCTGAGTGTAATGGCGAAAGCAGATGTGTTACTATAAAGGATTGCATCATTGACTATGTGGAGGAAACACAACATACCATTTGTGTGGGAAGATGAAGGAATTCAATACATGGTTTCCTAAATTTTATAGAGTACACTGCTGGGAATTGCCTTCTAGTAAATATGATGCTGAGTTAATTAGTAAGGAAATTAGTTTTAAAAAAATTCCTAGTGTATTTGGGGTTGAAGGAGAGAAAATAATAACCTTCCCAGAGGTTTCACTTTTCACGATTATTACCTGACTCATGCATGGGTCTAAAAGTGGAGAAAAAGGAAATATTGTGGTCTAAGAATTGGCAATGTTCAATGTTCAAAATGCTTCAATGTCAAGTCATACAAAGTAAACCAGCAGGAAAGGGGGAAAAAAATCAATAATTCTGTACAATAATTTTTAGATCTATTGTTAAGCAACCTTAATGCAGTTAGACTGATTTAACAGGATAAATCACCTTCCCTTATTGTTACCAAGGCAGTAAAATGAATCAGAGCTGCAAATGCCATATGTAAAGAGAAAAAGCAGTTTGTGAATGCCACTGTTGTCTCACCTTTGTTGAACCTTTTACATGTAAATATGAGTTTAAGCGATCTTGAAGAAATCTTTCAAAAGTACAAGTGAAGCATCTTGTGCTAAATATGTTATACGTGTTTTCTGAGAGTCCTGGTACTGTATCTTGAATGCTTTCCATGAGAAATTAGTGTTATAGTTACCTTCATGTGCTGGATCTATTTGTCTGTATTAGTTGTTAATAAATAGGTATTTCTTCATTCCATTGATTAAGCATACGCTTTACTTGTCTTGCAAAGATTTCTGTTTCTAGAATGAACTTGCCTTTGGGGATTTGAAATGCTTGTTTATATGTCCGGCATCCTATTACAAGGTTAACTTGCTTTAGAATTTCTTTTATAGATTTTCATCAAATGTTGAGTTAATTTGTTCTGGAAATTTTAAATAACCAAAATATTTTAAAGTAATACATATTTAAAACCTCCACGTTTGAATGGATACGAGCATGTTTCTCTGAATTCTACTGAGATGTATTTAATTTATGCAAAAGGCTTACAACTTTCTGGTTACCTGCCAAACGTGTCCTGAGGCCTCCATTTTACTTGGTATGCTGTCAAGATTTGAGCTTGAATAGTAAATGCTCCTTCCCATCTGTCCCCTCCTAATTAATTTACTTTAACAAGGAATATTGGTTTTCCCACCAGGTGCCCGTCAGCATAGGCTTTGATCAAAACACATAGACCATAATCAATTCCAGGGAGACATCAGCAATAGAGAAAGTGTGTGGACCTATCAATGTATAAGGATCATAGCTCTGCTGTTACTTGGCTGAACTCGTGCTCCTCTGAAAACCTTAGCATTAGTGGAAAGCTATTAGGATAAAATAATATAATTAAATATCCTTCCTTATAGTCTTATAACACCTTAATGATATCCTAAAAACATTTAAACTAATTTAATTTGCACTTTTTATAAACAAAACTGTTAATCCTGTTAAGTCATATTACATTGAGATCGTATAGTGCTGTGACTGAAACAAACTGGGAACAAAAGCACCAGTCCATTAAAAGTAGATTTTGCTTCTAAACCTCAAAGGTCCAGTTCTCCCTTTCCCTGCATTTTGGGTGGTCATTTATATCTGTGCAACATGTGTGTACATAGTTAAAAAACTGCCAGTGATGCTGACAGCTGCTGGGGGCAAGGGGGGATGGGAGCGGCTCCCTGCCCCCAGCAGGAGCGGAACCAAGGGTGTTAAGGATGAAACTTAGGGCAGTGAGCCTTGGGAGTGGCGGCAAAGTGCTCTGTAGCATTTCAGAGAGGCCCGGTGCTCCAGCTAATGCCTCTGCTACTGCAGTGGCAGCTGAACTTCCAGGCTCCTTGGAAATGCTGGGCCCAGGAGCAGCTGCCCCCTTTGCCCCCTCCTGTCACTGGGTCGGAACACCGATGCTTGTGTATGCAGGTGTAGAATTTGGATTTGGTACTGTTATGCCCAAGCTACTGAACTATATGAGACCCCACTAGGCACACTGCCTGTTATGTACCGTGCTGTTGAGAGCTAATCATGCCCCTGTCACTGCATCTGCCCAGAGTTCTTACTATGGCCCTATTGTATGAGGGAAAGGCATAGGTAAGCTGGGGACAAAGCTGTGATTATGCTGGCCAGTTTTGTCAGACAGCCCGGCTGTATGTGTGTGACTAGGGAAGGGCACATAAATAGTTGTGCAGCCCATTCCAGCTACTGGCTTACAATGCCCTAAGTGCTGGCGTATAGTAAGGAGAGAATTCTTTTCTCTCAGACCAGGGGAAGGGTTGGCTTAAGATACCCAACTCCAGCTATGCTTTATTATGTAGCTGGAGAAGATGTACCTTAATTCAAACTCGTGTGCAGTCTCCGCAGAGTGAGGAGCAGGAGCACTGGTGTTGATGGGAGCACCCTCCGAGTTCAGTTTTAGCATGTTCCTACCAGAAGAGCTGGATTGAACTCAAGAAGATCACCTGTGGCAGCATCGATCTTCTTCATAGCAAAGATGTAGCTGGTGCCAATTTATGAGTTTACTTTTTACCTTTAATTCTCTCTAGAGACAGAAATGATACTCTGGAGATTCACTTGTGTTGTTCTTAATTCTCTAGGGAGAGGGGCCTCAGCCAGAATGCTGGCTTTAAATAACTTAGATCCTCAACAACCAGCATGCACTGATCTCTCTACTGTGCAGTACTGGAGAACAGCAGCCAAACACCTCTGAACTTTGAGGAAGTTTGAAGCTGGACCTGGTGTTATGTCTAAACTTGGTGACCGAGGTCACATCTCCAGTTCTCATGAAGTAGAACACTGTGATTTTGGATTTCCAGCACTAGCCAGGGGAACATTAAAAGTGTGTGTGTGGGGGACGGGAATCTATTTTCAGTTATTTTTTGAAAAAAGTATAAAACCAAAACATTTCTCTTTGTATTAGTTTGTACGGCATCCCTGGGGGACACACCATAAGTGTACATACATATGCATGCAAAGACACACCATTATCCTCAATCACCACTTTATAGCAAAACCTAAGTTTTGCTCCTAAATTTCATTATAGTGCTTCCTAATTTGAAACTGGTGGGAAAAAGATGGACTGTTAATTATTGTTTGGTGCAGATTCAGACCCTTTGTATTTTCTGTAGCTCAGGACAGATATATATTCATAGATTAAAAAGCCAAAAGGGACCACTGCAATCTTCTATTATGACCTCCTGTATAACAAAAGCCATAGGGATTCCCAGAGTTAATTCCTGTTTAAATTAGTGTGTCTCTTAGAACAGACATTCAACTTTTATTTAAAAATTGCCTGTGATGGATAATCCACCACAATCCTTGGTAAATCGTTCCAATGGTTAATTACCCTCAATGTTAAAAATTTGCACCTTATTTCTGGTCTGAATTAGTGTAACTTCAACTGTACTTGCAGGCTGCAATCAGGTCATCTCTAACTTTTTATTTGGTTTATGATTATCCGATTAGGAGGGAGTGGATAGCTCAGTGCGTAGCGCATTGGCCTTGTAAACCCAGCATTGTGAGTTCAGTCCTTGAGGGGGCCTTCCAAGGGTCTGGGGCAGGTTATATTTATTTAAAAAAAAAATCAGGGATGGTGATAAGGCCTGCTGTGACTACAGGGGACTGGACTCAATGACTTCTTGAGGTCCCTTCATGCTGTATGAGATGTGTAGTCTTTAGTTACTGATGTTTTAGTTCCAAGATGCAGATGTGGCAGTCTGCTATCTGGCATGTCATTGCATCTGAGAAACTGAGAATGCAGTCAAAGAAAGGGAAATCCTTTAAAACATCCAAGATATTTGGATAGAGATCATTGCCTTACTACAGGATTTGCGGATAGACGTTAAGAGAACTGAAATTAATCTCTTGAGACACTGAATCATTTTGTACAGTGTTTGAAGATCAAAAGTACTGAGTATTTGCTAATCCTCTTTAGCAAATATTACAGTGTCCCACATGACTGGGTGAGAGAGAACAGGCCCCAGAAATATATTAAATAAACACAACAGCTTCTTCAGCTGAGCAGCCCTTCTTTGTGCTTCAAGTATTTTGGCATTCTAAGCTTGCTAAGCTATAATTAATTTTTGCAGCCCAAGTTTGTATCTTTCAGAAAATTGTTTCCTGTTATCAGTTTTTCTCTTCTTATTGACAAAGCCACCATTAACCTGCGCCTTTTTCCAGGTTTAATAACACTTCTCTTTCTAATTCTGAGGGTGGATAGCAATGATATGCACTGTCCTTAAAGTGCATCTAACACTGCATGCTATACAAATAAATAATTAGAATGCAAGAGAACTTTGGAAGCTCACTTTGTTTCTCATTTTTCCCCCAAAGGTTGCACCCTGCTGTTTTATGAGACTTATGGGAGGAATCCCATGGAACAGAGCAATTCACCAAGATATGCACTATTCGCAGAAGACAGCATAGTGCAGTCTGTCCCTGAACATCCCAAGAAAGAAAATGTATTTTGCCTCAGCAATTCTTTTGGGGATGTATATCTGTTTCAGGTAATGAAGACAATATTTTTATTTATCTCTTAGATAAGTAATTAGATAAATTCATGGAGTATAGGTCCGTCAATGGCCATTAGCCAGGATGGGAATGGAGGGTGTTCCTAGCCTCTATTTGCCAGATGCTGGAAATGAGCAACAAGGAATCAATTGCTTGATGATTACGTGTTCTGTTCATTTCCTCTGGGGCACCTGGCGTTGGCCACTGTTGGAAGACAGGATACTGGGCTTGATGGGCCTATGGTCTGACCCAATATGGCTGTTTTTATGTCCTTATGTCTTTACATATAATATAATACAAGCAAAATGATCAAAGGTTTAGAAAAAATGACCTATAAAGGAAGACTGGGATAAAAAAAGGTGGGGGCGGGGTCTGTTTTAGTGTGGATAAGAGAAGACTGAGAGGAGACCAAACAGTTTCCATGTACGTAAAAGCTGGTTACAAGGAGAAAGGACAAAAGTTATTCTTCTTAACTTTTGAGGATACGACAAGAAGCAAAGGGCTTAAATTCCACAAGGGCAGGATAAGTGGGACATTAGAAAAAATGTGCTGTGAGGGTGGCTAAGCAGTAAATTGCCTGGGGAGGTTGTTGAATCTCTGCCTTTTGAGATTAAGAGGAAATTAGCCAAACACCTGTGAGGAATGGTCTCGCTCTTGATGATAATCCTGCCATGAGTGCATGGGACTGGACTAGATGACCTCTAAGGTCCCTTCCAGTCCGGTGATTCTGTGATAATTAGTAATGTGCCCTGTGTAGACTGACTGTTCCAATCCTCACCCTCCCTGCCCTGCTCCTTTATTCTCTTCGCCTTAGTTTCATTCCTCAGCTATTCCCTCAACCTCTTCTGCACAGCCCTGTTTCCATCACTTCCTTTCCCTTCCCTTTTATTTCCATTTAGCAGTAAGGCATCTGTGGTTTGCCTGTTATAACCCATAGGAAATCAGCAGTATTATTAAATTCCATATACCTCTGTTGGCACTCCACACTTGTATACAGAGGGGCTTCCCCAGAATCCATTATCCTCAAAGGGAGTTTTGCTTCAGATAAATGTTGAGGTTTGGAATCCAAAAAGGTAGTTAAAATAATCTAGGGAAAGTAATCACTTGTCTGTACTCACAGAGAGGCACATAAAGTCCAGCCATCCTCCGAAGAAAAGAGGGTTGCTGCAAAACTGTATGTTTATAATTGAGGTTCGCAAACTCTTTATAGAAATGTATCCTCCCTTGTCCCTGTGTGCCCCTTCCAATAATTTCTGATGGTTTAAATACGCAGACTACTGTCCCCAGAAAATCAGTTTTGTGACCATCATCTCAGTGGTCAAGTCAGACTGGAGGAAACTTCTTAGGCTGTCTGTTTTACTTCTGAACGGGCTGCGGGGTTGAGCTGTACAAGTCATGTCACTTCCACCACTCTCAAGAGCTCCCTTGTGCTTGCTGGTTTTGCAGCACTCACAGTAAAAGGTAGTGTGTAGCAGTCAAGAGGTGTATCAACATTTCAGTAAAAAAAACCTGTGGCACCAAGTCTCATAACCCGGTTCAGCTGAATTGGGGCTAAAAATTGCTGAGCCTTTATTCAGTCTCAGATTAGAGCACAGGTTGTAGGACTCTGCTGCCTCATGGGGTCTCAGAGCCTGGACTCCACAATGAGCATGAGCAGCTACACTGAAAGTTTTCAGTGGGAGAGCCTCAGTCAGATTATCTGGGCCAGCTGTGGTCCTGCTGTGGGTTTTTTTAATCAAAGAGTAGATGTGCCGCTGGAGACTATAGAAAAATCTAGCTGAATTCTAAACACTTGCACGGATTTAAGCCTAATGCTGTTAGAAACCAATGCACCTGACAAAAGCTTTTTCATATCACTTCCACGCCATTTGCCCCCTTCTATTATAATGTTGCTTTCTTGATCTGTTCTGTAGGCAACAAGCCAGACAGACCTGGAAAACTGGATTACAGCAATACATTCAGCTTGTGCCTCCCTCTTTGCAAAGAAGCTGGGGAAAGAGGACACTGTCAGGCTTTTGAAGAACCAGACTAAGAGCCTTATACAGAAGATTGATATGGATAGCAAGATGAAAAAGATGGCAGAGTTACAGCTTTCAATTGTCAGCGATCCAAAAAACAGGAAGGCCATAGAAAATCAGGTATTACGAATGATATATTAATTTCTGCTCCTTAGTCATAAATACATCCGTGTAACAAGACTACAAAGCTCACTTGCTCCGGGTTTAGATTCTGTTAATGTTTCCTAGGCTTGAGAGCAAGTATCCCTGTGGATTCATGCTGTACAATGCCATACAAAATGCCTTGCCTGTAGTTATAGAAGCTAACTGCTACAACTTTGCCTGTAAGGACTACTAATCAAGTTTCCATATATGGAAAGGGCTATTTCTGAAGCATGCTGCAAAAGTCAAGCAAGGTCTATGCTGTACTTTTGTTTGGTGAATTATTAGCCAGACATTCCCATCTTCTGTTGTTGCTTACAGTTTATTAGTCATTCATATAAGATTTAAGAATGAATCATCATTAACATAGAACAAATCCAGTAGACAGTTATGGAATCTGAATTCTTAATATTTTAGGGCAAAATTTGCCTGTCTGTATTCAAAACTCACAGGGCTAGCTACAGAAAAGGATTTAAGGGCCTAATTGCCCCTTTAGGAATCTCAATCTCAAAATCAGGTCCCTCTGGGATTCACAAACACCAACTGAGGTGCCTTCAGACTTCGTTGGTACCTAAATTTGCTTGGTGCCTACTACTGATGTTTGCAGTAGAAGTTTCCCAAGTGCATATTTTCTGCCTCTCAGCGTAAGCCCTGGCAGCCCCACACCAAGTGTCCAGATGCTTTGGCTCTGGAGCAATGTAAAAAACAGAGGAAGACAGGCATTTCTCTGCCTGACTTGACTGCGGAGCCTGATCCAGTAACCAAATTCAGCTCTTGCCTACCTTACTGGGCCCTCTCGCCACTCTTACAAAAATTCTGGGGCCTGGAGTAGGGAAGAGGCCTTTCCTCATAACTTCTAGCCTAGTGGCTAGGTTTCTCATGAGCTAGGTTGGAGATGTCTGATTTAAGTCCTTCCCCACCACCTAATGGAGAAGAAGGAATTTAAACTTGTCTCTGGAGAGGGCTGTAAGCACTGAGATGTGCTGTTGTGGGCATTTCCCCATCTCTTCTGTTCAAGCTGTTCCACTCTGGGTAAATAAATAATTTTACCAAGTCATTTGAGCAGAGGGGGATGGGTCCTGGGTTTCCCACTTCTCAGGCGACTGACCAGCCACAGAATTGTTCTCATATTTGTTGTCTTTAGCCCAACAATTCTTTATTTTTCAAAAATTCTGTTAAAACAGTATCGTCCCCTAACACCAAGAGAGCGTTTGGAGCTGAGAATCCTGAGCAGAAGAACGTGCCATGTTGCAGCTTGGGATTCAGGTGCCCATCTCTGACAGAGGGGTGGATTAGCCACCCCTGTCCTAGCTCAGCACCTCCTGTTTGGCTACATCACAGGGTATGTCTGTGCTGCACTTTTTGCAGCGGCACGTGGAGTACATGGACTGCACACATCCATAGCACAAATACAAACAGCATAGATAGATAGATAGGGCAGCATGGCTTAGCAGAGTGAGGACATGCCTGAACTCTATGGACATGTGCACAGGCCCAACAGGGCCTCTCCCTACATTGCTGTTTTTAGCAGTGTTTTTGCCTTCTGTGTGCACCTTTCCGTATACATGGAAAAGCTCCAGCAATGAGAAAAGACTGTTTTGCTTGGGTAAAGACCCAGGATCCAAAGGCCATTAAGTGAGTAAAATGACTCCCGTTCATTTGTGGGGTTTAGCTCAGGCCGTCAATCATGTGACCTAAACTCAGATCTGAAGCCATGATATTCAGAGCAGAGTCTCTCTTCCGCTTTTACTGTTTCATAACCTGTGGTACCCTGATAGAAGTAATGCAGATAAATATTTATTTAATGTGCTTACCCATTCATTTAAAGACAGACTATAACAGGTTAGTGTGATTCATATATACAGGCTTAATGAGTGCATATTAATTTCTCCTAATTTCATCATCTGAGGCTTGAATATCTCCATTGTTTTCCAGTCTGGCTCATTGAAAATAAATTAGCGTTAGCCTTTTTGCAATTAAAGTCTGTCATTAGCCCTGCAAAAGAGTCATTCCTGTTGAACTTCTAAGAATTTCTTGCATGGTCAAGTGACTGAGACAAAAACTGAGTTGGATTATTCACAAACAGCACATGGTGTATGCACAATGAATTCACAAGTCTCTTCTCTGGCTTTGCTAGCTATATAATCTTCTATTGGGATGGGCAAATTACGGCCCCCAGACTATATCCTGCCCATTAGATCTTTTAATCTGAGCCTCAAACTCTCACCAATGAGCAAGTCATTGGATTACCCCACTCCCCAGGGCTCCTGGGAGCATCAGCACATCTCCCCTCTGGCTCTTATGCATAGGAGTAACCAGGGAATTCCGTACGTTGTCCCTGCCCCAAATGCTGACGCTGTAGCTCCCATTGACTGTTGTATTAGCAGGCAAACAAATCACAATATTTGCAGCAGTCATAAGGTCCAGTGTAATTGCTGTTAAAGACAATTAAAACATTCTCTTTGACTTCAGTCGTGTGGGTTCCGGTGAATGTCCAAGAGATCTTTAAAGAATTATGTAAAACAGAATGTTGCAAAATAAATCAAAAGTACAGCCCAGCATGTGTGCACATGGGGAACTTCTATCAGCATGAATGGGAAGTCCACCCTGGACAAAAGATAATATGCATCTCTTAGGCCGTGTCTACACTAGCCCCAAACATGTAAATCCCATTTTGAAATTTACTAATCAAGCGCTGAAATACATATTCAGCACCTCATTAGCATGCAGGCGGCCGCGGCACTTCGAAATTGACGTGGCTCGCCGCCGCGCGGCTCGTCCCAGTGGGGCTCCTTTTCGAAAGGACCCCAGCTACTTCGAAGTCCCCTTATTCCCATCTGCTCAGAGGAATAAGGGGACTTCGAAGTAGGCGGGGTCCTTTCGAAAAAGAGCCCCGTTGGGACGAGCCGCGCAGCGGCAAGCCACATCAATTTCGAAGTGCTGCGGCCGCCCGCATGCTAATGAGGCTCTGAATATATATTTCAGCGCTTGATTAGTAAACTTCGAAATGGCCATTTACATGGCCATTTCGAAGTTTGGGGCTAGTGTAGACACAGCCTTAATGTTTTTATACATGTATTTGCTACTCTTCTATTACACGGTTACTTCCCTCCCTCCTCCTCCTTGTTTTCTTATCAGTTTCTTTAAAGAGAAAGGCTAGTAGGGCGCAACTTCGGTTAACGCTAGCTTAAACAAATTCTGGGCTTCTTCTGCAGGTTCTATGACAGTAACATAATCATGGTATTTTTTTTTAAGTAAGTTTGGCATAGCTGACATGGTTCACATTTGCTGTGCGCGTTATACTTAACTCACTTGTCTGATAGTTGTGAGGAGAGGTATTTGTTTATTAGCAGGCTCTAAAACAATGAAGTGTTAATGGCAGAAGCAGACGTGTGCTTAATTACTTTTATGGCAGTTTTCCTTGGTTTCCTTCAGCCAAGTGTATTTCTTCTTTCACCATAAAAGCCAAAATAGGAAGATCAATATGAACGTATGCTGCTCACCCAAAGTTGTCTTGAAATATGGTAGTTCATCTCTGCATTCCTTTCTGTTATTACCACTTTAAGGACAACATATTACATGTTCAGATTAATATTAAACAGGTTGTTTTTCTATTTAACATTTTATAGATTTTCAGTAACATATATTTGATTGACTTTAATTTCATGATCTTTTTATTGTGTAGACTGATGTCCTGAAGTCCAACTTTTAATAGTTTTTTGAAAGAATGAAATTTAATACTGTTAAATAATATACATGAGTAAACAGCCAGAGTACTAATCCCCAAAGATAATCTTTTCAAAAATACTCAGATGACTTCTTGCCGTTTTTCAGCAGGAGAAACACAGCTTTAGGTGCAATCAATCCAATTCATTTTTTATAAAAAGTAGCACTATCAAGGACTAACAACTGATAACTAGATTTACTGAGCTAGAGCAGCAAGTGGTGTAAATCAGTATCACTTCATTGACTACAATAGACCTGCACTGATTTGCATCAGCTGAGGTTCTAGCCCATTATTTTTTATCACTTTTGTGTGTAAGTTTGACCTCGCCATCCTCATTAAGATGCTTATGCTTTGGTGTAAGCTCACCACTAGGGAAAGATGCACATAGGGAGGGAGAGAAGTTAGGGAAATGGTGCTCTGCTCTTCACACTGGTGTATTTGCTATTTTACAGATCCTGAATCAAGAAAGGAAATCAGCCAGGGTTTAGAATAAAATACTTTCTTTAAACCCAAGATATAGAGCATCTCTGCATTTGGAGAAACTGTGCTGGAGGCTGGAGTTTGTGGGCTGCAGGTCGATTCTTCTGTCCTTTTGCAGAAGGCATGTTGGCTAATAAGCTTTGGCCCCAATTCAGCAAGTTTCCTAAGTGGGTATCATACAGAGTTGAGGACTTGGTACTGGTACTATCGTTCTGAGATGACTCCTTTCCTTAGTGAGGTCAATATGGTAAATATTCTGTTCTTTCAGTCATAAGAAAGTGACAGTGGTTGCAGGGGAAAAAAATCTGCAGTTTTTGTTTGTCCGTATTCTTGTTGTTTCAAAAACAACAAGTCCTGTGGCACCTTATAAACTGACAGATATTTTGGAGCATAAGCTTTCATGGGAAAGAGCCGCTTTGTCAGACTCGTGCATCTGACAAAGCGGGTCTTTGCCAACAAAAACTTATGCTCCAAAATATCTGTTAGTTTATAAGGTGCCACAGGACTTCTTGTTTTTGAAGATACAAACTAACACTGCTACCTCTCTGATACGTGTTATTTCAAGATATTTCCTTTAATGCTTCTGCCTTATTACACAGAATGGAAAGTAAAGGATACCGTTGATTTCACAGGAATGTTTTACTGTATTCTCTTCCATTTTGCATCTACTTGGTTTCAAAGACGTAGAGCTAGTTGAAGTAACCCTTCAGTTACACAAATTCTTGGAAGAGTGCCCTAATTGCTGTTTCAAGTTCTCTGTAGGAGCACATGACAAAATAAAAAGATCTTTTCACCGTCCCCTGATAGTGAGTGACTCATTCATCCAGATGAGTGTAATATGGATTGTGTCTGAGAACTGAGGAATGGAATGCAAAGAGTTTTTTGTGGTTGTTGCAATGTGCCGCAAAAACTGTTCCTATAAAACAGCAGTGATTTTTTTTTTTCCTTTTAAATCTATGGGACCACACTTGGTTCCCCAGGTCAGCGTCTACATTCCATTTGAAAGAAAATCTTATGGTAAAGTTCTGCAATTCTTACTGATGCAAGTAGTGTTGCTGGAGTAATTCCAATTAGCAAGTAACACAAGGTGTTTTGTATGGGGGGAAAATAGCTGTCCCATCATTAAATCACATCAATTCAAAAAAGGAAAATCATTCCTTTTCCTTGCCTTTACTTCAGCTCTCTTTGTTTTGTGTCACCCTTGTTTGGTGCAATGGAAATAATTTGTTTTTCAGATCATATAATGTGTCAAGGATTTTTATTCATTTTTGTAACCCTGGTTCAGTCTGAGTGAACACAAAGGTTTTTCATGTGAGGTCATGTTTAGAGCAGTCATTTAAATGTGTTTCATCTCTGCTTCCTTGGATGCCCCCTTTTAATATGTGTTGGTGTCTCACTTTTTTTTTCCTCTCTCAGGGCACTCATTTGTATGTCCCCTTTTATGTTTTTCTCCCATACCCATGTAGTTGTTGCCCTCGAAAACTGGACCTCTTTTTCTGACTATACCGAGTACACGGTGTCAATCCCTTTCCTTTTTTAACTCTCTTTCCACATGCCACTTCTTCAAAGTGGCGTATAACCTGTGGCAAAGATATTAAAACCAGTCTCAGAGGGGTAGCCATGTTAGTCTGTAGCTACACAAAACAAACAAACAAAAAAAAAAAAACCAAAAACCAAGCAGTCCTGTAGCACCTTAAAGACTAACAATTTTATTTATTAGGTAATACGCTTTTGTGGAGAATGCCCATTTCATCAGACTATAATCAATGGGACTTGGATACAATTGACGGGAACTTGGCTTTCACCTCCCAACACTGCCCCCATAACTGGCCTGGCAGATTTCTGTCTACCAGTCAAAATATTTACTATTACAAACAAAATACTTGCAGTTATTGGAGAAATGCTAGCTTGCCATGTGACCAGGTACTCTGACTGCTTTCTGCTTGGCCATTTCTACACAGGCCACTTTCTTTGAAAGTGGCATGGTAATACACGGCCTGAAATATGCTAATGAAGTGCAGATGCAAATTCCCCGCACCTCATTAGCATGTGGTCACATGATTTGGAGTCTGGAAGATGGTTCTTCCGGACTCCAAAATGCTGTTTAGAAGCGCGGCTCCTGGGGGGCCTTCCGGAAGGAAGTCCTTCTTCCGGAGGCCCCTTCTTCCCAAAAATTTTCGGGAAGAAGGGGCCTCCAGAAGAAGGACTTCCTTCTGGAAGCTCCCTGGGGGCCGCGCTTCTACACTGCATTGTGGAGTCCGGAAGAAAGGTCTTCCGGACTCCAAATGACTTGACCGTATGCTAATGAGGCGCGGGGAATGTGCATCTGTGCCTCATTAACATATTTCAGGCCGTGTATTACCATGCCACTTTCGAAGGAAGTGGCTTGTGTAGAAACGGCCCTTGTGTGTGTGAGTATATGGGTTTTCTTAAATGTCTCAAAACCATCATATCTGTTAGTTATCCCATCATATGCATAACCACATCCTTTACCTGTTGTTCTCCTCCATCCATTCTTTCCTATTGTTTGTTGCACTGACCTCTCCCCACCCCCCTACCACCCTGGTCTTTAGTTAAAAGCAGGAGTTATCGTATATGTGCATGATGGGGTTAAATTCTCCAGTCTTAACTTAGGCTGAAATCAATAGGACATTTGCCTCATTCAAGCAAAAGGCAAAGTAAGGATGGTAGTTTTTAGCCCATGGGTTGTAATTAACATGTTGGAGCATGGTGTGTTTTACTTTGAAGTTGTTGCTTTTTAAATTGTAAGTTTTTTCCCTTTTAGTCTTCAAGAGTATAAATCATGGGCAGGGAGAATTATTGTAGTTTAAAAGGTTTAAACAAATAGCAGCTGGTATTAGTTCAGTCTCCGATTGGTTCCAGACATCCCTTGTTTTGATAAGACTACAAGACAATCCCTGAAATTCCCTGCCCACAGCTTTTGCTAATGCCATTAAACGTCACATCACGATCGCTGGTGCTTTTGGAGTTGATTAGCTAGCTTCCTGCGTGGCTGATAAACACAGTCATGTAAACCTTTCTCCAGAAGATCCTTGCATGTCTTCCTGTCCCTCCCTGTTTTAGCTTACATTTATTTAAAATGCAGAGAGATAGCTGTGTTAGTCTGTATTCTATCAAAACAAAAAAGCAGTCGTGTAGTGCTTTAAAGACTAACATGACAGCTCTTTTTTGTTTTTATTTAAAATGCGTTTCTGTAGAAGAGTTTTAAATGGAATTTTTCAACTTTGGTGCCTGAATTCCATGATTATATGAGAGTTTGAATCCTAACTCCGTGAGTATCCACAAACATCCTAATTCAAGTACTATTTTCTCATATGAAGTGCTATTTATGCACAGTAAGCCCTCGAGTTAAGTGGGGGTTGTGTACCTGCAACCCCCATGTAACTCAAATTTTCATGCAAGTTGAGGGAAGATGGGAACCAGGCTGCTGCCTGGCTTCTGGTTCCCCTCCCCTTGCAGACCCAGGAAACTGGCAGGAGCGGTTTCCCCACTTCTGTCAGAGTTGGCAGCCTGATTCACAGCTGCTGCCCATGACAGGAGCAGCGGTCACATTAACCCGTGACATGTGCAACTTGGTTGCACTGTACTCAGAGTCAGCCTAACTTTTGTCTCCGTATAAAACCTCCCTTGGCTGCTGTGGGTACGGACTTAGGCCACACTGAACCTTTTTGAAAATTCCATGCTAAGGCTTTATTTGCAATGTAGTTGGGAGATGTAATTCCCAGGGGATGAAGACTTGCATAGGATAGCTCTGCTCAAGGTAGCATGCTAAAAAGAGTAGTGTGGCTGGGGCAGCTCGTGTTGCAGCTTGGCCTACTTGCTGTTGCACAGCCCCGTCCAAGACCCGAGATAGGTGCATGGGAGGCAAGCTCAAGCCACTTTCAGGGCTACTGCCGTTTTGTTCAGAGCTTACACATGTACCTCTAGCCAAGCTGGGAGTCACATATCTTAAGTGAGAAGACCTAAGCTTTTTAATTTTTGTGGAAAGCTTGCAACACACTTTTGATCTCTGTGACCATCAGTGTCTGGAGAGAGAGCAGCGTTGGAAAACTGCATACTAGCTAATCCCATCCACGAAGCAGAGGTAGATGAAAAAGTGTTATATTGAAGGTATCTGGGGAAAAAGGTTGAAGTAAAGGGAAACTTAAAGTAAATGACGATCATAAAATAAATCCAGAGTCAATGGTGCGGGGACGGCCTTGTAAGGATTCGTGCATAGACGTACATACATATGCTAAATGTTGTTTCTGGTGAGAGTGCACTATGTATTTTCCTTATCTATCTATATCTATATCTTATCTCTCTCCTTTGTGTGTGTACATTTGTATGTCTCTTCTTTGTGACCTAAAAGCATAGATATAAGGAAATAAAACTCAGAGATTTTCTTCCTTCTGGATTTACATAACACAAATATTTTTCTGATCACGAAACTCTGATAAGGTATGTCCCAGAAAAACTGAAGGCTCTCTTTGGTTCTTTTTCTAAATGTCCCTAGATGCAGATAACTCTGGCTCTTGTATAAAATGGTGCGACCTTTTTCAGGAGAAGGTGTGCAAGGTGGGTGGAGTGGAGGAACAAAAGCTGAGTAACTCATAGTGAATCCAGAACATATAGTGGCTGCTCACTCAGCTACATTACAGCTCCTACCAGCACCATCGCTCATCTTTCTTTACGATAAAGGCCCTGATGTTCACCTTCATCAGTCCGTTTTTTCGCCCATGAAATTAAGAGTTTCACAAGCATAAAACTAAAGCAATCCGGTGCTGTACAGAGCCCTTTCTGTTGTTTGCAGGAGATGAAGAAAAGACACCACACCCAAACGCTGGTAGATCTGTTACGGGAGACTTTCTATGGTGCCTCTACTTATAGTTATTGCAATAGCAAGAAAGAAAAACTTTATACGCCCATTACCTTGGGAAATGGTCATTTTCCTGTTCAGTGAAGCACAGGCGTTAAAACACACATTTGGGGAAAACAAAAAAGGGGTGTGCATCAAACATGATGGAACAGACCTGCTCCTTCGGAATAAATAATATATGTGGAACCTCTGGTAGCTCATGTCAGCATGCGAATGGCAATTCAAGGTTTGTCTGTCAGCACTATTTTTGCACAGGTGAAGTTACACTCTCCCTGTGCAGGTGTGTGACACCACTGCAAAGCCATGGTTGAGACCAGCATGGTTTATCTTGTTTTCCAATCCCAGTGCATACATTTGTGATTTAGAAGAAGCATAAGAAATGAAATATCAGGGAAAAAACATTGATGCAACCCAGAGAGCTATTAGCAACTTAAAGCAAAAATGTAAACCCTATTGCAAAGTGAAGATACGATGCACCCTTGCTATAACAGACTAATGAGGGTGGGGGGAAGGTTGTCTGTTGCTCCCAAAAGTCTGAAGTATGCGAGGGTTTACTGCCCACCCATCCTGGCCAGGCTCCCCCAGCCTCCCCACCCCCCACAAAAAAACCCTCCAAAAACCCTGACAGTCACTGGAGCTGCCGCGGATGGAGGAGCTGCTGCACCCATCGCACGGCTGGAGCTGCATCGCCACCGGAGCTGCACCACCGTGTGTGGCTGGAAGCGTTCCACCACACATGGCTGGAGGCACCCGACCCTGCAGCTGGAGGCGCTTCTCTGCGCGCGCTGCTGCTGCATGGCTTGGAGGATCCCCTACTATGTATATCTGGCGGCTCTGGCAGAGGAGGTAGCAGCTCCACCAGGCTGCACCAGCCGTAAATCTTTTAACTTTTTTTTTTTTTGTAGGGGGGATGATTTTATGGACCCCAGCAGACTTTGGGAACAGCAGGGGAGGGAGGTGTCTATTCTTCCCAAAGTGTGCTAAATTGGAGTCTGTAAAGTAGAGGATTTACTGTATTGCGTAGCTTATACAGAAGTATGTTTTACTTTTTATTAGTGAATCGTTTCCTTGGTTCCATGACTTGTTGTTATGTCGCTCATTAAGGACTAAGAACGGGTGACTTGTCCATGAATGATCTTGAAATAAAATGGAGTTGTCTAACAAGAAAGCATGGCTGTTCCGTTATTTCCTAAGCCTACATGTGTTCTTCCTGAAGTGTATTATGGGAAGCAGCATATGGAAGGAGGCAAAGAATTTAGCAGTGCAACAGCTTCCACAAGGAAGTCATTCTTTTCTTTCCGATTTTAGGTGCTATGATCAGATTTTGCTTTGGTTAAAGCTTAATCCGTGCACCTAGAATTTTTATACCTTGTCCTTTTGGCAGTAAATGATTGAAAGATGCACTGTTGTCCGGACTCAAGTTTTAGTAGCTTTCAGGTGATAGTGTTTTTCGAAGGGAAGGTCTACACTTAACAAGCTATTGCAGCACTGAATTGCTCCATTGAATTCTCTGCTTACACCTACAGGAGGGATTGTCCTATCAGTATAGGTAATCTACACCCCCCCAAGAGGCAATCGCTAGGTTTATGGAAGAATTCTTCTGGTGATCCAGTGCTATCAGCATGGGAGCTTAGGTCAACTTAACTATGTCACTCAGGGAGATGGACTTTTCATGTGCCTGAACAATTTTCTAGTGTAGACTAGGCCTAAGTGTGACCACTGTTAACTTGCAAAATACAGCAGCTCTTTCCTTTTGAGTCATATAACAGATATACATATTACACACACAGTCTGCCTGGTTCTACTTGCCCTTACACCTCTCTGAATTAAGCAGTTTACATCAGTGGAGCTGAGGGGAAAAACCTAGCCCACATACTTTATGGCCATGTCTACACTAGCAAGTTCTTCTTGAAATAGTTTTCTAAAGAAGGGGCTCTTTCGAAATATCTAGTGGAGCGTCTACACACAAAGTGTTCTTTTGAAATTCAATTGAAAGAATGCTGTGCTCCTTTTGAAAGTGCTCTTCCACTCCCATTTCAGGAAGAGCGCCACCTTTGGAAAACTTTTTTCAAAAGAAAATGTGTAGATGGTCCTCAGGCTTTTTTTGAAAGAGCAGTCCTCATGGTGCCTGATTTTTTTTTTTTTTTTTTTTTTTGATCCCTGGATCATTCTTTCAAAGAAGCGGGAGCTGTGTGGATGCTTTCTTTCAAAAAAGCAGATAACGCTTCTGATCCACTTTTGTGTGTGTACATCTTCTGGAAGGATTTCTTTCGAAAGATCACTGTAGTGTAGATGTAGCCTATGTAAATAGAGGTATCTGTTTGTACATACACGCTCATATGCACTCACAAAAAAGCCTAGGCTGCCTATGTTGAGTATCCTGCCCAGCATTTGGGTCTTCTGCTTAAAATTTATTCATAGAAGTGTGCACCATAGATGAAAATTTATTCACCGTTGAAATCTTCAGGTCAGGGTTTGAGTGCCTAATTTAGTTTAACAATTGGACTTTGTGTGTGTATTTGTTTTATGTTATATGCTGCAAAGGCACTCTTCATTGCAGTAGGCTCTATATTGCATATAAGCCATAAAATGTATTTAATTCACATCCACAGCATGCTTAGGTATAGGCAATGTTTATCTGTTCATAGGAGTAAGGCCCATAAATGGTGGTGTTACTTACCAGTGGCTACCTTTTCTTTAGGGATGGGGATTCAAAAGGAAGAGCACTTAAGATCAGCAGAACCCATCAACTTTGCTATTTGAACGATTGATTTAGCTGAATCATGCGATTTGGTCTCAGGCAGCCAAACATAGGATCTAAGCTCGTAAAAATGCAGGAAATATAATTAATCAATTTTCTTGAAATTTTGTGAACCACAAGGGTTTGTTTTTTATGTAAAAGCTTCTGTGGGAACCAGGCTACCCATGATCTATTCATCGTGTCAGTATATATTTAGGACCACCAGCTTTGTTTTATTTCAAGCCCTCTTTGGAATTGCTGTAACGCAATATGACTGAATGTGTTTTGGCAGGGGGAAACTAATCCCATCCATATACCTCCAGATGAAAGTAATTTACTAGGAGTTTGTGGAAGAGCTCATATTTTCAGTAAGACCCACAAAAACATTTTTTTCTCTAATTGTCCCTCTACATATCTAAACAGATACAGCAATGGGAGCAGAATCTTGAGAAATTTAACATGGACCTCTTCAGGATGCGCTGCTACTTGGCAAGTCTGCAAGGTGGGGAGTTACCAAACCCTAAGAGCCTTCTGGCTGCCACCAGCCGCCCTTCAAAACTGGCACTGGGGAGGCTGGGCATCTTCTCAGTTTCATCCTTTCATGCACTGGTGAGTATGACTGCGGTTTTTAGATGACTGTTACAGAAGGGCAGTGTTACATATCTTTAATGACTTATTTCTGTGAAGAGTGAAGCTAGGGAAACTCACACATAGGTGTGCGCACCCAGAGCCAAACCCACTAGCTGCCAGAGAAACCTCATTAGTTTGCGGACTAGCTACATCTACACTAGAGGGTTTTATTAACAAAACTCACAGTGTCCACGCTAAAAATATGTTCTGTTGACATACTGTTGACGGAACTCAGCACGTTTGTTGACAGCCTTCTGCGTCTTCCCCAGAAGGCAGAATGCCTTTCTCAGCAGAATCTGTTGATAGAAAAAAAGCTGTGTGGATGATCTGGGGGGCCATCTGTCAACAGACAGGGCTTCCGGGTCACCAGGCAGCCCTGTCTGCTGTGTGTCCGGTGGGCCATTCTGTTGAGAGAGCAGCTGGGCAGTCCTGCTGCTCTCTGTCAACAGAGCAGATCCACAGAGTGTTCCGCTTTTGTGTGTGGCCTCAATCTGTCGACTGAAGTCTTGTCAGCAGATATCTTCCAACAGTAACTTCTGTCAACAGATTGCTGTAGAGTAGAAGTAGTTTAACTGTTTAGGAATTATCTTGCCCAGAGACGGACCTTGGGATCTGGAACCATTGGGCCATGCTTTCTTTCACACCAAATATGGAGACTCAGAAATGTTGAAGCTCATCTCAGCTTTCATTTAGTAATAAAAGAAGACCACTGTATAAAGTTTCCTCTTCTTTGCTTGAAAATGTAAACTTACCCTTGTGGAAGGTTTGCAGTGGTGATTTTTTTTTTCCTCCCTTAAATTCACAGGTCAACTTTTATATGATTTGAATCAGTTACATTGGAGTGATGGCTAGAGCCAATACTTTTAAGTGATTAGAGATTTTGGGCCCATCACTGTAAAGTTTTGTTTTTTTTTGTTTTGTTTTGTTTTTTTTGAGATGAGCAGCTCTAAAGAGACTCATTTTAGACTGTACCAAGAACCTACCATCTGAAAATCAGGCTTCCTTACCGTGTCTGAAGTTGTGACCCCAAAAGTAGGGCAGTATCCAAAATCACTAGCCACTTTTCAAAATCCTGCCATCAATCTGCTAAGCATAATAGTACTGATCCTCAGCTGTTGTACGCTATCATATCTTTCAATACACCTACCACAGTTAGCACCAGCTGAGAATCTATAATCCTAGTCACAATCAGCAGGAGTCTCAGAGGTCTGGTAGTCTGTATTTTTACAAAACAATACAACCAGTCCTGTAGCACCTTAAAGACTAACAATTTTATTTATTAGGTAAGGAGCTTTCATGGTTAAGAGCTGAAGAAGTGGGTCTTACCCACGAAAGCTCCATTTGTAATAAATGAAAATGTTAGTCTTTAAGGTGCTACAGGACTGGTGGTTTTGTTTTACAAATCCTAAGGCTGATCATCATCAACAGAATTGCATCACATAGGGTATGGTGGGGAATGAGGGTGAAAAAGAATTTTGAAGGTCCACCTTGAAACATTAAGACAAGCTCTGTCACAGAAGGTGGTTATGTTTCTCTTTTGAATTTTCACGTGCTTTTTTTTTTCCCCACACAACTAGCTTTATTGTTTGCCGATGATGCAGTCTGACAATATGCTCTTTATCTTGCATGTTTGAGACTTTTGAGGGTCTTTACTCCTTGAGGAATGTAACATCCAACTCACGGCTCATCATTCTTCCTCATGATCTTTGCATTAACTTTTTCATTGACACAAACACAGGGCCTTATACTTAGCACTAGCCTAATGTGGGACAGAGCAATTAGTTTCTCAGTATCTTCTCCACCTTGACTTTTTTACATCATATGTCTTCAGTTGTCACATTGTTTTTAATACAGTAGATGCCCGACTCATGCAGGGGGAGGGAGGGTTGCAAATTTTGGGCAACTTGGGGGAGCCAGGAAACTTACTAGGGCAGCAGTGCTGGTCGCTTTCTGGCTCCAGTGAGTGGAAAGGAGGTGCCTGGTTCCCAGCTCCCCTCCACTCACTGGAGCCAGAATGTGACCAGGACTGCTGCCCTGGTAAAGTTTCCCACTCCTGTCAGTGGCAGCAGCTGACAGCCTGACTCCCAGCTGCCACCCCTGAGAGGAAAGGGGTGGGGGGGAAGGGGTTCAGGCTGCCACCCCTGATGAGAGCGATTTCTCTGCTGCCGCCACTGACAGGAGCAGGGAAACTGAATTGGCTGCCACCCCTGAAAAGAGCCAGGAAAATGACCAGCACAGCAGCAGTGGTTGGTTTCCCCCTCTCCTCTGCATGGCATCTACTGTACAAAAAGGAGTGCAGAAGTTTGACCCATTGATCTGGGACTCCATTGAGACAAACTGAAATAACCCTTATTTGATGCCTCATTATAATTACTGTAGAGTTACTTTGTTATGTGACTGAGATTTGAAGGCTTGTATGCATTTTAATAGATCTGCTCCAGGGACGAGGCTGCACTAAGGAAACGAACCGTCTCTTTGTCACAGAAGGTGCGAAGTAAGAAGGGCTTATTTTCCTCACTAAAAGGACTAGACACCTTGGCAAGAAAAGGGAAAGAGAAACGACCTTCAGTATCCCAGGTAAATGCCACTTTCAAATAATTAAAAGGCTTGTGTTGGGCTTATACCAGTAGTGTAAAGTTAAGTTTTTGTTGCTGTATGTGTGCACATTGCTGAATATCCCAAGGTAGCAAGTGAGTGGCCGTAGACAAGAATGTTTAATGTGCTGGGCACTCTGCTGGGGTGGTCTGGATTCCTGCAGTGCCTTGTGGTGATCTCACGTGGTGGACATGCAAAGTGGCCCTGGTAGGTCTTGGCAACAGCTAAGACCCCAGTGTATCTTCAGCCAGAGAGGGAAGGACGTGATGACATAGGGGGCTAGATTTTTGGCTGGTATAAATCAGCACAGCTCCACTGACTTCAAAGGAGTTCCTTCAGTTTGCTCCAGATGAGGATCTGGTAGGTTTTCTGTGAATTGCGCAGCCAGTAGAGGAGGGGTAAAAGGGAGGTCGGACAGAAATTTACCTTTTAACTGACATAAGGAAGGCAGGCTCATGCACACTCTTGGAGCGCTACTGTTCTCAGTAGCTTTCTGCATGCCTACCATGTTAATAGAACTCATTTTGTAAAACCAGCTGTGTGTGTCATTCATTAGCCCACATTATTCTTCTATTACTCCTTCAGTCTTGCATTTTACTTTTATTAAACAACAGTCCCCGATCATGTAGCATTTGAAAATTGGCTGCTGCGAATACACAAGCAGTTAGATTTTCAGACTTTTAAAACATGCTCATCCATATTCATATCACAGTAGCTCCAGAGCCGGAGTAATAGATTTAATATTGCACATTAGTGTGTCTGCACTTTGTGGTCTAGCAGTGCTTATTCTGAAAGGCTAACTCTGTGCCTGTTAGACTGTGGGTGTAGTTTATTGGGCAGTGCCATATTACAGCATATCAGAGAGGCTGTGCTTGCGTGATGGACGTAAGCAACAAAATACTGAGAGTCAGACTTGACTGAGTGCCTGCCTGTCAGGGCTGCAGAAGAGAAACCATGCACCCCCTGCCTTGGCCCCATACTCAGCCACTAAACTGTTATCCTGCCACCATACAACTCCCCTGCATACCCAGACCCCGTGCAGAGGTGTCCATAGAGCTCAGAGGGGGGGATTGTGTCACCAAGGAACACTCACTCTCTCTCTCTCTCTTTTTTGGAGTAAAAGGGAGGAAAGTTGAACATGGAGAAGAGGGCCCCTTCATGCTTAGGTATGCAGGCAAAAGTCAGGACAAAATGCTCCTTGGATCACCCTAGCTGCAGGGAATTAATGCCAAGGTCTGGAACAAGCTGGCTCCAAATAAATCTCAATTTTCATATGCTTTTGAGTTTGTTACTTGACTTTTTATTTAAAACCCAACTGTAAAACTAAGGAAAAGCAGATGCTTAGTACTGCATGTCAGTAATTCTAGGGCTCTGACTCAGGTCCATAAAAATAAAGAATGTAAGAACCATAGCAGAAATTTTGAACCACAGACTCTCACAGGGTGTCGTAGTATTGCATAGCTATACAGATAGATTTATTCTGGACCTAACCCAGCCTTTCTTAAGGTACCTGTTGAATACAGTAGGCATTTCAGATGAGTAGAGAGGTAAGACTGAGTGTGTGGCTCTGTTCACAGCCCTCTAGTGCTTAATCATTAGATTGTGGGTTAAGAAAAGAGCATCAGCCTTGATTCTGAATTTCCTTGCTTTCACTGATTTAACTCAAATTATGGTTCAAAATACTGTAAGCAGAAAGTCAACATAATTTTGAACCTGTTAGTCTTTTTTTAATCTTCAAACCAATTTTATTGTTTCAATTTGAAACCCATCCTGAGAAGCTTTCTGATGTAAAATCGAGTGAAGGGTTTGTTTGTTTGTTGGTTTGTTTACTTATTATATTTTCATTATGGAAATTGAATCCTGCTAGATGGTTAATATCAAGGCTCACATTCTCCCTGGTCTCTGATAGTTTTTTTTCTTGATTGTAAATTGCATATTATTTCAAAATATCGTAAATAATTTGATTACATCTCTGAATGGACATGGGAAAGTAACCTCATAAATTTTGCCTTTCACATTTCAACACTGCATCATGCATGACATGTCAAGAGTTTTTGAGATTTTCTCCCTCCTGAGGTACAGCTGGGATGATAAACAAACAAACAAACACACCCACATGGTCTAACAGGAGGATTAATATTTCATGTTGACCTACTTTGTTAGCATCAGAAGTGAGCTAAAAATTATATTTTGTTTACATATGCCTTTGAGGGAGGCGGGGATTGGTCCTATTTCCTACAAGAGGCAAGATCATGAATGAAATACAGAGATCTATCTGTATGGATACTCTATAGCACTAATCACCATAGTTATGGAGAGTGTTGTGTGATTAGTCATTAGTGGCTTTTTTTAGCCTACAGCACCTCTGAGTTATGTAAATTGTATCCCCACTTTACAAATTTATAAATTCAGCCTTAATTTCTCTTTGCCTCAGTTCCATCTCTAATCTGGGGATAATACTCAGCTGCCATTGCTTGACATTGGTGATAATTTTGTTTTACCTTCATTCTGTAAAGGCAGACTTTTCATACTACCATGAGTCCAAGCTAATAGCTTTAGAAAACTACGGCATTTTTTATGTTAGGGCTTCTATAAATAACAGTGACATGACTTAAAGGTAAAGTATTTCACAGGCTACTAGGACTGGGAACTGTTGACCAGAGGGTTAGTTTGCCACTCAATAAATGCAATTTATCATGTGGATATAAGCATCATATAAAGATAGACAAGGGTGAGGAAAAGAGTGAATATGTTTGTGGCTTTATAAGAGGAACATCAACTATGGAGAGAGCATGGATGTTGTCATAATATAGTCTCCTCGTCATAATAAAATGGTAACATGTCACCAAAATAATCTATTCTCTGGTTGGTTGATGGAATGATATTTTATCGTTCATGTTTGTTTGTTATGCACAAGAGGTTTAGCTGTAGTGAATACTAATCCTTTATGTTGTATAGAAATTTGATTATTTGTGTGTGCAATTGTTTTAATTTAGATCTTTGATTCAGCTGGGGGAAATGGATTTACAGGCACACAGCTACTACAGAAATCATTCAACTCTACTGAGGTAAGATAAACTGGTCTGTGTATTGCATCATTAAACTTATTTTTAAATTTCTGAAGGGATGTCACCCAAGGTTATGAAAAAAAACCACTTGAGAAATGTTATTGAATATTATCTAGTATTAGATGATAGAACCACAATTTGATTTATACCTTTCTGAGAAATCACTCTGGCATGGGTTTCTAAATGTGTACTATAGACTTTTCCCTTAACTAAAACTTCCTATAGCATTCCAATCCCTATTGATAAATACATACCTGTATTGTGTGTGTGTGAGAGTGCGAATGCAAGAGGGAATGACTGATTGCAAGTATTTGTTTCTTTTATAGTATAGCTTAGACCAAGCTATAATTGGATATTTGCTCACCATTTGCTGCAGATTAGTTTGACAGAACCTGTATATTAAGGAGATTAAAGGACTAATATTACTTCTCTTGTATTTTGAGGTAGAAAGAGACAGAGCCAAATATGTGCCTGTGTGCTGCATATGCGTGGGAGGGGGCATAGTGGAGGCAAGAGAGTTTCTCTACTACTACTAATACCCTTCTTGTAGTGTCTGGTCACAGTCCTCCTCCTTAGTGCCTGCCAGGTTGCAAGCCACTTTAGAGAAGGAGCTGGAAGTGGGGTAATAGGGACGTGGCCTCTGATCTGGTGGCAGAATTGTCTAGGAACTGAAAAGACTGAAGTCCCTCGTCTTTCTTGGGGTGATGTTGTTTTGCACCACTGCTGAAGTAGAGCAATATCTTGCAGAACTGCCACAACATAGTCCTTGTCAATTTTGTTGTTAGTTGCATTTGCAGGTACATGGAAGACTTAAAATGTATTGCAGAATATCTTAGGCTTGTGCAAATATTCCCCTAGAATTAAAAAGATCACATCTAGGCTTGGCTTGTTTCTTTTCTCTTATGCTTTTAATTATCTGTTTAAACAGAAGTGATTTTACAAAATGTGAAAGATCTTTATTATTCTTACAGAATAATACATAGCCTTTCTTTGTCATTTGATACTTCATTGCATCTAGGTCCTTTCCAGTCATGGCAGCAGAGTGTAACAAATCTATTTCTGTGTTTGCTAAATAGGGTGAATAAAAAACAATGAGCTTTATAAAAATATTTTTAAAAATTGGATTTTTTTGTTTTCAAATTAATAAAAAACTAAATTTCTTATTTAAAAATAAGTTACAATTAAATCTCATCACAAACATGCTACATGTGCACTTACAGTCTTGTAAAAATGAATTAATTGCTCCAGTCAGTACAGTCAAACTACTAGCTCTTGCTTCTTGGAAGTTCTTGGTTTTCAATGTCTGTTTCTCAGAAGACTAAAAAATAACATGTGCAAAGGAAGACACAAGCTGGATAGGATTGTTCTTGTTCTGTGCATATGTAGCGGTGAGCTTTGGCCAAACATAGTAGAGGAGTAAGTTAAGACGTCTTAAAGACACAGGTAGAGAATATATAGGAAAGGACAGAGGTAGCATAGGAAGGAGCTCTGGAGTGGACTAGAAAGAAAAAGGATAGACACACACAGCTTTCTATAATAACCCACACTACTACCACCAAAAAACTGTCATAGCCCTGGGCATAAAAGATTGACTATTTGGGAATATTATGAAGAAATGTATTCCCTGGATAAGAAAGGAAAATGAATCAAGTGTAAGCAGTGCAAGAAAATGATGCAGCGATTAGTTGCAAGAATGAAACATCATAAGGAAAACTCTTTATGGGAGAATGATACAAATGAAGGTGTGGATATGACTGAGCAGATCAACTGATTAGTAATTTAAATAATTCACAAATAAAAAGCAGTCATTTAGCATCTTAAAAATTAGCAAATTTATTTGCTTTCATAGGTAAGATCTGCTTCTTCAGATGATTGGAGTACAGACATAGAATCCAGCTTTTATATAGCAGGGGGAATTGGGGTGGGGGAAGGGGCGCAAAGGAAAAGAGGGGGAGCAGGGTTATGTGTTGCTAATAGGACCAGCAAATGAAGCAAATTAAGCATAGTAGGATATGTCCCATGCCTGAGATAATCAAAGGTGGGGAAATTGCCCTTGTAAAGCTTAAGATAGTTGAGATCTTTGTTAAGGCCTAATTTAAATGCATCAAATTTTCAAATAAATTCCAGTTGTCTCCGTATGTGAGCTTTTGGTAAAATTCATTTCTAGAAGAATGGTTACTTTCAGATCCACTACTGAGCCTCTAGAGAGGCTGAAGTGTTCATTTATAGGCTTATGTGTGTTCCCATTCCTGATGTTGGACTTATATCCAAACATCCTTTGGTGCAGAGACTCTCTGGTTTGTCCAGTGTACATGACAGAGGCACATTGCTGGCACATGATGGTATATATCTCATTACTTGATGTTCAGGTGTATGATCCACTGATGACGTGGCTGATGTGGTTAGGTCCAGTGATGGTGTCACTAGTATAGATATGTGGACAGAGTTGGTAAGGGGGTTTGTTCCAGGGATGGGCTTCTGGGTTTGTATTTCTGTGGTATGGTGCGTGGCTGCTGGTGAGCATTGTCTTGAGGTTGGGCGGCTGTCTGTAGAAGAGGACAGGCCTGTCACCCAAGGCCTGCAAGAGTGAGGAATTGTGTTCCAGTATGGGTTGTAGATTGTCAGTGATGCACTGGAGGGATTTAAGTTGTGGGTTATATGTGATAACAAGTGATGTTCTGTTATTTTCCTTGTTGGGCTTATTGTGAAGTACATGACTTCTGGGTACTCTTCTGGTTCTGTAAATCTGTTTCTTTATTTCCCCTGGGGACAAGTAGGTTTTAAGAATGCTTGGTAAGGATCTTACAGGTTTTTGTCTCAATCAGTGGGATTGGAGCTGATACAGTTGCATCTTTGGGCTGGGCTGAAGAGAGTGGGTGAACTGGGTCTGATTCACATAAGGTCTTGACCTAATAAGTTTGTTAGTTTCTGAGGTGCTACAGGACTGCTCACTGTTGGTGAATCTACAGACTAACACCACTGCCCTTCTGAGACTACTAAATAATTCACTTTACAAATGCATCATTCTTCAAGACTCAATGCCTTTTAATATAGCTGTGATTTGGGAAGTAAATTCCCAAGCTGTTTGCTGTGTTGGATGTGGCTGGAGAAGAAAGGTTAGTTTAGCTTATCCTTATGGCTTGTTTAATTAGTTAATTAGGTTTAGAATCTATCACTCAAATATACAATAGGTAAAGTTGCAGTAAGAGAGATCTAGAGTTGTCAGTTACTGCTGTCATTTTCCTATTTATATGACATAAGAGGTTTGTTATTTTGGAACACCATGGCCACAGACCATAATGGTGATGCAATAATTCTGTTCCCTATTTTACTTCAGCATGACTCAACTTTTCCAAGGGAACTCCAGTCTGCACTTGTTTTCTCGAAAAACAGAAGTACCAGTGAGTTCAAGGAGCCTTATACCAAAATTAAGTGAACTCTAAGCACAGATCATCTTAGCTTTTTTGGTAACTTGATTTAAATCAATGATTTTGGGGGGAGTGGTTTAAATCAGGCCAACCTGCTGCTAAATATGCATTTGTTTCTTAGGTCTTATTTTGATCCTTTTCAAAATATCTATGCATTTTTTAAGATCCCCTAATTTTGATGAATCACAGAACAACTCGTGATTCATCGTAACTTTCAGAACAGTTATGCTTGGAATCAACCAAGTTTCTTTAGCCAATTTCAGATTAAAAGCAATACCTTTCATAAGAGGTTTCCCAATAAATGTAACGACATACAAGTAGTGCAGTGTTCCAGGCAGCTTTTCTGAGGCATTTCTTATGAAGACGGTGACAACAAACAGAGAGGGATGGGGAAATCATGAAGTCTCCTACTGTTCCCCAGGCAACACTGTGGCATAGTGTAAGACAGTGTGAAAGTTTTGGCCCAGGTGGCTGGAAAACTGGATGGGTTGTTGCAGCTTTATGTGGCAAGGAATGAATGAACTATTGTAGTATTAGTCACTTCAGGCATACCAGGAAAAAAAAAAAACAAAAATACCCTCTTTCGGCGTCAGAGTTTCTGCGATGGAAAATACGGATGAGGTGACAGTAGTTTGACCAGAGCTAAGGAATATATTTGTCTTTTGACATAGAACTAGATTTAAGTTTTCCTCACTTCAAGCCCTTAGTAATGCTCATGTTTAGGTATCAGTGTACATTGTAAACAGATTATTTTGGATCCATAGCAGTGTATGTTGTTTGAAAAGAACTCTGGGTAATATAATTAAAAGGGATTTGTGTGTGTGTAGGGGACTGGAGAAGGAGAAAGATCTCTTTAAGGCTGTCTACAGTTGCAAATTTTGTTGACAAAAACTGCCTTTTGGCAACAAAATGATGAGCATACACATTGTAATGTGACTTTTTTGTCAGGAAAAACACCCACATTCAGCAACAAAAAACTTGCACCCATATGAGACACCTCCCCCTGCACTTCATTTTTGACAAAGAGCCAGTGTACATAGACAATAATGTCTGTTTTGTCCACAGAAC
The DNA here is from genome assembly GCF_033958435.1 of Carettochelys insculpta. NCBI lineage: Eukaryota > Metazoa > Chordata > Testudines > Carettochelyidae > Carettochelys > Carettochelys insculpta. The sequence goes on along the minus strand of NC_134139.1, from coordinate 91,412,564 downwards.
TGGCTTTCACCAATATCCCACAGTGCCTTCCCTGATAGCTCTGCTCACTGTTTTGACCTCTGCTTCCCTGCAGGCATGCACCCCTCCCCCTTTTAAAGCACTAGGAAGTATCTCCACATCCTCCATGGCTGAACTGACTTTGTCATCTCTGGCCTTTCTCGCGACTGGGACTCCCTCCTTTTCGTGAGCCTATAAATTTAGACCCTCCTCTGAAACCCCCACTCATGCATCTGACCAATCGGGTCTTTGCCCATGAAAGCGTATGCCCAAAGTACTTGTTAGTGTAAAAGGTGCCACTGGACTACTTGTTGTTTAGGAAGTATTGGACAGCTGAGTGAGCTGCTCTCTTTGGGGAACAAACAAACAGAGCAAATCTTTGGAGTTCTCCTCTGTCATCCTGTCCAGCTGTGCTGCTTTGATATATTCGTCAGCACAGAGAGGTTCCAGAACTGCTCATGATGCGGCTCCTGGCAGCTGAGGAGGTAGTGGGAGAACTCGGAGGGAATCGCAAGATGTGCAGGGATCAGCTCTGTCTTCCCACAACACTGCACTGTAGGATACATAACCCACAGTGTATTGCCCACACTGTAGAGGAGGGGTGAGCAAACTTTTTTTTTGTCAGGTCCCGCTTTTTGTCCCTGCAATTAGCAGGGCCCCCTGCCCCCAAGCTTGCTAATGTAATCGAAACTGACAGAAATTTCAGTTATGTTCATATGTTGGGGGGGGGGGGGGAACAAAAACAAACCCTTTCAACACATGTAAGAAAATAAGTCTGTAGCATGTAAAAACTTTATTAATCAGTGTATAAATGTGAATACACATACATAAAAACAGTAACATATGTCAACATTTTTAATGAATTGGAAGAGCCTGAGACCCAGCAGCCAATCGTGCTCTGCCTCCTTATGACATTTCACGCCCCTTGAGGGCTCTCCTGCTTCTTTGCGCACCCTTGCTGTAGAGGGCCCCGCTCCCAGTGTTGATCTGTTGACAGAGGGAGCAAGTGTGAACACCTTCTAGTAATTTTTATTTTGTCAACTTTGGGGTGTTGACCTAAGTTTTGTCAACAAAACTTGGTACTGTAGATGTAGTCTAAAGGTTTTTCCCCACCTTGCTCCTTTTGTTGAATTTTTCTCCACCAATGATTGTGTGAGATTTGATTGATTTATGAAGAGAAGACTGAAGGACTGCTTACTGATTTTCCTTCAGTAATCCAATTGATTATTGCTAGTTGATGAATTGATATACATTGCTTCTTCATGTTTCTCTCTGGGAAGCACACTAAGAATTAACCGTTTGACACATGGTATCAGGACTCTTAATTTTTGCAAGCTATCTGTCTTGCTTTATCTCTTTATCATCATGTGTACAGTTATTAGGAGTGCATCGTTGATTCCTAGCTCCTTGACTTTTCTGTACTTTCTGATGTGAGCCTAGTTGTACAGGAATTAGCTACAATATAGTGATTTTCCTGTATGAATTATGGTACAGTAAAACTTCAGTCAGATATAAATTGTCATAGCTCCATTGACTACAGTTAACGCTATGACAATTGACACCAGTCAAGGCTCTGCCCATAGTATCATTTTTCTAGCTGGCAGTGAAGTGTCAGTGAAAAATGTTACTCTTTAGAAGTCTGGAGCAGGTATTGTTGTATAATCTGTCTGTAACTTGTGTTTATGGGTAGTAGGGTAAATACACTGGTGTGGCTGTTTGATATGCCATTTTTACTGCAATGATGGTCATGAGTGTCAGGAATACCAATGACTTTGTTGTTATTTGTAGAATGTGGCTATTATGTTTGGTGCTGTGCCAGCAGAGAGGGAAATACAGTCCCGACCCAAGGCTTCTCCACTATAAGAATTCTATTGTGGCTTTTAATCACAGCCCTGCATGGCCCCTGCAGGTGCTTCAGGAGGAACTGTGTCTCCCAGGGTTTCCAAGCAAAGGGAAGGCATGCATACATTCTCACATCTCCCCTGCCAGGAGGGCTGGCTTTGTTGGCTGGTGGGGAGTGGGCAGGCTCATGGCCTTACATCTTCTTCCCTCCCCCTTTAATATGACTCCCAGTATTGGTGCACTCATGAATTCTGCAAGCTCTGTTGGTGGTTGGGCCCTTAGCCTTGTGCTCCCTCACTAAAATCCCCTGTATTGTCTACATGCGCAGAGGCCAGCCACAATCTGGCTGAGAGTTCCGACACCTAACACAATGGTTGGAGGTCTAGTCTCAGCTCAGCACTGGTGTAGCTGTATTTTAATTATCCGTTAGTGAATCTCTTTTGAAGCATCAAGCATAAATTTCAGCACAGAAGAAAGTGCAAAGAGGAGAGGGATAGAAAAGGGATATTCAAGAACGATCATACTATTGTGTACATGTTTACAGAAAATGACAAAGTAATATGTGTTCTTCTACGAGTGTCCCCGTGGGTGCTCCACAATAGGTGTCGGGCTCGCCCCGGCGCCGCAGATCGGAAACTTTCCAGCAGTTTCTCCTGGACCGCGCATGCGCCGGCGCGCACCGCTCCCTTGCGCGTCCCCGGCCACGTGCGCGATCCGGTCCCCGCCAGTTCCTTCTCAACCGCCATCGGCTGCAGACGGAATCTGCTCAGGCAACGGCCAGAGTCAGCTTAGAGTTCTTTTAGTGTAAACTGTTGGGTTTTTTTCTTGCAAAAAAAAAAAAAAGGAGAAAAAGAAGAAAGGACAAAAAAATAAATATATATATATAAAAAAAAAAAAGATTTAGTAAAGAGAGAGAGGAGCGGAGAAGATGCGGGGATGTGAAGGCAAGTAGGCCTCTGGCTGCGGCGGTCTGCGGTCTGCGAAAGGGGAACAGGCACAAATCTAGTGCTAAGTACCCTATTAACAGCTCAAAGACTCACCGCGATGTCCTCTTCAGGATTCAAAAAGTGTGAGTCCTGCCGCGAAGCTATGCCAGCCTCCAATGGGCATAGTCAATGCATTAGGTGCCTGGAGGAATCACGTTACCCAGAAGTGTTCCCACTGTGCAAAGCTCACAGCCAGGGCCAGAAAAGACAGAGAAATGTGGCTGAAAATGCTGTTGTTTGATAAGGCCCTCCAGCCCGACGTGCCGGAGAGGCCTCAATCGGAGGGACCCCCTGGTCTCCATAAAAGGAAGGCGGCTTCCCTCACTCCCTCGGTGCAGAAACGGAAGAAGCTCTCTCCAGCCCGATCCCTGCTGGCGGTCACAGCGAGCGGGATGGGCGTAGTGCACAGCCCCCAGCCGCAGATTCAAACAAGCGGCAGCGCAGCAGCGCACGTGGCAGAGGCTGAGCCTCCGATTACTAAACAGCCGGCACACGCAGCTCCCAGAGCGGCGGCCAGGTAAGCACCGGAACCGGCGGCACCGCCACAAGCGGCACCAACCCCCGCGGTGCCAGCGGCGCAGGGCCAACAGGCACGCAGCCTGCAGGCACCGGAGGACGTTATCTGCGTGGCACCGCAGCTGAGCGTGCCGAGCGCGGCACCGACAGTGGGGCCGAGATCCCCGGCACAGGAGGGGGCGGTGCCAGCCCTGCAGGGGAGGGGTAAGGCAAGAGCAAAAACCCAGCACCGCAGCCCTTCTCCAGACAGGGCTGCAATGCTACTCTCAACAAGCCCTCCCCTTATGCTACGCACGCCACCCAGAGGGCATGGGTCTCCTCCAGCCTACCCAGAGCCTCCTTCTCCATTCCTCCAACCAGCGTCACCATGGCTTGGGCCACCTTCTCCTTTTCTGGGATTGGATCCCTTGGAGTACTATCACAAACCAGTTTCACCACTATCTGAATCATCGCGGAGATCTCGCTCTCCCAGACACCGGGGGTATGCACCCCGAAAGTGGTCCAGGTCTCCATCCCAGGAACCGTGCCCATGCTGCCATGGTTGCTCTTACCATGCTGGGCACAGACACCCCAGGCATACACCCAGGGGCAGGTCCCCCCCCGACCGTCCAATACCCCCGCGGACACTCTTGGACGGGGACGGAAACACAGTTGTCTCAAGGGGAGTTGATTTTGGAACCCCAAGACTTTCCTTCACAAGCCTCTAGCGAGCGGGTGTACCATCGACCGCAAGAACCTGAGAGTTCGAGGGAGGCTTACCCTAGTGGTTCCTCCTTGTCCTCCCCTGATGAGGCTACGGCCCCTGGGGACGTTGCTCCCCCGGACGACCTCAAACAGTTTCAGGAGCTGTTGAAAAGGGTGGCTTTCATGCAAGGCATCCAAACAGCAGAGGTACAGGAGAAGCATCACAAACTCCTCAAAAATCTGAGACCCCCGGCTTCATCCAAAATCGTTATCCCACTTGACGAAGCCATCATGGAGTCAGCCACCACCATATGGCAGACCCTGGCTTCCGCTCCACCTACAAACAAGAGAGCGGATAAGAAATACTTCGTCCCGGCGAAGGGCATGGAGTTCCTCTTTAGTCACCCACAACCAAATTCATTGGTGGTAGAATCATCTCAGCAGAGATCAAAGACTTCCCAGTACAAAGTGGGGGGTATGGACAGAGATGCCAAGAAACTAGAGCTGTTCGGCAGAAAGGTATACTCCTCCTCCACCCTGCTGTTGAGAATGGCAAATTATGCAGCACATCTAGCGAACCATAATTTTGACAATTACTCCAGGCTTACTTCTCTCATGGATTCGCTTCCGGAAGATAAGAAGCTGGTGCTGAAGGCAATTGTGCAAGAGGGCTATGCAGCTTCGAGGACGCGAGTCTAGATCACCCTGGACATGGCAGACACGGCGGCACGCTCAACGGCTACAGCAGTGGTCATGCGCAGGGAATCCTAGCTTCAGACATCGGGTATCCCGAGGGATCTGCAGGCGAAGATTGTTGATGTCCCCTTTGACACGCAGAAGTTGTTTCCAGATTCAACCGATTCTGTCCTTCACTCCAGTAAGGACTCAAGAGCTACACTTAGAACCCTGGGTATTTATACTCCTCCATACAGGAAGAAAAAGTATTACCCTCAGCAAAGACGATATCCGTACCAACCACAGCGTGCTCGGTACCAACGGGGCTATGACCAAGGGCGACATCAACAGCAGCAACAGTATAGAACTCCCAGGCGACGTTCTCAACAAAGCCGCGCATCCTCGGGGCAGGCCCAAAGGCAACAAGTTTGACGGGCAGGTCGAGGGCTGCACTATCACTACCATCGCGCAATGCCATCCCCAGCTAATGTTCCATCATCGCCTCCGAGTGTTCCACCCCCAATGGCAAAAGATCACCACAGACAAATGGGTATTGGAGATCATAGCCACGGGTTACGCGATCCCCTTCCAGTCACTCCCACCACTGAAACCTCCGCCCAGGCCCCACCTCAGGGATGCTTCCCACGAGGCGAGACTCAAGCAGGAGGTGGACCACCTTATGTTCATAGGGGCGGTGGAGAGAGTGCCGGAGCGATTCCAGGGGAAATGTTTTTATTCACGATACTTCCTTACAGAGAAGAAAACAGGAGGCTGGAGGCCCATCTTAGATCTTCGGGGTCTCAACCGATACTTGTGCAAACAACGTTTTCGGATGATCAGTCGCCTCTATACTCACGGCACTGGACGATGGAGATTGGTTTGCAGCCCTCGACTTACAAGATGCGTATTTTCATATAACGATCCACCTGGCACACAGACGTTTTCTCCGTTTTATGGTCGGCAAGGAGCATTTCCAATACAAGGTTCTTCCGTTAGGGCTCTCCTCGGCCCCCAGAGTCTTTACCAAAACCCTGGCAGTGGTGTCAGCCTACCTGCACAGACAAGGGGTATTTATATTCCCATATCTGGATGACTGCCTACTGAAAGGGACCTTGAAGGCAGAGGTACTACGCATGATACGCGTAACAGCAGACACGTTTTCTTCACTGGGCCTGGTCATTAACCTCGCGAAGTCCAAGACCAACCCCACACGAGGCATAGAGTTCATAGGGGCACGTATAAACTCTATTACAGCAAGGGTCTATCTACCCGACGCCCGCTTTCACGCCATCAGTTCGCTGGTGCAAGTCATTACATACAGCCCCACAGTGCCAGTCTTAACGTGCTTGCAGCTGCTAGGCCACATGGCGGAGGCAACGTTTGTGGTGCAGAACGCCAGATTGCATATGCGCAGCCTGCAACGTTGGCTGGCGAGCGTCTACAAGCCGGCATCCCACACTGTCTGCAGGGTGGTGTCACCCACGACAGAGGTGCGCAGATCCCTGCAGTGGTGGGTAAACCCCAAGAACATGCTGACAGGGGTACCCTTTCACCAACCACAAATCTCTCTTTTTCTTAGTACAGACGCTTCCCACATAGGATGGGGAGCTCACATCAGCGACAAAGTGACGCAAGGACTATGGTCCCCTACGGAACAGTCACTGCACATAAATATACTGGAGCTCAGAGCAGTGTTCAACACCTGCAAACACTTTCGAGACCACATACAAGGCAAAGTAGTCGGGATCAGTACAGACAATACCTCCACCATGTTTTATATAAATCGACAAGGAGGAGCTCGATCCCGTGCCCTATGTGCGGAAGCAGTCCGGCTGTGGAACTGGTGCATCGCCAACAATATAACGTTGAAAGCCTCGTATTTGCTGGGCGCTCACAACGTGAAAGCAGACCAGCTGAGCAGGCGCTTTGCACTCACGCACGAATGGCAGATCTGTTCCGATCTGCTACGACCAGTCTTTCACACATGGGGGTTTCCTCAGATAGATCTGTTTGCCACTCAGCACAACAAGAAGTGCCCCCAGTACTGCTCCAGGGCAGGATTGGGGCGGGGGTCCTTGGGGGATGCATTTGCGATTTCATGGAAGGGCCCCCTACTTTACGCGTTTCCCCCCACAGTGCGCATCCACAAGGTCTTGCAGAAAGCCAGAAGGGAGAGAGCCCGCATGATTCTAGTAGTCCCAACGTGGGATTGACAGCAATGGTTCCCCTTGCTTCTGCGCATGTCGGACCGCTCACCACTCCCCATTCCGGTGGCGCCAGACCTACTCACGCAGGCCCAGGGGTCCATAGTGCACCCGCACCCTCAAGGCCTGCACCTACAAGCATGGCTAATCCATGGCTCAGCTCCCTAGAGAGCACATGTATGGAGGGAGTACAGCAAGTCCTGGAGAGTAGCCGAAGGACCTCTACCAGGAAGACCTACAAGCAGAAATGGACTCGATTCACTGCATGGTGTTCTGCCAAGCAGTTAGCTCCCCTTGATGTTCCTATACCTGTAATACTAGAATACTTACTGGACCTCAAGAGGGGCGGGCTTTCCCTATCCTCGCTAAAGGTCCACCTTGCCACTATATCTGCTTTTCGGCATGAAGAGGAAGGTCCCACGGTATTTGCCCATCCTCTTGTTACCAGGTTCCTGAAGGGGCTGGTAAACCTGTACCCCCCTCGGAAACCGCTTCCACCATCGTAGAACTTGGACCTGGTGCTCAGCGCGTTAACAGGCCCACCTTTTGAACCCTTAGCCACAGTTCCCCTACGTCTGCTTACGATAAAAACGACCTTCCTTCTTGCAATCACGTCAGCTCGCAGCGTGAGCTCGCTCGCAGCAGTTATGGCAACGCCGCCCTGCACAGTATTCTCAAAGGAGGCGGTAACCTTACGGCTGCACCCGGCCTTTGTTCCAAAAGTTTCTTCAGAGTTCCACCTTAACGAACCTATAGTTTTACCCTTGTTTTACCCAAAGCCTCACAGCTCCGGCAAGGAGGCACGCCTACATCACCTGGACGTGAGGAGGGCGTTGGCCTTCTACATAGACAGAACTAAGTCCTTCTGGAAAACGGACAGATTTCTAGTCTCTCTCGCTCCCAGGTCGAAAGGAGAGGGTCTCTCTTCACAGAGAATCTCGAAGCACATTGTGTCCTGTATAAAAATGTGCTACGAACTTCGAAAGACTCCTTTGCTGGCCCCGCCTAGGGCTCACTCCACCAGGGCGGTGGCGGCGTCAACAGCCTTCTTCAAGGGCATCGCCTTGAAAGATATCTGTAGAGCGGCGACCTGGTCATCCTATGACACCTTCGCCAAGCATTATGCTCTGCGCCGGGTATTCGAAGAGGATACCTGTCTGTCGACTGCAGTCCTTTCAGGGGCAAGCTGCACATGAACTGATTACCCACCTCCTTACTTGGGTTACTGCTGGGTAATCACCTATTGTGGAGCACCCACGGGGACACTCGTAGAAGAAAGAGAAGTTCCTCACTGTAGTAACGGTGGTTCTTTGAGATGTGTCCCCGTGGGTGCTCCACCACCCGCCCATGCTCCCTGCTTCGGATCTCTGTTTAGTGTTTTTCAGGAGCATCTGAGGCGGTTGGTCAAGGAACTGGCGGGGACTGGATCGTGCACATGGCCGGGGACGCGCAAGGGAGCGGTGCGCGCTGGCGCATGCACGGTCCGGGAGAAACTGCTGGAAAGTTTCCAATCTGCGGCGCCGGGGCGAGCCCGACACCTATTGTGGAGCACCCACGGGGACACATCTCGAAGAACCACCGTTTCTACGGTGGGTAACTTCTCTTTACCTCCACATGAAAGTTGAATGAGATTTGCTGGATGTATTTCATGTTTTAATTTGGGACTGAGCTTCAATTTGAGCCTGAATACTCTTCACTAACAAACAATGTAATTTTAAACTGTTGGTACAGCAGAAGTACAGTAAACTCTTTCATATCCAGCAGCCCTGGGACCATGAGGTTGCTGGATGTTCAAGTATCCTGGATAACAGAGAGGTATACCTAGCAACGCATAACACTAAATGAAGACAAAATTAGATCTTGAGAAACAAAAATTTATGCAGAATACTTTATTTACCAACAACAGTAGTACTGTACACTGTAAAAAATGCTGTATTTGCTGTATTAATTTGTGTTTAATTTCAATATACTGTGCTTATGGAAAATGTAACTAAAATTTGCTTATGTTTAAAATGCTGGTTATTTGTGAGTTCGGGTTACCAGAATGCCAGGTATGAAAGAGTTTACTGTAGTTTATGGCTTTGCTATGTTGTCTTGGCGATGTTTCTTGCTCGATAGTGCCCTCTGCTGGAAGATTACTAGATGCTGCTCTTTTTTTTTTTTTACTGAAAACAGAGGATAATTTGTTATGAACACCAGTGTTAACCAACTGACCAGTCCACCACAAATTAGAACTCAGCAGCAGAAATGTAGCACTTTAAAGACTAACAAAATGATTTATTTTGTCGTTAGTTTTCATGCGGGAGACCCAATTCTTCAGCTCATCACTGAATAAATCATTTTGTTAGTCTTTAAAGTGCTACATTTCTGCTTCTTTGTTTTGTGGGAGTACAGACTAACACTGCTACTTCTCTGTTACTGTCCAATCAGAACTGGCAGCACAGTGAGGTGGCAGCAGAGGACACACGCCTCCAAAACAAAACAAAACAAAAAAAAAGCAAATGCAGTAAAGGACTGTTAGATGTAAACTGCTAAAAGTAAGCAGAAAGCAGCATTTTTCTTCTGCACCCCTAAAATTGCAAAACTGCATTAAGTCAATATTCAGTTGTAAACTTTTGAAAGAAAAAACACATAGTGTTCAGAGTTACAAACAACCTCCATTCCCAAAGTATTAGTAACTCTGAGATTCTGTTTTGTAGTGATCTGTTACAAGTCTTTGGTAAAGCATGGAACTAATTATTTAATCCCGTTTAAGACCTTTTTCCATTTGTTCATGCAAGTGTCACATTAGCCGTTGGTTTGAACTTGTACCATGAGATGGGTGAATGAAATACTGGTCGCACTTCCCTGGTCTCGCACCCTTGTTACCTGACCCGTCCCAAAGGAGAGAGTTTACAATAACAAGGGAGCTTGCCACTGGTCCAGCAGGGCCTATTGACCTGGGACACCTAGCCGAGCCCTGCTGCTGACGGCCTTCCTGCTGCCAGAACAGAGTGTCCAGGTTTTGAGAGGCTCAGCCTGTTGTGTCATTTGAATGCAACAGAAATAATATGTTCCACTCTGGAGAAAAAATCTGGAGCCAAGTCAGGGACGGGACCCTGTATGAGAACTGGTAACATAATTTGTTATTGTATGACAGGTGATATACCTGTAGCAAAACTATAGTCTCATATATTACTGGTATTGCCATATTGTCATTTTTTCCTTTCTTTTCAGCAGCAAGTTGATGATTTTTTGAATGTCCAGCCCTCTGCACCAGAAAGTGGTCAGAAAGAGAGTACTTGGGAAATGCAAACATACATTCATTTCTGTGATAGGCTGGGAGTCATGTTAACCCTCAAGCCAGAATACAGAGTGGAAGACGTTTTGTCTATGGCTTGCAAGGTACAGAGTTCCTCTCACACTTGAATGTAGCGGGTGGGCTTTAAAAAAAATGCTGCAGAATTATTTTCAACTGTAGATATAGCAGAACTACAGTAAACTCTCAAATATTTTGTATTCCTTACTCTGAGCCTAAAAAAGGGACAGCCCTGTCTCTAAGTCCCAGTATTCCTCTTGTCTTTCTGCCTCAGTTCGGGCAGCGATACTGTTTAAAGCATGTTGCAGCCAAAAGCAGAAGTGTTGTGGGGAGCCTTTCAAGCAGTTGTATGGGCATTCTTTGGTGCCCAAGCTAGCATGCAGCCAAGAAAGAGCAGTAACACCTGTGCCTGTTAATCTATTCAGGAGAGCTCACATATGTCCAGTCTCCCACATATCACTGAGTTGTTATAATTTAATAATAAAATTAGCTGTAGAAGGATGGTAACTGATTGAGTTACCTTTTATGTCTAAACAGCCTGTTTAAGAACTACTTAAACTGTTCACCTGATCTTAATCATAACAATTAGAGATAATAATCATTAATGAGTTAGCTTAATTAGAACCTACTTTTTTAAATAGAACCTCTGTGTAAGATTTTAATACTTTGAAACTGTATGGAAAGTCTGAAGTGGCTGCAATATTCAGTTGATAAGATTATTTCAGACAAAGAAAAGACAGACCCAGATGTTAATTTCTTAAAGGATTCAGTGTTTAATGAGTCTAACTAATGGATTGATATAAATGCTCAAAAAAATCAGCCTGCTCTCCGAGTAAGAGCTGTAAGTTTAGGGAGGGTACACTGTAATTTTTACATAAAACAGAGGTTGAAATCACTGCTGAAAGGCAAAATAGAATTCAGCCTTTGTTATGGAGCCATGACCAGTGCCTCTAGTTGTCAATTTTGCCAACAGATTGAACTGAGTTTGTGAATTGTACCATTTTCTGTTTATACTGGAATAAAACAATTTTTGGTGAACATTTATTTATAAAAATCCCAGTAACTAACAAATGAAAAGTCCTGTTGACTTTATCTCCAGATTTAAAAACACACCAGAAAAATAACTCTCCACTTCTTCTCAGTTAGTCCAATGTGCAGTCCCAGAAGCATTGATTCATTTGAATGATGTTGAGGAGTGCCAGGGCTTTGAAAAGAAAGATAATCACAACTACTTTCACTCCAGGCTAGCTTCATAAAAGAAGAGTCATAAAGTGATTTTTTTTTTCATTTAAAAAGTCTGGTATTGTCTATGCTTTCTAAATCTACCCAAAGATGGTGGTTCAGGAAAATCACAGTGAACCCACATATTATCACTTAAAAAAAAAAAAAGATGTAATTCTGTGATTGCTTTTGTTAGTCCCTGTTCCTCGTGGATCACTGAGAAGGAAACTGGTCCTTAATTTTAGAAAGAATGATTGCCTACACCATTTGCAAAAGAGTTAAATTTTAGAAAGAAGGGCTGGGCTGTTATCCTACAAGACTTTGGGTGACCACCAGATGGCAAGACAGAGCTGAAACATTTAAAAATGAATTGGCAAAGTAACACATAGAAGTCCTGCTAAAAGAAATAAAAGGATATAGAAATAAAAAATCAAATTTAAAAGTAAATTACTTGTCTTCCTGACTACACTCTTCCAAAATGTGTGGTCTGTCTGTGGAAAATATGCAATGTTTTGTTATACCTGTGTCACTTTCAGTCGTCTAGTAGTAAGTTGCTTTATTTTAGTATATTCATTCAGCAATACCTTTTTCTGATTATCTTTTCTTTTTATTCTGTATGTAAAGTTTTTCATAAGCACTTTAATGCTGACTCCTTTCTATTACATCTTTTCTGGCTCTTTTTCCTTCTTACATTGCCATTCCATTCTGGTGAGGGTAAGGAATCTTCATTCTTTAACACAAGATCATGTTTGAAAGTCTGTGTGTATGTATGTGTGTGTGTGGGAGAGTAAAGTCTGATATTTATTTTCTCAACCATACTTCATTTGTCTTCTGCACATCTAAAGCTTTGAATAACACACTGGAGAGAATATGTATTTAAATATAATTATTTTGAATGCAATGCACGTGTTGCCTATACATTTTATTACACATACCATGTGTCTACATGAGCCCCTTCCTTTCGAAAGGGGCATGTTAATGAGCGGGTTCAAAAGATGCTTATGAGGCGCTGCAATGAATATGCTGTGCCTCATTAGCATAATGGCAGCTGCGGCGATTCAAAAGTGCAGCTTTTTGAATCGCACTCTGCCTGTGGAGTCGGGACCTTCCGAAAGGATCTCCCCACTTTTTGAAAGCCGGGCTTTTGAAAACTGGGGAGGTCCTTTCAGCAGATCCTGTCTTCACAGGCAGAGCACGATTCATTAACATGCAGTGTGTGTAACATTGCATTCATTAACATGCCCCTTTTCAAAGGAAGGGGCTCGTGTAAATCCAGCCATAATGAAATATTTAGCTAAGCAATCCTTCCTCTGTGGATTAAGATTTCACAAGCTTCAGAGGCCTGTTAGGCTGCATCTACTTGACCAGACTCTGTCAGCAGAAGTCACAGTCGGAATGGATTACCTGGCAAAACTTCTGTTGACAGATTGCATGTACACATAAAAGCAGATTGAAAGAGCAATCTGCTTTGTCGACAGTGAGCAGCCAGACTGCCCAGCCCTCTCTCGACAGAACAGCTGCCCAGAAGTTCTACAAACAGGGCTTCCCGGTGAAACGGAAGCCCAGTCTGTTGACAAAAGAGCCCAAGAATATCTACACCGCTGTTTTGTTGGCATTATACCTGAATAGGAAAGGTATAACACTGCTGGTAGATGTGCTGGGTTTTGTCAACAAAGCACATTTTGTGTGTAGATGCTCCATGTTTTTTCCCCGACAAAAGCCCAGTTTTGCCAGGAAAAGGCTCTCATGTAGACATAGCCTTAGAGAGGTGAAATGACCTTTAGTGGATGTAGAGCCACCTTCTATTCTGAAACATTGCTGTGTTATTAGTAATATTCTGAAATACAAATTTGCTTCTCTAGTCTCAGCAGGGAGCTGAATTTAAGAAAGAGAGAGACTTCCAAGGGGATCATCACTTTTATGCTAGTATCTTTAGGGAGTAGTTTCATGCCTCCTTGATTTCTTTCAGGTATTAGGTTATCACTTCAACCACATGTGATGAAAAGTGGGTGTTAGTCATTAATTATAGATGAAACCTGGCAATACAAAGTGCAATGAAAACAACCCCTTAGGGAATCCCTCTCTCTTAAGAACCAGTATGTGCACATGCATTTTCTACATCAGAAGTACAAGTTGTGTGCAGAACTGAGCCACACAGGAGAGCCATAGAAAATGATGATGTGTGTAAGTTCAAAAGGACAGAACACAGTTCTGCATTTTCAAATAAACATGTAAATATGCTTTGTTGATCTAAAGCCAAGATGTAACATTAATCCAACTGTTTCCTGAGTATCCTTACAAGTAACCAAAAACCACACTGATGTGAAGTAGAAATGAATCTTTTAGGCAATAAAGGCAATAAACCACAAAACTACTTGAAAAATAACTTATCATGAAATACATTTGAGGCCCCAACAAGGATAAAACTCTCAACCCCTAATTTTACAAAGCCAGTGCTCTAATCACTGGGCTGTTGCCTTTGCATAAGTTTTTAAGGCTTTGTGTGTGTTTTGGTTCTTTGAGATCTGGGATCCTGTAAATAAATCATGAATTTCAGATATGCTCTTTTCATTCCTTAGATGAGGCAGCTGGAGCCAAAACACTATGGTCTACAACTGAGAAGATTAGTTGATGAAAACGTTGAGTATTGTATTCCTGAAGCATATGAATACATACAAGATCAGGCAAGTTTGACTAAATTTAGATCAGAACTCAATATTTGTAGATACAGCTAAATTATACTCTGTAAGTGTTGTGAATTAAATACAAAATGAGATTTTTAGATTAGATGTCAATCATGGACTGTGTTTGCAATCCTTATACACAGTGGGTTAAACTCAGCCATTTGCAGAGAACTACAGATTTGGACACTTAATTGTTGGTTTGTAAGCACTATTTTGTGGATTTAAATGAGACTTAATAGTACTCAAAATGAGACTAGTGCTGCTGCTCTGTATGGAGTGAATTTCACACATTATGTAATATCTTATTCCACAATTTGTCCCACCAAGTTCAGTGAGACTTGCAGCGTAGCAACCTTCTCTAACATGAGTAAAAGTGGCAGAATCTGGCCCTTTGTTAATGAATTATTTAACAATGCAACTTATTTTTTTAATTAAAAGATTATAAGGCTATGTCTATACTACATGATAAAGTCGATTTTAAGGCAGTTAGCTTGATTGTTTACAATGTTACTGTCTTCACTGTAAATACCATTTGGTCGATTTTAGGGAGTGCTAAGGTCGATACTATTACACCCACCATGCGAGTCGATGTAGAGTCAAGTTTGAATTTAAGAGGTTGAATTAATTCTAGAGTGGAAACTCCATTGCTTCAAATGAACTCTATTGGCCTTCAGACATATCCCACAATACCCCATGGTTGTCCACTCCAGCTGCTTCATCTCTGCTGCACTCTAGGGCCGCGTCTACACATGCACGCTACTTCGAAGTAGTGGCGCCAACTTCGAAATAGCGCCCGTCATGGCTACGCGTGTTGGGTGCTATTTCGAAGTTGAAATCGATGTTAGGCGGCGAGATGTCGAAGTCACTAACCCCATGAGGGGATGGGAATAGCGCCCTACTTCGAAGTTGAACGTCAAAGTAGGGCACGTGTAGCCGATCCGCGTCCCACAACATCGAAATAGCGGGGTCCGCCATGGCAGCCATCAGCTGAGGGGTTGAGAGACGCTCTCTCTCCAGCCCCTGCGGGGCTCTGTGGTCACCGTGTGCAGCAGCCCTTAGCCCAGGGCTTCTGGCTGCTGCTGCCACAGCTGGGAATCCATGCTGCATGCACAGGGTCTGCAGCCAGTTGTCGGTTCTGTGGATCTTGTGTTGTTTAGTGCAACTGTGTCTGGAAGGGGCCCTTTAAGGGAGCAGCTTGCTGTTGAGTCCGCCCTGTGACCCTGTCTGCAGCTGTTCCTGACACCCTTATTTCGATGTGTGCTACTTTGGCGTGTAGACGTTCCCTCGCAGCGCCTATTTCGATGTGGTGCTGCCCAATGTCGAAGTTGAACGTTGATGTTGCCAGCCCTGGAGGACGTGTAGACGTTATTTTAGCCTATTTCGATGTCACTACATTGAAATAAGCTATTTCGATGTAGCGTGCACGTGTAGACGTAGCCTAGATGTGCAGGACGTAGGTAATAGGAAGCCCGCAAATTTGAGTTTGGCACCAGGAAGCCCGGGAAATTGAAATGGGCACCTGGGCCCATTTTGAATTCATTTCATTCTTATTAGCACAGCAATTGCAGCTGGCTTCTTGCCTGAATGGGATATATCAGGAGAGGCCAAGACTCTTTATTCACCATTGGCCCCAGGCCCTTCACCATGTGGCAGCTAGGTTGTGGGAGTTGTGCTTGTAGGAAAGGCTGAGAAACTTCTTTTCTGCGGCTTGCAATTGTCCAGGGGCAGCCCCTCTCCCCCCACCCCACAGGCACCATGCAGTCAGGGTCTAACCCCCACCCAACCACACCATGTGGCTGGTCCCCAACCCGGTAAAAGCGTGTGTCTGCAGTGCAGTGCAGACCATGCTGCCAGACAGCACCGTGTCCTGGCTTGTGCATAGTGAAGGCTCCAAAGGCGAGGGAGATTTATGGGGGCTGGTTGTTGCTGTGGGGGGAGTCTCCCTCACTCGTCAAAGATTTTCAGGGGGTGGCTCTTGCTAGGGGCAAGTCTCTCCAGCAAACACGACAAAAAATTTTGGGGACTGGCTGTTGCCAGGGGTAAGTCTCTGAAGGGACCATCTCAACTGACCCATCAGCTATACCCCCAACCATCAATGTATGTGGGTGGGACAGCCCCTGCATGCAATGATATTCAGGGCTGCCCCCCACACCTGCCGGAGAAAGCACATGAAGGGATCTGTCCCCTGAAAAGACCATGTCAACCAGTCCCTCAGCTTCCACCCCCACCCTATAGCGTGATCCATTGTACCAAAGCAAATTTCATAAATCTGGCTCCATTTCAAGAAAGCACTTATTGTTTTCAGTGAACTGAATTGTTTCCATTATTATTGGCAAGATGTGTCATACCATGCATATTGTGCTTTCAAGGGAGAAAAAGTAGTTGAAGAACCGGTTGAGATGGCACAGTTAACCTGGGTGATCCCAGGGCTTAGTTATAAAAACAAGAGATTTTAGTTAATTTGGCAATCTCTCAAAACTTTGTTTGGCAAATTCATTAGCAAATGGCTTTCCTTAGGACAGGTCATACCATACTGTGATTTTAAAGGGGGCAAAGTATATGAGAGACCAGTTGAAATAGCAGTCACCTGGGTGATCCCAGAGCACAGTGTCATTCTGGCATGTGGGTATGACAGTCCCCTGCCTGGCAAGCTAGTTGCTGATCAGAAAAAAATCGTGCTTAAAGGGAATAATAATAATACGAAGGCGTTCTTTCAGTGGGGGAAAAGCAGCTGAGCAACCAGTTTACATGGTTGTCACCTTCTGAAGCCCACCTATTTGGTTTTCTTTCACCTGGGATTCCCTATTTTTAGTTTTTTCCTTCTGAAAAAATGGCCATTTGCTTTCCACGGGAGGGCAATGAGGGCAGCAGTGTGGGAAGATGACATCACATACCCACAACCACTTGTCGGGCAATTTTTTCCCCATACTGCATCAGCGAAAAACCCCAGAATGCTATGGGGCTGAGGGAACTGTGGGGTAGGTTCCCATAATGCACTACTGCAACGGCTGGTGTTTGACTCGGTGTGGCAGCACTCACTCAACTTTGTGGGGATTTTGTAGGGAGGTGAGGATACTCAAATATGAATATGTAATACCCAGCATTATAAAACTGAATTAAAAAATTTATATTATAGTGTATATATGATGATTTATTGAACTTTTGGCTTTTGCAGTCTGTCTGTTTTGCAGTTTAACAATTTGTGATATTTTCTCTCTAACAGATATGTGATGAAATAGAAATTTTTCCTTTAAATGTTTATCATGTTCATCTTACTAAGACTGAGAACATAACTGATTTTGGTAAGTTTTGAGTAAAATCCCTTCCAATAATTTTCTGTTAATTTTCTTTGTTCTACTTGAACTTTAATTTTTCCTTCCAGGAGGTTTCTCTTTGTTGATAACTTTTGGGCTACTCCAGATGGCTCAGTATGGCAAGACTGCAAAGCGGACAAGTTAGCACATTAGCAAAGACCCGGTAATTCCTCCCCATTGAACACTGCTGACTATTATATTTTTTTACTCTTGGATATGGGGGAGCAAATGAAGGCCTTGTTTTCCCCATACAACTTCACTGACCAACCAGTGAAGGAGCTGATGAAGCGTTGACAGGCCGCTTCCTTTTGTTTGATTACATAGAAATACCCAGCTCACTCTTGAAGTCTGATTTGCTTTTTGGCAGCAAAGCAATCATTTGGCCCTGTGCAAACAGGCTGTCACTCAAGAGAAATTTTAACTGGCTTTTATCCCCTGTGGTAGGTAATATCAGAGAATATCCATATGCTTGCTCATTGTGAAATGTGGACTTGAGCCATTCAACTAACAAGAATGAGTGAGGCTATGGAGGAAAAAAGCCAGGGCAATAATACTGTAGATGGAGGGGACAGGAAAAAAAAAATAATTGGGGTGCTGATCCATTCCCATTCAGGCTGATTCATTCTCACGAAGGTAGTGTTTCCATTGATTTTAACATGTCCATATGGTGCATTAATTTGCCTCAGAGATGTAAATTCTAGTATGCAGTAGTATGTTATACACTAAGTGGCCTGTGTGGACCTTGCTGGTGCTCATGAAAAGTCCCAGTGTGCCTGTAAATGTAGTCTTGTTTCAAACAGTATTACAGTAATGCTCACCAGGGGATGTTTAGTGTGTGCTGGCAGGCTCCATGTGCTCTAATTAATACATCACATGCTGGTGCACACTGGAATTTACAACCCTTTAGTGTGGACTACCACACCATGTAAACAAGCTGTCATGTAAGTTGAATTGGGTCTGAAATGATAGTCCCTGAGTCAGGGACTGAGACCAGAAATTGGTATGTGAGGAACAAGGTGGAGAATTCTCATGGTATTGCAAAAGAACTCCTTTACCTTCATGCTGACTTCTGTTCTCATCTGCCTCCTTGGGTGAAGTATTTTCAGCCAGAGAAAGGGGACAGCTTTTCAGGGTAAGGATATTCTTTTTCTTTGCTTTATGTAATGTTTGTCCGGCACCCATCAGAATGAGGGTCTGATCCTGAGTAGGTCACTTGCACACCAGAATTGATTGACATGCAAAAAATGATGCTTATCTTCAGACACTTCTCTCCCAATTATTGCAATAAATCATGTAAAATCTTCACACTATTTATCCAAGTATCTTATAGATCTTCACTGGATCTGGTGATCTGTATTGAAATGTTGTATTGAGCTGACTTCCAAAAACAATGGAATATAACAACAGCTTACATTACTTTCAAGAGGAAAGAAAAGAATTTGTCCTTAAGGCACGGGTCTGCATGTATGAGTGTGTATATATGAGTTGGGAGTGAGAAATATGACCTCCCTTTGGTTACGTAGATTAAATCTACTGAATATACAAAACTAAATGAGAAATATCTGCCAAATTATTCACTGATCATTATTTGAAGTAGACAAACTGATGAGGGTAAAACCATCTGTCTTCTTAATTCCAGGGTTTGCTGTTACAGCTCAAGTTGTTGAAAACCAGCATCTCACCCATATATTCATAAGTGACGTCCTCCCAGATGGGCTGGCTTACAAAGAAGGTTTGTGTCACAGCTGTATTAACCATTTGTTTACAGTTTTCATTAGTTGCTATTAAGCAGCAAACTTTAAGGAACTTTAAAATTGTTGTCTGAGAATAACCTTTGGCTTCTACTATCTTTGTCCTCTTGCTTGTTCACCAATGGACAGTAGATGATGCTAGGTAAGATAATTTACATGACGTAGCCAAGGAACCCTTTTAATGAGAGATGAAGTGAGAAAAATGCTTGTCTATACTTGGGGAAAATTCTGCCTCCCAATGCCTACATGAAACATTGGGATCTGCACAGAGACAGGAGAGAGAAATTCTCCAACTCACATGGTGGAACCTCCTAGGCTGAATTAGCCTCCATGGTGCTTAGCTTCCCATTTGCCCACATTAAGCAGTGGTATGTCTGACAGGCTGGCTTCCAAAGAACTACCTTGTTCACTACATTGCCACTGGCATTCTCTACTTTGCGGTGCTTGTAGATTATTTGTCCCCTCATCAGGCTCTTAAGATCCATATCTTCCCCTCCAAACTGCAGAAGTGCACCAGTTCCGCTGTGTTTGGGACCATCTGCAAAGGAAGTTGGAGAGCGGGAGGATTGTTCCCTTAGTCAGCTGTTGCTGGTCCTGAGATGTACAAGTTTCCACAATTTGTATCCAGCTGAACTGTCCTGTAAAAATCTCACTTGTTCAGTTTCCCTGTTGCAATTTTGCAGCAATGAACAAATCAACTTGAAAAATCCCCGTGTTTCCCTAAACTGGGATTCTAAAATAAGTAATTTTGCCTATAGGCTTCTCAGGATGCAAAGAGCCACTTTAAAATGAACTTGCAGTTTGAGAGTCTGTGTGATTCTCCTGTCCTTTCCGAAAGTGGCATAGCAGAGTTATCCTACATTAGCCTTTGAGTAGAAACAGCCCTGTCATCAGGGGCACAACCAATACCAATCCTTCTGTCGTGGTGCACACCCAAAACTCCCACTGACTGCAATGGGGTAAGTGCAGGATTTGGTCATTTCTTTAAAACATATAGACTGTGTCTATAGCAAGTTTTTGAAATATTTTTTGAAAGAAGAGACTCTGTCGAAATATCCAGCAGTGTCCACACCCACAAAGTTTCTTTCGAAATTAAATTGAAAGAATGCAGTGCACCTTTTGAAAGTTCTCTTCCACTCTCATTTCAGATGCTCTGTGGGACTTCTTTTTTCTAAAGAACAGTCCTCATGATGCCTGATTTTTTTCAGTCCCGACCCATTCTTTCAAAAGGGTGCTGTGTGGATGCTCTCTTTCAAAAGAGCAGATCTCTCTTTTAGTCTGCTTTTGTGTGTGTGGATGCACTCTTTCAAAACCCATATGGTTTAATCAAAATTTAATATAATTTGTTTTCTAGCCTGGTTCATCAGAGCTCCTTCTTGTTTTCTTTCCTTTCTCATTCTAACAGGGCTGAGAGTAGGCAATGAAATCCTGATTATAAATGGAGAGGCTGTGTCTGATCTTAACCTCAAGCAGATGGAGTTATTGTTTTCAGAAAGAAGTGTCATGCTCACAGTGAGAAGAAGCCATGGCCCTAAGCAAGCATCATGTACAGTGTGGTCAGATGGCAACATTTCCAGAGACCCAAAAAGCTTGTTACCCCCTCCCAACCAGTCCCAGCTCTTGGAAGAATTTCTGGATAACTTCAAAAAGAATACTGCAAATGGTGAGGAAATTATGACAGTTTTATTACTTTTCCCCACTACAAGTCCATTATTTTGAAACTACAGTTATTCTTTTTTTGCCCATTTAAAAAATCGTCCTCATGCTACAAGACAGAAACTGTGATACAAACTGTATTTTATATTTACATTTTGTGCATTTCTGTAGTTATAGTGATTTCCTGAGAGTAGCTGTGAAAAAGTAGATGCTCATTTCTGCAAGAAAGTCATATACTTTTAACCTGTTCCACTGAATCATCCCAGTAATGCTAAGGACCCTGCTTCACCATGTCAAGACTACCCATTATAAACCCATGGTCAGCATCATCATCACCATCATCATCATAATGTTCCCATTATGCTTCTGGCATTTAAGGCAGCAGTGAAGCTTCTCCACTCCTGTCTGTTTCAGGCAAGTCTTTTGGTGGTTCCCCAGCTGTGCCCCAGATTTTTTATCTCGACTTCTTCCGCTCTTTGTCATGTTGTTTTTGAGCAGCTTCATTATTCCTTTACCTTCTGGTGTCCATCTGATTGCTACTCTGGTGATGGAATCCATTTCTATCTGAAGCATGTGGCCAATCCATTTCTACCACCTACTGGCATGAGGAGCACTCAGATCTTCTTGCATGTTGAATGGTAACAGAGAGGAAGACGTGCTAGTCTATACACTATCAAAACAAAAAGCAGTCAAGTAGCACTTTAAAGACTCACAAAATAGTTTATTAGGTGATGAGCTTTTGTGGGACAGACCCACTTCTTCAGACCATAGCCAGACCAGAACAGACTCAATATTTAAGGCACAGAGAACCAAAAACAGTAAGCAAGGAGGACAAATCAGAAAAAGATAATCAAGGTGAGCAAATCAGAGAGTGGAGGGGTGGGGGAGAAGGTCAAGAATTAGACTGAGCCAAGTATGCAGATGAGCCCCTATAGTGACTCAGAAAGTTCCCATCACGATTTAAACCATGTGTTAATGTGCCAAATTTGAATATAAAAGCCAGCTCGGCTGTTTCTCTTTCCAGAACGGTGCGATAATTCTTCTTCAGTAACACACATACCTTTAGGTCATTGACAGAATGCCCCATTCCATTAAAATGTTGACTTAACTGGTTTGTGGATCTGGAGTGTTTTGATGTCTGTTTTGTGCCCATTGACCCTTAAAGTGCTACTTGACTGCTTTTTGTTCAGATCTTCTTGTGTGTGCAGTGTCTGACTAGATACTTGGCTTGAAAATGTGCTGGGCCAAAAGCTACGGATGACTTTTCAGAGGCAGGCTGTAGGAAATGAAGACAGATGTAACCCTAGATCAGCATAACATTTTGAAATGGTGTAACTTTTAGGGGCAGGAGTTTTGTTGTATGTTTAATATACTTCAATTGCTCAACTTACTGTGTACATTCAAGGCACAATGAAAATAACAAGAATCTGTTGAAAATGGGGACATTTTACAGCAGCCTTCCTCACCAATTAATGTTCTCCGTAATACATTCCAGGTCAATACAGGTATCCACTTTTACATAAATGTGTCTTTTACCATCAGACACTTTTGACATCTGATTCTTCAGCCACCTTCTCTTTTCGATTCCTGAATCTCATCATCATACTAATATGCACGCTGTGTGCTAAATGTCTGATGTGAGGGTAAGAATGTGGCTGTGTTCTGTGTGGCTTAACAAGAAGAGGAGGTGCGAGTGTGCTGAGTGCTAGGGCTGCTCCTGGCTAGCATCATGAACCCCCTGGAACATAGAGAATGGAGGGGAGCATATGATCTTTTTTCTGCTGTATCCACTAACAGAAGGCAGCACATACATGCTGCACACGCTTAAGGCTTGTAGCACTGGGCACACACCCTTTGGGTCTGATAATTCAACTGGAGCCTTTCCACTGATTCACCGGGAGCTGGATCGAGCCCTAAAGCAATGTTGAATTCTGTCAGGCACTCCTTTCTCCCCAGACTCATGTCCATAGTAAGGCAATGCCACTTTTACTCGGTTTTTGCTAAGTCATATAGACTTTGAATGATTTCTCATTTCCATTCTATTCCATCGGAGCTCATTCAACTAGAGCATAAGCATTTTCACTAGCTGGCAAACGTATGTGTGTGTGTGTGTGTGCGCGCGCGCGCTCACCACATGCACCAGTGTTGGAAGTTTTTCCCTTAGCAGTATCCGTAGGAGAGTGGCTGTGGAGCCCTCTGGGTTGGCACCCTCATGGTACGATAGAAGAAGCAACACCTGCTCCCCATACTCTCAGTCATTCTTCCAGTGGTTGGTCATGTGCATTCCAGTATGTCTGCGTGTACACCATGTGCACAGTTGCCAAAAGGCTTTTCCCTAGCAGTACCCATTGGGTTAGCTGTAGCACCCTCCTGTGGAGATGCCTCTCTCTGTTGTATATATATCCCTGCCGACCCAGTGCCTGCTCAGTTCCTTTTTGCACAGTGGTGGTTGCTGATGCTTCTGTCTCTTGCTTGAAAGTGGGTCTTCTCTAGTGTGTGTATATAGTTCTTTGTAGCTTAGATAGAGTCCTTATCAGTTGTTCAGTTAGTGTTCTGTGGGGAGGGAAGGGGAGGGTTTCCCTCTGCTCTTCGTTGTGGCTGGTGGGGCATGCAGCAGGCCCAGAGCCTCAAACAGTGTGGAAAGTGCAGGAAGTGTACGCCCAGAAGCGACCTGCGCATGGTCTGCTTGCAGTGTCTACAAGGCCATCAGCAAGACAAGAGCAGGATCTGCAGAGGGTTTAAGCCTCAAACCAAAAGAGAGCATGATCAGAGGTGGAAACGTATCCTGCTGGAGTTGGCACTTAGGCCCCAGCTGAGTGATGCAGCTTCAACTCCCTCAGTGAGCAGTGTGCTGGTCTTAATACAGAGATTTCGGCACCACAACAGGAAGAGCCTCAGGACCAGCAGCACTGCTCCCCTTTGCATGCAGCAGGCTCCTCTTCATGACACCGTTCCCATTCACTGGTGCCTCAGAGAAGAAAGTGGACTGGCAGCATTCCCCTTCTAGGACACCTCTTAAGCTCCCAGAGGCAGCTGACAAAGCACCAAGTCTGCTTCAGTCGAGCCCTTTGGCTCCAGCACCCACCATGTGGCCATTGAGTCCGGTGTCAGTAGATTTGCCAGAGCCAATGGTGGAGGAGGATTTAGACTTGCCCTTCACTTTGGACACTATTAAAGCCACCCAGGACCTTACTGAATTTTCGGAGCTGGCACCATGTTATCAGTGCCCGTCCCTCGCGGCACCCATTGCAGTGGTTTGGACTCTGGTACCATTGGTAGGTCCTCCATTGGCACTTTCCATGGGCTTGGCCCCCATGCTGCACGTGGTTCCATCTCCGTTGTCAATGGCCCCTCAAGTGGCAGTGCCACCAGCACGGCTGGCATGTCCATGGCACTGTCTGTGCTCCCAGCTCTGATGCCTAGGGGCAAACCAGCATTGATGAGCTTGGCATTGGCCACTGGAACATTGGGCTCAGTGGTCGGCAGCAGACTACGCATCAGGATCCGACGTCAAGTCTTTTCTCGGTACCAATCGGTGTCACAGCACCGAAATCCCAACTGTTCAGCAGCACTGACCCAGTCTTGGCCAGACCAATGGCAGACACCCATGCAATCACCCTTTTGGATGCCGTGGGTGTATCACCGTAGCCAAAGGCAGGGCTCCAGGGCTGCATCTGTGGTGCTGTCCTCTTGAGCATTGCCAGCTCCTGCTCCCTATTCTGCTTGTCCTGGAAGGTTGCTTTCCTGGTAGTGATGACGTCTGTGAGACAAGTCGTGGAGATCAAGGCCTTGACCTTTGAACTGCCATACACGGGGTTTTTTGGTTTGTTTGTTTGTTTTAAAAACAGGGCAAGGTCCAACTGTGGTCCCACCCGTTCTTCCGGCTGAAGTTGATATTTTCCTTCCATATGAACCAGTACACATTTATGCCAGTGTTCAGTCCCAAGCTGTACAAGACTGCTGGTAAGAGGCATCTGCCCACTATGGACATTTGGAGGGACTACATAGATACACAGATTGTACCATGCTTTTCAGTGTATCAGCACAGCCCTTTAGTGCTATGTTGAAGGGGATGAAGGCCACCCAGTTTCTTCACAGAGGATTTCCAACTGGATCACCTCTCATGTACAGACCTGTTACAAACCAGCAACGGTCCCACCACTGCCAATCAGCGGAGCTCATTCAACTAGAGCATAAGCATTTTCACTAGCCGGCAGACATCCTGAGCCAGGACATTTGTAGAGCCTTGTTACGATTCTCCATCCACACATTCACATCTCATTTTGCTGTCGCTCAGCAGGCCAGAGATGGGGCTTGGTTTGTCAGAACTGTGATATGGTCTTCATGGCTGTTAACTCCTACCCATCTCTGAGAGTTTGGCTTGGAGTCACCTAATGTGGAATGGATGTGAGTAATCACTCAAAGAACGCAGTCACCTGTTCCCATAACTGTCATTCTTTGAGATGTGTTCCTCATGTCCATTCCGTGACCTGATTATCTTCCCTGCAGTCAGAGGTTTGGGAAAGAAGGAGCAGAGGATGGAGGGAGTGAGCAGTGCCCCTTATGCCATGCTGTGAGGAAGGCACTCCGAAGGGTGTCACAGTTGCTCCTCAATGAATATTACTAAGGGGAAAAACTTCTTGCTCTAGCACAGATGGTAAGCATTCACACCTATCGTGAAATGGACATGAGCAACACATCTCAAACACCGGTTACGGAAATGGGCAAAATGTCTCTTTTTGTCTAAATAGGAGTGAGTGGGAACTGTGGGATTTGGCCTTGTGTGCAGTGACACATTCTCTCAAATGCCACATCACAAACAAGCACTGGAAATATCACTGTGTTTGAGACTGCCCTGCTTTGTCGGAGAAAAGTGTTTTGTTGTCAGCATGTTTTTAAGATACTGCCAGGAATACTTTATATTTTGGTGGAATTTTCTGCTCTGAAAATTGTGCATATGAGAGAGAAGCACATTTAACTCAATGTAACATGAATGGGGAAAAACGATGCCATTCCCTCTTTATACCTCTGAAGGATGATATTAAAATTCCATGGGAAGCCTAGCTCAGAGTCATGGCTGAGGGAGAGAGAGGAAGTTATATTTGCACTTAATTGTGGTAGCAAGTATTTTCTGATTTTTTAAAATCTTGACATGATTAAAAAGATAAAAAAAAAAGTCACAGAGAAGAAATTGATAGAATGGCTTTCATTATAAAGTAGCCTTATTAGGTCATCTTTGAAATTTAAAACCAAAATTCCTATTGCAGGGTTTGTAACATGATAAGTAGCATCTCTCATGGACCTTTGTTCAATTTAAAAATATCATTAGCTTCAATATTGGCATATAAAAATGTCATAAAACAAAATTATGATAAAAACAATTAGTTATCTTAGGACCATCACTCATCTTGCTGGTTTGATATTACAATTTGGGATTACTTGGAGTATTAAGTGTAATAGACCTATGTGTCCATTCACTAGAGTCATCATTTCTCAGAGATAAATTTGCCACCTCTGTTAATCTCCAGATTTCCATTATAAAAAGATATTGCTAGAGTATGTTTTATACTCTAAGCACTCAAAGTATATATGCTTATCTGATCAAGAAAGTAATTAAGGCTGACCTGTTTATCTTGCAAGGAAAAAAAATCATTCTAACTCAAGCCCAATGGTGTGTCATGCTTATGAAGTTACTGTGCCACCAGCATTTTGTTTTTGGTCATCTAGTTCAGTTTGTGTGGAAACAAAAGAAAGCAGCACTTTTTTGTCTTACTAGGTAGTCATAATGGGTTTCATCCTTATATTCTGATTTTTATACACTAGAGGCTTGATTACCCAGCATCCCTGGGGCACATGGGTTACAAGATAATCAAATTTTCCAGTTTGTTAAGCTGGGTTGCTTGGCTGACCCTGGTGGTGGGGCTCAGCTCCACTCCTGAGGGCTGGGGAGCAGAGGGAGGGGCCCTCCAGCCACTGGTCCCAACCAGGAAGCTGGCCCATAGCAGCCTGCCCTGGCCAAGAAGAAAGCCGCAGTCTACTGGCCCTGGCCCAGGGGGCTGACCCCTGGCCAGGAAGCCAGTCCCCTGGAAGGAAATCCTGGCCAGGAAGCCAGCCCCAGTAGGGCAGCTGGTTAGCAGACTGTGCTGTAAATACCTTGGATGTAATACTGTGAACCCAGGCTTGGATGCCAGAGACTCTGTGGTTCTAACTTTGGCTCTGATTTTGTTATCCTGGGTAGTATTAAATAAGTCACTTAGACCACAGTTTTCCAAGGTTGCTTTTGAGTTTTGGTGCCTCACTGTGTGGGTATTCACCTTGAAACAACCAGAGCCTTATTTTCATAGGTACTGAGCACCCACATCTCCTTTGAAAGCCAGGAGGATTAGCAGGTGTTGAGCACTTCTGAAAGCCAAGCACAGAGGCCGTGTCTACGCTTAGCAAAACTTCGAAATAGCCATGCTACTGGCCAAACTGAAGAATACTAATGAGGCATTGAAATGCATATTCAGTGCCTCATTAGCATGCCGCCAGCTGTGGCACGTTGAAAGTGCCATGGTTCCCTCCTGTGCGGCTCGTCTACACCAGGGTTCAGCATCGAAATCCCCTTATTCCTGGGATTTCGATGTTGGTGGGGTCCTTTCGAAAAGAACCCTGGTGTAGATGAGCCGCACAGGAGGGAACTGCAGCACTTTCAACGTGCCGCAACTGGCAGCATGCTAATGAGGCACTGAATATGCATTTCAACACCTCATTAGTATTCTTCGATTTGGCCATTAGCTTGGCCATTTCAGAGTTTTTACTGAGTGCAGACATTGCCAAATTGTCTCAAATCAGGCATCCAAAAGCAGAAACCATGTTGGAATATGTTGGCCTTAAAGTTTTTGCTTTACCTTCCCCATTTATATACAAAGATGACTATACTTAGCAATTCTGTAGGGAAGATAAGAGAATGTATTAAGGTGTAAGATGCTTTTAAAATAAAGTGTCTCAGAGTATTATTAGAAGGACAAGGTGGGTGAGGTACAGGTTGGACTTTCTAGTCAGGTACTGTCATCCAGCAACATCTGTAATCCAGCATGATTTTAGTTAGCTGGATGGCTACTTATTGTGTGTATGAGACCAAGTTTCCCATAAAGTTTGTTTCCAGTCACCAGTCCTGGCTCTCAGTGTTCTGTGCTGTTATTTAGCTGTAATTTACCCCTAAATGTCTTCAAAGAACCCAGTAAGCAGTGTAAGTGTTGGTAATATACTAGACCAGTGGTTCTTAAACTTTTTCAGACCCTGGGACACCAAACAATGTTGTTTTTTATACAGAACAGCTGTAAATTTTCTTTAAAAAATTGTCAGAGCAAAGAACAAGAACAAAAACAAAATCGAGCATCAACAAATACAGCAAGACCAAAATGAAGTAATTTAATCTGGTATCACAGCAATGAGGTAGTAACATTGTATCTGGTTTTAATCAGAGAAAATATATACCAGCTATGTATGGTATCAAAAAAAAAGTCAGATGCTTGTAGCACACCTGTGATTTGTTCATGGAACACAGCGTCCTACAGAATATAGTTTAAGAAACATTGTATTGAATAAGATTGACCTCCTGTTGTCCAGCAAATTCTCTTGTTCAGCATCAGTGAGGTTCAGAGGGTGCTCTATTAGAGGGGTTCAACTTGTAATATCTTTTACTGGATCTACTTCTGTTGGTGCAGGAGGCTAGTTCTGGAGCTACTACAGAGCTCTTTCACATTTGGGAAGTGTACTCAGAGTGCATTAATGTCTTGAAGAATAAATGGCAATACTCTACTTGTCTTCACCATGCCTCACTGTCTGCACTCCTGTTTATATCCAGCCTAGTTGGGTGTGCAGTGTCTGTACTTTGCCCAATGCTATAAGTGTTGATTTACCTTCAGTCAGGCTGAGTACCAGCATCTGGTCTATGATAAAGCAGAATTTACTGTAGTATAATGTAATCTTTTGAAAATCTCCAACCTCACATAACTTTTGTGATAGAGGTTTTTCAGAATTTGCATTTATTTCCTTGTAATTCTTCAGTGTCATTATGATGAATGTAGTTTCTTACCTAATCCCCGGCATCATAGACATGTTATTTTACCTCATGTCAAACTCGGGCAACTTTTAGCTTAGAGAAAGGAAGAAAAGTGGTTTTCCATTGCTGAAAACAGTAATTGGGAGTTGAGTTTTCTGTAAGAGAGATTCATTTCCTTCAGGAGATCAGAACTCTCCTGTGGCAGGGTATACAGTCTCACTGATGCTATAATCTCACTTCCCATGTGGCAGTATACACGTGCTGCCAAGCCACTTGTTTATGTTGGAAAAGAAATAAAATGAAACACTTGTTTCAAAATTTTGTGTGTGTGTGATATATATATATAAATAATAAATTTGGAAAACCCAGTTAGCCGAGCAATTAAATTTGCACCAGGTTCTCTGCTCTAAGGAAGTTAAACAAATATTTGTAAGGAAGTAATAAAAATGAGGGAATTAGGTTGGAATTTTTGATGCTATAGAAAATACAAACTTCCCCATTTCAATAAGTAGATGTTAGAGAAATAAACAACTGGTTTAATAGTAAGACTGTTGTATATCTTAGTGTTTAGTGCATCTCTTTTTGTAATTAACATTCTGCTGATAGCTGAAGCATGAGCTACAAACAGGTTGGTATGAATAGGTTGAAATGAGAGAAACTCAAGAGTGATAGTTCAACTTTGTTCTGATCATAGGAGGAAAAATCAAGATCGTTATGTAATAACCCTTAAAAACCTTGCATGATCCAAAGCATTTCTCATTCTCAAAGTTTTGTGTGTGTCACATTATAACAATATATAGAAAATGAGTTGGAAGCACTTCTAGGTGGTAAATTAATTGCTTCCAGTAGCAAATTGGATGAAGTACTGGCTACTGCCGGTCTCACAGCAGCCCATGTCTTTCTGTCTCCCTCCATCTGTTGCTTCAGATCTTTCAGTAAATCTGTGAAACGTTCCTCACTAATCCTAATGGCTTTTTTTAAAAACACTTTTGAGATGAAAATATACATTACTCCAAAGTTAATATTTTAGTTCTTCCTGAAGAAATTGCTTTGCTCCTGCATCTTTTGTTAATTCTCTGGTCTTTTACTAAATACTTTTACTACCACATGTTCTCTTGTGTTGCAGAGATTCTAAGACAGGTTTATTTTTATCCCTTCACTTCTGCAGTGTTGATGAAAGGCTACAATCAAGTCTGTGTTTCATGTATTCAAACACACTGTCTCCTTCTGCTGCACCATCAAGCTAGACAGTGCATACAAGTTAACAGTCCTCTGTTCTTCTCAATCACCCTGGCTAGAAAGAGCCCGTAGCTGTCTGTTATGTCAATCATTTTCATTTACTTAACATCTACTTATTAGTCTTCTGGTTTATCATTTTAGCTGGTGTTTCCCCCTTTTCATTTTATGTTTAAAAATAAAAACCTTTATTTTTCTTCACACCTTGTCTCCTCTAATAGAGACCTTTTCCCCCAGTGGGATATGCCAAGTTCACTGAACTTCAAGGAGTGTCTTTGATTACAAATAAGGACTCCATGCATTCACTGCCTTGGGGAAGGCCATATACAAACAAAATGTAATCTTTGCCACCAGTTCAGGTCAAGATATTGCAAAAGAAAGAGCGCTCTGCCAAAAGATTATCTTCATAGAGGCAGCTCTTCCACCTTAGTTGTGCATAGACATGAATCTGCACCATAGCTGTTTATACCTAAGGGCTGTGGCTTGAAAAAGCAAGTTGCCAGGATCCTTTTTTTAGATTTTCTAAGAAGAGAACAAAAATCCTAAATATTGACCTTCAGGATAACTGCAAGTGATCACCATGATCTCAATCAGTACTGACACCACTGGCTCATGGAAATTAACAAAAATCAATACCACTGACAAGCCCACAGACCCAATGGGCACAGGCACCAAGTAGTAGTCTCTGAATGACAGGAGTAAGCACTCCTCTAAAAAGATGCTCATACATCAGTACTGCCAGTGGTGGCCATATTAGGACCTGTAGGTGAACTTGCCTCTTGAGCTCCAAGACTTAACAGAGAACCCTTGAGGCATACGAAAGGCCATGCCATTGAGGGTGTTGGAACCACACTGAGATTTAGAGGAACAGGAATCCAGTACCAAGGAGAAAGAGACGGTCAGTACCATCTCCTCTTCCAGACAAAGCCATTGTGGCCTTTACACCATTTTTGTGGCCAACTTTCTTCTCTTTCAGGAACTGTCAAAGAGCGTGGCAGACATTCTCTGGAGTCTATTGAAAGAAATCAGGGTTACCTACCATCAGCTCTTAGATATCCTCTGTTCTTCCACCTCCTTAGCAAAAACCAAAATCCCTTGCCAAATTCCAGCATCAGCTTCCCTGACTTGTAAGCAGGCTGACAAAAAATACTGTATCCCTGCTAAGGAGTTTGAATTGCTGTTCTCCCAAATGCCACTGCATCATTTCAGTTCTTGCTGCCAACCACACCTGTCCAGGGTTTTTCCCTAGAGCAGGGATTGGAAGCACTTTGATCTGTTTGGGAGAAAAAGCATACTTCTTCACCCTATATCACCAACTACCAGGCCCTAATGGAAAAATATGATTGCATTAATCAGGGGTGAACAAACTTTTTATGTTGGGCCCCGCTATTCATCCCTGCAATTCGCAGCATCCCCCAACCTGTCTAATGTAATCCAAACTGATGAAAAATTCCATTATGTTCCCATGGGGGAAAAAAACAAACCTTTGGGTGCATGTAAGAAAATATGTATCTAGAATGTAAAAACTTTCTTAATTGGTACATAAATGTGAATGCACAGTCATAACTAACATATTTCAACATTTTTCATGAGCTGGATGAATCTGGTCATGTTGCACCCCCCACTTAGGAAATTTCACAATCCCTTAAGTGGGGCTGCCCCCCGCTTTGCTCACTCAAGCATAAATTACTCAAAGCTGAATGACGATTGAAAAGATGCCAGAAACGCTTCCTGATTGATTCAAGGCTGTTATCTCGAAGGCCCAATGAAAGGCAAAGATGCTGCTGCAATGTGCCTTGAGACAGCTGAAATGGTGGCTAAATCCATCTCCACAGCTGAGATGATGCAATGTACAAGCATCACAGCTTCATTTGCTGGGATTTTCAAAAGAAGTTCAGTTCATTTTTGAGGGCATGAAGCTCTTCATCAAGAAGACTGACTTTTCCCTTTATTCCCTGACAGATTTCAGGGTTACACATTAGATTTTGGGCTTCTATGCATCAAGTCCAAAGAGACCATTCAATCCCCAGTCCCAGCCCAGACAACATGCATCTCAGTATCAGCTTCAGTACTAGCATGAGCCTTGAAGAGGGAAAAATAGAAGAAAATTCTATAAATGAAAACCCTCTGTCCTACAATCTTTATCTCAACTCTCTATAACTAAACACCACTTCTGTTAACCAGGTCATTAGACCATTACATGGCTGACATAGCTGACTATGTGACTAAATTTCACATCAATTTGGGTACCGCTTGGCAGCATTCTGCAGTGTCTGTGAATGTATGTTATTGGACGGACTGGGCCCTAGAGAGTTCAAACCGATGAAGCCATTCAGTTTACCTCCCGTCCTCCCTCTACAACACCCTTCCTTCCACATCTCTTTTGACAGACTTTTCTCACAAGAGTTTGCTACGTGAGTTAGATCATCTTCTCTAGTTAGGAACATGAAAACCAGTACCTCAACATCTGAGACAAGGGGTTCTACTCTTGTTAATTCCTAACTCCCTGTTAGCCGGTGGCCGGGTAATGTGCGGTGAGGTACTCCCCTGGGTCCTAAGCAACCCAGTTTTTTACTGTTAGAGCAGGCAGCTCCTAGCACTCTCACCCATGGCCAGGCTGTAGTAACCAAACGGTTAAAGTTCTTTTTGTTGTGCCGGCTGTGTTGCAGTGACAAAAGGCTTAACAGCAGTCAGGTTCAGATCTTAACTAGTTACAAATTTATTTAAGCTACAGTTATAAGCATGTGGTTACAAAAGACTATTGTTTACTTCTTATATGCTAGCAAAGTACAGGTGTTAACAAGTTACGTTACAATCCAATACAAAGATATCTGTTACCATCTAACACAATGATATCTTGATACAACGACATCTAGTTACAGAGCTCTAATTCTTTAGCTGTGCACAAAAAGTCGGAGACCTAGCATGGGTGTATCTTACCCTCTCTGCGTCTCTCGATACCAGCGTAGCCAAGCTGGATCGGTCACTCAATTCCGCGGAAAGACGAATACGAGGTTGGGCGTCCCCAGTTGTGGACCTCAGGAGGCAATCACCTGACCCGACCAGCAGGTGTAACTCAAAATTAGAGTTCTGCTGGGCCCATCTTTTATACCCCTTTTGGGTTACGTATTCTCTTTCTTATCTATGGTGCCAGATCATACTGGTCTGTCTTTTGTGATGCCAGTTTGTTACAAGGGCATTTCTTACTTAATTTGCACTTGTAAGACAGGAGATAAGCAATTTGAGAGTACAGGACATTCTTTTTGCGTGGGCGGGGCACTTCCCCTTCTGGGATGGTTGTGTGGTCATCATATCCATCAATGCCAGCTGGGGTGATTTCTTGAGGATCCCCCCCTTCTCATGTTGATAGTTAGGGCTGTTAGCCTTCTAGCTGTACTTTCTGCTTCTCAGGGTCACGATGAGCTAGCACATCTGGGCCTCAATGAGGGCATCAAAGACTGTGCTGTCAGCAGTCGTTTCCGTGCCCTGTGTGCTTCTCAGTGGGGGCGGGGGGAGCAAGCAAGCTGGCTTGTAAGGGGGAGACTTTGTCTGGCTACACTCCCCAAAAGTAGGGAGGTGCGATATCCATGCTAGACCTCAGAGCTCTCAACAAGTTTGTCAAGGCGTAAAAACTCTAAACTTTATCAATGATCATTTCATACCTGAAACAGGGAAATTAGTTTTCAGTGCTTGACCTCCGGGATGCATATTTTCACATCCTGAGCCAATTAACTCTCAGACGGTTTCTATGATTCACCCTGGCACATGACCACTATGAATTCAGCATGCTCCCTTTGGGGTGTCATTGGCTCCGAGAAGGGCATGTTCCAGGATTCTGTCTGTGGTGGCTGCTCATTTATGCTCCCACAGGATAATGTTTTACCCATACCTGGATGATTGTTTCCTCAGAGCACAATTTCTCTGGGAGGCTCAATAAATCACCAGCACCAAGATACTTTTTTACATAACTGAGTCTACATATCAACATCCATAATTCAACCCCCACACTGCAGTGCGATGCCTAGAATTCATAGGGGTCAACCTTGGTACATTACAGGCCAAGGCCCTCTTACTTCAACACATATTCCTATCCTTACTCAAACTCTCTGACATCCAAAGCAGCCCACAAATCTGGGCCAGGCTTGAAGTACAACTCTTGGGGCAATGTGCAAAGTGGTAATACTTCATGCTAGGCTCCTATATGCAGTGCCTCCAAATGTGGTTCGGCTTGGTTTATAGACTGAACGAGGACAGATTTCACAAAGTCACTACCCACCAGGAGTAAAGACTCATTAAAGAGCTGGAAAGACCCAGCTAATGTTTGCAAAGGGATCCCCCTCTCACAGACATCGCTGTCCTTGATCTTCAGCATCACTCTTACGGTAAGATGTACACCTAAACTCTTTCCTGACGCAATGCAAATGGTCACCCAAAAAGAGATCCCTCCACATCATTCTTCTGGAGTTGTGTGTGGCCAGGAATGCCTGCACCTATTTCCTCTCACTGATCACAGGCTCACACATAAATACCCTGGCAGACATTGCCTGTATATCCTACATCAATTTGTTGGGGGAGTCAGATTTGTTCTCCCTGTGATTATAAGCAATGAGATTATGGAATTGCTGCCTCTCTCTTCACATTATATGGTCTGCAGAGTAACTGCTGTGTACACAGAATTCAGTAGTGGACTTGTGTAATGGTCACAAATTCTTGCATACCTATCAGTAGTTCGGACCCAGTCAGACCGTGTAGGGCACCATCTCCAGATCTGTTTGTCACTCACCTAAACAAGAAATGTTCACGCTACTGCTCCGGAGTGGGGATGGGACAATCCCCAGTAGGTGATGCTGTTCACCTCTCCCAGTACAGGGACCTTCTCTACGTCTTCCCTCAGTTTCTCCTACTGTCAAAGATTCTGTTGAAAATAAAAAGAGACGGAGTTTGTGTCATCCTGATTGCTCAGACTTGGTCAAGACTGACCTGATAATCTTATCTGTCACAGTTTGCAATGTCTGACCTGTCTTCTGGCTGTTCCGCTTCTCTTACAGGGCAAAAGACAGAGACACCAGGAGCTGGGTGAGTGGATTTCTGTTCCCTGCATGAAAGCCATGTGAGGCTCGTTGAGAGCTGGCTTGCAGCAGCAGACTAAATCAGACACCTGCAGCCAGTAAAGACCAAAAAGCTCAGCTTAAAAAGTGTTCCCTCAGGTGAAGGAGGCGGAAGAAGTGGAACGGATGTGGAGAGGAGGAAGTGATGCCGGAGAACTGAGGTTTGGAGGAAGGGAGAGACTCAGCCAGGTGCCAGGGAGAAGGTGCTAGAGGGAAGCAGTAAGAGAAATGGCCCAGGGAAAGGCTGTTATGATTGGGGCAGAGGGAAAGCCTCCGTAAGATGCCTCTATTTATGGTCCCTGAGCCAGAGTACTGGAGGGACTCTCTGCCTTCAGGCAAGGCTTCTGTTTGATTCCAACACTTAGAAAGCTTCAGTTGAAGAGAGATACGAGAGGATCTATTACATAGTAGCGTGTCCTGGATGTAGCACACACTTGCCTGCAGAGTTGGCTCAGGTTTCAGATTTCCTGTAAACCCCAACAAATCTCCTCAGCATCCACAACTCTCTTTTGTGCCTGAGGCAGAGCTCCGGTCATGCCTTCTTGAGTCCTGAGTTTCCTAGTGGCTTTTTTCTGTGTGCCTCGGAGGCTCTCAGCGACCCTCCGACTGCCTCTGGTCTTTCCAGAGGCAAGGGTCTCTGCTTACTGAGCCACGCTTATCACTGCCAAGTTGCTAGTGTGGGGCAAGACCTCTCCGATGGTCCTGGCTTACCTTCTTTCTGCCTAGGCAACTCTCCCAGGCATGGAATAGGGCAATGGAAGCCAAGGCCAACCCAGTACTCTGGACTCTGGCTCAGGGACCATAAATTAGAGGCAGCTAATGGAGGCTTTCCCTCTGCCCCAGTCATAACAGCCTTTCCCTGGGCCATTTCTCTTACTGCTTCCCTCTAGCACCTTCTCCCTGGTACCTGGCTGAGTCTCTCCTTTCCTCCAAACCTCAGTTCTCCAGCATCACTTCCTCCTCTCTACATCTGTTCCACTTCTTCCGCCTCCTTCACCTGAGGGAACACTTTTTAAGCTGAGCTTTTTGGTCTTTACTGGCTGCAGGTGTCTGATTTTAGTCTGTTGCTGCAAGCCAGCTCTCAACGAGCCTCAGATGGCTTTCATGCAGGGAACAGAAACCCACTCACCCAGCTCCTGGTGTCTCTGCCTTCCATCCCGCTCTACAGCCCACTACCTTCAGTCTGCTTCACATCTTAGGCTATGTTTTGTAGCCCTAAAACATTCTGGAATAGCTCTAAGCACACTCAGGGTCCAGCTAGAAGATCATACAGCCTTTCGCCAACTGTCTCACCCAATTACAAAAATGTTTGTCAAACACATAGCATTGCACTCAACAGTGTCATCCTAAAACTTTCCAACTGGGTCTTAAACTGTGTCATACATTATCAAGTTCGTAACAGACACCCTTCCAGATGCCATTGGTACATATTCCACAGGATCAGTTTCCTCATCCATTGCCTTCCTTGAAGCTGTCTTATTTCAGATCTGTAGAGTGGTAATGTGGGCATCAGTCCAAGCTTTCGCAGAATGCTGTGAGGTCACTAGGCACTCCACTCCAAGGCCATCTTCAGCTCCATGGCACTTTCATATGTAATAGACACGACTCCAAAGTCTGACCCTTCACAAGGGGTATTATACCTAAGTCATCTACAGTGGCCTGCCTATGGGGGGCACACATCAGAGAACCATCATCCTGCACATGTTGAGTAACTTCTTCTTGGGTTTTAAATCCTGACAATCCCAAGATTCCCTGCTGCCTGAGAGAGTTGCATTTGACAAGCATATGCATACTGTTATCTAATACCTGTGACATGACTACAGGGGGGAGACAATATACAGGAGACTATAGAGAGGATCAGTTTTTTGGTCCACTTTAGCTCCTTCTCCTTAAACAAGCTCTTTAAATGTGCCAATAAGCATGAAGCACAATAGCCTTTGTCAACAAAACATACAGACTTATATATATCAAATACTTTTTTAAAGAAGTTGATGGATCTCCACTCCAAATGGCTAAATGTAGTGCCTTGCATGTTGATTAGTAACAGAAAGAAAGCCATGCTAGTCTATATACTATCAATATATCAATTGATAGTATATAGACTAGCACAGCTTTCTCTCTTTTAAAGAACAGTGTGCATTGTACTGGCTTCCCAGCTTGAACTAAGACAGGAGAGGTCTTGCCCCATACATCACACCAGTCTTAATTTTGTAGCCCTCTAGATGTCTTGTAACAATTTTGGCCTGTGGCAATCAAATGGCATGTAGTGTGGGGTGGGGGACATTAATTCCTAGGAAGTGAATACTCCTGTTTGCGTCTCCTAAAATGGATTAACAGAAGCCCTTGTTGCCTAGTGAATTAGGCTATAACGCAGCATTTTCTTTCCTCTCCCATGAGCAGTGGTTTAATGAGTTCCTGCTGGCACTTGACAAACTCTTGTTAACTTTTGTTTAATGTGTACATTAAAAGATTGAGTATGATGTAAATCTGTTCAAGCCTTCAACTCTGATCTCTTTTGAAAGAAAATGCCGTTCTGTTTCAACTGGTACTCTGACCTACCTACAGTGAAGACAATGGATCAAACTAGTAATGCTTGATATAATGCCATTAAAGTCAATGGAAATACATTAGGGGTTAATTTGGACTATTGGAACTGCATGAGGTATACAGGCCAGTTCGTGGACACTACCAAATCCAGTGTAGTAATGATACAGACAATGGGGAGCTCATTATAAGTATAATGTTACTTCCATCCAGACATAAGGCCACAATCCTTGCCATAATTTAGGCCTAAGCTTTTAAAACCTATCAGACAGCATCTCTGTGTTTCATGTAGAGGAGATGTAGGTTGAGTAACAACAACAGCTGAATGTCAAGGCTTTACCACAAATTCTTGCTAGAGTGTGAAGCAACTTCCTCTTATCTTTTTCTGTTTCATACACATTAAGCCCATATCTTCATAGTAGAGGTGCAGTATCTCAAGCTATAGTATGTAATCTAATATCATTTGTGGGTGACACATATTTCATTTCTCCCATTGGCCAAGCTCAGTGAGTTATCCAACTTTTCCAGTGCAAATGCTTTTTCAGAATGAATCAAGTTTATCCCATATGGCAGTCATTTAAACTGTTCCAAGCTAATACACCCTCATCATAATTCTCCTTTTAACTAGCAGGCTCCAGATGAGTGTTGTTTCCATGGTGTGTGTGTGTGTGTGTGTGTGTGTGTGTGTGTGTGTGTGTGTGTGTGTGTGTGTGTGTGTTCGTGTTCCCCTCTGCTAGGGTTTGTGTGTCTCTCTCCCTTCTCTTCATACCAGGATTCCAGAGTCCCCCTCTGCAAGGATTTCTGTGTATCTCTTCCTTTTTCTCCCCACTTCTACCAGAGTCAAAGGGACACGGAGATTGCTGGTGCCATTTCCCTTCCTTCTCTCTCATCATGGAACAGGTTTTGGGGGAGCAGGGTGCATGGCATGAGGAGTGAAGTTTCTTTCAAAATCCTCTCTCTCTGCCTCTGTCTGCTGCTTAAGCATCTGCCCCCAGCTGTGTTAGGTAGCTTTCCTAAGGAGAGCAAGGAGCAACTTTTTGGAAGTGCTAGTGGCTTTTCCAGTTTTTATCAGTATCAATAGGGTTTGTCTACAGTGTTCCTAAAAATGTGGGAAGTGACTGGATGCAAAGTTTAAAAATTACTGGTTTAGAGACACAGACAAATAGAGAAATGCCATCAAGTTGAGCGTAGTGTTTTGGTTTCCCTGGACAATCAGAAAGTTAGAGCCATTTAAAGCATTCAGGGTATGTCTACACTAAACCAAGGATCGATGCTGCTGTGATTGATCCACTGGCTGTTGATTTATCGCATCTGTTGTAGACATGATAAATCTGTCTCTGAGCTTGCTTCCATTAGCCTGGTACACCACCTAAATGAGAAGGGTAATTGGCGTTGATGGGATAGGGGTCCCTGGCAAAATTTCTGCACACAAGATGCAGCAGTATGTAGAAGTATGGTGGCCCGTAGTGTAGACCAGGCCTCCGTAACAGACCCCTTCAGTTTAAGGAAGTTAGGAACTTCGTAATTGTCAGGGAGGTAAAACACTAGAATAAGTTACCTAGGAAGGTTGTGGAATCTCTTCCATCGCTGGAGATTTTTAAGAGCAAACTAGACAGACACCTATCGGGGATGGTCCAGACAGTGCTTGGTCCTGCCAGGAGGGCAGGGAACGGAACTCTGACCTCTTGAGGTCCCTTCCAGTTCTAGTGTTCTATGATTCTATGATTTGTTGTTTAAGCAACCAGATGAAAATAGTTTGGACCATGCTGTCTATTTAAAATAGACACTTGATCATTTAGATACAGATAGGTACAACTATTCTTTGACAAAGGTATATCTCACAAAAACTGAGGAGTCCTGAGGCACTTTAAAGACTAACCAAAGTATCTGTGCATAAGCCTTTGTGGGCTGGAGCCCACTTTGTTAGAGGCGTACATGTTCCAGCCCACGAAAGCTTATGCCCCACTACAGTTGTTAATCTTTAAGGGGCCACAGGACTCCTCCTCGTCTTTACTCAAACAAACTTACACAATTACCTCTCTGAAACAAATCTCACCATCAGGGAGTGTGAAAAGGCATTACATAAAGATTGTTCTAGCTTCAAAACTGATACGTTTGCAGACAGATAAAAATGGTGAAAAAAGTAAAAAAAAAAAAAACAACAACACAGAGTTGTGCAAAGTTGGAACAAACTGTGACAGACCTATAGAAAATAACTTGCTGAAATAGGATGCTGACTAGAGCAAAGCCACTAGGTGTTTAATGCATGG
Organism: Carettochelys insculpta; assembly: GCF_033958435.1. Lineage (NCBI taxonomy): Eukaryota > Metazoa > Chordata > Testudines > Carettochelyidae > Carettochelys > Carettochelys insculpta. Next base: position 91,372,531 of record NC_134139.1, on the reverse strand, counting down.
ACCAACATGTCTTACACAAACTGGTATGACA